>NC_137088.1:46608928-47808928 GCF_951640355.1 Cnephaeus nilssonii | reverse complement strand
AGGGGGTCTGAACCAGCAAGACAGCTGTTACCAGAGAGAACTTTGTCAGCTGAGAGATTTAGTTGCAGGGCAGGGCAACCTTTGTTTACCGAACATCTCTTCTTTTTTAAAAAAATATTTTTATTGATTTCAGAGAGGAAAGGAGAGGACAGATAGAAATATCAATGATGAGAGAGAATTATTGATCAACTGCCTCTTGCACACTTCCCCTCTCCTCTCACTGGGGATCTAGCTCACAACCCAGGCATATGCCCTCACTAGGAATCAAACTGTGACCTCCAGATTCATAGGTCAACGCTCAATCACTGAGCCACGCCGCCAGGCCAAACATCTCTTCTTACCTTCTTGAGAATGGCTTTCCCTACTCTGAAGCCCCAAACCCTAACCCTTTCCTTAGCTCTGGATGGTATATAAGCCAAAATGGTTTGGCCACCTTTTGAGTCTCTTTACTATCTGGGGCTTCTGTACATAATTTTTTTAAAAAATCTTTCTCCAGTTAATCTGTCTTACGTTGATTTAATTCTTAGATCAGCCACAGAACCTAGAATATTTAGAAGGGACCATTTTCTTCCCCTACACCTCCTACAATACATAGGACTGCACCCACAAAAAGGAATTACCTGGGACTTCAGGTAGGGGGCGGGGTTGTGGAAGTAGAAGAGGTCTATGGGGGATAAACAGTAATGGGAAAAATAATAAAATAAAATAAAGGGGAAAAGAAGAAGTTTCTCAATGGCTATAATTAAAAAATAAAATGAAATAAAAATACCTTATTTGAAAAATAAAAGAATTATTGGGGCCTAATGGCAATGGTGATGAGTTTGAGAAACTCTGCTTTAGGGATCTATTCACACATTCATTCACTCATACTTCCATTTCACATGTGTTTATTATCTGACTCCACCCTCTGACTGAAAGGTGAGCAAGCCTGTGTGTCCAAGATCACACAGCTAGACGGGATGAATCTAGGACTTGAACCAATGTCTACGGGAGTTCTTCAAACGCATGAAGGTGGCCTTCTACAGCCTATTGCTGATTCACATGCCAGCTCTGTGGTCACGGTGAGCAGGTCCTGCTGAGGCTGGTAGGACTCTGAGCATGTGCCTGGTGCCTGGGGCTTATGGGAAGGGCTGTGGTCTAAGGTGGCTTGTTCCAGCTGCTGAAAGCCCTGGGCTTGGGCTCCAGGAGCTCCTGCCAGTTATTCAGAGGCAGGGACCAGTTCCTAGGCCTCCTGTGAATGCCACACTCCACTGCTGGGCCATCCCTCTTCACTGAACTTTAGCCCTCTCTCGGCCATTCTGCTTTCACAGCGCCCTTAGAAGCCATATTATAGACTTCGTTGAATGAATTATCATGTTCACACAGCTCTGTATTTGCAGTAGGCTTAGGACTCCACAGATTTGAACACTGGCGGTCTTTAATGCCATCTGCTTTCAACACACATCACTTGCTCTCCCTCTCCCTTTCCTCTCCTGCTCTGATTATGGTCTGTCTCCGTGTGCAGAGAACCTGCAGTGAGCGCAGCAGGTACTATATAATTCTCAGGATGGTAGAGCCGATGCATTTTAATCAAGTGAGTGCAGTTTAATGCAAATGCTCCTTTAACCGAGGCTCATAAACCAGCCTGCTCAATAATATGGTCCCAAATATTAGTTCAATGCTCATGGCTTACATAAATGGCTTTCCTTTGGGGTTAGGTTTGGGGGAAATCAATACGAAGATGCTGGAAGTGCAGAAAGGAGCTGTGTACTGAAGCTCCGTCTGAGGTACCCCTGCTCTTACCCAGCACCGCCTCACACTTATCGTTTTCCCCCTCAGCTCCCTTTTTTCTCTGTTGTCACATTTAGGACTTCACAGTGATATGAAAAGCCACCTTGGCTCCTCCATCCATTAAAAAGGAAATGCATATGAACAAATAGAAGAATTGTACCACATAATACAGCTGAAATACAATGTTATCATCCTCCCACTCTGAGCATTTCTCAGGCTGGTGTAAGTCCCAGCAGTTAATTGTTGCTATTGTTGGTATACCAACACAATGCTATTAGCAACCCAGAATTCTCTGCTGTTCAGATTGTCTTCATGTAGGTTAGCCAAAATTTAGATATCTGTAAATGAAATTAAAACTGTGGCCTTTCTTCACAATATAAAATTCAGGTCATGGCCCAAGTCTTGTTTATTAATTAAGGCTTTATAACATGGCACTGTTGTTTGGAAGCTGTGACTTATGCACAGAGGAATACTAATTATATTCTGCATTTTTTTTTGTAGTAATGGAGCAGCATTTTGGACAATGCTGTTTATCCAGACAATGCATCCAGCTCAGGATGGAGTTTATTAACAAGGAGGCGCTGAGTGTTCAATGGGAGAGTGACAGTTAAAGGGTGGCATAAATACTGCTCCTGGCCAGGCTGGGGCAGTAGCAATATGCTGTTAACCTCAAGAGGCCTACAAATACTTCTCTGTTTGCCTGCTATGTATTTGTTGGCCATTTCTTGGTACAAAGGAAGTCAAGTGACTGGAGAAAAATCTAACTGGTAATTTTATTTTCTCATTCTCTTAACATTTGCCGAGGCTTTGTAAACAATATGCCTTTGCATTTGTGAAATATTTCGTAGCGTTTCCCAAGAATGGTCATTTTAATAGTATCCTTATAAAGTCCTAATAGTGACCCTTGTGAGAATCAGAACAGTCTACCATTTTTCTACTAAAATGTTGTTTTATTTAGACATAATTTATGTACTATAATATTAACCCTTTTAAAAATGTTTAATTCAGTGATTTTAGTATATTCTCTAAGTTGTGCAACCACCACAGCTTTCTAGTTCCAGAATATTTTCATCACTCTAAAAGGAAACCCTGTACCATAGCAATAATTACCCACACTCCCCTTCTCCTAGTTCCTGGCAAAGAATGTGTCTCCATGGGTTTGCCTTTTCTGAAATGTCATATAAGTGGAATCATACAATATGTGGTTTTGTGATCAGCTTCTTTCATTTAGAATAATATTTCAAGGTTCATCCATGTTGTAGCATTTCTTTTTATTGTTAAAAACCAAGGAATCATGTAATCCATGCATGATATAGATATAATACATTTTGTTTATCTATTCAGCAGTAGATGGACATTTTGGTTGTTTTCCCATTTTGGCAGTTATGAAAAATCCTGCTAGGAACATTTGTATAGAAAGTTTTGCATGTACTTATACATAAGTTTTACCTCTGGGATTAGATACCTTGAAATAGAATTGCTGGGTCATATGGTAACTCTGTGTTTGCTTTTTGAGGAAATGCCAGGCCATTTTCAAAGCACCATTTTACATTCCCATCAGCAATGTATGAGGTTTCAAATTTATTCACATCTTAGGAAACACTTGTTATTGTCTATCTCTTTTATTATAGCCATTCTAGTGGGTGTGAAGTGGTAGGTATCTCATTGTAGAGTTGGTTTGCATTAGTCAACTCCCTGTTGACTAATAATGCTGAGCATCTTTTCATCTGCTTATTGACCATTTGTATATCTTTTTTGGTGGGCCATTTTTAACCCCTATTTTATAAATGAAGAAAACAAAGGCAGAGGAAATGAGACTTACCAGTGTCACTATATGAAGTAAAATCCCATCAGTACTGGAATTTAAGTTTCCTAACTCACTAATGCAAAAGCTGAGAGGTTTGGCATCTAATAACGAAATAAATAACTTTTATTTGCAAGTGGCAGAATCCCAGCTCTAACTGTAGTTTGGTGAAAGTAAGGGGATTTTGGCTTATCTATCTGAGAAGGTTAGTTCGGTTTTGTCTCCAGGAATGGCTGGACCCATTTGTTTAAAGATGGCATCAGAAATCGGTTTCTCTCGTCCCTTAGTTCTGCTTGCATCCAATTGGTGTCCTGCATAGGGAGTGTCTCTGTGGTGGTTAAATGGCCACCAGGAGCTCAAACTTTATGTCATGCTAGCCCAGCCTGCCAGCAGGATTTTTTATAAATACCCTTCTTTCTCAATAGTTCCAGTCCAAATTTTAGTATTGAGTAGTATTAGACTGACTTGAATCCATGATTGGCTATCCGCATCATTCATCAAATGAAATATACTGATTGGTCACTTGACCACTCTTGGTGGTGGGTGTGCAGTTAACTCCATCCATGCCATCTGGCCTGAGACATGGAAAGAGGAGGTTCCCAGAGGAGAGTCAGAATGCTAATGCCAGTGTGATAAGGAAAGCATGCAGGACAAGCAAAAGTCATTGGTGTTCACTTATACTCTGTCTTTCCCTTGGGCCTTGGTGTATCATTTACCAGTTTCTTATTGTCTGTGGATTTGACTTAAAGGGCACAGAGTCTCTGAGAAGTAATTTTTGATCCCTTATAAGTAAAAGACTAATTAACCAGCCCACATTTTTCCTCTGGTATTGAGGAGCATTTGTTTTAATAAATGCTAATAAGGTTACTTTTCTTAAAGGTAATTAGTTTTTCATAATAATTCTTGATGCTGGTCATTTTTTTGTCTGAATTGTTTCAATGGTTTCTTTGAGAAATGAAACAGCCCTTTGAAAGTAAGTGTAAATATAGTTAGTTATTTATGTAAATTAGCAATCCCCATGATTTACATCACATAGTAAATATTTCATACATAATTAAAATTTAATGGGGAAGAGAAATCTGGCATAATCATTAATGTAGAAATATTTTTTCTTCTCAGCTCTTCAATGTTAGATACCTACCATTCCCCATTCCAAGTCACCCAGCTTCTAAAATATAAAGAAGTTGAGAAGCAGCAGGATTTATGTTTTCTCTTTTTGACCCATAACACTGATGTGTATCTTATTCACATGATTGGGTTTTCCACTCACACCAACTCTGTTTCTTAGACAAGATCCATTTAGAGCAAGCCTGCCAAACTCAAAGGCTAACATAGGCCAAATAAACAAGGTTAAAGTTTATGTGGGCCACAAATAAACAAAAGCTTCAGTTTTCATAGAAATGTAAGTTTATTTCTATAGAGACATGCTGAATACAAAGGGATGAAATAAATGAGTAATTGTTAACATAAAATAATAGAACATTTTAATAAAAATTAATATTTTTTCTTGAACATTAACTTACCAGACACTGAATAACTAAACAAATTAATAAGTGTAGGGCAAATAAACCTATTTTTCTTGTTCTACAAAAGTGAAATATTTCCTGTGCACACACCAAACAAGTCAGTCCAAGACTAATGACTTGGCAATTGACTGCTAAAATATTCGCTGCTGGTATTAGTGGAGAGAAATGGTGCGCCTGCACGTAAGGCACGTAAGGGAAATGAATGCAACACGACTATAGTAATCAGTCATTAGCAGACGTTGTAGTTCATTATTAATAATTATGTATAACAGGATATTGTAAAACTTAAATTAACGAAATTTTTAATAAAACGTTTCTTACATACCATTATATTGGCTGGGCCGCAAAAATATTCATTGTGGGCTGTATGTGGCCCACAGGCCATGAGTTTGACATGCTTGATCTAGAGCGCTGCTAAAGTTGCATTCAGGCCTTGTAGAAAAGTGCTGTAGTCAGTTAATGATGCCGGTCACAAGCCCAGGACATAAAAGACATGGCACTGTGTCATATTTTCCCTTCCTACTCACATCTTGAAACTGAGTTCCAACAGTGAATGCTGAGCACTGCACAGTGACCTGGATGATTCGAATTAATAGCTGGTTCCTCTCTCATTGCCTAGGTGGGCTCTTTTGCCTTGTCTATCAGCTAGTGCTTGACTCCTCACGACTGTCTGAGCTATGGAGACTGGGGTTAGACTTAATCTTTTGATCCTAGAAGTGCATCAAATATAGAATAAAAACTGCTAACAGGATTAGGCAAATAGGTTGTTTTCTTTTGCCCAAAGTATACATCTAATGCCTGCAGGGTGTGTAACACTGTGAAATTCTGGAGGGGGGAGCGAAGATTGTCCTTCACTCAGGAGACAGAGCCTCAGTGTTTGAGGCTTGAAGTCTGGCTGTAATTAGAGAAAGGGCTGGAGAACTCACAAATGGAGCCCAGAGGGTACATACTAAGGGGGAAGGAAGGTAACATTATCCTCTATCTATAATAATCTGTAATAATAAAAGCATAGTATGCTAATTATACCAGATGTCCTTCTGGATGAAGCCAGGGCTGTGAGGGAAGACCAGGTCCCAGGTGCCAGAGGGAAGCCGGTGCCAACAGCTGGGGGAAGGAAGGCCTACTCTTTGCATGAATTTTGTGCATTGGGCCTCTAGTATATATATAAAACCCTAATATGCAAATAGACCAAATGGCAGAACAACCAAACAACCAGTTGCTATGACGTACACTGACCACCAAGGGTCGTGCTTGGAACATGGTGGGTGTTGGTATCAGGCGTCAGAGTGCAGGACATGGCAGGAATCAGCCGCGGCAGGATGGTGGAGCAGGTGAGCGGGGGCACCAGACTAAGGCAGGGTGCCAGTCGCTGTCATCAAGGTGAGCCTCTGGTGGTTATTGAAAATTCTATTCTCTTGCATGCCATGGTCCTGCCAGGCGCTCACACCTGGTGCTGGCTCTGGCCCCACTCGCACCATCTGCCAGTGCCCGGTGGGTGTGAGCGGCGGCTGCCAGCCCTGATTGCCCCTCAGGGCTTCTCCACCTCCCCCTGCTCCTGAGGGGTGGTTCGGGCTGACAGCCACCTCTCACACCTGCAGCCAGAGCTGCCGCTCACACCTGCTGCCAGTGCCTGATGCTGGTCCCGATCACTTGGCACCATCAGTGGGTGCGAGCAGCAGCTGCCAGCCTCAATAACCCCTGAGGGCTTCTCCACCTTCCCCTACTCCTGGGGAGCAATCAGGGCAGCAGCCACCGCTCGCACCTGCTGACAGCGCCGGCCCCACTCACACCTGCTACTGGCGCTGGCCCCAATTGCTTCACGCTGTCAGCAGGTGCCAGTGGGGCCGCCACCGTCAGCACATGGGAGCAGCGGCAGCGGAAGCAGGGCTGCTGGCAGACAAGGGACCTGGGACTGCGGTGGGAGGGACTGGGCGGGGGCACGGAAGATTGGCCGAGAACCGCCTCTGTGCCCACTGCAGCCTCATGGCCCACAGTTCCTTTCAAGGTGCATGAATTCGTGCACTGGGCCCCTAGTTTGATTATTTACACTAATAAAAGAGAAAGAAGCAAATTGACCATACCTTCGCGATGCCCACGAGCCAGTCAGGAGTGAGTATACAAATTAACCCAACAAAGATGGAGGGTTAATTTGCATATGCAGGCGCTGAGTGGCTGGGGATGGGGTGGGTCGCCTGCATTGTTGCCATGGTGATGACGTAGGCGTTCCACACCGCCCCAGCCGCTCCGGGCCTCTGGGCAGCGTGGGAAGGCAGAAAGGTGGCTCCGGGCCTGAGCAAAGGCAGAAAGGTGGCTCCAGTCCAGAGCGAAGGTGGTGCCGGCAGCCAGGGGAAGGAAGGCCCATTTTTTCATGAATCTTCATGCATCAGGCCTCTAGTAATTTAATAAACAGTAGCAGGTAGTGTTTAAGGAGAAGAGTATAGGAATGATAGTTTGATAATGAGGGATGAAGTGTAGAGTGATCCAAGGAAAACCATGTGGAGTAAGTATTTTCTTGAGCAAAGTCTTAGAGGGAGTGATGAAAGTGAGATGGTGGAAAGATGAAGGGTTAGGGTGGGGCTAGTGGTGAAAAGACTAAAAACCACCCACCGAAGGATGGCATTAGTTCAAGATCCTATTCTATCAGCTCACTGGCAAAACAAACAAAAAAACATGTCTACTATAGTAGAATGTAAAAATAGAACATATTGTAAAGATGAAAGATTTCATGCAAAATTAGAAAATAGTAGAAATCTGGATATTTTACATAGAACACAGATTTTCTTACTTTCATATAAAAACTGAATCTCATAACATCGAGCCTAAATTCCTAGTAGGCCACAAATGGCTGCAGGTGAGTAGCAATTGCCACTGTAGACAGTTTGTCACAATCTTCAGCTTTTCCTCAAGTCTTCTAACACTGAGGTCAAAGGACAGTTGCCATCTAGCATCATAATTGCACTATTGAGACTGTTTCTTTATACCTTTGTCGCCAGCAAAGTTTGGAAGGTGAAAAATACATTTTTGAGAAGTCTTCTACAAAAAGGGGAGCAGGGAGAGAATGTATTGAGTGTGCAATTAAGTATACGGATGTCTATTTTTCTTATAACTAGATTGCTTTACTCATTTATTTATACTAAATCCCAGTGCAATAGGCATTTGAGTTTGCATTCCTGAGGTTAGCAAAAGAAGCAGGTAGAATTTAGCATTCCTCCTGGGGCTAGCAAAAAATAGCAGATAGAGTTTACTAGTAGCAAGAAGAGAATAGAGAGTGGTAGAAAATCCCCATCTAGCTGGAATAGAAACCATTGTTTTTATGATTTTTTTCCTACAAAGACTTCAGAGACAAGCTTAAATGACAAACTGTAGAACTTAGTCTTGACCTGTCTGAAAGGGTGGGAATGAGGTCCGAGTGTTATTAATAGAGATGTTCATGAGCATGTGAAGAAAGGAGTTATGGTGGATTTGCCAGAAAGGAAGTGGCAGAGTAATCTTCATTTGTTGACAGGGTCACTGGAGTAGACGATAAAATCAAGTTTGAGAAGTAGTGTATCCCAATGTACATGTATCTCAAAATATTTTGTGGTCAAGACTGAGAAATATGACATGGTCAATAGCACAACCATGAATTTAGAGCTGCAGAAGAAGTTTTAAGTTATCCACAGAATTTTAGAAGTTTTCCACCAGGTTACACTCTGTTAGGAAAAAGAAAACTTGGTTATGGACATAGTATGCTCCTTTTTATTACTGTCTCATTAATCAAATGATTTGATGCAGGTTTCAATTTGCAAACTACATTTGGGTGATATTTTAGTGATAGGATAATGTCTTTGATCTCCTGGATGAGCTTTATTTCCTGGAATCCCAGAGTAAGTTATCTTTGCTTTCCTATCATGGGGCTCCTGACTCTTTCACATTTTATGGAGATACAGCTTCTGACCATACAAACTATTCAACAGTGTCACAGAAGAGTCACTATCTGCCTCTATTGCAGTTCGCTGGATTAGTCTTATCGTAATTATGTCTTTGCCATAGCTGCTCTGGCTTCTCTATCTCTTTCTTGTTTATCTCAGTTAAAATATATAAAACTGTATTAACAGTTTGATACATTGGATTCTCTGGAGGGCTGAACCCTATATTAAATTGTGGTTTCCTAAATACAAGGAGAGAGGAGAGGGACTTGGAACATTTCTGATGCTGAGTTTTTATTATATGGTGAGCTTTCCTTCAGCGCTTTAAGGATCCATCTTTCTCAATATGTGTAGACGTGGGGAAACTGAAAAGGAAATTGTTTTCCACATTCTCTATAATGGTTTTTATTTAAGAATGATAAAGCAATACTTGCTAAGCCCAGACCAGTTCTGCAAAAGACAATGCTGAAAATCCCAGGGGAGATGCAGTGATGTTTCTGTGTCGGGAGGAAATAAACTTCAAAATGTTATTTGGTATATAAAGTTATTATAAGTATATTGGAGAATGTTTCCTAGTGTAAAAAAGACACAGCTTGGAGTTGAGTCTTAACCCTTATATGTCTAGTTGCTTCTATTCTGAAACGATAGAGACACTAGTAAGAGGACAGAGGCAGACTGCGGGGTCCAAGCCTCACACCACTTGTCACGCAAGGCAGTTCACCTTCTAGCATCTCCTTTCCCTCCCATGCAAATGAGAACAATAGTAGCACTTACCTCACACACTTAGGATTGAATAAATCAGTTGCCATTTTTCAGGTGCTTAGAGTATCCAATATAATAAAGAGGTAATATGCAAATTGACCATCACTCCAACACAGAAGATAACCGCCCCCATATGGTCAAAGATGGCTGCCCCCATGTGGACCCAAGATGGCTGGCAGGGAGGGCAGTTGTGGGCAATCAGGCCAGCAAGGGTGGGCAGTTGGGAGGGACCAGGCTGACAGGGGAGGGCAGTTAGGGGCAATTAGGCAGGCAGGCAGAGGCAGTTAGGCATCTATCAGGCTGGCAGGGGAATAGTTAGGGGGTGATCAGGCTGGCAGGCAGAAGTGGTTAGGGGCAATCAGGCAGGCAGGCAGGCGAGTGGTTGGGAGCCAGCAGTCCTGGATTGTGAGAGGGATGTCCCAGATTGGAGAGGGTGCAGGCTGGGCTGAGGGACACCCTCCCCCCCCATGCAGGAATTTTGTGCACCGGGCCTCTAGTGATATAATATAATGTTGGCTATTTTCATTATATTTATTAGTAAGGTCTCAGCTGGTACAGGGAAAGAGAATTAGACTTGAAGGGAAAAAACCAACATTATCTGCTATAAAGCTATTGGAAAAGCCAACTCACTTCTTTGTCCACATTTTCTCCACTGAAAACTACCAGAGTCTGCCTACCAGACATCCAGGCCTGGGGCAAAGTGAGTCAGCAAAGCAGAAGTTCAGGCATCTGGAAGATGTTTCCAAGATCAGGTTGCTCTACAGATTCAATCTTTCAAAGCTATTTTCACTTGCATTTGCCCTACAGACAAACAAGGGAAGGGTAGTTTTGAAAACTGATTCTAAATCTATTATACTGTTGGTTAATTAATTCCTAATTCCCTGATTGGAAGTAATTGACTTCATATCTGGATTCCTAATCTAGTTCTAATTGAGTCACTTCATCAATCACCTAGTCGCTAAGGCAATTTTTGGAGTGTTGCCAAACCTTTTTAGCCATCAGATCAATCTTGCGTGATTTCTAGAGTGATAAGATTTCTAACCCTAGGTTGGGTTAGAAAGGGAGACGAACCCTTTGTTGTCAGCTCCCTGACCACAACTGGCAATGCCATTGGCTGGTACTAGATTTTGGCTTATTGATGTTTGAATGTTTTTCTTACATGCTTATCTACTATTTGTTAGACATTGTTATCAGACATTCCTTGGCCCCCACTTCTTAGTGCTGTTCCTTTTTCTCAGTTTATTCTCCTTGTTTATGCTAGCTCTGTGACCTAAAGAAAATTACTTTACATTGGCAGCCTCACCCTCAGCTTCACCATCTGCAAGAGGGAGTCCCACCTATCTCGTGATGTTGGTGGGAAGATATTAGTCAAGGTGTGTGAACTGCTTATACACTAGTGCATGTTCAATGCAAGTGTAGCGCCTGGCATATGCTAAGTATTAAATAGCTGCTAGTTACTATTATTAGTAGTAACATTAGTAGTAGCATTTTTGTTAATAATAGGAGTACTAATAAGTTAATAATAGTTTTGCCACTTCCTAAAATGACAGAATACTAAGACTATTCCTAACCTAATGTAGAAAAAAAAAAGTGCAAAATCTTAAACACAGGCTCTCAAGCTATTGGTCATGTCGTGAACTTCTGTGTACTGGTATCTGTGTAATAATTTGTGTAGCCCAAAGTTACAAGAAATTATCTCTGGTGGTGATTCAAAGATGCCACAGGGCACCTGACTATCCATGTACAAAAAACCAAAGTTGGCCCCCTATTTCATACCATATATAAAAATTAATTCAAAATGGATCAAAGACCTAAATGCAGGATATAAAACTATAAAACTCTGAAACAAAAACATAGGCATAAGTCTTTATGACCTTAGCTTAGGCAGTGGTTTCTTAGATATGATGCTGGAAGTACAGTAACATAAGAAAAAATAGATAAATTGAACATAACAAAAATTTAAAACTTTCATGCATTCAGGGATGGTTAGAAGTAGGTTTACAGTTGTGAGTATGTAAAACACAGAGTTTATTCTTGTATTATTATTTATTAATCATTGTATTACTTTCCTTATGAACAACTGTAAACCTACTTTTCCCCATCCTTGTATTAAGAATTCATGTATGTCAATAACAAAGACTAATAGCCCAATTAAAAAAGGGTAAAAGATCTGAGTAGACATTTATCCAAAGAAGATATCCTAATGGACAGTAAGCCCGTGAAAAGAATCTCAGCATCACTAGCCACCAGAGAAATGCAAATCCAAACGACAGTGGGATACCAGCTCACCTGCACTAGGACGGCTATAATAAAAAGGATGTACTAACAATTGTTAGTGAGGATTCACAGAAACCACAACTCCCATGACTGCTGTGGGAAGTAACATGGTGCAGCATCTCTGGA
The DNA here is from genome assembly GCF_951640355.1 of Cnephaeus nilssonii. NCBI lineage: Eukaryota > Metazoa > Chordata > Mammalia > Chiroptera > Vespertilionidae > Cnephaeus > Cnephaeus nilssonii. Next base: position 47,796,755 of record NC_137088.1, on the reverse strand, counting down.
AAACAGTTGGACATTTCATATATATATATATATATATATATATATATATATATATATGATGTATATATATATATATCTATATATACACATATGTATCTATATATACACATATATATTATATATACATATACATATATATACATATATATATATGTATAATATATATGTATATATTGATTTCAGAGAGGAAGGGAGTGGGAGAGATAGAAACATCAATGATGAGAGAGAATCATTGATTGGCTGCCTCCTGAGCACCCCACACTGGGGATGGAGCCTGCAACCTGGGCATATGGCCTGACTGAGAATCAAACCCTGACCTCCCAGTTCATAGGTTGACACTCAACCACTGAGCCATGCTGCCTGGGCAACAGTTGGATATTTCTTAAAAAGTTTAACAAAAATATGACCCAGCCATTCTACCCTTAGGTATCTATCAATGGGAAATGATACATATCTATACTAATAAAATAGTAATATGCTAATTAGACCAGACATCTTCAGGATGTCCTTCCAGACAAAGCCACAGTGGCAGGGGCCAAGGCAGAGGTGATTAGGGGTGATCAGGCCAGCAGGGGAGCAGTTAGGGGGCAATCAGCTGGGTAGGCAGAGGTGGTTAGGGGCAATCAGGTCAGCAGGCAAAGGCAGTTAGGGGTGATCAGGCTGGCAGGGGAGCAGTTAGGGTTATCAGGCCAACAGGCAGAGGTGGTTAGGGACGATCAGGCAGGCAGGCAGGCGAACGGTTAGGAGCCAGAGGTACCGGATTGTGAGAGGGATGTCCGACTGCTGGTTTAGGCCCGATCCTGCAGTCCCCCTAAGGGTCCTGGATTGGAGAGGGTGCAGGCTAGGATGAGGGACCCCATCCCTCCCGTGCACGAATTTTGTGCACTGGGCCTCTAGTGTACATATAAAATCTTATATACAGATCTTGGCAGCAGCATTATTCATAACAGCTAAAAATTGTAAACAACCCAAATGTGCATCTACTGATGGATGCATAAATAAAATGTGGTATATCCACATAATTATATTATTCAGCAATAAAAAGAAATGGAGTACTGATAACATGCTACCAAATAGATAAACCTTAAAACATTATGCTAAATGAAAGATGTCAGTCATAAAAGACTTCATCTTGTCTGATTCCATTTATATGGAATGTCCAGAACAGACAAATCCATAGAGATAGAAAAGAGCTTATTGGTTTCCTAGAGTTGGGGGTTTGGGAGGAAGTGGGTAGTGACTGCTCACAAGTATGGGGGTTCTTTAAGGCATGATGAAATGTTTTAAAATTGATAATGGTGTTGGTTGTACAACTTTGTGAGCATACTTAAAACCATTGAATTATACATGTTAGATGGGCTAATTGTATGGTTTGTTATTATATCTGACAAAAAGCTGTTATAAACACCAACAAAAATGAGATTCCACAGAGCTTGTTTTCTGTGGAAGAAGCTTGAAGTGTTCCAGAGTACTAGTAAATGCTTCCCTGGTCACTACTAAGTTCTGGGAGGACTCATTTAATTTTTTGCTATGAACCCTGTGTCTAGAAATAGAGGCACATACTAAAATATATTTGTCGAGTGAATGACTGTGTTGGGTCCTCAATACTACCTCCCGTTCCCCCAATTTTCTGGGAGAACTCACAACACTCAGCCGTTAGCCTCCTGAGGGTGGTTTACTACAGTGAAAGGACACAGAATAAAGTCAACATGGGCAAAGGTGTGTGGAGTGAAATATGGACCAAGCTTCCAAGCGCCCTCTTCCAGAGGAGTCCCACAGGATGTGCTCACTGCTTCCAGCAATGAGCTCAGACACAAGTATCATTTACCAAGGAAGCGCATTGGAGACCCTACCTAACATTTCTGCTGGGCGCTGATATGCTTAGCACACCCCAAATTCCAGACACCCAGAAGGAAAGCAGGTATTAGGCATAAAGCATATTATTTATACAAACAATTAAGGCACAGTGACTTCTCCCATCATTTAGGGAAAATGTTATATCTCAGTGCAGGGAACCGTTTATAGCCCAAGTCCCCAGATGCCAGCCAAGGGCCAACCTTGCAAGCATGCCTTTCTATGCCTGGGCTCTGTCAGGTCTGCGGTGTTAACTCTTTCCTGCACGGCGAGTAGAAGGGTGCCAGGCTCTAAGTTCCCATGTGCTCTATTACCTATATGTGCAAGAAGTATTAGGGAGAGGAATCAGTGTGTCCTGGGAAGAGTGTGGCCTTTCACACAGCTGGCAGCTCCATGCTCACTCATTTCCAATGATGAGGAAGGGTCTAGAAGTTGGTCTGTATTCTTAACTCATTTTCCTCCTTGGCTGCCAGGGCCAGATGAATTAAAGCCTTACAGTAATGGTTCTTAACCAGAGTATTTTGTCCCTCAGGAGACATTTGGTCATGTCTAGAGACCTCTCCAGTTGCCACAACTGAGGACAGGTTGATTCTAGTATCCATGGAGTAGTGTAGGGATGCTGCTAAATACCCTACAATGCACTGGATAGCTTTTCACAATGAACAATTACCTGGGCCAAAATATCAACAGTGCCCAAGTTGAGAAACTCTGCCTTAGAGAATATTCATAGGGAATCTAAGAGCCTAAGATAGTTGTCTATAAACCTGTGGGGTGCAGTGACTCAAGTAAGGCTATCAGGCAATAACTCCCACCTTTTATGCCCACCCCAACCCATACTCCCCTTTTTTATTTCTTCAGGTCTGTGACCTGAAAATTATAAATTCTTCCTCTACTCTCCATCTACTGGGAAAGGACATTATGGGCAGAGAGGAGGCACCCCCTTTTCTCAGTATAATGGCCTTGATTTTAGGGTTTCAGGTCTTGTGTCTCATATGGGTTGCCCAGACACTGACTCTGAAGATATGTGTGAGGACATAAATACCAGCCTCCATGTTTTCATTGTCAAATTCCTAATAGCTAAGAGTCATTCCTGACCACATCATCTTTGAGCCCTGTCTATTTACCACTGCTGTTTATAGCCTCATTTCCTTCCTTCTCTTTTCATAATATCCTTCAAGTGGAAGCTAATGTGAATTTTGGTGTTCTCCAGCTCCTAACTGGTATGTCTATGGCCATCAGATCAAATTAATCTGAACTATTAAGCATGAAGTACATATTACCATGGAGCTTACTCCAGATGTATTATTGTTAGTTTAATTGTTATGGTTAATCATTGATTGTGGTTTTTCTGGGTGCTTGAAATAATAATAATACTCTTTTTTATAGTGCTTTTCATTTGAGTTGAAAAGACCACATCCTAGAACCACTTATTGTAAAATTGTCATTATCTGTGTATTCTCATTTGGCTGAAGTTTAAGGAGGAATATGTCAGTGTATGATTTAAAAAGCAAAAAAAAACTTATATTCATGAATCATGCTTTTTTTTTTTTTTACAATTAACCAGCATGGAGAAACAGGAGGAGGCGGGGATTTAGCCACTGTGATATTTCCAGAGAGCAATTCTGTGCCTTTCAAAACTATCCTGCAGCCTTTTTGTTGGCTTAGTTTCAGCTCTGACTTAGTAGGTTTTAATTTTAAATGGTGTTCAGATTGTTTGATTTTAAATGGTGCTATATTTGTTTTGTTTTGCAAAGTAAGGCATTTGATTGTGGTGTGTGTGTTTTTGTGTGTGTGTGTTTTAAGGCCTTAAAAAAGATAAAGGTTCTTTGGATACTTCCCATCACTTACATCACAATTGAAAAGTTCAAAATGAGTGAGAAACACAGAGCAGTATGTGTGTACTTATATATATAAATGACCAACCCTCCTATCTAATAAAGAGGGAATATGCTAATTGACCATCACTCCTTCACAAAGATGGCTGCACCCACAGCTGAGGCCAAGTTCCCATAAGGAGCCTTAATGAACAATCAGCAGGGACCTGAGTCTATGCCCTCCCCCGCCCCTGTGGGGCTTGACAGGGGACCTCAGGCCACGCCCCCCACCCAGCAGGGCTTGATGGGGACTTCAGGCCTTGCCCCCCTCCCCCAGTGCCAAGCCAGGGAGACCTGAGGCCACACCCCCCACCCGGTGGGGCTTGATGGGGGACCTCAAGGTACGCTTCCCATCCTGGTGCTGGGCTAGGGGACCTCAGGCTGCTCCCCCCGCCCCAGTGCCAGGCCAGGGGACCTCAGGCCACGTCCCCCACCAGGTGGGGCTTGACAGGGGACCTCAGGCCACACCCCCTGCCCCAGCACCAGGCCAGGGGACCTGAGGCTGCACCCTCCTGCCCAGTGGGGCTTGACGGGGTACCTCAGGCCATGCCCCCCACCCAGGGGGCCTTGACAGGGGATCTCAGGCAGTGTCCCCCACCTGGTGGGGCTTGACGGGGGACCTCAAGGCATGTCCCCCGCCTCATCTGGGGGACGTTAGGCCAAGCCCCCCATCCTGGCGCCAGGCCAGGGGATCTGAGGCTACGCCCCCTGCCCGGTGGGGCTTGACAAGGGTGGGACTGGCCGGGTCTGGATCTAGTCCAATGGGTGGGGGCGGTTGGGTCTGGGTCTCATGTGATTTTGAGGCGCATGTGGGTGGGTGGGGGCTTGACTCTGGGTCCCCCTTTTAACCCTTTGCACTCGCTTGCTTTTTTCTCGATTCCTTTATTCTAATGCTAACCGTGTCGAGTCACACTCGACATCCGAGTGCAAAAGGTTAATGTGCACCAATTTCGTGCACTGGGCCACTAGTCTTTATATATTTGCCAATATATAAAGACTGGTCATTAGGAATAGGAAGCCTGTTAAAGTGCAGTTTGGTTTCTTGATGCTCCCAATACTTGCTTACCAAAGGAGACAGAAGAGAAGTTAAACGGTTCCCAGCTCACCTATTTCTTGTTGCCTGGCTGCTCACTCAGGAGGTTTAACTTTCTTTAGCAGTTAAAATTAATTGCTCCCATAAAGCATTTGCTTCTAGGAAACAATTATGACAGGTTTATAATGAAATCCTGATGAGTTTTGTTAAATCAACACGTAACCCTAAGGACCAAATAATCTTCACGTGTTACTGCACCTCCTCCAACAGTAGCTCAGGCTACTTGGATTTCAAAAAGGTCTCAGTTTGGCTTTGGTGAGACATGGAGTTTCTACCATCTGGCCGCTGTCAAGGGCCCCAAGGGGAATGAATGGCTAGACTTTTGCTACATGGATTCCTCTTGTTTTCTCTTCCTATGGGGGAAGTGAGGCCATGGCCTCACGCCATGAATAATGAGGACCCTTCTTGTCACTCAGCGTGTGCTCCTCTGGAAAGCCGGGAGGCCTGGAGAGAAAAAGAGTAAAGCAGTCATTCCCCACCTGGGCCGCACCTTAGAATCCCCGTGGAATTTCAAACCCCTTACGTGTCTGGGTCCTACCTCCAGAGATTCTGATTTAATTAGTCTGGGCAGAGCCTGGCCATTGAGAGGTTTGAAAGTTTCCCAGGTGATTTTAATTGTTAGCTGCATTGAGCACCGCTTGGTGCCTAGTTTTTAGTGGGGCTAACATTCCAAATACACAGCAGCCAGTACTGTGCTGTGCTCTTGTTCTCTGCCAGGCACTGTGCAAAGTGCCTTCAGGTATCGGTCTACTTGATGATCACAATAACCATATAATTGAACGAGCTTTCATTCATTCATTCATTCATTCATTCACTCAACAAATATTCTTGGGGCTCAGGCAATGGGCCAGTATTTGTGTGGGTTTTGGGGAAGGAGGATCAGAGAATACCTTCAGGGTGGATGACATTCGAGTTGACATTTCAAGTCTGAGGAGGAGTTAATCAGGCAAAGAGGGGAGGGAAGGATGGCTTTGGCAAATGTACTGTGTTGGGAAGGAGGAAGGAACTGAGAGAAAAGCAGTGCTTTTGAAGCAAGGAAGACGGAGGGAGCGTGACACAAATGAGATGCAGAGGTGGACAGGCCCTAGGTAGAGGCCGCCTGCTGGTAAAGGGTGTTGGCCTTTATTCTGAAACGGAATGGTAGCTCCGATCTCATTGGCGTTTCCTGGAAGATCTTTCTGTTTGCAGTAGGGAAACATATATGCGGGAAGCAAGAGTGGATGCGTTGGGTGACCACTGCAGTCCATGGACAGAAATGAGGATGACTTGGACTGAGGAAATGAAGGGAAATGGAGAGGTGGGCACACTTGAATGATATTTAGATGGTGAAATCCTTAGGATTGGAGATGGTTTAAAAGGGGCAGGAGAGGAATATGACTGCCATGTCCAATGTTACTATTGTTTACTATTATTATCCAGAATTTTCAGAGGAGCTGATAAAGATTAGAGTAGTGCTTCTCAAACTTTAATGTGTGTTTGGGTCACCTGAGGATCTTGTTAAAATGCTGATTCTGATTCAGTTGATTTGCAATGTGGCCTGTGATTCGGCCTAATAAGCTTTGAATGATGCTGGTACTGCTGACCTATGGAGCACACTGAGAATCAAGAGCTTAGAGGAGTGAAATAACTTACTCAAGATGTGGTGAAGTGTAGCGTGCACTTTTAGCCATCTCTGTCCACCTCCAAGGCTCATGATCTTAATCACAAACTCTACGGCTCGTGAAGGAGAGAGGTATTGGTATCACAAGCCTGTTGGGACAGCCTCAAAGGGCTAAGAGATTTGGATTTTATCTGTAGGTAATTGGCAACCGCTGAAAATGTGTAAGAAGAAAAGGGTCCAATCAGAAAGCATATGTTACAATTGGGGGATGTATTTCCTATGAGTATTTTATTTGTTTCTTTTTAGTATAGTTCTCTTAGGCCAAACTGAAGTGCAGTTAAATAAAAAGCAACAACTAGAGTTCCAAATTCTGTAAGTAATAGGGGTGGTTTATTAGATCATCTCCTCTGTAATGAGGGCAATAATTGGTCTTATTTAGTGTTTCCTGCCCAACCATCCCAAGGCACTTTCCTAATAAGCATCATCTTTCAGAGTTGAAAAGCGGTTGGAAAGAGGCTGAGGGGCTTGATACAGTGGGGCTGACTGCCCGGCATGCCTTCCTCATTTCTGTGGCATGTAGATTCATCTACCACAGCTCAGGTACACACCTGAATATTTGCCTTGACTGCCTGATCTGTCGGTATCAGTGTTTCCTGAATGTCCAGGGGCTGCTAGCCTAATAAGAAACTAAAAAAAAAAAAAGAAAAAAAAAAGTGTCAGAAGTTTGGAAAATCTGCATGCTTGATTTCCTGCTTGGAAAGATACATTGAACATCAGCACAGAAGGGCTCTGAGAAGTTTCACAGTAAGAATTTATTTGACTCTGTATAACTCAGTGGTTTTCCAAACGAATGTGACCTTAGAGTTAGCCCAACTCTTTTCTCCCTTCCAACTCTTGACATTCCATTAAACAGTTGTCTGTCTGTACTCACAGATAGCTACAGTCTTTGAATGCATAAATATCCATTGCCTGGGCCTGTGTTCCTTTTTGAGTGACTGGCAGATTTGGCATTTTGGCATCTGGCACAACAGAATAGCATAGTTTTCACTTTGATTTTACTTGAGTCAGATGCCCTTACAACTGTTAAACCACAGTGTCCACTTAAGTGGTTAGTTGGAAGGAATATCACAGACTTACCTGTATGTTGCCCGTGTCCTGGAAGGGGTGAGTTTCACTTTTATTTCTTCTTTTTCTTTTTCTTCTTTGGTTTCCACATTTTTAATTCTATTTTGGCTACCTAGAATCTTCTTTCTCACTCTGTTTCATGTAAAAAAAATCCCAGAAATAGGATCATTACCAGACATGACATTTACATTGAGCCTTTAAATATATATAGTTAAGAACATAATATGAAACTTGAATGGCTTTTAAAACTCGGAGTTAATTTGGTGATTTGAAAAGAGAACTAAGTTTGTTTTTCACCTGAAGGATCTAAGAACCCTTTAAAAAATCAGACTACATTTATTTTGCATTTATATCTACATATATCTAAGCAGAAAATTCTGGCTGAATATAAATTTCAAAATATTGATGGAATAACATACAAGGTTGAGCTTTCATATCACACTAAAAATGGAAACAAATGTAATAACAGAGGAGGACATAAAGTTGGATTAAAAGAAAAGTTATTGAGTATTTTACAAGATGAATTTATAGCTACCTACCAGACTATCTTAATGATGTCATAGTTTCCTAAGCAGTCAGTGTGTCCGTTCTCTTCAATTTTATAGACTTGGTTTCCTGTAGACAGCATAGCATCCTTAGTCTAGAAAAAATGGATTTGCATTTTCGTAGGCAGCAAAATGGGCTCTGAAACTTCTCGAAAATACAGATGCCTAGACTTCTACCCAAAAGATCCTGATTAGGTAGGTCTAGCATGGCACATATCTGTATTTTTCACCCCTAAGATGAGTCATTCTGAGGTAAAGTTTGAGAACAATTGCCCTAGATTTCTTTCTCAAGCCCTGGTGTACCCAAGATTCACACAGACAGTTTGTTAAAAATGCAAATGCTAAGCTATAACCTGCAACCGCTGCATATCTTTGTGCAAGTTGTGCAGTACACAACCTGTACTGCTGTTCTGGTGGCCCTGCCTCAGCCTCAGATATTCTGCTTTCGTAGCCCAGGGTGGACTTCAGGGCTTCTGGGCATTTTTAGCAAGCACTCCCCAGAATGTGACTGATTCAAGAATCATATTTTGAGAATCATTGCTCTAGAAACATGATTCAAAATCCATAGGTTCTATGGATGGTTTATTGAATGGGGCCATCGGCTACCTATTCAGATAAGATCCAGGCAAATTAATTTAGGTTGGCCATGCCATTCTTAGCAGAGAGATGCCATGTGGCCAGGCAGGCTTGGCCACTTCCACCCAGCAGATAGACCCTGCTTTCCAAATTTCTTCTCCCACATCCTAGCTGTAGATGAGTCAGCATTCCTCATGCTGCTGCTGGGCCTGGGCAGGAGCAGCACAGGGCTTCCTATGAGCTGTCCGACAGGTTCTTTTCAGCCTTGACCTGTGGATGAGGCATTGCTGCTGCACACGTGAGTGTGATCCTGAGAGAGGACCCCGTGGCTTTCAATACTAAGGACAACATAGTGAACATGGCAGGAATATGTGGCTCTCATGAATTCACATGCCCAGAGGGTGAGCTATAAACTGATGAGAACTTTCCTAGTTGTTTTTTTGTCAGACCCAGATTTTGAGCCTAGATCAGCAATTCTCAAAATATGGTTCATGGACCCCTGGGGTCTCTGTGATCCTTTCAGGGTGTCTGCAGGATCAAAACTATACTACTTATACTAAGTTATTTGTCTTCTTTGCTGTGTTGATATTTGCATGGATGGTGAGTAAAATTATAACATGAATCAAGCACTTAGAATGAATCAAGGCAGTAGCTCCAAAATGTCTTTTTATCTTTACCACCATGACTTGTGGTTAAAAAAGGAAAGCCAATTTCATTTAAAAATATCCTTGATAAAATAGTAAAATTTATTAATTTAAGTTTTCACTCTCGAGTGCACATCTGTTTTTTAGTGTTTGAGAAATAGGCAGCAGCACTAGGAACTGCTGCATATGGAAGAATCCTGGTCGTGTGAGAAAGCACGTGTACCACTATTTCCATTGTGAGTGGAACTAGCCACTTTGTTTTTAATTGAAAGAATTGACAGATGAAATGTGGCCATTTAGACTTACATGTCTGATAGACATTTTCACAAACATGCCTAAACTGAGCCTGTCACTTTAAGTAAATCATTGGATAGTATTTATTACCAATGATCAAATTCAAGCTATCAAGCAAAAGTTTAAATTTTGGAAAACTTTTACCTACTACCATGAACTTGACAGCTTCCCAATACTTAAAAACTTTTCTGGTGAGATCAATGGTGTTATTAACAAATGTAATTCTTTTTTATATCATATAATGAAATGCATCACCATTTGGAAAATCTGCATAATTCAATGAGCCGATATTTTCCACCCGAACAATGCATGCTTTTAGGAAACTTTGCATGGAGAAAGGATCTATTCAAAGTACAACATAGACCATGGATTTTCACCGAATAGAGCACTAAAAGTTTATTGATAGGGTTTCATATTACAGACTGTAATTATTAAAGAAATTACCATTTGTCATGTTTTGATGTAGTATCTGAGAAAAATATTCACACATTTGAAAAAGGGATTAAAGTGCTCCTCCTGTATTTTCTTGACATACTTCAACCAAAACAATATATGAAGACACAATGCAGAAGCAGATAGGAGCATTGCTGGGTTTCTAACAAGACAACATTGAAAAGATTTTCAAAACTGTGAGACAGTGCCACTCTTCTCACTGTTTTTATGTTTGTCAGTTTTGGAAAATGTATTATTCACATTAACATGCAGCAGGTTTATTATTGTTACTTTGTTTTTTTTCTTTATTTTTGTAACATACCTTAATAGAGAAGAAATTATGTAAATATGTTAAGTAACAGCCAAAATAAATGTTAAGGAGAAGGGAGTATAGAAAGGTATAGAATGCTATAATTTGGGGTAAGAGGAAAATGGGGGTGGGAGATACAGACAGGCTTGCATATATAGAGAAATCAGTGATCTCTATGAAGACTTGACTGGGTAGGGGAGGTTAACCAGGGACATGTACCACCTATCCAAATAATTTTAAAATAGAAATGTTTGTGGAATAAGCAAATCTCCTCCATAACCTTCTGTGCCATGTGCTAGACATAGTGTGAGTGCTTCACGCCCACAGTCTCATTTACTCCTCACCAGAACCTTGGGAGGAAAGCATTGCTGACTCCATGTTACAGATGAGGAAACTGAGAGGGCACCAGGTGGCACACACTGTTAGTGATGGAGATAGGCGGTGCCGATACAAAGCACACTTCAGGAACTGTGGCACACCAGTCAGCGAGAAATAGGAGTAAACAATAATATCAGGATCCCAGTCCCTTATCTGCAATTCTCAAATCTTTTTTCTGAAAACCAAATATCTTAACTTTGAAAACTTGATCTGATCTCAGGTGAAGCTACTTAGGGTTGTTCCTTATCCCCTTTAGTGTAAATATCTATATATTCAGCTGAGAAAATATTAATGTATTGATTCCAAACACTGCCCCGGAGCCTGCTGAATGTATGCAGAGCATAGATATGCACCGCATCACCTTCTGAAACCCGAGAAATGCGGGGATTCTGAGCACAGCTAGCCCCAGGGCTTTAAAATAAGGGGCTGTGAACCTGTACAAAGAAGTTTTGTACACAAAATCCAGGGGAGCGTGAAGTACGGCGAGATAACTGAGGGTGCTCCGCGAAGGCCTATTTTACGTATTCAGTTCAGACATGGTATTTTGCTTTTTCACCCAATATTACGATTTAAAAATGTCTGTGTGTGAGAGGGACAAGGTTCAGGTCTGTTTACCTCTACTGCCCCTCTCTGGGCCTCAGTTTCCCCGTCAGGAAATGGGAAACCCCCGGGTCCCAGCACCCTAGCACCCCCTCTGCACAGGGCCGTCCTTGGACCTGACCCCACCTTCGGTCTTCCCTTGCCTTTCGGCACTGCTCTCCCCCATCCATCCCCACCAGCCTCCTGAGCGCACCACCGAATTACCCTCCACTGCCCTGAAGCGCCTATTATTGCTACTTTAAAAGGAATGAATAGTGTCTTAAAAATTTTGTTTTCTAATATGGTAAATATTCATAGCTGTAACCTACATAAGCAAAAGCATTTTGGGGCCTTTAACAATTTTTAAGAGTGTGAATGGGTCTTGAGACCAAACTGTTTGAGAACTGCTGGCCTAAGGAAACATTTACTAAAGATGTTCACAGATGCTCACCCTTGAAGTGCTCAGCAGAAACCCAACAGCCAAAAACAAAGGCAACATAAGCAAGAAGAATTTGGTAGTTAAATAGGTTTAGAAATACTGCTAGTTACCACCCCTTATGGAGAGTCACAGTTTATTCTAGCATGTTAAAGATTCACTTGAATTTTGTTTCATTCTTTCTTAAACCCATTTGATCATGAAAATATTTTTCTGTCGAATAGGCTTTGGGACATACTGTTTCTTTGCCAGGAATGAGTTTTATCATTTTAAATATTTCCTAGTATGACAGGTTAAAAAGTGGTATGTAATTGCTCATTGGCTTCTACAATATGGAGTTTTAATTTTAAGGGTCAGTCATGTTCTCCTTTAGAACAGCCTCCAGACAGTAACTTCTCTACGCCTGCCACCAGGGAGGTGAGGTTTGGCAACCACGGAATGTTTCACTACATCCTGGCTTTTCAGTGCCATAAACTCCGGGTGTTTATTGGGTTTCAAAAGACAGGCAAAGTAATGCCCAACAATGATGGTAAGAATGTGTTTACCGTCTTACACATTCATGGACTTGGCAAGAGTTTCTTTGCTCTAGGACAGAAGCAATTAACTCAGCTGTTAATTAATTAAAAGTCTGGGCCTTTGCTTGAAATGAATGTCGTTTTGGTGGGACCTCGCTTGTCCTTTGTGAGTTAATGGTTACTCAATCCTATATGCTATCTGATTTGGTTTCCTAGGAGGAATTACCCATTCTCAAGGCTGTGTAAATAGGTAGGTCAGTTTTATTACCCCATCCTTTACCTCTTAGTAAAGGATGACCCACTGTAATTCTAGTTTAGGAGTTGGTTTGTTGATTGCAATTCCTTAGCTGCTAGGAAAAAAATGTAACTTAACTCTAAACCTTGCTAGCAGTTATATTTCCACTTGTAGAAATTTATCCTAAGGAATAAACAGAATGCAGTTTAAAAGTATACTTGCAAGATGTTCTCCTATAGCACTTCTTATAATAATTCAAATGGAAAACAACTAACATGTAGACATGTGTAAACAATGAAAAACTGTAGTATAATGAAATGCTCTACAGACATTAAAAGTCTGGTTTTAAGACTTTTTAAAGGCATGAAACAATGTCCCTAAAATACTATCAGTGAATACAGTGGGGTAAAAACATCATATTTGTTGTCAGATTGTTTTCTAGGAAGTAGTTTCAGTTTACATTCCCACCAGCATCTTTGGGCATGCTTCTTGCCAACTACGAGTGTTATTATTCAGCAGGGAAGACAGAGAGCAGTAGTTGGCATTTCCAGAGAGACTTGAGTCTAATCACTGCCATGTGGTGGAACTTGGTGCCCACTGACTCTGGATGGGCTAACTCTGATTACTGACACCTGTCATCGGCAGGGTCCGGGAGAAAGTTCTAGAGCTCAGAGAGGTACTTTGAGTCAAATTAAAAATAATCAAGAAATTCCACTGTGGTCCAATGGGCCATTTGTAATTTGTCCTTGGATGGGTTCTATAAATGCTGTGTTGAGGTTATCTTCATCCATGTGTGAAACCCTCACACAAACACTGAAGGTACTGACAGGCAGAGAGCGAGTATATGCCTGCCAGTCTCCTGGGTGTCAGAGGCTTCGTCATCATTATAAAGTTATAGTAGATCACAGAACTGTCTGACAGGTGATTAAAACTGTCATCGTGCTTCGCATTTTTTATACCTGATATTATGCATGCAGAGGACCTGCAGAATGCCTGTGGGCCTTTCACAGTCACTAAAGGGATGTGTTGCCTGTTTCCATTCCTTGTCACTTGCCACAGATGTGCCAGTCATGCCTACAGACAATTTTTGTCATAGGAACACTGCAACTGGGTAGAATATTGAAGGAAATGTCAAAAATGTAGCCATGTGAAAAGAATCAGAAGGCAGTGCTGTTATTCAGAGTTTGCGTCTGGCGTGGGCTCCTGTCTGCACAGAGGAGGCTGAATGTCTGATTTCAGCAGAGCAATTAATTCTCGGACAAGGCGAGACAAGATGTAACTGTGTAACTGCCCCATTTGTGTATATTTGAATGTTGATTCATTAATTCATGTACTTTTTTTTTTTGGCAATTTCATCTGAAGGCTTCTTTTGAGGGCTTTTTGTTGGTGGTGATTATTTCCTTTTATCTTTTGAATGATGAAAATGGACCAAAACAGAATTCAGCAAAATGTAAATGAGTCATAGCAAATGGGATGCAAGATTATGTTGTGCAGATTGGAAATGGAAATAGAGATATTTGTTCTTCCTTTTTTGAGGAGAATTATAAAAGTTTCCATGGTGCATCAGACTCAGTGTTTTACAGTCTCTATTTCCATACGTTTAAAAGGTGATGAAAAACAGCTTTAAAGTGTAGAGTTATTACTGTGCATTTGGACAATAAATTGTTTACTTTAACACAGAAACTTGTTCTCTGACCCTGACACAATCGTTCACCACTTGTGAATTTCTTTTCTTAAATATTCCACTTTTATTGTTTTTACTTTTGCACTTTTCTATAGTGCAGTCTCTTCTTAGAATTATGATTATAACCCAGATGCAGATTTTTTAAAATTAATTAAAAATTTCTCTATATACCGAGTAATAGAAAATGGCTATTGTCTATTGAATAAAAGATTAAACACTGGCCACTACACTGCTCATATAGTTTTGAGAATGCTGTAAGAGAAAATAGATACTTCTAATATATTCTCTTTAAAGAATGTATTATTTTCAAACTTTATTGTATCAATAAAGAGGTCATAATATTAAGATAATCGACTAAGACTTGCTGGGGCGGGAGAGGAGGCTATGGTGAGGGGGAATGTGTGGGAAATGCATGGGTAGCTTCTTAATTGAACTAGAGACTGTTTAGACTCCTCTCAGTAGTTACATAGTGAACGTTAAGTTTTCATGTATATGCATGTGTGCCGTTTACAACTACATGCATATGTTCTGTAAAGGCTTGCACATATTTACTGGAAACTATGAATTTTAAAATTGTATTTCTCTCTAAGGCATCTAGTAATGGCATAACACCGCCATAGCCAAGTAGTCCTTAGAGACCAACATTGGATTTCAAACTTGAATTTAATAGAATTGCTTTAAAAAACAACAACCCAACACATTAAATTGGAGTTAGTGTCCTTTACTCCCATCATGTTTCTCTTTCTTGTATCTCTGTGACTCCTTTTTGTCACTCTCCTGGTGGCACGCCTTCACTTTAGTGGCCTGGCAGGCCCGGCTGTGCAAGAAAGCCCAGTGCTCATTCCCTCTGGTCTCAGTAGTCTTCTCTGTGAGGAGAGGTTATTGACGATCATTAATGTCACTTTCATCTCTAGAGTTCTATGTTTATATCTACTTCTGTTATCCTGCATTCATTATAGGTTTACTATGAGGATAAAATAAGAAAGTGTCATGAAAGTAGTTTGAAAATTGTAAGCAGTATAGAAATGTAAAGTATGACTGTTGCTATATGGTTTCATCCTTTGTGACTGCTGTTAAGTCGACACAAGAGTGCATTTTTCCGCGTGTAAAAAAATTCTACAGTGGAAATAAGTGTGCTGAAGAAACACTCATGGACTGGGTCTTTCTTAAGCAGGGGTTATTTGGCCCTCGGAAAGAGGGGCAGGCATCTGAAGCTCGCCACCTACATACGTAGTTTACTTTTAGGTGTTTCAGGAGGCCAAAGGGCAGGCTGATGATATCTGACCAGGAAGAATATATTCCCAGTTCTCTAGACAACCAGCAGTTGATGGTAGTTTTGAGAACATTGTTTTAAGCAGCTATAATGATTTACCAGAGGACTGGCCAGTGCACAAAGTATGACTTGTGACTATATTGGACCACGCTATTCTCTCATTTGATTTGTATTTAAAATTCAACTAGAATGGTGTTGAAGAAATTAAAATGCAAAAGCTAATTGCAAAAATTTTCAAAGTTGTTTTTATATCTCTTTGTGTCTAGAGCAAATTCTTGATCCACGTAACAATAACCCCTTGAAATGCCGTTTAGATGGGAAGTGCCGATGCAACGCTAATGATTTTAGAGCAAATATGTTATTCTAATTTCCTCCATCTGCTATGAATGAGAGGATATGAGAATGAAGTCTGGGAGAGTGATAGAGAAAAATTGTTTCTTAGAGAAGTTGAAGATATTTTAAAATGTGTGCAGATGTGAGGGAGGAATAGTAATTAAATTTTTTTCCAAGTGTTTCAAAAAATGGCAGCTATATTGAAACTCATTGGAAGTGTGAATGATATTTCGTATAGTTTTGCTGAATCCAGGAGCGTACCCAGTGCCTTGAGGATCAATCATCTACGTGTGGCTGTGGCATAGCCCTGATGATTCTGATGAAAAGGTTCCCTCTCGGTTTGTTTTGGGTTCTAACCAGGGCTAAGAGCTACTTCTACACCCCTGACTGCAGAATGTTTCTTTTCTTTCTCTGGGGATTGTGCCTTTTTTGATTTAATCCACATGCAGTAATGTGGGAGGAAGGCGGTGTGTACCCTCCTAGTTTCCTGGTCATCTCTACTAATTGAGATGGGCACATCTAGATATATTTTTTTAAATTCTATAATCGTTCTCTTGAAATGTAGATTATATAGAAACATTATCAATACGTTATCAATATCCATGTAAGAAAAGGAATAAAATAATACCATAATCATAGAAGAAATTGGAAGATTGTTAAAGAATTACCATTAGAAAAGGCACCAGATCTAGATGGTTTTATAGGTAAATTGAATCTAAACATCAAAACCAGGTATTCACTATGGCTTTCTAACAATTTAAGATTATAAAGAAAGGCAAAAGGAACCTCAGTTAATTGTACAATCTAGCATAATTTTTTAGTAAATACTTGATATAGCCCTGGCTGGTGTGGCTCAGTTGGTTGGAGCATCATCCAGTACACCGAAAGGTGGCCAGTTCCATTCCCTATCAGGGCACATACCTAGGTTCAATCCCTGGTGGGGGCAGGTACCGGAGGCAATCAATCCATGCTTCTCTCAAACATCAATGTGTCTCTCTCCCCACTTCCCTTCTCTCTAAAATCAGTAAAACAGAATCCTCGGTTGAGGATTAAAATAAATAATAAATAGCTCTAAAAACATACTTTTACCAATTTCATTTATGTATATAGAAATTATAATTAAAAATAGCAACTTAAGTCCATCAGCTTATGAAAATATACTTAAAATGTTTGAAATAGGGTTTATTTCAACACTCATGAACTGGCTCAGAATTGGAATTATTCATACCATTAATCACATCAGCACATTAAAAGAAAAATGATATGATTGTATCAATAATGTTGTATCAGTTTCCTAGGGCTGCTGTAACAAATAACCAAACTGGGTGACTTAGAACAGCAGAAGTTTGTCCTCTCACAGTTCTGAAAGTTTGGGATCCAAAATCAATGCCTGGCAGGTCCTGCCCTCCCTGCAGCTCTAAGGAAAGTGCCTCCCTCTCCTCTTCCTAACTTCGGGCGGCAGTCCTAGGCGTTCCTTGGCATGTGGACACAGCAGTCTCTGCCTATGTCGTCACATGGAGTTCTCCCTGTGTGTCTGACGTGTCTCTCCTTTCTCTTCTTATGAGGACATTAGTCATTGGATTAGAGCCCATCATGACCCACTATGACCTCATCTTAACTAATTACATCTGCTGAGACCCCATTCCAAAATAAGGTCACCTGACTCCAGGTGGCCATCAATTAATTTTTTGTGTCTGTATTTTGTTGGTTACCATGGGAAAATGAGATTGGGAATAGGATTAGGGGAAAGTGTTTAATTATTTTACGTGCAAAGATGTGTGTACAAATGTCCAATACAGCTTTGTTTTTAATAATGAAAAAAACTGTAAATCTCCATATTCATATCATAAGTGGTTGAGTATGTAAATCCACTTTCAAGTTATATTACAATATACACATGGAGATACATGTATAAAATTACAAAGCTATTTTGAATAATTATGTATGATAATGTAGATTTCCATTTAGAGCAAGAAAAATATGCATGAAACAATTGATCAGTGTAATAGATTCCAATTAGTATACATTATGATCCAATTTTGTGATATAAATATATCACATAAATGTGCATTAAAATGAATGGAAGTATTCACACCAGACTGTTAGTTTTCTCTGGGTGATGTGGTAATAGATTATTTTATATTTTTTTTGTATTTTTTGAACATTTTGAAATGTGCTTGCTGTATTTTTATCAAGCAAAATACATTGTCATTTTAAAAACATCCAGACTAAAAAAAAAAAAAAAAAAAAGACACAAAAGACCAAATTAGAAATGTTTTAAAAATTAAGAGGGGGAGGTGGAATAGTAAAACAAGGTAAAAATTATGTAGACTTAGTGAAGAAAGTACTGCTTGTTACTATGAATAGTCTCATGGTACAAGCTGTTAGTTTGAAATATGAGGCCCATTGAGAGGCCTTTGGAAGGTCTGTTGTTACTTAAATATCTGACCTTTTTGAATGAGCTCTCCTGCCATAGGCAGCCTAATAGGGATTCTCCCCACACTTCACACCTTTTCTTGCTCTCATTTGTTTGGGGGTAGGGTTTCCAGTTTTCCACCAGGGAGTAAATTACTTCATGCAGCTTGTACCCAAACACTTATCTCTCAAGCAGCACACCTTTCTGAGAGAAGGCAAATGTCATGACTGAAGGCATGGGAGGAGTCTGATTGGTATTCCTAAAATGCCTTTTATGTCCCAGAAGCCAAGTGTGCATTCTTCGCATGGTGTAGAATGTCAGTACAAATGCTCTATCTATGCCGAACCTGGTGCAGAGGGGGCGGCCGCACTCCGCTTCTGTGTTTAGAGTTTGCTTTGAGAATGGCAAGCACTGTTTGAAAGGTCATCCCATTTGAAGAAGCAGAAGGATAGAGAAATTTTTTTTTTAACTTAGGAAAATAATTTGTGAATAGATAAGTTAATTTTTTCTTCTGTTTTAAATTATTTTTTTTTATTTTTCAACTACAGTTGACACACAATGTTATATTAGTTTTATGTGTACAGTCCAGTGATTACACATTATATAACTTACTAATAATTTAACTGAATTATCCTTGCCATTTCTGCAGGCAATTCAGGATATTTTAAAAGCCCTGATCCGTAATTATCTTTCAAAGTGGTTAGTGTTGTCAGACAGATGTGTACTTGTCCATGTATAAAAGAGCAGATAGCATTTGATTGTCTTTTCCTTTCCTGTGCAAACAAATGTGCACAATAAAAGGCAAATCACTGCTTAAAAAGAGAGCAAATTAAAAGCTGTTCAGATTTGTGTTTGACTTGAAGCTCTGCTCTCTTAGACTTGGCTGTGTTTATAAAGGTCAGCTTCTTTGCCTTCCTATAAGCAAATTATAATTTGCATCCTTGTAGCCTACTTTTGTTTATAGTCTCCAGGCACAAGAACCCCAGGGGAGGGTCACAAACCAGGAATCACAAGCTTATTATTTTAAATGAGGTAAATAGCAGTGACTAAGACTTGTAAGAACATGTATTTGTGGTAATATTTTTCTTATCTTTTAAAAACACACATATATAATCTAACTGTGCTACTGTGACTGGGGTAAGTGAGATTGCCAGATAAAATTCCAAATGCCCAGTTAGATTTCATTTTCAGATAAACAATGCCTACCTCTGTAGTATAAGTATGTCCCATGTAATAAACTGGAGCATCACCTCAGAATATAATATACAATTGAAATAAAATGGTGAAATATAATTAAAATAAGACATGTATGTACAGTCTTGTGAATAATTATAAATTGGCAATTGTGTGAAGGTTTACCCAGGTCAAGACAGATAGTATTGCTAGTGTCCAATTGTTCCCTGAAGACAACCCTGATCTTAACCTTTCTCTAAGGACATTCAAGGTGGTCACTATCCTGTCCTATGCAGTAACCATCTTCTTGCATTTCTTTATTAGTTTGTCATCACTGAACAGACTTTTAATCACTATAAGTCTTGCATATTTAAACTTTTATAAGTGAAATCATACCATATGTATCTATAAAGCTAAAATATTAATAATTCAATCCAATGTGGGGGCAAATACTAGTGGTGTCTTTAACAAATTATGAAATAGACAGCCCTATTAAGCTTGAATGTACTTGGGTTATTTATGTAGCAAAGACCAAAAGGTAGTCAATAAAATCTTTAAAAAGAAATCATAATGAGCTCACTGATGTAAAGGTGCCATAAATATTTGTATTTTTTAAATACTCTCCCCTCAAAATGTTTGCTCTCCCAAGCTCACTGATTTTCCAGACGGAGGGGCTAACCCAGTGATGTTTTCCCTGGGTCTCTTTCATTGACATCCCTGGAGTAAATCACATTGCCAACCTGTCTGAGGTCATAACGTTCAACCATAAATGGATAAAGAGCCTTTTGATTTATTATTCAGGTAGATAACAATACTCTGAATGACTGAGGAACATTTCCTTTTGTACCATAAATTTTACCCGGTGACATTTAAAAAATGTCTTTCAGAGCCCAGCCCTCTGGTCCGTGCAGAGGCTCCCTCTTTCCTTTTGTTAATGGCACCATATTTTGCTTCCTAGTTTCTCCTTTATCTCCTTAGTGCTGAAGATGGCACATTTTCCAAGTGGCTTTGAAAAGCAACCATCACAAAAGCACAGATAATACAAAGCAATTTAAAAGCAGGTTTCTGAATGTTCTAGGAAAATAGGCAATTTTGCATGGCAAGCACTTGAACTCAGGGGTGATTTATTATTCATTTGATTGTAGTGAATATTCATGGTTTGCATGTTAAATTAGGGTTATTGAAATTTTTGTTTACCCTAAAGAAGTTTGGGAAGTTGTGTCTTCCAAATTTGAATTGACTGAAATTCACTTTTCAAGAGCCAAGCAGATAATTTTCTATCTAGAAGGAACCTTAAAAATGATCTGGTTGAGTACTCCAGATAATGTATATAAAAACATCAATGTCCTGTAAAAACTGGACTGATATAGACATTTTATATGAAGACATATTGTAATAGAACCATGGTTTGTTTTCTTCTTTACTTCCTTCCCTTCCTCCATCCTATCCCCCTCCCCCCTTTCCCTCCCTTCATTCCTCCCTCCTTATTTCCCTTCTTCTTCTTTCCCTCCCTGCTCCCTTCCTTCCTTCCTTCCTTCCTTCCTTCCTTCCTTCCTTCCTTCCTTCCTTCCTTCCTTCCTTCCTTCCTTCTTTTTTTGCTTCTTTTAAAACAACAGGGCCCTTTACTTAAAGAAAATCTTGCTCAAAATCTCAATATGTAAATTAAAGTTATTCTGTTTGAATAGAGAATGGGGCTGGGAAATAACTTTCTTATCTTACTGGACCACATAGACACCTCTGTCACACCGACCCCCCCCACACACACACACCACCTCTCCAAGACTACCACTCCAAAGCCCTTGGTTTTCAATGATCAGCTTTAAAACTGGAAAGAGCTGAGTTATTTATCTATCAAACACATTATGTGCCAGACACTCTTCTAAACATTTTACAAATACCAACTCATTTAATCCTTGAAACAACCCTGACATAGTTATTATTATCCTCATTTTATGAGGAAAGGGAGGCACGGAGAAGTTATATGTTACCCAAGATCATTCAGTTATTAATGGAAGAGCCTGGAGAGTTTTGTTCCAGGGGCTCTGTCCTTATCCAGAATGCTTTGCAGCCTCTCGCTAGCAGCAGTAGTTATAGTCAACTCTTGTTGGTGTTTAGACATTGCATTAGTGCTTTCCATGTATTATCATAGCTGATGCTTTCAAAGCAAACAATGAAGTAACAGTATTATCCTGTTTGCAGATGCAAGAAATGAGGAAGAAGTTGTGTAGCATCCCTGTGAGGGGCGAGGCCGATTTGAACTTCACAGTTTACTTCAGAGCCCGTGCTCTTAAACACTTGTTTCATGGGCTTCCATAAAAATGAAAACATTTGTTTCTAAAGAGTGATGATGCTGTTTATTTTCTTCATGTTGGGTTTGTATTGGCTAACATGGACAAAGACAGAGGTATATTAAGTTCATATCTATACTCTGAGAAGCCAACTCATTAACTCTAGCAGGACAGGATCATGCCCAGAGAAAATTCAGTATCTTAATGTTGCCTACCCATGTCCTTATGTCTTGATGGTTCTCAGGTTTTCCTTCTGGTCCCTCCCAAATTAGCCTGCTTAATATCCTCAGTAATCTCTATTAAGCAATTCCATCAAGTAATCATACTAAGCTCACAGACTAATGGTTCTCCTCCCAGGTCTGTCTGTGTGTTTCCACTTAATCCTGCTGGAGATAGAAGGTCTTTATCCCATTTGATGATTGTAATGGTGGGAATGTTAGATGCTGTTGCAGACTAATAGTAGGGGACCCTTCTGCCTAATCACTGCTCTTCTGGCTAAAGACCTGTGCATCCCGAACAGCTGTCTCCAGCATGCAAGCACTTGGTGATTCCTAGAGGAGGAGCATGAGAAGCATGATGGTCTGAGACCTGGTACTGATGGATGCTGAATGTCTATGCTATGTATTAGACCACACTGTGCTTTGGCTCTTTATCTTCTGCGCAGAGAGTTTGAAGGACAAGGTCAAGAGAGGAGTATTGTCTGCCAGGTGGCCTTCAGTACTGGTAGGGTGGAAAGGAATGCTGTGTTAACTTTGTAATAATGTGTTTCTCTTAAGAAAGTATACTTTATTCTTAGAACTTAATATGCCTCTGTCAATTCTGTCTTAATATTTACCCATGACTTTGGCCTCCTGGGTTAAATCTTGGGTAAACAGAGTGATTTCCAGAGACTAGTGAATAGATAAATACTTACTTGAGCAAATCAGAACACATGGAAATCTGGCTTCTACTAACCTCCTATCAAGATAGAGAGAAACACTTAAAAATGTGATCGTTTACTCCTTCCACAAGGAAAAGTAGTGGTATAAAATATTAAAATAGATAGGCCTGTTTGACCTGTTTAAAGGAAAAAGATTAAAAAATATCCCCACTTTATTAAGATATAACTCATTAAGTTTGTATTTACTCTCAAGGGAGAGAGTTAGGAGGATTAGCATCTTACCCCAGGAAGAATTGAAGAGTACATGAAATTCAATATGATACACACACACACACACACACACACACACACACACCCCAAAAACTAGATTTCTATAGAGGATTCTAATACCTACAAGTTTAGAGGAACTAGAATGAACAATTTCAACTGGTCATTCCCTGCTGGCTCCCTTGTGCTGTGATAGGAGGTGGAAAGATCTTTAATCCTTGGGTTGCCATCTTTATCTTGGTTCTGAAACCTGCGGAGATTAATTACAAAAGTCAGCAAAGATTTCTCTACATTGTAAGTATTTTTTAAAAAAACACTAATAAAAACTTATTTTTCTACATTTACATAGAGAATGCAAATAGTGGTTGGTGGAAGACATGGTCATGTAAAGTTTCCTATGGCTGCTGTAATAAATTACCACAAACATAGTGGTCAAGACAACATTATTTATTTTCTATTACCATTTATCCCCCCTATACCTTCCTTTACTAGGGATGGAACCCACAGCCTGAGAATGTGCCTTAACTGGGAATCACACCCGCCACCTTTTGGCACATGGGATGACTATCCAACAAACTGAGCCACACTGGCCAGGGCTCTCTTTTCCTTTCTTGTTTGTACCCCCCCCAGACCCCCTCCTTCCCTGCCCCAAGCTTCAGCCTGCTCTCTAGCTAAGAGTCTGTCTCTATTTTGCTTATTAGTTCAGTTTGTTCATTGGATTCCACATATGAGTGAAATAATATGGTACTTGTCTTTCTCTGAATGACTTATTTCACTTAGCATAATGTTCTCCAGGTCCATCCATGCTGTTGCAAAGGGTGAAATTTTCTTCTTTATTACACCAAGTAGCAGTCCATTGTGTAGATGTACCATAGCTGTTTTATCCACTCATCTACTAATGGACACGTGGCTTCCAAATCTTGGCTATTGTAAATAGCGCAGCAATGAACATAGGGTGCATATATTCTTTCAAATTTGTGTTTTGGGTTCTTTAGATAAATTCCCAGAAGTGGAATTTCCGGGGTAATGAGGCAGTTCCATTTTAAATTTTTTGAGGTAACTCCATACTGCTTTCCACAGTGGCTGCACCAGTCTGCATTCTTACCAATAGTGCTCAAGGGTTCCCTTTTCTCTGCATACTCACCAACACTTTAATTTATTGATGATGGCCATTCTGACAGATGTGAGGTGATATATTACTGTGGTTTTAATTTGAATTTCTCTGATGATTAGTGATATTGAGCTTCTTTTAATATGTCTATTGGCCATCTGCATTTCCTCTTTGAGAAGTGTCTATTCAGGTCCTTTGCCCTTCTCTTAACTGGATTGTTGTTTTGTTTGTTTGTTTTTTGGTGTTGAGTTTTATAAGTTCTTTATACATTTTGGATATTAACCCCTTATCAGATGTATCAGCGAATATGCCTTTGTCAGTTCTCTCTTAATATTTAACCATGACTTTTGTGGGTTGTCTTTTCATTTTGTTGATGCTTATTTTGTAAAGTTCTGGAGGACAGAGGTCTGAAATGGATTTCATTGGGATATAATCAAGGCATCAGCAAGCTGAATGGTTTCTGAAGTCTCCAGGGGAGAATGCTTGCATTCCTTGGTTTGGGGCCCTTTTCCAGGCTCAGAGCTAGCCATGGCTGGTCCAGTTTTTCTCATATTGCATCACTCTGACTCCAGTTCTTCAACTGCTCTCTTCACATTGAATGACTCTTGTGATGACATTGGGCCCACCTGAGTAATAGAGGATAATTAATTCTGTCTGCTACCTTAATTCTCCTTTGCCATGTAACCTGATATACTCACAGATTCAAGGGATTAAGATGTAGACATGTTGGTGGGCGCCATTCTGCATACTACATGGGGCAAAAATATATTTGTCAATATCTGTCATAGATAAAACATTATAGCTATGCTGTAGGTAAAGGGGGCTCTGGGATTGTGGATTGGACAGAGATCCAGGCACTGGGACTAGGAGGAGATTTTATGTCAACTCAAGAAGATCCACCAGATGGAAAACCTGCAAGAGGCTGGGAATTGGGATAAAAATTCCACAAACCAACTTATGGCCCAGGTGTATGGGATTCAAGTGAGACACAGGTACAGGTAATTGTCATCTCTTTCTTGGCAATCACTGACTCTTTCATGATAAACTAGAAATAAATAAAAAAAATCATGATGGACAAGGAAAAGGAAATAGAGTCTCAGAGATTCAGACTAAAAGTGAACCTCCCAGGATGACTTTCCCAGGCACATGAAAGAAAAGGAGTTTCTTATCCTCAATAACATTAGGAAACAGAAAAAAAAAGGGGGGGGGTGAATAAGCTTAGAAAACTAAAACACAGTAGGATGGGAAAGAAAAGGGGCCCTGTTAGTCAAAAACACATGGTAAGGAGACTAGAATGCCATAACAGAATTAAAATTTGTACAAGAAGCTGAAAAGAAATCAGCAATAAAAAATCACTAGTATAGAAGAAAAATTGACAAGTTCTGTCAAAATAAAGAAGAAAAGGAAAATTAAATTAAATTAATGAAATAGAGATTAAAAATATAGAAGACAGAGAACATAGACTTAAGCATCAGAACCAATCTAAGAATTATAGATGTTCTTGAGGCAAAAACAATTGGAATAGAAGCAGTAATCAAAGATTAAAATAATAAAATAAAAACAAAAAAGCCTCAGTATGCAAATTGAAATGGCTTTCCATACTCCAGGCAACATTAATGAAAAGGGTTCCATACCATTTCAACTTGGCAATTTCTTTTTGAAATTACAGAATTAAAAAATCCTTCAAGCAGACAGGCAGAGAAAATAGTTTACTTTTCAAAGGAACAAAAATCAGGCTGCCTGGTTTGTTTTTTGTTTTTTTTTTTGTTTTTTTGTTTTTTTTGCTTTTCTCTGTCATATCACACGGTATGAGCTATTGCTATAAAATCTACAAAATTTGCTTGGCACAGTTTGGGAGAATGTACCCAAAAAAGGTCAGTACAGTCATGCTGCCTTTCATTTGTAAAAGTAAGAGAAATAGATTCTCCAACATAGAAGAGAAAAGGAAACAGCACCTCTTTACCGAGAAGCGGCGTAAGGAGTAGCCAGGTCAATGCCACATGAAGTGAAGGGCAGAGTCCAGTAATATCTCCAGGACCTGGAAACCAGTCATGCACTCTCAGGTGCTCCCCACACCTCCTGAAGCAAACTCCAGGGATGAAGGAAGCCATCTGTGTGTTAACAGTCTTTCTGGGAGATGTTTACATGCACGGAGATTTAGGAAGCACTGACCCAGGTAGCTGAGTGAGAAATCAAATTTAAAAATCTAGTAAGTGGTATTAGGAGACTGACCATTAATATTGAATGAAACCCATTAAACATAAGTGAGATTTAAACAATTGTAACTTTAATTTTAACACCGAGTGCAAATATAAAGTAATACTTTTAAAGGACAAAAGATGTAATATAAAATAATGCTTTAATAGATATAAAATATTTAATAGTTTAACATTTAATTCTAAGTAATAACACTACCCCAAATCATATTTACATAGTCCAGAAATAAAACTTTAATAAATTCTAATTTTTATAGAGGTAGATTTAACGATTCAAGGTATTTGAAAATTTTAAAGTATACTTATTCATTCAACAAATATTAGCACTTTTTGGTATACCAGGTACCCTTATTAGAAATAAAATTAGGATGTGTGACGTCCCAATCAATGGAGAGAGAAAAGCATGTGCAGCCTGGTCTAAATTACCAAGTACGTGAAGCAAAAAAATTAATGGTGAAGCATAAACTACCTAAAGCATAAAGTAAGATCACAGAGGTATAGCCAAATATAGGATTTATGCCAACACAAATAAATAGTATAAATTCCCCTACTGGGAAAAAAAGACAGAACATTTGACCAAATTCTCCATCTGAATATTGATGTTCAGTAGGAATATATCACATATTTGTGAAAAGCCATGGTTTCAGTATTAGCATCCTTTGGTTAAGTCTTACCATTGCCACATATTACCTGAATGACCTTGGGAAATATATTTAACCTGTTTCATTTTGAATATTCTTACATCTATAATAATAAAAGGGCAATATGCTAATTAGACCAGAAGTCCTTCCAGATGAAGCTGGGGCCTGAGGGAAGCCAGCAGCGAGGGGTGGGGGTGAGGGGGTGGGGGGGTGGGGAAGACGGCCTACTCTTGCACGAATTTTGTGCATGAGGCCTCTAGTATAAAATAAAAAGATATTCCCCATGTACCTTACACACCGAGTAAAACAAATGTGAAGGCATTTTGTGAAGCTGTATCTCAGAAAATGATCATGAAACTAAATCTACTGAAATTCAAAGACTCTCCATTTTAGCTAAAAAGCAAAATGTAACTATGGGTTACTGAGAGGAGATTTACTAAAACCAAGTAACTCATCTATTTTAAACAAAAAATATTGAACAATATTTATCAGGCAAAAACAAAGAATAATCTTAATATTAAACAAAATAGAATCAAAGACCATAGAAATATTAAATAATAACAGAACCCCTGAACAAGGAAGTTATATGTTCTTTAAAATAGTTAGACTTCACCATGAAGATAAGACAGTCTTGAATTTTCATTGACATGGTAACAGCCTCAAAATACACGAAACAAAGGCTGTTAGAAATAAAAGGAAAAATTGATAGAAATGGAATTGTTGTTTGAGACTTTAATACACTTTTATTGAGCTTTCATGGGTCAGATAAACACAGAGTACATAGAATATTTCAAAATCTAGTAAAGGTGATTTAATAAATATTTATTGAACTTTGTTCTCTAGAAATGAAAAGCACCTCTCTTTTAAGGAACCATGAAGCATTTAGAAAAACATTGATCATATATTATACCTCAAAGAAAAGCTACATGCTCTGCCCACAGTGTAATAAAGCTAAAAACTAATAACAAAAATTTAAATGCAAAGCTCAACAACTTGGAAAACAGCAATACCAACAAAACCTCCAAAAATTTCTTCTAAGGAACTCTGGAAAGAAGAGGTAAACTAGGACTATTTAAAAACTAGTAATTATAATTAAAAAAATAAAAAGATATAATTAACTCTTACAAACATCCAAGGAACTCACCTAAAATAAAAAACATTAAAATTGATGAATTCAGTACGGTATGTAAGATTCCATAGAAGTATCGATAGATTATTTTTCATACACCTATAAGAACCACAAAACTATAGGATTCACAAGTAAACTAAAATGGACTGCTTCCCATATAGCTAAGTAAACTCCCACAGATAACAACCATAACACTGGCCAAAATACAGGGGAAAAACAAAAAGCAAATTGAAAACAATTCCCTGAAGGGTCTGCAGAGTGAACAAAGGCAGGTAGATTCTGGAGGTGAGTGGGTACAGGTAGAGGCTGTTGGCCTGGGTTAAATTTCCCACTCTCAGGTCCAGCTGTTATAGGCAGGCCACACAGGGTACTAAAACTCCAGTAGGAAACCCACAGTGTTTCTGGCTGGAAGAACCAGAGGGCAGAGTGTGTGGGCAACTGTAGCTATTGGGAAGTGAAGGTGAATCTCAGAAAGGAGAGGCAGAAAGGGGTAACAACACATTCTTACTATAAATTTTGCTCGAATCACTGCCTGGCCCTTGGAACATGCATACACAGAGCAGACTACAAGCATCAGTGAATTTGAAGATAAGTTAAATCAAAATTTCTGAGACCCATCATAATCAACCTGCTGAAAATCCAAGATACAATTTTGAAAGCAGCCAGAGAAAGCCAACATGGTATATATAAGGGTACATTTCAAAATCCTGCCAACCTATCTCTAAGAACTGTGAAAGCTAGAACGATAGTAGAGCAATATTTTTAATGTGCTGAAAGGGAAGGAAACTATCAATTCACAATTCCATATTCAGTGAAAGTATACTCTAAGAATGGAGGAAAAATAAAGTTGCTTTCAGATAAAGAAAAGCTGAGGAAATTTATTGCCAGCAGACCAACCTCTAGTAGAAGAAATGCTAAAGGAAGTTCTTTAGGATGAAAGAGATAATAGATAGAAACTTGGGTCCTCAGGTTAGAAAGAAGAGAATTAGAAATAATAAATCATAAAGTAAATAAAAAATCATTTTCCCTCTCTTGATTTCTTTTATATACACGTACCTATTTAAGTACAAATAATAACATTGTCTTACGGGATTTATAATGCATATTATTCAGATGAGAACTTGAATGGGACACGGTTTTTAAATAGGCCATCTCTATTTTACGTGAAGTGGTTTAATAATGACTCCGGGTAGTTTGTGAAAGGAAGGGTCAGGTTGAGTCCCAGCAGGCTGTGTACATGTGAATGCTGGTTCCTAGAAGGAAGAAGGAAGTGTGTTGCAGAATGGAACTTAGCAGAGGCTTCCTGGCCCACCTGGCAGGCAGGTGGAAACATCACCATTGTTTTCTATATGGTCTCTAGATCAGGTAGTCTCTTGACAAGAAGCAACTTGCTCTCTGACTAACTTCAAATTGAGTGTTTAGGAGAGCTTAGAAGGCATAACATGGTTCCCTGCGCTTGTCCATTTTCATTCCCTACGTAACAACCTATAGCAAGTCCAGAAAAAAGAAAAGATGATGTTTGTATTCCTTCATACTACATGCAGACAGGGACATTGAAGAATCAACATACATAGGAAAGATGTAATTGTTATTTGCAAGGTTGCTTTGGGGATCTAGTGTGGTCCTTGAATTAGACTCAGTAAACTGACTGGATATTGGGAAGGAAGCCAAGAGTGCATGAAGGCGTTTGTTAGCTCAGCCTTTGCAGACTCTCTTTGGAAGGGGCCTGGAGCTGGAGACCCAGAATATCCATGTCACTCTGAGGTAGGGCAGACCAAATGGAGGCTGAGGAGTGAGGAGGGGCAGAGGTGACAGATCACACAATCTGATGGAAGACAGCACCTGGAGCGGAAAAAAACATGAATTCTAGATCTGCAAATCCTACATCTGAATGTCTACACCATTTCCTGCTGTGTGACCTTGTAAAAGGCTGAAAACTGGTCCCTAAAAAAGTATCCTTGTCAGATTCCTGGAACATATGAATGTCACCTTGCTTGGAAAAAGGGTCCTTGCAGGTGTGATTAAGTTAAGGATCTTGAGGTGAGGAACTCATTGTGGATTATCTGAGGGCATCCTAAATTCTACCATAAGTATACTACAAGAGAGGGGCAGAGTGAGCTTTGAGAGCCACAGAAGAGGAGAGGGTGATATGACCTAGGAGCACTGGAGGGACGTGTCCATAAGAAAAGGAATACCAGCAACCACCAGAAGGTGGAAGAGATGGGAAATGCAAGGAATCTCTTCTGGAGCCTCAGGAGTGAGCAGGGCTCTGCCAACATTTCAGTGCCCTCATCTATAACATAAGTCATAATAACTATCTTGTATTGTTGTTGCCAGGATTCAATGTGAAATGTGAAAAAAAATAGAAAAATAAGGAGAGAAGCAAGCAAAATGCAAAAGATAAGGAACATTCTAGGAAAAAATAGACGCCCCTGGTTTGATGTAATTCATACCTGATGGTCCGATGTTTCATCTAAGAGTGGTTTCCAGGAGACAATTTTCCATTATTTTAAATAAGAAAAGTGATAATGTGTTATATGTCAACCCATCCTCCCAAATATCCTGAAATATAAGTAAGACATGGTAAAATGACCATACTTGAAAATAAGCTATCATATTAGGATTGAAAATACTTGAAAAAATTGTATCCTTTATATAATAACAATATGGTTGTTTAAAAAAGCACACTTGCTTTTCTCACTTGCTTTGCTTCCTTTCCCATAATTATCTTAAATATTTTCTGAACTCTGGGGACTCCAACAGTAGGAAAAAACCCTCAGCTAAATGTGAAAGCCACCGTGGGAGTGCTCACAATTCAAGCGCTCGGGGCAGACTGTGACTCCTAGGATGCTGTAATGGCCTTTCGCACCAGCAGTGTCTGAAATGCATGTCTTTTGTGCTGATATTAGCCTTCTTTTCAAAGTATCTACATGAGATTCTGACATTCTACTGAATGTATTTGGAAAGTATCTTGAGGATTTTCCTGTATATCATTTTGTCAAAATTTTTATATTGAGTTTTGATGTTATGAATCTAAATTTTGCTATATGAACTTTGCCCAAAATATATGTGTATTATGAAATCTGTATTTTAAAAACCAAGAGGTAGTTTATTCCTGGCAACATTGTGTTGGCTATGCCTATATTTGTAGAATGTTTAACAACCGAGAATTAATATGAAATGTATAAAGAACTAATATAAATAAAAATGATTAGAAGAATGAGTAGGATTTGGAACAGACATAAACTGGAGAAGTAAAAGAAACAACCAGTGAATGAATGAAAAATTGTGCAACCTAAAAAGTAATCAAGAAACATAAATTAACATAACTTTTTACATCCATCCAATTGGCAAGATAAATTTAAAAATCTAATAATACATAGGGATGGTAAGGTTGTTGAGCAATTGGGTTTCTCATTCATAGGGTAAACTGGGACAGCCACTGTGGAATATAGCATGGCGTCATCCAAAAAGGGATATGTCTACAAGATATTTATAATAGAACTAGAGGCCCAGTGCACAAATTTGTGCATAGGTGGGGTCCCTTGGGATGGCCTGCAGGGATCAGGGCCCTGCCTGGCATCCCACCTTGGCCTGGCGCCCCCCCCCCCCCCACCAGCTCCACTATTCACCTGCGGGGCAATTGATTGGGGCCAGGGTCCGGGCCCCTGCTTGGTTCCCTCAGTGCCTGGGAACCAGGCAGCGGCCCCGATCCCCCCCTCACACGCCCCCAACATCGCTGGTCGCTGTCTGTGGGGCGATCGGCGGGGCGATAGGGCCCCCACTCATACACGCCTTGGCCTGGGACCGCCTGCTCACCTGCTCCACCATCCCGCTGTGGTCCCACTCTCGTGGGGGCCCATCAGGGCCAGTAGCACCTTCACTGCTGCTGCTGCCAGTGCTGTGTCACCAACACCCGCCATGTTCTGTGCCACACCCTGGTGGTCAGTGCACGTCATAACGAGTGGTCGAACTCCTGGTTGAACGACTGCCCGAGGGGACAATTTGCATATTAGGCTTTTATTATATAGGATTGTTTTTTTAATTAAACACCAATACTCACCTATGGTGAATAAACACATATAATGAAATATTTGTACAAGAGATGTTTTTTGAAAAGCAAGAAATAATAAATTAATACATCATATTTTAATAGAGTTCAATCTCCAAAACATTATTGAGTAAACCAATTTAAAATACAAGTTGCAGAAACATGCAATATGATAGATGCGATTATATAAAAATTGAAACAAAATCATTTTCAACTAGTTGGCCACTGTTAAATATAATGATACTACTACTATGACCCAGAGAAGGTAAATTCTTCTGTGGAGAAATTGTTAGTCTTCCTAGAGGAAAAAAGCTTTTATATTTTTTGACCCAGTAATCTCATTTTTAGAAATTTTCAGAAAGGAATAGAGATGCAGACAAAATTTTATTGTTGTAATTTGGTATTATAGTATTTCTATAATAATTAAATATTCTTTAAATTGGAGACCCAATGCACGAAATTTGTGCACTGGGGGGTGGGGGAGTCCCCTCAGCCCAGCCTGCGCCCTTTCGCAGTCCAGGAGCCCTTGGGGGATGTCCAACTGGGGAACGGGCCTAAGCCGGCAGTCAGACATCCTTACTGCTGCTGCGGAGGTGGGAGAGGCTCCCGCCACCACTGCTGCGCTCGCCAGTCGTGAGCCTGGCTTCTGGCTGAGTGGTGCTCCCCCTATGGGAGCACACTGACCACCAGGGGGCAGCTCCTGCATTGAGCGTCTGCCCCCTCGTGGGCAGTGAGCATCATAGCGATTGGTCATTCCCCCGTTTGGTCAATTTGCATATTAGCCTTTTATTACATAGGATAGTGTGTCAGTGAGTTGGGAAATTGTTAAATAAATGATGGTACATAAGGTAGCATTTGAAAAATCTTTTAAGATTATATTTAATGTCATGGGAAAATATAATGTAATTTACAAGGAAAAGGATACAAACTTGCATTACTATTTGATCTATATTTGGTTTTTGAAAGATCAATGAACAGCAAAAAGTGGAGGCACTTTTTAGGAAACATAGGGTATCCCAAAAAATGTATACACACATTTTAAATAATTACAAGGGCAGTACTTATTTCATTTCATTTTCAAAACTGAGCTTTCCATTGTTAAAGTGTGTATGCATTTTTTGGAACACCCTGTGTTAAAACATTATCAATGTTTATCTCTAAGCGATAGAATAACATGTGATTTACAAATTATTTTGTTGTGATTGAGTGCAGTTGCGAAGATATTGCTTCCATAATCATAATTAACAGCTTCACTGGCTTCTTTCTAAAATGTATAGGTCTTCATGAGGATTGTGGTTGTTGTTCCCAACCAGATAGAATCTTATCCCTTTGCCTGTAATGCCATCTTCCCATTGCTTGAAGTAAGAGGATGGAATTCCTTATGAAAGTGCTTAAAGGGACTACAGGAGTAATATAGGTTAGAGGGGAATTGTAAGGATTTAATGAGATAATGAATGAAAAAGCAACTAACACAGTTCCTGGCACAAGTCAGTATCCAACCATTAACATTGTTATCATTGACTGATTATGGACGTATTTCTGTTACAAATGAAAGTTTGCAAATCATTTCATTTCTAGGACCCAAACAATTTTCCAATGTTACCTACAAGGATGGAAGTCCTAGAGACAGAAAACAATAAGATAATTTATTATGCCCTTAATATGTCTGAGATAGGAAGGATTTGGGGTAAGAGAAGGAAAAAGGTAAACCCTCTTCTTAAAAAGAAAGAGCGTCTATCTCCATTACAGACATCCCCCTGCACAGCTGCAACAACTCTCCAGTAGAATTGGGGACACTGGGAAATGGGAAATCTTTTGCAGCTTAGGGTCCTCTATTTACCATTCCCCGAGTCCCAACCCTGGGCTTTCTCCTGGACAACTGATTTGTGTGTGCAACTTGCAGCAGGAAGGGCAGGATAAGGGCCTCAAAAGTGTTGAACTCTAGATTTTGAGGGTATTTTGAACTCCTTATAGAAAAATCTGCCAGTTACCTGGCCAATGAGGTTGCAGGGCTGATACTTGCTAATTTTGCATTTTGTTGAATGGTGATATGTAATATACATTATGATTCTGCAACACATCTATCTTTTCTTGCTTTTTTGCCCAATAGATTTGCATCCGTGCAACATGCAGTTGCTAGAAGAAAATAAAATTGTGTTTCAAAAGAGGCAAAAGATTTAGCAAATGTCATTTTATATGCCCCAAATGTACCTTATTAGCTTTAATGTAAGTATCCTTGAAGGGAAATGTAGTGAATTTGCACCTGATTTAGGTCTTCTACAAACAAACGAACGAACAGAGGCAGCAAAGCAAGCACAAGTTTTCTGGTTGGATGATTTTTATGGGTTCTTGTTGGGAGACTTGTGAAGTAATACCTCCTAGTTCCCTGTTGCATTTGGCAAGTTAATTAAGTATTTTGAAGACCTATTTGGTCTTCAAAGCCTGTCCAGGAGAGGTGGTTGGCATTTTCTCATTTTACCTGGCCTGTGTGTAACTGCAGATAGCAGCCACATTAAGTTGTTGGGTGACTCATTCTGGTTACGTTCTCTAGGTGACACATTAGACATTGTTTGCCTATCTTCTCACCCTCGTAGACTGTGAACTCCATAATAAGATTGCTTCTAAATTGTTCACCTCTGCACCCTAACCTGGTAGCAGTCAACAAAACCATGTTACACAAATAAATAAAGAAAAATGAACCTAGTGGTTGTTTCATCCATCCATCCATCCATCCATCCATCCATCCATCCATCCATCCATCTATCCACCTATCCATTTCTCAAGGTTGGTGCTTTCTCAAGGTTTCTGCTATCATAAAGTGTCACCCTTTGGTTCCTTGCTTTGGAAAGTGATCATTTAAGTTTTCCATTACTGGGGGATTGTCAAATACACATGGTAAAAATAAGCTGGAGGTGCGTTTATAATCTAACAAAGTGCACAGGGATTGATAAATTTAAGAAAAGTAAAAAAACTTTACCACGTTGTTAATGTAGGTACCAAACCATTTTGAAACATCTTAGCAAACCTGAAGGGAGCATCTAATCTCCCTCTCCCTGCTCTTTAGCTATTATCCACATTTGCTCCTCTTAAATATATTCAATTTGTGATAAGCTGGGAGCCACCTTACCTTTTTTGAGACAATTCTTTAGAGAGAATGAAGCCTCTTTAGATGGCTTATCTGTATTTAAAGCCCTAGAAAGATACTGTATTTTGCCTTTTAGGTAAAAAATCAATAAATAAAGAGCTAAAAACGAAGCAGAGTAATCATTGAAAATTCTTAAACATATACCCTGACCACTTTTGAAAAGGAACACTGCTAATCTTAACTTATTTGAGACTTCTTTTTGAGAGTTAAATTAGCTGTGGGTTCATCTTTATTAAAATGTGTAGAAGCTAAAAACTGAATAAAATTTATTTCAACCCAGAGGTATTTATAATCCAATGTCATTACTAAATGCTATTGTTCTTGATAAGCTGTTTGATGAGCTGAGGTCAGGTCCTATCACAGAGCCAGGTATGAATCATGGCAGAGGAAAAGAGTATAAACCACTACTTAGGTATAAGGTCCAACCAGTACATAATTACCTCTGGGAGGGGCTAGTTGTGGAGATTCTGCTGGAAGTGGGGAAATTACATCATTTAAAATTTTAACATAATCTCCAAACTTCACTGTAAAACTATCCTACCCAATTGATCTTCATAGCTTTTGAAAAGAAAAATTATAGACTAACTAGAGGCCCGGTGCACAACATTCGTATACTGGGGTGGGGGGAGGGTCCCTCAGCCCAGCCTGTGCCCTCTCACAGTCCGGGATCCCTCAGGGGATGTCCGCCTGCTAGCTAAGGATCGGATCGGGCCTAAGCCAGCTGTCAGACATCTCTCTTGCAGTCCGGGACCCCTTGCTCCTTACTGCCCACCTGTAGCAGAGGTGGGAGAGGCTCCCGCCACTGCCGCTGCACTCGCCAGCCATGAGTCCAGCTTCTGGCTGAGAGGTGTTCCTGCTGTGGGATCGCACTGACCACCAGGAGGCAGCTCCTACATTGAGCATCTGCCCCCTGGTGGTCAGTGCTCGTCATAGTGACTGGTCGGTCTGCTGTTTGGTCGATTTGCATATTAGGGTTTTATTATATAGGATTTGAGCTTCCCCCCCTCCTCCTCTGACCTCTTCTGTTCCTTGAGCAGAGACATTCACTGTCAATCAGATATCCAAGAACATGGGAAAATGAGTAAGAATAGGAAGACTGGGTAATGCATTTAAGTATTATTCATTATTCATGTATATTATAAAGCAGTGGGTGGTGGGAGAAATAGGATCATTTATAAAGTTCAGATATTGGTAATGGTAGGATTTTAGTTTTCGTGGGCAGTGATTGTGAGCATAAGGACTTCTTCTGCTAGCTACAGTAAAGTGTCTGATACCAGTCTTGACTTCTTTTCATGAAGAACTATAAAATTAGATAAAATGTGAAAAGTCAACTATTTTCAGGAATTGGCTGACAGACAATGCAAGAGTTTGATCATTGAGAGAAGGTAAGCAGTTGAGAGAAGGTAAGCAGTTGGCCTTGCATTCACTTTGTTGTTGTTTTTTGCCTAGGGTTGCATTCACTGGACCAGAGAGTAAGGAGCTGGAGCTAAGCACTGGGTGATGGTTTCAGTGAACTGAGGAGGCAGAGTTTATGGCTTGAGGTTTTGAGGTTGGTAGAATTAGCAGACTGGTGTTCTGAAGAAGAGATATACATGGGAGAGGGGACCTAGAAGTGTGCATGGAGATTCTTTTGTAGGTCATTGTTTGAGGACTTGATGTGCATAAGCAGAGCAACACTCCTTCAGGCTTGTAGAGAGTGGCCACTGTGGGGCCAAGACCCAGACAAAGGTACCGGAGCTGGGACATGTTGGGATTCTAATCTTACCTGAGAGAAGAGACGTCACTGAGCACCTGGGCATTCAGTTGAGATCCCAGAAGAGCCAGACTTAGTAGTGAGAACCATGCCTGCACTAGACTATAGCCATGTTTCTGGACTAAGGTCAGAATCAAATAATCTGCCCTAACAGTGAAAGGATACAGAAGATCTCTTAATAATACAATTGCCTGCCAGAACAAAAAACTCAGTACCCTTTAAGGAAGACAATAAGATGTTGACTCCCTAAATATATCACTCAGTGTCCAGTATATAATAAAAACTACTCAATATGTGAAGAAACAGACTCATTAACACAACAACAAAAATCAATCAATGGAAACAAATCCTGAACTAAGGATTTTAATAAAGCAATGATGAATATGTTCAAGGACATAATATGAATGAAAAGATGGAGACCTCAGAGAGATAAATGTAAACGATAAAAAAGATCCAAATAGATACTTTATAAATGCAAATAATTTATGATATGAAAATTTTATTAAATTGTCATTATAGCAGATTAGAGATTATAGAAAGAGTCTGTAAACTTGAAGACAGATTAACGGAAATGATCTGATATGAAGAACAGAATAAAAAAAGTTAGGAAGAAATAAACAAAGCTTCAGTGACCTAATATTTGTAGATCTGGTGCCTGAACAAATAGGAGAGAATGAAGCAGAAAAAATTATTTAAAGACTCACTCAAATTTCCCTAAATATGGTAAAAACATCAACCCACAAGTTTAATATGTTTAGCAAATCAAAGCAGAATAAATACAAGGAAAACCACATCTAGGCATGTCATAGCCAAACCCTTAGATTACAAAGGGAGAGGCTGTCAGAAGAAGGGAAAAAGCATAGATATAGGACACAACAGTAAGAATTATTCTAGACTTCTAAACAAAACTATACAAGCTAGAAGACAATGGAATGACATGCAGAGAGAAACACAGAAAAATGTCAACCTAGATTTCTATATCCAGTGAATATAGAATTGCTTCAAAAATGAACATTAAAAGACTAAGAGCTCATACCAGTTGATAACTGTATGATTCCAATAGGTAAATGGGAAGTCGGGCCTCCAGCACTTTCCATCCTAAAGCCCTCATCTCCATTCTTTCCTGCTCAGTGGAAAAACTCAGTTGCCCAGGGTCTCTTCTTGCTTGCTATCCAGCGTTCCTGCTTCTGAGCCCCAGCAGGGACCTGACCTCACAGTCCATTGCATTCCCCATCTGGGGCCCTCTAGCTCTTAAATGCAATCTTTAGTGATGTTTCTATGACCTCTTAAAACCTGTAGTTTCCTAGTGACACTGTTTTGTGCCATTTGTTATTTGTTATAAGTGTTTCATACTTACCATTTATTGGAAATGCAGTGGTTTCATTCCTAGAAAGAAAATGACATGTTCCCCTTTTTGCTGGAAAATTGAATGCTTGAAGTGTGTGTGTGTGTGTGTGTGTGTGTGTGTGTGTGTGTGTGTGTGTGTAGGCTAGAGGGGAGTAATATAGGAAATGATGGCGGGATTAGCACATTTCTAATCTTCTGGAAGCAGAAATATGAGTGTGATGACCTGAGGGAACTTATGACCAAGTGAGCATCTGTTCTGAGCCCCGTTTCAGTAAATCACATCGAGTAAGATTCTCACTGCTACTCCGATGTCCATTTACAGGTGGGAGACAGTTGTCAGCTGGAACCTAGGGGACTTTTGGGGAATACTCAGGTACATACTCAGGCACACTCCCCAAGGGCTGGGGAGAGGAAGGATTTCCACTTCAGGTTTTGAGCCTTGGGCAAGTTTCTTTCCCTTTTCCACGGAGAGAGGGGGAAGGAGGTACATTTGAGAGAGGGATGCAGAGGCACCCAGATTCACTCGGGTACCAGAGTCTTCACACTCGTTGTCTTGGCTCATGGTGGCAGACAAGTGTTCTGGCTGTGAGAATAGGGAGACCAACTCTTGTCCCAGTTACATGGTTCTTTGAAAAGAGCCTGGGCAAAGTGTGAGGCTTGCCTAGTAAAACCAAACAAGCGATGACTTGCATAACAATGGAAACAAGGTTGCTTTCCCACAAATCTAGTTCCAGGATGGGATCTCTGGGTGAACAGCGAGCCGCAGGTGTACAAGGACGCCATTCAAGGTAAAAGCAGGAGTTCAGAGGCCGCCTTTGCACCTGCTTGGATTTCAGATGAGATAAAGCCAGCAGCCCTGCTGAGTTGCAGTGCAAAAGCTTACACGGCTTCTTGAGAAAAGCAATTTATTTTAGATTATAGCACAGCGGCTATCATTTAAACTGCTAGGAATTGTAATTGAACTCAGAACCACCCCTCTCAGTGAACACAGGGTGCAGGAATAAGTTTACCCAGGCTGTTCTAAATAACACGGATGGCAGGCCTTCAAGACAGATGGGCATGGTGGCCCAAACGTCTCATCACTAGTGTCTTTTGAAAATCTTCCAACAAGGAGCCCATTAAAAAATACATTCTGGGACATATACTTAGCTGGCTATTTGAATACGCACTTGCTGTCCATTTTGGGGATATTAATATGAAACGGCTAGGTGGCAGCAATCTAGAGGAAATGAGAGAGCTTACAATTAGCACTAGGGGACGTTTTGTTCAATTTCCATCTTTCTCTGGGTCATGAAGGAACTCGCAGGGGGTTGTGTGTGGGGAGAATCCAGGATAGAGAAAAGAGTCCCTCTTGATAAGGGATCATCTTTGATTTGTTAATGAAGGGGATGTGCTTACCTCCCAGCCCCAGAATGTCATCCTGTCATTAAGTCCTAATGAAAGCATAATTGTTCTGTTGGGGGAAATGACGTGCTTCATTTCCGTACCTGCACTTGCTCCCTCTTTGTTATAAATAAATCCAGTTATGTGAAATCCACTCTTCCTCCGGAGTTGTCCAGACTCGGAGGACAACGCTGCATCTAGGCTCAGCTTTATTTATTTTTGTTTTTAGTGAAAGAGCTTGTCACAATGCCCTGCTCTTTTTATGACTTTCTTTTTTATTATTTGTTTTTATGAAAGCAATACCTGCACATAGTTTACAAATCAAATAGTCTTGAAACACTTATTGTGAAAAGTAACAGTTCCCAACTCCATCTTCCCCCTCTAGTTTTACTCCATAAATGCAGCTTCTGTAACCCATTCCTGGTTTGGTCTTCATATCTATAGTTAATATTTTATCCACTTTGTATCTTATCTACTGATTTTCTTCTATGAAAAGAGAAGGAGTTAGCTTACTTACACTCAACTTTTCACATTTCTTACCATATCATGACATTATTCCCAACTTCCATTGGTCTTACCACTTCTAAATTGTATTAAACCTCGCCTTATTGATCCATCAATCCAGTCAGTATCTTACCTCCTCGCCAGAGAAGAGATATGAGCTCTCAGACCCTTTTCTTTACCATTCTCTCCCTGCCCCTTTCATTCTCAGTCAGCTAGAACATTGTTTTTGCTTTGACAAGTTTAATTTACATTTGCTGTCACCACAGTGGTCTTTCTTTGTGATTTTACAAAATTGAAAATGATGAAAAGGATTTGCATAATTAGGACTTTACTAAGTTATTTACTGCAGACCCAAGTGGTTTCTATGGTTACAGTGTCACAACTCCTGTGACACACAAAGGAGATTGTGCCTAGAGTCAGGGTCAAATAGATTCTCTCCTCTTGTCATTTTGTCAAAAATCATCCCATCTTTTAGTGTGTGTGCTATATATGTCAAACTCTTTTTATAAAGTTATTTATTTATTTATGTTTAATTGGAATTCAGATGTCCTCTTGCTTTACCAGAGTGTGTACCTTCAAGTGTTTCAAGGCTCATGATGGCACTTTCTGTTCTTTGGGTCCTCCCGCTTTCTTGTAGATCTCCATTTCACTCGCATTTAGACAGGTTGTTCTCCAGAGGATGGATGGGGGTAACCTGAGATCCCCCATTGCTCTCCGAGTTGGGTTCACTGTCTGCTGGGTCCATTGGGCTTTCTCTTCTTAACTTGCTTTCAAATTTTGCTAGTAACTTTCCAAGAGTCCTTGCAAGTTTGTAATTTTTCGTTTTGTCCTAAAACATGATGGATAGTTTGGGAATAGACTTTTGCATTGGAAATAATTTTCGCTACTGTCTTTTAGCTTCCAACACTGCTGTTGATCAATCTGATGTCACTTGGATCCTTACTTTTTTATAGGTTATCCTCCCCGTTTTTGTGTTTTTTTTTGTTTTGTTTTGTTTTTTTTTAGTAGGCTTTCAGGAATTTCTCTTTTACCTTGGTTTTCTAACACCTCACAGTTAATTCTTCTTGGAACTGAGTAGATTCCTGTCTTAAAGATTCACACTCCCTTTATCTCTGGGAAGTTTACTAGTGTACTTTCTTTGATAATTTCCTCCACTCAGTTTCTGATTTCTCATTCTGAAACTCCAATTAGTCCTCCTGGGCCACTCATCTATCTACCTTATTTTTCTCGCATATTGTGTATTTAGGGTTTCGTCTAGGAAATTTCTCTAACTTTGCCATCAAACTTTCTATTGAATATTTTCTTGAAACAATCATGTAATTCCCAAGAGATCTTTCTTGTTATTTGGTCGTTCCTTTTGAATACAATTCTGTTTTTGTTTTGCCGTTACCAAATCTTCTCAAATCACTCTGGAAGACGTTGAATAAATTCCCTTTCAAAGTTTGTATCTTTTCCCTACATTGTCTTATTTCCTTGGTGTCATGTTTTCTATTATTTTGCTTACTCACTTTTTTTTTTCTTGTGGTGGGCATTCTTCCCAGGTCATCTGTGATTTGTGTGAAAGAACGAGGCAGAAGAAGGGCTGTTTGTGAGCCCTTCAACAGTGCATGGTCTTGTAAGTGGCCTGCTTGAAGGGTGGAAGTATAGACTGTGTGCATCATGTTGGGGGGAATTTCAGTTTGCCAGAGTGAGATTTCAATCCCCATGATAATTGCCCTGCTTATCCTCCAGACACTTTTTTTATTTCCTTGAACCCAGTGCTAGGCCAGTCCGCGTGGAGAGCCAGGAGGGAGGGCAGCCTATGTTATGTGTACTGACCTGCAATAATGCTCACCCACCTCTCCCATGCTCTGTTCCACTGGCCAACTCTGAGTCTGAGTCTTCCTGGACTCCTTTCAGGCAAGTCTGTTCGCTCCTTTGCTGAAATCCCCTTTTAGGTTGTGGTTTCCTTTGCTATGGTTCGTAAGTTAACAGGCTTCTATTGAAATCACGCATCTTCTAACGACTTCTTCCCTTTCTCTTTGTGCTTATGGGTTTACACCTTTGTACTCATTTGGTATCATTTCAGAAAGTACTGTGGGTGGGAAGGGAGGTAATGTTTGCCTGGTCCACCCATGTGAGCCAGAACACTTACTTTATAAAAAGAGAGTTTGTGATTTTCATATGTCACGTGCTGGAGAATACCTTGTAGCTCTTTATTTTATTTTCAACAATTTCATACTTGGAATCAGCTGTAACAGAAAGTTACACCAACATGTCATTAACTAGGTGGAGCCTACACAGCATATACTCAAAAACATGTGTTCTGCTATTTTATCTACATTTCTTGACTAGTCACGCCAGGAGTTTTTGTTTTCTTAGGCTTTAATGAATTTGGCAAGGTTATTATCTTGTTGAAAAGTTCCATTTTTACTTAATTTATTGAATAAAACATTATTAGATGTCTTGGATCAAATGTTTCCCTTCTTTATCAGTAGATAAATGGGCCAAGATCTCAAGACTTCTCCTATGCCCAAGAACATATACTATTCCATGTCAGAGAAATTCAAGTTAACACCGGTTTCTAAGTTAGCTATAAAATTAACAAATATTTAAAAATATGGTAATTACTGAAATGTACTCTAAAATGGACACTTTTATGCACTTTTGGTAGGAATAACAAAATTTGGTACCAACTTACAGTTATTTAAAAATATTTATAATATTTAACTTAGTGCTTCCACATTTTATAAATTGAAGTTAAGAGGCACTGGCCAGTTGGTTCAGTTGGTTGGAGTGTCATCCAGATACACGGGGCACACACAAGAATCAACCAATTAATGCTTAAATAAGTGAAACAAAAAATTGATATTTCTCTTCCTCCCTCTTTCTCTCTAAAATCAATCAATCAATAAAGAGGAAATTGAGCCTTGGGTGGTGTTGCTCAATGGTAAGAGTGTTGGCCTGCACACTGGAGGGTCCCAGGTTTGATTCCTGGTCCAGGGCATGTACCTGGATGGCAGGTTTGATCCTGATC
This sequence comes from Cnephaeus nilssonii, assembly GCF_951640355.1. Taxonomy (NCBI): domain Eukaryota; kingdom Metazoa; phylum Chordata; class Mammalia; order Chiroptera; family Vespertilionidae; genus Cnephaeus; species Cnephaeus nilssonii. The sequence continues at coordinate 47,753,655 of NC_137088.1, read as the reverse complement.
TCCTCCCCCTAGTTGGGGCGTGTGCAGGAGGCAACCAATCAATGTGTCTCTCCCACATCAATGTTCTCTCTTGCTCTCTTTTCCTCTCTCTTTCTCCATCTCTCTCTTCCCTTCTCTCCCCTCTCTCTTCCACTCTCTCTAAAAATCAGTGGAAAAAATATCCTCACTCCTTGGGTGAGGATTAAAAAAAAGAAAGAAATTGAAATTAAGAAGATAATCAGAAATTAATATCACAGTTTATTTCTCAAAATGTTCATTAGAGCATTATGTATAATAGAAAAAACCTAAATGATGTGCATAAAGAAAAAAGTTAAAAATTTGGGACATATGTACTATGGGATATGGTATGGTTCATACATTAAAATGATGTTTGCCAAAATCGGTTTGGCTCAGTGGATAGAGCATCGGCCTGCGGACTAAAAGGTCCCGGGTTCGATTTCGGTCAAGAGCATGTACCTTGGTTGCAGGTACATCCCCAGTGGGGGGTGTGCAGCAGGCAGCTGATCGATGTTTCTCATCGATGTTTCTAACTCTATCCCTCTCCCTTCCTCTCTGTGAAAAAATCAATAAAATATATTTTAAAAAATAAAATGAAGTTTATAAATAATTTTTAATTAATTGTTAAACTATATTGGTGTAATGTAGGTGAAAAGAAAATCTAGAAATACTATGTGTATCAAGATCTCTACCATTCCAAAAGGAAGAAAGCTAGAAGGAACTGTTCTAAAAGTGTAACTGTGGTTGCCTTGTGTTTGTTGGGTTGTATGAGATGTTTTCTTTTTCTGCTTATTAATAAGTGCTGTATTTTCCAGGTGTTTTATAGTGACTATACTTGGTTTTGAAAGAAAAACACTTTAAATGATGTGCTTCTGAAAGTAAACCTTTTAGATGCGTCACCAAATAACCCATATGGCTCTTTCCCCTGAACTTTTTACCTCTTCTAGCACAGAATTGAGTAGATATGTTGGTGTGTGCAGTGTTTGCCATCATGGAACGTATCTTTCAATGCATCCAGAAAGCTAACTGGTGTGTCCTGTGAGATTGTGTGCTCTTTGCTCTGTGTTTACATCTCACAGCTGATTCCAAACTCTGATTTATGTCAACATCAGCTACAGAAATGTTCAGATTGTCTAGAAAGAGGAAACTACAGCAGCACCTGTGACTCGAGTGGAATGAGAGACACAGTGACAAACATGGGCTGGGAGTCGGACCCTGGCCTTCAATCCTGGCCGGTCACTGGGTGAAGGTCTCAGTTTTCTCTTGAGGAAACAGGTCATTGACCTGGATGATCTCAATTCTCTCCAGTTTGCTCAGACTCTGCAAACATCTCCCCGGCAGAGACCAGGTGAAACTAAGATACAGAAATGACTGTGCGAGAAGCAGGTGCTCCCATAGTACATTTCTTTGGCAATATCTGTGCTTTTAGAGAGAAACTGGCTTGTGAAGTAGCAGTTTGCATGCCCATTTGAAGACAAGAACACAGAGGCACTGCCAGGCCCCGTGTGGAAGGCCCTGTTCCCAAGGTTTCAGGCTGGATTTTGGGGCTGAAAGGCACGTTATCTGCTCGCAGAAGCACAGCGTGGACTGAGTTTTTTGATCCACAGAACATAAAGGTAGGTGGACACATGATTCACCGCGAGCATTTGTTTCTTCTCCCCACTCAAATGTGCCAGGCAGTGGCGTTCTGTGTAGAAACCGAGGCCGTTTCGGGACAGGCCTTGGAGCTCGTGCTGGGGATGCCTCCTGGGCCTGGAGGCCTCTGCTCTTTCCAGGCATTGCTGCTCCCCCTCCTGCCCATCCTACTTTCAAAAGGGTCCAAAATACAAATCGCTGTCTTTTTTTCACCTTGTAAAAGGAATACCAGCCCATTTAATAAGATTAAAATTAAAAATCCAACAGTCACAGAAAAAGTATTTTAAAAAAGTAAATATCACTTATCATACCACACAGCAATAACCTTGGTTAACATGTGATGGCATTTTCTCCCAGACTCTGTTTTGTGCATGTGTACACACACACACACACACACACACACAATCTATACATCCAATAATACTGCTGTGTATTTTTATCTTGCTATTTGCCATGGCTAAAGAATTTACATCATCACCTACACTTCTAGCATAGTGTTACGCTGGGTGGGTGAAGTATCGTTTACTTCAATCATCCACGTTGATAGACTTTTAGTTTGCTTTCAACTTTGGCTCTCAGAAGCAGAGCTTCAGTGAAAAACCTTGTATGCATATCTTTGTACCATTGTTCTATTGCTTCTCAAGCAGAATTTTATGAAAATGGAATTTCCGTGTCAAAAATGTATATGTGTGTATGTCTTTGTGTGGGTGTGTATAATACACACATTTGCCTATACAGTGCTAACCTGTCCTTCAGAAAGGCTGGCCACTGTGGACCTCTACCCCATCCCCACAGCTTTATTCCTCCACACTCCCTCTCGTCAATGTTCTGTATTTATTTGTTTTGCTTTAGGATTCCCCAAACACTGGGCTCCTGGCTACTCCCCACCTTTTGATCTGGTGCACTAGGCCAGGGTGATAAAATACCATGCACAATTATTCTTAAGCCTACACAATTGATTTTCCTGAGTTTTAAGCTGGCATCATGAGTTGTTAACCTTGTTAGAAAAATACAAGTTCAATTTATGATTCCCTTACCCAGATAATTGGGCTCTAATTTTAAATCCTGAGCCAATTGACTTGCACTATATTGCATTATAACATAACAGAAGTTCAGTGAGTCCAGGTGATGTATGAATGTGAGTCTACAATCATGTAATACGTTATTTTCAGTTATTTGACAAATGATACCTAGATTGACATCAACCTGTTGTGGTTCCCTCTGCCTGCTCGTATTCTGCCTCTCTCTCTCCTCTTTCCTCTCCCTGTTTCTTTCTCTTTTCATTCCTAACCTTGCAAGACTTAGGAGTGACGCATTTCAGAAATACAAACCCTTTATATTAGTTATGATGAAGGACATTTCATGTCTCCGCCCTCCACACAAACTCTGACTAACATTTCATTTCAACCTGCAGCATATTTCTGATGGGTCATGATTGGTGCATTGCTTCTTATTGCTGTGAAGCCACCAGTTATGTAAATTGCTTTCTTGCTGCCTGACAGTTTCTCCAGGAGAGCCCTTCGGAGGACTCATACTGACTGCCTTTTCCGTGAGGTCCCACCATAGGCACTTTTTAAAAAGTATTTTTATTTTTAGAGAGAGGGAGAGAGAGATAGAAACATTGATGAGAGAGAAACACATCTACATTGATCCACTGCCTCCTGCACATCCCCTGCTGGTGATCGAGCCATAGGCACTTTTAATTAGGCCCATTTTCCTCATTTCCGGCCTCCTTTGCCATACTTTCCCCACTGTATTTATTTTTAGCTGGTTGTATTTTATTTATTTCTACAAAATATGTCAAATTATTTTTGGAACATGGCTTGGATATAAATTAATAACACATACTTGCTGGAGTCAGTTTCTGGAAACTTGAGTTACCCAGCAATCAAAGGCAGTTAATTAGAACCTATATCTCAAACTTTTCCTTCCTTTGGCAAGCCCTTGTTATTTTGAGTAAGAGACTATCCTAAGCGAGGTTCTGAGCATTTGCCAGGGGGTTAAGGGGCAGAAGGAGAGGGAAAAGGGAAAGGTGGGTGGTGGAAAGAGCCCTGGATGGAGGGGCTGGAGGACTGGAGTCTAGTCTCATTCTTTCTGGGCCTCGGGAGGGTCACCTCACATCTCCAAATCTCACTTCCCTCATTTGCACCCTGTGCTCCTCAGTGCTGCGGCCCTTCTGCATAAGGAGTTTCTATCTGAAGGCTCTCACTTTGGACACAATTCCAGCCTCTGGCCCACTCTCACCTTGTTGGTGCTGCCTTAATCCCCATCCTTCCTAAAACAAGCGACATTACCTGCTGTGGAGCGTAAAGATCACTCCGGTATGGATGGCTATTCCGAAAGAAATATTTCTGCCTCATTCTGCAGAAAATGAAGATGGTGGACACTTGCTTGCCTTTCCACAGGGGAAGTTTTCCTGGGTGTTCATTGCTGAAGGGATATTTCTATGGGGGACCATGTGGGTTATCAGAGAAAGCTGTGAGGTGGCAGAGGGAAGCTGCTGGGAAAATCAGTGTCGCCAGAGCGCTGGCTACCTCTAGGCCACTTCGTGAGCACCTGCAATCCTGGGCTATTTTAAAAGTAAACCGGAGCATCGGAATTGAAGGATGATAACATTGCAGGCTTTGCTATGTATGCGGTGGGTTACTTGAGGAATGCACATTTCTCTCTTCTTTTCTTTTCCTGGTAAGTTGTTTGGTGTTTTGATTTGAATTAAAGCCAAGTGAACAGAGTGAAATTATCGATTATTTTATATGTTTTCTTCTCACCTTTGCCCTTATAGCTTTAATCACTCTTAGTAATTACATAGTTTCACCCCTTCCCCTCTACACACACCTTCTAAGATCATTGGTGAGGTTCTTTTCCTTTAAAAAAGCTGAATATTTTTTCTGATTTTATTTTTTCTAACTCCCTCTAGGTTAAAGAAAATTTTCCCCCAAAAAAAGATAATCAGTCCTATTTTATAAAGTTCTATTATAGAAATTTTAAAATGTACCCCTTGGCTGATTAATCCAGTCATTATAGATCCTTGAGCATAATAGTGAGCATAATAGATGAAAAAAATTTATATGGAACTGAATCTGCAAGTGTCTTATCTTTTATTATGAATAGATCTCTACTGTTTTACTTTTTGACAGCCCATGATAAAAGATGATGATTATACAGCTGACTTAAATAATAGTGAATTATTTTTTTTAAATGTGGGCAATTTACAGAATTCTCTCTGATGGATGTGGACAGAACTAACTAGATTTAATACCGCTTTTCTCACTTCGTTATTAAAAAGTATATAAAATACACATATATGATTTTTGCATTCTTTGCCCTATATTATTTGTTAACTTAGGTTATAAACATTGGAAGTTATCTGTTTATTTAATTGCAAATACTAGTAGGTAGCTTTCTTAAAATACAACTCTGAGCCAATTGTAAAAAGCATATTTTAAAACCATTCCATTAAAAACAATGATTCGGATTGGAAAAGCTTTTTCTGACCATCTGGACTGTTGCAAAAGGTGAACAATCTAGGGCACTCTCAAAAATCTTGCCAATAGCTAGTAATTTAAGAGTAATTCAGTGTGCAAGGAATAAGTTGAAAGGCTATTTGAAGTCCGCAGTTTTTCAAGCAGGTTTAATTTTTTCTAGTCTGGGAACATGAATAGGAAAACTCTCAAGGTAAGCTTTGGTTGTAGACTAGTGCTGACCACCATCCACTCAGCAGTGATCAGGGAGAGCCAGAGATTATTGTCGGGTTAGGGAGGACTAGCCCAGTGGTCGGCAAACTCATTAGTCAACAGAGCCAAATAATAACAGTACAACGATTGGAATTTCTTTTGAGAGCCAAATTTTTTAAATTTAAACTTCTTCTTCTAACACCACTTCAAAATAGACTCTCCCAGGCCGTGGTATTTTGTGGAAGAGCCACATGTGGCTCGTGAGCCGCAGTTTGCCGACCACGGGGCTAGGCATTTATATCAGTCTTAACTATTAGAAGTTGTGATAGAAAGTGCATATAAAATATCACACGCACACATAGATCCCTGTGGCGTGGAGGGCACAGGATGTTAGAATCCTGCCTGTTTTCAGAGGCACCTTTACATATAGTTATCAAAGGACCAACTGTCCTATGAGTAGAAGGCCATGATCCTGCTCCAGGGCTTTTGAATATATGAGGCGGTGGGTGGTTGGAGAAGTTTCTTTGGAGAGGGTTGTGCTCATGTACTGAGTTGTCACCACCGCTTGAGAGAAACAGTGATTAGTATCATCTTGTATCCTCAAGCCTAGAGAGGGGTCATCAAGAAGACTAATCAGAGAGCTCTGAATTGTGTTTTTTGTACTTGGAGGACCCAGAGGCCTGATGCCTGAAGCAGCCTGAGAAAGTTCGAGTAGCTCATGTGTCAAGATCTGACAGCCTAGGAGATCTGGGAGGTGAGGCAAAGCTAGGCTGGCCATCTGCACGCGTGGCAGGATGGGTGTGCAGCGGTGGAACTGGCCTGTGCTCCCAGTCTGTCAGGGCATGAGATGTGTGAGTGTTTCCTCGGGACCAGATCTGGACTCTGTAGAGGAGGGAGCCAATGAAAGGTTATTTTAAATCTCACCCAACATGCTAACTGAAGGGGTCACAGGACAGCAACGTATGAGACCAAGGCAGATTTCTAGATTCCTTGGAACTCGGGAAGGGGCTCACTAAGAACAACCCAGAAAAGAATTCAGGCCTGGTGAACTGAGAGGAGTTCTGAGAGGAGGCCAGCAGGGAACTTCTGCAGAGTCCATGAAAACCCCCAAGAGAGTTCATCTGAGCTCTGACTTTTTGCCAGACTCCTAGATACACACCCATACACGTGGCTTCTAGATACATAAGCGTACAGTAATGCTCAGAGAGGACAGACCCAACTTATAACAGAAGCAGCATAAAGAAGAGCTCTCATGTCCCTTAGCTTCTTCAACTAGGAAAGTCAAAACATTAGCTAGTAAAGTGAGGGGCAGCAAGGGGGTGTGGAGGAGAAGGGCAAATCACCACAGCTATCAGCCTGTCACAAGCTTCCAGTCTGAAGAAGGGCCAGGCTGCAAAGGCGAGAATCAATGTAAAGGCAAAGACAAAAGTTTGATTGGCTGTTATTCAGTACTAGTAGCCCTGCGCACAAATCTGTGTGCCAGTAGCTCGCCAGTAGCTCGCTGCCACCCTCCAGTAGCTCTCCACCTGCTGCCCTGCCGTCCTGTAGCTCCCCACACCATAGCTTGCTGCCCTGCCCTCTCCTGTAGCTCTCCCAGCCCCTCTCCCCCCCATAGCTTGCTTCCCTGGCCCCTCCTGTAGCTCTCCACTGCCTGCTTGTAGTTCGCTACCCCACCCTCCTTCAGATCCGTGATCCAGTCGTTAAGTGATCGGTCATTAAGCCTCATGGCGTAATGGATAATTAGCATATTCCTCTCTTATTATATAGGATGTTTATTTTACTCATACTATTTTCTCTCATGTTAAGATTTAAAGTAATCAGAAAACAAAACCATTTACTGGGGGTGGAGGCAGACAACTATGAAGAAAGAGGGAGGGATACAGTGGGGCTGTCAGAGGGCAAGAATGCTGACCTCTCTTTCTCAATCTTGTAGGGTGCATGCATTCTAGAACATTGTTCCTCCAGGATAGCATTTCCTAAAATGTGATCAATAGGATTGTAAGAAGAATTATTTTAAATAAAACTGGTTCTTAGTGAAATATGTTTTGGAAATATATGTCCATTTATCAAGCTATATTTACCTAGGACTTCTCAAACTCTTGAGTGTAATTGCAAATTTCCGCAGTGCATTTATAGCACGTGGCATTGTTCAGATGTGTTTGACCACAAAGCATTGTTTAGGTGAGGGCCATGCTTCAGAAACATACCTTTCAGAGCCCTGTTGGACTCATGAATAGAGAGAGACAGAATATGGATTCTAAGTCTTAAGATATCAGATAATTAGAAAGGATTATTTACAGAGGCAAGGAAATGCATTCAGCCAGTCGTTTGGAGTATGTACTGAAGATACTATTACCATTGATGTGTAATGAATGAAGATGTGAAAGGATCGAGGTTGTCACTGTTGATTTTGTGGCTGAGGAAAACAGGGATTTCTAAAAATCTGACTGCAGGGCTATTAGTATATATGCCCAGCATATACATGGATAGAGGAATGCAAGTGGCTTGGTTTTATTTACACACTTTTTTGCATTTGTGTGATCCTATATCTAGGAGTTAGCTCGGTACAGTTAGGATGATTTTGCCAAGTGTTTGCCACTTCAGCATTTATTTAATAAATAATTAATATCTTCTGGTGCATTTTATCTTGGATGACTTGGAAACACTTACTGTGTGAACTCCAAATCTGTTCTTGCATGAAAATGGTCCAAATACAACTGGAATTTTGGGTGAGTTTTAATTTACTTTAAAAAGTGACTGTTCAGGCCCTAGCTGGTTTTGCTCAGTGGATACAGCTTTGGCCTGCTGACTGAAGGGTCCCGGGTTTGATTCTGGTCAAAGGCACATGCCTGGATTGTAGGCTCAATCCCCAGTAGGGGGTGTGCAGGAGGCAGCTGATCAATAATTCTCTCTGATCATTAATGTTTCTATCTTTTTCTCTCCCTTCCTCTCTGAAATTATATATATATATATATATATATATATATATATATATATATATATATATATCATGTGGTTAATTTATTTTTTTCTGGAGTGCCTATAAGTAATTTCTTAGATCAGCAGTTATACAAAGTATGGACTATAGCATTGAATTGGATATATATGAATCTTAAGCATAATTTGTACATTGTTTTTTAAAACTCTCACTAAATATTATTTTCTTATAAGGGATACTAGCGTTCCCGTTGCAGGAAAAATCCTGCAATAGGGTTTCCTGCTGCACTCTACCCCTCCCCGCCTCCGCTCCTCCCTTGTCCCCCGGCCCGCCTTCTCTGCCAGCCCGCCCAGCCTCCGCTCTTCCCTTATCCCCCGGCCCCGCCTCCGCTCCTCCCTTCTCCTCCCCCCGGCTTGCTTGCTTCTCCAAAGCTTTGCTCCCTTCAGCATTTCTTGGCTTCTTTCTACGCTGTCTTGATATGCAAATTAGCCACCATCTTTGTTGGGGTAATTTGCATACTCGTCCTGATTGGTTGGCGGATGTGGCTTGGTTGGTGGGTGTGGCTTGGGTGTAGTGAAGGTGCGGTCAATTTGCATATTTGTCTATTATAAGGTAGGATAAGGAAAAAGGAGGGGAGAACTATTAGATAATTGAGAGTTCTCAGTAATTTAAACCTCAGGGAAAAAACAGCAATATTGTATTATATATTTAAAAAAACAAACTCTGACGATCCCTTGAATGAAAAACAACAACATTTGGTTGCAGTGAAGACTCTTTCCCTCAACAATAATTGGGCACGTCCTATGAGCCAGATAGTACAGGAGGCCCTGGAAATGCACTGGCACAAAGACACACATGGTTCTTGTCACATGAGCTAACCCTGCAGCAGGTAGACAGACACTATCTGATGGACACACCAAAATATGGGAAGGTGCTTCCATGAAGGGAGGCTCCAGGTGCTACGGAAGGGTGCCTTTAGGGCCTTTGACCTCATTGGAGAAGTTGGAAAAGCTTCCCTTGGCAAGTGAGCACTGAGCTGAGGTGGGAGCAGGAGTTAACATGAGTAGGAGGGAGAAGGAAAGCACGTTAAGGGCATAGGAAGCAGCACATGCAAAGCCCAAGGTGGGAAGAAGCAGAGTTAGCATCACCAGCCTAGACCGGGCCCCATACCCCTAAAGAGTGGTGGAAGATGCCCATGGGAAGGCAGGCAAAGGCCAGTCCAGGGGGCCCTGATAGGTCAGGAGAAGGGTTCCCCCTCAGCCTCAGATGAGTCAGGAGAAGGGTTCCCCGCAGCCTCACAGGGCGATGCTCCTCCCCTCCTTTCCTTGGAGTTGTGTTTCTACCTTTGGTGACTTTGCTCTGAATTCTCTTGGTTAAAGCCCCATGGAAAACAGAATCCATTTCTCTACTTTTCTGTCCATTTCATTTGGAAATGTTTACTGAGGAAGAAAAGGTGTGTGTGTGTGTGTGTGTGTGTGTGTGTGTGTGTGTGTGTGTGTTTTAAGGTTCAATTCTGAGCAGGAGCAGCACCTAACCTGTGCTGTGTGTGTGTATTGGGGAACAGTATTCGAGCGCTCACTGTTCTCATGCTTCCTGTTAAATGCTTAGAAATAGTCAGTCCCATTTTCCAGGGGTCCTCAAACATTTTAAACAGGGGGCCAGTTCACTGTCCCTCAGACCGTTGGAGGTCCGGACTATAGTTTAAAAAAAACTATGAACAAATTCCTATGCACACTGCACATATCTTATTTTGAAGTAAAAAAAACAAAATGGCAAAAACACCTGCCTGTGGCCCGTGGGCCTTGGTTTGAGGAGGCCTGCATTTTAACTAAGGATCTTAAGCCATTGGTCCAGCTGAATTTGAGATTTTTACCAAGTGCGTATCAGTTCTCTTTGCAGATTTGAAGACCTTCTGTATGCCTGTGGGGTGTGAATTTTCCCTTGGGGAGTGTGCTGGTTGTTTTCCACCCCCTACCTCTCTAGTCTATTGTTAGTTGACTTAGGAGACTGACTGTATGTACTGCATCATCTGGGCTCCTGTGACTGTGGCTTCCAGTTTGGTTTGGTCAATGGAGATCCTGGGAAGAGATCAGGGGATGGGAGGAGAGAGAGGTAGGGTGGTATTTATTCTCTCTGCAGCTGCACTTTCTCATCCTATTTCTTGGAATATCTGTGTCACTCCAGGGCTCCAGCTCCTAGTAGAACCCCACCCCCACCCAGCCCTTATCTTACCAGGCTCTGGTAGCACATTCCCTGCCTTTGCTCTTTTAGGCCTAGGGTAATCAAAGCAACCTCCTGCTGGTAGTTCCCAGTGTAGGGTTACAGCATCCATAACTTTAACCCTACCTGCATCTCTTGAAAGTAGTTCCTTCATTTAATTCTCTTCAAAGTTGCAGATGAATGTGACTGCTTCCTGCTGGGATTCCAGCTGATACCTTCAGAATCTGTTGCCTCCTGCCTGTTTTATCCCCCCTTCCAATACCTGGGTCTTCAGATTGAGGTAACTGGAGACAGAAGAATGATGGTGAAGTCCCTTGGATAATATGAGCTCACTTTCCTCACCTTGGGCTCAAAATAGATTAGTTTCCGGAGGAAGGAAGGGCACTCTTTGTCACCGTATATCTGCTGGGCTGTCATTCAGCACCTAATTGGACTCTTAAATTTCATTCTATTCCTGCTTGTCATGTTTCCAGGCTCCTGAGAAATTTCTTGCCACTTGTGTTCTGAAGCAGGACATTTTGATGCTGTGAATATTTTGATCTTCAGAATGCAAAGAATAGGATTTAGGAAATTGGCACAATTAACCTTTTCATACCCTCTCTGGACCTCACCTTAAAATTTAATTCTTTTATAAAAATGAAAATATTCTTATATATAAAAAGTTAAGGGAATAATATAATGAAGCCTCTCATCCAACTTTCATGATGATCAACACCCTATCCTCTTGCATACATGCTTTTTTTTCTGTAATATTTTATAATGAAACCTATTCATCATATTATTTCACTTATAAATACTTTGTATGTTTCTTTAACAGATAGGACTTTAAAAGTAATTAAAGTACACATACAATGAAATGATCAATGATGCTTTAATATCTAATAAATAGTCCATGTTCAATTTCCTCCATTCCCTCAAAAATTCTTTTCAGTTGCATTTTTCAAATCAAAGCCACATAATGTTCACATATTGCATTTGGTTGTTATGTCTCTTACGTTTCTTTTAATTTCTAATAGACCTTCACTTTTAATTGTTTTACTGAACTGTAGCAAAAATACAGAGGAAGAACACAAATTTAAAGTGATCAGTGAATGCGTACAAAATGAACTGCCCATGTAACTACTTAGATAAAGATACAGAACATCAGTGGGACCCCAGGCATTTCCAGTCATTACATGTGTACCTGCCCACCAGGGCTGCTACTGTTTACTATCATAGATTGGTTTTGCCCATTTTTTTCATTTTATATAAAGGGAATCATACAGCATGCCTGATTGCTTTTGTGGAAATTGAACTGTATTTTTTTTAAAAATCAACTTATTTGTATGTGATAAACGGGGCCCATTTAAAGTGTATGCACCTGCCAAAACCGGTTTGGCTCAGTGGATAGAGCGTCGGTCTGCAGACTGAAAGGTCCCAGGTTCGATTCCGGTCAAGGGCATGTACATTGGTTGCGGGCACATCCCCAGTAGGGGGTTTGCAGGAGGCAGCTAATCGATGTTTCTCTCTCATCGATGTTTCTAGCTCTCTATCCCTCTCAATTCCTCTCTGTAAAAAATCAATAAAAATATATATATTAAAAAAAATAAAGTGTATGCACCTATTAACAAACCACCAAGATCCAGAATATTCCTCTAGTCCTGAAAGTTTCCTTTGTAATCCTATAGTCATTCCCTCCCACCAGTTCCAGCTTCCAGACAATATTGATTTGCTTTCTGTCACTAGAGAGTATTTAGCATTTCTAGAATTTGTAATAAATTGAGTCTTACAGTCTTTTGTGTCTGGCTTCCTTCCGTGAGCATAATGACTTGGAGATTCATCTATGTGGTTGCTCATATTAGTAGTTTGCCCCCTTTTATTGCCGAGTAGACCTCTATTATATGGGCATTTTACATTCTGGTATTCATTCATTGTTGGTTTCCAGGTTTAGATTATTATGAACAAAGCCACTGTGGACAGATTTTCATGTGCACATGTTTTCATTTCTCTTAGATAAATAAATACCTCAGAACGATATGTCTAAGTCGTGTATTATGTGTCTATGTACATTTTAAAAGAAACTGTCTAATGAAGTGGTAGTGCCGTTTTATATTCACATAATTAATATATGAGCATACCAGTTGCTTTTTGTCCTTGCCAATCCTTGGGAAGGTTACTTTTAAAAATTTTAATGGCTCTAATGGGTGTGTGCTGGTATCTTATTGAAGTTCTTTTTCCATTAATTTTTTTTTCTTTGTAGTTGATTTTTTTTTAAAGAGAGAAGAAGAGAGAGAGAGAGAGAACAAACAAACAAACATCCATGTGAGAGAGCTACATTGATCCTTTGCCTCCTGTAACTTGGGGTCGAACCCAAAACCTGGATATGTGTCCTGACTGGGAATTGAACCTGTGACTTTATGCTGCAGGGAGTGATGCTCCAACCAACTGAGCCTCACTGGCCAGAGCTCATTGAAGTTTTAGTTTGTATTTCCTGCTGACTAATGGTATTCAACACCTTTTCAGGTACTTGTTTGCTATCTGCATAGTTATTTTGTGAAATGTTTTTAGATCTTTGGCTTTTTTTCTTTCTTGTTGAATTATAGTTCTTTAAGTACTCTCAATACAAGTATTTTGTCAGGTGTGTGGGTTGTAGATATTTTCTTCTGTTGCACGACAGTGACTTTTAACAACTTTTAAATTTTGGTTTATTATGTGTTTTGTTCCTTTCTAAAAATTCTTGGTTTACTCTAAGGTAGCAAAGATTTTTGTCTTGTGATTATTTTTTTAGAAGTTTGCTCTATGATACATTGTGAGGTCATATTTGTATATGATAGGAAGTAAGGATCAGTGTCCTCCCCCCAACCCCCAAGTGGATGTCTAGTTGTTCTAGCATTATTTATCAAAAAGACTCAGTTCCCTCATTGAATTGCCTTGGCATCTTTGTCAAAAATCTATTGGGTATTTACGTGTGGGTCTACTTCTGCACTCCGCATCTGTTTCCTTGATTCTGTTATCTATCCTTTCACTAAAAACACACTGCTTTGATTGGTGTGTCTTTCTAATCTGTCTTAAAATCAAGTAGTGCGAGTTCTGCAGCTCTGCTTCTTTATTAGAATTGCCCTGGCTATTTTAGTTCATTTGTATTTTCTACAAATTTTAGAATCAGTTTGTCAATTTCTACACCAAGTCCTGCTGCAATGTTGATTGGGATTGCATTAAGTCTTTAGATTCATTTTTGTGTGAGAACTGCCATTTTAACAATATTGAATCTTGCAGTGAATGAATATACTATATCTTCTCATATATTTAGTTATCCTTTAATTTTTTTTGCACTATTATGTAGCATTCAGTACAAAGGTCTTGCATATATTTCATGTTTTGGGATGGCATACTAAATATAATTGTACTTTCAGTTTATTCTCTAATTGTTTATTGCTGCTTTAGAAATAGTATTGATTTTTTATATTGTCCTTGTAGCCTTTGACTCGCTAAATTAATTTATTAGTACTGGCAGCCTTTTTGTAAATTTGTAAGCTTTTCTACACACATAGTATGTCATCTGTAAATGAGGACAGTTTTACTTCTTTCTTTCCTATTTTTATTTATGTTTCATTTCTGATATTTGTTTTGTTAATCCAATCTGGCAGTCTGTCTTTATGTACTCATTTTGGATGCAGGAAACCTGTAATACATTCATTTGCCATCACCACTACCCCCTCCACTGTTACTTTTGCCATGTAATTCAGCCCATTCCAAGACATTTTTATTACTTGAAACAATCAATATTTATTGAGATTCTACCCCCATATTTATCCCCAATCTGGTGCTCTTTAGAAAATGTTTTGTACTAAAACCCACATAATTTAATATCTTTCTTTTTTAAATAAAATATTTAATTTCTCATATACAATTTACATACAATATTATATAGTTTCAGGTATACAACATAGAGACTAGACATTTACATAACTTAGAAGGGATCACCTTATAGTTCCCATCTGACACCATGCATAGTTATTACCCCCATCCTGACTATATTCCTTATGCTGTACTTTACATCCTGGTACTGTTTTTACTAGTATACCTGGAAATTTGAACATCTTAATCCTTTCCCTCTTTTAACCCAGCTCTCCAATCCCCTCCCATTTGGCAGCCATAAAAAAAATGTCATCTGTATCTGTGAGTTTGTTTCTGTTTTATTTGTTCATTTATTATGTGTTTAGATTCTACATATAAGTGCAATCATATGGTACTTGCCTTTGTGTGATTTATTCCGCTTAGCATAATGCACTCTAGGTCCATCCATGTTGTCAAAAATGTCAAGATTTCATTCTTTTTTATGGTAGAGTCATATTCCATTTTATATATGTACCACATCTTCTTTATCCACTTACCTACCGGTGGACACATAGGTGACTTCCATATCTTGGCTGTTGTAAATAATGCTACAAAAATATAGGAATGCATGTGTCTTTTTGAATTAGTGTTTTGAGTTTCTTCAGATACATACCCAGAAGCGGAATTCCTGGGCCTTTTGTCTGATATAAGTATTGCTACCCCAGTTTGTTGTTTTGTTTTGTTTTGTTCCATTTATGTGAAATAGCTTTTTCCATCCTCTTACTTTCAGTCTATTTGTGTCTTTCAATCTGAAATGAGTCTATTGTAGGCAGCATATGTAACACTCTTGATTTTTTTTTTTTTTATCCATTCAGCCACCCTGTATCTTTGGATTGGAGCATTCAGTCTCTTTACTTTTAAAGTAATTACCGATAGATACGTAGTCATTACCATTTTATTGTTCAGACTTTTGATATTTTTTCTTCTTAAAGAAGTTACTGTAATATTTCTTTTAATACTGGTTTGGTGGTGAATAAGTTCCTTTAGCTTTTAATGTCATCTGCAAATAATAACAGCTTTACTTTCTCCTTTTCAATTGGGATGCCTTTTATTTCTTTTTCTTCTCTGATTGTTGTGGCTTGGGCTTCCTTTGATGTTCCTTATTGCATCCTGCATTTTGCACTTTCATTTGGGAATTTTCTTCTCCTTTTAGTATTTCCTTTCATATAGATTTTCTCTTCTGTTACTATTCTGGTAGGTAGATACAGTACAAGATGGTCATGTTGATCTCATCAAGAAATGTACCTTTTCAAAGGTATGTCTTGGTCTATTTTCCATTTGTCCTAAAAACTCAAGCCTTTAGAGTTTCTCACTAGAACATTTTGGGGCGTTAACCTGGTCCTTTATTCTTAGCAGGTCCTAAATTCCAATTTTTGTCTTCCAACCCTCAGACTGACAAATGTACTCCTTAGTTTTTTAATCTTTTCTGCAACTAATTGTTACTTAGTTTCCTGGTCTTTTACTCTACATATTTGTATCTTAGAAATTTGTAAATGCCTTGAGGAGAAATTGCATTGGGAATGTTGGGCTCATTTCTCAATGGTTCCTCTTTCTCAACTCTTAGCCTCTCAAGTCCTAGTTGCTCCTTCTGTTGCCCTTAAACTCAGAGAAACTGCTGCAATCTATAGGTTGCTACTTACTACTTGGTGTACATCCCCACGATGCATAGTAACAAATGCCCTTAGGACAAAAAGCTGCTGTAAATACAGAGCCCACCTCAATGGCTTGCTTTCTCTGCAGAATCCAGCCTGCTTGAGTCCTGGCTGCTTTGGTGGTTCTGCAGTACTTTCAAGCAGCCGGCCTTATTTTTTATTTTATGCAGCATTATATTTGTTTGCTGTGAGACAGAAGTCACTTCTTCATAGCCAGAAACGTAACTCTTCTGGCTAGATTTTAAGAAAGGTCCTGTCCTCTCTACCACCATTTTTTAAATTGAATGTATCGGGGTGACATTGGTTAATGAAATCATACAGGTTTTCGGGGTACAATCCTATATAAGTGTCCAGTCATCTGGTGGTCCGTCCAACCAATCAAAGCGTAATATGCTAATGATATGCTAAGCCCGTTCAACTGCTCACTATGACGTGCACTGACCACCAGGGGGCAGATGCTCAATGCAGGAGCTGCCCCCTGGTGGTCAGTGCGCTCCCACAGGGGGCGTGCCACTCAGCCAGAAGCTGGGATCAAGGCTGGCGAGTGCAGCGGTGGTGGCGGGAGCCTCTCCTGCCTCCGCAGAAGCACTAAGGATGTCCGACTGATGGCTTAGGCCCACTCCCATCAGTCGGACATCCCTCAGGGGCTCCCAGACTGCAAGAGGATGTAGGCTGGACTGAGGAAACTCCCCCCACCCCGCCACGAGTGCATGAATTTTGTGCACCAGGCCTCTAGTTCTATAATATATCATCTGTATATTGTGCCATGTGTTCACCACCCTAACTCTACCACCATTTTTAAAAATGCCATTTGTTTGTTCAAAAATGGGCCATTTTTTCCCCCAGTTGAACACCTTACATTTTGGATTTCTCATGTTTCCTTGTAGTGTCTTTGTTTAACACATTTCTCTACTCCCATATTTTAGTAGATATTTAGTTAGACTTGCAGGTTGTTAGGTGATAACGTATCACAGGGAGCACTGTGCATGTCCCACTGCTTCACATCATGGCCACAAAATGCAATGGTTCCCAAACTGTGCTTCACCCTGCAATCACCTGGGAAATCTCTTGAAAAGCAAAAATCAAAATAATGATGCCTGATTCCTACCCCAAGACAGTGTGATTTTTTTTAAAATTTTATTTTTCAATTACAGTTTACATTCATTATTATTTTGTATTAGTTCCAGGTGGACAATATAGTGCTTGGACAATCATATACTTTATGAAGTGTCTGCCCCAATATTCCAAGCACCCACCTGCCACCATACTTAGTTATTACAATATTATTGAATATGTTCCCTATGCTGTACTTTACCAGACATTTTGATTTAATTGGTAGGTGATGTGACCTGAATTTTCAGACTTTTAAAAGCCTCCCGCCACCCCCTAGGTATTCTAATGTGCAGTAAAGTTTGGGAACTACTAATGTAATGCCTGCTCATCCCACTTTTTGTTAGGTTGGGATTGATTTATAGATTCAGGTGTTAGTTTGATCTCTTCAATACCAAGTTCCCATCAAGTGTTATGCCAGTGTTTTGAAGCAGTCAATAGTTCCATAGATCCATTATATTATTGAGAGTTGCAAAATGGTCATTTTTAAAAAATCTGTCCATCCCCCTGCACTAAGCTGTGATTCCTCTATAAAAAATAACTTTTTTTTTAATCCTCACCCAAGGATATTTTTTCATTTATTTTTAGAGAGTGGAAGAGAGGGGGAAAGACAGAGAGAAATATTGATGTGAGAGAAACACATCAATTGGTTGTCTCCTGCACAAGCCCAAATCAGGGCCTGGGCTGGGGAGGAGCCTGCAACCAAGGTACTTGCCTGCTGGGACTGACAAGCAGACCCTGAGCAATGGATGAATGGATTACTCTGACACACATTTCTGTGAAAAAGAAGGCTAGGAACTGCCTGGCTAAAGGAACTGGATAGTCCCGTTTGCCAACCTTCTGAGGCTTTTATTGTAGCAACAGCTTGAACTAAAATTAACCACTAAATACAATCAGCAGGGTAAGTATCCTTGAGAAAGCACATGCTTCTACAAGGTCGTGTCTAAAGACTAAACATAGAGATTCCAGTAAAACACCCAAGGGCTCGGACTTGTTTGGAAAAGTCAAGGCAGGGGCTGCCGCCTTCGGCAAGATCCCTTTAGAGGCCCCCGACCTTTCAGAGAATCCTTAAAGACTTTCCAACCAACTCCTATACTTTCCCACACTTGCCCTTCACCAGAATTGAACCCAGGACCCTTTGGTCTGCATGCCAACACTGTATTCACTGAGCCAAACTGACCAGGGCAAGAACTTTCAATTACTGTTTGATTACCTTGAAATGCAATCCATACAGGAAAGATAGGGTAAATCTTTCCCTTTATTTATATGCTAGAGGCCCAATGCATGAAGATTCATGCAAGAATAGGCCTTCTTTCCCCTGGCTGCTGGCACCACCTTTGCTCCGGCCAGAGCCGCCTTTCTGCCTTTGCTCCAGCCCGGAGCGGCCTTTCTGCCTCTCGCCTTATCACATCAATTTGCATATTCCTTCCTTATTGGCTGTGGGCACTGCCATCTTTGTCATGGAGTTATAGACAATTTGCATATTCTGTCTTTATAAGATAGGATTTTCTGAATTATGAGTTGGTGTTCTAACAACTTTTAAAGATGACCAATAGTATTTTTAAATACCAGTATGGAGCTGATGGATTTTTTGCATTTGATCTGTTTCATTCTATCACCTTCATTGTTCTTTTTGATGTTGAAATTGATTCATCTTTGGCCAGTGGGAGCCCATTTCAAGTTGGCTCCAAGTTATTTAGACATGACTCTCTTTGAGTGTGATAGCTTCCTGTGACAACCTTTCCTACCTTATTATGTCCATTTTCTGACCCAGATATGGAGTCAACCATTTCTTCAAGGATCCCTGCTTCCTTTCAATGTAAAAAAGTGCTTAAGGGATCAAAATAGAGGCATGAAGTACAACCCTATTCTTAACTCTTAGTCTAGCCCTCATTTCCCCAGTTTGTTTCACTAAGAGTCCTAATAACAACATTATCATTCTGTTTCTCCCACATGTGATATGTTTGTCTTAGGATACTTACCTAACTCTTCTGTGCCTGTGTTCTCACCTGTAAAATGGGGGGGAGGATTGAAATAATCCAGGCATAATGCTTGTCCCATTGGCTTTTTAACAAAACATTAGTGGTGATAATATGGTAGCAGCTAATTTTTTAAAACAAATTATTTTGTACCTACTGTGTGTAAGCACTGGGCATAAGCTGCAGTAGTAGTAATAGCACTAGTAGAAGTCATCATGGTAGTAGTAGGAATTTATTTTTTCTTTTTTTAAGAATTATTTATTGTTGAAAGTATTACATATGTCTCCTTTTTCCCCCATTGACCTTTCCCAGCCCACCCCCACCCCCAGCTGAGGCCCTCAACCCCCTATTGTCTGTGTCCATTGCATGCATACAATGCATACAAGTCCTGTGGTTGATCTTTTACACTCCAGCCCCCTCCCCCAGCCCCCACACACACCCCCTCTTCTGCCTTCTCTCTGAGTTTTGACAGTCTGTTCATTGCTTCTATGTCTTTGGATCTATTTTTGTTCATCCGTTTATGTTGTTCATTATATTCCACAAATGAGTGAGATCATATGATACTTATCTTTCTCCAACTGGCTTTTTTTGCGTAGCATAATGCTCTCCAGGTCCATCCGTGCTGTTGCAAATGGGAAGCATTTCTTCTTTTCTTTTCCATATAAATTTTGGAGAGTTTGTTCTAGGTCTGTGAAATATGTTGTTGGTATTTTAATGGGGATTGCATTGAATCTATAGATTGCTTTGGCTAGTATGGACATTTTAATGATGTTGATTCTACCAATCCATGAACTAAGTGTGGAATTTATTTTTTCAATAAATAAGTTCAAAATCTGAAGCCCTGGGCACCAGGGATATAATGGTAATCAAGACAGGTATGACTATTGTCTTCAAGAAGAAAGATAAAAGCAAGCAAACTGACAAATATAAATTATTATTGATACAATATTTTTCACTTAGGTATTTCTCCAGCTTAAGGACTAAAATTCCAAGTAGTTTCATACCACAATCAAAATGATTGCTTCACAATGGTGCTGTCAAAAGGGCCATAATGAAATGTTTTCTGTCCAAATTTCCCACCCATATAGCTGAGTCACCACATTTTTGTCATAAGCACCTTTCCCTTGATGAGACTGGGTTTTAATAAAGGGGGTCCTTTGCAGTGGTTTAGAGGATTGAAACTGTGGCCTCCAGTCCTTCTGCCCTCGTTCCCCTTCTCTGATTCTCAGGAGCAGCGGGATCCCAGGAAAAAGCATCTCCCCTGGAAATGGAAAGTGCCCGTCCCTGGGCCTTGGCCCTGGAAGGAGGAAGGGGGGTTCCACAGAACCTGCAGGCAGAAAGCCACTGTCTCTCTCTCTCTCTTACTTTACAGTGAAGTGGTCACAGGATGTCCCTTGGGTGACGGAATAAAATACCAAGAGGAACCTTGGAATAAAATACCAAGAGGAACCTCCTCCTGTCCTGCAGCAGAAGGCTCCCCAGCTGTGAAGGGGACACTTTGTTGTCTCTCCATGCAGCAGCCTGAGGCGGTCTCAGCAGGGCAGGGGCAGAGGGGCCAGCTTGGAGAGAGCTCTTTTATTTCTTTCACATCTGAGGTGAGGCTTACTTCCTCCAGATGGATAAATCCTCTTAACTTGACAGAGTAACATAGATTTTCCAACTTCTGCATCTCCTGATCTTTCTTTAGGTTTTTTTTTTTTTTTTTTTTTTTTTTTTTTGCGTGTGTGTGTGACTGATTTGGAATTGCCCGGGCTCCAGCCTCCTCTTGGTAAATGTGTGAATCCACAGGAATTAATCCAACTCCTATTGTGAGAAATAGACTGTTTAGCTGCAGGAGGTGCCTGTGTCTGATTTTCACCTCAAGGATCTTGCTGTCTAGAGGAAGGAGATAAAACTCATTCCACAAATCTTCAGTGAATCTGCACAGAGTTCCAGGAGCAAAACAAGATGCAAGACAACATTTACTCTCTGCCCCTTCGCAGTGAAGTTTACCAGCTCTGCTCCTGGACATTTACCTGACACTCTGTCCTGGGTATAATGGGTCTGAGTATGGGCTCCTTATTAGGAGGCCTTGAGTTCACACCCTGGCTCTGCCACTGAGTATGCAGCCTTAGGTATATCACTTGACTCCTCTGGGCTCTAGTCTCTTTTTCTGTTACAAGGAAATACTAAGAGTCAGACACCAAATATCTAAAGAGTGTCTGTGATGCTCCAGCAACTTCCTTCGTAGGCACAGGGATGAGTTAGATAACACACCAAAAAATAAATAAGGTGGTTTCAAATCCCGACAAAACAATTAATCAGTTAACCAGAGCAGGGTAGTAATGGAGGGTGGGAGTAGTGTGGTTAGGGGGTTATATGTAAAAAATGTTCAAGAAGTAGAGGACGGCTCACTGTCAGATACTGCTAAGTGGTTGGTGAAGAGAGGCTAGAAATTAGTCACTGGCTTTGGCAAGATGTGATTTGTTGATGACTTTACTGGGGACAGGCTGTGTAGCCTTTGACCTTTGTATGTTCTCAATAAAGGGAAACTATGTGGTGCTTCTGGCTTTTTAAAGAATCTAAAATGGTCCTTTAAAGAAAATGAATCCTATAGTTAGGCTGAATAAACAAAATCTGTAAGGAATGTTATGGTTTTGACTCCAATAATTGCATTATAGATAACAGAAAAAAGAAATGAATGGCTGCCTAAAACTGAATTAGTTTGTATTCCTAAGGTCTGCTGCAGTATCCACACATTATCCTGCTCATTAAAAACATGTTTACAATAACAACCTTTTAATGATAGTAGTGCAAAAGTGACCAAGTCAAAATGAATCCTGGCGACTTTTCAACACATCAGAGCTGATGTTTACCAGCAGCATTGAGGGCTAATGGGAAGGGCACGCTTTCTGGGTTTCTGAAGTGCTTTCCCCCTTTTCCATTTCTCTCAGAGTTTTTCATCTTGCTGCTCATCTGCAGCCATCAGGGGAGACTGGCCGCACAGCCCGGTCACTGGGGAGGGACAGCGGTGCCGTTGCCGGGATACGCAGGGGAAAGGCCAACTCCTGTCGATTCCCACTTCTCAGACAGAGCGATGCCTTTAGCACTCCGTAATGAAAGTGTTTATGTGTGAGAGGGATTGCCAACACTGGGCTGTGATGGTCCTTTGATGCACCCCAGAAATTATTAAACAATACAGGGTGGGGCACTGCTGGGGTTCTTGTCCCAGCCTTACAAAGGGTTCAGCATTCCGGAGAAAGGGGCTGCAAGTAGATGATTAGAGTCCAGAGACGAGAGGAAAGATACTTTTGAAAGGCATTGGGGGTCAGAGGATCTTCAGCTGAAGGAGCTAAAGACTCTCCTCCTTGACCAAGGACCTGTGCTTTTATTCAACACAATTTGTCCTAAGGGAAGGTGGAGATATACCCTTCAAAGGGTAGGGTATCAAAGGGTAGAATACAGAAGCATTATCAGTTTGGGGAATAGCCTACAGCTGTTCAGGTGTTTGGCCAACAGGAGGCAATAAAATGCCCTGAGCTGTCTGGCAGTTAACAATCCTATTCAGGTTTGGGGGAAGTGCCGTTTAGCCTTTTCCAACAGGTAAACTACATTTGTGGTTCACCCTTGTTGAGCCGCCCAAGTCCCATCAACCTTTTGATAGAACTCTTGTAATTATTACATGCTGGAATTGGTTCTCAGCAGGGCACTACCCAGTGGCTTGTCGCTTTGCCCTGCAGATTTATGTGGTGGCAGCTTTTCTCTCTTCCTCTTCTTGTTGAGGGTGTTAACTTTTTTTTTTTTTTTAATTAGAGAGATGTGAGAGTAGATTGACAACCTGTTTCAGTTCAGGACAGAAAATGAAGAGACTCTTACATATTAATAAGTGTCAGGCATTGTGCAACATGTCCCTCTCCCCAGGACACACTGGCGTTAACTTCTGTCCATTTTACAGATGAGGAAAGTGAAGCTCAGAGAAGTGGGGGCAAGGCCAAGGTCACAGTGCTAACTGGACGCACAATGGGAACATGAAATTGACTCAGACATTCTGTCCAGTGATTTCCACTTAGTGCCCAGCCGCCGGGGAACTGCTGAGCTAGGAGGAAATCGCTTTGCGGTGAGACAGGCACTCCCCAGCTTGCACAGACCCGGAAAATTGTTGGGGCACCACAGCAGCCTGAAACTTTCCCTGGCAGCTGGGCTGGGGTCCTAGGAGGCAAGGTGGGGCTCTGTCAAGAGCGCAGAGGGAAACAGGCAGCCCTTGCCCTTGGGCCCCCGCGTTCCCTGGCTGGCCCAGATTGGCTGCCTCACGATTCCTGGGGCGGCTGAGGCTTGTCAGGGGTCTGCTCTGCAGGTGCTTCCTTCCCAAGTGCCGCGGGCAGTTGCTGCAGAGGAGCTAAGAAGCGTTTTCTAAGTTTGGATTGCTTTGTTTGGCAACTTTTATCAATCCAAAGGAAGTTACATAATGACATCTCCCACAGGATCATATTGATCCTTGATTTTACTGATTCCCAGGTAATTTTCCCAATGTGTAATTATTACTTTTCTTGTATTTAAATAGAATTATTATTAATTGTTTCTAATAATGATGACTATTGTTCATTGTGCGTTTACTGTGGGGCTGGGCATTGCTCTAGCAGCTTTTCATGGATGATTTGATTTAATCTTTGCAATAGTCTGGTCATGGCAGCTTCTATTATTTTTCTTATGGAGATAGAACAACAGATACTCAGAGAGGTTAGGCAATTTGCCCGAGATTACACAGCTAATAAATGGTCAATCAAGATGTGGAAGCAGGTGGTGTTACTCATACCCATGTTCTTGAGGACTGCAGGTTCATACACTATCTATGAGGATATTTTGAGCACAATTTTCTTTCTATGAGTTAAAGACCTTTTTACTTATTTTAAAATTAATGATAGACTTTTCTTTCAGACTTATCTTAATTTACACTGCATTTTCCAGAGGAGAAAACTGAGGCCCAGAGAAGTTAGGTGTCAGCAGCATGTCTGGGCCCCCACCCCTCTTCCTGTACAAGGCCCCCATTCTGAAGGAGCTCAGCGTCAGATGTCAAGGTTCTGGGTGATTGACAACTTGCTTAGTGCCCAAAGGCTAAAGAAGCCGAGCTTCTTTGTCTTCTCAGGGACCTGAAGGAACCTGTTCTATTGCTTGAGAAGGTGGTGAGGGAAATGAATCTATTCTCCAGACAAAACTTTGGGTTTTAACTCTTTTTTAGATGACACTGAATTTCAGAAACAAGACCTATTTCCATTAGTCCTTGTTTGTTAATTGAGAATAAGATGAAGATACTAAGATAGTATTCTCATAGTTTTGGAATTAGGGGAAAATTATCACTATTAGCATATTGTAGACTATATTATAAGCTATCCCAAGAAGTTCTTTGGAGCAATCCAAGAGATCTTGGATGTCTTTTGTTTGGTTAGCTTAATTGGTGAGTCAGGACCTGCATTTTGTGTAGTGCCTTTGTCACCAGTTTATGTTCCTGAGAAAACCACATTTTCATCAAAATTTGGAGACGAGGCCCTTCCTTCAACACCTTTTGTGTTCTGGTCAATCAGCTCACCTGTGACTACAACATGGAAAGATGTTGAGCTCCCTGGCGATGGGCCCGTGCCAACTTGAACCTTGGTGCTGAGACAGTTGTTAGGTTCTCTTCACCTGAGGAGACGTGCAGGTGTAAAAACAGCATGTGTCAAACGGGTTCACGTGGAAATCCCGGTCCTTCCACCCCCTGTGGTAACTGAGAGATAAGAACTCCTGACAGAAGTCAGAGATCACCCTCAGACACCACTTCCTTTTGACCACTAACTACACTCAGAGGAGCTAACCGTTTGAGGATTAGGTAACTTCTGAAGTTGTTTGTGGCTGCCTTCATGATTTTCTTCTATTTGTGGAAGTTCTCTAATGAAAAAAAGCAACCCTGCTCCCCCAGACTTGCCCAGCCACAGGTAACACACCCCAGTTGAAACTAGAGACTTCAGCAGCACAATGAGTTCAATTTCAGTTCTACCCATGGAGTGCCATTTGTCCACCTCTGAGTCCTACTGGAAGATGCTGGTGACCTGCCCAGCTCTGTGGCTGTGCACTACACACCATGACCAGCAACAGCTACCTCTTCTTGTGCTTTATCTCAGGGGAAACTGGATTTTTGTGGTGCCCAAAGTGATTTATTGTTTGCTATGCAAATTAGGCGAGTCGGGTTTAAAATAGCTCTGATATTGTTCTGGAAGTCATTATCTGGGGGATGCTGTGTGACAGGGTGGCATATGGCAGTGGTGGGTGGACCAAGCCAAGTGAGACTGCAGAGACCACTTGATGGGTTTTTCCAAGATGGCATCAGTGCCCTAGGGGAAGAAAGCAGGGCATTTTCCATGAGTTTCCCCCATAACTTCCTCACTTCTCTGAGGCTATTTTTTCTTTATCCGGGGCATCCCCCTCTGGACTTGGTCGATGACAGACTGACGAATGGACAGGTCCTGCCAAGCAAAGCATTTTTGCCATCTGCCTTTGTGTTTCTGTTGGACCCTCTCGGTGTAAATCAGAATAATCCTTAGTGAAGCCATGTGT
Source organism: Cnephaeus nilssonii (assembly GCF_951640355.1). Classification (NCBI taxonomy): domain Eukaryota; kingdom Metazoa; phylum Chordata; class Mammalia; order Chiroptera; family Vespertilionidae; genus Cnephaeus; species Cnephaeus nilssonii. Next base: position 47,728,007 of record NC_137088.1, on the reverse strand, counting down.
GGGCCTGGGAACGACAGGCCCCTATTTTTAGGCTCTCTGGAAAATTTTCTCTTTATTTGATTTCGGTGGTTTCAGTCATATCTTCTAACACAGTTTCATACAAATGTAATCTGGCTTCCCCAGCCTAGTACAACCCAAATCAAAATGTTATTATACTTCTTCACAGCCGTAAATCTTTCCTCAAATTAAAGATCCGAAACCTAATCTTCAAGAGGTCCACAGAGGAGGAGCCTCCAGCACCCACCACAAATAGCATTAAGCATCTAATGACAGCTTGGCAGAGACCGTTATCTTTTGTCCCCTGGGAAATGAAATCCTCAAAGTGATCTGCCTTTTCTCTGAAGCTTCTCACAGGCTCTGCTTGACCAGGTGTCTCAAAGCTGGTACCAAGAGGGCAAAGATTGAGAGCTATTTTTCACACAGTTCATTCTAGACTGACTTTTCTTTTTTTTTTTTTTTTTAATGACATGAAGAAACGTGAGGGTGAAATCTGAGACGTGACTACTTTCCAAAAAAGTTAATACAGAGTCACAAGAATCTCCACCAGGATATAGATGAATTAATTGAACTGCCCATTGAATATTAATTGAACTTCTCAATTTATTAACCAATTAATAAATTGCCCCTGTAAAGTCAAGTCAAAATAGGACAAGAGGTGGGTAAATCTTAGGCGTGAGAGAGAACCAGAAAGCTAGAGACCTAAATGAGCTAAAGTTCCTGGCAATTTTCAACAAGATTGGAGAGCAGACAGGGTCTTGGCAGAGTCTACAGATAAGGCTGGCATGAGCCTCACTAAGTAGGTGGATGTTAGTGCCAAGGTTCCACATAGGAGCGACAATGAGCCAAAACCTTAGGTCTAGAACACAGTTTCCACAAAGGCTTGTTGTGGTGGTTCAGTGGCTATCTCTATGCTCATCATTTCAGGAATTTTCTGGGGTATCTAGACTTGTTCTCTTAGCACACTGCTCAGTTCTAAGCAAAAGGACAAGCCTCCAACCTCCGTGGTCTTCCAGGGACTTGCTAGGCATTTAGGTATTCCTATGGGCTGTGCAGGCTGATGATTTGGAATCATTTGTCTTCTTTTCAACAGCATCTTCTTCTGGGGTCAGCTTCCTCAAACTGCTTTTCATCCACAAAACTGATGGTACCATACTCTGTTCTATGGAGTCAGTTATAGATACAAGATTATACTCCTTGGATTCCCTGAGATAACTTTAAAATGAGGTCAGACCTCCTGGCTGGAAGACTCGGGATATTTTATTGATACAGAGAATCCCCTAGGACATGGATGTCATGTAGGTCCCAGTGTGAACCACTCTCTCTGGGAGGGTACTTTCAGAAAGATACTGTAAGATAAACCATCCTCTCATTATTTCCACCCCCAGAGCAGCCAGTATGACAAAGGAGCAGGTGTGCATTCCTGATACTATAACTCTCAAAAATTGTGTTTTAAGTCCTGGATAGGTAGCTCAGTTGGTTAGTGTGTCATCCTGATACACCAAGGTTGCAGGTTCAATTCCCTGTCAGGGTACATAGAAAAATCAACCAATGAATGCATGCATGGATGGAGCAACAGGTTGGTGTTTCTCTCTCTCATCAATAAATTATACACACACACACATACACACACACATACACACACACACACACAGTTTTGAGAGCAGCTCCCAAGTGTCAGGCAAGCCAGGCATTGTCTTAGGATCTGAGAATACCGTAGTGGATAAAATACATAGTCTGCTGCCCTCATGATGGTCACATTGTCATCTTTAAAAGGGTACTGTATTTTAAAAAAGTAACTTGGGGCTTCTCATCAAAGGCTTGCTTATATATAGACATATTACAGTGATCACTTGAAGCAACAGAAAGAACAAAGGAAAAATAGGAAAGGTATTATTCTGGAATTTGACCAGTGAAGGCTACTCAGATTTAAGAGACAAGAACTTATCAGAGAAAGACAGTTTTGGCAAATCATTATTTTTATTTTATTTATGTGAGTTTATTTCAATGCTGCTTTAATATTTGACATTGCTTTTGTCACACTAGCTAGATTCTGCTGTGATAATAAGCAGCATCTAAATCTCAGAGGGTAAAAGCGAAGTTTATTGGATTTCCACTTCTGCAATGGCAGTGTGAGGCGCTCCACAGGCCCATTCCCCCAGAAAACAACCATAACTGGTCAAAATGATAAAAAGAAACCCAGTTACTTAAAATCTCTGGAATTGTCCTCATGGTCTACAGATAATGAAGAAACATTTAAAATCTACTAAGTCTTAGTGAGAGCAGCAAGAAGCAGCAAGAGTCTGTGGCAGTTAACCACAACCTGCCTCCACCTAAAATGTAAAAGGATTGAAATAATATAAATATGTTCTCTGGCCACAATAGTGTAGGATTGCAAAGCAATAGAGAAAATTGGGCAATTCACAAATACTATGTGGAGATTAAACAACACCCTCCTAAATAACCAATGGGCCAAAAAAGAAATCAAAAGGGAACTGGCAACAAACAAACAAACAAACACAACAAGCAACTCTCTGGTAAATGAACATGAAGATACACACCAAAACTTTTGGAATGCTACAGGAACAATGCTTAAAGGGAAATGTATGCCTCTAAACACCTTTATAGCTCTAAATCAGTAATCTACTTTTTCACCTTAAGATACTGCAAAAAATAAGAGTAAAATGAACCCAAAGCAAAAGGGACAGAAATAAAGATCAGAATAGAAATTAATGAGATAGAGAAAAAAAATAGAGAAAAATCAACATAAGTGAAAGTTGCTTCTTGGAAAAGTTCCACAAAAGTGACAAATCTTTAACTAGACTGACCAAGTAGAAAAGAGAGAAGACTTAAATCAACAAAATCAGAGATAAAAGAGGGGACATTACTACTGACCTTATAGAAAGAAAAAAGAATATATGACAAAACTATTAAAAATGTATGGCAACAAATTTGATGAAGTGGACAAATTACTAGGAAACACAAGCTGCTGAAACTGACTCAAGAAGAAATATAAAACCTGAATAGACCAATAACAAGTAAAGATAGTGAGTCAGTAATTTACAAATGGCCCACCAAGAAGAGCCCAGGTGCAGGTAGCTCCACTGTGATTCTAACAAACATTTAAAGAAGAATTAATAACCATTCTTCATAATTTGTTTCTAAAATTAGGAGAGAACACTTCATCTGCATTCTATGACAATTACCTTGATGCCAAAACCAGACAAAAAAAAAATAACAACAAAAGTGCAGGTAAATAACTCAAAAGAATATAGACACAAATATCCTCAACAAAATACTAGTAAATCAAATTCAGCACCATAAAAGTGATTATACCCTATGGCCCAGTGGGATTTATTGTAGGAAAGCAAAGTTGTTAAACATCTGAAAGTCAACTAATGTAATACACCATATCAATAGAATAAAAGAATAAAATACATTATTGTCTAAATAGATGAAAAAATTTTTGAAACAATTCAACACCCCCTTATAATTAAGACTCAACAAACTAGGATAGAAGGGAACTTCCTCAATATGATAAAGAGCATATATTAAAAACCCACAGATAACTTCATACTCAGTGGTGAAAGACTGAATGCTTTTTTTCTAAGATCAGAAAGGAGACAATAGTATTGTACTAGAGGTTAGAGTCAGGGCAGTTTGGCAAGAAAAAGAAATAAAAAGCATCCAGACTTGGAACATAGAAGAAAACCTATCTCTATTAGCAGATATCATGATCTTGTGTGTTATAATTCCCAAGGTACCCACTAAAAACTATTAAGAAATAATAAACAAGTTTAGCAAGCTTGCAGGATATATGATCAATATACAAATGACAATTTTATTTCTATACTCTTGGAATAAACAATCAGAAAAAGAAATAAAAAAAATTCTATTTATTATTGTATTAAAAATAATTAAATAGTTAGGAATAAATTTAATAAAAGAAGTGCCTAACATTGTTGAAAGAAATTGAATAAGACCTAAGTAAATAAAAGGATGTTTTGCATTCATGGGTTGGAAGAGTTAATATTGTTAACATGGCAATACTCCCTGAGATGACCTACAGAGTTAATGCGATCTCTACAGTATGAAGTCCCATCTGGCTTCTTTGCAGAATTGGCAATATGATTCTAAAATAATATGGAAATCCAGGGGATTCAGAATAGCCAAAATAATCTTTAAAAAGAAGTACAAAGTTGGAGGGTGTCCTGATTTCAAAACTCACTAATCTGTAATAATCAAGAGAGCGTGGTACTTGCATAAGGATAGACTTATGGTTCAATGGAGTGGAATTGTGATTCCAGAAATAAACACTCACATTTATTTTCAATGATTTTCAACAGACCTGCTAAAATAATTTAATAGGAAAAGAATAATCTCCATAAATGATTTGGGACAACTGGTTATTCACATGCAAAAGAATTCAGTTGGAGCCATACATGACACCAAAATCACCTCAAAATTGATCAAAAACCAAAATATAAGAGCTACTTATACTTATATTAACTCTTGAAGAAAATAAAAGTGTAAATCTTCTTGAGCTTAGATTAGGCTTTTATAGAAATGCTAAAAGCAACAAATAACAGAAGGAAAAAATAGATAAATTGGATATCATCAAAATTAAAACCTTTGTGCTTCAGAGGACACCATCAGGAAAGTGGAAAGATTATCCACATAATGGAAGACAATGTTTATAAATCATATATGTGATCAGGGAGTTATATATAAAGATGTATAAAAACTTATTCAACTTAACTCATTGTACACCATAAGCGTCTGTAGATGCAAGCGGCGGACCTTCCCCTCATGCCACGTGTGTCTATAAAAAAAATGTTTTCCAACTTTAAAATCATTTTTTCATGAGAATTTTCAGCTGAAAATATTCAATAACACCCGAATTATGAGTACTATATTTATTTATTATAATATTCATTGCAAATTGATTTTTTAAATTAAATTCAAAATATCGTGGCATGTGGGGATGATTTCCATTTTGGACATGGGTAGTTAAGTGGTTAATAATTTAGAGGCAACCCAATTAAAATGGGCAAAGTACCTGAATAGGTGTTTATCCAAAAAAATATATACAAATAGCCAATATGCCCATGGAAAGATGCTGAAAATCATTAGCCATTAGGGAAATATAAGTGAAAACCACAATTAGATACCAGATACACCAGATCACACTCACTGGGATAGCTAATAATGAAAAGGAGGATGTAGAGAAGTTGGAACACTTATGCCGTGCTGGTGGGACATTTTGGGAACAGTTACATAAGAGGTAGAGGCTAAATATAGTGTAATCACATAATTCAACAATTCCATTCCTAGATATATACTCAAGAGATATGAAAACATGTGTCTACACAGAAACTTCTACCTGAATGTTCATAGCAGTATACTTCCTCCAAAGTATACATTCAGTCAACTGAGGGATGTATAAATGAAATGTGGTCTATTCTTTCAATGGAATATTATTTGGCAATGAAAAGAAATAGAATTACTAATACATACTACAATATGGATGAACCTTAAAAACATGATGTTAAGTGAAAGTAGCTAGTCAAAAAGCCCCCACATATTTGGCAATGGGGATCCCGAATAATGTCTACCACAGGTATACTTAAAACTATTAACATTGCTCAGTAATTTCCTTAGTATTTTGCACTCCCTGTTCTTGTTCTTCCTGTTTGCTAGTTTGTTCTTTTTTCTCTTTGATAAACTTCTCTCCCAACCTTCTGAAAAATTTTACTTTCCAAATCATTGTCAAATTCATCCCTTCTCTCAATTCCTATCACCCGGCTCTTGTTCAGGTTCCTAGGTTTTGCTGAAATTTGGCACCAGTTTCCTAACTTGACCTCCTGGCCTTCTGTCCAGTTCCATTCAAATCTACAGTAGCTGTAGGTATTTTTCTAAATGTTATATCCAACTTTGTCAGTCCTCTGCCCAAGCTCTCCAAATATACATTTATCACTGTCGACATGAAGGCCACGCCTGTCAGCATGGCTTACTTGCAAACCAGCCCTTCTGCTCATTCCTCTTCACTCCTAGCTTCCTGCTCTATGTTCTGGCAGCATTGAGTTGTGTGAAGTTCCTGTTGGTCATGGCCTTCACCCACCATCCATACCTCTTCCTCTCCTTGAAATGATCTTCTCATCAAACTCTCAGCCTCTTTGCGTCCCTAAGGCAAAGTCTGAACAGCTCCTCTGACCATGCTGTGGGAGTCTGTTTCCTTTGCATTATTCTAATATTATGTTTATCGTGTTTTGTCATGACTAAACCTTTATGTGTTGTAGGATTTTAAAAAAATGTAAAGACTGTGTCTCACTCATTATTGTACAGCACACTGCCTGGTGCACAGGAGATGCTGCAGGGCAAGGGAACGAACAGGCAAGTGAAAGACCACCTCACATAGGACAGAGAGTTAGCCGGCCAGTGCTGTCCTGGAGACACTCCAGTGTGAAGACTCCTCTCTCTTTCCAGGATGTTCCCACCATGACAATTCATTTCTAATTACTATTCAATTTGTATTTCGCCCATATTAGATCCTCCTGCTCGGTCCTTCTGTTCTGGGTTAACTGACTCTATGGATTACCCAATATCTTCCACACAGTAGTCCTTCCTAATTCATAAGTCGCAGAGGTTCTGGACTTAACCATTGATATCTTCAGTCACGTGAGGCAAATGAACAGTACTTAATGTTAGGACAGAATGCAGCCCAGCCAGATGAAAAGGACACATGTTTTGCAGCTAAAACAGAATGGGGTCCAAATCCCAGTTTTATCATTTATTAGCTTTGGGACTGAAGCTGGATTACTTGGTTTCTTTAAGCCCTGGTTCCATCTGTAAAATGGGTATATAGATTTACATTAAGTATTACTTGGGATGAAATGAGATGGCATGTAAAATTTAGAGCATACTACTTAGCACACATGATCTTGAGTCAGGAGGACTCATGCTTGGCATTGGGACTGTAGGATGATGTATTGGTCAGAGGAAGTGAAACTTTGATGTCAAATATATCAAATAGATCCAGCCATCCAATTACATAACAAAATAGGTGATGATTTCTTGCTCATGCAACGTTTTGTCGAATATTTGTTGTATGTTCACTATGTGCTCCAGGTGCTGGGTTGGGCACTGCAGACATGGCCTTCAAGAAGACAGGCCAAGTCTCACAGTGCTCCTAAGGCGGGGCTTTACTGGGGAAAGTCGGTCTTTGTCTGCAGCCACTCATTGGGTAACATATATCACTGTCAGCAGCAACATCTCCAAGTCATGGGTGAGGGCACCCTGTGAATTATGAGACTTGGATCCCTGTCTGGTTGGGGAGAGGTGCCTTGTGGGACAGTTAGGAGGACAGGGTACATGGAAGAAGCAAGGGTGCTTCTTAGAGCACAGAGCTCGGAAATGCCGCAAAGCCTGGCACAACTGGTGCAGGATAAGATCCGGTATAATGCACTTTTTCAATCTCTGCAGCACGCACACTCCCCTTTCTCATGAGCTCCCCACTTTAAAGCCAGCACACCTTCCCTAGACCCCTCCCCAACCTACCCCCGCAAAGAACACAATGAAAACCAAATGAACCAACCCCCCTGAGACCATCGGGGGTCTTAAATCCTCAAGAAGTATGATTTCCAGTGCACGAATGCAGTCAGCCCAGCTGAGGTGTTGGTACTGGATTTATTTGCATGACTTAATAGCTTATTTCACAACCCACTCAAAAGCTCCCTTTTCTGTTGAGTTGTGATTATTTTGCTGTATTCCCTGTGGATGAAATTCATATAAACATGGAGTTTACTCTATATTCACCTCTGCCTTTCTCTCACTTAACAGTGTGTTAGCCCTGCCTACCAAATGACAAAAACATCCTAACATCTGAGCACCAGATTGTGTAAAATCCCTGCCTAGAATTCTACCTTTAAAAAATCCACATGATAAGGAAAAGATGGAGCCATGATATTGAGTGAGATACAGATTTTATCCCATCCCTTGTGGATGCAAATGGCTATTTCATGCAATTTAGGGCCACAAGGAAAGGGCCAATGCGTGCTTGTTACCTGCAGAAGGTACTTTGAAGTGGCACCATGAGGCTTGAAGGCTTGGCTGGGTTTTGAATCTTGGCTCTCTTGCCAACCAGTCAAGTCATTTTGAGCAAGTCACTTAACCTCCCTGAGCCTCAACTCTCCTGCCTCTAAAATGGGGCTAACAATGTAGGGGCTCTCCCTGCATTGTGTATCACCCCGAGGGCCAGAATCATTATTAAAAATGAAAAGGGTTAGTCTCTTTATATAACAGACACTCCATTTGCATATTGGCTGTGCATTCAAAGGTTGATTCCCTCCAGAATTTAACTGTCAGCGGATTTTAGTAGAATAGTTATTTTTATCTTGACCTAGTCAATTGCCCACTGACCCTTAAGCATTTCTCGAGTCGCTGCTACATGCCTCTCACTGTACAATGTTCTGAGAAGATGAAAGAAGTTTCAGATTATAGAGTGCTGACGCTGGAAATGTATTTTCTGGAATAGTTTTTGGGTAATGCTCAGCATGATCACTAGTGGATGCTTTAAACAACTGCACATTTCATATATGTTTAGAAAACTTGATGGATATGTACCTGTATATAAGTAAGTATATAAGAAAGCAGGCTGGAAGTAGCATATCAAATTATTAATAACATTTACCCCAGGATATGAAAGAGGATTAGTATGAAAGAATCATTTGGGACTTGAATGTTTTAGTCAGTAGGCTTCTGAGTAGTTTAAGATTTGTGCAACAAGAATATATTTATTTTTATTTTGTATTTTTATTTATTTTTAAATTCTTTATTGTTTAAACTATTACATGATTCTCCTTTTTCCCCCCATTGACCTCTCCCCCACCACCCCTTCCCATATTTCTTTTTTAAAAATTAACAGACTTTTTGGGAGCAGGTTTAGGTTTGCAGAAAAATTTAGCAAGAAATACAGAGATTCCCATATACCCAAGTTTCCCCTTTTATTAACACCCTGTGTTAGTGTGGTAGGTACATTTATTACAACTGATGAACCAATTTGATACATTGTTATGTACCAATGTAGTTTACATTAGGGTTCACTCTTGGTGTTGTACATTCTATGGGTTTTGACAAATGTTTAATGACATGTGACACTGCATTGTCACACAGAACCATTTCACAGCTCTAAAACTCCCCTGTGTTCCACCTGTTTCTCCTTCCCTTCCTCCCCCAAATCCCTGGCAACCACTGCTCTTCTTACTGTCTCTGTAGTCTTGCCTTTTCCAGAATGTCTTGTAGTTGGAATCATACAGAATGTAGCCTTTTCAGAGTGGCTTCTTTCACTTGGCAAAATGCATTTAAAGTTCCCCCGTGTTTTTATAGCGTCAGAGCTCATTTCTTTATAGTACTGAATAACATTGTCTTGTCTGGATGTACCAGTTTGCTTACCCATTCACCTATTGAAGAGCATCTTAGTTGCTCCTAAGTTTTGGCAATTGTGAATAAAGCCGCTTTAAACATCCCTGTGGAGGTTTTGACAATACCGCACGGTCTTCTGTCTGAGGTTTTGCATGCAGTTGTGAAGTTTGAGAGTGTCAGTCCTCTGACTTGTTCATCTTCAGTGTTGTGTTGGATATTCTGGATCTTTTGCCTTACCATATAAACTTTAGAATTAGTTTGTTGAGCTTACTGAAATTTTTATTGGGATTGTTGGGAAGAACTGGCATCGTGACAATATTGAGTCTTCATATCCATTTAAAGATCAGCCTTGATTTCTTTCATCAGAGTTTTGTAGCTTTTCTCATATAGGTCCTAGAATAGTCTATTCAATTTATACCTAAGCCTTACATTTTTGGGGTGTTAATATAAATAGTATTGTGTTTTTAATTTCAATTTTTTTGTTTATTGCTGGTATATTAGAAAGCAATTAACTTTTGTATATTAACCTGGTATCCTTCAACCCTGCTACGATTGTTTATCAGTTCCAGGAGAATATTACTTGTACAATTTTTTAAAGAAATAAAATCAAAGGGGATGGAAGAGAAAACTGATCCAACATGCCTATATACATGATAATCATTAAAATGTGATAAACTATTTTGACACCAGATATGGCTTTTTTGTTTATATATAATGGCTTAGATTACTTTTGTTTATATTTGCAAATGTGAAGATTCATATAATAAATTAAACAGCAAAGACCAACATGTCTCAGTTGAGTTTATAAGAGGTGTTGTGTATAGGTCCTATAGACATCCAAACAAGTGACAATAATAGTATGTATAAATATTTACATCCATTAACATGCAAACAAAGCATGTGAAATAGAAGACTCTAGACAATGATAGTTCCAACAGTTATGACTCAGTGACAAAGAGCCATACAGTAGCAAGGCTGTTAGGGACTGAGAGACAAGTCGCAGGTTTAACCCTTTGCACTCGCTTGCTTTTTTCTCGATTCCTTTATTCTACTTGGGATTTAATTTTTTAAGTACCCCAGATTTTACAAAGTGCGGCAGTAGAATAAAAAACTGAAGTTTCTTTTCATACAAACTTATTTATTTGGATTTTTTTATATTTCAAAATATTGATACATTCAATACAATTCGACATACGAGCTGCTACCGATGCTAACCGTGTCGAGTCACACTCGACATCCGAGTGCAAATTAACACAGAGCTAGGCTGTGGGATTCACCGCTCTGTTGTCCCTGACTCTCTCCGTGTACGACAGTGAAGAAGGTCTCATCCATGCGCACTTGTCTGACTTCTGAAGGGTAGCTTCTCATCTCCGTTGCCTTCCACAGCTTCTCACTCTCCTCTGGCTGCCAGACTCCACTCAGGCATTCGGGGAAGAGGACTCTGAGGAGCATCATCCCTGCTGTCTGCTTTGCAGAGCAGATCTTGCAGTGGAGTCCGTGACTCCGGATTGGAACAGATCACCAGCACAAGCACGCTACTTGTTTTTACAACGGGATGTCCTTTCCCTGAAAAGTCGACTTCTCCAAAGTCTGCTCTATTTATAAGTACATGTGCACAGTTTTTCATAGACAGCCTTAACTGAATTCACCTGTCAGGTGAGGTGAAAGTCGCTTCTCCTTTTATAGCTTTAAAGCATTCTCTTTGTGTACCTCTTATATAATCGTATTTTACTTTACATGAGAGTTCTGCAAAATGTCTTTTTCTTCTCACGGGTTACAAGCTCCTTGAAGGTAGAGATTATTTCTTTTATGCCTGAATATACCTGGAAGCTTCTGGCTGTGTGCATGCACACAGTAGGTACTAATCACTGTTTGATTGATTAATTAATTAATATTACTTAAAATAATGTTATGATCAATGTAAGCCACTGTGTAGATAAATTGGACCATCCATTTGTTCTGACTAATGACTGTAACTAACATAAAGATCCTATTTAAATTTCTGATTTATTAGTCCTTTTCACTGTATTCGCCTAGTGGATTGCACTGGTCATTAACTGGTATCGAATCATGAAACATTAGTGCAGACTTGATACAGTCAGCTCGCAGTCACGTTTCCTGCCGGTCATTCCTGGTGTGCCTGAGAGCCACTGAGTGGCTCCTCTAATGATACTGGAACACTGCAGTGAATGACAAATCGCTGGTGTCTGATAGTATATGATTGGTAAATGACTGCTATGTACTTTATTTCCATCCCGCCAGGAAGGCTAGATTATTCTCAAATAGCAGATTGTCATATGAAAACGCCAATATTTACTCTCTGTTGATCCAAGGTAACAATTCGGCAACATCATTGATATAAGACACTTATGATTTTTTTTACAAATCAATAACTCGTTAGGAGGAATGACTCAGTAAGGCACCCCATTAAAATGGAGTTGACCTTCTGGTCCAATAGGGTCAGTTTAACAAAGAATTTATTCACTGTCAGTCCTTGTAGTCTGAATAGAACAGACATTTTGTTTCATTTAGGCTCCCAAATTGATTAAGATTATTCTTAGGTCTCAGAACAATTATACTATTTACAAACTGATATTAACATAAAAATTCAAATTAAACCAGGAAATGTCTACTGCGTTTCTTGGGTGGCACTTCCATTTAATTGGCACCTCTTTTCCTCTGTGGTGTTGCAAAGCCAGCTTTCTAGTTTGGAGTCTGCTTCTTCCCCAAGGTCTTAATACCCACCCCCAGGTTTGTTCCCAGTTATGGCTGCTTAGTAATGCCTCTTCTTTGCTTGTTGGCCTCATATTTCTTTCTCTTTTTCCAGCCTGCATCACTTCCTGCCTAATGCTGTTTTCTGCTCTGTTGATTTTCTGCCAACCTTTGCGCGACACTGCTCCAGGGCTCTGCTGATCCTATTTGTGGACCTGCACACACTCTCTCCATCTCTGTCTCTGCTTCATTGCCTCCTCCTTTCAGGTGGCCTGCCCTCACCTCTGTGTGCAGCACCCAGGAGCCCCCGGCTGCCTCTGACCCTCTGTCTCCTCTGTGCTACGCTGCACAGGGGGGTAAGCCAGAGGCTCCTTAGCCCTGAGGCTGCCTAGGGGCTGATGGGCGAGTCCTCTAAAGCTTGGACAAGGGACAATAAGAAAGAAAAGCGAGAGGGGATAATGAAAGAGACTGACAGAAAGAAAGATGTGGAAGTTAAAGAGGATGGAATGGGCAGAGAAGGGGAGAAAGATGAAGGGCAAAGAGGATGGAGAGGTACAGGAAGGAGGAAGGGCTGGAGGGTAGCAAGGGAAGGTATTTACAGCCAGGGCAGCTATTCCAGCGCCATGCAAAGGTTCTCTTCACCCCAGAGCCGGGTTTTCATGTGCATTTGCTAAACCTGGAGCTTCATGCACTTTGTACCATTGTGCTTTTGACTTCATTCTTATGAGTCCTTTCCTGCTTGTTCCCCAGCCTATATCCCACTGCAGGGGAACCTCCATGCTTCCTGCTTATTACCAGCCCATCCATTCCAGCCTCAGCAGGGTGGGCTCTCTGCTCCCCTTTCACTCTGCATTCACAGCCAGCTCTCAAGGAGTACATACATATGTCCTGTGAGTGTGGGACGCTCCGATAGTATGACTTCGGCCAGAACTCAATCTGAGGACCCTTCTGATCTAGGGATGGCCTTCATACTTGATTAGAGGGGGCAGGGGGAGGAAAAGTCAGACAGAAGAGTGATAAGTAGGAAACTTCTGGAGAGTTTCAGGGTTGAAATCTCCTAATATTCAGAGTCATGTTCTTGAAGGCAAGATCCCCTTCCTGTTTTTATGTAATGACATTTTGATATCCTTAACTCTTTTTGTTGTTGTTAATCGTCACCTGAGGATATTTTACCATTGCTTTATAGAGAGAGTGGAAGGGAAGGGGAGAGACACAGAGAGAGAAACATAGATGTGAGAGAGACACATCGATTAGGTTCCTCCTGTACGTGCCTGACCAGGGCGTGGGACTGAGCCTGCAATCGAGGTCCATGCACTTGACCAGAATCGAACCCAAGACCCTTCAGTCCAAGGGCCTGTGCTCTATCCACTGAACTAAACCGGCGAGGGCTCCTTGACTCTTAATACTCAAAATGGCAGCGAGGATAACAGAGTCAATGTCATAAAGTAAGGATTTCAAATACTTTTTATCCTTGATACCAACTATCATTTGTTGCCAGCAGTTCCCTGAGGCTGTATTCAAAGGCATTTGAAGGTGCTGTGTACAGACACAGTGGAAAGAATTCTGTGCTTGATTAATAATGTCTGCTATAGCATGAGGATGTGGTCTGTTGTGCCATGCATTTGTTCATCTGGTTTTAAAGTTTCCGTAAGAGCATTTGTTATTCTCTACAGATATGTATTTTATAAATTTGGTTAGCCAGAGAGGAATGGTGTCTCTATGTTCAGAAATTCTAGGGAGTAATGATGCTTCATCATCACCTAATTCATTTTCTTCAGCTTTGGCACAGGTAACTTGGCTGTAGAAAGGGAACAAATGTTAATAAGCAACAGATATATCTTTGCTCCATATTAACAAATATTCAATAACCAAATGTTTATCTTCTACTATAAATGCAGGGCACACAGTTCCTGATAACAGTACAAGAGGACACTTGTTGCTTGTTTTGGTTTGGTTCTTTTGTTTGTTTGTTTCTGCAAGGTCAAGTGTCCTTTGGTGGAGTAATTCAATTGGTGCTAATTAGAGAAGGTGAGGAGATTCCTCCAGCTTCTGTACCAGACATATTCTTGCTGTGATGATGCATGCATGTATTTCCATAGTCTCAGAGCTGCAGTGCCATTTAGATGGCTCTCAATTCACATAATTTGGAGAATGAAGGTCAGAGAATATGACTTATTCAAGGTTTCACATTTCGTGTATAAGTCATCTTTCTTTTTGCATAAATAATTCACCTTTCTCTTTGCCCTCTCTTCTCTTTGACTGCTCTTCTCTGAAGGCCATGGAGATCCTGCCCAGGCTGCCAGTCAGAGAGGGAGCCCTATGTTTGCACATGGAGCCGTGATTGGCAGGTATCATTTCCGAGTTCCAGTCAGTGGGTGAGAATCATTAGGTAGAGCAGGTGAAAGCTGGGTGAGTAATGGGGCATCTTGCTAAGGACTTGGAAGCCAGGCAGATGAGGAGCAGGGGTGGGATCAGGGCCCTTTGCAGGAGCAAAATAAGGAACCTTATATGACTGGCTGGGTCAGAGCCGGGCTGCTCTCACCCCCACTGCACATGCGCGGGTACTGTCAGATTGTCATCTCTGTGGCCTGTGGTAGAACCTGTTTAAAGATTCAGTACAAGAATGAAGCCAAACTGCTAGACAAGTCATTCTGTGCAGGAATCCTTTGTTAGCCATCTTCTCCATGGTAAAGGGTCTCATTGTTCAATGACAGGGTAGTGATATTCAGACAGATCTTTAGGTCTCGTCTAGAATGTGCCTGAGAGTTAGGAGATCCTTGACCTACTATAAACACGTGCTTCCGAACTGCCGAAATATTATGTAAATAATAGGTTTGCTCCAATGCTGATGAGTAAACAACTGTTGCTTTCCTCACCTGTGATAGAGAAGCTTGGACTAAGGGGCCATTCCTTTCTAAACATCCTACTGTGTGTTTCCATGGTACTTGTCTTCATCTTGGTTTAAACATAAATTTCTACGTGCCCATGTTTTGTTTGAAGGCAAATTTAGTCATCTTATTTCTCATTGAGCAAATTGGCGTTTGTTTTAGCCTGAACCTCCAGCGTTGTGTTCCAGCGGCCTAGCCCCTTGCCTGGCCCGCCATAGGCCTCAATGAACATTTGTTGACTCTGTGACTCCCCCGCCCCCCCCCCCCCCCCCCCCGCAAGCAGGATGAGAAGAAGACTACTAACTAAGCCTCAGAGATCCCAGTAGTCAAGGAGCAGTTGGACCCCTTGGCTAGAGACACATGCATTACCTTATTAATCCTCACACTAATGTAAGACTAGCTGTTATGACTCCTGTTGACAACATTGAGACTTAAAAAGAATGTAAACGCTGGGACTGCAACCAGGGTCTTCGTGATGTGCAGCCATTCTTGTCACCATCGTACCATGCCTGCTCCCAAGAGAGAGGTGCAGTGCCCCCCTGGCTGGCAAAGGAGAGGCCACTGGGTCCCTGGCAACTGAAACGACAGGGAAGAGCAGAAGGGAACTGCTGGTGAATTACCTCTTAAAAATATGTAGCAGCCCAACAGAGCAGCCTGGAGGTGCTTTGATTTTTATTATTAATATATATTTTTATGTTTGCTGTAGTTATCTGAGCCCTTTCAGACGGGCACCATGTGGGTCCTTCATCGTTTTTCATGTTGATTCTGAGGCTGTCCCCAATAGTTCTCTGAAGAAACTGAACTAAGGTCAACTTGTTCAAATACTTACACAGGACTTGAGCACGTATTGTAGCCGTGTTAAAAGTGTCAGAAAACACTCAGACTTTTATTAATGCTGCTCTACTTCATTCTCTGAGGAACTGTGTGGAAACTCTATCATGAACTTGTATTTCAGGGCGATCTATTCAGGTTCTTATTGTCTGCATGAATTTGTTCTGTTGTTTCTACTTTGGTATTTATTCCTTAGAACTAAATAAGCCCTAATATCATTGATTAATAGAAACTATGTCAGTAAGTGAAGCACTGTACAAATATTTAAATGAATCACAAGATTATTTGGCCAATGAAGGTGGGTACATCTCGAAACTTACTATATAACTTACACTTGGCAATAATAGGCCTTTCTAACTATTCTCACCATGAGGTGCACAATGGTTTAATATGAACAAATTACTAGGAGAGTGGAAGTTGCATAGTTTTGATGCAAGTGAATAAAACTCATATGCATAAATATAATTAAAATAATAATGTGTTTTATTTACTTGTGTGGTGTCTAGCTACAGCTGCATTCTCTCTGCTGTGTAATAAAATTAAAACATCTGATTAGCTGGCTCGAGACAGATCACATTATAGGAACAATTAAAATCATGTAGAACAATGTATTCAATCAGTGTACTCTTCCTTCTACACACCATGCCTTGGAGTAAGGTTGTTTATCAGACGTTTGCTTTGCGTGTGCAGCACAGCCCTGTGATAGCAAGAACTCTGGGCTTGATACAAGGAAAGCTGGAGGTTTTCCCTGCGTGGCACCCAAGAAAAGGCACCTTGGAAGCACATCCCAGCTGGGGGCACCACATAAAGAGGGGTGCACAGGTGGAAATGAATGGGTGTGTTATATGTGGGCTGGGTGGTACCTCCCTGAGCTGAGTGGACAGAATTTGGAACAATGATTTTTCCATCAGAAGCAAAAGATTGAACTGCAAGCCGAGGGAATAGGGAGATACAGGCAGTACCAGGATAGAGACAGTTCTGGCGGAGTTTTTGGATTAGCCATGGTGGACATGTTAATGTCTCCGCAAATAGGAAGGCTGGAGCCCCCACGCCTGTCAGGTGGAGTGCTGGTTTCTTTGGAGGGGGTTGGGAAGCGGAATCTAATCATGCATCAGTCCCCAAAGTGGCATGATAGTCCCTTCCACAGTTTTTGCCATATTTATGTTTGACCTATATATGGTGTTTATGTATATATACATATATACATTTGATATATTTAATATTTCTTTGAATCACTTTAAAAATGTAAAAGTGTTTTATACAAAACCCTGTCACTATTTAAAATGGAAAATCATGCCTATCATGGAGAAAAGAGAAACAGAAAAAAAATTCAGTGAAAATAAATTATCACAAATTAACCCAAGGTACATGCTGATTCCTGGTATGGCTCTGAACCTGAGGCCTAATCTCTCTTTCTTAAAAGGGGAGATATCCTAGTGTTAGGCGGGTGGTTAAGTTATGCCACACCACATTGAGTCTTTCTCTTTGATATAATACATTTTGCATTGTACGAATCAGTGATCTTTAATGCCACCTCTCTGAGGTGCCCCAAGTCCTCTCCTGTGTGTCTGTAGTGGTGTGTCCCCCCTCCACCCACCCACCCCCCGTAGGGCCCTACTGTCCATTGAGACCAGCCCTGCCCAGTGGTAGGTGGCAAGGCTCATGTTAAAACCCTACTGTTCATTAGTTGTATCATCTCTTGATTTTACCTTCTCTTAGCCAGAGCATAGGGAATATTTTTAAAGAAGTTACAATTAAGTACCTGCTCCCAGCCAGGCTGCTGGGTGGGCGAGCCTATTAAATTCTGAGGGTCAGCATTCCGGAGTCTGGCCTAGCCTCTTTCTTCCTCTTCTCTCTCAGGAGCAAGCCTGCCTCCAGGGTCAGGTCTGCTCTCTCCTCCAGAGAGTGGTTCCATCCAGGTAGCCGTGGGCCCACATTTTTAAGGAGAAGGTTAAGGTGAAAGACTCCAACACACTTTATCTACTTCAGGACCTTCCTCTCCCTCCCAGAGCATAGGAACAAGTTCTACAAGTCTAGGGAGAACATTCTAGCAGGAACAGGAAAAATCAGCTGAACCTTTGGGTGCTCCCTGGGTGGATTGATGCTGTACCGACCTCTGACCTAGAGGTCAAATGATTGAATTCACGAAATTTTATTAGTTCCCAGATAACATGAATGATAAAACACATCAACAATGTAATAAGAATTATTGGAGAATTTTAAAAGAAAATATGCATTACATATGCACATTCGTTAAAAAGGACCCTCATTGATGAAATATTAAAATGTGAAGAAAGATGGTTATTTCAGAATTAAAAAACATGCCCCATTCCTTTAGTGTCTCATCTATTCATTTGTCACTCAAATATTTGGCCTTGGCCCCTCTGTTTATGTGATTCTGCACATCATTTGGGATTTATTCTTTCTTTATATGATGTATTTTTTAATTGGCATAAAATATATAAATCTGGTTTGTGGCATTGGGATGGAGCATGAGCTTTGATAGTGTTATGATGCTTGGACCTGGTTCCTAATTGGCCCAATTGCTCTTCTTTCTGGAGACCATGCATACACGTGCACACATACGCACACACACACATACACACAGGCACACACACATGCACACATGTGCGCAGGAGGCCTAAGAAAACAACATCACCCTTTGGTATAGGCTGGCTGCCTGGGTCTTGGCACACATGTAGAACCTGGGTGACGTGGACTGGACCTTTGTGGGTGCTTTTACCTGCACTAAAGTGACTGCAGTGGCCTGGTCCAGAGCAGGCTGGCTACTTCTCTTCTGCCCTCAGAATCACATCGCACCTGAGCAGCAGGAGGGGCAGTGCACCCAGAGCACCTGGAGCCCTGGAGGGAATGCACAGAGAGAAGGAGCCTGCTTACCGCCGGCTAGTGGTGTCCAGACTCCTGGCCTCAGTATGCTCAGGCTGGGAAATATCCTTGGGGCTCCTGGGCCCTGGAACCAGGAGCAGAAAGAGAAAGACTGAGTGGGAGCAGACAGGAGAGAAGTTGGGTATTTCACTGAGCACCTCTGAGTACTCTGTCCAAGCAGCACAGTCTGGAACCGGGATTACTCGTCTTTAATCCTCACTCATTAGGAGAAGGCATCAAGGGGAAGGAGGCAGGAGGAGGGGAAGCCTCCTGAGTCTTGGGCTGGAAGTTCAGCGGAGAATAGGCACCCTCCTCTGTCCATTCTTTCTGTTTCTCCTGATTTTCATGGAGACTCAGGTTTCCAATCTACTGCTCAAGAACAGGTATATTTTTATAATCAAATGCTTTTCTAAAGTAGTGAAATGAATATAGAATCATACATGTGTAGTTAGAATGGATATTAGGATGAGAATAGGGAATAATTAAATGGGGGAGGAGTGATTTTGGTCTGTTTGCAAATGTTGAAGACATGTTGTTTACAGTTTAGGAAATTGTAGTCCTGGTAACATTTACTCGGTGCCCAGTGAATGTCCAACACCCCCGCTACCTCAATTAACAATAATCAATCTCTATTATCCTGATGAGTAGCTCTGAAAATAACCACCAATTATCCCAACTTCAGTAGAGAAGATAATATACTTGTAATTGGGGGCAGCCTGAAGAGGAATACAGAGATATTGTAGATATGTGGTAAGAAGGCCTTGTGCATCCTAAAAAAAGCACTCTGCTGTTCCCCAACCCTGGCAGATAATCAACATGAAATTGCTGTCTTTCAAAGAAGGCACTTCTTAAGTGCCTTCTTATATTCTCAAGACCCCATAAAAACGATTAAGATGCCCATCAACAAACCCCAGTCTCCCTCTTGTGTGGCTGGGGGTTTACATCATGTTAGAAAAGAAGCCGATTGTTCCCAACCTGAGAAGAAATGACATGGCTTTGTGGTTATTGGAGGCTACTTACTGTCCTCAGACACTAAATTGGTTGTCATTTAGAAGAGGAACTAAAATTTGTTCTTTCTAGTTCCTGATGACAGACCCTTGTCATAGGGAAGCTGATTTTAACTTGAATCAATGGCATTGTGGCAAATGCAGAGATCTACCAGTGGCATGATCAAAAAGTGGTTATATTCCCCTTAGTGGAAGGATTCAAACAGAATTAAGATTCTTTGGAACAGGTAACAGAGACCATCTTGGGCTAATATAAGTTTAAAATGGAATTTATTTGAAGGCTATCAAGGAATTAGTAAAATCAAGATGGAGGCCAGAGGACCAGACTTAGAAAGAGGAAATTAATCAGAATGTTGTCTACTTGGCTGCTGAGGTGCCATTGAAGTAAGGAATTGATGACTGGGTGGTGTGTCACCCTACTTGGGACTCTAGGTCTTGGAAGAGAAGAGCCAGTTGGTTGACTTAGGTCACCATTTGCTCATACAGAGCAGGGACAGGAACATCTACCAGAGGTCTCCAGGGATTCCTTCAATTGGGTAGAATGATAGGGAACCCCATTTACTAACCTACAAAGACTGCCTGCAATAGGGGAAATCCTGCAGAAAGGAATAATGGCACTGTTCCAAAAAGGAAATAGGGGCTGAGGAGCCAAAAATTAACAAGCAAAGTTCACTACAGAGATTGACAGAACATCCATTATCCATTATAATACCACAAAGGAGAATTTTCATTGGATAGGGAATTAGGTAGAAAGACTTAGTCCATCTGGCTCCAGTAATACTGATTGGCAAATGACTATATTTTCTGAGAGATTAGGGCTTGGGCCTCCTTAAAGGTAACCAGGTAAACTTAACATTTTCTTGTTTTTGAATTCTCTCTAGGATTGGTTTCCCTTTGGAGGTTTTTATCTGTGATAGAGTGACCAAATGCTATGTCTTCTAAAAAGGTTGACATGCCCTAAGTCTTGAAATTCCTTATCAGTTTCTCTTTCCTTCTTTTTCATCCCCTGTGATAATCAGTATCTAAAGTCTTCTTCAGGCAATCTCCTCCAGCTCCCCTAGGCAAAAATAGTCACCCCTTTACTGTGTTCCGATAGTACCCCCTGTACACACCTCTAGCAGAACATAGATCAAAATTGTATATTCTATTGTTTCCATCATTGGACTGAGAGATCCTTGATACAGCAAACTTGTCGTTTATTGCCATAGTTTTAACACGTAGCACAGATGCAGCGAGCTGAACAAATTGAAAGATGAATAAAGGAATAGTGAACAGAGGCCTCACAGAGTCGGGTTCTATACTGGCGCCTTCTTTCTCTGCCTTCTCAAAGAAGTCCTAATCCAGATGCTTCTTGGTCCTGAGCTGTGTGAGTATTTGAACTCCTGGTATCGGTTAGGTGGAACCTTTCTCCGAGAAGCTGAAAGCATTTTACTCTATTGATTTGTTCTCAGCAGAGCTGAGCTGTGAGTGGTAAGTAGGCATTTGTTTCTATTATGACTGTCAATAGTATGATTTCAAATCACTTTTATCACAGTGGTTTCAAGCGATCACACTTTTAATTTACAAAGGCAGCTCCCTAGAACTGAACCAAACCAAACCAAACCATATTAAGCTATATAGACTAAGCTTTTAGTTTTATGGACATTATTATAGGGGAAATCATCTTCCCTTCTTGTTTAGATTGTGTGTGTGTGTACCCTTAATTTAGATACAAACAAAAATATACACACAAGCATAAAAATCATTTAAAAATGAACCATTCCAACTAGAATGCTTTAGAGAAGAGAGAAATTACAAGCAGACAGGGAAGTCTGAATAAGTAAGAAAGCTCTTGTTTCAAATAGACTGTCGATAGATAGGTCACTTATCCTCTGAATACTCTTCCTCCTGGTAGGCCGTGTGATCTGTGAAATGGGGGTGATAGTAACAGAATGTAATTCCTAGGGTTGTTGTGAGGATTGCATGAACCTATGGTTCTTGGTTAGCTCTCTATTTGGCATAGGTCCAGACCTCCTGGGCAATAGTAGGGGGAGGGAGAGAGAGCAGAGACCTCTCAGTGACATGGCTGGTCACATAGGACACCATGATCATGTGCCTCTTTGTCTCCTGCTCCATGCTGTGTCCTATGTAGAGGAGAAAACAGTGAGTGGAATGGGGCTGTGTGCATCTGTGTAGTTTGCTTTACACTGACTTGGTCAGAGTTGACAAGAGAAGCAGCATTCAGAAGGGGTGTTACTCTTGAACATGCCATTTCAACCTGACCCTTTCATACTTAAACCAAACCTTCCCCTTCAGGATTTAATTATTTGTGGCAAAAACACATCTCCAGCTCCTCTGATCATGACCCTGATGATGTGGACTCTGTCTGTGGGTCTACCTCTAATTGCTATCCTCTTCATTAGCATGTGGTTTTTTATCTCATTCTAGTGGTTGGAATCCTGTTTCCCAGACAACCAGAAGTTGGCCAAGGTCTTTGTATCTAAATAGTCCGAATCCTACCGTAGTCTTAATTCCTCTCACTTTTGTGGTCAACACATTCAATCAGTTCCATGATTCTGCCAGCTTTTTCCTCCTTGTATTTTCTCTCTGCACAAGGTCAGGCTGGCCTGTGCAGTTCTCTAAATATACTAAAGTAAACCTTGCATTTCTAAAGCTAACCTTGATGGCTTTCTCTTCTCCTACTCAATGGATGCCCATTATGATTAGGATTTCCCACTGAAAAGTGTTGGCACAAATCACTCAAAACAGTGCTTAGCACATAGTAGGCATTCAGTAAATCTGAGCTGCTGTTACTCTCTTGTTGTTATTACTCATACCGCATTACAGTTATTCTGAGGATTAAATGGTAAAATATGCACCAAGTATGTTAGCGCATTTCCTGGCACATTGTGGGCACTCACTAAATGTTAGGTACTGCTAATGAAAGCAGCAGAAGCCAGGGGTTTATTGAAGAAAATGAATCACAGCCCCTTCTAGGGTAATTGCCTGGGCTCCATTCTACACATTCTTATATACCCTTCCCTGCTGCTCATGTGTTTTGCAGTGAGGATGTGTTTTTAATATGATGCCTCATCATCTGGGGGTGCATCCAAAAATTCACTTATGCTCAGTTACTAAGAAAAGTAGTGTCATATTTTATGTATTCATTTTAGAGTGATGATAGTATGTTTTTACAGGTGGCTTATGCCATCATTAAATCTATAAGCAATATCAAGCAACACATCCCCCTAAATCCCACCACCCAGAAATTTCCACTGTGAATAGTTGAAGAGCATAATTTTAAGTACCTCTTAATGTACCTGTACAGATAGGAAGGTAGAAAAATAGACAGACAGTAAGAATTAACCTTATGAGAATGGGACTAACTCCAAGACCATAGTATAGCTGCTTTATACATAACGACACTAAATTGAATTTTACTTGAATTTGACAGGAGAAAAATTAACTGAATTGACACTCAAGAAATTGTTGAACTTCAAATATGTATTTGTTTAGTTCTCCAACAACAAAGCTATTTATCCCTAAAAGACCCTTCTAAAGGTTAAGGAAAAAAGACAAAACTTGAATTCATTAAAAAGTTGGATTCCTTTTGAATTTTTGACTATATCGGTGTTAGTCGTTTATCATTTACCAGGAAAGATTGCATGATGGGTTTCTCTTAGGTCTTTCGACCTCTTCTCCCGCTACCTTCCAATTTTATTGCTTGCATTATATTTACTCTGATAGGTTTATAACATCCTCATTGTTCTGCAAATGTAATTCTCCTATTCGTTCAGTTCTAGTTCTATTTCTGTTTGGACCCAGCATGCATTACTAGTCCTCCCTCTGTGGTTTCTACATTCCAGGGTTATTTATTTTTTAGTTATCCTTTGGTTGGATAACTTTTATCATCAAAAATGTTTTCCCCAAGGAAATCTTATGAGGGTTATATTTTCTGAGACTTTTTACTTTGAGACTATCTACCTACTGCCTTTATCCTTGAGTAACAAGTTGACTGACATGGCATTCTTGGGTCACCTTCCTTTCCTTCCGAGGCTCGCAGATGGCTACATGGTGTCAGAGACTGGCGTTGCTATGAGAAGTGTGAGGCCAGGCTGATCCTTTTTCCCTGTTGGACTTGACTTGCTTCCTTCTTTTTGGATGCCCAAACAACTCTAGTTTCATCATGGATGCGTAATCGGTAATTAAGATGTCAGTGCTGATGTTACATTTTTTCTCAATGTGATGTATTGTTTTAATCTGTGCACTAGGTCCTTTCTCCTTAAGGGAAATGTGTTGTGTGATAACCCAGGGTTTCTGTGCTTGGTGCTCTCAGGGCACACCAGTTATTCTTCTATTGGGTCACTTTAACTGTCTTCTGAATTAACACTGCTTCTGTTTGCTTTAGTAAGTTCCTTGCCTTTTTCTTATGTATTCATTATAACTACTTTGAGTTTTTCCATCATTCTATTAACTTGGTTTTTAGTTTCGACTTTTTTTTCTGTTTGTTTTTAACTTTATTAGATCTTCAGTGTTACATAATATTTTTCAGAGTGTTTTCTTAGCTCTGGGATTTCCTTTTATCTTCTTGACTTTGCGCTCTTATTGAATGTTCTTATTAAGTTTTTTTTTTTAATATTGGAAAGCACTCAGGGGAATTTGTTTCTGTTCCTTGGGCTTCTTTTCTTCCCAGTGAGTTCTTTACTGTCCTTTGCACTGTGTTCCTCTCCTTCACCTTCGCACCCCCACTTCCGGTGGTCTGTCTGCCTTTCCTTTTCACCCTGCTGACTCCTAAGATGGGTGTTTCTGTTTTTGGTTTTTTTTCCTGAACTGGTGTGAGTGACCTTCCTTGATCCATCTTTAGGTTATTTGAGAGCAGTTTCCTTCCCCATTCTGAGCCGTAGTCGGAGGCCTGGATGCTGTTTTCTACCTACTTTTCTACAGATGACTGACTTTCACAGTGTGGTCCTGGGACCAGCAGCATCAGTGAATGAAGGGAATTCTTGGACCCCCCGCCTCAACCTTCTTAAGTCAGAAACTCTGGAGATGAGGCCCAGCAGTCATGCTTTCCTAAGCCTTCCAGGTGATCCTGGTGCATCTAAAAATGTGAAAGTCACTACAATAGCATGGTGGTGACGTGGGCCTGGAAAACTGGGATGAAGCTGAGTGTGGATCCTGCTGGGGGACCTGAGCCTGCTCTGTCTTCTGAGGTCCTATGAAACATCCTCCTAAATGGGTCCAGTCCTCACCAGGGGTGCTCCACATCTTTGGACTTTAAACCACACCTTCAATTCACATGGCATGCTGCTCTGGACATCAGCCAGCCCTAGTGGCCCTTCCTGCTTCTGTCACTGGGTGTCATTAACTGTTGTTCCCGTTGTCCTTGCAACAGGACACCTGGCTGAGGGGGCTTGAGTGGGGACTAAATTCCAGTCTGCTCTCCGCTAACAAACAGTGCCTGGAGCAGGGCTGTGCCAGCCCCAGGAGGGAATGGGTTCCTAGCTGATCTGCCAGAGGGGCAGCTCTTCATCCCAGGAACATCTTCGGTGTGGATGGAGGCCTTGGTAAGGTCTTACAGTGACATGCAGGAGCATCTGTAATACAGCTGTATCGCTTGAATTTGTCCAGGTCTGTCTAATCATTCTCCTTCCCTCAGTCCATGCCTATACCTGGATATTGTTGATAACTCTCAGGATTCTTCTACTTTCTTTCTTTGGTGCTGCTTCTGGCTGTGTGTAGGGCTCAGGTAGGAGATTTAATAAGGTTAGCTTTACTCTCTTTTCTTACCTTTATTGTTCAAAAAATTTCTAGCTTAAGCTCATACCACTTTGCTGGCTTTATAGATGCTGGTAATATTTTAACCTTTAAAAATGCTTATCATTTCCTTACTATTGTTAGTTCGTTAATAGGGGTAATGTGATTCTATGTTCCTCGTTCAACTGGTAACGCACAACAAATGCATAATTTTTTTTAATAAAAATAAAAGGAAACAATTTTTTTCCTACTTAGCTTTTTATCAGTTAGATTTCCTTGGTTGCAAACAGTTGTGTACTTTGAATAACAGGCAGGAGAAAAAGTGAGTTTTGAGAGGACGCTGGGTGGTGCATGGAGTTAAGGAGAGTCCTGAGGCAGAGCTGGCAGGATGACATGGGGACATTGGGAAGGCCCTGGTCCTGAGCTTTCTGAGCTCCGGGTACCTGCTGGGCCTGCGGCGGGAATGGCAGCCCTGTTGGTGCACAGCAGAAGGCTGTTCTCTTAGCGCAGTGGTTCTCCACAGTCTGCCCCCTCCCCGCCTACCAACCCCGGATACTGAGCTGTGTCAGGAGAGCAATGTCCCAGCTGCAGAGGTGATGCTCCTGGCATCCAGCGAGTTGAGGACATAAACATCTACAATGCACAGGACAGTCTCCACCACAAACTTACCGGATCCAAAGTGCCCGCTGAGCTGAGGTGGAGAAACTCTGCCCCAAGGAGGGAGTTCAGGTGGGCAAGAACAATAGCTGCCCGTTACACTTTCAGTGGGCACATGAGCATTCGCGTTAATCCAGGAAGAGTGTGTATATACTGGTTTATTCAGACTTGGAGTACTGAGTCTCCCCTCCTTTTTTTTTTTTTTTTTTTCCAAATTGCCTTTTTTAACTGAAAAATTAAGCGTTTTACTTCCTTGGAGGCATAGTCATTGAGATATTGTCTTACCCTTGCACCAACATCCAGAAGTCAATTTTAATGGACTAAATGAAGTCATGTTAATCTTCCACTTAATGGTTAAGTTTGTTTGTAACTGATGAGGTTTGTGAAATTAGATTCCTACATAATGGTTACCATGGGAACCATAGACCACATTGATTTGGTAATAAATAAAAGTTTTAGCTCAGTACTCAAAGGATCTTATCTTTGAGCCTCCCATCCTTTGTGCAAAAGTAACAGGTAAGAACTACCTTTTGTTTTCTTAATTAATTGGGAGTTGCAGGTGGCCCTGTTGTTTGTCACTGGCAGCTAACCACGTGGCTGTGGACGAGTCAATCTCTAGACTGCTGTGTCAGCAGCAGGCATATTCCAAGTGGGCGTGGAGGAAGGATGAGCTCCTTTCTGCCCTAACTCTGTGGGGTTATGCCATGTAAGTCATGTGGACTGGCTGAGCCCTCCCTTTTGCACAGGTGAGGGAGGGGCGGTTTCTGGTTTGGATGGATCTCTAAGTTTTCCATAGATACCCCAGTGCCAACCTTTAATGTAACTTCTCTTTTGCCAGTATGCCCATAGCAAGATGCAATGCAACAGTGCACATTAATCCATGTCAGCAGATTTGAAATGAACTTTCTCTAAACAGAGGAAAAGGAGAACCTTCCAAGGGAAATCCCTGGGCAGACCACATCTGTTGGTGATCTGGTAGCGCTGGACCCACTTCATCAGATCCATCAGACCCATCAGCAGCTCTTCTCAAACAAGAACAGTGTGTCTGCAAATGGCAAACGACCATGTTTGAACCTCACCAACTTCTCTCAATTATAAGGAAATGTCACTGTCCACTCTCTAATGCTTCAAATTATCCTGACCGCAAGTTCTTTAAAAAATCAGACTCAGAAGCTTGATCCTTTGAAAAGGCATTGAACACCATAGGAATTCCTTTCTGAGATCTGGGAGCAAAGCAGAATGTGGCAGCATTTCTCAGTGCAGATAATGTGCAAAGATGCTTTTCTTTATTACTTGCTAGCAGTTTGGTGTGTCATTATATAAAGTTGATTTTACTTCTAATTAAACATTTAAAATGCAGTTGCATTTTTTTTGCCCTTGTGACAAGATGGAAGATTAAGTAACTTTTGTTGCTCAGTGGAATTATCTATGTTCAAAAACTCAACCCAAATTAATTTCTGTTGGCAAAATACATTTTTAAATATTATAACTATTCATTTTGGGAAAATTAATGTTCCCTGTGGATGAATATTTTAACCAAAATGTGGTAAGTTTATTAATAAGCCGGAAAGGGGAGAAAATACAACATAAAACCTTGTCGACATTTTGCTTGTCAACATTTCATGTCAGTAATTATTTCTGGGATTTCTAAGCAAAATACACATTTACTCAATTGTCATTCATTAATCTGGAAAATGTCCTCCTTTAAATTGTTCAAAAAATTCCACATCTAATTGTTCTGAATATTGAGTCCCTATATACTCTGCAATGTGAAGGCTAAATTAAATCTCTACTGTGTAAATTGGATGGTAGGTGCTTGTCATGTATATCTTTCCAGACCTTTTTAAATTTAAGATGAAATGATGATCTAAACATCCTTAGCTCTAATTCCGCTTTCTCTATGAAACCTTCCCTATACCACCAGCCATGGACACTCCTTTACATTGTACCTCTGTTATTCCTTCTTTCTTCTTCTCTGTCAATCTAGGGTTATGCTTATTCCTCTCACCTACTGGACTGGAGCTCCTGGCTCAATGTCTCTTGGTTGTTTTAGCTTCTTCACATTCAAACTGTGTAGCTTGGTCTTTTGGAACTTCAAGATGTATGCCATGCCAGCAAGGCCAAGGGTGAACTTGATGGGTGGTGGTGAAGGATTTAAAAAGACAGATAAGAGAATGAAAGCTGGGTCTAGGTGGGACACTGCTTTTCTGATGGAGAGACAGGGACAGTGCCCACAAGCCAAGTCTTTATTTTATAACCAGATTCCATGAGGTGAGGTAAAGTAAGGGCGTGGTCAAGATGTTAACAATGTTCTAATCTACTCAATTACATGCACCTGAACTCTATCAAGCCCACATCACTCAGCCACGTGGGACCACAGGTTCGGATCATAAGGTCAAGCTTACAACTATGGCCTTTGGCTATAATTGTGCTCTGAGGGCTTTGCCCTCCAAGCTGGGACTCGCACGTGGCTTTGCCACGAGAAGACTGTGCCCTCTCATTACCCTGAGGCTTGAACCTGTCCAAACACTGTAGCCTCTCTCCACAAAGATGGCCTTCTCATAAAGCAAAAAGGATGAAGCTTTGTTAGGTGGATAACAGATGTAAAACCTCTCCATTAGCTTCCATTCCAACTGCATTAGAAGAGGGGCTAGTCCCTATCATTTCCTTGATGTTGGAAACAGGATTTATGCTTAACTTTGATCCCCATAGATTCTAATTCCTCATGTCCTGGAGGAAGAGCTGAATATTCCTTTGGATGGCGATTATTTCCTCACATGACTCCCTTGGAGAGGGGGTGTAGACATAATTAAAAGGGATCTTGAGTTTTAAAGACCAGAGTTCAAGTTCTGGTTCTGGTGATTTCTTACTTTCAGTAAGCTATTGGAGCTCTATGAGCCCCAGTTTCTTATCTAGAAAATAATAATGCCACTCTCCTACATGTTCTAGTGACTAAACATTTAGTGCATGTTAGCTGTTATACAAATAAGTTTATAGTAACAGTTCTCACTACTGTTATTGGAAGTCAGTGAAAGTGTTTAGGACTCTGGGAAAGAGGCTTGTGGAGAAAATCTTTCTCCCCTCCCTTTCCCCCCATATCTTTGTTGTCAGAAGTTGACTTTGTTTTCTGTGTACATGCCCTTATTTTCCATCACTACTGTAGTGTTCCCCCCCCCCTTTCCTTCCAGAATAAATAGACATACCATAGTTCCCCAGACCTCCCTTCTCCATGAGCACAGGACATAAGGTGGGAAAGGTGAAATAACTTCAGAACCAGGATCTTTGTACAGAACTGGCAACACCAGAAATATCTGGTATTTGAGTTTGAGGTCATCTAGGTAATCCTAAACACAGTTTTAAACTGAAATATCTGAAATCAAATAGACTAGAAATTTCATAGGCGAATAATACTGATACCTGTTTTCATATTATTATGATCGATAGAATTTAAGTCTCATCTCTTGATGAGGATGAGGATGATAAGCGTCATCTCTCTGGGTTTTATGCTATGAGGTGGGAATTATTATTTAAACAATTATTTATACTCACGCTACAGGTGGCCAGACTCTAGAGGCCATACCTGTTATGTGTCTGGTTCTATTCTTAGACTTGGACATGCAAACATAGATAAGATTTAGTCTTTACCTGCAGGGAGCTTACAGACTAAGGGGAAAGTAGAACGCAGAAGTGCATATGTCCTTACTGTGAGGCTGCAGAGGAAATGGCTGCAGTGTGATTCAAACACCAAGTTCAGCAGACGACTCCCTCTGGTCTGTTTCCAAGAAGCAGCAGAAAATGGCAATTGGCGTGGGTTTGGAGACTAGGTCCAATTTCCATAGCAGAGGAGCCTGAGGGCTGGGAGAGGGGACTGGGCAGAGCAGCACGAGCAAGAAATAGCTTCCTGAAGACGGGTGGTCTGGAAGGAGAACATGGGGCCAGAAAAGCCAGAGTCTGGAGGAAGTCAAGGTGGCCCCAAAGAGCGTGTGGCCTGTGAGGCTGAGGGAAGGCGTGCGGCCAGGGCCGGGGCCTCGTCAGTTTTACGGGAATGACACAGGGATGATGCCAGCACTGCATGTGGCTGAAGAGACCATGGAAACTGGATGTTCAGAAGATTCTTCCAAGAATTTCTGTGGATGGTAATTAAGAGGTGAGCATGGGTGAGCACACTGTTGTTTGTGAGAAAGAGGAAACATGCGAATTAGTAGAGGAGTCACTAGAAAGGAAGCATTGAAGACAAAATGGAAAGAAGAGAGTTTTCCTGAGTGCTAGAAGAGGAAGGGGCGGGAAGTGTTTTATCATAAGTGGGATTTGAATGCTTAACTCTAGACTGGACTGTGAAGGAAAATATACTTTGGACAGAAACACTTAGTGACACTCCATACTCTTTCCTTTAAGACGTGGCTCGCTGAATTTGCCAGAGACCAGGATGAAGAAGACAGCGGCTAACGTGGTGCCATTCTTCCGAGCAGTGGCTTTCTCCTTGCTGAGGCTTCCCTCTCCTCAGATTCCTCTTCTCTCGGCTTAGCTTTGTCCGCTCCACTGTCTTGGTTCCCGCCACTTCTGACCCCTCCGTTGGCTGCTATTGGCTTCTGGCTTTTTTCTTTATTCTCGTAGTTTCCAGATCTTGGCTGCCCGGTTTGGGCTCAAAATGTAATGCAGGTGAATCAGTCTGTAATGATCCCTCTTGTGAGGCCAGTCTCTCGGTTTCCCTATCCTGTCCTCAGGGCAGGCTCCCTGTCCTTAGCCCAGCGGGTGCCCTGTGACTATTCCTTTGCTGTGCATGGAATCTGTGGGACATAGGAAAGGACACGAAGACTGCGACAGAACGTCCAGGAAGGAAGCGGAGAAATACCAGCATCAAACAAGAATAGAGCTAGAGCAGAGGAGGAAGCCAGCCCCAGCAGTAGGGCGGGGGGAAGGTGCTGCAGATGGAGGAGACAGCTGAGGGGATCTCAGCACAGCCCCGCAGGCCAGGGAGACACCAGAGAGGACAGGTGGGTGTGGAAAGAAACAAACGAGAATAAGCAAAGGCTATGTATTCAGAGCACGCTAGGGCAAGGGAGTCGGCCCCCATCATTGTGTTTGGCAGAGATTGGAAGGCAAGTGTGGCCATGGCAGTTTTAGAGGCTGAAAGGAAAGGCTCAGGTGGCCCTGCCTGAAGGTGGGTGGCACGGGGAGCCTGGAGCCCAGCTAACTAGAAGCAGGTCGCCCTATGGGAGTGT
This sequence comes from Cnephaeus nilssonii, assembly GCF_951640355.1. Classification (NCBI taxonomy): domain Eukaryota; kingdom Metazoa; phylum Chordata; class Mammalia; order Chiroptera; family Vespertilionidae; genus Cnephaeus; species Cnephaeus nilssonii. The sequence continues at coordinate 47,696,654 of NC_137088.1, read as the reverse complement.
TGAGGGAGCTTATTTCGCTTTCTCTGGTTGGTCCCAGGTTGGGAGCCGGGGGCCATATTGGGGAAGCTGGCAGTTATTGATGAAGTTCTGACCATTTGGGGCACTTGCTCCGGAGGCTCTGGTCTGGCCTCCTGGATTGGTTGTTGCAGATCGTGGGTCGCAGTTCTGTGTTTATATAGGCCTGGCCATTGTCCCCAGGCCTTCAGCCTCTGGTGGCGAGAGTTCAGAGGTCATTTTCATATAACATGTACCATGGTTTGCAGGCCAGGCTTTGCCTCATGCCCGGGCCAGCTCTGACCTGTAACAGGATTCCGCACAGTTGCAGGGGCCCTGTGCCAGCTGCCATGCTCCCTCAGACGCTCACCGTCCCCCACCAGGAGCCAAGGGGCTGGCTTCTGCACAGAGAACTGGAGACAGTATTTTCAGACATGTTAACTTTTATGGAAACATTAAAAGTAACACCAAAACGCCTCTCTTTTGTGTTTGCTCTTAGTTCTCAATGCGGCTGCAGCTTTCTGAGAAGCCTAATTACGTTCCTATACCGCCAGTCGATAGAGCAGTGGGAAAGCCAGAGCTATACATTTATATTACTTGAGGGAGAATACTCCGTCTTAGAAATATGAATGCAGCCTCCTCTCTCATTTTACAGGAATCACTTTTATTTGTGAAGTCGAAGCTGATTGACTCTCTGACCCACCGGAGAATGTGGCACTGGGAGAGGGGTTTGCACACTGGCTGACTCTGAGTTCTTCATTCTAGAGCGATCAGCTCAGAGAGAGGGCAGCGTGTTCCCGAAGAGACATGCGTGGCTGGCCCTGTCCTGTGACATGGATGGAGTAACGGGAGGTCAAACATGTGTCAGGGGAGCTACTATTGTACTCCAAGGGCATTGTTTACACACGGAGCTAATTATTCTTTTCATTGAGCGGCAGACGTTGAAAGGTTACCAATGAGAAAGGTAAAATAGATAACCTGGGGTGGGGAGAAATAGTTCTTTTTCAGGTTTGTTGTTCTTGTTAAAACTCCAGATGCCTTGCTCAGTCATATGGGCCCATGTGTGAATCGATGTGCCAGGGAGAACCATTACAGAGAAGTGTCCCGTCACCTGGGGTGGTGCTCTTGTTTTTAATATTGTAATATAATATCAATCCGAAGCAACTAATCCATTCCTTGGGCTAGTTGGCATCCTAAAGACAAAAAAAAAAAGGTTCTCCTATCCCCATTTCTGATCAAAAACAGTGTTGTCTGTGGTCTCAAGGGTGCGTAGAGCTTGTCGCCAGAATGATGGTAGCAACCCAAACTGATTCCTCCCAAATCATCTGAATGTGGGAATGTAAATGCCCTGTTCTTCAACCTCACCAGCCTCCTCCTTCTCCCAAACCACACAGTCTGTGGGCCTTTCAGACATGTCCGCTGTACCTACAACAGGCAATTCTTCTCCACGGAGCACGGGTTGGGTGTTCAAAATGGAGTCATTTCTTTATGGAAAGCGCTCTCCTCTGCAGCGTATGAGGAAACTTTTCCCGTTTGCATGTGTGTCATGTTTCCTAGCGCAGCATAGTGAAGAGTAACTAACTCAAGGCCTCCAAGGCCTGGGGAGGGCCCATGAAGTCACCTGGGCTTTGAATTGTTTTCCTAGAAGGATTCAACTTCATATGCTGGTTATTGTGTACTAGAGACCCGATGCACGAAATTCGTGCAAGAGTAGGCCTTCCTTCCCCTGGTACCAGCTTCCATCTGGCACCCGGGACCCAGGCTTCCCTCGCAGCCCCTACTTCGTCCAGAAGGTCGTCAGGAAGGACATCTGGAAGGACGTCCAGTCTGATTAGCATATTATGCTTTTATTATTATAGATAAGAGTTTGTAGCGGATAGATGTGTAGAGCTCTGTGGCTATTTTTTCTTGTCAATATTCTTTGGGGAGTTAGCTTGGAACCAGTTCTCACGTTAGGCCTCCTTGCTGTCAAAATAATACAAACACCTGGGAAGGAAAAATGTCTCAGTCTGTCACGCCATCATCTTTCTCCATGACTATGTCTAATTAGGTTCTGAAAGGGTTAGTACAGAGAAGGTAGGCCTCCAAACTGGAGCATCATGGTGGCGTAAATGGGAGTGAGGCAGATGGAGAGAATTAGGGGGCAAATTCCGCTGGAGTCTGTAAAATGTCCACTCGGCTTTTCAGAGTTGGTGAAATGTTTGGGGTTTGTAATGGAAAATATGTTTTAGATGAGTTAGTGTGTGTGTGTGTTGTGATGCTTTTCTTTTAGTCTTACTGGGAGGCTCAGACTTTCCGGAAACTTGTTAGGGATTTGTTTTATGTCATGAGGGCCCTTATTCCAACCCTGGCTTGAGATATTTCACGTGGATATACTTCCATTGTCATTTGGGTGAACTTCTATGATTAAGCAATAATATTTCCCTGATTCTGTTCATTCTTTCCCCTGGCTGAATCCTACTTGGTAATCTAATTAAATTCCTCCTCCTGGAAGACTTCCCTGGTTCCCTCAAGGATGGATTGGGAGCTCTTTTCCTATGATCCTCTGTATCCTGTGCTTTAAGTCATATGTGGACTGGGATGTATCTTCCACCTGACTGTTCATACCTTGAGAGCAGGGGCTCTGTCCTATTCCCTTTAGGAGCTGTGGTGCCAGCTCCGTGCATGGCACATAGTGAATACTGAGTACATATGTGTTGAATTAGTACATTTTTCTGGAGGGGCTTATTGACTTGTGGAATAAAAATTTTAGGCATGTGTATAGAAATTGCAAAACAAATATTTGTTGATTGGATTTCCAATGCTTAAGTAATTGTCTATTGCAAAACGGGCACCTCTGAAAGGCTCATTAATGGTTTGGAATATTATTTACAACATTAAAGTAATTTTCTGAAAGTCATACATATTACATCCTGATATTACATACATATTATGTCCAAGTGCCTGGACTCAGTAAAAAATAAACAGTAAATTGATAACATCCTGAGAATTACTGGAAGAAACAACATGTTGTCTGTTGCTCCCTGGAGGTAGAGTGGAGGAATGATGGGTAGGGAGGGTTAATGTTCTATTGTGACAATCGGTGACAACATCTACAGTGTGAATTTTGATTAACTTTTGAATTCATGATGCAGAGCATTGAGTCTGTGGGTAGGTTCTGTTTGAACTAGATTCCTGTTGTCTATTAAGGTGGTTTGGCCTGAAGTATCCAATATGGTTGTTTCCTCTTGCAGATCGAGCAAGGAAAATTTATTCAGGCATTAAAAAATTATTGAGTTTACTTACATTTTAAATGATTAACTGATTAGAATATTCTATTTTTGTAATCTATTTCTAAGTTTTCAAAGAGCAAAGTTAGAACAGTATTCCTTTCAACAGACTTGTAGATATGTAGTTTCTTGATGCATTGCTGCTTATCAAGGTTTGCACGTCCAGAAGCTCCAGTTTGTACATTACCAAGAGTTGAGGAGGATAAAGGCCTCTGACTTATACTTACTTAACTCTTAAGAGGATGATGAATTAGAACACCAATGTGTTTATGCTCCTGGAGAACTATAGCTGCCAAGTTACATTCATGTTATCTGGTCAGCACCTTCTCCAGTAGAAGTCTCAGTGGCAAATTAAATTACAATCAGAAGCATACTGTATTGGTGAGGATGTGGGGGAAACAAGGAGCATCATATACTATTAATAGAAGTTTAAATTGCTATGATCTCTTTGTAGGAAATATTTGGCAATATCTCAAAAATGCATGTTTCCTTTGCCCTTTTAATTTTGCTTCTATAAATTTATTCTCAAGATAAATTTCCTCATGTGGGCAAATGCATATGAATAAGAGTGTTCCTTGTAGCATCATCACTCAAGAATTGGAAGAAATCTAAATAGCTATGAAAGGTGAATTGGTCAGATGACTTATGGCATATTTATAGGATGTAAAACTGTGATGTTGTCTAACAGAATTTTACGGATGTATAATGTGGAGAATGGTCTCCAAAATGTGTCATTGAGGGTACAATGAAAGATACAGAAATGTGTGTATAATGGGCTTCTCACAATTGTATTAACAGAAAGGAATATGAGTTACTCTGCAAAGTGTGTTTCTGAAATGCAGGAAACAAGTCCTTTGCCTGGAGGACTGGAGTGGGAGGAAGACACATTTTTCACTCTATGTGCTTTGCATCTATTTGAATATGTTACCCTGTGCTTGCATGTATTATGTTTTCTATGAAAGAAATAGTTTAGTGACATTCATTCTTGTTGAGTTTTGTTGAGTGTAAAATTAGGCAGGTGGACTTGCTGCATCGCATGACCTCCTGCCAGAGGCGCCTGTCAATCAGACCCCGCCCATCCCAGAGAGCAGTCTCCCAGGAAGACTTCTCACTCTTTCCTGGACTTGCTCAGACATTGTCTCCCACATGTGACATCATTATATTTATGGCCACTTCTTCTTGTAGCTGAACTTACGAATCACTTCTTAGGTTTGGTTAGAGCTTGTTTAAATGCAGACTCCTGGGTCCCCACCCAGAGAGGCTGGCTTAGTTCCTCTGGGATGGGAGTGGAAGACTCCTACCTGGGGGCTCTGAGCCAGTTGGTCTGTACACCACTCCCTCCCTCTCTCCTCTCCGCCCCTTCGTCTGAGAAATGTAAAGTGGTATTTTTCTGATCCTGTCCCTGGATTCCAAAGTCTTATCTGACTGTGTGTCTCCTTTATTGATGGCACATATTTTAGAGAAATCAGTAGTGAATTATTAACAGCTTCATCCATTCTGTACCAGTTGATCTTTAGTAGATGTGGGGAGAAAGGAAATATGGCCAAGTTCTGCTTCCTTAAGAGCTGGGCGAATGGCCCCTCCAAGACGCCCCACCTGTAATGAGACCCAGATTATTTCATGCATACTCATCTCAGTCTAAATCCGTCTCGGTCCACTCGGATGATGGAAGATAGTAATATGTCTCCGAAAGCAAGGAAGAAAGAGCATTTGAGTTAAGTTATGGGCAGCTGACCTTTGATTTTAATCACAACTGCTTTTGAGTGGAAATAGGGAGGAGGAGCAGCAGAGGAGGGGCAGAATGGGAAAGAGAGAAAGTCGAGTGAAGTGCATGAGCTTCCGAGTCAAACAGGCCTGACTCCTGGTAGACCGGCCCACCCTCTGACCCTGGCAAGCTGTGTGATGTTGGACATGGAGTGCACTTTTCTGTGTCAAGGCTGTTAAATATGGAGAATACTGACCACGTTACCATAGCCAGAAGATATGTAAACACAGTGCCTGGCACTTATCAAAGCTCAGTTAAATGGTGGCCAGTTGTTTTAATATAAAGCAGGAAATAAATACAGAGATAATCACATGGGCTTGTCAGCCACTTCCGTTAGCTCATTAGTCAAGAGATATGCATAGCAGTCCCAAATCTGCCACTGGCTAATGTCTTGCATGACATAATCAAGCCATTACATTCCTTCAGCCTCAGTTTACTGATTTTTAAAATGAGGAGGCTGAACTACATGGCTTCTAAGGGCCTGTTCACTTCCACTGTTGTGTTACCTCTAAACTCTAGCGACAAAATGTTTCTTAGAATTCCTTTGTCTCAATGACTATGAGGTAATTCCCTTTCTTGTATAGAGTCCAGACGGAAGGAAGTCTTTTCTCTGAATCTGTGGTCCTGCAGGATGTTTGCATTCCTTAGTCTCCATCTTTTTATTAGTTTGTGGGTTGTTTTGTTTTTTAATTTCTCACTTTGAAGTTTGCTGAATTACAACACATTTGACTAACATGATGAGTAAACTGTAAGTCATAGAAACTGTCAGGTAGGCGGAGATTATCTTACAGGATTGCCAATCTTCCACCCAACCCCTTTTATTATTTTGTTTGCTGTGGAAAAGAATAAGAACTCTATTGTGTCACCTGACTGCTGCCTGTGTGCTGGTGTGAGATGTATTTCAGATGATTCTCTGCTCTCTCTAGTGTGCTCAGGTTTAAATCCAAGCTATGCCTTATGAACCTTCGTTCTTCAAAGTGTGTTTCATGGGACACTCGTCTCTGGCGGTGCTTCATGAGAAGAAAGTTCTTCTGGTTTAAAATGTGTGGGAAACGCTGGACACTAGGATGCTCTCCTTAGAGTTCCGCGGAGATACACATGAGCCTGTGAAAGGCTCTAAGCTGTCCCCAAGAGAAGAAGACTGGGTAAGCCACATCTCCCAGACTTACACAAGTTTTACTTTTTTAATTTAAAAAATAGTAAAATAACTGTAAAATCTCTCATAATAGTGTTCCACAGACCAAGATGAGGGAATGTTTCTGTAGGCTCTGAAAGGGCTCTAGGTAATTGATTCTGCTCTATTATTTGTGAGCCAATCATAGAAGAAAACGTAGGTTGCTAAAAGGTTGGTTTTGAAAAGCAAATGGAGTGAGAACTTCTGTATCGATGTGTTAACTTCACCTTGAGATGTGCTCTTGGGCAGCAGGCCTGGTTTAATCTGTAGGTGCGCTCTGTGGACCCATGGAGGATTGATAGATCTTTCCGGCCTTCTCTGCAAGACTTTGTGAATCTCAGAATTTCATTTAAGTATTTTGTTGCAGAATGTGTAACTAGCTGTGGGTCTGAATGAAAAATAATACCATGGGAGTTCATAAATAAGTAATTAAAATTGTGTATGAATAACCCCAGGGTGAATACCACCATGGCCATATAATGTAAAAGAGTTTCAATAGAACTCCAACAAAATACATCTGTTTCTGGCTCCAAAAATTGCTTTCTGAAGATTAGAGAGGTAGATTTATTAGAGCCTACACATTTCTCATTATGCATGAATATGTTGTTGCAAAGTTTCAGGAACATTTGAGTACTGGGTGTTCTTTTCTGCAGCTTAGAGAGAAATTTGTTTCAGAGTTGGGTATAAACACTTAGCCTCAGCCTACTCTTATATGAGGTTATCATATTTAATGACAAACAGGAATGGAATCCCTCTTTAGACATTCCAGCTCAACTAGAAGCTGTAAATGTTACTTTTTATTTTCTAAACTTGCAAAGTTAGAGGAAAAGGGTTGCACTAAAATGGTTTTGTTGGTGTCTGAAGTGATGCAAAACTAAGACGAAGACAGCAAAAGCAGAAAACAATAAATTCACAATGATTTGCTTGGATTAGGTCTATGGGCTCATGTATTCCAGTGGAGTGGACCAGGAACCAGGAATAATCAGAGCCTCTTGCCTAAAAACAGACACATATAGTTCAGAAGCCGCAGGGCATTGCTAGATGTTGCCTTGTAAGGATCTTCATTCCATGAGAGTGAAAATAAAGAAAAAAGGAAATGGACTGGAGTCTGGTGGGTAATTAGCTAGCATTAAACGGAAATGGAAATGCACATTTTGGGTCAGAGTTGTTCAATGGAGTGCAGTCCTTGGTAATTTCTCTTTCCCATGTTAGATGAACACAGATAATTAGAGGAAATACTAGGTTCTAATACATTTTTGGTCCTAGGCAAAATGTTTGAATTCCTTAGTCTCCAGGTGACCTCATTTAATAGAAAATAAGAGTACATTTCGGAGGGAGCAGTGACTATAGAATGCCATGATTGACTCTATACCTTCCTCTGTCTGTGGTGTGTGTGTGTGTAACATCTATGAGAAACTTCTTTGTTGGAAGGGAGTAATGAGCAGTGGTGGCTGATAAATGTTTAATAACTGGCTCTCAGAGGAAAAACACATCTTAATACACAGCATTGGCAGATTTTGGAATTTCTGTTGTGAAAATGCTCCTCCCATGGCCAATTTCAGGCTATCAACCTGACATCACCAGGCTCACAAAACCCGAGAAATTTAACAAGCAGTTCTCGGAGCCACTGAGTGCCAGCCCAGCAGCCCCTGTGAGGATTCTTCACCCAATGGTTTTGTGAGGCTGTTTCTGCAACACCTGTGAGGCCCTCGAAGGTTCTGGGGATTGACCTGGGAAATGTCCTTTGTGATCTTTAAATCCCTTTCGGAGCCTTGATTCTATACTCCATTCTCCACAGTGTTTAGGAGACAGAATACATTATGATTGTGTGCAATCTGCTTAAAAGTTGATTCTGTTATTATTTGTTGTTGCTACTATTTCCTAGAAGGCTGGTGATTTAACTGGGATACTTGCAGTACAGAGAGAATGTGTGTATAGTATTTGAGGGAACGCAAGTGATTCTGATACACATGGTCCCTGGGATACTTTTGTTCTTGGAGCCTGGAGCCCTTGCCTGATGAGGTCTTTAGACAGGACAAAACTCTGCATTGTGGCAAGTGTCTTTCACACAGGCCATGCTATCATCCGGGAGGGCTTGGCCAATCATGCCCCATCAACTGAATCCAGCCCGCTTACTGTTTTGGTGTGGCTCATGAGCAAGGACGGTTTTTACATGTTTGAGAAAATCGAAAGAGGAATAATAATTTGTGACACAATGAAATGATAGTCCGGGCGACCATAAATAAAGTTCTGTGAGAACACAGCCTTGCCCTTTTGTTCTTCTCATCCATGGTCTGCGTCATCCGTCATCTGGGACTGCGTGCACGCCACCCCAGCAGGGCTGAGGATTTGCACTGGAGACCGCGGGGCCTGCAGGAGCTGGACTATTTACCACCTGTCCCTTTACAAAGAGTGTTTACTAGTACAAAGGCAATAAGGCCCCGATCCCAGGCGCTCTGCAGTGACTGAAGGCGAAGCGGCAGGAGAGCCACACTGAAAGGAGGTGCATAGGAAATGGAGAGACCCGAACCAGCTGGTGACAATTCCTAAAATATGGAAAAAGGTCAGAAGAATAAGGAATCTCTCACCTTGCCCAAATCACCTCCCTTTAGCTTCTTTTATGACTGAATAAGAAGAGGGCTTTCTTCTGTGCCTCCTCGGGTGGATGTTCTGATTTCGATGGTCTGCTGGCGCACAGGGCCCGGCTGCTTCGGGCCAGGTCAGTGCTGGGGTGTCCTTGGTCCCAGGGCTGGCTTTGGAGGCAACAGATGCCGTTCAAGTCCTGGCTCAGCCGCTTACTTCACGAATAGCCTTGAACACATTTCTGTAACAGTTCTCATCTTTAGTTTTCTCATCCATAAAGTGTAGAATTATTCTAACAATCAAGTAAAATAGTTACATCGGTTAGCACAGGATCTGACACATAGTAGGCATATAATAAATGTTACTCTTTGTTGTTGTTGTTATTATCCATACATGTGCATATCTCTTTGGGGTTTAGCTTTTGTTTTTCATATTTTAGCAGACAGAAATAAATATTTAACTTGACAGTGTCTTCACATATAATACAAATTCTTTTTACCCCAAATGCTCCATCTCCTGTAAAGGATCTTGAAATGAAAGTCATGCTAGTGTCACAGTCCGGGCCAACATTTAAGATTTTGGGCTGGTGGGGAGGTTAAGTGTCCCCATTCATTTCTTCCCAGGAGACTGACTGCCCTCCAGTGGAATCAGTTCTGGTGAGGGGAGACAATGGTTTTGGTAGTGAAGGCTGCACAAATGTTTTATAGAAGTCTTTTCTGTTACAATATATACATTTATATTTAAGCACTAGTAGCCCGTTTGCACGAAGATTCGTGCAATAGACCTTCATTCACCTGGCTGCCTGCACCAGTTTTCTGCCGGCACCAGGGACCCAGGCCTTGGCTGTGGCCACCGCCTTCTGCCTTTTTCAGGGTCGGGGCTTGGCCCCGGGCGGTGGCCTTGAGCTCAGCGGCACCTAACATCCTTGCTTAGGATCGCAGGAGCCGACCCCCAGTGGTTTCCTGCGATCCGTGCAGGCTGCCCACTGGTGCCCAAGGCCGGGAAAGCCTCCGCCCCAGGCTTTCCTGGCCTTGGGCTCGCCGCACCCAGCGTCCCTGCTACCGATCACAGGAGCCGACCCCCAGTGGTTTCCTGCGATCGGTGCAGGCTCCCCGCTGGTGCCCAAGGCCCGGAAAGCCTCGGCCCCTGGGACCCCCGGGAGCGGTGGGAGGGGCAGGACCACGCCCTCCCAGGTGGATGATCAACCCCGGGACCCCCGGGAGGGGCGGGAGGGGCCCGGCCACGCCCCCCTATGTGGCCGATCGCCCCAGGCACCCCCCAGGAGCGGGGGCATGGGCCCGGCCACGCCCCCCGGGGTGCAGATGGGCCCGGCCACGTCCCCCGGGGTGCCGATCGCCCCAGGCACCCCCGGGAGCGGCGGCATGGGCCCGGCCACTTGGCACCGCCATCTTGAACTTCTCAACGGCGGATATGCCACCCAGAGTCCCGCCCCCAGCCTCCTGCCGGCCCAATCGTGGGCATAGCGGAGGTGCGGTCAATTTGCATGTTTCTCTATTATAAGGTAAGATACCTTCAGGGGCAGAAAGACTCTCTCGTTGTCCCAATACCTCCTACACAGTCTACTCGATTGATGCCACTTACCAATTAGACATTTACTGCCCTTCCCCCCATACCGGGATACATCCTGGAGGCAAGGTATTGCCTTAATCAAGCGATTATCAACCTAGGTTGCACAAGAAAAAACTAAGGAACTTTATACTATCCCCATGCCTAGGTTACCCCTCAGTCCAATTACACAAAAATCTCTGTGGGTGGGATCTGGGAATCAGTTTTTTGTTTTAAGGCCACTCCATAGTTGATTCTAAAGGGTAGCCTGCACCCAGAGTTGATAATTACTTCTTCAAATCTTTGCTTTTGAGCAAAGTAAAGCAAAAACCATGCTCTTGTGTTCCTATGGAGTTTGTTTTTCTTAAGCGTGCATAAGTGCAGCATCCATTGTCAACTGCTGGTACTGGAGGCTCATCTCCAGGGAAATATACTGATACACTCTTATTTCTTTAGCTTGTTAATAAAGAAGGATCCTTTAGGTAGTAAAGGAGGGTGATGAGAAATACATCTTTGGTTCTTTTCCAACTGTGAATCCCACAGATGGGTTCTGCTTGGGACCAGTAAGCATTGGGGTTTTGATAACCTCATGGCTAAACCCTACAGAGACGTGTGCTCACCTGTCAAATGTATTTACGTAGCATGGATTTACAAGAGAATATTTTCTATATATTCATTGATGGTCTTATGCATGTTTGTTTGTTTTTTTGTTTTTTTTGTGTTTTTTTTTTTTGGCCTGGTGAACAAGCATGCTGTTTCTTTGGTTTAGTTCATCACATATATTTTATTAATTTAATCTTTTACTTAAATAAGAATTGCTATAGTTTCACTGAGTTTGGATCAGTTGAAGGAAGGTTAATTAATTTTATCTGTAAAATAAAAATAATATATTACCCACCCCCTGGTGTTGTTAAGAAAAGGGAAGAGATTCTATGTGTAAAACCACCCAGTGGCTGGCACTACATGAGCCCGCCATGTTGTTATGATACTGAGACAACATATAACAGTGGTCAAGAACAAGGGTGCTGGTGTTAGTCTGCCTGGGTATCTGGGTTTAAATCTCATCTACACTAACTATCAGCTCTGAGACAATTTACTTACCCTCCTTAAATCGTCAAGGAAACTTCTAGGTGCCTTTTGGGGTGGGGGATATTGAGAATAAGTGAAATCATATATTTAATGTGGTTAATACTATTCTTGGGATATGGTAAACACCTTCTCACATACATAAAATAGGAAGAATGTGTGCATCTGTGTGTGTGTGCTTTTTGTGTGGTCCCTGAACCAGTGGCAGCAGCAACAACAGCACCAGAGATGCTGTTAGAAATTTGTAATTTCAGCCACCACCCAGATTTACTGAATCAGAATGCCTGCATTTTTGAAAGATTCTCGGTTGTGTGCACATTTGAGCAACAGTGAATAGTCAGTGAATAGCAAATACAGGCAAAATTGTCACCTCTCCCCCATAGCACACCCCTGGCAGGCATCACCCACCAGCATGGCGGTCCATCCCACCAGCAACGTGCCCAGCCACTCCAGGCAGCCTTGGCCAGCTGATGGGAGTCATCCTGCAAGGAGAAGAAATTTATTGCCCAGACGTAGTGACTTCCTGGAGCTGAGAAGGCTGTAACTTGCCTGAACAGTCCTCGAACTCAGGGCTCTTCAACCTCAAACCAGTAGTAATGCATGCAAGTCCTCACTTAACATCACCATCAGGTTCTTGGAAACTGTGACTGTAAGCGAAACAACGTACAATGGATAACAAAACCAATTTTACCATAAGCTAATTGATACAAACAAGAGTTATTTCTGGTCACATACATCACTGAAATCTATAATAATAAAAGCGTAATATGCTAATTAGACCAGATGTCCTTCTGGGACGAAGCCGGGGCTGCAGCCTCAGGATCGAGGCAGCCACTGAGGCTGCCAGGGAGGGATCGAGGCAGCCCTGTGGCTGCGAAGGCCTACTGCACGAATTTTGTGCATCCGGCCTCTAGTTATAAATAAAGACCAAAAACACTTTTAATATTAAATATTGAAATCAATGTGAGCTATACTTACATTTAAGAAAGATGAATAAGAACAGTTCACTGTGGAGGGTGGCAGGAGCCTGTCTCAGCAGCTCAGTGCGCAAGGTGGGAACCCAGCCTGGACAGGACGCCCTTCCACTGCAGGGGCCATTCCTCCCCCCCCCTCACAGTCCCCCCCCCCCCCACCCCACACACACAGTCACTCAGACAGAGGGACAATGTAGGCAGGGCATTTCATCTCCTGCACATCCATGGGATGTGGGAGGAAACTGGAGTAACCAGTTTCCAGACACGGAAGAACTCCACACAGACGGTGGCCCCAGCCAGAAATCATTTTTTTCTCATCAGCCTGATAATGAAATGCTATTGAGTGGATTGATGTTACTTGAGGATTAGCTGTACATCCTTCTATACTGCCTTCATGATGTCATTCAGCAACTTTCAGCTATTGTGTAGCTGGCTTTGTTCTACAGCTGGAAGGTGACAAAAGGAAATTAATATTAATCAGAAAGATAAAACTGGATTCAATAGTAAAATGGAAGTTGAAAAGAAATAGGTTACATTCAGCTAATGATGGTACTGTGATTAAAACCCAATCCTAATGGCAACTCCTAATGTGATAATATAGGCATTGTGATTGAAAAAAATTTGTGATGATCAGTTAATTCCACTGAACTCCAAATTTCATTTGTAAAGCTTTTTTTCCCTGTGAAGTTGTCATTAATGTGACCACTGAATCCATTAGACATATTTCACAAAACTAACTTTGAATAAGGCACAAAGTGAGGACATTTATACACTGCCTTTGCCTCTTACAAGTGTTTATGCTTTAAAGTTTACACCTTAGGCTGGAATGAGCCTGCGATCGTGTACGATCCAGCTCCTGTCTCTTAGGAAGGAGGGGGAATTTTGTTCACCAACAACAAGAGACACTGTCTTCCTAGAGCAGAAATGAACACCTCCTAATAGCCCTGTAGTTTCCCTTAAGCATCACGTCTGCTATTGCCATGAGCCTGCTGAACATTTTCTGATCCATTACTCAAGCGACTCGGGCTCCAGTTAGTGTGGTGGGATGCACGGAGAGGTGGCCAACCCAGCCTCGTGAGCAGGCAACTGGCCAGAGTTCCTGCATTTTACTACCTGGGCCATGCATTTGCTAGAAATCTCAAGATGTTTTTGTTTCTCTGACAGGGGGAGGCCTTTTGCTCCCTTTGGAGAATATGCCGACATTTCCCCTTCCCACAGTGAAACAAGGGAGTCCACATATTCCCATTTCAAGTTTACCCTAAGCTGTAATAACAGTTTAGTAATGTAAGACAGACTCTAGCAATTAAACACACACACATGTATTTGTGTATCTATATGCATGTGCATGTATGCATATCTATATACATCTGTGTATATATGTATGATATATTCTAACACATATATATATACACACACATATTACACACATGTGTTACTATATATCATACATATACCTACACAGATACACATATACACATATATACAGATATAGTTCAGCCAAACTGTAACTATTGGTTTCAAATTTTTCAGGAAACAATAATTCTTTCCCCAGTCAATGTACACATTATTTTTGTGATTTGGAAGTTTTCCACGTACATGTGTTTGACACGCTACCACAGGAGCTGGGGAAGGGATATTTGCAGGTGCATGGAAACCAGAATCAGGATCTATGGCAGTGTCTCTTAAAGTAACATTAGAGGTCAGATCATCAAACCACTTCCCTTTTTTTGAATATTTTATTTCTTTGTCTGGAATTAATTCCACATCAAAGGCATGGTATGAGACAAAAGATACCCAGGATATGGTTTCTAGGAGTTAGCTCTCTGCTATAGTAAAAAAAGGAAATTTAGAAATGTGCCTGTACAGATAAATATAGGCACATTTATATCAATTTTTGTGATTATCATCAGTGGCGATGAAGTATGACTCCCTCATTAAATTTTTCATTTCTTTTAGAATGTTAATATAAGGATCAACAAGACCCCATTTTCTCTTTGGCATCAACTACTTTATTTTATATTAAAATTTTCAACTTGTTTTTTTTTTAATTAGTCTTAAAATGTGTGCCTCCTGAAAGAAATGTGTTCTACATGTGATAGAAATGAAATTTACTAATTTCCAGCCAATATAATTATGTAGGTAATGTACAAGAATAACCCCCCCCCCTTCTAAACTATAGACTGAATAATAAAAGAGAGAAAATGTTAATATTTATCAACTGTCCCTTTCTGTGTATGTAAATGTCTGTGTCTGTTCAGAAACAGATTTGGGGAAATATGTTGGCCTTTCTCCATCGTCTTCCTCCCCTTAGTGCATGGTGCCGGCTGGAGCCATGCAATGTGGTTTAAACACATTTGTCTCAATCATTTAGGAACTTAAAGTGGTCCTTGTAGCCTTCGCGGAGCTCGCTACAGAGTTGGAGTCACTGGAGTTGCTGAAGCAATGGCGTCATTGTTGGCTGATAGCAGAAAAGGGAAAGCAGGCGGCTGTAGTCTGTTTTCACAGCAGCTAATGAGGCACCTGATGATCCCAGTGTCTCTCTAAAGCTAACCTCATTGAGACAGAGCATCTTGTGCATAAATCTCCTGGGGTAGCTGGACAATTGAATGTATTTAATTAACTGAAATAAGTAGCAGCCCTCGCTGGTTTGGCTCAGTGGATATAGCATCAGCCTGCGGACTGAAGGGTTCAGGGTTCGATTCTGGTCAAGGGCACATGCCCTGGTTGCGAGCTCGATCCCCAGTAGGGGGCCTGCAGGAGGCAGCCGATCAATGATCCTCTCTCATCATTGATGTTTCTATCTCTGTCTCCCTCTCCCTTCCTCTCTGAGATCAATAAAAATATATTTTAAATAAGTAGCAAAGCTTTCTACCAAATTCAAATATGCAAAAAAGCCTCTTATCATCGATGTCTTCTAAGTGTGCAAATGCATTTCTGAAGAACAGCATGAGAGAGGTGGCCTCTGCATCTTTTTTTCTTACCAAATCCAATTTTTGGATTATTTGAAACTGGACTGTGCCATCAAATTAAATGCACCATTGACTACATTCTCATTAAGAGGTTATTGCCAGCCGCCTACTGGTGTACCTTTATTCACCACCAGTGCAGCTTCCATCTGAATATGCATAATTCAGATAGTCACGGCAATCATTAGGCATTAAATTGTCCCGTTATTTTTGACCCACAAGGGAGCATGGGGCACCTAACTGTAAGAGGATAAATTAAGGGGCAGGGAATCGGGTAGCTTCTAGACATTTGGGAAGCCTGTGCTTTCATTTTCCAAATTGCTGCTGAAATGCTGCTCTGAAATTCAGTATCTGAGAGCTTGCTCCCTGAGTGGCCTAGTGTTCATTACGGAGGGCAGAACATGACCTGGTAGGCCCTGTGCCTGTGATCAGGTAAAACATGCCCAGTATCCCTAGCCCATTTTGCTCAGTGGTTAGAGCATCGGCCCAAGGACTTGAAGAGTCTCTGGTCGGATTCTGGTCAAGGGCACATACCTCAGTTGCAGGCTTGATCCTCGGAGCCAGGTGGGATGTGTGCAGGAGATAACCAATTGATGTGTCTCTCTCACATCGATGTTTCTGTCTCTCTCCTTCCCTTCCACTCTGTCTGAAAATCAATGGAAAAAAATATCCTTGGGTGAGGATTAACAACAACAAAAATCTCAGTAATACTTGTTGAATAAATGAATGGATCAAGGAGTTGGGTATTATAATTTTGGGCCAATATTCTCCTTTTTATTTATTTGAAAACCAGCACACATGTTTTTTTTTCATATTTAGATTTTATTTTAAGATGGTGATCTACAAATTGAATATGCAATTATCTGTAACACTGGATGAGACCCATATGTATGTATACACACGTAAATCTACTAATGGATACAAATTCATAATTAGACTCAGAAGCTGTGGGAAATGAGAACTATGTAAGTTTTCAAACTTTGCAAACTGCCTGGGAAAATGGGTATTAATAGGGTTGGCTCCAGAGAGATGGCTTTCATCAGTCACCATCTCTGCTACGTGGAAAGCCCTTTCCCATTACTTTTCTATTTTAAATCTATTCCCCTGCCCTGGCTGATTGAACCTTTCTGAAATGTGCCGGCCAGAGAATCTCGCCTCTTCTCTCAGCTTGGAAATAATAACGTCTTCACATTTTCATGGCCTTTTCCGAAATGGGGACCTTTCATTTATGTTTCACTCTCCATTGAAATAAATTGATTAACGTCCTGGAATTGTGGTTCACCACAGACCTTTTGAAACAAAAAGCTGCTTTTCTGAGTGTAAAGGGACCAGATTGTCCCAGATTTCTCTATCCTCCGAGGACTCAGGGGTGAAGGAAATGTTTTATTATCACATGCTATTGAACCCTAAAGCATTATCAGGTTCCATTTCTTCCTCTTTGCTTGCTTTTCCTCAGAGCATTTGCAGACGCCATACCCTTGGCACTTAGTCATCACAGCGCTCTCTCTGGGACCCCTCTTCTGACTTGCCTTTCATATTTTCCATTTCCTTGTCTTTTGCCCTGTGGCATTTTCTGTTCCCTGCCTTCCACTCTGTGTGTGTGAGTGCGCTTTAGTTGCACCAATCATATGCTTAATTTCCAGTGACCCTCTCTCCTCCTGCACTTGGAATGTTCCTTTTACATGGCCCCGGTGTTGGTTTGTCTTCATTTCACCGAGGTCCACTCCCCCTCTTCCCTGTCCTGCACCCCCTGCACTTCCTGCTGGCTTGCCCAAGGGGCGGCATCCGCAGCAGTTTGGAGGGTGAGCATGCAACGGAGTCAGGGTATTTTTCATCCCCCTTTGCCTGGCAGCCTCTCCTCTGCGCATAGTTTTCCTTCTGTTACTGCAGCTCCCGGCACCGTGGTCTCCGTGGTGCAGGGCTGGGGCGTGAGGGACACTGCCCCTCCCCTGTCTCTTCAGCAGTGGGGGTGGTAATGCTGACCCATGTTGCATGTCTCTGTTGTCTCAAAAAGCCCATCATGTTTTTTAAACGCCGCTCACACCTTTATTCAAGACTCTTCCCAGGAACCATCAGGGGTAAAGGCTGCAAACTGATGCATGGCTATCCTGTGCTTCACTTACAGGTGTAGAGAGTTCTGGAGTCCCTCTGAGATTTATTGGAATTTGTAAGTCCCCATCTGACCCGTGAGCTCTGTCCTGATGGCAGCTGGTGCCTGTTTGTGGCATTCTGTTGTGTGCTGTGGTCTTTTAACCTTTTCATTCTTTCGGATGAAAATCTCCTTTGGTTAAAACGGGGAACTGGTGAGGGTTTCCTGTGTTGCTGGGCGGGCCTGTTTCTCCACCCGATGAGCCTCTGCCACCACTTCCTGTCCCCTTCGTCCTCCTGGGCATCGGGCCAGATTAGTGTCCCCTGGGAGCCCCCTCTGGACAAACAATTATAATCGTTTGTTCGGTATTGAAAGTCTCTAGCAACTGGGTCCCAGCTGACCTTACTGGTTCCCTGTCTCAGCAGAACCTGGGCTTCTCATTCCTGTCTCTGCACCTTGGACATCAGCTCACACTCCTGTTCCTGACCGACCTGCCATCTACGTCCTCAGCCACGTCGGAGCCCTTCCGCCTTGTGATATTTACCACTCTTGCCTCTCTCATGTCTCTGCTTGCCTTGTTACCTGCTAGGAGGCAAATATTTTAGAGACCAAGATTTTTATATTCATTCACTCTTTCCTCCTTCAAACACTTTGTCTGTCATCTCTGTTCTCAGGGCTATCAAGAGGAGCGGAGCCATGTTCCCACCTCAGGGAGCTCACAGGCCCTGGGGGACAAGCACATTCGTAAGCAGGGCACCGTGTGACCAGGGTCATTATAAATCCAGGAGCAGCGACGTCCTCTAGGGATGGAGGGGGGAGGTCAGGGAAGGCTGGGATGTCTGCCCTGAGCGTCCTTACCCGACAGGTGGTGAGAATGAACGGAGATGGGCAAACGTGCTCTTAAATAAGGGTCAGCTGATGGGGCTTTTGTTTTGCACTCAGGACCCAGGGTATCTAGGGCACACGCTTCAGTAAGCCCTTTGTGCCACGTGACCAATTAGACCCTGGTGTAGTCACGGCAGGGATTGTTGCAAGGATGGGCTTCACAGCCCTGCGGCGTGGCTATAGGAGGGGTGTGTAGAGGTCACGGACACTCTGCCATGATCTGGGCTGCCATGGCTGACTGCTTTTCTGAGATCTCAGCCTGCTTCACCTGTGCCCCATTGTCCAAGTGTGTCCAATTGTAACAAATGTGGCCCTGGGTGGTGTTACTCTGAGCTGTGCTGGAAGGCACTAGAGACAGTTATGGTTAAAAACGTTTGAGGTAACAGGAGAAGACGAGGAAGGAGATGCAAGGATACAGCTGCCAATTGTGAGTGAATTCCAGGCTTAGGTGGCCTCACAGAAGTTGCTTCCCTTGTCACTTTGCAGGGAAGGCAGAAGGTGGGGAAGCAGAGGCAGGAGGAGAGGGGAGGGCTTGGAAGTCTTGAAGAACTCTGCCGGCTACTGGGATGATTTTTACTGGGGACAATATAGAGAGGTATGCGAACCATACATGAACACACAATGCATTGTTCCTGCGAAGCGTCTTCAGTTTCCTGTCTGGAGGAAGAAAGGTCAGAATGAGGTGACAGAGTGGTCTGACCCCTGCCCCCTCTAGGCTGTAATTGGACAGCTGCCTCCTCACCCCACTCCCCCTCCTGGAACACAGCGCAGAGAGGCAGAGAGCTGAGCTTGGACCTGCAGGTCAGTCCTGGGCTTGGGAAGGGCAGGCACAGGGTCCTGGGAAGGAAGTCCAGGCGGGAGGCTGGGAGAGGGCACAGGCCTCCCAGGCAGGTTTCTGCAGCTCCCGCTCCCCTGCCTGTCCTCACTGGGAGTACGGAGTCGGGGAGCTGAGGGGAGAAAACGTGCTGGAGATGAGACTGGACTGGCTGGGACATTTGTGAGCAAATATCTGCTCTCCTGCAGAAATTCAGGTCCCAGAGCAGAAGGTCACTTCTGCAGGGGAAGAGAGGGGTCCGAGAGAAATGGCCATGACCCCTGGCAGTGCGAGTGGTAGCCTCAAGATTCGGGTGACCCAGGCCATGAGTGAGCTCTAAGCAACCAGGTGAGCGACTCGCCTTCCTAAGTGCATGTCTCCTGGAACGAACCAGGCAGTTCTGGCGAAGAGCTTGCCCGTCGGCCTGGGACAGACCTGAGCCTAGGTCCTGGCCTGCCACTTAGTAGTTTGGGGACTTGGACAGTTACTTTTATTTCTTTGAGTCTCAGTTTTATGAACCAAAAATGGGAGTAATAGCCCTAGCCGGTTGCTAAGTGGTTAGAGTGTCAGTCCTTGGACTGAAGGGTTGCAGGTTAGATTCCTGGTCTTGGGCACATATCTCGGTTGCAGGCCCAATCCCCGGCCTTGGTCGGGGTGTGTGCGGAGGCAACCAATCAATGTGCCCCTCTCACAGCAATGTTTCCTCTCCTTCTGTCTCTCCCCCGCCCTTCCTCTCTCTCTAAACATCAGGGGGGGAAATATCGGGTGAGGATTAACAAAAAACAAACAAACAAACAAACAAACAAAAAAGGAATAATAGGAGCCACCCGTTAGGAATACTTAAAGGATGAACTAAAATACTGCCCATCGAGCAAATGGGTGATGGTGGTGGTTAAACAAGGCCCCTTCTTGCTGACCACTGGTCCCGATGTCGCTCTCAGGGACCTCCGTCTCTTTGCTTCTTCTTGAACCAGGTTGTTGAAGAGCCTTTTGAATCAGTTAATGGAAATGATGTGGTAAATCTGACTCTCTCCTACCTAAGGGCTTCTGTCCTTTCTGCCTATGAACCATATGTTTTTTTGTTTGGAATGTTCTAGAACTCAGGATGCTAGGAGTTCTGCAGGAGGTAGGAAGAGGCACCACAAGGCATGGGTCACACAGAGAAGCCTGATGGACCTCACAGTTGCACACCAGGAGGGCAGAGGGAGGGGGAGAGCAGGAGGCATACACACACACTCACAGACACACAGACACACAGATACACACAGACACACAGTCACAGACACAAATATACACACACTCACAGACACACACAGACACTCATACATGCACTCACACAAAAATACACACACACATGCACACACATACACATATATGCACACACACACAGACACAGAAGGTCTCTTTGAAAATGTTGGCTGTGGACTTTTAAGCCATTTTATTATCAACAATCCAGTTTTCTCCCCTCTGTTATTTGTAAACATACCTGGAGGCTAGAATGTGACGGGCATATCCAATCAATAGCACACATATTATTTAAAACTACAGAGTGACTAGCCCACTGAGCTTGGAGCAATGAAAATGAAAGCGAGAAAGCCTGTCATCTGTATGTATGGGCAGGGAGGGAGGCCGGGTACTGCTTCCTACTGCTTGGCAGATAGAGATTTTGCATCTAATTTCTGCCCAAATACTAATTATTTCCTTAGTCACTTGGCTGTTGATGGGTTATCTGATGATACTGGTTTCAAGTGAGCATAGTTTGGAATTCATAGACTCTAAATCCAGAAAGGGGTCTACAAGAACTTCACAGTCCAGAATTCTCTAAGGTGAGTCAGTGAAACACTAGTCGATTGGTAGGTCTGTTGTAAGAGTTCTGTGGCTGGGAAATGCTGCAGGTGATAGTCCCCCCTTGGAACCAACACTGACAGGGTTAAGCTCCCTCCAAGCCCTGAAAGGAAGAAACCAGTGTGGATGGATTCCCCAACATTTCCCCAAATCTGTTTGAACACCAAACATTTTCTTCAAGCAATGCCTGTTAAATCGCCCAGAACAAACTTGGAGAAACACCATCTCTACCCCAAGCCTTCATTTTAGAAATGAAAAGCCAAGGCCAGAGAAATAATTTGGCCAAGTTTACCCGGTACTAAAACTCTTGCTTTCTGTTCCCGTGCAACACATGAAGTGTGATTAACTTGCTTTCAGACCTTGTCTGCATTTGGCTTCTCAAAGAACAGTACTGCTTATTGTATAATCTATAAACTCTATTGTAATTATAATTTTATTTCTTTTACATTGGCAAGCTCTCCCTACTCCCTAAAGCCTATCTGCCTTTTATTCCCACCCCCTTGGCTGTACACTTGTACAAATGCCACTGTTTTGTTCTTCACCGTGAACATTGCCCAGGTCATGGACTTGGGGACTGGCAATTTTGCTCCCAGAGTGTGTGCAGATTCCCATGTACTGTACACTGTTCTCAGATTCTCCTCAGAAGCTGGAAGACTTCTGCATAATTATTACTGTAAAAGAAAATTAATTGATATTAATTGATCATTCTCCCCTCAATGACAATTTTTGGCTTGATCTCCATGTGGGTAAAGCATTATTCAGTGTTAGTAACAGCGGTGGTTGGGGCATTGATTCCCTGGAGTTGTTAAGGACCGGAAGCAATGCTCCTCAGGATGTGCCCAATAGGGCCAAATGGCAGGTCTTGCTTGCCGGACTTTTTTGAGCGACAGTGGCCACTAAGTGTTCTGGAGACTTTGGAACAAGTGCACTCTCTCCATCGTTGCAGCACGGGCAATATTTGATGAATTCACTGTGGTTCAATCCAACAAGCATTTGTATACTCAGTGTCAAAGCATGTGCCAGGCCTGGCTGCCTGAGGGAGCTCATCTCTGGTGACAGACACCAGTTTCTAAACGCACATGTCACAGGGCAGAAAGTGCTGAAATGTGTGGTGCACATGTCCAGGCCACAAAAAGGCGTGAATTCAGTGGGAACAGTTTCACAAAGGGGAGCACCTATGGCTTCCTGAAGGCTAAGCTGGGGCTTCTTAGAGGCCAGTACGCTTGGTGATTATGTGAAGTGTGAGTGATGAGTTGCATCCTGATACATCAAGGTTGTGGGTTTGATCCCTGGTCAAGATACATACAAGAAGCAACCAATGAATGGAACAACATGTTTCTCTCTCTCTCTCTCTCTCTCTCTCTCTCTCTCTCTCTCTCTCTCTCAAATAAATTTAAAAAATAATACTGCTTTAAAAAAAATATCCTAGGTGAATAATTTGAGAAGCACTGCTATAAAGTAAGTGGGAAAACTGAGACCTAGATAAACTAAGTTGCCCAGTCTCCCATAGTAGCCAGGATGGAATAAGAACCCAGGCATCTGAGCCGAGAGCTTATGTTCTGATCAAGGACACTATCCTATTGCCTTGAGACATGAAGATGATGCTCACCCTGACTCAGCAGTCATGGACTTGGAGAAGTCCTGATGGGTTTGCTCCCATCCATCCATCCATCCATACATCCATCCATCTACCCACCCACCCACCCACCCACCTTCAACATGTCCTGTTATGTAAGCAGTGGATCTCATTTGCAAAATAATTGGCATTAGGACAAGGCAAATGGATTAGCCACCCTGGGAATACAGTTCTGACTCACTTTATCACAGTACTGACATGATATAACTTGGTGGCCTTGGATGGCCAGGAGGCATCCTCAGAAGCACATTTAAACAGGGACACACTGGTATCAAAGTTACAAAGTCAAAACCAACTGTGCCACACCCTGAAACCTGAAAATGGAGTTCTATTTAAAAGACGCTGCCTGGAATGTTACCTCGCACTTTGTCAGCCCTCTGCTGAATTTGGGTACAAAATGCACATAAAAATAGTTCAGCCATCATAGGAGAAATGTTTGGGTTTGGGCTCAGAAAGGGAATAAGAAGGCAGGCCTGTGGAAAGGCCTGTTTTACCAGCCCCAGGGACACGCAAACGGGAGACTACTTTTGAAGGGAGAGAATGACTCTGTCATGATGAATTGTCATAAGTGTGTACTCTGGGAAGAATGTCGAAGGTGTAAGTCCCTAGAGCAGTAGGGGGACTTTCCCGGGAGGAAGGCTCTGTCTCTTACACGCGAAGAGGACCACTGCTGACCTCCACGGCACTGCTTTACCGACATGCTCCTTTTTTGAATAAAAATTGAGTTAAAAAAAGATGAGCTCAGCTTGGAACTGAAAGGGAGCTCATTAAAAATGGCCTTTCTACAGGCTTAAAGGTTGAGTTCCAGGGTCAGGATTAGCTCGTTTTGCTTTAGTAGTTAGGTGCCAACTATCTCCTAAAGTGTCGAGAAGTCGGGTAATTTGCAGTCTGTTTCTTATTGCTGAACGTCAACTGTGGGAGAGTAAGTTATCTTAAGAATTCAGGATTTAAAAACTTGGCTTTACTTGTACTTGCCTGAAGTATTTGCCTGAATTAGTGTTTGATTTGTTTTTAAATTAATGTGAATTTCCCTCTTTTCGGTCAATGATATCCATTGTTCTGATATTTCTCAAGGAAGGAGTGCCTGTGGAATTCAATAGTGAGGAACAGAGGTAAGAACTGGGGGTTCTGGAATTCTCTATCAAATGAAAGGGGGTGTTGTTTATGAATTCTTTTATTTTGGATTTGGGGTCAGCCCAGCTGCTGTTAGGGCTCCTCAGGCTGAGTGAACACGTGGCCTGTGGGGGCTGACGGCCCAGGCAGCGGGTAGTGTCCACCTGTGTGGCTCATAGTGGCACTCGTGGCTTCGACCCCTTTTCCCTCATTGCTCCTCCACATTTCCACCCACCAGTAGGTACCTTTAGCTCTTCTTGCAAATATGTCAAGAATATGAGACTTCTCACTCTACACTGCGCCTCACTGGCTGGGGTAGCTCTGGCTCAGCTGCACAGCCTCTTAACTGCTCGGGCTGCTTTTATCCTAGTCACTATGACCTAGTGTCGTCATAATCCATGGTCCACACCACACCCTGAGTGATCTCTTTGAAGGTTAAAGTAGATCTTATAACCCCCTTGCCTGCACACCTCCCAAGGTGACCCATTTCATTAAGAATGAACTTAAATGGCTTAGCCAGGCTCTGCAAGTCCTGTGTCAGCCTCATCTCTCTGTCTCCCTCCTGGATCACACCCCCACCTCACCAGGCTCCAGACATGTTGGCCATCTTCCTGTTTATTTCATTCCGAGTTCAACTTGGCCCACATCAGGCCCTTTGCTCACATTCTTCCCTTTAATTAGAAGGTCTTGAGGGCCCCCAATAAATAGCAGTTCTCTTTCTTGCTCTGATCCCCAAATTTGTCAATTAAACTGTGAAACAAAGGAATGGCTGATAGAGACCAAGCTTGATGGATATGGCTTTAATCTTAGCCAAGGTGCTAGCTCAGGAATTCTGTCTTAATGTGCATAGGGATCATCTGGGGACCATTTAAATGCAGGGAGGTCTGCAGTGGAGCTGAGAATTCCCGTGCCTGATAGCTCTCTGCGAAGCCTATACTGCTCCTCCTGAGGCCCCCTTGAGTATTAAGGGGCTGGCTGGTATTGAACGCCCCCATTAGGCCAAATATCTTGCTCTTATAAATTATTCAGTGCCAGGCTCCTCTTAAAACCCAGGAGTGGGCAAAAGCAGGCCACCTAACTAACATCCTGCCTGCCTGGCTGGCTGGCTTCTGAATCACCCTGGTCTCAAGGGAGACTTTCTTTCTGGAGGGGCCTCACCTGACCATACAGTCTGAACGATGATCCTCCTTACATCCCTCTCAGCCCTGTCATACCGTTTTATTACTTTTCCAGCCCTCAGAGTAATCTGAGCATCTTATGTTACTTGTTTATTGTTTTCTCCTGATCAGAGAAGGGAGCTTGTCTGCCTTGTTCACTGATGTGGCCTTATAACCATAAAGGGCAGTGTCTACTGTGTATAGGAAGATGGAGTGACCATAAGTTCTACAATCATGGGGCCATTTCTTTCTTGTTAATCATTCTATTCCCGGGACCTAGCCCAGGGTGGAGCACATTGTAGATGTTGAATAAGTGAAGGAGAACTCAAGTTAAAATAGGGAAAGCATGTTTTAGAGTAATAACTAGTGGCTCAAGTTACCTGTGGACAGTCAGGATCACCTCCATACTTCCCCAGTTACTGTTTTTAATAAACTAATTTCCAGACTCCTATACTCAGGCAATAAATAGTGGGGAGGGTTTTGATATTAAGAAGGTGCCTGAGTAGTTGGTAACAGGACTTTTATTTCAATGGGGGAAGGGGAGCAGAGTCTACTTTATTCTCAAGAGTCTGCCTAAGACTATACCATTTGATTGGAAGCCATTGTCCACCAACACTTCTGAGCATAAGCACAAACATTCCTGAGCGAACAAGCCAGTCCTCCATCTCCAGCGCTGTTTTATTTGAATGCCATCAGAACCACAGAGCTCGGTCACCACGTGTTCTTTTCGGGTCACAGTGGATAATGGCCTGATCTCTGTTTTCATCTCTGTGAGAGCCAGGCCATTCACCTGTCTTCTGCCCAATCAGCTACTGCAGATTTGCTCCTTTCAACCTCTTTGAGAGAGGTTTTGTTTGTTTGTTTGTTTTTCCATTTTATCATCATCTGAGTTTAGGAAAATGGCTCAGACACTCTTTTACTAACTCTTATTCTGTCAGTGGAGGTTGTCAGTATTCCCTGCTATGACTGGGCTCTAACATGGAAGGAGAAGGAGAAGAGGAATGAACTAAGATGTTTTGAGTGTGCCTTATGGCCTAGGTGCTTTGGAGAATCTATAATAATAAAAGCGTAATATGCTAATTAGACCTGATGTCCTTCCAGACGACCTTCTGGACAATGCCGGGGCTGTGAGGAAAGCCCGGGTCCCTGGTGCCAGAGGAAAGCCGATGCCGGCAGCCGGGGGAAGGAAGGCCTACTTTCGCACAAATTTCGTGCATTGGGCCTCTAGTAGCTACATAGAAAGCTTGGCTTTGTTCTTTGTTTCCTAAGTAGGATTGGCTTTTATGTTGGCCCTCCTGCCTTGGCATCTGTCTGATTGGCAATTTGATATTAACAAATTCCTACATATGTCAGTGGCTTAGAGCATTCTTCCACATTGGTTTGATTTGGTTTAAACAGGTTCTTACAGGATACATTAAATAACTGTTAAACAGTAGGAATAGAGACAATGAAAAGTGCATTGAATGAATTCATTATTCAACTGCTGTTTACTGGGTATTGACCATTTACCAGGTGCTGTGCTGGCTGCAGTGTATATGGGGATGTTAAATGAAAATCTTTCTTTCTTGGAAAGCTAATCTCTGGCTCCTTCCTTCCTTCCTTCCTTCCTTCCTTCCTTCCTTCCTTCCTTCCTTCCTTCCTTCCTTCCCTTTCTTACATGCACACATTTACTCTTTCCATTAAGAAAGTAGCAATTATCCTGCCTGATGATGCCTGGTCTGGGGTTCTGGCCTACATGATAGTATGTGTGTGTGTGGGGAGGGGGGTGCGGGGGGGGGGTGCAGGGGAGTTTGTCTCCTAAAAGTGGACATGCTGGTAGCTGTGAATGGTAATCTCATCAGTGTGTTGTCTATAAGGGGCCTGCGTGATTCTTCCCAGTTATCATTTTTAACTTTGAAACTGGGGGATGAAGTCAAATCAGACTAGTACTGTGGGCCTGGGGTCTCGGGGGAAGAAGCAGGAAGACCTATTTGGTTTCTGGCCTGACCCAAGTAGTTCATGGTTTACTCCTAGAACACAGAGACTGCTGGGAACTGCCCAGCCATTTGTAAAGCTCTTCTTGCCTCCTCATGTGGCTTCCAGATCTGCCTGTGGAGGGTACTAGGTAACCCTGACCTCAGACAGCATGCCCTGCCCTCAAGGAGCTCATGACCTAGACAGTGATGGCGAACCTATGACACGTGTGTCAGCACTGACACGCGAAGCCATTTCTGATGACACACGGCCGCTGAGTCGGCCGCATGCCGAGGATGAAACATTTGCGAAATAATGTATTTTCTCAAAGTGACACACTACCCGAGTTATGCTCAGTTTTTTGGCGAAGTTTGACACACCAAGCTCAAAAGGTTGCCCATCACTGACCTAGAATGTGAGATGAGAATGTGTAATTACAGTGTGTGTGAGGCTGCTGTATTAGGAGTGTGTCCCAAGTACTGTAAAACCCTTCCACGTGTCACACTAATTCTTCGGCAACACTGCATCATTGATATTGATGATAATGGGGGGACGTGGCCCTCACACGTAAGCTACAGGTGTCTGTGCATGGTCGTGTGTGCTTACAAACGGTGCAGTTTGCCTATCAGAGCATGCAGTGTC
Source organism: Cnephaeus nilssonii (assembly GCF_951640355.1). Taxonomy (NCBI): domain Eukaryota; kingdom Metazoa; phylum Chordata; class Mammalia; order Chiroptera; family Vespertilionidae; genus Cnephaeus; species Cnephaeus nilssonii. The sequence goes on along the minus strand of NC_137088.1, from coordinate 47,669,143 downwards.
ACAGGTTAATTTGGGTATTCACCATGATCGGAAACCTTCGGGAGCCATCAGCTTGAAACATCTGTATTTGAACTCTGCAAACACAGGGCTCTGGCCTGGCCCCAGCAGCCTGGCGTGCCCAGAGAAGCGAGGAGAAGCCCCATGTCAGGCGGCACACAGGTGGTTTCCATGGCGCCCACACAGGAAGGCTCCCGCATCTGAGCAGCAGGCTTCAGCAATGCAAGCAGAGCTTGAAAAACAAGCAGATTTGTTTGACAGTGTTTGTGGAATGGCGAAGGAAGGAAGGAAGGAAGGAAGGAAGGAAGGAAGGGAGGGAGGGAGGGAGGGAGGGAGGGAGGGAGGGAGGGAGGGAGGGAGGAAGGAAGGAAGGAAGGAAGGAAGGAAGGAAGGAAGGAAGGAAGGAAGGAAGGAAGGGAAAAAGAGAGAGAGGAAGGAAGAAAGAAAAGAAATAGTAGAAGTGCCCATAGGAGGGACATGCGTTCTCTCAGGGTCTGCAGCTGGGAGGTTGAAGAGCCACCCAGCGATGCTTATGTCTTCCACCTTCTCACCGAGTTAGTGCAGGAAGTCAGACTGATGTTAGCAAGCACGGAGGCAGTTTTCGGAGATCCGAACATTATACTGTGCATTGTCTTCCAAAGGCAGAGAAAGCACACCATAATTTGAGTGGAAACATCAATAAAGAAGTCGTAAAACATTATTGCATGAGGAACTTCTGCAAAAGTGCATTTAACAAAATCAAAGGCAAAAAGGGAAATCGCAGCAGCAGCAACCTGAGAAATGTCATCAGAGATTTAGCCAGAACCGAGTTCTGCACAGTAAATGCGCATGTCACTCCTGGGGTGACAGGACACATCCTTTCTAAATGCACCCTCAAATGGGGTAATGTTTTCTTGCCCTGTGCTCAATTTTATAGAAATAAAGGCCCCTAGGCAAATTTTAATTGTCTCTTTGTTTCTTTTTTTCCTCTCACATTCCCTCTACAGTTGAAAATTAACACTACTGTGGATTTACGGATTTTACTAATTAGTAAGAAGCTTGGCATTTACTAATACAAAACTATGAATAAACCGACTAATTTAACAATTATGTCACCATCAGAATGTTCCCATGGAAGCTGGAAGCCCATAGAAAATTGTGGTCTTTAGATATTTATTCACAAGATGATTAGTCAGAGGGTTACTATAGTGTTATTTCAGTGTTGGAAATTTATTATTCATGTTCCTAATCCCAAGAATTGAACTGCTGAGAGATACACGTGTTACCACATCTCAGCCTGAAGTGGACGGGACCATCTCAGGGCTACGGGAACCCAGTACGAAGCTGGGATGAAAAAGAGGCTTTACACGTCATGCAGCAACTCCAATTGATTAATAATGACTCTGGAGGGCTCTGCAAAGATCCTCCAGGGGAACATGTCGTAGCTGGACAGTGACATCTGTCACTGGTGCAGGAGGGAGCCACAGCATGCGTGCCAGGTGTGGGCCCTTTCCAATGTCTATGAAGTGGGCACTGAGCTTACCCAGGAACTTTTATTCTGTTCATCAGGGATCAGGGCTCTCGGGAATCTGTTTAGTGGGGACAATGTCCTTCCTGGACATTGCAGCAGGAGCAGTAAATACTGCTTCCTAAAACTCGAAAGAGCATGCTGAGCAAAACTTTGACCATGAAACAGCTTCATGCGCCGTGTGTGTCCCAGACAGGAAGGCAGGCCAGCAGGCTGAGCGGCTCAGAGCTTGTTAGAGAAGGGAGCTGAGGGAGGGCCAGTGTGCGCCCGGCTGCCTTGCCAGCGGGAGTCCACCTGTGGTTTTTAAGAGCAGGCACCAGGGCACACTGGCAAAGGCTGCAAAGACAGGAGCTGGACTGGCCAGCAAAGCCTCCGTCCTGGCAGGACTTTGGGAGTGGGACCATCTGAACAAAACCACCTGAAGCTGGGATAACACTTCTCAAGAGAAAATTTTTTAAAAAAATTCTATTTGTTTCTCTTTTGAAAAGCGACGGCTCTTCCTCACATTTGTCACTAAACCAAGGTTCAGATGTATAGGTTACCAATAGCTGTCATTTGCAGTGTTACTTGAAAAGCCAGAGCCTTTAAGACTGAACTCAGAGCTCCCACTCTGGGAGATACTCACTGTAGCTTTTCTAGGACTCAAAATCCATTCCACAATATGTACACATTTCACTGATGATTAGCGACCTTGAGCATCTTTTCATATGTCTCTTGGTCATGTGTATGTCCTCTTTGAAGAAGTATCTATTCAGGTCCTCTGCCCACTTCTTAATTGGATTGTTTGCTTTTTGGTGTTGAGTTTTATAAATTCTTTATACATTTTGGATATTAACACCTTACCAGAGAATATGTTTTCCCATTCAGTGAGTTGTCTTTCCATGTTGTTGATGGTTTCCTTTGCTGTGCAAAAACTTTTTAGTTTGATGTAGTTCCATTTGTTTATTTTTTATTTTGTTTCCCTTGCCCAAGGACATAGATCAGAAAAAGTACAGCTATGAGAAATGTCCGAGACTTTATTGCCTATGTTTTCTTCTAGGATTTTTATGGTTTCAAGTCAATGATTTAAGTTTTTAATCCATTTTGAGTTTATTCTTGAGTATGGTTTATTTTCCCAACACCATTTATTGAATAAACTATCTTTACCCCATTGTATGTTCTTGCCTCCTTTGTCAAATATTAATTGACTATAAACACATGGGTTTATTTCTGGGCTCTCTTCTGTTCCATTGATCTATATGTCTGTATTTATGTCAGTAACAAGCTGTTTCGATTATTATATCAAGTCGCATGAATCCTCCAACTTTGTCTTCTTTCTCAAGATTGCTGTGGCTATTTGGGGTCTTTTGTAGTTCCATATAAATTTTTTAAATATCTAGTTCTGTGGAATATGCAATTGCGATCTTGATAGGAATTGCATTGATCTATAAATTGCTTTGGGTAGTATGGAAATTTTAATAATGTTAATTCTTCCTATACATGAACATGAAGAGAAATGCAAAATAAAACCATAATGAGGTATTACCTCACACCTGGCAGAATGGCTATCATCAATAAATCAACAGACAACAAGTGTTGGTGAGGATATGGAGAAAAGGGAACCCTTGTGTACAGTTGGTGGGCATGCAGATTGGTGCAGTCACTGTGGAAAACAGTATAGAGTTTCCTCAAAAAATGGAACTGTCTTATGGTCCAGCAGTTCCACTTCTGGGATTTTATCTGAAGAAAGTGAAAATACTAATTTGAAAGAATATATGCACTCCTATGTTTATTGCAGTGTTATTTACAATAGCCAAGATTTGGAAGCAGCCCAAATGCCCATCAGTAGATGAGTGGATAAAAAAGCTGTGGTACAGTTACACAATGGACTACTGTTCAGCCGTAAAAAAGAAGGAAATCTTACCTTTTGCAACAGCATGGATGGACCTGGAGAGCATTATGTTAAGTGAGATAAGCCAGTTAGAGAAAGACAAATACCATATGATTTCTCTTAGGTGTAGAATCTAATGGACAAAATAAACTAACAAACAAAATAGAAACAGGCTCAGCTGTTGGAGGGGGGAATTATGGGGCTGGGTGAAAAAGTTGAAGAGATTAAGCAACAAAAACAAACAAACAAACAAAAGAAACCTCATAGACAACAGCAGACTACCATCATTACCACAGGAAAAAGGAGATGGGGAAGGCAGGAAAGGGTAAAGGGGGAAAATGGTGATGGAAAGAAACATAATTTGGGGTTGTGAACACACAATATCATATACAGATGATGTATTATAAAATTGTACACCTTAAACTATATAATCTTATTAAATAATGTAACCCCAATAAATTCAATGAAAACCAGGTCTACAGTCTCCAGTAAATCATCATTCAATAAAGATGACAAAATAAAATAATTTAAAAACCAATAAATACACACTTAATTAGTAATTGCTTATCAGCGTTTTAATACTTGTGCTGTGCTCTTCAGTCCAGTTGGCAGTGAAAGTTGCCATAAATGACCCTCAGCAATGGCACATGCTCAAAGTAGCATTGCCCCTAATTCTAGATGCTTCTCCCATGTTGTGGGGGAATCAAGGGAGCCAATGAGGCAGAGCCATATAGAGAGTCAAAGAGAGCTTGACTATACCCTGCCTGTCTGTCAGATCCTCAGCGACCCAGCATGGCCACCCTTTGGGCTCTGCATAATCTTTTGCCACCCGTGGAAGCCAAGCACACTGACTCTGTGGCCAGCTGCCATTGTGTACTTGAAAATTAAAAATTCTCCCAACATTGCATCTTTTCCTGCCCTTCTTCTCAGCTCACCCACCTAGATGGAGGTATTTGGAGTGACCATTCACATTGAAGAAAAATAGAGAAAGGGATGCTATATGGGCAGAGGATGTTTCTGAGCATCGCTGGAGGTAGAGAGGAGACCAATGTTAGATGCCCTGGGTACCAATGTTAGTGGCACTTTTTACTGGCTGTGTGGACTTGAGCGAGTGACTTACACTCTCAGTGCGTCCTTCTTCTGTAAAATCAGGATGATGCAAATATGTCACAAGGCTATTGAGAGGTTTAGCTGAGATATTTACATGAAGCACTTAGCATACTGCCTGGTTTATAGTAAGGGCTGCCAGACTATAAGCTCATATTATTAGTATGATTAATGAATTTAACTAAGTTACTGCTCACATTTTGCAAGTGTTTCTACATGATGGGTACCAGTGAGAGAGTTTCTTGCTGGCATCAGATGTGTAAATGCTGACCCTCAAGTACAATTTTCAGAAATGATTTCTCTAATCTTGTAAAGCTATGAAAGGAGGACATTCTTAATTCCTGTGCATAATCATTCCTAGGCAGTGTTCCACATGGAGACCAGTGTGCATATGAGGAAGCAGCTAGATAGGTGGCATGCAAAGTACTGAGATCACAGAAAACTTCAGAGTATTGTTCATGGGTTCCAAAGAAATAACTCGGAGGACTGGCTGTGGAAGACATGTATTTGCCCTGGCCAGCGTTGGTCAGTGATGAGAACATTGGCCTGCGCACCAAGGGGTCACAGGTCTGATTCCTGGTCAAGGGCATGAACTTGGGTTGCAAGTTCCATTCCTGAACCTACCTTGTCAGGGAGTGTGCAGGAGGCAACCAATCGATGTGTCTCTGTCACATCGATGTTTATCTCTCTCTCTCTCTTTCTCTCTCTCTCCCCCCCACCTCACTCCCCTTCCACTCTCTCTAAAAATCAATGGAAAAATATCCTCTGGTGAAAATAAAATAAAAAAAAGAAAGAAAGAAAGACATGGGCTTATTAGGACTTACCTGTGCATCAGGGGTGGCTGCCCAGTGCTATTGTTTTACCACCCCCAGACTTTCCCATCACAAGGTTTAATAGAGTTCAGAAAACAGAGGAAAACTGGGTGTGCAGGGGGAGGGGTGCACGCATGAGATCAAAACACTAGCTGTTTACAATCTAAGCTCACATCTAGACCCAGTTTCTCTTTGGCCTTTCTTAGACCGAGTTGCTGCCCAGGTACCCAAGTTCTCACAGTCCACTCACAAGTGGCCTCCACTGTATTTTCCACAGCACAGGATGGGGCTTTGGAGCATGAGAAGGGGCCCGTGTTCCCATTTCCCATGCAGCAGGGCACAGGTAGTTTCACCCCTGGGTGAGGCCACTGCTCCTCCCCTCTGATGCCAATCTTCATCACCTTTGGGGCGGGTGTTTCTATTGCCCAAAACCCACCCAAGCCCTCATTTTACCTCCCCCTTCTCTGAGCAGTGCTTGGTACTCAGTTTGTTTTATCACAAGCGCTTTGAGCTCCTAGCTAATAGGTGGCCTTGATCAAATCATTTGACTGCTATGGGTTTTGTTTTCTCAATCTCTACTAGACAGGCTGCTGGGGTTCAAAAGTGCTAATGCAGGTCCAGTATCGAATGCAGAGCCTGGCCCATAGTGTTCAGTCAATGATTATTTATTGTCACTGGTGCGAGGGTCTTGCTGCTGTGCAAGGATGTGGAATCCGGGGAGAGATGGCTTGTCTCCCATTACCTAGAAAGACATCCTCATGGTAGATTCAGGGGAGACGGCTCGTTCTTCATCCTTTATCTTTGTCTCCTATGGAGCTGGACCTGTCTTTTCCTAGGTTCCCAGAAAACTTTACAGATGTTAATTAAAGTTCATGTAGCACCTCTCATTTGTGAGGCAACATGCTGGACACTGTGGGAGATGTCAAGCAGGGTTTCTATACAGGCAGATAAACCAGAGATTGTAAGAGCTTCATATTGTTACCAGATCAGGAGGAGATCAAAAGTAAGCAGTAAGGAAATGGCAATTAGTCTCCCTTTGAGAACTCTCAGCTCCAGTCAGCCCTTATACAAGTGAAGAATGAAACAGTGGTAGCATTGTAAGGGAGGTAATAGCTAGTATGTAAATGAGTATGAGCACACAGGAAAGCTGTTTTGAGTCATTGTGAATCCTCAGACCAAAGTGAATGCAAATCCAGCTCTCCTGCAGAAGCCCACCTGTAGACAGAAACTGCCCACCTGGCCTGAGCAGTGGAGCCACGTGACGGGATGCAGGTGTGGCTCTCAGTCTGCATGCTCGTTAGAGTTCCATCATGCGCCCCAGTAGGCAGCCGGAGCCTCATTAGTGTTCATAGGAGTAAGCTAATAAGATTTCTGAATTTCCAAATGGTGACAAATAGAGTGAAGAGGTAATGAGAGGGGTAGGAATGGAGATCCCCTTACGAGAACCTATCATGGTGAGAGGATGAGGACATGAACAAAATGCCACAGTCACTCCAAGAGATACTGAGAAGTACCTGTTTGTGGCACAGGGAAATGGGAAGGCATTTATCAGGCAATGACAAGCAAAACTACCCTGATGGAGCCCTGGATAATATTGTGCTGAGAAACCCATGATGAGAGAAGGGTCAAGACTTTCATTGACTTTAATTTTTTTTAGTTACTATTTTATGGTAGCAAAATATGCAGATGCAGTTGTAGGGTGGGAGAGCACTGTTTAAGACCCCGTGAGTAAGAACCTTGCTGTTGGGATAAGGTCTGACCATGTTGGTTCTAGTGAGGACATAATATAGTTTGCTATGGTTGACTTTTTGTGATTTCATTTAACCAGCATCTTCTGAGAATCTAGAAGAGGCCATGGATGGGTGGTCTGGGATGGCCTTGGGTTCAAGGCCTTGCAGGTAGAAATTGGTATCTTCAAGTGGGGTTTCCATATGCTATTGAACAGGATTGAAGGAAGATCTTTGTCATACAGATCTAAGCCTGTACCCTGGAGCAGATTAGTTAGTAGATTTTATCGTCATGTAATTATCCTCTTAATAGCACAGTTAGAAATTGCTGAATATAGTAGAACACTTAAAATAGAAGTACGTCCATCTGCAGATTATGAGTGACGGGTAGCTATAATTGACACTGTAATTAGCCTTACTATTCCATTTTAGCAAAAATCTGCAAGTGGAATTGCTTTGCCACAAAAGTCTAGAAATTTCACATTAGTCAAAAACTGTGCTAATAAGAGAGAGTAATCACTCTCTTGCATTCATTTGTTTTGGGGGCTTTCATTTGCTCAGTGTTAATGTTTAAAATATGACCTGATCTAGGTAATTTTGTTTCGGCATTTTATTTTATTTTATTTTTTAACATGCCAGAAGCCTTAAAGAAGAAATATAAGTAAAAGACTTCTGATGCCTCTGAACCTGGGAGGTCTGTGCACCGAGAAAGAGATGCTAACAGGTGGCTCCTGCTTCTGGAAGACCCCGGTTGATTTAAGTTCCCCATACAACATGTTGGTGCCATCTCTGACGTGCCCACGTACCTCTGCAGCCCATGGAGATGGACTCTCACATCTTTTATTACTGTGTCAAGAGTGTAGGATAGTGGGAATGCAGTAGAACATTTGGCTCTCTAGAAGGGTACATGGCATTAAGGTGATTCTTCAACCTGGGATTCTCTTCCTTAAGCGTTATTTCTATGTATAATCTGTAAGTGCTCTCTGCTGTTGCAGCCTATATGAAGACCTGGCTGGGGAGGTTTTGGCTGGTCAGGTGAATCTCAGCCTCCATCAGACTGAGAAGCCATGCCATTCCTCCTCTGTCCTTCAGTTTAGAAGTTTCCTTTCTATTCGGGCTTCTGGCTCCCCCTGGTTATCTACAGACACAGACTGTGGGTGCTCTAAACGGCTCTAGGCCTTAATGCTGGTGCTTTAGATCTTCCTCACCTGTGGTTGGCTCGGCAAGACACTTAAAAAAATGACATCATTTTAAGTTTTAAATGGCAACATTTTTGCACATACGGCACTGTGTTTAATACTCGAGGTTAGGTTGAAGTGTAAACTTAAAGAACTCATCCGTTCACTCCCCATATCTTTCTTTACTAAAGAACTTTAGGGGCAAATACTTTTTTAAAGGTGGGCTCTTTTTGAAGAACAGGTCTCCAGTGGCTCAGTGCGGGAAGGAGGTTGGCTATTCACATTCCCCGGGCAGACTTGAAAGTAATCCCTTCCTATAGTTTCTCTAGTGTCTGGGCAGGTAGGAAGTGAAAGTGAAAGTGTACAGAAAAGACAATAGAATTGATTCCAAGCCTATTTTTCTCAGAGAAAAATGATTAATTTCCTGATTTCCTCTATGTTTCCTCTAAAAACAAATGATTTTAAAATATCTTTATATGTGTAATCACTCTTCTTTGAAAATAAATGACTTATAAGGTTATATATTCATATATTGAGTATAATTATATAAATATAAGACTACACCAGTACATATATTAAAATTATGTAAATATATGGCTATATATTATCGTTATATAAATATTGTTTAGCCTGGCAAGTGTGACTCAGTGGTTGAGCATCGACCTATGAACTAGGAGGTCACAGTTTGATTACCAGTCAAGGCACATGCCTGGGTTGGGGGCTGGATTCCCAGTGTGGGGTGTGCAGGAGGTAGCCAATCAATGATTCTCTCTCATCATTGATCTCTCTCTCTCTTTCTCTCCCTTCTTCTCTGAAATCAATAAAAATATTTTAAAATGTCAATTTACGTATATTATAAAGTTATGTCTTCCTTATTTGTATTTCATTCTTTAATTGGATGAATTAGCTACAAAGCAGATGTCATTAACAGGGGTGGTGTGGTGGCAAGAATGTAACAGGTCACAAGAGCTCTGGTTCCAGACATGGAGTAGGTGTAAATACATGTCAGGGAGTTGGCAATGAAAGTCAGAAGTCAGGGGTTCTTGGCCCTCACTGCACATTAGAATTACCATGGGAACTCCTAAAAACAAACAAAACCGTAAATTTAAAACCCTGATGCCCAAGTTTCAGCTGGACCAGTTAAAATAAAATATCCGGTGGAGTTGCTAAGGAAAGCATTTTGGCAGTTCCTCAGAAAGTTGAATGTAGAATTTCCTATGACATAGCAATTCTATTCCTAGAGAATTGAAAACATATGTCTACACAGAAACATATCTGAATGTTCATAGCAATACTATTCATAACAGCCAAAAAGTAGGGGAAAATGTCCATCAATTAATGAATGGATAAAAAATATGATATATACATACAATGAGATATTATTCAGCCTTAATGAAATACTGATGCATGCTACAATATGGATGAACCCTAAAACATTATGCTAAGCAAAAGAAACTGGACACAAAAGGCCATATGTTGTATGATTCCACTTATATGAAATGTCTGGGATGGACAAATCCATAGAGACAGGAAATAGATGAATGGCTACAGGAGCTGTGGGGAGGGGAAATGAGGAGTCACTGCTAATGGGTTTCTTTTTAGATGATGAAAATGTCCTGTAATTAGAGAGTGGCCATAATTGCACAACTTTGCAAATATACTGAAAACCACTAAATGTATATATAGTTTAAAAGGGCAAATTTCCTGGTATGTGAATTGTATCTCATTTTAAAAATACCTTAGGAAAAAAGTATATGTGAATATGGGGCATGGGGAATTTTTTTACAACTCCAGAGATTATTTTTAATGTACAACAGTAAATTTTTTTAATGAAATTTAAAAAACTAAACACTCTGTAGCTTGAATGTTTATCATCATAAGGGTCTCATCACTCACTGAATGACACACCAAACAACACTTTGCATGATCTGGTCCCTACCTCTCTTTCAAACCCTTTCCTCACCTCTTTGTCTTGCTTCCTGTCCTCGGACTCCACTGTCCCCCTGTCCCTTCCCTTCATCTAAGACCCGGAGCTTGTTCTTGCCATGGCACTTGCTGTTTTCTTCCCCTGGAACCTTCTGGCCCCAGACACTCCCACGTAGTGGGCCCTCATCATCCAAGTCCAAGATGAAAAGTTAGGTTCTCTTTCCATTGACACTGAGCTAGTCACTTCCACCTCCTCCAAGTCGCTGCCTATTGCACCCTGACTATTTCCTTCAAATCACAATCAGAAATATATTTGCTTGTGGACTGCTTTGTGGTCTCACCACTTGCCATTCCTCCTTAGCCTGCATCTGGAGTGTCCCATGAGAATCCACTGCTAGGACAGTACTAGAACATGGCACGTATGCAAGTATGTAATAAATATGTGTTGAATGAATAAATAAGTGATTAGAGTTTAATGAGTAACCAAATCAAGGAAAGACTATTTCAGTGTAGGCAATTCCTGAGATCTTTGTAGGAGAAGGGGACGGAACCTGTGGAGTGAGATTAGAGATGCTAAATGAGCAAATGTTTTAAAATACTACAGTAACAGAGGAGAGAAGAGGTGGCTGATGATGTGAAATCTTGAAAAAGTAGTTGACATTTTGAAATATCTGTGTTTCCTTTTTAAAAGTAGCTGAGCTTCATTGTTTTTTGACTTGTTAACAATTGAAATTTTTCTTTAGTGACACCCTAGGTTGATGACTTAATATACTTCACTGAAAATTGTGTTTTTCTTTGTTTGAAAATGTTACAGGTACACTTCTGTTTGCTTGAATTCTGAGACACTTAGGCTGTCTTCTCTTTCTCTTTGTTCTTCTTGTCCTCCTCTTGTGGGATATTCCCACAGTGTCTCCTTTGGAATTTTGACATATGTCTGCTGGTTCAGAACGTTTTATAAATCATCTAAACCTAAACGTATGTCTGCAGTTATCCATTTATGCACCTTGATTGTTTCCCAAGTCATCACTAAAAATGTGTTTGAGAGCCTGGCCAGCTAAAAGTATGTTGTTTCCTCAGTTAGATGTCATGCCATTTTTTTTTTTCTATTAAAGTTAGTTTTGGGCTCCATTAGCCAGCAGCTTTTCAAGCTGATGTATATTTTTGGTTCACATTTGAGCCCCTAGTTTTTAATGAAGTGAATTGAAATAGAAACATATTTACCATGTGGTGGAAGTGTCTGGAATTCAGATTTGCCGTATGACTTCTTTTCTGCTGACTCCAAAGAGGGTCATGCCTTTTAGGGTTGGTCTAGATTCCTGCCATTTGCTGAGTCATGTCAGGATATGAAAATAGCAGGTTATTTTTATTTTATTTAAAATCTTTATTGTTGAAAGTATTATAATGACAGGTTATTTTTAAAGTAAACATTATAACGCCAGCCCTCGTGGAATAACATTTATTCTTCAAGGTAAAAAAAAAAATACAGTATTTTTATTCTTTTAACCAAAAGAATGATCCTTTCATCAGGTCTGATTTCCTGGCTTCCCAGGAGAGGCCCAATTCTCATGGCAGATGTTTTGGCTAGGAGAGTGAGAGGTCATTTCCCCCTACATTACATAACTAGGTAAAAACAAGCTTTTATTACAGATTTGGGTAATCAGAGAATACTCCATGCTGATAAAGTTGTGGAGGAATTCACCTTCTCCCTATATTACTTTCGAATGTAATTTTTAGAAACATTGCCTGAGAGATATTAAGCCGTCCATATCAGTAGCTTTGAAGGTTCAATATCCTTTGAACATGATGAGTCTCAAATTGAGGAACTGATGTATGAGAAGTATTCAGAGATGCATAAATGTTGGTGTATGTAGGACCTTCCTTGTGGGTTTTTCAGGAGAATTAAGTAAGATTTTGTATAGAAATTGCTTAGAATGAAAGTACTACTATGAACTGTAATTTCTATTTAATAAGATGCTTATTTTTAGCCAACACTGCTCTACCTTTAATATGGAGAGATTAGTTGTCACCTGTGGGTAGTACAGTGCCATATATATGGTTCTAGTTGTTTTATTTTATTTAAATAATCAATACCATTTATATAAAAGCAACTTACCAATATTAACTTTGTGTTAGCTAGCAATTAACTGTTGTTTGTTGAATAAGATTTGGTATTACTTTTTGACAGGGCAAAATACTAACAATAATACAACAAGTGGCTTTATCAAAGACGTGTTAAGCACTTAAACTGTGTCCTTGAGGAAAAGGCCCAGTTGTTATCCCATTTCACAGACTGACCTCCCTGATGTGGTCTTAGCCTCTTCATCACAGAGGCTCTGCTGGAGCCAGGCTAGGATAAAGTTCAATATCTTTTTTTTAGAAAGCTCCCCAAATAAGTTTAATTGGAACTAGGGCTGAACCTTTTTTTAAGTTCTCAACTTAAATGTGCATATTGACACACAGGGAATCTTATTAATATACAGATAGATGCGGTAGATGTGGTGGGTTGGAGTCTGGGAATCCGAGTTTCTGATAACTCTCAGATGACACGGATGTAGAGGATCAGCAGATCACATTTTGAATAGCCATCCCACTGGATTGCTTTTGGAACTATGCAGATGTCTGGTCTTGAAGAAATCATTTGCTGTAGAAGGCGGAGAGGTTACCCGATAGTCTGTTGGTTAGGATTTCACATCCAAAGGCTTGTTAGGTGCATTTGCTAAAGTCTTGAGTTTCTCAAACTTGAGTCAGTGGGTTTTGAAGAGTCCTTGCATTCTCAGAATCGAGTTTATATTTTGTGTTTTCCACTTGATGAAATAATCTGAAAATAATAGACTTAGGCATATAGTCTGAATCACCAGTTGACCATCAGATACTGTCATGTGGTTTTGGCAGCAAGAGATCCCCTATATTGACAGAGTTATCTTTAATTTGATGTGGCTCAGAGTAGAGTCCCTGAAATCTTAAATTCTCAAGTTTGATAAATCCACAGATAGTATCCACTATAAATAGTATTTTCTAAAGGAGACCCTCTGAATTTCAGTGAATTTGAATAAGCCACTTGACTTGCTAGATAATTGACATCTCTAAAATGAGGGGGCTAGGTCTAATGGGTCTCTTAAGTGTTTTCTGCTAAAAAATACTGGAGGTTATTTTTTGGCGGTGGAGCAAGTTTAGAAGCAGATGGCAGTTATATTAATTGGATGATAATATCTGAAAGCAAACCAGGAAGAGAACTTACTATCCTGAAATGAATTCTCATCTCTTGTTGTAAGTAGCAGGGAAATTTTACATTTGGGGGCATTTGCTTCTGTGGCCATTGAACCTTATTCCACTACAAGTTCGGTTGCCTATCTAATCCTATCAGAAAACATCTGATCAAATCTACTAGTCACAAAATTAAATGTGTATAGTAGAGACATTTTCATTACTTCCTTTCTATTCACTCATTTTGAAGACAAAGTTCTAAAAATAATATCATGCTACTAGCAGATGAGAATTATAGGTGATAGAGAGAGAATATAAATAACTTCCATATTTGAAAAGGTGGAAAATGGAGACTCATTAAATATGTTGAAGTCACATGTTTTTAGTTCAAAATAAAATAACTTACTACTAATGAATACAGAAAAATTAATTAGCTAAAAACATGCCTCTGGTTTTCATTAATATACTTCTTTTTATTTATAAAGCGGTATCTGTAGGCCTCAGTCACTATTTCTGGAAGGAGCCTAGCCCTTCTCTTTCTGCCTCAGCCAAAGCCCACTAATAAGTGTAAAGGCCTAAACCTTAGCCTGAGGTCCCTAGCCCAGCACTTCACTTGGTTCTCTGGATGCCAGAAGCCATTGTCTCCATATTTATTAAGAAACAGAGATTCCAGGAGATGATTTTTTCCCCTGAGAATTCAAACGAATATTGGTACCTCCAGCCTTCTTGTTTTGCAGAAAGGATTCAGCAGTTTCCATTTGCTTAAAATAAAATTGCTTTCTGCCATTTTCATGGGAGAGGAGAGTATTTAATATTTATCACAGCCTTGCAGACAGTTTCAGATCAGCAGATGCAGGGATCTTCTCATCACACAGTATTGGCTCTTATACTTTTCTCTACTTTTGTTCCTTTTATGGTTCCTGGAGTTTTTCTTCACCATTGAAATTAAAACTGGAGAAAGCATGTCTGAACGCAGCACAAGTAGGCAGAATTTTACCACAATTATGAAACTGCAAAGCATGGGTTTGGACAAGGACATAGACTTTCCATTTTCAGGGTGCCAGTGTCAGGAGACTGACATAGCTGTGCTTTGCTTGCTCTCTCACCCAGTATTTTCAGACAAGGTATCTGAGCCTGTGAAGTCTGGGAATTGCTGAAGCTTAGGGAGTGGCAGAGCCAGGACTCCAGTACGTGTGCTTAGAAGGCTCATTTCACCTCCTCATACTTTTTCTCAGCAAAGTGTAGTTTGGGAGTTGAGTGGACACATCAAAAGGGAAGGAATAATGATGAGGTCAGAGGGTAGTCAACATTTCAAATTGTTGGCAGGCTAAACTCATGAGAAGAAATGTAATAGAATTGCATGAGCTCATGGCAGGAGTGATGCCTGGGAAGGAAAGGAATGAGAGGCGGGGTAGCTTTGAGTAAAGAGAAATGGGAAATAATTAAGCCTAAATTGTAACACTGGGAAATACCTTAATGGATGGATGAGTGCCAGAATGAATATAATCAGCAGTCAGATGGATTGAGGCTGTCTCCCAAAAGCCATATCAAAGAAATAAAAAGATGAGAAGACTGGGAAAAGAGTTAGGGAGAATGAAAAGAAATGTTAGATAGAGTCCCTGAAAGGCAGAGAAGTAAACTGAGGTCGGGTACTAGTTGAAGACATATGACCAAGAATAGAAAGAACACAGTGAAAATGAAGGCCTCATATGGAAGAGGTTAATGGACCACCAAACAGGAGGACTCAGGGAGTGGATTCAGTAATGCCCCCCGCCCCCCGCAAAAAAAAAGGAACCTCAGAACTTAACCTTATTTGAGAATGGGATCTTAGCAGATGTGATTAGTTGAGTTTACTAGTATACCAGAGGCAGTCCTAAATCAAATGACTCATGTCTTCATGAGGGGAGAGGACACACACAGCTTGGACATGTGAAGACAGAGGAGAGGTTGCAGTGATACAGCTGTAAGCGAAGGGATGCCAAGGATTCTTGCCACTCACCAGAGCTAGGAAGAGAAAAGGGAGCGTTCTGTCCCAGAGCTGTCAGCGGGCACTTGGGCCTACCACCACCTTGATTTCAGTCTTCTGGCCTCCAGAACTGTGAGAAAATGAATTTCTCTTCTGTTAAGCCACTCAATTTGTGACAATTTCTTACTGCAGCCCTCAGAAGCTAATACATCGCCCTACACTAGACCCTTCCACAAAACTCTAACAATTTTGAGATAGAAACTAGAGCATCCTCCGGGGAACAGGAGTCTGATCGTCATTGAACTTTTCTCCACAGCAACACCAGGATGCAAGAGGGCAAAGGAATAATAGTTTCCATGTCTTGCAACAAGCAAATTTAAGCTTAGCATTTTATTTCTGGTTACTGTATTTGAGTGAGAGGATAAAATGAAGATAGTCTGTATAAAATCTCAGTTTTTCAGATATAGAGAGAACCTCTCTGAAAGTTACTTTAGAGAACATCTCCTGGGGGTTGGGGGGCGATAGAAGAACAGAAAAGAATCCAGGAGAAAGAAATTACATGCAGGAAAAAAGAACAAGTAGGAAATTTGGTGATTTTTGTATAAAGAAGCAGTGAGAACTTGAGCTTTTAGGATTGTGATAGGGGAGATAATCAGAAAATGTTCCACTAAAAATAATTTGAAATGCTGAATGAAATATACAAATATTCACTCAAAGACATAGGTGAGCTATGAAAAAAAGGAAGGGGACAAAAAAAAAAAACCAACAAAGAAGAAACTAAAATTCAAAAGAAGGAGTGCTGTGCCCATTGCTGCTTAGTATGAGGGGGTGTTTGTAGACCTTTGTCAGTAAGATAAATGAGAAACATGATTGCTTGAATAACTAACTAATGGTGTACAAAAAACTACAAAAACACAGCATATCAATAACTATTTGAAATTATAACATACTATTATTTCAACACATAAAAAATTAGACAGGAGGAAGCTGGGAGATGAACTGTGAGAGAGAGCCAAGATGGGAATAATATGCTAAGGACATCGACATGATCTGCTTTTAGATATTGATGGAGACATTAAGCATTAGTATGGATTGTAATAAACCACTTCTGAGATAGAAGTGGAATGTATAATTTCATACAAAAGGAAAAACTGATCTAGCCAGTGGAAATAGGAAGGAGAAAAAAAGTGAAACAAAAACTGAAATAGGATATTCAAAATAAACTTAAAGATAAAACCATTGAGAAAAAATATTTAAGAATTAGATTATTTAGAATAAATGCTTAACATTGAAAAATTTTAGCTGAGCAAAGTTGATGAAATGGATGGGTAAAAATAAAAAGCACCTGCCGGATCTGGCCTAGTAGATTTGGGTTAAGGTGGCAACCTGAATGCAGAGGGATTAAGAAGACCATGTTGTTGTCATTTTCTCCAATTAAGTGGTGGGGAGTGGGGAGCTTTTCAGGAGGACTTACCCAGAATACATCATAGTGGACATTGAATGAGGGGCAGCTTAAATGATGTCTTCTCAACTAAGAATCTGTAGCAATGGATTTTGCTTTGCTTTCTGTAAAGTGGTATATGATCTGAGTTTCTCAATTGCATTTTATAAAGGTCCTAAATCACTTCTTCTTTCAGATTCCAACCAAGAGAACATGTCATTCAGATTCGGCCAACATCTCATCAAGCCCTCTGTGGTGTTTCTCAGGACAGAACTGTCCTTCGCCCTCGTGAACAGGAAACCTGTGGTCCCAGGACGTATCCTTTGTTTTAAGAGAAGAAAAATTTTAAAAGCCTCTGAACCTAACACACCACACGAATACAGGATTGGCCTCCAATATCTGTCTGAAAGGTAAACAAGGAATCCACTTCTCCCCCTCTTTGGACAAACCAGGTAAGATGTTCCATTTATTCTCGATTCAGTTGGTGGCGCCGGTAATATGCTTGATCAGTTTTGCAGAACTTCTGGAAAGAGTTGCTTAGCAACTGTGGCTTCCGAGGAGAGTTTTTGCCTGACCTTTTCACTGTGGTAGCTGTGTAAATAAATAGGTGCTTCTAAAATGGTCCCAATAAATATCATGGACACTTTGTTTTCAGTTATCAATTGTGAATTTTAATAGTAAAATAGAGATTGGGTGGCACTTTCGTGAAGTGAAAGTAAGGGATTATGGGAAGATTTGAAACACATTGGTTTCTTTACCTCTTGGAAATCATTCAAGCTGGAAGTTTTATTTAAATTCATATACATAAATATGCTTACAAATATTTTTTTTCATGGTAGGGTCTGAAATAGCATTTTGTCTTGGAAAACATCCCAGCTTCTAGATCATTATCCCTCCGACTATCGAGTTGTAGTCTTTCTTCCTATTGACTTCCATAGGCACTTCATTCTTTGCAGTGGAAATAGCAGGGATTTGTTAAATGCTTTGGAGAGTAATTTTTATGATGTTGAAGATACCAATTGTGATTGTGTGCATATGACTTTTGTACTGACTCTTTAGAATTTTTTTTTCTCTTTCTGCCTAACTTAATTTACTCTGCAGAGTTCAACAAAGCATAAAATTTTATATTTTAAGATAAGAATATTCCACACTGAGACATGATTTTACTTTGAAATATATTGCTAGTAATTCTAAATCTATAAATATGTCAAAAATTTTTTCAGAGTGATTTATATTTTTTTTCATGTGGGAATTTTCAAAGTGCTTGAGAATTTTATGACTATTCTTTCTTGGCCATGTAACTATGGTACATCAAAAAGAATACAAACAAGAAAATATGCACCAAAAGATAGTTGTGATTTTATGATAGACTTTCAAATTTCTTGAATCCAAATTTTAACTAAACTAATTTTGTAAATTTATAAAACTAATGACCACAGCAATAAATCAGTAAATGACATATGCTTTTCTTGATAATATTTAACTCCTCTTTAAATTCATAAAAAATAGCTTAAATTATACTCAATATTAGGAAATTTCATTCTTTTGTTTATTAATGTAAAAGAAATAAAGTGGAGTGATTTAGAAAGGTCATAGAAAACAGAACAATGTTTAAGTTATCTGCCAGTTTTGTAGTAGGATCTTCTCAAAGACCTGCAGTTCTTGAAATAACAGGAGCTTTTTGCATTTTATTTTTTCATGTGATTGTGCTGCAAGTTTGCAGTTTTCTCTTTCATTTGAGGAATTTTTTAAGCAAAATGTTAGGAACTCCAGTGACAAAAGAATTTGGTTTAAATGCCATCTCTTTCTGGGTGCCAGCTTTAATTGACTTCTGTCAAAAAACTGAGGGAACCTGGGAAGGGATGTGAATTTAGATGAAGAAATTTTAATGCCTTCGACTGAGAAAATGTGGGCTTGGAGAGCTGCACTGCCTTTTTAATGGTTAATAATGGAATGAACTTCGTGAATTTTTTACTTACATTTTGATAGTAAGAAACTTGCTTTTTCATACTGTTTTTAACCCACTCTGAATGTGTGATGTGTAAGACCTGGTCACAAATGCTTTGGAACACAAGGAACTGACATGTCTGCTTCTGGGCAAATGTCTGCCCCCAGCAGTGAGCAGGGAGTGAGTGATGATTGCATTTGTTCTACGGAACACTGGAATTGCCATGTGGAAGTGAGTCCTGGACAGTTACTACGTCTTTGAGTAAATGCCAAGGAGATGGGGGACATTGTATTAGAATAACAAACCTACTTGTTTGGAAGGTAGCAAGCGGGACCCAGTCCTTTCTGAGGACAGAACAGTGAGAACCGGATCGTTTTGTCATCAGTTCACTCTGAAAGGTTATCTCACATCTGCAGTGCTTAAGGTGGTCCCGGGGCCAGGAGAGGATGCATTCAGGCAATCCTATTTATATGATGATTTTGTAGCTTTTTATTTCACTTTACCTTTGTAAACTCTGTTAAGTGATGACTGTGAGAAGAATCTTAACAAGTTACTTATTCCCTTGCAGAAAGCGACATTCTTTTGTCTGTGATTTGGGAATTGAAGCTGTGGATAGCTCTGCCCACTAACATTTCATAAAATAATTGGTTATATGTCTGCAGTGGGCTTTAATCTTTCCCCAGTATTCTAGTCTCTCTGCTCTCATTTAGCCCCTTGGGTGGGTCAGCGAGCCTGTGTCTGGATCTCCAATCAAGCCTGTACCTCGTTCTGAGCCACCCTCTGATCATATCGTTCTCCTATTCCCTTGCTTACAAACAACTATTAAAAATAATGAGTCTCCCCCAATCCTTGCCTTTGTTTTTTTATAAGGATAAAGTCCAAACTCCTTAGCATAGTTTTGGGGGGAAAAATCATTATCTTTTTTAAAATTTCACTTTTATTTTTCAATTAAAGTTTCCATTCAAAACTATTTTGTACTAGTTTCAGGCATTTAGCATAGTGGTGGGCATATACTTTACAGAGTGGCCCCCCAATTCCAATACCTGCCTGGCACCATGCATCATCTCACTCAGCCCTTCCCAGCTCTTTGCTAAACAAGCATGTGTTTCTGTACCGTTTCCCCTGCACTCTCTTCCCCTGCTGCCCTCCCCATCCTTTTCATTTCTGCTCAAGTGCTTTGATACCTGTCCCACTGTTACAGAAAACCAGAGAAGAACCAAGCAACGCTTAGAGAGATGGAGTTACATTTATTATTATTATTACGTGCGGGCCCAGAGGGAAATGTCTCTCAAATTCTGGGCCAAGTCACACGGGAAGTTTCCGGTATTTATATGTTTTTACCTTCTTTGTCTCCCAAATAAGGACTTTTCCTGTTCCCTTTGCAAGTTCTTAAAGAGCCCTATGTGCTGGGGCTTTGAGACCTCAACCAAAGGTCTGGCCTGGTGCCAGCACTGATAACTTCTTCTGGGGAAGGTTTATGGCCTCTTTGGAACAGGGAGTAGTCTTATTTCCTTATTATTTAAGCAAGCAAGCATTTACAGAAGCCAAAATAGCAGGGTTAAAATTTCAAACAGCCGTTTTTATATAAGATGGATGCTTCACCACCTTTGTAGGAACAGTATATTCTGTCCTTTTTGTGACAGTTGGTTCATTCATTAGTCACATGTTGATTCATTCAACAGTTTATTACTGAGTTCCTACTCTGTGCCAGGCATCATTCCAAGCAAGTTTCCCATTCTGCTTCCTGTCACAACCAGCATTCCTACTTGTCTCTGCCCTGGGTCCTTAGTCCCTGGGAAGGGGAGGGAGCAGGACCTGCTCTTACGCAGCTCTTTATCCTGGCATCCGGAGTACCTGCTGACTGCATTTAGTGAACCTGTAAATGTCAGGAGCACCCGGATCATTTCAGTTAATGGGGTGGGGCAGTAAGGGTCTGCCTGTCAGTATTCCCTGCACAAAGCCAGGGCTTGTCACCATTTTATTCCAGATTTTTTAGTATCATATTCAAGCTCTGTTTTCCCTTCCTGCCTTGTCAGTGACAATCTTGTTTATATTTCTGTGCTATGACTGTACCGAGTTAAGTCTAAAAGCAGTGAATGAATGGATGGCTGATGGGAAAGGATTCTCCCCCCCCCTTTTTTTTTTGTATTTTGCATGTTAATCTGTCAATGGACAAGTCTGTATTTTAAGAGCAGTACATTGGCATCATTATGTGAACTGGACATTTTTATCTTGTATTTTTGGTGATTTATTTTAAAGGAGTATGCAGGTGGTCTTTGGGGAATGTGCCATTCAGAAGTTACTTATAAATGTCATCTTTGAACTTGTGCCCTCGCTAACATTTTGAGGGCTCCCCACCTTCAAGCCTTTTTTCCTATGACTTTGCTTCCTGACTTTTTCATACCTGTCAGAGGAGGAAAGGAACTGTCAGATCAGGGGCTGAGGATCTGCTTTTGAAGCAAGACTATTTGCTTCCTGCTCAAAGAGCCACTTCAGTCCCTCCTTGTCCCCACCTAAGGCAAACACTCTGTTCGGGCAGTGTTTGAAGCCGACTGAATAGCTCTGGCCTCCATGGCGCACCACTCTAGAAGAATGTGTCAGAATGTCTTTAATCCATTAGTTTCTTGTTACTGGAAAGTGCTTTCCAGAGTTTCTTGGTGAGAAAGCAGAAGCGTCTGGAATGGCATCTTTAGAATTCTACAGGGGCCCTCATTCCTCAGTGTAGCCCAGCTCTTGTTCGTGGCTTACACACATTTGAACCACGATAGTTACCGCTTCTCCCCACCCACTCTCTTTGCATTGTGCAGTGCCTACCTCTCATCTTGAGTTGAGCATGAGAAATAAATTTGAACATTAGCGGAATCCATTTGGGGACTAGGGCTTTTATTGTAAATAAAATTATTCATTTGTTATGTCCTGTAGTTTTCAGCAGACAGCGAGCGTATTGATCGTTGGGTTGCTTTCAGAATGGCATAAGGAGCTCTAATATAAGGGGGACGTGGCAACATTCATGGACGGGATGAATGCGGTGTGTAACGACAGAGACAAACCTCACTTGCTGGCCATACTATATTATACAAATCATTTGTCAATAGATTATTGAATTAGTTATTAGAAAGCAGATCTCTCCAAACAGGAGCATTGCACACAATGTTATCAGGGCCAAACAACGTTAGAATGATGCATTGAGGACAGCCTTCCAAGGTGTGTTTGTGAAAAATTGGACTAAGTAACTTAAAGGACATTTCTGCTGATGTATTAGAAACAAAAGTTTTGTACAATGGAAATTGTGCTCTGAGGTCCAACTTCAATTAGATAAAAAGTAAAACCCTGGTAAATGTCTTTTAAAACACAATTTCAGCTATCCAAACAAGCGATGTTTAGATTTCTCTTTTTTTCAGACCATTTCATGTTGAGTTCTCCTGAAATAAATGAAGAAAGAATAAAAATAGCTTCGTTACTTAACAGTGCTTTTTACGGAAGCACTATAAGCTCTAAGATGCTATAGATAAAAGTGCCCTTTTCATCCTTCCGTAAAAATCAGAAATATTCATCATTTCCTAAGTAAGTTGTAATGTTGTGAATTTCTTTAATTGTTCAGGAAACGGCAGTTATTAGTGATCTGATGATCTTTCATTTCTCAAAAGAGTTTCTTTGCAAGCCTTCCTGTGCAAATAAAATGAGCACAAGCACATTCTAATATCTTTATGACTAAAGACAGATGTTTTTGCTCTTAAATTCCCCCAAGCCTATATCTGTTTTTGCACCCTCTGTATGCCTGCTGCAATTAGGAGGTTAAAGTACTCTTGGAGAGATGTTCAAAGACAATCTTGCCATCCTTTGTCCTGAGCTGTAACTGGATTGTCTTGTGGTCATATTTTTCTTGCCTTTATTTGGCAGATTATTGCATTCCAAAGATCTGTGTGTAGCTGTGGTTGCTCAGTTAGAGTTCTCTTTACCCTGTTGTTTTTAAAAATATATATTTTATTGTTTTTTTACAGAGAGGAAGGGAGAGGGATAGAGAGTTAGAAACATCGATGAGAGAGAAACATCGATCAGCTGCCTCCTGCACACCTCCTACTGGGGATGTGCCCTCAATCAAGGTACATGCCCTTGACTGGAATCGAACCCGGGACCTTTCAGTCCACAGGCTGACATTCTATCCACTGAGCCAAACCAGTTAGGGCTCTTTACCCTGTTTTTTATGGGAAAGATTCCCATGTAGTGTGCACCTGCTTTTGGTTAGTAGAAGGCATCGCTGTCAGCTAGAACCAGTTTGTGGTGGCGTTGGTCAGCAGGAACAAAGGGAGCTCTTAGATGCTTCTATAATTCACTAAGTTGCTTGACATCTTGTTTTCAGTGTCTAGAACCTGCCACAGAGGGTCCTGCCAGCCCCCACTGCAAGGCAAACCTTGTGTGACCGTCATCCATCTCAACTTGTCATCTGTGAAATTGTCACAGAGAGCAAACCCATTTGCTCTCAAACCCCTGGTTTTTAGTTGATAGTGACCTCGCAGTGTTGAGGAGGATTCTGAGGCTGCCTTCAGGGTCAGCGGGCAGGAGCTAGCACGGGTACCAGAAGAGAAAGCGGAGCCAGCCTTGCCAGGCTCTAACTCTCCCACGTTTATTTTTTGTTCCTGGAGCTGAGACTGGCCTCTTTACTGTTATTATAGACAGCATGATGGATCGTTGGCAACAGAAACTGAAGGAATTAATAGATACTTTATATGTGTGCAAGGAACATTTGAAATTGCATGGAACAAAATGTGTGGACTTTATACACTTTACTCTGGCTCCTTCAAATAAAGGTGGCCCGCCCATGAAACAGCGTGCCTGAGCCTTGTACATCTTGGTCTCTAGACCTCATCTAGGCCGCCTCCAGCTAGCCGCTGTTCTCCCGGCTCCTTGCTGCCTGCGGCTGGGGAGGACATGCACGCGATGGCATTCTGGTTCCCTTGGCTCCTTGCTTATTATTTAGTTGTGACTGTTTTCCCTTGACCTTGACCTCTTCTCCATAGTAGGGTTTGCCTTCTGGCGTTAGGCCCTGCTGTGAACGAGCTGAGACGGGCTGCCTGGACATGCTTGTGTGTTAGAGGAGGAAACTCCAACTGGCTTTTCGATCAGAGCTTTTAGGAGGTTCCTGCATTCTCTCAGAATTGCACAAAACCTATAGAATCACTTTTGCAACCAGTTAAAGATACCTTTGCAATCTGCTGATCTATACAAAATAGAATTTTGTGTGAGGGTAGGAAAGAGGAGGACGATATTAGGAGTGCTCTCTCTCCCACTCTAGCAAATGATAGGATGATAATTTTATATATGTATTAAAGTAACACTTTGAATATTTCTTGAATTAATTGCAAAAGTGAGCAGTCTTTAACACAGAAAACCATCCCCCATTTATACTTATTTCTTTGTGAAACTTTCCGCAGGTAATTTCAAACTATCACGGTTAGCAATCACTGAACTTGGTTCATTATATTCTGGACACATTTGTGATCTGCTTTCCATGAAAGTCATCAGATTGTGAGGAACAGGAAGAGGCTGGGCCTGTGCTGCCAGCCCGGCACTGGTGACAGAATGTAATTAGAAGTAATGAATGGAATAATACATCATTACTCAAAGAAATGTCATGAAATTAACTCAAATAATGCACAGTGTATCCTGATTTCCACTTTCAATGAAAATAGATTTGTTAGAACATCAGTAGACAGTCCATGTTTATCCTATATTTTCATACACATATCAAAACTGTTAAAATCTATTGAATAAATATACATGGATTTTCTACAACACAATAAGTTAAGATGACTTTCTTTTGCTAATACAGTCTCATGGATATTCTTTATTATACGTACATAATGTGTATATATGTTCACTTCTTAGAATTAGCATAATTAATTTATATTTAATGCAAATTAATGATCTAATTTATTTACTTAGCTCCCATTTCCTTTCTCAAACTAATTGACTGAAAAAATAACTACTATAAATTTGCAAATAGCTCTTGGGCACAATTCTTAAATTGGCCTTGTCCTAAGAACTGCCTACAGTACTAGCCATCTGAACCTGTTTTGTGATCTTAAATATTTTTCTGGGGTTTCTGCTCCAGGCCTTAAATACGCTTCAGGAGTCTCAGTTTGGCTTAGATATACCCACAGTTGGGGGTTAAGAGGTGGGTGGGTATGTCTTAGGCAGAGGAGTTGTTTTTATGTGTAGTGATTAGTATGACATGCGGCACTGACCAATGTGATAGGTGTTCTGGAAGCTCTCTGCTGGGCCAGACATGAGCCTGTTGATTTCTGCACTTTGGGGAGGTCTGGGGGTCCCCAGTGAGGCAAAGAGGAGTGAGCAGCACTCAGGGAGTAGTGAGTACAGAGCACTTCAATATTTTAATAACAGAAATGGGCGCGACAGTGGGTACAGTCGCAGTAACAGCCCTGGTTTTAGAGAGGCAAAAGCTGATAGGAGGAAGCTGCCATCAAATCCTTGGGCTCAAACCTGGTATTTATTCTTCAACATCATGGAGGCTAGCAGAACAGTAGATTCACCAATTAGTTAAAAACAACAGAATTCTCCATTCGTTCCCAATGGCCGTCTTCCTCATGATGAACTGGTAGCTGCCTACCAGCGGGTCCGGGGAAGCCGGGCTATGAGACCCAGACAGGGTTTTCTGTCTTTTCCATGTGGGGTGGCAGTGTGGAAAGTGTACACACACACACACACACACACACACACACACACACACACCTTATTAATATCTTTTGTTAAAAATATTTTGGAAATTAATTAAAATAATGTTTCAAGATGAACAGTGCAATTGGAGTCAGTATTTTGTTTTGTGTTCACTGACCCATGAGCCTTTGAAATAGAAAAGCTGAACCTCAGGCCAATGGTGGTCCCACTTCATGGGAATCCAGACTTCACCCAAATGCCTCACCCTCATGCCATTTTCTTTCCACCCTCTAGTTGTCCACCATGTGCAGCCAGACTCTCTGTGGCGTCGGTTAGGTGTTCTGAGGACTTATTTTCCCTAATTTCAAACCTTCCCCATCACTTCTGCTTTCCAGTGCTTTATTGTTATAATCTTTTAAAAATTTTATTTATTGACTTCAGAGAGAGAAAAAGACAAATATATATTTTTGTTGTTCCACTTACTTATGCATTCATTGGTTGATTCTTGTATGTGCCCTAACTGGGGATCAAACCTGCAACCTTGGTGTATCAGGATGATGCTCTAACCAACAGAACTACCCAACCAGGGCTCTCCACTGCTATAATGTTGTAAATCTATATATACTCTGCCACTCATATTTTTCCTTGACTTCGGTGGGTTTGTTGTTGTATCATAATCATCAGTATTATTTAAGAATCGGATTAACCTTGGTGACTTCTGAAAATCTGCAAGGCTTAAGGCTGACACTGCAGAGCTGGAGTGTGGGCAGGCAGTTAGCTTGACGAGCAGCATAGTTTGCTCCACGGTACAATCTGGTCCAGGAGGAGATTCATCTGGCTCTCTAATTTTTCTCTTTTCTAATAGGTTTTGAAATGGCTGTAGTTATCAAGAGCTCTTTTCATTTTCAAGATTTATTCCCAGTTCAGGAGATTTGTTGGAACTAAGAATTATCTGTTGAGTGCTAATACTTTAACAGTAAACCATGATCCCCTTCCATTCACCAAAGCTGATTGCTTTAACAGTTGTTAAATAAGATATGTCAGGATAAAATAAATCAACAGAAATTACATTAAAATCTTGGAGTGTTCCTCATGCAGACATCTGGAATACTAGTTAGTATTTTTCTGTTCTGTTTAGGGACCAAATGTACCCCTGGAAGCTTTTTCTCATGTTGCTGTATCTGCGATAATGAGATTGAACTTTAGGAGTGCAACACACATTCCGTGGGACTTTCCACGTTGCCCTGGAACATGCGCAGCTAAGGTCTAACAGAAAGGATGTCGCCATTTATGGAGAAATACCACCTCTAAGAGAAAGCCAGCCCCACCACACTGCACCATCCTCCATGCTTCCACACTGCGTAAGGGCAGAAAGTCAGACAGTTGGAATGAAGAATGGGAGAGGCTTTCCTCATTCCTCTTTCTGGAGTGAGTACTCCTACTGCCCCTAAAGTCATGTGTGAGAGGACCCTCAAAGCTCCAAGCTGGATGATTTCAATAAAAGAATGCTGGCATCTTGCCCCCTGGCTTGGTGCTGGCTGAGCTGTGGCACCGGCAGGCGATGCAGGCCCTGGCCTTAGAGGGGAACAAGACTGGACAAGCACTAGGAGAGCTTCCCATGTGCTCTGTGAGTTTGGGATTGCACATGAGCCCAGACCAGCGCTTGCTTCTCATTTGCATTGTTCTGAATGCAGAGTTGGGTAGGGGAGGCTTTTGGAGTGGCTTCCAGTTGAGCAAGAAGGGATTGGGGAATAATTCCTAGGAAAGAGATGGAACAACTTTGCTATTCCACCCTAAGTTTCTGTAGCCCTTGGAGGAAACATGCAAGCAGCTCCCTAGGTTCCTGTAAAGGGCCATGAATGTAGTGCCTCAGATAGACACTGCTCAACTGAGGCACTGGCCTATCCAGCAAGGAGGTTGGGTCATGGACTACTTGCAAGTTATAACGGGAAACATGACTGTCCTTTTGTAAATGGATCCTCAGAAACAGACAGAGTGACAGTAAAGCCTGAATACCTTCCTGGAAATAACCTATCTACCAACTCCAGACTATGCATGGCCCCCATGTTTGCAGAGGGTCCCCTCAGATGGAACTGGAATTGGATCAGGGACACGAGCCTTTCACCTGCTGACAGACAGTTACCTGAGATCACTCAGCCTCTAACAAAAGGATGAGGAGCCCTGGCTGATTTTGAAGCATCCATCTTATATAAAAACTGCTGTTTGAAATTTTAACCCTGCTATTTGGCTTCTGTAAATGCTTGCTTGCTTGCTTAAATAATAAGGAAAATAAGACTACTCCCACTTCAGAGAGGCCATTATACCTTCCCCGGACGAAATTATCAGTGCTGGCACCAGGCCAGGCCTTTGGTTGAGGTCTCAAGACCCCAGCACATAGGGGCTCTTTAAGAACTTGCAAAGGGGGCCGGAAACACCCCATATTTGGGAGACAAAGAAGGTAAAAACAATATAAATAGGGAAAATTCCTCCATGTTGGGGCCCAGAATTTGAGAGACATAGCAGCTTTAAAATATGCAATACAGTATAATTAGCTGTCATGCTACACTTTATTTCCATGAAATATTTATTTTATAATTGAAAGTTTTTACCTTTAGACCCCTTTACCCATTTCTCCCATTTCCCCCCAATTGCAAACTCACCTCTGGCAACCACCAATCTCTTCTCTGTATCTATGAGCTTGTTTTTGTTTTGTTATTTAAATTCCACATACAAGTGAGATCATACCGTATTTTTCTTTTTCTGTCTGACTTATTTCACTTATCATAATGCCCTTAAGGTACATCCATGTTGTCACAAATAGTAAGATTTTTTTTATGGCTGAATAATATTCCATGTCTATAGATGCCATGTTTTCTATATCTATTTATCCATCAGTGGACACAGGTTGCTTGGCTGTTGTATATACTGCTGTGATAAACATGGGAGTTCATATACCTTTTTGAGTTGGTGTTTTCATTTTTTTGTATTAATACCTCAAAGTGGAGTTGCTGGATCATATGGTAGTTCTATTTTTAATTATTTGAGAAAACTCCATACTGTTTTCCATAGTGGCTGCACCAATTTTATTCCCACCATCAATGAGAAAGGTTTTCCTTTTCTCCACATCATTGCCAACACTTATTTGTTGTTTTTTTGACAATACTCATTCTAACCGGTGTGTGGTTTTGATTTGCATTTTGGTTGTAGGGAGGTATTTAATTAATGATTCAATCTCTTTATTAGTAATCATTCTGTTCAGATTTTCTATTTCTGGAGATACTTTTAATTATGAAAAGTAAATGCAAAGTTATAGACTCTGCTGAAGATGTTCCTGAGGGTCTGGAAAGGGGTTCAATATAGAATGACTAGCAAAGTGATAGCAAAGAATACAACTGCCGTTCATCCTCACCTCCACCAAGTTGAGATTCTTCAATCCCTGTTTATGGAAGTAAAGGGATGACATCATAAATCCTGAAGAAAAAGTGGTTTGTCACTGAGTACTGTATTAGATAGCAGTATGGGGCTTGTTGATTGACTTAAAACATAGGAAACAAATCTTGAATATAGTAGATGTTGGATAAGTATTTATGGGATACATTTAATTTTGGTTCAAAACAGGGTGTTAGGTAAAGGAACCTTCATTTATTTAGTTAACAGGTATTTTCTGAAGGCCTGCTCTATGCCAGGTTCTTCTGATCCGCTTTTCTTTTTCTGATCTAAAGCTGGCAAACACTTAGGCTGAAGAAAGACCAATCCAAAGGTTGAATGCTCTTGGACTTTTTGGAATGACAGCAGCCAGAGTGATCCTATTAAACACGTTGAATCCATGTCACTTCTCTGCTTATTCCCCCCACAGTGGCTTCCTGCTTTCCTCAAACTAAAGCCAAAGTTATCACAATGATCTACAGGGTCCCCACATGAACTCCCTATGTCCCTCCCCACCATCCTTACTCCTCCTTATTTTATCCACCATCATCTTATAGTACGTTGAATGGTGACTCCCCAAAAATGTCTTAATCTGTGGAACTTTGAATATTACCTTACATGGAAAAAGGTCTTTGTAGTTGCAATTAAGTTGAGGATCTTAATGTGAGGATAACATCCTAGATAAACTGGGTAAACCTTAAATCTCATGGCAAGTATCTTCCTAGGAGTGGGAGTTACATAGAGAAGAGGTCAGGGAGGCAGAGTGATGGGGTCACAGGTGAAGGAATGCTGGCAGCTACTAGGAGCTGGGAAAGGCAAAGAACAGACTTTCTCTTGGGGCTCCCAGAGGAAGAACAGCCCCTTTTCACCTTGATTTCAGGCTTCTGACCTCTATGCTGAGAATCAGCTGCTGTTGTTTTAAACCACAAGTTTGTGGTAGTTTGTCTCAGCAGCCACAGGAAACTGATACAGTCCCCACACTGGTGTTCCTGCCACACCCACTTCCTGTTCATCAAACATTCTAAGTGTTCTCTGGCCTCTCAGCCCTGACCCAGCCATCCCTTCTCCTTGGAATGCGGTTAGGTGTATGTATGCCAATGTCTCAGGATGCTCATCCCTTTATTTTAAGATCGCACCACCCCTCCCATTTTATATTTTGCAGCATTCATACCCTAACTTGCTCTATAACTTAGTATTTTTGCCTCAGGGTAACTGGAATGTGAGCTCTGTGAGGGTGGGGGTTGCTGTCCCATCTGCTCAGGACTACATCCTCACAGCCAGGGACCTGGCCTGGTGCATGGCAGGCATTCAGGAATTATTTGTTAAATGAGTAGCCCTGGTTGGCCAACTGGACCATTTATCTTTAAAGCTGAAAAAAAGACAAGAGTCCTCATTTAGCAAGTAAAACGAGTTGATCTAGTTTCACACCAGGCTCTGTGCTGCGTGTTGATTGAGTGTCAACCTGGATTTTTACAGTTACACACATGCACACACTCACACTTGGATGCATAGTTAATATTCATAATTTCAAAGTGCCCTTCTCTGAAAAGAAGTAACAGGTGGCTTCAGCATGGAAAAGTGTCTTCCCCTGCCCACCCTAGCACAGCTCTCAGAGATTTCACGTGGGTCCCAGCCAGCCTGGGGAAAGCAGTTACTTCTTGGCTGCGCCCTGTTTCTGAGGTGACATTTTATATCCTCCTAAATGTCACAAATTAACACAGGGTTTGATAACTCATCAGCTGGTGAGCTTTGATTTCCCATGATTTTATATGCCCTTCCATTCCCTCCTCAGGGAGTCTAGAGCTGAGTTGTATGCAGTTTTTTCATCTTTTAATTCATTTTTGTAGTCCTGTCTTCCTGGCTTCCCCCTCATACAGATTCTCTTACATGCATCCTTATTTGTAAACTAGAGGCCCGATGCATGAAAATTCGTGCAAGAGTAGCCCTCCTTCCCCCGGCTGCCGGCACTGGCTTCCCTCCAGCACCCGGGACCCAGGCTTCCCTCTTCCAGCTGCCAGCAGGCACCTGGGACCCGGGCTGGCTTCCCTCTGGCCACCTGCAGGCACCGGGACCCAGGCTGGCTTCTCTCCTGCCACTGGCAGGCACCCAGGACACAGGCTAGCTTCTCTCCGGCCCTGGCCTTGTCAGGAAGGATGTCCAGAATGACATCCGGAGGGACATCTGGTCTAATTAGCATATTACCCTTTTATTATTATAGATGTTTCTTTCTTTTTTTTTTAATATATATTTTATTGATTTTTTACAGAGAGGAAGAGAGAGGGATAGAGAGTTAGAAACGTCGATGAGAGAGAAACATCGATCAGCTGCCTCTTGCACACCCCCTACTGGGGATGTGCCCGCAACCAAGGTACATGCCCTTGACTGGAATCGAACCTGGGACCCTTGAGTCCGCAGGCTGACGCTCCATCCACTGAGCCAAACCGGTTTCGGCATATAGATGTTTCTTTCTGATGAATCCCTTTGATAAGACCTTCTTTCTTTAAGTTTACTGTTATTTGTACAATAGCCAAGGCATTGCCAAGGCAGTTTGTCTATTCATTTATTTCCTGGAATGTTGAAAAGTGACTAAAGTTGACTAATAAAGTAAGATTAAGTGTTTTGAAAAGATGAAACAGCCCTGGCCTTTGTGGCTCAGTTGGTTAGAGCATTGTTCTGTACATGGAAAGGTCTCGAGTTCCATTCCTGGTCAAGGCATAAACCTAGGTTTCTGATTTGATCCCTGGTCAGGGTGAGTATGGAAGGCATCCGACTGATGTTTTTCTCTCTCTTTCTCCCTTCCTATTCCCCTCAAATCAGTGACTGGATAAAGAAGGTGAAGGGGTTAGCTAAAAAACATACATGCATACCCCATGGACACGGACAACAGTGTGGTGAAGGCCAAGGGAGGGGGAGAAGGGTGGGTGAAGGTGGGCAAAGGGGGGAGGGATTAGGGACATCTGCAAAGTGTCAACATTAAAAATTTTTAATATAAACAAATTAATGAAAATGTATCTTCAGGTGAGGATATAAAAAAAATAAAGAAAAATAAAGAAATAACAAACAGCCCCGGCCAGGTGGCTTAGTTGGTTGGAGTTTCTCCCATACACCAAAAAGGTTGCCAGTTTGATTCCTTGTCAGGGCAAATACCTAGGTCATGAGTTCGATCCCAGGTTGGGGCACACACAGAAGGCAACCAATTGATGTTCTCTCTCTCTCTTTCCTTTCCCCTCTTTCTAAAAATCAATACGCATATCCTTGGGTGAGATCCTTGGGTGAGGATTAAAAAAAAGGAGGCATGAAAATAACGTCCATGATTTAAAATAAGCCTTTAAATTGATGGAAATTTGACATTCTGTAAACCTTTTAGTTTTCCTTTTTTTCCTGTGAAGCATGGTAAAAATACATATATTATATTATATTATATTATATTATATTATATTATATTATATTATATTAATGTCTTATATGTATGTCACACATATGCTTGTATATTTAGGTATAATTTTATACAGTATATGTAAATAAAATTTCTGCTGTTTTTAGTGCCTGGGGAGATAGGTGAGGGAACGATCCTGGGCTCATTCATGGCTGGGAGCTACACTGCCACGTGATTTTAAATTACATCTCCAGGGGGTTCCTTTAGTCTAGATGTTCAACTCTCACTAACCATAATGGAGTTACTGTACACACCTCTCCACACACACAGCACTGAAAAATGACCCTCTCGCACCACCTTTGAACTAATTTCAGCAGATTTTTTAGCGAAGCATCATCTCTGTGCAGTAAGTCCTCTGGGTGTGGAGGTTGCTAACAATTCTCCATAGGCAATGTACCTTCACTTTGCAGTCCTCAGCCAACACGAGCTGAGAGGGTTTGGCCAGCACTGATCACTCTCTGGACTATAAACTTCTCCTTTATTCATTTTCAAATGATGCTATTCTTTTTTTTTTTAACCCCTTTTTATTCCATGTCCACATCTCAGCTTCCTGAGAGTACACAGTAGATGCTCAGCACTAATGTCATTTTGAAACTATTGAAATGTTATGGAGAAAAGGAATTACATATATTCAAGGCATTTGGTGTTTTTTAGCTAAAGAATTGCTTGACTAAATAAATGTTTTGTTTAAATTATGTCTATGTAAAAGCAATCTAGTTATATCAAGTGTAACAAATTTTTAAATCTTGCATTTTTTTAATTATAAGACTATCTGCCTATTATAGGAAACTAGTAGCCCATTTGCAGGAAGAATCCTGCAAGCGGCCATTGTGGCCGCGTGCGCTGCCGCTGCCTTTGCGGCCCCTGCGCCTGCACCCGCTCACCACTGTCGCCCGCCCCGTTCCGCCCCGCTCTGCCCCGCCTGGGCTTTCTCTCTGGCAGCCACCTTGCTTTCCGCTTTTCCTCCCTCTTCCTTCTAAGTTGTCTTCAGTCTTCACTCCTCCCTCCCTCATTGTATGCAAATTAACTGCCATCTTTGTTGGGTAATTTGCATACTCACCCTGATTGGGTGGTGGGCGTGGCTTTGGCTGGTGGGTGTGGCTTGGGCGTAGCGAAGGTGCGGTCAATTTGCATATTACTATTTTATTAGGTAGGATAAGAACTATCTATAATCTCATTACCCAGAAATAGCCCATGTGGAAAAACAAAACAAAACTTTTCTATTTTTTATATGTTTCTCTACAAAACAGAAACATTTTATAACCTGATTTTTTACTAATTTTATTATTGACATTTTCTGATGTTTTAATATATACTTATAAGTAGGATTTTTAATGATGGAGTAATATTGTATAACATGGATTTACTATAATTTAGTATTCACTATTTTATATTTTGGTCATATACATGACCAAATAACTCTCTGTAGTTATGCCATTTGGGTTTGAAACCTGGCTCTGCCTCTTAATATTAGTATATGTTTGATTTGGATTAGTTAAGTTCTGAGTAAGTTATCTCTTCATCTATAAAACAGAGGTACTATCAGTACCTCTATTTTGGTAAAGCATCTTTGATCATATTCCTGATAAATTTCTTGATCCTGTTATCACTTGCTAAAATGTTATGTGTTGTTTAAATTGGCAAATATTCTCAAATTTGTTTTACAACAGCAACTTCAAGAATTATAGCCTCATCAACTTCAAGAATTTAAGATTTGGAAGTTTGTCCAAACCTTTACCAAATTGATAGATTTTACTTATGTCATTGTTTCCACTTGTAGTCCCTGAGTGATATAGGGTGAATTTTAAAATGTACTTATGAATTATTTTCTTCAGTTAATGTCCTCTGGTCCTTTTTCTATTGGGCTGTTTATCAAAGCTCAATTTGTTAGACATGTTCTAGGAATTAACCTCTGCCTATCATATTTGTTGCAAATATTTTTATTTTGGCCTCACCCTGTTCAATTTGCTTATATTATTAATATAAATAACTTATTATTTTGTATTTAAGCTTATCAACTTTGTCATTTGTGAGTTTTTACTATTCTTTTAAGCTTACAAAGATTTTCTCTCCTTCCTGAGAATAACTATTTATGTATACTTTCTTGTGTTTTTTGAAATATTTTTTTTTCTTTACTATTACCAAGAAGTTCATAGCACTTCATGGGCAAGTTTTTAAAAATTCACTTTATTTTCCCAGCAGCCCTTTGAAGGAGGTAGAGAATGCTATTTCCAAGTTAAAAGTTAGGAAACTGGGGGTGTGTCCATGAGCCAGATAGTTGTGTTCTAGAAGCAGAGCTGTGCTTTCACATTCTAAAAGTAATAATACATACAGACTTCTTTATTGAACTCTTAGCTTGTCTTTCTATTATTAATTACTAATTTTACATATTTTCTGCTTAGAGGTGATATTGAAAAGGGAGACCATGGAAAATTTGGCAATTTTGTAATGTGTCTTCTGAATTACAAATATGTTATATTAAATATGATGTTTTACATTCTAGATTATGCTTAACATAATTATCATATAAAATGCATTCTCTGATATTGTAAACCTTTGAAAAAGATAAACCATACATGGCAATCACCAGTTAGCCAGATCTTTTCATTATGCAGAATATTGTTTTTGACTGTCGATGAAAAACAGAGAACACAGCAATCTAGTATGATGACAGAGATTCTGCCTGCAAAATTCCCCTGTGGCCTGTGTAGAGAGGGAGGGGAATATCCCATTTCCTATGATTCTCATGGTCTGAGAATATGTGAGAAGTCTGGTGGAATTGAATAGAAGAATTATACATGTAGTCAAAATTACATCATGTAGAGAAATGTTATAAGTAGGAAAATATATCTATAATAAATTCTTCATTCTGTGTCCATTTATCAGATGACCTCCTATATGAACTTTATCAGTTTTTAGAAATGAAATTAATAAAAACTTGTACAAATAGAAATATATTTAATTTAATCCTGACATAGTGTTTACTTTTTTTAAAAAATGAGATACAGTTGACTTATTATATTAGTTTTGTTACATGTATATATTGTGAAATGATTACCACAATAAGTTTACTTAAAATCCATTACCATACAGTTACAGTATTTTTTCTTGTGATAAGAACTGTTTTTCTGTTTTCTTCAAATATCTCTTTTTTTTCTTTTTTATTTATTGGGGTGACATTGATTAATAAAATTATATAGGTTTCAGGTGCTCAGTTCTATAATATAACATCTGAATATTATATTGTGTTCACCACCCCAAGTCAAGTCTCCTTTCACCACTACTTATCTCCCCTTTACCTTCTTCTACCTTCCCCCAACCCCTTTCTCTCTGATAATCACCATACTGTTGTCTATGTCTATGAGGGTATTTTTGGGTTTTGTCTTGTTTTTTCTTAATCCCTTCATCTTTTAAAAAAGATCTCTCTTTAGTATTAACTCTTGATTGTTTATAACCATTTACCTACTTTTTATTATTATAAAATACATTTGAATTGGTCATGTTAACTTCCTGACATGTTTTAATGGCCCAAATTGAATATAAATTGCATTATGTTCCCATGAGACTTCCCACTTTCTCATGTGACTTTGAACGTGAGAGGGTTTTGAAGATAGGATGCTGCTACCGGTCCTCAGTGGAGTGGAGATCCAATGGCTTTTTTATTCTTGATCTTAGGTAGCTGAAATATATATCTTTATTGAATTCTCTATTTACTGGAGCCCCTATGATAACTCTTTTTATTATAATATTGCTGTACTTGTTCATTCCTACTGAAGTGGTCCCTATCTTTGTCCAATTCTAAGAACAGAAAACTCAGGATAGTGAAGTCACCGATGACAGAGATTCTGCCTGCAAAATCAGTGACTACCTATTTAATTACTTTTTAGCATTACTCACATAACATTTTTATATGCCATGAGATTTTTCTAAGCATTTGATAAATGTTCATTTAAATTCATAAGCAATCCTGAGGCAGGTACTATAAGTTCCTTTGTTTTATAGATGAAGAGATAACTTACTCAGAGCTTAACTAATCCAAATCAAACATATACTAATATTAAGAGGCAGAGCCAGGTTTCAAACCCACATGGCATAACTGCAGAGAGGATGATCTAAACTAGGGATCCTGGGGTTTCTGAGGGTCCCGGAGTGCCTTCCGGGGATCCGTGAGCTCTTTCCTTTTCCAACTATATATCTGCATGAGACCAGCTTTTCTTCCTATGCTTCAGCCAAAAGACAT
Source organism: Cnephaeus nilssonii (assembly GCF_951640355.1). Classification (NCBI taxonomy): domain Eukaryota; kingdom Metazoa; phylum Chordata; class Mammalia; order Chiroptera; family Vespertilionidae; genus Cnephaeus; species Cnephaeus nilssonii. Next base: position 47,632,683 of record NC_137088.1, on the reverse strand, counting down.
GCCAGATTGAGTATAGGAGGGGAAATGAGAACGCCATACATTTCATCAGCGTTTCATAAGAGCTTCACAAAACTGTGAAACATCGCCACTCTTCACACTCATATTGTTTTTGGAAAATGTGATTATTATAAGATTATTATGCTAACATGCTGGTTTATTACTTTACGTAAACCAACAGATGTTTTACAATGTTCTCAGTTATAATTTCTAATTAAATGTCAGTAGGTATGCTCCACATGAGCACATGCTCTTTGACAGTTTTGAGGGGTACGGAGGCCCAAAGGTTTGTGCACTTCATGCCTCTGAGCCCTGTACTTTGCTCCCTCGCGCCTTTACCTCAGCTCTAGCTTCTCCTGTCTTTCCCGCTATTTCTGATTTAATTCACCCCTGAACAGAGAACAAAGGGGTGGGCCTTATGTTCTAAAGGCTCTGGGAGCACTGGGAGGCTGGGCCTAGGCTAACGGGGGTGATCTCCAGCCCCTGTCCCGCGGCACTCCTGCCTGGGAGCTGGCCCTGGAGCTCACCTAAGTCTTCCCCCCGGTTACCTCCTGCCTAAAGTGGGGAAATGGTACTGACCTCACCAGGTGGCTATGAGCATCCTGTGAGTAATGCCTAAACCTGTGTAAATGCTTAAACTCTCCCGGGCATGTGTGAAGGGTTCAAATATTAGCTCCACTGTGAAGTTTCTATGCAATTATGAGAGTTCTGCAAGAGTCCAGTGTGATTTTGTGTTCCTTGAGTTTCTTAATTTCTTTCTCCTCCTCATTTGAACATTTTGTTATTAAAGCCTAAGCTTCCCGATTGAATTCATTTCCTCACCTGGTCTGTGAAAGTGGCCTTTTCTTTTCTTTTTTTAATTGTATGTGGTTAGTTCCATTTGGGGTGGGGAAGCTACCAGAGCGCATTTCTCTTCCTGTAAATTTGCAAATATGGAAACTGTCATCCCTCCTCCCTCAGTTGTTTGCAGTTCACATCCCGTAAATGTATAGATTTTCCTTGCTCTGCTCCCCACGCTGTCAAGGGTCGATGTTTGTTTTCTGTACCAGGATGGGCTGGGGAGGCTCTGCAGCCTTCTGCCAGCTGTGTTCAAAGTTGCTCCCACTCCCTGGCTCAGGGCTGGCTTTCTTCGAGGCTTCAGACCACACGAGGATCTTGTTACCCTTGTCCAATGGCTGTTTCTCCAGCTGCAATCCTGTGCTCCAGGACGAAGGCCTGCCTCTTCCTCTGTGAGCCCGCTCTCCTGTCTGCCTTGTCTCCCCTTGTCAGCATCAGTGCGCTGTCCCCATGGGAACGGGTAACTAGCTGCATTTTCTCATCCAGCCACGAGGCCAGAGTTCACAGGATCTGACACACAAAGGCCCGTCTTCCCACAGGGACTGGTGTCTGTGTGGCCGGCAGAGAGGGCGCCCTCAGAGGCCGCCGATGCACTTAGCATCTGTGTGTCTGTATGAATGCATCAGGAAGGCCTCCGTTTCTCCTGATAAATCCGGGAACATTCTTCTTGCACAGACTCCCAGGCTGTCTTATTGACAGTGGAGATAAAATGCCTGTGATAAAGACTTGGAGGATTTTTAAACTCCAAAGAGAATCCTATCCTGGCTATTCTTAACTGAAAAACATTTGTCTTTTTTTTTTAATGTGGGAGGAAAAGTATGTAATTGTAAATTATTTAATTGTAAATTAAATATTTGGAACTTTCTTTGCTTATTTGGGCCATTTCTTCTGCCAAAAATAATATGAGTTGACTTACAAAAATACCTACAGTACAACAGCTTTATTTTTATTGTGAGAAATTGAGATAGAAGAAAAATATCTGGGACAGTCCAAAGTACTGTGTGAATGTAATTTTAAAAATAAAAATAAACAAGAATTTAAAAAAATCAAACTCACAGAAATATTGAAAAAATAGATCACCTGCTTCTCCCTCACCAAGATTCATGAACTTATTGATATGCCCATGCACGATCAGTTAAACAGTGATGCAGAAGTCAGTGTCAGACAGAACAAGGGCCTCAAGGTCTGGGCAGCTCTTACTATTGCTAAATGTTTAAGTTAGCAGCTATTTTGCAGATGCAGCTGTAAACAGGATGAGCTTTACAGAAACCTAATCAGATAAGTGAAGCCAACTGCAAAGAACAAATCAACATGCAGTTCACCAAATAGAGTATATGTGCAATGGCTAAGCCTCCCTTTGGGGAGACGGAGCTTTGGCTGTGAATCCCCACTCTCCTTTAATTGCTGCAAGTAAATGAAACTACCTAAGGACAACCATGTCTGGTTCTTTAATAGAGCACCCCAAGCAGCTGACCCCTTGAGTTGAGTAACATTAAGATATTTCACTCCTAAATCATTCAGCACACATCTTCCAAGGCACCCTCCTACACAACTACACTATCTTTGCTGCACCTAAGAAAGTCCACCTCAGTGCAGTTGTAGCTTCCATGCCCAGATTTCTTTCATTGGCTTTTTTCCTCCGTGATAAAAGATCCAGTCAAGGTTCACACCCTGCAGTTGGTTATTAGATGTGCAACACTTTACTACTTCCCCTGGTTCTTCATGGCATTAATCATTTGAAGATCCCCATATAACATTTCTTTCTCTTAATTGATCTATCTTCTCATGATTCAGATGAGGGCAAACATTTCTGGCAAGGGCACCAAATTGATGATGTAGCCAACTTACCACTGCATCACACCAGGGCAAGTCACGTTTGGCCATCCAAATTGCTGTTGGCACTGTCAAGCTTTGTCCACTGGGTTAGATGATGACTGTCAGATCATCCTGTTATAAAAGACATATTTTTTTCTTTGTAATTGGGGTAACGTTATAGACTGCCACTCATTATCTGAAATAAAAAAGCAAAGCTGAATTTTTTAAAATGCTCTTTTTCAATTACAGTTTACATTCAATATTATTTTGTACTAGAGGCCCAGTGCATGAAAATTCGTGCACCTGGCAGGGCCCTCAGCCTGGTCTGCGCCCTCTCCAAGTCTAGGACCCCTCGGGGGATGTCCACCTGCTGGCTTAGGCCCACAGGGAACTGGCCTAAGCCGCAGTCAGACATCCTTAGTGCTGTGGAGGAGGCGGGAGAGGCTCCCGTCACTGCCACTGTACTTGTAGCCATCAGCCCAGCTTGTGGCTTCCCTGTGGGAGCTCCCCCTGTGGGAGCACATTGACCACCAGGGGGCAGCTCCTGCGTTGAGTGTCTGCCTCCTCGTGGTCAGTGCGCATCATAGCAACTGGTTGTTCCGGTTAGGGTCAATTTGCATATTACCCTTTTATTATACAGGATTAGTTTCAGGTGTGCAGCATAGTGGTTAGACAGTCATACACTTTACAAAGTGTTCGTCTCAATTTCTAGTGCCTACCTGGCACCATACATAGTCATTACAATATTATTGACTATATTCCCTATGCTGTACTTTACATTCCCATGACTATGCTGTAACCACCGACTTAACATAAAGCTGAATTTATTGTAAGGGAAAACTATGCTGGTCAGCCACAGTCTCTGAGCAGATCAAACTGGAAGTGAGGGGTTAGGGATGGGTAGACTTTGGGAGGTGTCATATTGACATGTTTACTCTTGAGGGGAAAGTTGGGTTGATTAGTTGGTACTCAGAGATCTTTGAAACTGTTTGTGATTGGCTAACTTTCAGCAACAAAGGACTGTTACTGGTTGAATAACAAGTGACTGTCAATTGAAATAGCTTCAATCTGGTTCTGGAGGCTACTTGTTACCATAGCTACAGAACAATCTGTCTTTTCCTAGGTTTATGACAACTTTAATTCTCATCTGAATATCTTATTCTCCAATAAAATCCTCCCATTGGTTTAGTCTTTACATTCATTAATGATCTTTGCCTGAGTTATTTGTAATATGGGGCTTACAAAACGTTGGCTATCTAATTCTATCATTTTCCTACATTACCACGCATTCTTCTGTAAGGAAAAGCTTGACCCTTATTTTTAACTCCTTCATACTCGTCCATTTCCCATTTGTATTTCTCTCCTCTTGTATTTACTCTGCAATCCTACAGTAACTCAAATTAATTTCAGAATTAGAACACCAACATTTAGAAAATTGTGATCCAAAATGAGTGGTCTGAGTTGAAAGTATCTTTAGAGAGAGCTTAGGTTTTGTTATAGTTACAGCTTGATTGACTCAAAACACACAAGGCACCATTCACCAGCTCAGAAAGAAGATGTTTTGAAGGGTGACGACCGTTTCTGTATAGCTCAGTGCTGATGGAAGTGAGGTGTGCTAGTAATTACAGTTAATATTTAGTGAAGGTCACTGTTGTAAATTCTTTGCTTGTTTTCTCTGTTAATCCTCATGAAAACCCTTCAAGATAGTTACTATTATGTTTTTTATTTCCCTGGTGAGAAACCTTATGCAAAGTTACACTGACAGTAATGGACAGTGTAGACTGTTGATAGAGTCTAGGTTCTTAACCTCTATGTTGTACATGTGTATTAAAATTTTATCGCAAGCTTTAATTTCCCTATCAGAACACTTTTCGTCCGTTGTTGGAGTTGCTTCTTGGTTTGGTTTGTCTGTCACATTAGAGGTAGGGCCTGAGAGGTTGAGGCCTTGATTCTATTGTTTGCTATTGAACGGGCAGCATACATACAGCACATGGTGCAGAAATGCACTCAATGGATTTTTAATGGTGGCAGCAAAGTCATGATTCCTCTGTGTCAGACATTGTGCCAAAACCTTACATTTGTTATCTTGAATTCTTAAGGCAGTCCGAGGGAGAGCTATTACTATCCACATTGTAAACAAAGTAGGTTCAGAATATGATGGCCCACGCCTGTCAGCCAGCAAATACAGAGTGCTTAGCACTCGAACCCAGGTGTTCTTGTCTTAGAAGCCTGTTATCTATTGTCTCCCATGAGCTCTGTTTCTAATGAAATTCTTCCCATCCAGTTCATGGCTGCAGACCCAGTGGGAGGTGGTTGACTGGCTTTACAAAAGTAAGAGAGATAAAAGGCCCAAAGGTGCCATTGTACTGAGCAGATACTCTATCCAAACTCAAGGAGTCAGATGATATGTAGAAGAGTTATCTTGCCCTAGGGGTTCGGAAATCCCTGTGGGGAAACAAAATTGAAACATGGCTGTTTTAACCAAATGCTTGTAGAAACTTGATGACATTTGGACTACTTTGGGCTCTCATAATATGTGAAATTGCATTTGAATTGCTGATGAACTATGTGTTTGCAGACATTGCCCATAAATCCTCACCTACCCATGCTTGGTTGTCAGTGCTAACTCAGTCTTGCGTTTGTTCTCCCAAGGATGCCCACCAGGCATCTGGTTTCCTTTTGCTGCTCTCAGTTTCCTGCATTCGTCACTCCTGGCCTTGGATTTCTGGGTTCCACAATAGTTTGCTGCTGGACCTGTCACTGCATCCACACTCAGGAAACCAGAGGTGCAAAGGGAGCCGAATAAGAGCACCTGTGACTCCGGGAAGGGGGCTCTTCGTGGTCCCCTCCCCAGCTCACTCACTGGCATCTCTGTGAATGGTAATGTTGGGAAGGGTTCAGTTGGTAGCAAGGCAGGCATGTGAAGTATTCAGTGAAAGAAGAATCTGTAAGAAAATGAAAAACAAAACAAACACATCTTCCCCATCTTTATCTCCAAAGGAAAATTCTATCTATAATGGTAAAGGGGCTCATTGGGCAGCTTTCTCTGAAAATGGAACAGATTATTATCAGAGGAGGATGAAAGATCATTCTGGATTAGTAGCACAGCCGCAGAAAAGGCATCTGAAGGTGACATGAAAACAAACATGTGTCCAGAGGAAGAGTTAAAGTGGACGTGCCATGTAGTCACCTGTTGCTTGCAAATAGCAAACTAGCAGATACAGTTTACATTTCAATGTAAGTCAGTGGTGCACTAGGGCAATAGACAGATGTGACTGGGCTTTTTACAAATTCCACTTGAAATATGATCACCGGAAGTAGTGTAGTGCATGTATTCATTAGATTATGGATCTGGGATCACACAAACAGAAATGCGAATCCCAAATCTGTGTGGTTTTGAACAATTTAGTTATCCTCTCTGAGCGGCAGCTTCCACTGTGTAATAGTGATGGGTGGGATGGCCATGGCAGGCAGGTCACAGAATCCAAAGAGAAAGCCGAACAGTAGCCAGCCTCTGAAACAAAGGGAAGTCAGGCAGCTCTGGGCATCTTGGTGCAGAAAGGACTAAGTCTCCTCTGGGTGCTGCCATGGAAATGACGCAGCTCCAGCCATGCACGTTCCTGTGTCACACGGAGCTGCCAAGAGTCAAATCCCCAGAGCAGACCTCTGCCTGGCTCAGCCTGGTCTCCTGCCTGGGGTGGTGAGGTGTTCTGTTGGACAGTCTACCAGGACTGCTTACTGTTGGTGAAGGGCAGGTATTCTAAAAGAATCTGGTGGGAATAGAAGCTTAGCTGGTGGATACCACAAGGGTCTGCTCTGTGGGTCTGGGGAGAGAAACTGGAACCAGAGATATGTGTGTGTGTGTGTATGGATGCCCATATGATGCGCGTTCATGTTGCCAGAACATCCTTCTTTACTTTCTGTGCCAGGTGTGGAATTAGAATTTTAAACACACACACACACACACACACACACACACACACACACACACACACACACGGGATTTAGACAGAGACAGCTGTGCTTTACAGTCGAAGCTAAACTGTGATTCTATGAGCCATTACTTTGAAGATGATGTTTTTAATCTTTATTGTTGAGAGTATTTCAGATGTCCCCTTCCCCACCCCCTCCATTGCCCCCTTTACCTGTTCCCATCCTGCCCCAGGCCTTCACCACACTCTTCCTGCCCCCACCCCCACCCCACTTCCCTCTGAGATTTCTCAGTCTGTTCCATGCTTCCATGCCTCTGGTTCTATTTTATTCATCTGTTTATTTTGTTTATTAGATTCCACATATAAGGGATATATGCCTAAGATAGTTTAACTCCTCTTTGAATTTTTAGGACACCCAAGAAAACAGCCTTATAGTTATTTTTCAAATCTCAGGGAACAAGAATCGAATTGGAGTTAAGTTGGGGTAGAGTCTTTGGCATGTTGAGTTTCTCTATAATATAATAGTATTGACATTATTATTATGTCAGAATAGTTATATTTTTTGTTTCATCTTTTCTAAAAAGATGATACAAATTATATTAAAGAATTTTCTCAACTTGAATTTCTAGATAAATCTATATTGATATTCATCCACTTATCCCAAGTTTCTTCCTACCATTCACAAGTTTGACAAACATGATTTATGTTTGTATCATTTTTCAGTGATAAACTATTTTATCCATAACTGCAGTGGCAGGGACTTTAATTTACCTATCACTATGGGTTACTTTAAATTAGTCAAAATTAATTGATAAACTCATAATCAAGAGACATTATTTCTTATATTCCCTCTTTATTGTAAAATGTATCTCTTCATAGATGGTGACATCACAGAGTATTCCTCCTCCTCTCACATCAATACTTTATTTCACAGGCCTGGTGGCTTACAACAACATCATGAATTTTTTGCACAGCAGTCTGCAGTCAACTGTGACTCGAGCAGGCTTGATGGCTTAGCCAGGTTTGGGTCCCTTCCACCCGTCTTCGTCCCCTTGTCCAGGCTGAAGAGGCTGTCTTTGTCTGGAACATGTTGCTGTTATGGTAGCTGGCAGGAGTTTAAGAGGCCAAGCCAGACCACATGTGCATATTCAAGGCTTTCGATCAAAAGATCTATGTGGTAAATCCACTCATGTTCCTTGGGTCAAAACAAGTCACATGGTGCCCTAGCTGGTTTGGCTGAGTGGATAGAGCATCAGCCTGTGGACTGAAGGGTCTCAGGTTCAGTTCCAGTCAAGGGCACTTACTTCGGTTGCAGTCTGATCCCCAGTCTTGGTCGGGGTGGGTACGGGAGACAACCAATTGGTATGTCTCTCTCACATCAATGTTTCTCTCTCTCTCTGTCTCTCCTCCTCCCTCCACTCTCCCCCAAAAAATCAATATCCTTGAGTGAGGATTAACAAAAAATCCCCACAAAAAACAAGTCACATGGCAATCCTACTAGCAATGAAGCAGGGGAGCAAAGGGAATTATACTCTTCACACAGTGTGGGAGGATGAGAGAATGAATGTTGGTAAATATTGCCTTCTCCCATGAATGATAAATAACTCATCCAAGATTTTAAGACAAAGGCATATCTATGTCCACTACTGACTCAGAAGCCATGGATTTGCTGCATACCAAGAGCCCCATGATGGAAGAGATAATCGTAAGTTATTTCTCCCATGAGACCAGTGCTGAGTTGAGGTTCACAATGAAATGAGCTTTAGACTTGTTGCCACAGATCCCATGCAATATATCAGTCACTTCCCACCACCCACCACGCCTGAAAAGGTACCATGGGAAGAAGGCATCAGTCATGCGGGCCATGTAGCAAGTATTTCCAGACTCTTTCACTAGTACTCACTATATAAGAGGCTGAAATAAAAATAAATTAAATAAAAACATAGTTAAGAACCAAGTATTTATAACCTGTGGATAAAGTGGGTGTATGCATGTGTGTGTGGTACCTGTATGTGTACATACTTGTATATGTGCAGGTTGTCCAGCGAGGTGTAGTTATCTATAATCATGCTGCCTCTGGTGGGTGTGAAATGGGTGCCAAGAAGAGATGATGACATTTTCCTTCATAAAAAGAAAGAAGCTGTAAAATGACATGTCAGCTCAGTTCTATTGACTATGAAGAGTATTATCATTGGGAAATACCATTAAACTTTCACATTGCTCTCATGGCTTCATTGATTAATTGGAAGAAAATAAGACTAAGGATAAAGTTTGTCATAGTTATGCAAGTGGCTGAATGAAGACTTTTGCAGATGGCCTAATGGCCTCTCCTACGAAAAGCTGAGGTGGGTTGGCCTGAGGAGGCCACCCGTGGTAACCTTGGGGTTAATGTCCCCAAATTAGAGCTTATTAACATTAGAAGAAAGACAATGATATTGAGGTTTTCATAATTTGAAAAAAGCCGTTTGTCCTAAGCAGGCTAATGCCAGTGGATGGCAGAAAGCTAAGATTTACCAGCATCTTGGCCTGGACAGTCGGCAAGGAATTTAGGCAGCTTTCTGAGATTTACCACAAGAAAAATAGCAATCAAAAACTGAGCCCGAATAATGCACTTTCCCCATTCACAGCCGGAGCATCATGACAGAGCTGGAAGGAACCCTGAGAGCAGCTCATCCAGAAGAGAACAGAAGTGAAAGTAAATGTAAGAGAGCGTGTGAACCCAGTCATAAGCAGCTAAAAACATTTTGCAACTCTGATATAAAACATTTTAAAATTGGCTTTAGGGAAAATTTTATTTCTAATACTTAACATTTATTGGCCCATATCATTTTTATGACCCTTTTGTATTCAGTAATTGTGACAGCTATTGTTATTGAAAACAGACTTATTTAGTTAACTACACTTTACATGTATTCCAGAAGAAACTTAGGGTCTGGGAAGTAACCTGTCTAAATCCACCCCCCTACTGAAGCTCGGAAATGAACAAAGCTATTCCAATTGCCGGAGTCATTTCCTTAACCACTGGACCACACCACAGGCCCGGAACAAGACTTGTGCTGCCTAGTTGACCTGGTTTAGCTCTTTATGTTTATTTTTTGTTAATCCTCACCTGAGGATATTTTTCCATTGATTTTCAGAGAGAGTGGGAGGCAGGGGAGTGGGGGAGAGAGGAAAGAGAGAGAAACATCGCTGTGAGACACATTGGTTGCCTCCCAAACATGCCGTACCCCCACCCCTGCCCTGGCCCAGGGTTGGAACCTGCAACCCAGGTACATGCCCTTGATGGGGACTCAAACTCTGAATCCTTCAGTGCTTGGATGGACACTCTAACCACTGAGCAACACTGGCCAGAGCTAGCTCTTTACTTAAAAAAAAAAGTTTTTGGTTTTGATTTTAGGTGGATTTCTGCCTGTTGGTGGTTTTGTATTTGTTTTGTTCTTGTCCCTCCCCTCACCAGCCCAGGTTTTACAGCTAATGGTCTGAAAAGGTCGGGAGAAAATAGCTTTGGCAAATATCCAAGAATAACTGGAACTGCAGGCCTCCTGGGGTGATGGGAGGAGGGAAGCAGACCTCCCCCCTCGTGATGTCATCCTGGTATAAGACACTTTGACATCTGCCTTGAACTCAAAGGTCAGAATTTTTTTTAGCTGGTTTAATAGTTATTCCTTTCTCTCAAACTTTGGTAAATAATTGCAAATTAAATCACTGCTAAATCTGATTTTCACAGTTGGGCTTGCCACCGGGCAGAAAGGCATGAAGCTAACAGTCATATGATTTTAGGGAACCGTTTCATTTTTTCACAAATTACTTTTAAGAAAAATCTTTCTAAATAGTTCCTCATTTGGCTTACTTTTCTTCATTATTTTGTTAATCATTTTCGCATTGAGGTTGTGGGTGGGTACAGAGATTATGTGCAATCACTGAGCCCTGTAAGCTTCCTGAGACTTTGAAGATCAATATATTGTTTTGGCAGATCTTCTATGAACTGTATTATACAATTATTTCATAATTAACAAATGGCTGTGATGTGAAATGTTTGGTTTAGGATAATGAAGAATTTCAAATCACCTACTCAGCAGCTTTAATGAGCCAGTTTTTTAAAGTATAATAACATTAGTGGCTGTGCATATGGTTGCATAGCTGGCATGCTTATATTTTGAGAATATACCTCACAATTCTTCTTTTGATCATTAGTGCCATGTAGCCCCTCACTTTATGACCAATGAAGCTGTATAAAATAGGGCTTATTTTCCATTTCCTACAAATGGATATTACTTGATTTGTTATGAGTAAAATGAATAAATTGTAATGCTGTTATTTTTTTTAATTCACAAAGTGTGAGAAAGTAAACAAGAGGATTAACGAAAAAATAAAAATATTCCACACCCAGATATAATCCTGTTAATCTTTCTAAAAGTTTTCTAGGATAATACTCTGCATTTAATATCCTATTGCTTCATATCTGATATCACAAGAGTTTTTCCTTGTCATTAAAACAGTATTTGTTAACTGCACTTGCAGTGGTTCCATGTTACATTGATTTAATTTTCCATAATTGACTTCATTCGGTTTTGTATGTTTAGTTTCTCAATTTTCACTATTGCAAGTCATGCTACAAACATTGTAAAGTTCATGTAACCATAAGCAGAGTAGGAAAACACTTTCTACTGCATACATTGAATAGTAACAATATTCCTAATATATGCGAGTTTTATAAGTGAAAAGGGTGTTGTGTTAATTTGCATTTATTTGATTACCAGAATGTATGATGACATTTTTTATAAGTTTATTCTAGTTCCATCTGAGGAAATTGAGGCTCAGATAGATTAAGTAGTTTAATCAATGTCATACAACTAAGGAAGAAAAACAAGAGTTAGCTCCTTGTTTTTGTGGTTCTAACACTTGTACACTTAACCCATATTGTGTTCATTAAGTTTTGTGTTGGTGCCTCTTAGGAGCACCCACTTTTCCTCATTTTTAGGTACAGGCTGTCAGGTGTTACCATTTCACAATCAGTCGGAAGAGGAATGACTAAGCTCTAGATGTTTTGTTTTTGTTTTTAACTTTAATCGAATGGACTTCTAAGGCGTGGCCATGTATTCACATACCACACAGTTCAGCAATTGGAAGCAGACAGTTCAGTGGTTTTCTGTGTTACAGGGAGTTTTCAGCTGACGCGACCACTGTTTGTCACTGCCACTGCAGGGAGGCAGCCGCTGTGTCAGTGGCCATCACAGTGCTTGGTACACAGTAGGTGCTACATGGGATTCTCTAAGTAGTGACCAGTTAAAGATCCCTCCTTGACGCATGACATTACTATGCTGGGCACGGGGGTGTTCCTTGGAAAGAAGATGCATACCATGCTCTTTTATATATATACTAGAGGCCCAGTGCACAAAATTCGTGCCTGGGGGGAGAAGCGGGGGGTTCCTCAGCCCAGCCTGCACCCTCTCCAATCTGGGACCCCTTGGGGGATGTCCTACTGCCGGTTTAGGCCCGATCCTGAGGACCGCTCACAATCCTGGACCGCTGGCTCCTAATCGCTCACCTGCCTGCCTGCCTAGTCACCCCTTACTACCCACCCTGCCAGCCTGGTCGCCCCCAACTGCCCCCCCCCTTGCCAGCCTGGTCGCCCCATGCAGCCTGCTTGTTCAGTCATTTGTTCATCCCTCACTAACCCCCCTGTCGGCCTGGTCGTAGGCAGCCATCTTGTGAGAGTGTGAGGGTCAGTTTGCATATTACCTCTTTATTATATAGGATATACACTGAGTGGCCAGATTATTATGATCTCTGAACGCATAATAATCTGGTCACTCATTGTATATCCTATATAATAAAAGGGTAATATGCAAATTGTCCCCTCGACCAGGAGTTTGACCAGTAGGCAGGCAGGCCAACCGCCCATGTCCCCTCCCGCTGGCCAGGGTTGCCGGACCCCACACATGCAGGAATTCATGCACCAGGCCTCTAATATATATCTATACACACACACACACACACACACACACACATATATACATATATATATGTGTGTGTGTGTGTGTGTGTGTGTGTGTGTGTGTGTATGTATATACACACACACACACACACACACTGAATGGCCAGATTATTATGCATTCAGAGATCATAATAATCTGGCCACTCAGTGTGTGTGTGTGTGTGTGTGTGTGTGTGTGTATGTATGTATGTATGTATGTATATATATATATATATATATATATATATATATATATGTATTAAATTGATTTCAGAGAGGAAGAGAGAGTGAGAGAGAGATAGAAACATCAATGAAGAGAGAGAATCATTGATTGACTGCCGCCTGCATGCCCCCTACTGGGGATCGAGCCCACAACCTAGACATACGCCCTTGACCTGAATCAAACCCACGACCCTTCAGTCCATAGGTCAATGCTGTATCCACTAAGCCAAGCTGGCTAGGGCACGTACCCTGCTCTTGATGACTTTGCAGGACCGTTGGAGGGTTAAGACCTAAACCATGAGGAAAGTAAATTTGGGATGAAGTGTTTGATTAGATGTCCAATGAGGAGCCCACCAGTGATAACTATGATAGGTGCCATGGGGAGCTGAGTGCCTGCCACGCTGTGCAGGGTCTTCAGGGCGGCTCCTGGGGTGCGAGGGCTGAAGCTGGCTCAGTTCATGGGGTGGGCTTTTCATTCCCATTGACTACTGAGATGCCACTGGTGAAGCCCCAGGAATCTTTCCCAGGATGCTGGGGTTAATAACTGGGAAGGCTGTAGTTGTCCCTTTAGTCTTTCTGTGCCCAAGATCGGAGCTCCTAACTGGGAGAAGACAGAGGTCCTGGGAATTCACTGAGTTAGCATCTGTCACTTTTCTCAGCCTGCCCCAACTAACCTCCTCTAAGAAGGCCATTTTCACATCCCCAACAACCTAGACCGGCTTGATTGCTTCTTTCTCTGAAAACTTATCACACATCTTTCTGTTCATTGAACTCTCAATCATGGGCCATCAAACCATTTGTTTACTTCACTTTTATTTATGCACCTTATCCGAGAAGCTCCTTGATAACAAAGAGGCAACATCTCTTTATCTACTTCATACAGCAAGTACTGAGTGTGTATACATGTAATATAGAGACATAGGAATAACTGTGAATCAAGCATATATTATCACTTTATTACCTTTCCCAAAGAGAAAGCATTGATCCCAAAAGTAGTGAGCTACTTGGCATTTCTCCTTCTTATGGATATCTGAAAGCTTGACCACAGGTAACTGAGATATGGAAGGACTCTGAATTAGAAAGTCCAGAGTAGGAACGTGGGATTAGAATTGGAAACAAACAAGTCACCCCAGATACTTGCGATGCACACCCATGACCCCTGAGAGGCAGTGGCCTAGACACTCAAGGTTTAAAGAGACAATATGCAACAATTAACCCTGATCCAGAAAGGTGGTAAAAATGTGGCTTAGTTAGGATCTCTCTGTCTTTTTAAAAAGGTTCTTCTGGAAATAACCATGTCTCTTTTTTAAAATTTGTATTAATTGATTATTTTTAGAGAGAGAGAAAGGGGGAGAAAGAGAGATTTATTGTTCCACTTATTTATGCATTCATTGGTTGATTCTTGTCTGTGCCCTGACGGGGGATTGAACCTGCAACCTTGGCATAAGAGGATGACCCTCTAACCAACTGAGCTACCCAGACAGGGCAGGATCTCTTAGTTATAAAGAAATATCTATAGAACTGAGTATTATAGGATAGTATGGCAATTTTAATTTGCATTGTTTAAATTTTGTGTTTATGCATCTTTATAATTCAAATAAGATAAATAGCATCTGCCTTTAACAAGTTACCAAAAAAATGTTAAAGCCATCTTGAAATCTGGCCCCTTGGGTCATGTTACTTTGTCATCATCCCCTGTAAAGGGTGATGAGAAATGGTTTCTCAGGCAGCGGCCTGTTTTCCAGAATGGCTTGTTCTCAGATGAGCCAGTCAGTTTTCTGCCCACTAATTCCACAAATTGGCCTTTTGGTGCTTCTGGCTCCAAGAGTCTAGTTCACTTCAATCCAGTTTCAGTTCAACAAATCTTGAATGTTACCTGCTGTGCACCAAGTCCTGTGCTGGCTGCTCAGATGATGTTTTAAAACAAACAAACAAACAAACAAACAAACAAACAAACAAACAAAAAACAGTGCTTTTACAATACCAATTACTAGGGGCAGGTACTATTAATGTTTGATGTATATTAACTGATTTAATTTTCAAAAAAATCATCTTTTGAGTAAGGGAATAGGTGAGAGGGGTTAAGTTCTTTGTCTGAGGCAGAGCTGGGATCTAACCTGAGGTGGCTGAGCTGGGGCCTCTGATGAGCAGATAGGTGTGGCTTATTTTCTCTTGGAACTTTCTGGGTAGAGCAGAATGCATTACTTTTCATAATATGCTTTTTAGAAGCTGTAGTTCAGTTTTGTTGTGTGCTGTTCACGGTTCAGCTCCCCAGGAGATGTGCGTATGGCCCTGGCTCCCCGTGCAGCCTCCGGGAACTCCAGGTGCCCCTGAGCAGGTTGGACGTACCTGTTTGACCCTCTCAGTGATCTCCGTCCACTAGAACTTTCTGGGGTGATGGAAAAGTCTTGTAAATCTGCTCTATTCAGTAGAGTAGCTGTGTGAGGGTCCTGAGCACTCAAGATGGGGCTAGTGTGACTAAGGACCAACATCTTGCACTTAATTTTAGTTCATTTACGGAACCACAGATACTAGTGGGGACTGCATTAAATGGCGAAGCTCCAGGTGGGTCTTTTCACTGTTGCTTTATTTTTTTTAATCTTCACCCAAGGATATGCTTACTGATTTTAGAGAGAGGAGAAGGGAGAGAGAGAGAAATATAGAAACATCGATGAGAGAGAGATTTATTGGTTGCCTCCCGTACACACCCCAACCAGGGATTGACCGGGGATTGAACCCACAACTGTTTGGTGTAGGGGGACAATGCTCCAACCAACTGAGCCACACCAGACAGGGCCTCCATTGCTTTCAGTGACCTGTTCTCAACCTCACTGCTTGGGGTCCTCCTTGCCAAGGTTTCAACCAGTGACCTAATGAAGGGAGAAGCGATAGGGCTCTTGTCATGTGACGCAGCTTTGAAGGAGATTTTTTTTGGGCAACAGGATTTTAATTCAAAAGTGTTGGAATAAAAACATGAAATAGACTATAACTGCCCTACAGGCAGAGATAGTATTAATTTATGCATTCAGCACATACACTGAGCACTATACCAGGAGTCGGCAAACTTTCTTCATGAAGGAACCGATGACAAATGTTTTCTGGGCCACATGGTCTATCTTGCAACTAGTTAACTGTGTTGTAGTGTGAAAGCTGCCATAAACAATAGGCAAATGAAGGAATATGGCTGTGTTCCAATAAAACTTTATTTACAAAAATAGGTGTCAGGCTGGTTTGGCCTTCAGCTATAGTTTGCTAACCTCATATTAGACACATAGCTGTCTATTGTGAATGAATATGTTAATTTATCATGTAGTAATTGTTTAGTTCCTACTGTGTGCCAGGCCCTAGGTATGTGACAGTGAACAGGCAGATAAGGGTCCTACTTTATTCTTGTGTAGAGGTTGACAATGAAAGATTAAACGTATACACATAAACCCTTAAATCATGAGCAACATGATTTTAGGTTATTAGTAAAATAAAACAGAGACTACTTTGAGAGGGTGGTCAGAGAAGGCTTCTCTTTGGAGGTGACATGTGAGCTAAGAACCGAATAACAAGGACAGACCAGCCCAGCAAAGGACAATGGCAGAGAATTCCAGGGAGAGAGAAATGAAGGCCCTGGGGCAGAAACAAGGTTACATGCTCAGAAATGTTTTAAAAACAGACAGAAATCCTCTGGGGTGAAGCTTGGTGAGGAATGGGAAAACCCTGGGAGCCTGGAACCAGTTAATAAGGACTTTCAGGAAGTTTATTTTAGTGCAGTGAGAAACCAACAACGGAATTTAAAGAAGAAAAGAAGGATATGTATGTATGTATGTATGTATGTATGTATGTATGTATGTATGATCTATCTATCTATCTATCTATCTATCTATCTATCTATCTATCTATCTATCTATCTATCATCTATCATCATCTATGGGTTCTTTTGCTGCACTATCATTTAGGTGTCCCCACATTTTCCCTTGCTGTTCTCACCCTCCTCCATCCCCAAGGGTCCAGGTCTTGTATGAGGCCTATAAAACAGTGAATGAGGTATGTCCATCTACATCACCATTTGGCATTGTTTTTTCAGAAGTCATTCATAGATTCTCTAAGCAAGGCAAACACTTTTAAGCATTTCTAGATCGATGCTATAGTTCAGATCTGTCATATGTTGTTTTATTCTTTACCTTCACTGCCAATTTTAAGATATCACATTGAGTATTATGGATCTCTGCATAATATAAAAGTTCCTGGAATATTTTGATATTGACAAAATTGTGTTGTAGAGTAAGTTTCCAGTAATAACCAATTAAAAATATCCTTAGACAATCTTGGGGCTTTTTTTTAGTTTAAACCATTTTTGTTTTTTTAAGTTGAACTTAAACTTTGTTTGAAATGAGTATGTGTTAAATTTCTTTGAAGTAGATTTGTATTGCATAGATCCTAGGATGTAAAATGGTACTTACTGGTTTCATTTGGAGAAATAATTAAGGGGCATAATACTGTTAACTGTTTGTTCAACTTTGCCTAGTGCAGCGGAATACAAATATTTGACCTTCTTGACAAAGATGGATAGACTGAAACTACATACCATGATATCATTAGGTTGTGGAGTAACATCATTATTCATTATTATAAGGAATTATTCAGGTGAAGTGGCAAACCTAATAGAAAGCTATTATTTGTGCAGGGAGTATAGTTCCACTGTCCTTGTCATTCCAACTCCTTAATCAAATTGAAGATAAGATATGTGTATTTATTTTACTTTAGAGAATTGTTAATAGCATAATCTTAAATGGAACCAATTATAATTAGTAATTTAATAAATCAGATCATATAACATACTTCAAAAAAGAAGTTGGTGTACTATAAATCAAAAAATGAGCATTTTTATCATTTCTGGGATTGTTTCATTTTTTATGAGTTTATTTTTAATTGTGTAAAACTTCTATAGCACAATATATACAAAACTATACTTCCAAGGAAGGTCTGAGAGATGCTTTACATTTAAAGCAGTGTTTTAAAGAGAATCATTGTGCTGACCCTCCAGGAGTGCACAGATCCTACCTCCTGCCTATGTTGCCAGTCAAGCCTTCTGGGAACACGGGCACCCTGCTCTCACATGTGCCACGGTGTTCCCATGCCCAGGCGGCAGAGCTGAGCAGTTGTGACAGAAACCATATGGCCTGCAAAGCCGGAACATTTACTATCTGACCCTTTGCAGAAAAAGTTTGCCGACTCCTGCACAACCCCACAGCCCTGCAGCCCCGCCTGGCACCCCACCGTGGCCTGGTGCTGCCCCCTCACCTGCTCCACCATCCCGCCTGAGGAGCAATCTATTGGGGCCCGGGCTCCCTGCCCTGCTCCCTCAGCGCCTGGGAATTGGAGGCAGCCCCGCCTCCTGCCGCCCCCACTGGTTGCCTTCAGCGGGGTGATTGGGCCCCTACTCGCACCTGCTTTGGCCTGGCACCACCCGCTCACTTGTTCCACCATCCCGCTGCGGTTCCACTCTTGCCGGGGGCCATCTGAGCGCCTCCACTGCTGCCTGCTGCCAGCACCATGTCACTGACGCCCACCATGTTCTGTGCTGCTCCCTGGTGGTCAGCGCACATCATAGCAAGCGGTCAAACTCCCAGTCGAACAATTTACATATTAGGCTTTTATTATATAGGATTATCACATTAATTTTCATTTCCCTGATTATGAGTCAAGACAAACATTTTTCATTTGTTTTCTGGTTGTGTCACTTGCCTGTGTGTATTCTTTGCCCATTTTTCCATTCGGTCCATTTTCTTTTCTACTAATTCATAATTTTGTATTTTTTAGGTTCAATTCCCTTTGTGATTTTATGTATTTCAAAGAATATTCTGATTTTTGGCTTGGGTGTTTAGTGGGTTTATGTATGTGTGCACATTTTGATAATCAGAATATTTTATATTTTAATACTAGGGGCCCGTTTGCAGGAAGATTCCTGCAAGCGGCCTCCGTGGCCGTGCACAGCCCGTCCCGCCCTGCCCCACCCACTGCCGCCGTTGCGGCCACCCCACCCCGCCCCACCCTCCGGCACTACAGCTGCCGCCACCTCCGCGGCTGCCATGGCCGCGTGCGCCGCCGCCACTGCGCGCCCCTCCGCAGCCGCCACCACCGCCCGCCCCGCCCCGTCCCCCGCCGCAGCTGCCTGCTCCACCTGTGCTATCCCTCTGGCAGCTGCCTTGCTTTCCGCTTTCCCTCCCTCTTCCTTCTATGCTCTCTTCAGTCTTCACTCCTCTCTCCCTCAGCATATGCAAATTAACTGCCATCTTTGTTGGGTTAATTTGCATACTCACTCTGATTGGCTGTGGACGTAGCAAAGGTACGGTCAATTAGCATTTTTCTCTTTTATTAGTGTAGATAGCTAAATTTAATGTTTTCATCCATAGTATGTGCATTTTGGATCTATTTTAAGAGTTTTTTTCCTAGTTCTGAGGTCATAACAATATTTTTATAATATTTTCTAATTTTTTTCTCTTTCATATATGCTCTGATATCATCTATATATTTTCATGTGCGGTGTGAATTAAGAACCCACTTTTCTTCATATGGAGAACCAGTGTTCTGTCCATTCTTTCCCCATAATCTTACATATGTGTGTTCATCTGTTTCCTGTCTGTTCAAGGTCAATTGATCTCTTTGAGTTTCAATTATGTATTGCTTTGATTACTAGGAGTTTAAGGGTATCTTTATGTATAAAAGGGTGAGTCATTCCTTACTTTTCTTCACATTTTTTGGCTGATCTTCACTCTTGACTCAAGTGATTTTTTCCCCATAATTTGAATTTCTGTGGAAAAACCCATTGAGATTTTTTAAAGGAATGACATTGAGTAGGTAGATTAATTTAGGGAAATTTGGCATATTGGTGATATTGGGTTTCTCCAACCATGGACACTATGTAGATCTCCACAGTTTCAGTCTTTCTTTTGTGCTTTTATAGAATCAAGTTCTGATGTCAGTAAGTGACTTAGATTTTTAATTTAAATGGATGTTTGTCACTAGCTTTTTAGATTGGAAAAATGAGACAGTGAGACATTTATTTATCTCATAAACAGTAAATACAAATCCTCATACGCTTTTTGAATACTTTTGGAAAATTGAAAATATATTAGAAATGGAGGACTTGACCATTTCTTTTTTATGAGTACACTAAGTTGAAGTATATTTGAAACATTATGCTAAGTGAAAGAAGTCAGACACTAAATGTCACATATTATATGATTGCATTTATTTTTTTTAATTATTTTTTAAATATATTTTATTGATTTTTTTTACAGAGAGGAAGAGAGAAGGATAGAGAGTTAGAAACATCGATCAGCTGCGGCTTGCACACCCCCCCACCGGGGATGTGCCCGCAACCAAGGCACATGCCCTTGACCGGAATCGAACCTGGGATCCTTGAGTCCGCAGGCCGACGCTCCATCCACTGAGCCAAACCGGTTTCGGCTATGATTGCATTTAAATAAAATGCCAAGAATAGGCAAATTCATAGAGACAGAGAGGAGACTAGTGGTTACTGGGGGCTGGTGGAAGGAAGGGGTGGAATGGCTGCGTATGGTGCTGGGCTTCCTTTTCAAATGATGAAAACATTCTGGAAACAAATATTTTTGAAGGTTGTACAACATCATGAATGTACAAAATGACACTGAATTTGACTTCAAAAAGGGTCAATTATTGAATATTATCACAATAAAAAATGTATTTGCATATATATATTTTTTTAATGAAGAGAAAGGAGTCTTAATGTGTCCCCACCCTACACTCAAGAAACAATATAAATAAAATTTCAGATATAATGCTGTCTTAACCCAATGCCCTTGACCTTTTTTTAAAGAGATATCCATGTTGAGCTTCTAGTGATTCATAAGAACCTAAATTTCATGCTCCATCCAACACTCCATCATGCTTTTAAAGAAGAACCTAATAATTTGCTCTGGAAATATTTTTGAAATCCAATTATTTTAAATACTTGGAATTGTAGACATAGTCATATCTCTCTCTATAGTACTTGCAGTTCAATATTTATGAGTTTAGAGGTATTTTTTCTTTATGTCCACATTTAAAAATGACATTTTGTAAATGGCAGTAAAATAGAGCATTAAACTAAAATTAATAGGATGATGTTGAAGGTGTGACCTAATTAAAATGCAAATGTAAGCACACTTCTTTAAAACTGAGGCTTAGATACTCCTCAATAGTGAGACTATTGCTTGTTGATAATTTGATTTGACAGGTTCTCCTCACAAGTTCATTGCTTTAACCTCACAGTGTGAGCAGATATTGGCTTGCCTGATAAGATGAGAACATTTAGGCAGATTCAAGAAGCTTAAAATGAAACTTAATGAGTTATGATCTTTATGGATATATGCATATCCTCCTTATTAGAGCAATTTGAAAAATGTCGACCAACTACAGATTTCTGCATTATTGAATCTAAAATTCACACCACAGGCACTTTTTGTTCTTATATCTATTGTCCTTTCGTCAATTTTCTGTTCCCTTTACCTAAAAATACTCTAATTCCTCTATTCTAAACTCCAGCTGTTCTTTCTAAAATCTTCTCCTGTCCTCTCCTCTATAAGTAACTGCAGTCTTCTCTGAATTCTCATTTTATATTTTTCCTGGCTCTTACCCATTTTACCCTATTTTATATTTTTGTGTGTGCATATATCATGTTCTTTATTTAGATAATTAGGTTCTTAAATTCAGGAATTATTCCCCCAGAACAAGTACAGATTAACTGACAGGGTCTCAAAAAGAAATTGTTGCAGGAGCAAAAGTTTATGTGAATGTAAAAGACATGTAAGGGTGCAAATAGTTAACCTAAAAATTGTCATCATTCATTCAGTAATAGTGATTATTGTACATTTACTAGTTTTTCCAGCCAATTCTTACACTTTAAGATTCTTGCACTTATGGAATCATGACTTAGATTCCTTAATTTTCCAAACCATTGAGATGACTCCCAAAGATGAGTGGTTTTTATTTTAATTTTTTAAATTGACATCCCATTTATTGATTTATTTTTTTTTTGACAGAGAGGAAGAGAGAGAAATATTGATTTGTTGTTCAACTTATTTATGTATCCATTGGTTGATACTTGTGTGTGCCCTGACCAGGGATTGAACCAGAAACCTTGGCGTATGGGGATGACACTTTAACCAATTGACCTACCCGTCAGGGTGAGTGTGATTTTTATACTAAACCTCCAGTGCTAACATGTGAGAATCTCTTAGTTATTTGATTATGTGGCCATAGACAGATATCAACATTTTAAACTCTGAATGTTTTATTCCCATATATCACTGTTGTTTTTCTATTTTCTTAAATGTTCTGTTTTCTCTATGCCTGCATCATGTGGTAAAATTCATTTTTAGCCAAGAATCTGCGGGAAATGGAGACTTGAATACAATAGGTTTTTAAAAGAATATGTCAAGCAATGAATGAAAAGAAGTAGGACACTTTATGTTAGGGAATATGACATACCAATTTCCAAGAATATTTATGTCAGGCATGTCAAATTCCAGCAGGATCCTTTTTAGAAGATAATAGCTTTGAGGAAGATTGTTTTGTGTAAACAAGATTGGAAAGTTCTTTATTGGAAATGAAATGAAAGGAGGTTTTTAAACTAACTGAACATGTAATACAACTTCAAGAAACCTTTTGTGTTTTAATATAGCCATTAAAGCAAATATTATTGTAATGGAACATTTAGTTCTGTTTCTATTGTAATAAATTTTAAGGAAATCAATAATAGCATAAAGATGAAACTGGTAGCCTACCCCAAATATCTCAGTACTTCTGTAAAGCCTTTCTTATCTCAAATAGCTGATGGTTACAAAATTAAATGCATTTAAATCCATGGCTAAAGTTGATTAAAATATCATACAGAACCAAAGCGGTCCAGCTGTAGATGTTCATTAAATTGACCATTAATAACTTGTGATAAAAAGGAATATTGCTGCATTCATAAATTTTATATGCAGATTTTATTAAGCTGGCATGTTATAGGAATTGATTGTCTGACATCTTCTGGCTGTGGCTGAAGATAATAGTATTTTATATGCATTTTCTATAATCCAGGAATTCTGATGGACTGTTTCTAGCTAGTTATGTTTTTGTTCTGGTTGGTATTTCTTTTGCCCGGTATACAATTAGAAAATATAATTATGGCTTTCAGTATGAAACATTATAAGGTTGGTTGTGTCAGCATTTCTATTATAACCTTGCTTTTTTTGCTGAGAGAGAGAAGAGAGGAGAGTGTACATAGAGACAAGAAACGATGGATCAGTCTGGCTGACTCTATCTAGTGGTGCTAATGAATCATTTCCTTTTTTTTTCTTGAAGTGTAAATACACTCTAGTTTGCTATTGCTTAATTTTAAGGTCATATTTCAGTAAGTTATTGTTTGCCTTACATATTTAGTAAGTCTTTTAGCCTGTTTCTAATGAACAACTCAGCACCGTTAAATTCTGTCCACTTACTGTTGACCTACCATCCACTTTGAATCGGTAGCAGTTCTGAGTTTGAAAATGCAAGGGGGGCTTGAGAACAGGTATATTTTCAGGTTAGGAGATTCAGTTTATTGCTTCTCAGCATATCTCACTTATTTTCCTTTGCTTTACAGTTATCTCTTGTTTTCAGAGGTTAAGGGTCATGTAGCATCAGGGTGAAAGCATGGACCTGGTGCCAGATGCTTTGGTTAGAGGCCTGTGCTTGCTACCTGTGCCAGTTAACATCTTGCTACTTGTATTTGCAACTGTAAATTAGTGTAATGGCAATACTTGCTCTATATGGTTGTTTTGAGAATTAGTTGAGTCATGTGAAAGGCGAAGAGCAAAGAAAGCACTCAGTGATGGTGCCCATGTTAGAATGTTAGTAAAAGAGAGAAAAGGAGAAACATAAATCCAATCATGTTTTTTACAAAATCAAGTGAGAGGATGAAGTCACCACCTGATTTTCCTCCATGTTCAAGTCTGCTGAGAGTGAGAGGTTTTAGAGAGACACCTGGCTTTAGTACTTATGGTTTTTTTGACCTTGGGAAAATTAATTCATCTCTCTAAGCCTGAGTTTCCATCTTTTAAAAAATTGGAATAATTAGGGTTTTTAGGAATAAATGTTACTTTATATTTGGAAATAAAATATACATGTGGCACACAATTTGAGTTCAATAGCTGTTGGCTCTTTTAATGATACCTATATCACATTTTGTTACCTTTTAAAGTGGGAGTTTTGCGGGGGAAGTAGCAGTGGTGTGTTATGTAACATTTTTCTCCCTTTAATCACTAAAAATTATGAAAATACTAGCTTAGCACCTTTTTTTGGCTTTATCACATACAATCAAGTAAAATTGACTAAAACCATATTCTTTGGCTCACAAAAGCATCCTAGATAATAATCCTATATAATAAAAAGGTAATATGCAAATTGACCCTAAAGGTGGAATGGCTGGTCACTATGATGCACACTGACCACCAGGGGGCAGACGCTCAACATAGGAGCTGCCCCCTAGTGGTCAGTGTGCTCCCACATATAGAGCTCCACTCAGCCACAAGCCTGGCTGAAGGCTGCGAGCACAGTGGAGATGGCGGGAGCCTCTCCCGCCTCCTTGGCAGCGCTAAGGATGTCCGACTGGTGACTCAGGCCCGCTCCCAGGAGCAGGCCTAAGCTGTCATTCGGACATACCCCAAGGGCTCCCAGGCTGCCAGAGGGATGTCTGACTGCCAACTTAGGCCAGTCTGCAAGAGGGCACAGGCCAGGCTGAGAGACGCCCCTGCCCCCCAGTGCATGAATTTTTGTGCACTGGGCCTCTAGTTATAAATATTGATCATCTTAGCCAGTGAACACCATTTGTTAGTAGAATATTGTCCTTTGTATTAATTTGTTTATTTCAGAGTTGTAGAACTTGGCCATGTTCCTATATTTTGAAATTAATTGCCTATTTTTGTCAAAAGTAAATTTATTAAATGTTAAAGCTGGAACAGTTTACTTCCTGCCTCTTATTTGATACACAAGGAACAACCAGGCCCAGCATGGAACAGAGCTTGCTCAGACAATATCAGCTCCAAGTGGATGACTTTGGTTTGTGCCTGGGGAATTTAAAGTAGAAGGAATCGCTCATACTTTCTGGCTGTCTGTGAGCATGGCCATCTTTTGGTGATAAAAATAAGCACAGGTCCTCCTTCCAAAGATGAGAAAAAAATTAGGCAAGCTAATGAAAATTAGGCAGAGAGCCCCCAAATTAGCATATTTACTTCTCCTTTTGCAGTAGTTTAACAGCCTGTTATGTGACTTAGAAGTGCACAGAACCTTTAGAACATGCAGACATTCTGGTAGGTCTCATGGCGGAATGGTGGGAGCAGGTGGGAGCAATTAGTGGTGGCTTTAGTTAATGTTTGTGGGGTCAATGCACATGCTATCTGGGCCAAATAGGTATAATCTAGTGTCAAGAAAACTTTAATTTGATCCTAGTTTTCATGTTCTTGTTTAATTCGGTGTGTTTTTCAAAATTCAAACATAATAAAAGGAGTTTTAATGAATGCTTCATTAAATTAGTGTCCGAAGCCAGGATTTTGATAGTTTTCTAAAAAATGAAAAGTACAAGCACATGCTTTCTGATGAGACCATATATATTTTTTATGCCTAAAGGTGATTTGCTACCTATCACAGGTGCGGCTTGAGTTTGATTTTTCAAATTTTCCAATCGGGATGCCTGCCTATGAGAAAAAGTATAAAATGAGTAGGTAGCATTATGTTAGATCTCTGTTCCTTTTCTGGAGAGAAATAATTAATAGTGACATTTACTTACAGGAAGATAATAAGACTCGTTTTATTCCCTAAGAAATGTTATTTATTATACATTGTGACAAGGCATTTCTTTCTTTCTTTTTCTAACACCCCTCAGCTCCATTCGGGCTCTTTCTGGAAATCCCAAGCTATTAGATACCATAATGGAAACCCTCTATGTAGCAGAAGAGTGGGCTACATGAGTTAGAACTGAGATTGTCCACTGAAGGTGGAATGGACTCTGTTCATTTGTGGTCATTCAAACTATTCAGGAAAACCTTTGCTGTTATGTTTTACATAAAATCTTGACACAGGATTTTTACCCTGACTTTATTTCCAGCCGTTTTACCTGGTCTCTTTTTAGATATTCTGACCTATTGAACTTGAATATAGGAGTTAAGTATTATTAGGTATTTGTGACCAACAAAACAATCATCATATATGGAATAGTAAAGCTTATATTGGAGAAAGTAAATTCAAAAAGTTTTTTCTAAAATCTTTACACAATAGCTATTTGCTATGTTTTCAACAAAAACTCTTTCAACATCCAAGATAACCTGTCCTTTATGTTTATTTAGAACCTACACAGTATTTATTTGTTCTATAGCATATTGTTTAGCATGAGAGTTTCCTGAATACAGGACTGCTGCTTGATTATCAATGTTAGACAGCACAGGGCAGTGGAGATTCTCTTTAGTCTTAAATATTGGTTTAATCACACTGGTTATTGAAATACTAGAGGCCCAGTGCATGAATTCGTGCACAGGTGGGGGGGAGGGGCTGTGGGCAGTTGGCCGGCTGGCCCTGCCCCCTGGTCGAACTCCCGGTCAAGGGGACAATTTTGATATTAGCCTTTTAGTATATAGGATTTCTGCCCCGCTGGAGTGGCTAAGTTGGTTGAACATTATCCTATGCACTGAAAGGTTGTGGGTTGATTCCTGGTCAGGGCACATTCCTGGGTTGGAGTTCTATCCCTGGTAGGAGCATGTATGAAAGGCAACCAAATGATGTTTCTCTCTCACACATTGATGTTTCTCTCTCCCTCCCTCTCTCTCCCCCTCTCGCACCCTCTCTCGCACCTTCTCTCTCTTTCCCTGCACCCCTCCTCTCTCTAAGCATCTCTTTGGGTGAGGATTTAAAAAAAGTTGAAATGTTTCTGTTGTACATAGCTATTGCCCTGAGTTCCTAGGAATGCCCCCTCCCCTGTCATTTTAGCTGTCTTGGGCCCACTCCCAGACCTTCCTGTGACCCAGCCCCAGAGAATTAACCCTGGGCCCCACAGAGGGCCTCCAAGGCCCCACCACTGCAGCAATACTGTCAGCTGCCAGATGCCTTACCCTTTATTGAAAGTTCCTCTGAATGGCATTATGATGCATGTCAGTTGAATAAATATAAGGTCATTTGGAATCAGATGCAAGGAACAGTAACTTTAGATCTTTCTATGAGGTTCCCTAAACTGTATAGTCTAAAATAAACAACAAAAAACATGAGGTAGGTCTGGGACGAAGCTACAGAACCTAAAACACTGCTAGAAACATACCAGGACTCAGTAAGTATGTCACTGGACTGAGCATCTGAAATACAGTCTTTTAGTTCAGTCACAGGGACTAATTGGCTGCTCAGCCAGGACCCCACTGGTTGCCAGATCACTTAACAAAGTTCATATTTAAGTCAAAGGAGACTTGCACTCTATGCTTTGAGCAGCTCTGGGGCCTTGTCAGAGTTTTGTTCTACCCTTTCCCACTTTCACAGAACAGTTGGTTGCATTTAGCCTGCAGAATGCTGGCTCCACTGAGGGTGTTGTAAATAACCCAATGAAGAAGCTCTAATCACTTGGTATTTTCAACAGGCACTTAGAAGGTCCATCCATATTCCTTTCATTTTGGTTGGAGAAATAGATTTTCTGGGTAATGAACTTGAACTCTGTCACCTGGTTTTCTCTTTGAGATAGCAGGAAAGGGAACATGGTGATGGGGGAAAGCTTGCAGGATAAATCTCTTGGCTTTAAAGACCTTATCCTCTCTGACTTGTCAGACAATGAACTACACTCGGGACTCGCTATTTTGTACTATGAAATGTGGTGGTGAAGTGTTTTGAATTGATGATAGGCTTATGTCTATTAGCAAGTTTGAAATAGCCAGGTGCCATGGGAAACCCTAAGCATGAAGTAACTGAGAAGTGAGTGAACATAGATGGCTGTAGCCTGCGGAAATATATAACTATACCTATTCTTTGCTACACTTCAGATCTGCATTTTCTCCAAACCATCTTGAGAAAATCTGACATGGGAGGTGAAACTTCCAACTGTCTTCTGGCAGAAATTCTTTTAGCTTTTGCTTTCATGGGTGGTTCCCTACTTGGATAATATTTCCATCTTTAATGCTCCTGACTCTGAGCAGTAATTAAACTAAAAAATGATAGTAATGGTGAAGTTGCAGGAGCCAACAAGAGTCAGCTCATCATTCTGCTCCAAGTAGCTTCTGCAACCTGCTCAGAGTGCTCTCCCTGCTCATGTGCCCCGTCATGGAGCTCTTGCATTTGTGTCCCCAAGTTCTGGGCACAGTGTCAGTGATGGGAGTGTTTGACTTACCTAGTTAATATGTCTCACTTAGCCTCTTACTAGCTGGGTCTCCTTGGTGAACTCAAATCTTCCCAGGGCTTGTTATGAGGATTCAATGAAGTAGAATCAAAAGAGATTAGCCAAGGATCCAGCACACAAAGTCCTTAGCAAATATTAACTCTTATTTATCATCTACCAAAATTTATGGTGAGCCACTTTGTTTGCGATGGAGTTCGTTTTTGTCTAACTCGGTCACTCCCAGTGTTTCTGAAAAATTGACAACCTGTAGTTGCATTTTGTGATACGTCTCTGAAAGCACATTAAACTAACTTTGATTTTGAGAAGTTATAGTAGCTTAAAAAAATAACTGGTGATAGTAATGATTTTTCTAAGACCAGACTTGGACAAGATACTTATGAGACAATTAGAAATTTGAACACTTTCTGGATTGTTAATATTGTTAATTTTAAATATTTTAAAAGATACATAATTTGTTAATTTTTGAAGTATTCTTAAGTTTTTTAAAGAGATAGATATAGAAATATGTTAAGTTGAAATTATCTGACTGTTTAGAAGATATAGACAATAGAATGGTGGCTCTCAGGGGGTTAGGGGAAGGTGAAGGGGTCAAATAGAAGGTAAGGAAAGGGGACTAGAGTTGGGACGCACACAGTAGAGTATATAGATGTTGTATTGTAAGTTGTACACTTGAAATTTATATAATTTTATTGATCAATGTTACCCTAATACATTTAATTTAAAAACGTTATATGATGACTGTGATTTGCTTTCAAATAATATGGGATTGGGGAACAGATTACAGTAAAATTGGCCATGAAACAAGACTAGCCATGGATTGGCCGTTTTTATAAAGTTGTAGGCACATTAAGATTTATTTGCCTATTCTGTCTATTTCTGTATATGCTTGAAATTCACCACGATAATTGGAAAAAGAGCTAGGTTAGAGTACATTGAAACCTAATTATTATTATTTGTCATGATGAACATATTTATCACAAGCTTTGTATTGGCTATAACTAGGTAACCAGGGCTGATTAGATGGATATATTGGCTGATAGGTAATAGGGGTAGAAAGTGTGCAATAAATGAGAAAAAGATTCCTGTCTGTTATCATAAGTTGATCCAAAATATGTGGTTAAATTAAAATGTATTGGTAAAGGGGTATCCATTGGAAGATAAAGTCTGTGTTGTAAGTTATCATTTTGAAGAAGTGTTTTCACTTTGTTTATCAAGCATAAAATGGTGTATGTTTGAAGTTGTTAGGATTTACAGCATCCAGAATATTACCTTAAATAATGAATGGAGGAGACCTCAGAGCCTGCCCCTCTGACCTATAGATCTTTAGTTGTCACTGAAAGGACTGACTGCCCACTCTCGGGCCCCTGAGGAGATATCCTTCCGACCACTGCATTTGCTGATGGATCCTAAACTGACTGAATGATGTTTGATGGTGGTCAGCTCTAGGGAAAATGGTGTGAGGGGTTACGCTTATTTGTAGTGCATGAGAAATATATGCTTTAAGGATCAGTTCAGTTCTAACTCTTTGTGACCCTCAATATAATTAGATTATGCTTTATAAAAATACATTGCATCTGCCATATGGCTTGGTCTTTCTTTCTCTCTCTAATAAAAAACAAGGCAAAATACAACTTCCTATTGAAAATTCCAGCGTCAAATCACCTATTTTTGTCTGATACACTCTCATGTTAAGTGCCCCGGAAATACGTGTTGTACCTTCTGTTCTACTTGGGGAGTTGCACCTGTTCAGGTCCTCTTAGAGCAGAAGGCATCTATCTGTTTATAGTGCCAGGCCTTGTAAGGAAGACACACCTAACGGGGCACAGAGGGTCCTCGCTGTGCTGCTCACGTTGAGTCTCAGACAGGTGCCCGGAGCTAGGTGAGCTCCTGGGCAGACTGTTTCCTGGGATCTCACTGCCGTTCTTGATCATAGTTTGGGGTCTGTATATAAAAAGGTGAAAGATCTCTGGGTTTCTCATTTTTCAGAGAATTTCAAGGCCTTTGATTTTAGGGACTTGTCTATTTCAAATATTTATCCCCCCATTTCCCGTACCTCCTACCCCCCCAAGTTTTCAATGCATTTTCTGACCCCTGCATTTTGAATCAGTTGGCATTGTAGGCGTTGCAATTTGAATAAAAATATTGGCCGGTGCTCTTGGGCACTGTTGCATGGCCCTGTAACTTTGATGTCAGTTAAGGGACAAAGTCATATTTCCTTTCTTCCTTGGAGAATCAATAATGTGGTCGTACTTGCAGAGACAGGCACGTCTGAACCATGGGCAGGCAGTACATTATTTTCAAATCTCTCTTCTCCCAAAGGCCCCTCAAGTCTGGTCCTCTTTGACAGTTTCATCATAAATGTTCTGCAGTTTTGTTCTCCTGGGCAACCTTTGAAAAGTTCCATGGAAAACAGTATAATTAATACAGTGTCTTTTACTGGATCCTGTCTGTTATTCCCAAAGCAACAGTTACATTGCATTTCATTTTAATAGCACCCTGCATGGTATGTGGCTTGGACTTGACATGTGGTATGATTATACTGTCTGTGTCATTGGGAATTTTGATCATGTCTTATGAATGTTTTCTCTCTACCTTCAGTATACTCTGTTGTTTCTTTTATTTGTGCATCCATTCATTAATACAAAAAATGGAGTACCTGCTATATGTAAAAACATTTTGCAAGGTAAGTGAAGGAACGTGCCACGAGTAGGGGGAAGTGCTATATGTTAACACCCGTGGCATAGTGCCTGGTACATGAATGGTGGTGGTTTTAATGACACTCTCCTTGCTACTGCTGCTGCTTTTGTAACTATCATCATCATCATCACCATCATCATTGTCATTCTTCCAGTGTTTTTTTTGCCAGATCTTATTCTATTGTTTATATAAAATATGAGTTCTATGCTGTAAGAGGCACTAAGAAATGAGGTGATCAGAGTTAGGTAACTTGGAGGTAACAGCATTGTATTAAAGCCTAATATACTTTCAATAAATGACGTTCATTACAATTTGCTCATCCCTTTACCTTTGAATTTCTTGATTAAGATTATTCCCTGATATATCTACCAGGACAGGACCCAGGTCATTTAACCAGACTGTTGTGAAGGGTCCCACCCTGCAATCAGACTGCCTGGGTCAATTCCTAGTTCCCATCTTGGTAACTGTGTGGCCTTAACTCTCTCTGTCTCATTTCTTTATCTCTAAGTGGGGATCATGGAACTAAGGCTTGTTGGAAGGATTACATATGATGTGACATCCAGTGCCTGGCCTCTCTTAAGCGATCAGTATCTCAATGCCGTAATTTTTATTGTTGCTCTAACTGCTATTATTACTATTATTTGTTATTACTTTGTTGCTGTTATCATTATTATTCTACAATGACAGCCAATTTTCTGCCTATTACTCAACTAAGAACCTCCATGCTTTTATATGGCATGCACTTTCTACTTTCTGAAGTGAGCAAGTAGAACTCCAACCAGACTAAGATAATTCACCTTTCATTTATTGCATGAACAGGGTGAAAGAAAGCTGCTCCCTTATTAGAGAAGTTTGGGTGAATTCATTGTTGGTTCTAGATGGATCTTTAAATCAAACTCTGAGCCTCCTGCCCTCCAAGATAAGAATGTTCAATATGTCCTCTACTTGGTTCCTGAAACACACAATGTATGTTCTGTGTATGGTTATATCTGCATGCCTGTTAGGATTGCTAGACATAAAACTTTAGTTGACCTTTTGGCAGAAAATCCCTCTACCAGAATAATAATGTATGATTTTTTGCAGTAATTCTGGAATGCAAAATTTTATATGTAATATTTTAACAATAGTCCTGCCTTCAATGTGTTGTGCAGAAATCTCTAGTAATTACTACATAATGTGGTTTGTGTGATGTCTGGCAAAATAATACACGTTCAAAATGCATAAGCTAATAATAATCACATCGAGGAAGACTTAATAGAAGATGTAACTCTGTTAGAAACCCAAAGACAAGCATCCACACTCAACTCCGCTGTCTGCATCTCTCCTCAGAGAAAAGGAGTGATGGCAGGAGAGGAATGAAATGTTTCCTAATTCTCCTAGGAGCCTTCATTTTCTGCAACAGCCATTTTCCTGACCTTTGTTGTGTTTGAGGTTGTGTGTACAACATTCTAACCAATTTAAATGCATTCAGAGAAGAACTGAAAAATATATGAAACATGTTCTAAAATCCTCAAGCAGTTAAAATTGTTTCTCCCCCCTTTATGGGTTAAAGAAGGACTTTCTTTTAACATTTACATATTGCTTCATTTTATAGGGGGAAAACCAGAATGACTGAATATGATATTACAATAAATTCCTTTCTTAAAAATACTGAGCTATCTATGTATAGTTCTGTTTATGGTGATGCTAATGTTTACCTGAGCCCCATGTCCCTAAAAGATAGCAACAGATAATGAAGGAAATACCCTTTGTGTTCAGGGGAAAAGCTCACAAAGATCCACTCGTGCTCCTGTGGCTTAGGTAAGACTGAAGAGGCCGCTCTAGTGCACCGATGGCAGGGCCAGACACCGACCCTCCACAAGCTCCTTTGCTTTTGCCTGGACCCTCTGACGAAATAATTGCTCATTGAAATTGACCAAACTTGACTCAGGCTTCTCTCCTTCTCTCAGGCCCATGAACTTTGGCCTACCCTTGAACCTTTGGAATTCAGAACAGCCCCTCCTTAAAGACCCCTCCGGAGATTGGACAAGGCCTCAGGGAAACACTTTCCCAATCAGTTAACCAATCATACCTCTTGCTCATCCCACTTCCCTGCACCTGGCTCTTCTAGCTTTGTTTATCCTAAGTAAAGACAATTCCTGTTTGCCTGGCCTGACAGGTCTCAGAGTCAGAGCTCTCTCCCTGTGGCAATAGTCTCCCTCTTCCTATATAATAGCCCTCCTCCCCTTATTCAATCACATTTTCAAATATAGTCTCTCTTCACCTAAGTCTGAGTTTGTTTTTATTTGACATTTGCATTTATTTGCTCTCTGGCCTGTAATTGTGGTTAGTGTCCAAAGCATCTTCATACTAACAGTAATAGAAACTGTCTATGCCCCAGGATCTATGTATGGTATTTTTTTTGACACATTAGCTCTACTTTTCTGTCTCCTACAGAGAAATATTTTTATTTATATTTTAATCCCAGGGACAATGAGGGTCAGGTATGCTAAGAAGCTTTGCCAATGGTGGGCCTGCCCAAATGAGAGACGTGGAGTTTGAAGAGTAAAGTTCTCTGTCTTCCTGTTACTCCTGCTTCCCTGACTCCTGGAGGTCATGATCACTATGGAAAACAGTATCCTCTCTCTGGCTGGGTGCTTTGTGTTTTTCCCATATGCTATTGTAATACTGACAACAAAGCGGGGAGGTTGGTGCCTTAGTATCCCCACTGGTTTACACTAGAGCAGTGGTTGGCAAACTCATTAGTCAACAGAGCCAAATATCAACAGCACAACTATTGAAATTTCTTTTGAGAGCCAAATTTTTTAAACTTAAACTTCTTCTAACGCCACTTCTTCAAAATAGACTCGCCCAGGCCGTGGTATTTTGTGGAAGAGCCACACTCAAGGGGCCGAAGAGCCGCATGTGGCTCGCGAGCCGCAGTTTGCCGACCACGGCACTAGAGGAACACGGGGTTTGGGCAGGTTAACAACTGGGCCAAGACCAGAAATTGCCAAGATCTCAGTGTGGTACCATCACCTTGTGATTTTCTAGAAATTTCCTGGGTTCCTGGATGCAGACCCTCCTGTTCCTACATCGTAGGCGGCAGTTCTCAGCAGGAAGGGCTCCTCCAACTCCCACCGCGCTGGGTGTGCTGACAGTTACTGTGGGCTTCCGGTGGCGGCGGGGCGGGGGGGGGGGGGGGGGTGGCGGGGGGGGAGGGGGCGGGGCAGGCACAGTATGTTGTGTCTTCTTCTGACATTGCAGCTAATGGGTATTTTTTTTTTAATATATTTTATTGATTTTACAGAGAGGAAGAGAGAGGGATAGAGAGTTAGAAACATCGATGAGAGAGAAACATCGACCAGCTGCCTCCTGCACACACCCTACTGGGGATGTGCCCACAACCAAGGTACATGCCCTTGACCAGAATCGAACCTGGGACCCTTGAGTCCGCAGGCTGACGCTCTATCCACTGAGCCAAACCGGTTCAGCGGGTATTTGTTGTTTCATGCATGAATAAAGGATTGACTGGGAGCACAATGCTTCTCAGACCCTGTGGCATGTGCTATTTTAGCCAAAGAGAAACATATTTAAGTAACTCGGTTACTTAACTTTCAGACCTTTAGTCTCCTCATCTGGGCAATGGACACCACGAGACACCTCACTGATAGAAACATTGAGAAGTTTAAAGAGATAATGAACACAGAGTCCCTACCCAGTGCCACGTAGATAGCAATACTTGCTCAGTTGCTATTGTTATTATTATTAATTTTCTCCCCATGCTTGGTTTATATTAAATAAATATAAGTAGTGCCTTTTCTGACATGAACATGTTCTAGAGGTAGAAAATGGCAGGTAATTCAATGGGGCTCTTTCAAACGGTTGTGTTTTCTATTTAAATAAGGCTATTTAGAGTTCGAACTACACTTTCTTGAGAGTAAAGCACGTGTGAAACTGAGCCTCCTGTGCCTTATTTGAAGATGTACTTAAGGATTTTCTTATCTAATCACTAATAGGTGCACTAACTGTAATATAAAAATGAATACTGTGGAATTTCTAGAACACTCCAAAACTACTCATTAATTTTTCCTCTAAAATTGGCTTATCAACCTGACTGGTGCTTTATTATATATGAGTGTGACAGGAGCCCTTCGGGGCTCCATCTATTCTCCACGGCTGATTACTCAGTTGATTCAGCATTCGGAAGCTTATTTTTTCATTAATTCCGAATTTTTCTAATTATTATAATGTGAACACATGTTTATTTTTCCCTGGACAGAAAAGCTTAATGATGAAAAAGCTTAACGATAGAAAGTATTTAGGCTTCCCATCCAGAAGAGAATGTCACCTTTGGTGTACTGACCCCCTGCCCTCTGTGGGCCTCCTCTACTTTACCTCCTGTGGTTGCTGGGTAAGCAGGCGTGGTCCCTGTCCTGATCGTGTCACTGTGGGTGTTGGGGAGAAAAACGCATTGGACTTTATGGAGATGTCCTTTTCCAGTTCTGTAAGCAACTCCCCAGGTAACGTCTCTACCTCCAACGTGTCTCCCACTGTTGTTATCTACAGTGCTCTGTAGAGTGAGGTTTCCATGTGCAAGTGTCTCAAACTCAGAGTTTCCAAAAGGAAATTCCCTCCCACAAAACCACCACCTTTCCATTTGTTCTGCAGGATAATGGCTTTTCCACTGTCATGTTTTTTAAGCCTTGAAATGTTCTTCTCCACTCTCCCATATTGTCTCTTGAGATCCTCTTGTTCTCATGAGTGTCTCTCACATCCCCTTTCCAATTTCCACTTATGTATCCCAAGTTCAGGTCTCTCTCTCTCTCTCTCTCTCTCTCTCTCTCTCTCTCTCTCTCTCCCTCTCCCTCTCCCTCTCCCTCTCCCTCTCCCTCTCCCTCTCCCTCTCCCTCTCCCTCTCCCTCTCCCTCTCGCTCTCCCTGGGAACATTTTAATAGGTTCCTAATTGATCTCCTCACCTCCAGCTCCCCTCAGCCCTTTAGTTAATCTTGAGCAGTGCTCATACAAATTAAGAGCTCTAATTACTGCTTGACTTGAATTGAATTTTATCGAAGAAGCTGGCTATCTAACTGGGTATGAATTTTTCAGTGTTGCCGCATATCTCCCGACCAGCACTGCGGGAGCAGAGGAGGCCGTATGCCTACTTGTTAAATTTCTTTTGCATCATTTACTGTAACACACTTTGGTTTGTAATCAACATAATAACTTTATTTTTCAAACTTTTTTTAGGAAGAGGATCAACTCTGGGACATGCATCTCATTAGTGTTAAAAGTGCTCAGTCTCTGTAAAATGAATATAATAAGAGACATTTCTATAATATAACACCAAAGGAGATAAATGCCAGGTTGTCAGAAAATTTAAACGAATAATGGTATTTGAGGCATTTATTTTTCATGCAATTGGAGATATGGTAATTACTGTTATTTAAATTTCCCCCAAACTTCGCTTGCCTGGCTGTCTAGGGAATCGGGGCTTTTGGACACAGAAGGCATTTTCCTATCCTGTCAGAAGTTCCTGAAGGATTGCGAATATTTTTTCATTCTCTATGAGAAAACAAAGAATGAGGAGTTGAAAGGCAGCAAAGACTAGACTGCTTTTAAAAGAGAACATTGTACAAAACTTTGCAGAATAAGAGTGGGAATTTAGTTTGAAGAAATAAGTGAGCCTACAAAATGAATTATTTAAAAGATGAAGTCTTATGATACCATTCTGGTATAAAATTAGCTTTAATAAGTTAGTAAAAACACGATTAATACTAAATTAACCCCTTTATTTGAAATATGCCTCTGATCATCTTCTAATTCAACAGTGACAGGTTCAATGGCACGGCTTAGCCTGGGGCTTTTTACTCGTGTCAAGAATTCAGGGAACCTAGAAAGATCTATTTCTGTTACTGGGTCCTGCCTTTTTGAGCAGGAGACTAGAGGATCATGTAGTGGGCTCAGTTCTGCGTGGTGTTGCTTATGAAGGAGGTGGTTTTACTTCTGTTTATTTCCAGGCTTTCAAAGGATTTTAAGGGAAGTTAAGATGGTGTGGTGACTCCTAAACTCTGCAGGTAAAGGGCAAATGATGTTTCACTCACAAAGGGAGCTTCTGAAATCCCTCTTTACAACAGCCTTGCTAGGAGGGCCACGGGTCCATCCCAAGGTATTCTTAGGTAAAATCACACTGACTTGTGGAATAATAAAAAACTGCGTCCACCACCCTTTACTGTGCCAAGCCCTGTGCTAAGTGTTCAATCCCATCACAGGGTCCTCAGGGAGGTCTCCTCACCTTCTCAGTTTACGTGCTGGGACGCTGCAGCCCAGAGAATCTGGGATAAGAAAATTCCCAAAGCCAGAGAATCAAAGAGCACCCAAGTTCTTTTGATAAAGGCTATGTCCATGTTCATGGCATCTCTTCGGACATGCTGTGAGGACTTTGCAAGATTGTGATTATTAGAATTCAGGATTTTGTTATTTCCCCCCTAACAATTATGATTTAGTAAAGGTTTCCTCTCTTCAAAGTGATAGAAGTGATAGAGGGAGGGCAAAGTCAAGTTATTTTATTTTATTGTTTGTTTGCTTTTGCTTTGAGAGGGAAAGAGAAATATCAACCAGCTGCCTCCCACGCTGGGTATGTGCCCTGACCTGACCAGGAACCGAACCCATCACCTTTCTGTACACTAGATGACGCTCCAACCCACTGAGCCACAGGGCCAGAGCCAGAGTAAAGTGTATTTAATCGCTAACAGTGGATAGCTGCAGGGCTATCTCTCAGTAGTTCCAACTGAGAGACTGAGTCCCACAGAGCTATGCCCTTGTTAGGGTTCAGTGATTGGTTCTATGTGATGAAATGTTTATACATATGATTAGATCTTATAAACGGAAAGAAGAAAATTTATTTTCTTTTCAGGGAAATAAATAAAATATATCATTTTCCATCAATTTGTGAATTTTTAAAAATCAATCCTGATTCCCAAAAGATAAGAAAAACATATTTCTCCTCAGCATCTACAGGAAATAACACCTAAATACTTTTAAGTGTGAAGAAATGTCCCATGGTATTCAACAATGGGATATATCTGTCTCCTACCACCTACAAATGAAGAAACGATTTTGAAGAGTAGCATCGTCTTAAACTTTTCTATTCACAGTTATCACACCTGCAAGTCTAAGGCGCTTGTGTCTGTCTCACAGGGGAAGCGTGGGGGAAGTTACCTGGAACGGTAGGGCCGCAGTGAGGCTCGGCCACAGCTGGTCAGTCCGGGGCAGGCGTGTGGGAACCTGTGAATGGTCCAGAGCACGGTCCTCATTGGTCAGTCTGTGGGAGGCTGGTGCAGGTCTCTCAGAGGTAGTGAGAAGATTCTCATTGTTTATGTAAAAATGCAGCTGGGGAGGACTTTGGAAAACACATGTATGGCCAAGGGACTTCTGCAGTGACTTCCCATTAGTCTTACAGGGGCCTCTGGCCCTACCCAGCCTGGTTTCCATGTGCCCGCCTCCCTTGTCTCCTTCCATGCACTGGCCCCCTTGCTCCCACCCTCTGTGCTCTCGGTCCTGAGGGCTCACTCTAGCCCTCTGGGCTCACCACGCCCTTCTCCCCCCCCCCCCCCCCCCCGTCCCCCCATGGTTCTTTGGTGGTGCTTTTACCTTTGCCCAGATGCTCTTTCCTCGTTTTTGTTTGTTTGTTTTTAATTACAGTTCCCTCATCTCTTAGCTGAACCGTCATTTCCTCAGTGGTGTTCTCCCTGCCTAGGTCAAGTCCCCGAGACTGTAGGTAGCCTCTTCGCATCACATGCCTCTCCTTGGAGGACTTGTTTCAGCTGCGTTTGCATTTGTTTGGTGCTGATGTTTGAGAGAAGAGATAGAATGTGATTGTTGGGAGACTGGAGCCTCAAGCCATACAGCTGGGCCTGAAACCACACTTGGGCTCTTAGCAGCACTGTGTCCTCCCGGGGCCCTTCCCGTGCTCCTCTCTGTTCCTCGTTCTTCCAGGTGTGCTTGATGTTAGACTGATGCCGATGCATACAAAGGGTCCAGTATGTAGTCGCCCTTTTCAGTGTCTGATTAATGACCATCCTGCCATTGACTGTGAACTCCAGGCAGACAGGGAGCTGTTGACTCCTGACTGTGACTGTAGTTCAACCATGTCCCCCTGCTCCAGGCACCACGTGCAGCCCCTGGGAGGCCCCATTCAGTGTGATTGTACTATAAGCTGGCACTGTGTCAGGCAAACTGTAAAGTGCTTCAACCTCTGCTGGAATCAGTACTGAGTCAGCTGTGGGGTTTAGAGTGTGCCCTTGGCACAGACCTGGTGGGGTTCCTATCAGGCAGTCAGGGTGGTCGCTATAAGTGGCCCTTTGTTCTGGGCCTTTAGGCACAAGAACTGTCTCTGCAAATGGAGCGTCCTACCCAGGATCCTGACCCTGATGCAGGGTGAGTTTTGTCTACCTTTCACTGAACTAGTGGTTTTCAGATATTTTTTTAAGCGGCACATCCCTTTCTTATCGCTTACAATCTTATGTGGAAACTCAGTTTATCAAATAGGTTCAAACTTGAGGTTCTCTAGTTAGTGAGGGCTTGTTTGGGGCCTCTCATTCTTAGCCTGCCTCTGACTGTCCCTGTAGATATTTGCCCTAAATAATGGTGGCCTGTTTTCTAAAATTACTTTGAAAGCAGAATCAGCAAACATGGAGGTTACTGGCAGAGGAAAGTCTCCAACCTTTTCACCTCCCATGGGGATTGATGTGAGTGGTCGTGTCAGGGAGAGCCGAGCAGTTCTCACGGTGCTGGAGAGAAGGTCCCACCATGCAGCCTGTTTCCTAGGCAACTGCAGCTGCTCCCTTTCCTCTCAAAGAAAGGAGGTATTGCCCTAGCTGGTTTGGCTCAGTGGATAGAGCATTGGCCTGTGGACTGAAGGGTCCCAGTTTCCATTCAGGTCAAAGGCACATGCCAGGATTGCAGGCTCAGTCCCCAGCAAGAGGCATGCAGGAGGCAGCTGATCAATGATTCTCTCTTATCATTGATGTTTCTCTCTCACTTCCACTCTGAAATCAATAAAAATATATCTTAAAAACGAAAGTATAATTTTTATATATTTGCATCTGTAGGACAGAGGCCCCAAGAGGAAGATTTGTTTAGAATATTGAATAATATAGTCCAGGTCTTGGGGAGAAACTTTCTACAAGTCTAAGATTAGAAATAGTAGAACTGGGTTTTTTGTTTGGTGTTTTTTTTTTTTTTCAATCAAAAGGATTATTATCAAGACTCACTATCAAATAACATATTGAACAGTTTGATAAAATAATCAGACCTTTATTTTGATGCTTCTAGAAGTAGTTAAAAAAAATCTCACTTTTAAGTGTGAAGGAAAAGTTATTGCTCGGTTGTACAATGGAGTGGGGAAGAGTTGTTTTGTTTTGTTGTTTTCATAACATTGAGGGAATTTTCTTAAGAAAATTTTCTGTGCTAGGGTTGTTATATATATTCTTTTTCTGTAATTTTTAATCTAAATTAAAACATATATTTTCTTTAAATAAGTGCTAGGTTTGGCATTGATGACTAAGGATCCCTTAAATTCACATCTACTTAAGTTAATTCACTACTTTAAACATGAATTTTCTCATGAACAAGGGAAGAAAAAATATTGAGCTGACATAGGCCATCTGGCTTTAAACTGTGGAGACTTGTCTTCTAGTCTGCTTCAATGTGAGAGTTACTACAGGATCAGAATTCCAATGAATTCAACACAGTAGATTCACAATTTAAACTTTAATGCTTTGGGGATTG
Source organism: Cnephaeus nilssonii (assembly GCF_951640355.1). Classification (NCBI taxonomy): domain Eukaryota; kingdom Metazoa; phylum Chordata; class Mammalia; order Chiroptera; family Vespertilionidae; genus Cnephaeus; species Cnephaeus nilssonii. Next base: position 47,592,035 of record NC_137088.1, on the reverse strand, counting down.
TAAATCACAGCACATATGGGATGATACATGTTTGGGGAGAAATGGATCCTCCTGGCCACATGCAAAATTAAGACTGTCTGTAGTCTATGTTTATTGAATGCATTTATTTTACCAAGGTAGGTTTATTGGGATATTTAAAACCTGCAAAAAAAGTATATTTGTCAAATTATCATGCATTATAAATGTTCAATGATGTTCTCAAGGTATAAAGTCTCTCAAAAAAGTCATGGCTCTCATTGTTGTTGCCTCACTGTTCTTTTTAAAAATCCAAAGAACATCAGCAAAAAAATGTCTTATTTCCTTTGGAAGGAAGCTCTGATCCTTGTGGTTAGTCTAAAGATATGAATCTCTTTCCCCCATAGACCTTGCTTTGTATATTTGGACAAAGATTTCCATAATTACTGTAGCCAAGAAACTTTGCCTTATTTTAATGTTTCTCAAAATATGTCCTGAATAGGTTCATTGCCCAAAGGATAAGTAGAAAAGTTGAAGGCAAGTTCAATTGGTGTATCTATTGCAAGACTTCTCAACCTTTAGTTTGTTTAATGTGTGAATATGTATATTGTGAACCTACAAAAGGAGTGGTGTGGGATGTAGGGCTATGGTAGCAGTTTTGCCCAAACTATTGGACTCTGGAATATTTTGTAGGATTCTTGTTCTGCTGATTGTGATCAGGAGGATGACTTGTGTGGTTGGCACATGTAGCCTTTTTAACACCAGTTTGCCTGGGTTCAATATAGCCTTCGATTCTCCCACCTGCAATTTAACCTTTCTGAAGTTGGGATGCAGTTTACAATCATCACATAGGTGTTTTCTCTCTTTAATTGCAGAAAAGCTACTCCTAAATTGATGATGTCTTAGAATTAAGTAAATAATTAAGTAATGACATTTTAAATTCTGATGTCTTCACTATGTTCAGCCTAATCCACATGAAGGATGGTATTAAGTGTGAAGAATTGAATGAGAGGAAGAAGACTACTCTGTTTTGTGGAAAATATGTTAACTAGTATACAATGAGCTTTGTTTTCTGGAATCTAATTAAAAAATAATACTCACATACTTTTGAGTAGCTTCCGTGGTTCTGGCCCATGCTAAGTGCCTTACCTCCATGTATCTGTGGTGGGTGTTATTAACCTATTTTAAAAGTGAGGAAAATTAAGAGTCAGAGAGATTCAGTAATGTATCTACCATACCAGCTGTTGAACAAAATTTTAATCCCAGGCAGCCTGACTTTCACAACCTACTCATTTAAGTTGAGTATTGTTTTATGTATTCCCTGGGTGCTTTTGCATTGTGCCTTTGCATATGCCAGTGCTTCCTTGAATTGGTCATTAGAATCACCTGGGAGCTTTGGGAAACTACATATTCCTTAGCCCAATTCCCAAGAAATACTTACTTATTCATTACCTTGGGAAGTGGTTTATAAAATTTCTTTTGATATTAAAAGCCCAAGTGATTTTGATGAAGCTATGAGTCATTTGGGAATGACTCATAAACACATTATAACAAATATTTTTCTTTCCACCAAAGATTAAAGTGATAAATGCAACCTAGTTCCCAACCCATGAGGAGTGCAATCTGATGTTGTCAAGACCCAGAAGGCCCTGTTGGGAGCGCTGACTTCCTGCATGGGTATTGGCACTGGAGGTGGCAGTCAGGGTGTGTTTAAAAAGCAGCTATGCATGAACCTACTTGGTACATTTACTGGAAATGTGTAGGGGAGACTTCAGGTCTCCTGATCCGTAAGGTCCTTTGGCTGTATTTTTTACGAATATTGTAAATGTAAACTGTCACTGATGAATATGGGTAGGATGTCAACACACACAACCTCTCAATCTTCAGTTCTGATGGCAAAAGGCGGAGTGGGGGTGGGGGCTCTAATCTGCCATCAAATAGCTAGGGCTTCCTTGATCTGGTCTAATCAAAGGAACAAGCCCAGAGGGGTTTAAAGGATTCCATGCTGCTGCTGCCATTAATTTAATTGCTGCCATACAGTGAATTACGGGAAGGTCAAGACAAATGCTGAAATCGGTGGGGCAAGAGAATAAACAGGTTAGCTCCATAATTAGCATGGTCTTTAAGGAGGGACACAGAGTTCCCCAAAGTGTGACTTTGCAGAATTTATAGTTGTGTCTAAAGTCAGCACAGAAGGGCAGTCACACTTCTGTTGCGGTCTTGGGAAGTGAGCAAGGGTGAGTGTGACAGGGAGGGTGTGAAATGCTCTGTGTCTTCAGAGAAGACTCGGGGCTCCCTCATTTCTCTGAGCTGCACAATCAGGAAAAATGACACACCTTTTAAATATTTATCCTATCTAATAAAAGAGTAATATGCAAATTGACCATCACTTCAACACACAAGATGGCTGCTCCCATGTGGTCAAAGATAGCTGCCCCCATGTGGACACAAGATGGCCGCCACAAGATGGCCAGCAGAGGAGGGCAGTTGGGAGGGACCAGGCTGCAAGGGAGGGCAATTGGGGGTGATCAAGCCTGCAGGGGAGGGCAGTTAGGGGTGACCAGGCCGGCAGAGGAGGGAAGTTGGGGGTGACCAGGCCTGCAGGGGAAAGCAGTTGGGGGGGGGACCAGGCTAGCAGGGGAGAGCAGTTAGGGGTGACCAGGCCTGCAGGTGAGGGCAGTCAGGGGCAATCAGGCTGGCAGGGGAGTGGTTAGGGGGTGATCAGGCTGGCAGGCAGAAGCAGTTAGAGGCAATCAGGAAGGCAGGCAGGCGAGCAGTTGGGAGCCAGCAGTCTGGGTAGGATTGAGCCTAAATGGGCAGTCAGACATCCCTTGAGGGGTCCCAAATTGGAGAGGGTGCAGGCTGGGCTGAGGGACACCCCCCCCCCCCCGTGCACGAATTTCATGCACCGGGCCTCTAGTAAGTAGTAATAAATATTTAAATACCACCTTGTGAATTTTGTGTTGTACAAATCCAGTTGTGAGCCAACATTATCCAGGGGTATGTGATCCAATGTGAATTCATTGAGTCTGGTGGCCCTTTATATGCCAACTCTTTCTGCTAGTGTGGCTCACTGGCGGGGTCTTTGAGCACATGGATTGGACATCTTTTGGATTGACTAGTTAAATTCATCTGTTCATTACCTAAGTCCAACCACTGTTAGACTCAGTTTACTTAATTGTCAATGGCATTTCATTGAAGCTGCATTTGGTGAGCAAGTTTGTCTAATAATGGGTTTGAAATTTTTTAAACAAAATGATGATTGTTATTTTTTCTCTTTATGAATTTTATTTCTCTGTTGCCAGCCTAACCCTGGCCCATTTCTCCCAAGTGACTAACTTCTGTTAAAATAATATTTCTCCAGTTGAACACATGGTTGTCAGCACAGGTCAAGCAGGCTACCATTTGCAGGGCTCCTCTTTCGCAGAAGCTGGTCATGGTTTTAGTAATTTCTCTCAGGAGAGAAGGGCATCCAGTCTCTCAGACCAGTTGAGTGACTCTTTAAGGATCATGATAATATCTGTAACAGCTATTAGTAGTAATGGAGCAAACAGACATTAAGTGCCCATAGTGTGCCTGGCATTGTGCTAAACAAAACATTATCTCATATTAATCTTTACAACAACCCTGTGTTCTTCGGTAATAGGTTCAGTTGGCTGGTTCTAGAGACTTGATGTAGATAAGTTGCTTTCATCCTGTTTCATAAGGACGGCTAGCCAGTCACCTTGTAAATGACCTTGAGAAGATTTCTGGGGGGAAAACAAGACTTCAAAGTCTAAAAGGAAATGAGTGGCCCTTGTTGTCTAGACCCTGACTCAAAATTGAGTTCAGTCTTTGGTTAAAAGATAATCTGTAGGATCTTCATAAAACCCCAACTTGATTGGGGTCAGACCTATATTCTACTTGAATATCCAACTGCAGTAGCTGAAAAATTTGCTTTCCTTTTTCTTCCCCACCCCTCACATCACCTTACCTCACCTCACCCACCCTACCTTAATTTGTATTTTAAACATGATATTGTTTTTCAAAAATAGAAGAAAAGAAAGCAAACAAAATATATTCTCAAGGTACATACGCTGTAACATAATGGCTAAGGACATCAAGTTCAACATTGACGTAAGTCACAGTTCTAACATGTTTCAACTAATGACACTTGGGTGAGTGTGTTAACGTTTCTCTGTCTCAGTTTCCTTATCTTTAAAGCTCTGAGCAATAGTAGCATCTCCCTGGAAAGACTTTGGGAAATGAGATCATGTTTGTAGCAATCTTAGCTCAGGGAGGAGTACCCAGACAGGCCCTGGACCTGTGGAGGAAATGGTGGCCTGTCCTGGAAGATGGATTTGGGACTTTACAATGAAATTGGGTTAAAAAGTAATGCCTTTTGGTGCAGTGGAGTTGTGAGCTCCAGGACCTGTGCTGAAAGAACAAACACGCGCTGCTTATTGAACAGAACGTGCCCTCCATGAGGGGCTGATCGGCTTTAGCATGAGGAGCGCTTCAGAATGTTAATTATTTGGAGGAGCTTCCCCAGGTAATAGAAGTTGCTTTATGGTTGCATTCTGTCCATGTCAAACTGAGGGGATAATTGTAACAAATGAGCATTCGTATGCCAAGATGTGACGCAGCGAATATGATGATAATCAGCAGCATGGCTAGGGGTCCAGTTTGAACAGTAGCTGCACTCTCCTTTCTTTATATTAAATAGTCATTTACATGAACATGTCACCTTTTCTTGAAAGCTTTTTGAACAACACTCAGGTTATTTTCTTTCTCATAGATATGGAAGACCCGTTACTCAGCATTCTCTCCCTTGCAATTCCGCCTGTCCAGACTGAGCTACTCCAGGAAGATTTATTGTTCTTCCTTGGTGCTCTTATTAGCATCCTTTACATAGCTCATTGCAGCACTTGTTATAATGCACACAGTAGTAATAATACAATTATCATCTTTATGGCAGCTAATATTCATGGAGAGTAAGCACCACGTGCCAGACATTAGATTAAAAGCTGTGTATTGGCCTGGATGACAGGGCTTAGTGGTTAAGTATCGACCTATAAAACAGGAGGTCATTGTTTGATTTCCGGTCAGGGCACATGCCCAGGTTGCAGGCTTGATCCCCATTGTGGGGTGTGCAAGAGGTAGCCAATCGATGATTCATTCATTCTCTCTCTCTCTCTCTCTCTCTCTCTCTCTCCCCTCCCTCCCCCTTCCTTTCTTAAATCAATAAAAAAAATATTAAAAAAAATAAAACAATAAAATAAAAGCTGTGAATCTCCACCTTAGGAGTCCCCACAGCAATTCCTTAAGGTAAGGATTTTCACTGCCCCCATTTTCCAGATGAGGAAGAGTTTGGGTTAGAGAGCTTAAGTGATTTACCTAAAATCACATCTAGGATTTAAAATAGTTGATTGTGTTACCTGAGTTCACAGACACGACCCAAAGCTGCCTCTCCGTTTTTCAGTTCCCTGTTTGCTTACAATCCCCGGTTGGTCAGTAAGACCCAGTGTTCTCTTGCATAAGTCTGTTCACACCCCAGCCTGGTACCTGGCCTATAGGAGGCATTCAAGCACTGGCAAGTGTGAATGAATGAGTTCAGTTCCTTCTCAGGGTGGATGCTAAGGAAATGGTACTTAGCCTTTAAAGTAAAATGAAAGAATTTTAATAGAACTATTTTAAAGGAAAGACCACTCCTGTGTCCATAGAAAATAGAATACAGTGAAAGAATGGCAAAGCCAAGTCAGAGGTATTCAGATGTAGAAGTTATAAAGGGCACTTGATTGAAGAAAAAAAAATCTGTTCAGGCATCTAATAATTAAACTGCTCATGACAGCATATAATTGCATCATTATGCACACAACTGTTACTCTGATTTGGATCATAAGAGAGCAGTGTCAAAATCTTTTAATTGCATTTTAGCTTTTCCTAAAGGAAGTCTTCAGATTGTACTATGAACTTGTAAACTTTTGACACATCTTTACATTCTTTGATGTTGTTGCAACTCCTCATAAAAACTACAGAAATGACTCACTCTTCCTATTTTATAATTTGGAGTCATATCTTTATATGAAGTTTAGATGTATTTTTCAATATGTTAAGCACCTATATTTGCATATTTTAATGTATCTTATTTTTAAAACTTCTATCTTATTTGAAGTTAATTCTAGTAGTAATGCAACTTGTATAAGAATAACAGTTCATTTTATTCAAGAACATTTTAATTAAAAATATGTGCTGACTCTCCAGGGGCCAGATGGAGATTTACACTTCTCCCAAGACAGGGGCTGCTGAGCAATTAATAATGTACATGAGATTTTGGAGAGAATCTTTAATCAGCCTAAGAGTAGAAACTTTTCAAGCAAGCTCCAGCATTTTAGAGCTACCCATTGGCATTTGGAAGATTGATGTGTTAATTACTAATCATGTTTTAAATCAGTTAAACTGGCTGCTTTAAATACCTTTATTTGATCACATTCTGCTGGTCTCATACAGATTCTGATGTTCTTTGACTATAACAAGGCTGCATGTTGAATCTTTCCTTAAAACTCACTACTTAGCACTTACTCTCCACCAAGTGTGTTATCTTGGGCACACAATGAGGTCTCTCCAAGTCCCACCTTTGTACCTATCAAATGGAACCTTAGAGGGTTTTCTGAGGTAAAGCCTATTCTTGCTTAGAAAATAGGTCCCTAATTAATAGCACAAATTAACACTTTTTAAATTTTATTTTAAATCAGGTGGCTACTGCTGCTTCAGTGTGAATTTACTTATGCAATACCTAAAACGACAAGTGGTTAGACTGTGTCTTCCCAGATTGGAGCTTTTATATATGAGAAGTCTCTCAGAAGTATGGAAATAAAGCATGGTATATTTAATGAATTCCCGCCGAGCAAAATAAGCTTGTGGAAAACCACAAGTCTTGAACCATCATTTGGGATTACCCCACTGCATTGTGCCTGGGTTTTGAGATTCAGGAAGCATTTGAAATGTGGAACTGGGTGGTCCCTGAGTCCCACGTGGGTCTGCAGTCAATTTCATGAGAAGGACCTTGTCCCATGGCAAAACTGTGGTTTTTCTCTCTTCTTGAGTTGCTGGAATCAGTTAAACCTTGCCTCCTGAAAGGCCTCAGTGCCACCTGAGCGTTAAGCCAAGTTTGGAACGTCTCCTGTTGGGAAGTCGGGCTTCTTTGCATACTATTTGCCTTGGTATCAGTGAGAAATGTGAAATAGTCTTCAGTTAAACGTTTATCTTCATGCAAAGTGAGATTTTACGTAGACACACATTTCTTTCCTGGAGTTATGTACTTGTGTCATCAATTCAGTTAATATCCTTGTGAAATTTCATTTCCCTGATGTTTCACATACATACATCTGGAAATGAGCTCCAAAAGTATGTGTGATAGGGTCTCATTTACTCCTTGCCACCAAACAATTAAGAAGATGATTTTATTCAGGCTCTTGCAATAGAGAACTGTTCATTAACGAGGAATGTCTCAGGAAAGAGAAAAGTGGTGTTTTTCTGTAGCAAGGGAGTCACTGAAGAAGGATGGAGGTCGGATCTTACCTCAGTATCCAAGGGCAGGTAGTCCTTATGGTTTGGGGTGTTTCCCCAAACACAAAATGCTAAGGATTTCTTGACCTTGCTTAGTTCCTGGGAGCAGAGGCTCATGTTAAGTTCAACATTGCCAGATAAATAAAACGTTGTGAAAGTATTCTTAATACAAGCATACTGGACTTTTAATTAACTGTTATTTTACCAGTGTTTACTTCAAAACATGTCAGTATTATGATTGCCTTCATAGTTGGCTTAAGAACTCCTATAGGTCAAGATGGCGATGTAGGTAAGGGTGGTACTTGCCTCTTTCCACAACCATGTCGAAATTACAACTAAACTACAGAACAACAATAATTCACAAACACCTGAAATCTGACTGAGTGGAAATCCCACAACTAGGAAATTAAAGAAGAAGCCACATCACGACTAGTAGGAGGGGCAGTGACACTTAATGGGAAGAGGCTAGTCCGACACCCACTTGTATTGGATAAAAATCAGGAGGGACATCTCAGCTGTGAAGGTCCCCCCTGAGGAGTGAGGGGTCCTATCCCCACATCAGGCCCCCCCAGCCTAGGGTTTCAGTACCAGAAAGAGAATCCCCCTAACTTCTGGCTATAAAAGCCAATGGGGATTGAGGCTGAGGGAGATGGAGGGTTGCTGGGGTCCCAGGAAGTTCCTCTTAAAGGGCCCATGCATGTACTTACTCAGACTCACTCCCTCTGCGCTCCAGCGCTGGGGCAGCAGTTCTAAAGCACCAGAGACATACGGGGGAGAGCTGCAGGGACAGCTTTCTCCCAGACAGAACTGCTGTGGCAGAGGCCATTGTTTCTTTTCTGAACCCTCCCACAACAGAGCCATCCAGTGGGTGCCATATCGGAGACTCCATCAACCTGACTCACACTGTTTGTCCTGCCCTGGTGATTCTCTGAGGCCCTGCCCCGCCCAACTTTCAGGCCCACCCAAGCTGTTACCAGTGGATTTTCCATATGAACGGCCAGTCTTGTCTCATGCTTCAGATTTTCCTGAAAAATATCAAACAAGTGGCATCTGGCCTCAGCATGTTCTATACCTCTTGGTAAGTCCCCCTGAGCCTGACACTAACAGTAGCCAGCCTTGGTTCACAACTTGGCCTTGCCTGGGTACCTCCAAGCCCAGCAGAAGTAGTAGCCATCTGCAGATCACTTTGTAGCTCATGCTCAGTGGCCATAGGCAGAACACAGGCACCAGCTGATCTTGGCCTACACATACCCAGAAGCCCTAGGGCCAGCATATCTGATGGACAGCTTCAGACCACATTGAAGCACCACCACCCAACCACTCAAGGGGTGGGCTCAGCTGGCACTGGAGTTCCACTGAAGTAAGTCCTGCTCTGTGGGGTGGGCCCCTGCACAGCTGATCCTCCACAGTGGTTGGAGATTGGTGTGGGTGGTTAGTGGTTGCAGGCAGTCCTTGCAGCTGATTGGCCTGGGGGTAAATACCTCTCATTAATGTGCCAACAACAATCAAGTCTCAACTACAAGAGGAAGGTATACAAAGTGCACACAGGGGGCACACCTTGAGTGCCCACTTGCATGACTGGGGGGCTGTGCCACAGAATACTTAATGCATTAGGCCATTACCAAGCCTAGGAGACAACAGCTCTACCTAAAACATAGGAACAAACACAGAGAGGCTACCAAATTGAGGAGACAAAGAAACATGTCCCAAATGAAAGAACAAAACAAAATTCCATACAAAGAACTAAACAAGATGGAGACAAGTAATCTACTAGATGCAGAGTTCACAACACTGGTTAGAAGGATGCTCAATGATCTTAGAGGAGGAGTAAATGAACTTAGTGAGAGTTTCAACAAAGAGATAGGAAACATAAAAGAAGAGCTAGAAAATATAAAAAAGGAACCTGTCAGAAATGAAGAATACATTAACTGAAATGAAGACTACATTTCAGTTAATGTAGAGGAAACAGAGGACCAAGTTAGAGATTGATCAGATAAGGAAGCTTAAAATACCTAATCAGAACAGCAAAAAGAAAAAAAAAATCTAAAAAAATGAGGATAGTATAAGAGGTCTCTAGGACAACTTCAAGCATACCAACATTCATGTCATGGGATGGAGGTGAGGACTGTACAGAGAAGAGAGATAGTAAGAAACTGAAAACATATTTGAAAAAATAATGACATAAACTTCGATAACTTGGTGAAGAAAACAGACATACAAGTCCAGGAATCACAGAGAGCCCAAACAAGATGAATCCAAAGAGTCCCACATCAGGACACATCATAATTAAAATCCCAAAAGTTAATGACAATGAGAGAATCTTAAAAGCAGCAAGAGAAAGGCAGTTAGTTTCCTATAAGGGAGCTCCCATAAGGCTATCAGATAATTTCTAACAGAAACTTCGTAGGCCAGAAAGGAATGGCAAGAAATATTCAAAGTGATGAAAAGCAAGGACCTATAACCAAGATTGCTCTACCCAGCAAAGCTTTCATTTAAATCAAAAGACAGATGAAGAGCTTCCCAGACAAGAAAAAACCAAAGGAGTTCATCACCCCAAACCAATTTCATATGAAATGTTAAAGGAACATATTTAATAAGAAGATGAACTAATATAGACAATATGAACAAAAAATGGCAATATATACATATATATTAAGAATTGAATGTAAAAACAAACAAACAAAATGAACAAATAGAACAGAAACAGACTCATAAATACAGAGAACATTTTGATGGTTGCCAGTTATGAGGGGGGTTTGAGTGATGGATGAAAAAGGTAAAGGGATTAAAAAGAACAAAATGATTGTTACAGAATAGTCATGGGGATGTAAAGTACAGCATAAGGAATATAGTCAATAATAGTCTCTTAACTATGTATGGTGTCAAATGGGTGTCAGATTTATTGGGATGATTACTTAGTAAGTTATGTACTGTCTAATAACTGGGGTTTAATATATGTAATAATGTATGTTAATTGTAATTAAAAATAAAAATTTAAATTAAAAAAAGCTTCTAAAAACAGTTTCCATTATACTGTACAAATTACAAGTATCCATTTTAACTCTAAATTATTGGAAGCAGTTAATTTGGAAGACTTTTTTATTCACTTATAAATCTCATTTAAATAGCCTATGTGGTCTCCTTCCAATAAGATGAGATTATGATGTTTACGATATTACTAAATGGAAACCAGCTTCCTCATTTTCTCTGTAGATCCAGATAAAGATTTACATATTTCATAAAAACTTTCTCATGAAACTAGTGGAGTTTTATATTTTAAACTTTTCTTCCATTATAAGAAATAAACATTTTATTAGAATGTTCTTATTAATACTCCCCCTTGCACACTTTAGGCTCACTCACCTCTCCCCCACCCTTCATTTTCCTTTATCTTCTATCTAATTTCCAAATGTGGAGCTCCCTATGTCTGCTTTAAGCTTCCTACCTTCCTTTCACTTTCTCTCTACACCATCTTATTTAGGGTGGGGGATGGGGGACATCTGTAATAGTGTCAACAATAAATAAATAAGTAAATAAATAAATAGCTCTTATTATCTCTTTGCATAGCAGTGATTCTTAGGCTTTCTCCAACCCAACATATTTGAGGTTTAACTGCTTATTCCCATTAGCACAATGGATCCTATTCTAGTAATTATCACTAGAGTTCCCTGTGAATGTCTTGGGGTCAGGACTACCCAGTTTGTAAAGAGCCCGATGGTAACTCCTTGCCCGTCTCCCCTCATCCCCCACTGCAATAATGAACCTCAGGTCTAACCCCTCACTAGACTAGTTTCACTCACATGTTTTCAGCTATTTCCTGATGTCCCATACATACTTATAATATTAAAAATCAGATTTATAATATTTAACCTTAAACAAACTCTTCTTTTTGACTCCCTCATTTCTATTTTATTTGCACAGATGTTCTGAATCATTTTGTAATAGCAGAGTTGTCTTAATGAGGAAAAATACAGATGCACTGTAATTTTTAAATTGTTTTACTGATTATAAAAATCATATCATATTTAAGGGTGTTGAGGAAGGCACACATGATCCCACAGCAGGGAAACAGTGCTGTGAACACTGGACTTTTTCCATGTCTCTAAGCACAAAGTTGTTCTCATCTACAGAAATAGACCAGTAGATGTGCTGGTTTGTATCCCGATGTGGAATAAGAGAGGATTATAGAAGGTGGTCAAGGAGCACAGGTCCTGCATCAAATAGACCCTCGTTCGAACCTGGCCTCTGCCACTGGCCTCGATGTGGGCCTGGCAGTTATTAAATTGCCGAAAGCCTCCAGTACCTGATCGGTATTGGGAGCACGCCTTCATGGCTCATCATCAGGATCAAGCAGAATGCAACTTGGTGGTGGATCCTGGCGCATAGATTTCCTAGAGCAAATGATTTTCTGTGATGAACAAGTCTTGTTGGCTGCTATTTCTTCCCAGAATTCCACACTCACCGAGAGCTCATTAGTGGGGCTCCCCAGGACCCACTTCTATAGCCAACCTGTGTACTTTCCTTCCTACCTCTCTCTTTCCTGGACTGCTCTGCCCTTTCTCATCACCATGGAAACCCAGCATCTCCTCTCAGGCTCACTTCCTCTGGGGTGACTTAGTGGACTTCTCCTGTCTCCTCTCTTCTGATTGTCCATGTAAAATCCTGGGCACTTGGATAACAAGCACAATTTAGCCCTTGGTGCTGTGTGTTTTAGTAATTTATTTCACACACACACACACACACACACACACACACACACATCATATATACAGAGTGGGGCAAAACTCGGTTTACAGTTGTGAGAACCTGAAACAGTGTATTCTTGTATTATTTTCCATATGGACAACTATAAACCTACTTTCGCCCCACCCGGTCTGTTGTACCATATATATCATGCACATGATCTTACATTTGAGTAGTTTTTGAAGCACTTTCACAGGTGCCACCTTTACAAGATCATCATGAAGCAATTAGGCTCCTTCCTTTTATTGAGGTGGAAGCTGAAGTTCACGGTGTGACCTGCTCCTGGTTGCATAGCTGTTAGAAAAGCCAGGACAGGGTGCTGGCCTGCAGACTGGGGGGGAGCGGGGGTGCTGATCTCTCTCCTCTAGTGCTTAGTAAAGGCTCATTGGAGTGAAGATTTAAGGGAGGAGTTTCTAGGCAACCAAAGCAGGTCTGTGCCTCCTCAAAGATACTTGGTCTAAACACTAATGTGCAGTTTGCAACAGCACTGAGGGAGGCAACCCCACCAGCCAGACGTAATTTCCCGTCGTTTTTATATTAAGTGACTGATCTCTCTGTGGCCTAGTAACTTGTGAAATGCAGTTAACAAGGTGCTTCATTTTTTAAAATCTAAACAACTTACTACTGGGAGGTAAAGGACTGGTTGGAAGGAAGGTTTCTGGGACCTCACAGCAGTTACCTGGCCAGTGAGTGACAGCCCTGGGGAATAAACTTCCTGGCAAGACTTAGTACATAAACACATTTCAACTAGATATAAAGATTCCATAGACCATGTCCTTAGCCAAACGTGCTAGGAAGAATCCAAGTTCCCAGGATGCCATTTTTTTTTCCATTGGGTCAAATGGTAGCCGGTTTTTCTTTATTGATTAAGATATTACATATGTGACCTTATCGACCCATTGCGCCCCCCTCGCCCCCTCATGCCCTCACCCGCTGTTGTCTGTGTCCATTGGTTAGGCCTATATGCATGCATACAAGTCCTTTGGTTGATCTCTCCTCCTTACCCTCCCCCTCCCCTACCTTCCCTCTGAGGTTTGATGTTCTAATTGATGTTTCTCTGTCTCTGGATCTGTTTTTGTTCATCAGTTTATGTTGTTCATTATATTCCATAAATGAGTGAGATCATGTGATATTTATCTTTCTCTGACTGGCTTATTTCGCTTAGCATAATGCTCTCCAGTTCCATCCATGCTGTTGCAAATGATAAGAATTCCTTCTTTTTTTACTGCAGCGTAGTATTCCATTGTGTAGTATTTCACAATTTTTAATCCACTCATCTGCTGATGGGCACTTAGGCTGATTCCAAATCTTAGCTATTGTAAATTGTGCTGCTATGAACATAGGGGTGCATATATCCTTTCTGATTGGTGTTTCTAATTTCTTGGGGTATATTCCTAGAAGTGGGATCACTGGGTCAAATGGGAGTTCCATTTTTAGTTTTTTGAGGAAACTCCATACTGTTTTCCACAATGGCTGCACCAGTCTGCATTCCCACCAGCAGTGCACGAGGGTTCCTTTTTCTCTGCAACTTAGCCAGCACTTGTCGTTTGTTGATTTGTTGATGATAGCCATTCTGACAGGTGTGAGATGATACCGCATTGTCGTTTTGATTTGCATCTCTCGATGATTAGTGACTTTGAGCATGTTTTCATATGTCTCTTGGCCTTCCTTATGTCTTCCTTTGAAAAGTATTTATTTAGGTTAGTTGCCCATTTTTTGATTTGGTTGTTTATCTTCCTTTTGTTAAGTTGTATGAGTTCCCTGTAAATGTTGGAGATTAAACCCTTATTGGTGATAACATTGGCAAATATGTTCTCTCATGCAGTGGGCTTGTTGTTTTGTTGATGGTTTCTTTTGTTGCACAAAAGCTTTTTATTTTGATGTAGTCCCATTTGTTAATTTTCTCTTTAGTTTCCATTGCCCTAGGAGTGGTATCAGTGAAGAAGTCGCAGCGGCATATGTCTGAGATTTTGCTGCCTGTGGATTCCTCTAATATTTTTATGGTTTCCCATCTTATGTTTAGGTCCTTTATCCATTTTGAGTTTATTTTTGTGTATGGTGTGAGTTGGTGGTCTAGTTTCATTTTTTTGCATGTGTCTGTCCAATTTTCCCAACACTATTTATTGAAGAGACTGTCTTGACTCCATTGTATGTTCTTGCCTCCTTTGTCAAATATTAATTGAGCATAGTGGTTTGGGTTAATTTCTGGGTTCTCTATTCTATGAATTTTATATTCAGCCCAGAATTTAAGGATGGCTAGAAAAGGGACGCCTCCACAGTCCATGGTCATAATATTAAAGTGCAGGGAGTCTGCAGCTTGACATTAAGATGATCAGCGAGGTCCAGGCGGCAGTAAAGTGGTGTGGTTAAACTTGTGATGTGGCGTTCTGAGACCCGGTCTCAGGTGGATTCTCCACCACTTTGAGTAAATTACTAAACCAGCCTGTGCTTTCTTTTTTCATCTATCAAAAGGAGGATTACTCCTTGGCCAGCATTGTCCAGTGTTTAGAGCATTGACCGTGAAAAAGAAAAAAAAGCACTGTGACAGCATGTACCTCCAAGAGTTGTGCAGATGAACATTCTTCATGTGATCATGTGATATCCTTGGCCCACTGCCTGCCATATACAGGCAATGCTCCTTTTTTCTTTATTATTATTTTCTCTTTTTGCCATTAGTTGATGCCATCTGATATTGCCCACCAAGCTAAAGTTGTCAGTGTTTATTGTTTGATTTTAGGCCTAAGGTTTTTTATGTGTGTGTGAATCAATCTTAAAACCAGATAACTGTGAAAACCAAGTAGTTGGGATAGGAAACGTGCCATGTTCAGATGTCTTTCCACATCATTTGGGGGCCCGCGTATTCATTCTTAACAATCACACCCGCCAAGTATAGGCTGTTACAGAGAAGAGCAGAGCCTCTCCACAGGGACCCAGTGTGCGTCAGTCACAGGCGTGGAGAAACCTAAGTCAGTATCACTACAGACAAGCTCAGGCCAAGGCCACTGCCACGTTCTCCAGCTGCATCCATTGGGGGGAGGAGGGGGGGCGCTCCTTACTCCTTAGGCTAGATATCACAACAGCAATATTTCAGAGCCTCTGACATTCGTGGTAGAATCTGTTGTTGCTCTTTTACTTTCTTCCATGGAGGGGTCCTGGGGAATATTAGAAGACGATTGGAAAAGACAAATGTAATGGGAGTAACCTGGTTAATTTCCTACCCCTCCTGGGCACACCTTCATCCAGGGCACCATATTCCAAAGAAAAGCCTGAGTCAGACGGTGCTCCCATTTTCTCTCTTATGTCAAGTGAGGCTAATTACTGACAACTACGAGGTGCTATTCTCTCAGCAGCATTCTCATCTTGCTCCGTGGTAAGCCTGCGGGTGTGTGTCTTGTCCCTTTTTTTATTACTGTATTAGATGAAATCATTCCTCTGCCTACTGTACATCTATTATCAAATATTTATCTAGAATGTCTCAAGTACTCTAAACTATAACATTGGTTTATGGTTATTTGAAATTTCTTTTAAGGCTGCTGACAAATTTTAAAAAATGGTTTGACATATCTATCTTAAAGGAGACCACTGAACCAAAAGAATTAGCTGATGTCTTCTTTGAAATGGGATATATATCATCACATTTGTGGTCCATTCTTACCACAATAATTCCTACACAGCCGATGTGGCGTAAGTGTTTAACTCTGAATTTAAACCCCACATTTCCAAATAAAAACATTATTTCTTGGGGAAGTAGTTATGTCACTGGATTAAATTAACTGGGTGACTTCTGCCTCGGGCTGAGTTGGAGAGGCTTTGACAGACCACTGCTTCTCCGAAAACAGTAGAAAAGCCACACGGAAAGGAAATCTGAAACTTACTTAATTTGAAGACATCAAAGAGCTGCCAAAAAAAAAAAGACTCGTAGAGCGCAGGGCACTGTGGAGCAGTGAGCCAACATTTCACAAGCTGCTTTTCCCTTCAGGGAACTTGCCAGGTTTTGGATTGGGTTGAAAAGCTGCGAAACCAGGCAAAATCTCATGCATAGGAGGCTAAGAAGGCAGAAGAATTTTGGTGATCTCACAAGGCTAGAGATGCAAACCTTGAAGTCTAAAGCAGCAGGGACTTGAGTTGCCAAGACCCCGGAGAGAACAGGGCACTGGATAATTAGCCCGATCCTGGGCACTTTTCGCCCCTTGAGGCATTTGACTAATTCCTGTGCTTTGTAGGGAATGAGCCTAGGAGGCTAAGAAGCAGGTCACCGAGGAAGCAAAGCAGAGCCTTTGACAGTCAGGCAGTGCTGAGGATAAAATAATTGGAGTTCGCCCCCCACGAAGGACCAAGGATATTGGTAAGCACTGGCTTTCAAACTATATCCAATAGTGTGAGCAAAAGAGGCTAACCCAGTCTTTCAAAATGCCAGCCAACTCCATCCTGAATTGGGTAAAGGTGACCTGTCCCATCTCAGCTGCCTTCCAGAGACTAAGATGAATCTTCTTTGTAGGACGTTACCATCATCCCAATTCTCTATAATTTTTCATACATAACATTTGTAATTCAACTTAAAACCAGTAGGCACATAAAGAAATAGGACTAGGAGAAAAAAACAGAAACTAGAAATAGTCCCAAGGATGACCCCAACTATTGTTGTTCCCTGAATTGGACTGTGGTCTGGAGCTTTAGCAGCAGCTGTCTTTAGATAAGGACTCGGAAGTTCCCCATTGCCCCTCTACTCTCTTTTGCCTTACTCCTGCTTGATCCATCCAATTTCATTACTTATGCTGTAGGCATCCGGGTTTGCAATTGCTGCTTTAGAGCAAGGAATATGTCATTTTTTTCTTAGATATTTGGTCTTCCAACCTTACAACCATATGGATTAGCACACAAAAGGCATGGAAATGTTACCAGCAATCTGGCTTTCAGATGATTTTTTTTACTTAATCATTTTTAAAGAGTGGCTATTATGATCTTATCTTTTTTTTCCTTGCTTAGAAGAATGAGTGGAGGGGTTACAGGGTGAATCTTGATATAAACAGAAATGCTTGCTTTTTTTGCTTTAAAGTTTGCTAGTTTTGTGAAGTGACATCTGTGTCTTTGTCTTTGAATTCTTTCTTGAGAAGGAAAAATAATCATGAGTTACAGTGAAAAAAAAATAAGAAAAGCAAGTTCAGACAGGCTTAAATCAAATTACACTTGGCCCTGAGAGTGGCTTCCTAGGGACGTGCAGTGTGCATTTTGACACAGACTGTTCACATCTCTCTCAAATGACAAAGGATTGGGAATGAGGCAGGCCTTTGTAAACCAGTCAGCTGGCTGTCTGTTCCAAGTGAAGAGCCATTACTTTAGTTCCAATTTTATTTTATTTTTTTAAACAAAAAGATAGCTCCCTGCAGCAGTGTGGTTTCTTTGAAGACCGAGTACTTCTTAAAGCAGCAGACAAGAATAATCCAAGAACAAACATTTAGAAGCAGGTAAGTGACACAGTTTACTGGAGTGCTTTAGAACCACAGTGCTCTGGAGTGACTTTCAAACTGTGATTTTTGACTAGCATTTGACATCACCCGTGAGATTGTTAGAAGCCCCACCCAGACCTAGTGAATCTAAATATCTGGAGATGGGACCCAGGAAACTATATATATATATTTTGTTTTGTTTTTGTATGTGTGTGTGTGTGTAAGGAAAAATGGTTTATTCAAGAGCCAGCAGCCTAAGAAGATGGGGGCGGAGGGGACTCTCATCCCAAAGGCCATCTTAACATCTCAGTGCAGGCAGAGGTTTTTGTAAAGAGGGAGAGGGAAAACAGAACAAAGAGATCAAAGGGAAGGGGGGAAATTCTCTGTGTGCACACCAGCAGAGTCTATTTTAATAAGGACTTCAAAACTGGTGTCCTTCATCCTGGTTTCTGTCATCCTGGTCTTCCTCATCCTGCTTGTACAGTTGAATGTCAGCAAATCTCCCAGAGCTTGGGTTACTGAAGGTTGGAGTCTGTATTTTCTGAAGTTAGTTCCTAGAATGCTTATACAAACAGGCTGTTTATCTATAAGTTACATATTAGATTCAGCATTTACAGAAACAATGTCCAAAAAATGGTGGGGTGGGTTACATCTACACTCTTCTTCCATCTTTTTTTTCTTCACACTATTGCCAGGTCAATCTTTTCAAAACACTGATTTAATGACATTATTCACTTGCCCCAAAATCTGCAGTAGGAAACTGTTTTAATGAGCTCTCTCAGAGATACTTAAGTGCATTAGTATTTGAGAACCACGGTTCTAGAGTACTAATGCTAATGCACATGGCGTCACCAGGTAGGGCCAGGATGCCCAAGTCACGTGTGTGGTGATGCTGTCAGGACCATATCAAGGAAACATTGCACTGTCCACTTTTCTGCCTTCTGATCTAATAAAGTTAGGGTTTTGGCGGAGTCTCTCCTTGGACAAAAAACCATATGAACTATTTCATCTAGTAGAGGGATTTTTTAAAAAGAGAGATGGATAAGATCTTGCCTTTTTTATAGATCTCTTCTCCATCTACCACCAAATCTTCTTTTGATCCTGTGTAAAAAGTCTTTGTTAATTAGGAAGATGAACCAGGTGCCTCAACTAGATGATAAAACAGTCAGGCATTGTAAGAAAATGGCATCCTTTAGGGTGACAAGGAGGAAAAATGACCTAGAATGACAGACAAAAATAATGGTGCTTAGAGAAGAGGTCACTTTCCAAAGGACAATGGATGGGTAGAACAGAAAATCAAAATTTTTAAGGCATTCCGTGTACAGCATAAAATTGATTTTTCAAAAAATTAGTATTGTTATAAATATTTCCATGTTATATATATGAAGTATCAAACATGAACTCTTAAAGAAATTCTTGGACAAAGATTTCTAACAATGACTTGATTATATTAACCAGTTTGTACATGGCTCTTTTTTAAAAGTGTGTCTATGTTGTGATCTCCACAGGTTAAATGATTTTTTTTCCTGTGCCTATTCTGTAAGGTAAACAAAAAAATGAAACAGTTGTTTAAAGAGTAGTTTGAGATGATAAATTATTTTATAAAACTTTTTGTTTTCTCTTGCCCACTTTTTAAATGATTCTGTGAGCTACTTGATTGTTAACTGAGTGGAGAGTCCTCTTGCTTCAGAAAATACCTTCAAGAAGAGCATTGTTAAAATTGCTAGTCAATTTTAGTAACTTGTATAGTCTGTGAATACCCTTCCTGTAGTGACATTTTGTTAGTAGGCAAGTGACTTGGTAAACTAATTGAAAGCACAGTCAAGAAGGAATCTACAGCTAGAGCTGGTTAGTGGGTCATTAGAAGTTGGTGAAATATTCAGGTTAGGTCCTTCCAGGGTACATTTTCCTGTTATTCCTTCCATTTTTCTGTTTTTATACTTACTCCATCAGGTAAAGAGAACACTGCTGTCTGGTTCTGTAACTATTTTCTCTCTTTTCCGCGTCCAGCATGGCTAGAGAGTGGGTCCAATTCCTGAGTAGAGACGGCTGAGGATTGAGAAATAAAAGCAAGAGACAAGACACAGAGATAGAAAGAAAAGCTGGGGCCAGGTGGACCTCTTCTGATGGAGAGATAGTGACCCACAGCCGATGCAGCATGTTTATTTTATACCCCCAACTACCAGGAAGTTTCACCAAAAGGTCAAGACAAAAGGATATTATTTGCATTCTTGAGTAGGCCCTGAGCATTCCTGGTGCTAAGCTGGATTTAGATATCAAAACCCACTTCCCCACACCATGGGCTGAAATGAAGGTCAATCTGACAACACCCTTGCCCTTTTGGCAAGGTGTGTTCCCAGGGCGTGGCTTTGCCAATGCCACTGGGTTCAGCTGACAATAATTAATGCCCATGTGCCTTCCCAGGGGGACCTCTACATGCTTCTACCTTATTGGGCTTTGAAAGAATTCTAAGAACAAAACAAGAGAAACAAAAGGATGAACTTGCCTATTTCTAAGAAAGGATGATTTCCTGTAACTGGTTATTATTACATCTAAGAAGTTCATGATATGTTGCTCTCACTGGATGCAGTTTGCTAGGGTATCACTATCATCTTCTAATATAAACATCAAAGGACCTTACATGCTGACATACTTTGGCTCAGTGGATAGAGCGTAGGCCTGCAGACACAAGGGTCCCAGGTTCGATTCCAGTCAAGGGCATGTACCTTGGTTGCGGGCACATCCCCAGTAAGGGGTGTGCAGGAGGCAGCTGATCAATGTTTCTCTCTCTCATTGATGTTTCTAACTCTCTATCCCTCTCCCTTCCTCTCTGTAAAAAAAAAAAAAAAAAAAAAAAAAAAAAAAAAAATCAAAAAAATGTATATATCTTTTTAAAAAAGTAAGAAAGGCAAGAGAAGAACTATAGATCTGTATAATTTTTTTTATTTGTTCAGTTATGTTTGGATATTTTTTGAGCTACAAAGTTTGAACTAGAAATTTGACATAAATAAATTTATATTCTCTATGACTGTGGGAAGGTTTTTGATGCTTAGCATTTTCATGATGTGATAGCAATAGTATATTCTTCATAGGATTGCTGAGAGAATTACATAAAAATGCAGGTTCCGTGCTGGGTGGCTCAGTTGGTTGGTTCATTATCCCCTACACCAAAAAGATTGCAAGTTCAATTCCCAGTCAGGGCACATACCTGGGTTATGGGTTCAATCCCTGGTCAGAGTGCATACGGGAGGCAGCTGATTGATGTTTCTCTCTCATATCCATGTTCCTCTCTCTGTCTCTCTCTCCTTCCTCTCTCTCTAAAATCAATGAACATATCCTTGAGTCAGGATTAAAAAAAAAATGAAGTTTTAGGCATAGGACTTTGTCACATAGTAAACACTAGACAAATGGTCTCTATTAATATTTAGGTTATTTTTGTTATTTGGTATATGCCTAATTTGATACATCTAAAATTTCTTTTAAAAATCAGATTGGCAGCCCTGGCAGATGTGGCCAGATGGTTAGAGTGCCGGCCTGTGCACTGAAGGGTCTTGTGTTCGGTTGCCAGTCAAGGGCAGGTACCTGGGTTTCGGGTTCACTCCTCGCCCCTGGTGGGGGTGTTGCGAAAGGCAACCAGTAGATGTGTTTCTCTCTGTGTCTCTCTCTCCTTCCCTCCCTTCCACCCTCTCTATAAAGCACTTTTAGTTCAATATGTAAAAAAAAATTTGGAATGGCAGTTGTATAAAACGTTTAACTTATATGTCATCTTGCAAGTAGAGACAGTCAGCGGGACATAAGAAACCGGGTGACTGAGAAATGCAGCTAGCTCAATTTCCCCAATCGGGAAAAAATCTAGTCTTGGGAACTGGTGGCCGGGTACATACCATTTCCTAGTCTGGAATTTGAGTGGGGCGAGCAGCAGACCAGGGGGTGGACTGTGCCTGGCCCCACATAGAGAAGCTTAGGAACCCTTTTAGTAACTAAAAACTTCTTGACTTGCTATTAAATAATGCTCTTAACTCTGTTGCCCCCAGAACATGAGACTCAGTGGCCCGGTCAAGTTGGAATTTGCAGGACTGAGTGTGGCCAGTGGGGCTGGGTGTAAAGCAGGTGTGAGTGTGCTCTCGGGAGTGCTGGGAAAGAAGAGGGGATTAAATGTGATGGAAAGCAGGGGGAATATGAACTCGACTTCCGCGCTTTAGACCAGCATGTGAACCTCTTGCTCACAAAGCAATGGGAGAAGGGAAGTACTTTTGAACAAAGACGAGTAAGTATGTTGTCTCTGGAGTAGTGTTGTTGTTGTTTTGTTTTATTTTTCAGAGATGGCCTCGTTTTAACACTCTCCACTCTAAGACAATCCGTGCCCTTCCAGGAGTTTGAGAATTTACTAGTAAAAGGCGTGGCTCTTGACATCCAAGGTCAGGAGACATGATCCCCAGATGAGAGGCGGGTGCCATTTGCCATCTTTCCGGGCTGCTCGGTGTGGTTCTAGTGGCCAGTCACCTGAGGAGGCGGGGGGGGGGGGGGGGGCGCGGAGGCCAGAGGAACCATAGACTCAGGGCGTGTGAATCAGAGCGCCATCCTTTTGCCTTCTGAGCACCTGCCATCTGGCATCAGGCCGTGTAGTCCATGTCCAGAACACCAATTCAAAAGTGAGTGCGAAGACCATTTTCTCCACTTCCTGGTCAAGGCTTAGAATCTCTTGTCTTTTTTTTTTTTTTTTAATTCTCACCAGAGGATATTTTTCCATTGATGTGAGAGAAACACAATGCTATAGGAAGAAAAACAACTCAATTAAAAAATGGGCAAAGGAACTGAAGAAACGATTTACAAGCGATCAACGGGTGAGGAAAAGGTACTCAGCGTCACTGATTACCAGAGAAACACAAATCAAAACCACAATGAGATAGCACCTCACTCCCTTAGAATGGCCATTATACAAAAAGAGAGAGGGAAAGACTGAAAGACAAGCCCTAGCCGGTTTGGCTCAGTGCATAGAGCATCGGCCTGTGGACCGAAGGGTCCCGAGTTCGATTCCAGTCAAGGGCGTGTACCTCAGTTGCAGGCTCCTCCCCAGCTTGGGCCCTGGTCAGGGCATGTGCAGGAGGAAACCAATAGATGTGTTTCTCTCACACCAATGTTTCTTTCTGTCTTTCCCTCTCGCTTCCACTCTCTAAAAATCACTGGAAAAATATCCTAGGTGAGGATTTTAAAAAAACAGACAAGAGATAACAAGCCTCAGCCAGGATGTGGAGAGAATAGAACCCTTGTGCACTGTTGATGGGAATGTAAAGTGGTGCAGCCACTGTGGAAAGAGTATGCAAGTTCCTCAAAATATTAAAAATAGAAAAACCATAGATGCAGCAATGCCACATCTCGATATATATCTGAGTATATATATATATATATATATATATATATATATATATATATACACATCTTGGTATATATCCAAAGGAAACGAAAACAGGATCTTGGAGATATATTTACACACTCATTGCAACATTACTCACAGTAACCCAGATAGAGAAGCATAACCTAAATTTTTGTCAGTCGATGAATGGATAGAGAAGACGTGGTTATACACAGTGAAGGATTATTCAGCCATGCGAAAGAAGGAAATGTCATTTGAGACAGCATGGATGGACCTTGCCGGTATTATACTAAGTGAGATAAATCAGACAGAGAAAGACAAAAACTGTGTATCTCTTATATGTGGAATCTAAAATAGCTGAACTCATAGAAAAAGAGACCAGAATGGTGGTTACCAAGGGTTGAGGGGTGGGGGAAAGGGGAAATGTTGGTTAAAGAGAACAGACTTCCAGGTACAAGATGAATAAGTTGTTTGGGATTTAATGTACAACATGGCAATTCTAGTTAATAATACTGAATTATATACTTGAAAGTTGCTACAATGGTAGATCTTAAATGCTCTCATCACAAAAAATGTAAATCATGAAGGTATTAGCTGAAGTGAGGTGGTAGTAATTGTGCAAAATATGAATGTATCAAATCAATAGGTTGTACACTTTAAACTTACACAATGTTATATGTCAATTATATTTTAATAAACCGGGAGGGGAGACTTTGGGTTTAGGAGATTGACAGATGCTCGTTTGGCGTCTGATTATGTAGTTTGCTGTGTTACCACAAGCAGATGACATAGCTTCTCTGCGTATTATTTACTTCATCTATGAAATGAGGATAAATTCCTAGCTGGGTTGCTCAGTTGGTTGGAGCTTTGTCCCATACACCAAAAGGTTGTGGGTTCGGGTCCTGATCAGGGCACACACCTAGGTTGCGGGTTCTATTCTGGTTTCTCTCTCTCTCTCTCTCTCTCTCTCTCTCTCTCTCTCTCTCTCTCTCTCTCTCTCTCTCTCTCTAAAAAAAAAAGGATAAAATTACACCCAACTTACAGGTATGCTCATTGATTAAATGGGTGAGGCTTGTAATGAGTGAGCAGTACCTGGCAAACGCACAGGGCGGTGATAATGATGTGTGTGCTGAACATTGATTCAGTAAGTTTCGGCTGAAGGAATGATTAATAGAGCCTCCCTTTGTTTCTCTAAGTTGAGTGGCTGACAGGAAGCCCTCCTAAGGACATACAGAATTTTATAACTTAATGGAGTGTTTATTTATGGTTTGGATGTATTATACAATCCCTTCCCATTTATTGCAAATCAGCTTCTCTCTCCCTAAATGACATCAGTACCCATATTCAGAAAAATCCTTGCCTGGCTCCAACAGTCTTGCCCACATATTTACCTAAGATTTATTGATGCCAGCTATTGATCGAGAGCAATAGTGATGGGTTTTTAAGGCACACGGTCTTCTCAATTTGTTTGCCACTTTGCAAGTTTTCAAGAAAGCTGTACCGAACTTTAGGTTTTAATGGGCCTCGCTTATGAACGGGGCAGAGATGGATGTCATAAAGCGAAGTCAAGCCGGAAAGTGCAGAGCACGAGTGCACATCGGATGCTCCACTCCACTTCCACTTCTTCCACTCGCGTTTTTAACTTGTTCTATAGTCTGTGCAGCTTTATCACAGCACAGCGTTCTGTGAAGTCGATGAGTAGTTCAGAGAATCTCAGACCAAACCTGCTTTTCCTAGACATCAGGCCCACATCTTCTGAAGACAACTGGCTTTTAAAAATTCATGTTCTCTCAGAGAATGAAGACCATTTGAACTGAGTTCAACGTAAAATGCTTTAGAAGTGAAATCTACATATTGTGGCTCGGATATATGAAGATGAACAAAGCGCATTGCTGAGAACGGACTCCATGAGGGCAGGGTGTTTTTTGTCTGGTTTGCTCACTTGTGCCATCGGCCTTCTTGCCTCCTCACCTATGTAAATGAAATGTTTACTATTCTATTTCAGCAGACAGGTGAACTATGCTGCATAAACCAAGTTGGTGGTAAAGATTTCATGGTGTTTTATTACATCACGAAGTATATAATTCCCCAATACCACATCAACTCCTAGATCACATCAGGGGATTGTGAAAAACTGCCCAACTATCTGTATCTAAATTTTTCATTTATAAAAAATCAACCCCCAAAACATGATTTTACTTTGTAATGTCATATATAAGCTGGACTCCCTGGAAATGTTGGTGGCTATATTTGCATGCTTTATCCATTATGGATGTTTTCAAAGGACTGGGTATGCAGGGTGTGCAGGTACAGAGGGCTTCGGCTAAGGCCCGTGTGAACTGGACAGCCCACGTGTTAGCGCCAACCAGAGGGAAGCACATGCCAGCTGCTGGTGTGCCGCTGGCTCCCAGGCCCCTCTGCGGCCGACGGTGGATGGGCTGGTCCCGGGATGCATCGCTGCTTTAGTCCTGCAGGGTGCAAATTCCCTTTTTCGTCGCATAGCCTAGAAAGCAAGGGGTACTATTTGAACCCCAGGTTTATTTGTTTGGAGGCAATGTAAAATCAACTGAACAAGAAAAACCTCTGATATAGGTTACAGGTGAGGAAAACATTGTTACACATGATGCCTCTTTCCTTTGCTTTAACTATGAATGTTGTAGTTCGTAAAATGTTTTTTCAAAAATAAAACCACCAAGTGTAAAAACTGGGATGGGGTCGGGGAGTGGGTAAGGAATTTAGGATAGAATTTTTATTTAGTGGGACTGAGCAATCTACTGCACAATGTTTCAAAATAATTAACAGGCGACATGCAGGAGTAAATTGAAGAGAAATTACTCTTTCTGATATCTCTTTGGGATGAAGCCAGCATTAATCTAGAGTAACGCTAGTGTAAGACTGTCAAGACATTAAGTAAAATGGTTTAAAAAGACAGTTTGAATTTATTATTAAAACCTGAAACGGAGACAAGTTAATATACATCAGCAGCATTTTTCGCAGCAGAGAAATGCCACAGTGTTACTCTAGGGATCCTGGGGGAGACTGGAGGGCATGATCACCCCCACCCTGGAGGGCCAGACTGCTGTGCACCCTGAAATTATCCCATATGCACCCCAGCAGCGCTCATCCCACAGCACAGGGGAGAATGGGAGAAAATAAGTTGGAAAGAGTAAATCACAGTCAGGTTTTTAGCTCACCCATTCTTTCACAGTGACTAAGCATATAGATTTTCTTTTGAAATTTTGCTCTCTGTAGTGATTTGGAAGCTAAAATATTTATTCTTCGAATGCTGAGAGATGGACAGTGGGATGAAGCTTGGAAAGATTCCCAACGGGAAATACAAAAGCCGAGAGAAATAGCGGGCAGAGAGGAGGCGGATGGCCCCACGGCCGTCACTGACGCGATTGGCTGGCACGTCTTCCAGCGCGGGTTGTGAGTTCTCTTGACCTTATCTCATAAGTGAAAACACAAACGTGAAACATGTTGTTGTTGTATTTAATCAAATACAAACGAGCATAGACCATGTAACGCTAGCAGGTGGCAGAATCCAAGAGGGCACATAGCCCATGTGGCAACGTGAACGTCTTATTCCTGCCCCGAGTTCTGCACCTGGTAGAACCCTGAGAGTAAGTGAGCCAGGAGCTCTTGTTCTTCAAAAGACGCGCTCGGGGCTCCCAGGACCCTCCTAGAAGTTACCTCTCATTGTGAAGCGCCCGCATCCAGCTGCCTCTTGCGTATGAAGTTTTGATCAGCCATCCCCACAGGCTTTGAAAAGAGTCTATGTTGTTATGAAAATGACACAGACAAATATATTTGACCATGATTTTACTTTGTACTCAGTTTTTTATCTTTATTTCATCAACATGTGGTAGATCATGTATAGGGGTTATCTATATAGCATCGTATTAACCTACTGGGTTGCCTATACAGATAACCATAGGCTACTATATGTAACCCGTATTATTATAGACAACCAGTCCAGATGCATAGCCATGCACACTTCCCACTCATTCCTTATCTTGATCATTATGATAGCGATCCCACTTTTCCTCTGTTATTTTGATCAAGGTCAACACTCCGTTACTGGGCACCTGCGATGTGAGGATTAACAATGGGGGCCTGCCACCAGGACTAACAGTGTGGCAGGGGGTTCAGAGGTACAAATGCAGTGTTTTACTCTCTGCCTGATGAAAGCAGGAGGAGCGCCGTGGGGACCCAGGCGGAGCAGCAGCTCCCTGGGCCTCGGGTGGTCGGGAGAGGTGCCGAGAGGAGACTGCGCTGGCTGGCGAGAGTCTGTAGTGCTCTCTGCTGGGGGCATTTGAGAGGCCTTTAGGCAGAGGGAATGGTGGAAGCAAAGGCCCCCTCCTTCCCCTCCCCCACACCCTGTGAGCAGAGCAGAGGGCTTAGGGAACAGAGTGGTGGCTTTGGTCTGAGAGCTCTGCCACTAGGTGTGTGGTCTCAGGCGGGGGAGTTTACTTTATTATGCCCTGTTTCTTCACTAGTAAAATAGTAAGTGGCTTAAAATGATTGAAATACTTACTGAAAGCATAAGTGTCAGTTCATTTCTAAGAAAGTGGGAGTGGGAAGTGGAGGGTGCTGTTGGCAGATGATGCCACAGGTAGTGAGCAGCCTGGTCGCCCGGCAGAGTTGAGAAGTGGCTGAGGGGGAATGGGGGGTGAGCAGGGGTGTTCAGGGCCAACAAAATCAGCTTGTTGGAAAAACTTAAATACTCAAGTGTCAGGACCACATCATAAAAGGAAACAAAGCAAGAAGAATGGATGCCGGGGACAGGATGAAGTTAATGGTAACATTTTCAATCACGAGGTTAAGTAAGGAAGGAAACAGAAAAGGAAGAGCTATTCAGGAAGAGCTAGGCTGAGGAAGGGGAGAGGGGAGCCATCGTCCCTGAGGGCTGTGGAGGGTTAGTGCTGCCAGGAAGCTTGCTGGCCTTGAAACTGCTCCATCGCAAAGGGTCAGAACCTGGGGAAGTGACAGAGATCTCTGCTAGAAGAGGACAGCAAAGCCTTTTATGGATGTAACCCCACCGTGTCAGTCAAAGCTTCCAGTCATTGACTCTTATCTAACCTTGCTGAAGGAAAGTGCGGGAAGCAGAAACAAAACTGTAGATGAGATCTACAAAAATATGGTGAAAAGTAAAAGAATAAATGCAGTCTTTTTCGTTAGTGTGATTTGTGAAAATAAATGAGGATGAGAAACCAAAAACTTGCCTGTAAGCCACAAGAATCCAGAGCAAAATGAGGTACATGCGGTAAGAGTCGAGTTTATTCGGAAGTAAAACATCTCAGATAAGCCTTGCACTATATTTAGAACTTAGCAAGATGGAAATCAGAAATGGGTTTCTATGTTAAACTTTCTCCCACTCTTCCTTTCTGAGCAAGAAAAAAACTAACATTTGTTTAGAAAATGGCTTCTGTGTTTCTCTGCCTTGGTGCCAAGTGCTAATAAGTGACAATTAAGGAGAAAACTCAATTTAGACACCTCAGTAAACTGGTTACTCACTGTATCAGTCAGTTTGATGTGACGACACCATTGTATCCGCACAGCCTGAGGAGCAGCAGGGACCTCAGTGTCAAACCGCAGGCTTCCAGGTGGGGTGCGTGGCTCTGCCCTAGCCGTGTCGTGTTGGAGTCCTGGATGGGGCCTCGGGGTTCCCTGGAGCATGTTCTCCTGTGGGAGTCAGAGGCTCCCAAAGGACAACTCAGAAACTTCTCAAGGTATAGGCTCCGAACTGATACTGTCTTCCATTCACATGTCATGCAAATCTCATGATCAAGTCCAACATCAAAGGCGCAGGGAGGTATGCTTCTCTCATGATGTCAAGGAAAGGAAAGGGACGCTTGAACAACAGTAACCTAATTTCCCTCCTCCATTAGACTCGGGGTGCCTATACTTCCACACCTGTACAGGGGGTACAATGATTATTACCTTAGAGAGGTGTGAGTGTCATGTGTATAAAATCACAGATGAGAGTTCTCAATAAATAGCAACCCTTAAATCCTCCTCTTTCCTTCTCACCCTCATCTCCAGCACAGCTGGTTTGTAAGCGCTCTCCTGCCCTCGCCACACCCTGGAGAGCATTGTCAGGGCACCCTCCATCCCCACGCGATACACAGCAGGCAGGCAGGGCCAGTTAGACCTGCCCACTGGAGAGGCTCCCATCGGGCCCTGCTGTTCTCTGTCTGCCCGGCTAACTGGCAAAGACAACTAGCACCTCCACCTCTCTTGCTTCCCACCCCCTGTAGGATCTGAAACTGTTGCACCTGTTTATGAAATTTATCCAAACTCCCTACCTCCTTCCTGCTTGTGTTTCTTTGAATTTTATCTGTATATTCAGCTTTTTTCTTTCTAAGATACCCTTCCTACACAATGTTATAAGCTCTTACCTACTCAAATGCTGACCAGAACATATCCTTCTTTATTATTCTCTGACAGTGATGGGTGGAAAAATTCAATGAAAACTTAAGTATCTTAAAAGAAGATATTTATAAAATTTTTAACTCATGGCTTTTGGTTTATTTGTCATAAATGAGAACCAGAATTGTTATGAGTTTTTATGAATGTTGTATGCCCAGTGTTTGACAGAAAATGAGCTTGTGTCACTGTTACAGACTCTACAGCCTGCTGTTCCCATCATTAGATCTCAGTGCTGTCAACATGAAGTTTTTCCATTTTACAGAGATGTTTTCAGCAGCAAAATCAAAAAGTTAGATTTTCAACTATTTACACGGTTGGGCAAAGGGGCTAACCGAAAATTGTCAAGCATATCCAATTACTTTATCCTTTCCCTTCTTTACAAAAGAATTCCATTGATAGTGTGTAATTTGGGGGGTTGCATATGATGAGTCGAATGACACTCAGATCAGCCTCCCTCCTCCCATGAAAAAATGGTAACCACCCAGGAGAAGATCTGACTTCAGTAATGGCACACATGAGCCAGGAGGAATTCCTCACTGAGAGTAGCCTCAGCACACAGGGCCCTCTTTGCTTCACTTTGATCTTACCTGAGGTGAAGTCTGCCGCTTACACACACCTCTTTCACTCCCTTCTCTGTCCTACCTTTTTGACCCCACATTTCCATTTAATCCGCTTGTCAATTTCTTCCTCAAAGTTTATTAGTATTTAGTAATCGGTTTTCAGGGAGACCAGAATAAACAAGCAATATTGTTAAGATTCTCCAAGAGTTTACAAGCTGAATGGAGACTCAAAACATGTTCTGATGAAGTTACCATGCGAGACATTGGTCAAGGTCATCCCGATGGCTTAGTAGGGGACATTGAAAGAGGAATTGGAGGCTTTGTTAAGCTTTCAAGCCTGATTGACAGGGAAACTGGCCCTGTTGCCAATATTCCAGGCAATAATTAGAACAGTCACCATTTATTGGATTGTTTGTCATGTAGTTCTCAAGATAACTCTGTGAAGTAACTGTTATCTTCCCTGGTAATCAGATAGGAAACTGGGGCTTAGAGATGTTAAAAATATTATGATGCCATTGCAATTGGCAGATGAGGTATTTCGTTTACATGTGTTGGACTTCGACAGCCTATTTGAGGCAATATTAATAGATCTTGTAAATATTCGAGATTTTTAAAATAGGTTTTTTGTAAAATAGGGGAAAGGCCAGACCAGTACTAATAAGGGTCCAAATTCCATTTGGAATAGAAAAGAAGGCTTGAATGTGAAGTGTATTGTTAAAAGCCAATAGGACTTGGCCAATCATTGGTTTTACTTCTGGAAAGGGGAGAAGGCAAGTCTCCTAGTGATGCTCATAGAATCTGGCTTATGTTACCTGGCTTGTCTGCTAAGGGTCCCACGAGGCTGAAACCAAGGTGCCAGCTGTATGTGTTCTTGCCTAGAGACTTGAGTAGGGCAAGATCCCTTCCACACTCCTTTCTGTGGGCAGAAGTTATTTCCTTGTGGTTGTTGGATTGAATTCCCCATTATCTTGTTAGCTGTTAGACAATGACCACTCTTAGCGCCTAAACAGTCATTGCCACAGGGTCTCCTCCTTAAACATTTTCAGAACTTGGGAGCTTACTTTTTCGTGGGCCACAGCAGAACTTCTTTTAAGTGCTGAATTGCTTCTGTCTGGAAGGGCTCAGTCTCTTGAGGGCTCATCTGATTAGGCCAGACACACCCAAGAGAATCTCCCCTTTGATTAACTCAAAGTCACCTGATTTGGGGGGGGGGGGGTCCTTAATTATATCTGCAAAATCCCTCTATGTCACAAAATAGCCTAATCACAGAAGTGAACTCTATCATATCAAAGTCCTGCCCATGCTTAGGGGGAGGGGCTTAGATGGGTTACATACATCTGAGGTGAGCATTTTGGGGGCCCCCTCACACAGTGGTGGATTGCAGAGGCTAGCAAAGCAATTTAATTTTGACACCCTCCTGAGTGCTAAGAGATGTAGGTGTGAGGAGGAAGGTTCCTCATTTCTAGAAGTCAACATTCCAATAGCAGTGACAGCCTAGAAAAGAGAAAATCGTGATGAGAGAATGGTGAATAATTTCTGATGTTCTAGGGCAGTGGTCGGCAAACTCATTAGTCAACAGAGCCAAATATCAACAGTACAACGATTGAAATTTCTTTTGAGAGCCAAATTTTTTAAACTTAAACTTCTTCTAACGCCACTTCTTCAAAATAGATTCACCCAGGCCGTGGTATTTTGTGGAAGAGCCACACTCAAGGGGCCAAAGAGCTGCCTGTGGCTCGCGAGCCGCAGTTTGCCGACCATGGTTTTAGGGAAATGGGAGGCTGGCTGATGAACAAGCGATGTTGGATTTAGGCGTTAGGCTATTGAGAGTGCTCTGGGCAGAATGGTGGGGACCAGAGTCAGGTTTTGAGTGGCAGGGGAATAAATGAGCTTGAACAACTAATAGGTACACATACAGATGAGTTTTACAAAGTTTATCAATGAAAGCAAAGAGAGAGGAGATTTTTACGGGGGTTAACAAAGTAGAGAAGCATTTGTCAGTTTTAATTTTTAGAATGGTTCAGAGACCTCAGCACGTTTGCAGCAGTAGAGGAGGAATCAGTGGAAAGGGGAGAAGGAACACGATATTTTCCCTCCTCATTTAAATTCTACCAGCACTTTGGGATCCTAGTACAGCAGGACAGAGGTCTTTTCCTTCTCCCAGTAGCACTTCATGTATTTAATAGTCAGGTGGTACTTCGCATGTGCCAGGCCTTATCTAAGACTCTTTGCAAGTATTAGCTCATTAAATTTTTACAACCATAAGTGAGACAGGTAATACTTTAGCCCCATTATTTTAGGAAACGAAGGCACAGGAAGACTATTAAGTGGCCAGAGGTCAATGAGCTTGAAGGAGTAGAGTTAGATTCAAACCCAGGAAGTGTGGCTCTGGAGCTCACACTGTGCACCACTGCCCCGGCTCCTGCATGCTGTTCTGCATGACCTTGTAGGTGGCTGTGCCCCCTTGTGCATTGTGATTGCTGTGGGGGAACTTCCCTCACGCTGCCTGTCGACGACTCCCAGCCAGATGGTAAGCGCCTGAAGGCCCAGGCATGACTCCTCACTGCCTCGTCTTCATGGCATCTTAAATGTAATAGATGCCAATAAACATGTATTGATTTGATTTAAGCTAGGATCCTATCATTTACTTTACTTCCTCATTTCCTTTAATCTCT
The DNA here is from genome assembly GCF_951640355.1 of Cnephaeus nilssonii. Lineage (NCBI taxonomy): Eukaryota > Metazoa > Chordata > Mammalia > Chiroptera > Vespertilionidae > Cnephaeus > Cnephaeus nilssonii. The sequence goes on along the minus strand of NC_137088.1, from coordinate 47,559,301 downwards.
ATTGATGGTAAAATTAATGGGGTGGTATGTAATTTGGATTTAACTACTTAGCCTATAAGTGCAATTTTATGACTTTTAACATCATGATAAATCTGTGACCTCTTTGAGGAGTTTCTTGCTTTATAAAATAGGTTTCACTTAATTAAAAAAGTAGAGACTGAATAGATCATAGTTCTGAGAACTGATCAGTAAGGGAAAAGGGATGATTGCCCGATGGCTTCTTGGGCTGTGTCTCAGTCTTTGAATGACCGGGGCACAGGGCCGGGGAGCAACCTGGGGTTGAGTTGCTGTGACTGAACATTGGAGAGGAAGGTCTTTCATCTTTGGCATTATGTCCCTGCCCCACCCCCTTTATGGTATGTTCTTTTCTGTGGGTAAGAAATTAAACAAATTAGTTGCTTTTCTGTTAGTGTCAACCCCTGATCATAACTGAGCTCAGTGGCCAGGTCATCTCCACTGAGGTCTGTGTTCACCTCCTGCAGGGTAAGGTTTTCCACCCCCTGGCACATCTAATGGCTGCATTTGGTCCTGATAGAGATGTGTTAAGACCATTCTGCCCTTTTCCATGTGTCTCTACCACACAACACAGGCAAGCAAATCCAGCTCACCTGCATCTGAAAAAGACCCCTCATTTACCCCTTGCCAATTACAAGAGTATTTGCCATGATGTTAGGAGTTAGAGGGAAGATAGGATTAAAATTACTTTTTGATTTATTTATGAATGTGAAAGTGATTGCTGATGAAAACTTCAGAGGCTGTGGATCAGTTCTTTTTGGTTTGACCACCTTGGTGCACGACAGATAAAGAGAACACGCCTCATTGCTAGAAATGCCACTCACTGGAGGGTTGGCTTCTACAGCATTTTTTCCTTCTGAAAGCTACACGAAGAGTTCCTTCTCTGTGTTCCTCTTCAAAGCACGCAAACATCAAGTAAGCATCAGATTCTTACCCCCTGCCCACTCTGCAGCTACATTTGATCAGCAACAGTGGTTGAAAGGGCCATTTTTGTTTTCTTTTTCTGCCATGTGTTTGTTGTGTTTATGCGTATGTGTGCAGAAATGCATAAGTGTGCGTCCATGTGTGAGTGTGACTGTATCGGAGAGTAAGTGGTTGGGGCTGATGGGTAACTAAAGCTTTAGGACTTGGAGGTCTGAAGATGACCAGACTAGACAATACAGTGATCCATGTCTGACTTTCACTTTGCAGACCCTTCAAGAAACCCTTTGCAAAGCCTCTTTGTTTCCCTTTGTTCTCTTTGTAACACAGTGTTTATCTCCCTGCATCTCAAGCTTTGAGATTTCTGCAAGATCATTTTCTAATAATCTCAGGACATGTTTTCCAGTATCAGCCAGTCTTTTCTCTAGCATGTTCAGTATTGAGAGGCAGTCCAGGCACACCTTGCTTTATTGTGCTTCACAAATATTAAGGTTTTTACAAATTGAAAACAAGACCCTGCACCAGCAAAGGATTAGAACTCTCTTTATTTCGATACCCACTCTATGGCAGCACTGTGGAGCCTAACCAGCCATATCTCTGAGCTCTGCCTTTAAAAACCTAGTGACTAAGGGCACCGGCCAACCATCAAATCTTGGCTTACAACGGTGTGACTGTGGGCAAGTGACTTAACCTCTCTGAGCCTCATCGGTTAAATGGTGATAAAGCATAGTAATTACCCTTGGAGGGTTATTACAGAATTAAAGGAGCTAGTGTTTTTCAAGTGTTTAGAATAGTGCTGTTACACAAATGGTTCCATTCAAGTGTTTGCTCTAATGCTGTAGTTATTGCAGTACAATTATAATCCAGACTACAACAGAAATTGTTGCATTGTCAGTTTAACAGAAATTGTTACATTGTCAGTTTATTTTAGTACCTATTTTACTCTTTGGAAAGAACGCTGTGAAAGGGATGGGGGAAATGATTTTATTATATTAGGAAAATTACACTAAGAAATAAATATTTGCTCATAAGAAGTTAACTACTGCTTTTCGTTTTCTCAGCCTGCCCATGAAAAAAGCTACATTGGTGTGGGCTTTCAGGTATGCTCATGGTCAGGTGCACCAGGGCTGGCAGGAGGAGGTTTATGGGTAACCAGCTCTAATAACTTTTGATGACCGTTTACCACGTTGGCCAGGAAGCCCTGAGAACTATGGGCCTTAAGGAAAGGGTATAGGAAACCAGGGAGCTTGCATCTTACACTTCCAGGCTTGTTAACTGGAAATATGTTCCTAAACACCTAAATTAGGCTCTTCTGATAACACATCATTTCTATAAAGTGCATAATATCCCACACTTATAAATCCTAGTAAAACACGAACTTTTATATTTTCTTTGGCTGATCGCATAAGCGTGCTTTACTGACAGTCTGCTGAAAGGGTTGGTACTGTTCCTCATGCCCTGCGTTTGGTTGGCCATATCGGTTATGATGTGTTATGTCATAGGCACAAAGTATAACTATAAAGGCATTTAGGGCTTGGATCACCGGAACATCTGAACATGCCTGGACTTCAGGATTGGTGGATTCTGAGCTCCGTGAAGTTATCAGGAATGTGTGTTCTCTCCCTGCTCTGCTCATGCTGGTTCCTCTCAGTCGTGGGTGCCTGCTGCGGTAGTTGAGGCTGCATGTTCCCTTGTGTGTGTCTATTGGAGTGTGTGCTATGAATACATTTTATTCCATCTAATATTTCTCCCTTAAAGACATTATAATGACTTTAAAGTTATGACACTACCTCAGGAGTTAAGATAAATTATTTTAATGGCAGATTTCACTTCAGAAGATTAAAGAGGACATTACAAATTATTTGTATTTAAAAACGAGCTGGGTCTGCAGGAGTTGAGAGCCCTGATGTGGAGCCGCGAAATTTGTGTTGAAGAATTTGGATTACATTCTTAGAACACTGGGCAACCGTAAGAAAGGTTCAATGTGAAGAATTACACGCTAGGACTTTCATTATCAAAAGATCACCCAGGCTGCTGGTTGGGGAAAAGATTAGAGGAAGCCACTGGTGTGTCCTGGAGACTTGAGTCTTTCTCCCCATCATATATAATAAAAGGCTAATGTGCAAATAGACAGAACGGCAGAACAACCAAACAACTGAACAATTGGTCGCTATGACATGTGCTGACCACCAGGGTGTGTGTACAGAATATGGCGGGTGTTGGCCGCAGGGGGATAGTGAAGCAGATGAGTGGGAGCGCCAGACCAAGGCAGGGCACTGGTCGCTGTTATCGGGGTGAGCCTCTGGTGGTTACTGAAAATTCTTTGCTCCCACACACCGTGGTCCTGCCTGGTGCTTGCACCCACAGCAGGTGCCTGATGCCAGTCCCAATCACTCGGCACCATCAGCAGGTACAAGTGGCAGCTGCCAGCCCTGATCACCCCTGAGGGCTTCTCCACCTCCCTCTGCTCCTGAGGGGTGATCGGGGCAGCAGCCACCGCTTGCACCCGCTGCTGGCACCAGCCCCAATCGCTCCACGCCATTAGCAGGTGTGAGCGGTGGCAGTGGGAATGGGGCTGCTGGCAGACAGGGGACCAGGGACCACAGCAGGAAGGGCTGGGCAGGGGCGTGGAGGATGGGCCGAGACCTGTTCCTGTGCCTACCACAGACCCGTGGCCCACAGTTCCTTTCCAGGTGCACGGATTCGTGCACTGGGCCCCTAGTCATAAAATAAAAGCCATCTTTAGGTCGAACACCTCATCAGGGAAAGACATGCCAGTTTCTATCTTAGTTACTGCAACTGTCTTTCCAGTTGCCCTTGAGTTTATGCAAATCACAATTGATTGCCCTTCCACAATAGCAACAACAAGAAACAATGTTGTAGAGAACAAATATTGATTCTTTTATATATTTAAAATGTGTAAGACATGAGAAGAGCTCCAGAAAACTCGCAGGAGTTATGGACGCGAGCGGCTCTAAAGGACGCGCTCTGCTTTGGGGACACAGACGTTTTATCTGAACACCGCTTGACCCCAAGCATCTCAGTATTGGCTCCAAACTGGTTCTTCGGCAGAACTGTTCAGAGTTAACAAACCTATTGCCTGTTCTTTCCTCGTATGCCAGGCTTCTGCACGTACATCTCTGGAATATTTCCACATTACCAGTGATTGGAAACGTGATAAAGAATGTGAAGTACTTGGATGAGTTGTATTTGGGCAGTAAGTCAGAGAAAAATTATGCTACACGTTCTCAAGGGTAACCAGGCTGAGATTTTGATGGGCAAAAATGACAATTGGTCAGAAATTTTTAAAATGCAGAATCTTTCGAGATGTTGTAGGGGAGGACAATAATTTTCTCTGCCCTTCTAAGTGTTTCTGGCTGGTCTAATAAATTGGCATGAGGCAGATTAACAGGAGAAAAATAACCAAATTTATTACTATGCCCTCACACTGCCGAAGAACTCTCCAGCAAATCCTGTTAGTTCACCTTTACAATGGATGGCTGACCTCTTAGCTTACTTCCCCTCCATTGCTCCAGGCTGAAATCACCTTACCTGTTCCTCCTGGGATTTCCACGTCCATGGGGAAGAAAAGTTGTGCTTTCCCAATTCTTGGGACAGGGGTATAATTTTAAAGAATGTCCTCCATTTCTATTGTTTGATCTTAAAAGTTTCTTAATTATTTGATGCTAGCTCCCAAATAAGCAAAATGTAGCAAATTGATAATAATGGGGGAGAGGGGAGGAGTTAGAGAAAGTTAAGATCAAAAACTTAATTTTTCTGAACTGTGCCTGGTATTTTATTATTATAACGCTGCAATAGTAATAGACAACATAACACCTCTATAGTAAATAGAATATCTAATATAAAAATAAATAAAATAATGCTTTATTACATAATTATATACATGTACCCTAATTTTCTCCTAAGTTGAAATTATTTCTAGTTCCTAGGATGAAATTTAATATGTCACTATTTAACAGTTTTGCAAAAAAAAAAAAAAAATTCTGCATCTCACCACCTGAAACTATCTGAAAACATCAGTGCTGGTGGAATTGAAACCACTTATGCTAAAATGTTTATTGATCAAACTAACCTTCATTCAGTCGCTAAGTGAGTGAGTCTGAGAGCTGGAAGCAGCCTTTTCTAGGGTGGGATCCAGAATGCAGAGAGGGATGAGGGTAGATACAGTAAATCCGTGACCAGACCACACCTGGCAGCTGCACAGTTGAAGTGGAGCAAAGCAGAATGTGGAGATAAAGCAGCAAAAGTCAAAAGCCATAAAGCAAAGATAGATGAAGGCGGTAGAAACAAATGGGTCCCAAACCACTGTGCAATATTTCCAAAATGCCAATGAAGAAAAGCAGTTTTTCTAGCCATCTCATCAAAACTGTCTTTGGTAAAAGCTTTATTCTCCGTTTGAAAAAAACAAAAAGGCTGGAGAGGGGAAGAAATCTTCGTTCTTTATGGAGGTAAATGTGATGAAAGGAGAGAGGAGAAATTTAGAGCTTCCAAAGCACGAAGGACAGAAGACATATGATGGTAATAACCCACAGGGTGGGGGGTTAGCCCTGCTGTGTGAAGCAGGACATTGTTGGGCAAGAGGGAAACAGAGACATGTTAAAGTACATTCCCTAAACAGCCTTTCAACGTGTGCGTTTGACCATAAGCAGATTGAAATGCAAGGTAAAAATAGTCATATCACATATGACAGACCAAGGGTTAAACCAGTTAAATACGAAGATCCTCCTTAAGAAATGTGTTTTAAAAACTCAACCAGATGAAGTGGGCAATGGGTGTGAGTGAATTTACTAAAGAGAAAAAATTCCAAATGGCCAGTAAAAAGAAAGAATTAATCTCAGAGAATTGCAAAGAGTTTTGACCCATAACTTAGGCAAAACAAAAATATATAACATCTCATGCTAGTTAGATTGCAGAGAAATGCTGGGGGAAGTTTGCCCATATTTAATTGAGCCAAAAAAGAAAGAAAGAAAAAAAGAACTCATGGACAAGGACAACAGTGTGGTGATTGTGGGGGGAGGTAGAGTGGGGGAGGTAGAGGGGGCTATGGGGTAAATGGTGGTAGGAAAAATGTAATAAAATAAATAAATAAATAAAAATACACCTTGCCTCTGAAACAATAGTCTGACCTTTATGAATCTATTATACACACACACACACGCACACGCACACGCACACGCACTTATACTCACAAGATTATTCCTGGCAGCCCTAGCTGGTTTGGCTTAGTGGATAGAGTGTTGACCTGTGGTGTGGACTAAAGAGTCCCGGGTTCGATTCTGGTCAAGGGCACATGCCTGGGTTGGGGCTTAATCCCCATTAGGGGGCGTGCAGGAGACAGGTGATTAATGATTCTCATCATTGATGTTTCTCTCTCACTCTCCCTCCCCCTTCCTCTCTGAAATCAATATATATCAATATATCAATATATATATCAATATATATATCAATATATATATCAATATATATATCAATATCAATATATATATATATATATATATATATATATATATATGATTATTACTGGCAGCATTGCCCATAGTGGCAAAAATTTGAAATAAAAGAAATTTTGAACAGTAGGAAATGAGTTAAATAGACTGTGTACATCTGTACTCTGGATTATTATGAGATGAAAAATGAGAATGCAGATTTGATGTGGAGGATTGCAGGTTACAGGTACTATATAAAGCATGATATCATCTTCCTTCCTTTGTTTTTCTCTATCTTTCTTCCTTCCTTTTTTTAAAAAAATATATTTTATTGATTTTTTACAGAGAGGAAGAGAGAGGGATAGAGAGTTAGAGACATCGATGAGAGAGAATCATCGATCAGCTGCCTCTTGCACAACCCCCTACTGGGGATGTGCCCGCAACCAAGGTACATGCCCTTGACTGGAATCGAACCTGGGACCCCCGCAGGCCGACGCTCCATCCACGGAGCCAAACCGGTTTCGGCCCTTTTTTTTTTTTTTTTTTTTTTTTTGATAAAACCAAGCAACCAAATCCTTTATATTTGGGATTATGTATATATAGTTAGGCACAATGAAAGGTGTTCAATTAAACCCATCAGACTGAAAGCTAACATTAAAAGTGGTCTGGGGGGATAGAGAATAAGAAATAAACGAAAAAAATCAATATTCATAATTCTCTAAACCACTTGATCCCAAACCTTCATATATGTACATTTATAGGGATTAGAAAGAAAAATAAGAGGCTTTTAAGACGGGTGGTGGGATTATGAATAATTTTTATTATCTTCTGTTATTTGTTTTATTTTTGTCTTTGCTTACTAAAATGGGCATAAAACCTATAATTGCAAGAAAGAAAATTTATTTTGAAGCTAAGGGGGAAATGTCGACATCATCTCCATTTTACCCACAAGGACACTGAGCGTCACTGGTAACAGGACCTTTACCAGGATTGCAGATAGCAATGCTAGAGATGTGAATGGAGCATGAGTTTCACCAACAGGACAGAAGTTTATAGACCAACATGAAAAGACAATTAAAAGTAAGACGTTAGAGAAGGAACTTTTTGGAAAAGAATACTGGAGGAAAAAAGAAACCACACACATGCTAATGGACCTTTCACCCACCAGGGAGTCAACAGCCCATCACCCCCATCACCTCAGACCACAGCTGAGAATTAACTCAGGGTAGAAGCAAGGTGGTGTTTGATCCATAACAGAGTGAAAGATTTCAGGGCTGCACTAACCAATCAATGATTTTATTTGGAACTTACGTAGTTGGGGGTGTGGGGAGGGAAGGACATGGAGACTGCTTTACATTTAGCAAATTAGAAAAGGTAATGACTAAGAAACTTCACATTATGGCTGAGACAAGATGAAAATGATTCTAGCTAATGGTGCCAGACAGGTGAGTGTTCAGGGCACCTGCTAAACCAAGTTCCATGCAGTTGTTAAATCATTTTACCCTCACAACAGCTTAGTGGCCCCAGATGAAGTGGTCCATTTTCCGAGATCACATGACCTGCTCTTCACAAAGGTTTGCATTTATCTCCCAACAACTTTGGAGATTGTGCAAATGAGGAAACAGTGGAGGTGCGGAGAATGGGGTGACTTGGCCAGGAAGAGCTGGCTAGCGAGTGGTGGTGTGAGATTCGAGGTGCAGTTGCTTCACTGTGGGGCACACAATCGAAGCCGCTGGGCTGTGCTGCTGCTGGGTACGAAGGGACCCTGACAGTCCCTTTCTAGCCTCGAACACCACGCAGGCCACTGGGGCACACGTTTTCCAAGGGGCTAAATGAGACAGAACCAATTTGCTTGTAAGAACTTGTAGTTGCATATGTTTGCAGACCCCGTCTTGTGTATATACAAATCTATAGACGTGCACATGTGGACCTTACATACCATTTTTACAAAATTGGATCGCCGTGTGCTACATGTTTAGCAGGTTACTTTTTCTACTTGCTACATCGTGGATATCTCTCTGTGTCAGCATGTATAGGTATTCAGTGTTTTTAACTGGTACGTAGTATTCCATCATGCACACTCGTTGATGTGGCATTTAATGTCTACCTCCAACTCCATCCTTCTGCCAAAAAAAGGGCGGGGTCCATTAGCTTTTTTTTAAAAAATATATTTTATTGATTTTTTACAGAGAGGGAGAGAGAGGGATAGAGAGTCAGAAACATCGATGATAAACATCGATCAGCTGCCTCTTGCACAACCCCCACTGGGGATGTGCCCGCAACCAAGGCACATGCCCCTGACCGGAACCGAACCTGGGACCCTTCAGTCCGCAGGCCGACGCTCTATCCACTGAGCCAAACCGGTTTCGGCAGGGGGTCCATTAGCTTTTAACTAACTAACTCTAGGAAGACTTCAAATTATTTAGGTTCAATGCCATTTAAGAGAAGCAAGAAATATACCCTGATAACTGAGATGTATATGTTTGCATGTATTTAATATATATTAACATAATATAACTTTATATATTATATGTACATATACATATGATATGTTTATATCATATAATACACATGTGATTTGATAACCTAATATACTAATATTTCAATATATAGTTAAAACAAATAAGCAAAAACCCTCGTCTTGAATTCTGATTTTTGCAGTTTTGCTTTATGTAACGTGCCATAGAGGAGGGTTTGGACACATCCTGCCACGTAAATGCTGTTTAGTCTTTTAGCTGAGATCACAAAATGTAATGACTAATTTCATGCACACAGGTTAGCAGCCCTTTATAGTAGAAAGTGCAACAAGAGGCCCATTTGTGCCCCATAAAATCCAAACCTCGCCTGCTTTATTTATGGAACAGAGTACATCTCATGCTCTCGCTGCCCTTTGTAGGAACACACTGGTGTGTTTGAAACTTTGAGTGGATCACACGGGAGTCCATAAAATGCTCAGTAGATGTTTTGGAAATTTGGCTGAGACCTTGTGAAAGGAGACAAACATGTAAATGAAGTCAACTTCACAGACCTCTGGGACCCATTACAGCCTAAGATGCTCTTAACACATAATTAGCCAGGGCTGTTAATCATGATTAACAGGTGTTGAGTAATGAGCTGAGACATTATCTGCCTGACCATTTTCTTCTCTGATCTGGTTAGGCAGGGAATGCTGATTGCAGCCTATCCCCTCCCCCGCCCCCCTTTCCCCCCTTTCCCCTCCCCCCGCCGACCCGCATGCACACACTGATTGTAACTGCACTGAATGTATTTCGATGCTGTGGTCAGTCTCTCGATCTTTGAGAGCAGTGACATTCACAATAAAAACACAAAAGGAATCTGTCTCAAAGTCCCTGGAATGCTCTTCATAAGTGAGTGTTCCTTGGCTTTATTCTATTTCTTTCTTTCTTTATTGCCTCTTTTTTTTTTTTTTCATTCAAGCTTGTATCTGATTTGTCAGTTGGTTGTTGAGAGACAAATGCACACGTTTGTGAAGAGCAGGTTAATTTGATCTCAGGAAATGGACTACTTCATCTGGGATCACCTGGTGTCCCACCAAAAGTGACCCTATGTGCTCCAAGTATCACTTCCGCTCTTTTCACTGTTTCCCCACAGATCCGGGCTCCTTGTGTGATGAGGAAATAATGCAGATGACACTTCTTCTTTCACACCCCTAAGCCTCGCCTCCTTTCTACTCCTGTAATCAAGTTTCTGCTCGTTCTTCCAAACTTTTGGACGAAACAAATGAGCACATCAGTGGACTTTCAGTAGGAAACATAGACCGTCGTTAAATTATAATTGCTCACTTTTGTTTTTAGTTAATGGAACCATACTGCTCCTGTAGACATGCAACTTCGGAGTGTCTTTTATGAGTAGCCTTAGAATTACTTTGTTCTTTTTCACTGGCACCATATTTCAAACTATGGCTGTACCACAGTTCACCTGTTTTAGCCATTTCCCTGTGGAGGAACTGAAGGTGTGTCCAGGTTTCCACAGCTTTGGCACCTTTGTCCTGCCTCCTTGTGAGCCTGTGTGACCATCACTGTAAGGCAGGATTGCCCGACCCGACCAGCCAGCCACTCAGCAACTCTAGCTCACTGCGGTTTTGGTGTGGCCCACACACTAAGAATTGTTTTCATGTCTTTAAATGGTTGAAAAGTCAAAAGATGAAACAATTCTACGAAATTCAAGTATCAGTCTCTATCAATAAAATTGTATTGGAACACGGCCATGCCCATTCATTTGTGTTGTCTATGGCTGCTTTTGACTTATTTTCACAGAAACTCTACTGCTCCCAAAGCCAAAACTATTTACTGTTTGTTCCTTTCCAGGGAAGGTTTACTGACTTCTGTTCTTAGGTCAACAAGGAGAAATAGAATTTCTGTGTCACAGTATTAAATTAACCAACTGCCAGCTGCCCCTTTAAGTTAGTGGATGGGAGAGAACACTTTTCTTTACATCTGCATCATTGCCAATTGGTTTATACTGTCAAAGTGAGCCTTACGGGTGCAGTAGTATCTTTCTGTTCTAATTTGTTTCTGCATTTTCCTGATTCTTATAAGGTTGGCCATCATTTCATATTTTTGTAACTATATCGCCTGCCTCATAGATAGACATAATCTATATATATAAAAGTGTAATATGCAAATCGACCAGACAGCAGAATGACTGGTCACTATGACGCGCACTGACCACCAGGGGGCAGGCGCTCAACGCAAGAGCTGCCCCCAGCCCGTAGGCCCTGATCACCCCATGGGGAACAGGGAACTGGGGTGGGTGGCAGTGGACACAGGTGGTGCCAGGCCAAGGCGGGTGTGAGTAAGTGGGGCCCTGATCACCCCACCCGTCACCCCACACACAGAGGGCAACCGGTGGTGGGGGGTGAGGCTGGCAAGCGGGTGGGAATGGCCAATCTCTCTGTCCCTTTCCCCAGCCGGCAGGCTCAGATTGCCTGATGGGGAACGGGGAACCGGGGGTGGAGCTGGCTGCTGGCAGCCAGGGAAGATCAGCCCAGATCGCAGGCCAGACCTAGGGACCCTACCCATGCATGAATTTTGTGTGCCAGGCCTCTAGGACTTTAATAAACAACAAGTAAGAATAACATTTACTGAACATCTTCTATGTGTGAGGTACTATGCTAAGTGTTTCACACATGTTCTATAAGCACTATAGTGTTACTATTATCTCACTTAATAGATGAGGAATGTGAGACTCAGAGAGGTTAAGTCACTTATCCACATGCACACAGCTGATGCATGATAAAGTCAGATGTGTTTGTTTGTTTACTAAAGGCCTTTGTCTCCAGTCTCTGTCCTTCACTGTTAAACATTCTGTCTCTGGGACTAGTATAGGTTAAATATGTCAAGCTAAATGTTAGTGGGAAAATCATCAATGTAGGGGCTTTGTTCTTTTTATTATTATTATTATTATTATTGTCAAAGAGGAAGGGAGAGAATCATTGATCAGTTGCTTCCTGCACACCCCACACTGGGATTGAGCCCTCAACCCAGGCATGTGCCCTTGTCTGGAATCAAACCTGGGACCCTTCAGTCCACGGGCTGACACTCTATCCACTGAGCCGGCTAGGGCTAGGGGCTCTGTTCTTGATTCATGCCCTTGATTGTCCAGCACCTGTGGATATATGCAGGCATCCTAGGATCTTCCAGAGTCTCAAGATATAGTTCGACTTTGCATTTCCTTAATTCAGAAGTCTATATCACATGCTACTTTAGGAGAACCTGTGATTGCCAGAAAATCACTTAGTGATCGTTATAGCTTCCCAGAGGTTGGCGATCATGAGCTTAGTGTAGTGGAAGTGCAGTAGGTAGACTATTAGAGGCAAACACCTCCAGTTTACACCCAGCTCCCTAACTTATTTGCTGCATGACTTTGGACAAGTTATTTTGCCTTGCTAGGTCCCATTTTCCTCATCGCTCACTTAAATATGACTGATAATATTGTTCAAGATTAAAGGAAGTGTTTCTAAGTGCCCAGCACATTACCTGGCACATAATCATTCTTCTGTAAAAGCTGCATTTCCATGAGATACATACAAATTGTCCATCTGGGTTTTGCCTTTTGCAGGCACCCAGCCTTAACCAGGCATTTCTCAAACTGTAGTCCCTAGTGAGTCAACATTGGAATGCCTGAGGACACCCATTAAATAATAACATAGATTCCTGGACTTTGCATCATCTAATTCTATCAAAAACTCTGAGGATGGCCCTTGAAATCTATACTGTTAACAGGTTTCCAGATGATTTTGGGGGAAGATTAACATTTGAGAACCACTAACCCCTCAAAATTCTCGTGAATTCCTATCTATTTACAAAAAGAAAACCACTAAGAAAGATTACTCCTTTGGAAGCCTATTAAATATTTCAAATCATATATGGTCAAATATATTTTCTTTTTAGAGATTTTTTTTTATTGATTTTTAGAGAGAGGAAAAGGGAGAGGGAGAGAGAAGGAAACATCAATGTGAGAATGAAACCTCAATGGGCTGCCTCCAGCACGCCCCCTACTGGGGATGAAGCCCGCAACCCAGGCATGTGCTCTGATTGGGAAACCAACAGGCAACCTTTTGGTGCACAGGATGATGCCTAACCAACTGAACCACACTGGCGAGGGCAAGTATGTTTTTTATACATAATTTTTATTAATCTTACATTAATTTTAAGCTCATAATTTCTTCTATTAACAGAAATGCCTTCTTCACCATAATACTTATAATGTCACGTGTTTGAAGGCAGCTGTCATCTTTGATCTCTTTTACTTTCTCAATAAATTTGATCTGATAATATCAAGTTCTTTGGATGATAGATGCTGTGTTAATTTAGGAATGTCTTATAGGTTCTTGGCTACAAAAGGGTAATAGAGGTCCTTCTTTTTAGGAAAGAAAACATACTTAGCCCTCTTGATTATCTGGACTGATTCTACCCTGTAGACAGGTTTTGAATATGGCCCTGATATTATCTGCAATCAGTTGTAAGTACTTCTATAGGTTCCGTGCCCAATCTTCCAACCTCAGTCCATGTCAATCTCACACCTATGCCCTAGACCAGTCCTCAAAGCATCTTTCGCAGTCCAGTGGCACCAGCATCAGCATTGCCTAGGAACATCGTAGAAATGCAAATTCTCTGCAGGACTCCACAGCTACTGACTCAGAAATGTTCAGGGGTGGGGCTTAGCCATCTGGTGACAAGCCTTCCATGTGGTTCAGATGCTCGCTCAAGTCAGAGAACAAGCTGGAGTCTAGAGTTTATGGGGTCTTTCCTGACACCTGATCTACATTTCTTTCCTCCTGGCCCACCCACCTGTCTTACAAGTTTTATCACTGCACCCAATCTGTTTCCTTCATACTCTATCAGGATTTGTAGTTACATATTTATTTCTCTTTTACTTAAATATTGTCTGTTTTCCCAACTAGATCATAAGCTTGTAGTTGCTAAAACCATACCTATTTTATTCACCTATATATCCCCTAGCATGTAGTACAGTGCCTGGCATGTGGTAGACATTAAATAAATTTTTAAGCAAATGGATGAGTGAATGAACAATTAATGTGAAGTGACTGAGGTTATATTTCTTCTGATCTGCATTTTGTTGCTTGTTTGCTTTTTTCTTATTGATGTAGACAACCACACACTACTAGTTTCATAACTAATTTGTAAGTAGTATACAAGAGCAATTTACAAGCTACAAACACATGCGTGCACACACACATGCACACGAGTGCGCGCACACACACGCACATGCACACTGCTCCCAGCAGTCAACTTGATCTGCAGCTTTCAAAGCCAGTGGCAATGTCTTTACCATTATAGATGTTTCACTTTCAGGAGAGAGAGAGTGTGTTCAATTCACTTAACATGCACTCATTGAGGAACAAACACATAGCAAATCAGGGTTGGACAACCAGGAATGGTGTTTGCACAATACTTCTTAACTAAGACCTTTAACTCTGTCGGCCTGGTAACTGCAATGCTCACAAATCTGTCTTTATTTCCCTTAGTGTTTCTCTCCCTTCCCTTTACCCCCCGGCCCGTGCCTGGCCCTCTTCTCAGTGCCTGGCTCATGTGCAGCACAGATCCTGAGTCATTGACTCCCCGATGGCTTTCCTCCTAGTTAATACTTTCCTCTCTGATCCGTGTTCCAGATCCTCCCCTGAAGGGTGGCAAAGGCCTTTTGCTGCATATGGGTAAAATGCCCCTGTTTTCTGAAGTAGACTATTCTTCCTTTTATCGTCATCATCAACAGCACAGGTTGAGAGTTAGGTGTGGATTTGCATCGCAGCTCAGCCTGTTCCTGGTGACAAACCTTAGCTTGAGTCAGGTTCCCAGCTTCTGGGAACTGCAGTTTGCCTGTCTGTACAATGGAGATGATAACAGCAACCTCCTGTCACGGCTGTGTGAATAGGGGGAGCTTGCAGAGTGCCAGGAAATGGCACTCACAACTGACAGATTGGTACAAATTTTAGGATAGCCACAGAGGGAGGGCGATTTGTAACAGGCCACATTTAAAATAAAATTTAAATCTGGGCAGGCAGAAGGGACATGGAGACTGTGATCTCTTAGGGTCCTAAATGTGATACTGGTCTTATTCTCTTGTCCTCAGACACCATGGAGAAAAATACCCGCTAATGAACTATGAGGAATATGAGCTAATGCATGCCCCTTCCCCTCCTCGGGGTTCTTCTTAAATGATAATAACCCCCCTCATTTTATTTTGGTAAACATTCCAGGCTAAAATCCTGAAAGCGAAGGTAACACAGGGGAAAAGATCTGCTGCAAAATTATAATCACAAAGGTACTTTTGTTAAATGTTTAAAACACGTGTTTCAACTTACCTTTTCAAAGGAGTCACCTGGCAGTGCTTCAGAGGGAAGAGGCAGGTTGACACCTTTTTAGAAACCCTTTCCATTGGAGAGGTCAACATTGTCCTGTGGATTAATGCAAGTATATTCATGGTGGGGCATGTATACATTCTGTACTTTTCCCAAAATTACACACTATGTGAGGTTTGTTGAAAGCATTTTCTTTTCTTTTTTCATGATGGCACATTTTTGTGACCTAATCTAAAACATGATTAAGTTCGCTCCTTGCCAGTCACAAAATAACCCAGCATCCTTCCTGTCATTTGCATTATGCGGGAAATAAACAACATTCAGCTGAAGGACACAATCCAGAAAGATCAGCCAATGTATCGCCAGTAGGTCCAGAAATACAATATACACAGTAATTAGCAGTGGCTGTGTGAACCCCACAACGTTTGGCCGTCCCTCAATATTGGTTAGAAATGGCTCTGTTCCCTGGGAGTCTGCATTGCCCTGGAACAGAAGTAGGATTATTATCCTTCTGAGCACATTAGTGGGTTATTTTCTTAGTAAAAGGAGAGGAGGTCATGAAAAATAATGGGCCATTTGAAAATTTGAAAATTTGCAAATTGAAATAAAAATAAGCATAGCTTTCCTTCTTCCAGGAGGCAAGATGTCTTATTGACTAGACTGAGAGAACCAATTTAAGAAAAGTCAAGAGTTTTCTGATTGATAAAGAATATTGGTGTCAGTATCTTATAATCAAGAGTACATGGAGCTTCAGATCCTTAAGCACAGAGAGCAATTCTTCCTGTTTATGTAGCATCTTTGCTGTGTGTATGAGGACTTTCCAGTTGTCCTCCCTCTCCTTGACCTTTGGCACACTGCCTAAGTGTTCCTTTCGGCCTAGGGATCCCAGGGTCACCGGTCCACAGGAAGGCAGATAGATGTATTTTCCAAAGACCAAAATTTTAAATGTTCTGTCTTTTTTATCTACATAGGAAACAGAAAGATCTTGGATTGTGGTGTGTGTGTGTGTGTGTGGAGGGAGTCAGTAAATAAGCAGAATGCAAATGAGAAGAGAAGCAAGCCTATATATAGGAACTTCTTAAATAACATTCAAAAAATTAATTTTAGGATCTTGAATCTTCTGTCCTACTCAAAATGACTTAATTCAGTAACTCTCTTGCAGTTTAAAAACAAAAAGAAGGGATATACTGCTTATCCTACATATGAAAATTCAACACTTCTTTTTGATACAGTTTTGCAAATAGCACCTTCTATATATTTTAGGCATGTTAAAAGATACACTGGGGCATGTTAAGAGTTTATTTGAGCAAAAATTGATTTAAATTGGGCAGCATGCAATCTTGCATTTAGGAGCTCTAGCCAAAAGGAGCTCCGGGAGCTGCGTTAAGTGAAAGACTTCCAGGCAGAAGAGAGTGGGAATAAGGAAGTAATATTTGGCGAAAAAGTGGGCTGATTATTGCAAAGTTACTTTCCTTTAGGGGTCGGTAGGTCTCTAGCCTGTAGATGACCTACCTAGTGCTGATCAGGTGACTCATGACTGACTGCTTTATGACTCCATTTGTAGATGAACTGAAAGTGTAAGTTAAGTCTTCCTTTGGTGACGTGGGCCTTAGCAAAAGTAACTCTATTTTAGGCCTGTTGTCTTGTTTTTAACAAGTAGTTATTGATAAGGTATTATCTGCTCATGCCAATTATTTTCAAAGTAAAAAAGTGAGTTGAGCACTTTATACATTTATCACTTGCCAGTTAAAATACTTTAAACCGTTTCTTGCAGTACTTTCTCATCCACATTAAGATCTTATGTGAATTTATTGATAATTGCATGTTGAAAATGAAATTAACCTGTGTCAGTCTTATAACTAAAAGCACCCAGTTTCACTACATAAGGTGTGTTCCTTTGTCCTCTTTCGATGTAGACTTTCTCTTTCAGTTCTCTGTTGAACACCAGAAAGGCATACAGTTATGCAAAATTACCTGCCATCCTTAGCAGCTGGGTACCTATTGATTTATTCCTGTTTTCTTCTCAGTGGTAAGTAGCCTCACCTATGTACTTGCCTCTCTCTAGATACAGCCCCATCAAAACTCTACATCACGTTCATTATTTACTTTTACCTATGCACTCAGCTAAACAGGGACAGATCCTTAGTATTAGAAATTATCCTACAATATTTTGTTTCTATTAAATTTGCATTTCTTGTCAGAATTATTAAGCATTAAAATGAGATTTTTGTTGTTAAGGTGATTTTTTTGCTTGATTATTTAAACTTGAATGCTTTTTATTATTAAAGTTGAAAGGTTTTTTGTTTATTGTTCTTGTTGTTTTAAATATATTTTTATTGATTTCAGAGAGGAAGGGAGAGGGAGAGAATGATAGAAATATCAATGATGAGAGAGCATCATTGATTGGCTGCCTCCTGCATTCCCTATCCTGGGGATCAAGCCCACAACCCGGGCATGTGCCCTGACCAGGACTGGAACTGTGACTTCCTGGTTTATAGGTCAATGCTCAACCACTGAGCAACACTGGCTGGGTGTTATTGTTGTTTTAGCTTGCTTTATCTATAATCCCCTATAAACTTTTAACCAGATGGCCACATACCTGTTTGCTTTTTGAAACATAGTAAATATTCTTCATCTGTCTTCAAAGATACATCCAGGAGAAAAGTTTAAGTAGTTTAGTATTGCATAGAAATACTTAGCATTGCTAAAGGAATTGCATTATTGTCGAAAATGGAGACTTTGCATTGTGCTTTGATTATCACCTGTTCCTTTCTTCTTTTAATTGCAAAAATATCTTGTTCTCCCAAGGAAGGATGACTTAGATATGCTACCAGCAGCAGGAAAACTTTTAGCTTTCGATACAGCTTGAGTAAATTATAATTGATTATTGTGGTCTCAGTGGTTGTACAAGATTAGGTGGCAAACCCAAATTCTTATGGGGAAAAATAATACAAAGATCCCAACAAATATTATTTCTCATTATAAACTTCCAGAGTCCAAAGTTACTGGTTGACTGTTCTTATTCCTCTTAAAGCAAATTTTTCAGTTTGTACATTGCCAATTTTGTTAAACTGATTTATGCAAATATTCAACTTTATGAGAACTTGAAAATTACAGATTTGTCTTAAATTTGACCTTAAGTTGTCTTTATACCTCTCCTTTCTCTCTAAACAAAAGTGAGTGATGAATCTACGACTTACATTTTCAATAGCTCTTAGGTCAATAATTTCTCTATCTAGAAGTTTTTCACTAACTGTTCTGAAGTGAATGGCCAATGATTTTAATTATAATGTTAATCAAGGCATACTCAAAGAACTTGGGGCTTATGATTTAATTTTATAATATACTAGAAGCCCAGTGAATGAAATTCATGCACGGCGGGGGGTAGTCCCTCAGCCCAGCCTGTACCTCTCCAATCTGGGACTCCTGGAGGGATGTCCGACTGCCCGTTTAGGCCCTATCCTGGATCGGGCCTAAACGGGCAGTCGGACATCCCTCTCACAATCCAGGACTGCTGGCTCCCAACTGCTTGCCTGCCTGCCTTCCTGATTGCCCCTAACTGCTTCTGCCTGCCAGCCTGATCACCCCCTAACCACTCTGCTGCCAGCCTGGTTAATGCTTAACTGCTCCCCTGCCAGCCTGTTTGCCCCCAACTTCCCTCCTCTGCCAGCCTGGTCACCCCTAACTGCCCTCTCCTGCAGGGTTGATTACCTCCAACTGCCCTCCCTTGCAGGCCGGGTGCCTCCCAACTGCCCTCTCCTGCTGGCCATCTTGTGGTGGCCATCTTGTGTCTACATGGGGGCAGGATCTTTGACCACATGGGGGCAGCTATATTGTGTGTTGCAGTGATGATCAATCTGTATATTATTCTTTTATTAGATAGGATAGAGGCCTGGTGCATGGTTGGGGGCCAGCTGGTTTGCCCTGAAGGGTGTCACAGATAAGGGTGGGGGTTCCCTTAGGGTGTGGGGCGGCCTGAGAGAGGGGCCTGTGGTGGTTTGCAGGCCGGCCACGCCCCCTGGCAACCCAAGGGGAGGCCCTGGTATCTGGAATTTATTTTCCTTCTACAATTGAAACTTTGTAGCCTGGAGCGGAGCCAAGCCTGGGGCTCCGGCAGCCATTTCTGTGGCAGTTAATTCACCTTCTACAATTGAAACTTTGTAGCCTTAAGCGGGTGAGCCCGGCCAGGATGTGCGGAAAGCTTTGCTTCCCCTGTTGCCACCGGCAACCCTGGCCTGCTCTCTCAAGCTCCATTCTGCCGCCATTTGTTTGAATTTGTTTACCTTCTATAATTGAAACTTTGTAGCTTGAGTGGAGGCTTAGGTCTGCAACGGCTATGGAAAGCTTGGCTTCCTCTGTTACCTGGGAAACCTTGCTCTCTGTGGCTGTAGCCATCTTGGATTGGGGTTAATTTGCATACTCACCCTGATTGGCTGGTGGGCGTGTCTTGGCTGGTGGGCGTGTCTTGGCTGGTGGGCGTGGCTTATGTAGCGGAGTGATGGTTAATTTGCATATTACCATTTTATTAGAGAGGATGCTCTCATATTTCATTTTTATAGGAATCCAGGGAAGTGGGTATTATTCTGTTTTGCAAAGGAAGAAACAGAGGCTGAGAGACACATTACGGAACTGGCAGAAGCCACCCAGCTCTTTCGCTGTGGTGATGAGCATTGAGCCCAGAGAGTCTGACTCCAGACTCAAGACCAAGGCCCTTCCCCTGTGGACTACATAGCTCCTTGTTATTATCCCTAAAGAATATGGATTCTTTAATGTATGGCATGCAATTTTTTTAAATACTCTCAGGAAAGTCATCAGGGATCCATAAAAACATAAAGTCTATCCCTCATAATGGGAATTGATCTTTCCTTTGAAGGCATGGGCCAGAATAGAAATGAATCAATATGAATGTTATATTTTTCCAATTTATGTAGTAATCACTACTTCATTAGATCTTAGGAAATACCAAATTGATAAGTAGGTATACATTTGGCCCAAAGTATTGACCTTCATTTTCTGTTGTCAATTATTCCTAGTCTTAACACTCAACATCCCTCTACTCTCTCTAATTTGTCTCTCTTCATGTCTGATATTTCCATCTTCCAATGAATTTTCCATGAACCTTTTGTTTTCCTTTTTCCTTTATTTTCTGCCATCTACCTTTAAAGATCCTCAGATCACATTCTTTTTGTTCATTTCTTTTGCCTGTGATATCTTGCCACATTGGATTGTACATGTAATGAACTTCTGGGATATCGATATTCTTCCAACATTTATGGATGTAGGTAGTTTCTCTATGGGAGGCAAATGTGGATTTAGAGTTGTGGTAGGGGTTCTAGGATGGGATTGATTTAGAACTAAACCTTCAGGTTTGGATCTGGAAGCCCAGTCTACCTCTGGTTTTCAGTTCAAGTCTTAATTGAGGAAGCCTGTTATTTAAGGAAGCGTGTTGAAACTCAGCAGCATGTTCAAGACATTCCATTAGTTTGAACAGTATAGGCTCTAATGTTGCCAGTGTGGCTTATTTAAATGAGTGTTTACAGAATAAATGTGCCTCTGTGTGAGCATATATACACACATACATATACACTTGTCTGTGTTATCAGAAAGTTACTTGATAAGTGCTGACTGAAGAAAGTTCTTAGATGCCTTCCAAGTGAGGCATATGCTCCCATCCATAGACCATTTGTCCAGTGTAAGTGACCCTCAAACACTGAGATCCTGGGACTTCACTGTTAGTGGCTCAGCAGGTCCCATGGAAGGTTGTATAAGACTCTTCTCATTATAGATCAACATCTCATCAAAGGGAAAGAAATATAGGGGTCTTGTTAATAATTTATATCTGGGTGTGTTTATTTATACACTTGTACATATTTGTAAATGTACATTTACCCTTGAATATTGTTAAAACTTGAATATTTTTCTTAGAAGTTTTGTGAGTCCTTAATAAGTGTTTGACCTACATAAATTTCAAGGGTTTCAAAAAAATGTAATCACTTGCTAATTTTTATAGGTAAACTGATCTGTAGGAAACCCTCTTGGCTTATTAAGTATTTCTAACTTGTAGGCATCCCCAACATTTGTTGTTTCACAGACTTCCTAACTGAGGTGAGAGGTGGGTAGGGGGTTAAATGGAGGAAGGACAGAAATATCATATTCTAACCCAGATCCCTAATGTCAGTAGAGTTTTGTAATATCCTACGTATTCTAGTATCTTCATCAGTAACAGCATTGCCTAGGTTGTAGTTAGACAGAAGTTGATTCTAATTAATGAAAGCAAAAAATAATTTCATTGGCAGGCTCTTGGGTAGTTCACTGTACAGAATGTAGGAGATGGGAACATGAGACTTGGGGATGGACAGGAAGCAGGGCAGATCTGGAGTTACAGACGGCAAGTGCTGCTCAGTCTTATGAGGGCACAGCCATTGGAAGAAAAATGTCCAATTCTGTGGGTGTTTTGATTCCTGACATCGAGATTGACATTTCAAGGAGAGAGTATCCAGTTAGCCTATATTGGGAAAAGTGCCCATTCTTGGCAAGGGCACATTTTAACTAACATCTGCCAACAATGGGGAAGAAGATTTTTGGGTGCTATTATCAAAAAAGGAGGGATGGTTGGGCCACTGGAAACAGCCAAAGTCTAGTGTATAATTTCCCATCCTTCTCTAGAGTATGGCTCCCCCACAAAATCTGACGGCGACTTTCAAATGGAAGCAATATTGAGTTTGATCTTTGCATGAAAATGATTAACTTGATCCACAAAATATACAGTAAAAGCAAACAAGAAAGAAAGGAAGCTAATAAAGGAAATTGATTTATCTGAAGCCCGCGTGTCTCTTTCGCTTTGCCGCGCAGAGCAGGATGGAGCAGTGGCAGGCTTGGCTCCGGCCGTCTGCCTGGCCAGCGGTAATAGGTTTCAGCCCCGCCTCTTTGATTGTATTTCATCTGCAAAGAAGGATAAAACGGCTTTGAGTATGTAGGTAAGATCGCCTGGTTCTCCAGATCAGGAACTTTTTAGAGGAAGGCACTCTTAATGGAATACGAGGAATTTAATTTACTGGTTTTAGCATTGTGCCCTGATAAACATTTTTATGACTTACACATCTGCCTTATGTATATGAGCATTTAACAAGCAGTCATATATCAACTCGGGGATATGCACTTATAATATCAATTTTTAAGAGATTTGTGTGACGCATCCGTAAGTGCAGAATAAATGTTAGCTTTAGTTACGATAAGAATCACTACAAATGTAATCATGATAATATAGTTGGGCCAGGCTCTACAACTTCACCCAGAGTTGCTATGACTGCCTTGTTGCTGATGAGGAATTGAGGCTTAGGAAGGTCATGGTCATCTATAGTTGTGGACAAGAGGAAGCAGTCTTGGTTGGAGCTTCCCAGGCTCAGCACGGCCAGCCCTTCTGTGGGGGCTGCTCTGTGCAGGACACGGCGTCCACACCATCCTTGGCCTTTCCT
Organism: Cnephaeus nilssonii; assembly: GCF_951640355.1. Taxonomy (NCBI): domain Eukaryota; kingdom Metazoa; phylum Chordata; class Mammalia; order Chiroptera; family Vespertilionidae; genus Cnephaeus; species Cnephaeus nilssonii. The sequence goes on along the minus strand of NC_137088.1, from coordinate 47,536,601 downwards.
TCCTGAATGTCAGGAGCACCCTTTCCCTTGTCACAGCCAAAATGTCTCTAAAAATTTCCAAATAGCCCAGGGTTGGGGGAGAACAGCAAAACCACAAAATCATGCTTAGTTGAGAATGATTGGTCCAGCTGGTTCGAAGAAGAAATGACACCACTGGGTCACCCTGCTGCTGCCCCCGGACCTGAGTCCTCTGTGACACTCAGGCAGACTTGCGTTTCTGTGTGGGCACCAGCAAGGCTGTCGTATGTCTGTGCGACAGGAGAACCTGGGGGTGAGTGCTTTCTCTGCCTGCCTGAGTTGAGACCCATAATACTGGAAGCTGGTGGAACACTTGGGCTTTGGTCGTGGGCTAGAGTCCTGGATTTTCAAAACTCTTATATTCAACAAATCCAAGGGCTGTTCCTTGAGAGCTCCTCTAAGCCACGCGTGGTTGCAGGAAGTGGCAATGCAGAAGACAGCCCTGGTCTTATGGAGCCTCAGAGACAACTTTAATAACAATGCAACACTGGTTCTGTGGTGGAAGAGGGACAAGAGCTGTCTGAATAAGTCCTGGGGAGCAACCTGACGAGGGTCAATGAAGGCATCCAGAGGAGGTGACTTTAAACCTTGTCCTGAAGAATGAACAACCTTTCCCCAGGTTGGGAGGAGGGCCTTGGCTACTGTCACATCCTGAAATACCCTCTACTTGATGACCTCAAATACCAGGTTCTCATTTGGGGAGGGTTCAGTTGAAAAATACTTTTGTATGGCCAGTGTGGCTCAGGGGTTGAGCATCCACCTATGAACTGAGAGGTCACCCATTCAATTCCCTGTCAGGGCACATGACTGTGCTCAATCCTCAGTAGGGGGTGTGCAGGAGGCAGCTGATCAATCAGTGTTTCTATCTATCCCTCTCCCTTCCCCTTTCTCTAAAATCAATAATAAAAACATATTAAAAACTAGAGACACGGTGCATGAATTCGTGCACAGGTGGGGTCCCTCGGCCTGGCCAGTGATCAGGGCAGATCGGGGCTCTTTCCCAGTCCTGATCGGGCCCATGGGGGCCAGCTGGCCGGGGAGGGACTGCAGGAGGTTGGTGGTCAGCCAATCGGGGCCAATCCAGCAGGCTGGCCAGGAGGAACCACAGGAGGGATCCAGGGCGTGTCCAGCCCTCTCGCCCAGTCCCCATCAGCTGGACTCCAGCAGCAAGCTAACCTATGTGTCAGAGCGTCTGTCCTCTGGTGGACAGTGCGCATCATAGCGACTGGTTGAGAGGTCTGACACTTAGCATATTACACTTTTATTATATAGTGTACTTTCTTTTTTGTCAGGTAATGAATAGCTTCTACATTTTCAGGTTAAAGATCTGAGATTGTGAATCCTTTTCACAGTGCTTCTGGTCAGCATGTGCTGTTGATCTTTTGCCAAGCCAAACCTGGCCTGGCTTGGTTTCACTGTCACAGGGTTTCATGATGCTGCCCTATATAAGCCTTTCCCTTTCAAAGAAAGGCTAGGGACTTGGCTTAGAGACACCTGGGTGCCAAGAAAAGCCTAGCTCCTAAATGAATCCCCCCCTCTTCAATATAATCAGAACAAATATTTATTGAGGGGGACCTTATTTTTTAAGTTGCTTCATTAGGCTTTTGGGAGATATATTTATTTCACCTTGATTGGTGGCATATATGTTCTTCTTGCATAGGGTAGATAATCCATACACATTTTCTGTGTAACTTTATCCTAAAGGATTCAATACCACCTGAATAGATATATTAACATAACCCTTTGTCCTCACTACCTAAGGGGAGTTTGTGTTTTGAATGTCCTCCTTGTTCCTCTTTTCAGCACTGCATCTTCAAAAATTTATCTTTAAAAAAAATGATCTTTATTGTTGAAAGTATTACAGATATCCCCTTTGTTTTTCCCATTGACCCCCTCAACACCACCCCCACAGCTCCCAGGCCTTCGCTACACTATTGTCTGTGTCCATGGATTATGCATATATGCATATAAATTCCCTTGTTAATCTCTCCCTCGCCGTCCCCCCCCCCCAGCCCCGCCTTCCCTCTGAAACCCCTCAGTCCGTCCCATGGTTCTGTGTCTCAGCACTGCCTCTGTTGTGCTACTAAAGGCAGCTCAGGGACTGTTGGCCACAGTGGTCTGGACAAAGATGTGCATGTTCATCCCCATTGGATGTCGCTGAATGGTTCTCAGGAAAGGAAGTTAAACACAGCATAGTTCGAGGTCTGGTGAAAGGAAATCCAAGTACCAGCAGCCCCTGAGGTGGTTTTAACAGCCAGCCCTCTTGAAGCTACGGAAGACAAAACTACTAATTGCTTCTTTCCTTGCCCAACTCTGTCACTATGGTTCCGCTCTCCCACACCGGGCTCTTCAGTGCTTCTTTCTCTGTCTTTGTCTACCTGGGCTTTTATTTTGAGAGCAAGTAAGTACCACTTGAGGAAACTGGTGCTGTTGGTGCCCATTATTCTCTTTGTTGTAGACGAGGGAGCGTACTTCGTACATTAAAGCAGAGAACCAGTCAAAACCTCCGTGTGGTACTTGATTGTGTCTCCGTGGAGTAACAGTTGTGTTCTGGGCATGAGCATCACTGCAAAAAGGTGTCCTTGAATGCAGATGCTTGTTTTAAGTGTTGGGATAAGAGTGGGCGACGTCTGCCGAAACAGTTGGTCACAAAGGCATGCTTTTCATTCAGTAAACCTTGATTGAGCAGTTTGCTATGTGCCAGGCACCGTGTTTAAGAATAAAGATACAATGATTAATATTCTTAACTCTCAAGGAGCTAAAAATCTGTTATGTTCCGTTTTTGGACTCTTTCTGCGCTCCCCTTCCCCCTACGTGCTGGACTACTTTATAACTGGTAGAATATTATATTTTCTAAACCAGCATTCAACTTTCTGTTCTGAGACTTAGATAATTTGAAAACAGGTTTCGTCTGAAATCTAGTGCATATTGTTGCAGTAATGGCTTTACAAATGAATAGAACTAATCACTTGTAAAAATAAAGCATATTTTTTTCTCTCTCAGCCAACAAAAAATCTAAGCAGTTTTTAGAATGAATGTCCTCTTTAAGGGGCACTCTCTGATTAGTTTTATAAAAGAGAGTGCTTATACCTAAAGTTTCTAACACGAGATATCATGACCGGAAGATTTGGGACAGTTCAGGGGCAGCCACAGTCCAATCCAGCCAGACTCTTAACCTTGGACTTTCTGGCACGGGGGACGTCTGCCACCCACTTGCTCCTTGGAAAACGTCCTTCCTGTTTTGCAACTGACGGCAGGTTATTCTGAGATTTAGACAGGAAAACAAAAACTGTGAGTGACAAGACCAGATGTACTTGATCTCAGTTGTGAATACAGCCTGATGGGGCTATCTATGGGATTTTCTTCTTTCTTTTTAAACCCTTCTTTGAGCAGAATGCAAGATGATAAAGATCAGGAGATGGGAGGAGTTGGCAGGGAGGGGGAACAATAGCCCCTTAATAAGACTCCTAGTAATCAGGCAGGCATTTGTGTTTTGAGTTAGGGATGAGGAAGTGACAGACTGACCATTCTGAAGGCTGCCATCATTACAGACTGGAGTGTTTCTAATTACACATGAAATGGAAGGCTTCAGAGAAGAAATGACCCAGAACTTTCAACTGTTTTAAAGACCAAACTGCAAGATTGCACTTGTCCACACTCTTTTCAAGACTCATTTGAAATCTTTCTCTGCCTCCTTTTGTCTTCTCTTTCCAGCTACTTTTGTACCTGAATTTGGAATGTTCACATCTGATCTATCAAGTCCCAGCAGGAAGATGATGGCACAATCAGAGGATTTAATGGGAGGGATTTTAATAAAAGGACTATGTACAAGGTTTGGGCCAGGTTACGGGAACAACAGGAGTAGAGAAGCAATGGGACTCAATGGAGGGGAGCTGGTACCTTTAAGTCTGGAGGGGTAAATGTAGAACCAGAGCCACACAAGAGCTGATCCTATCCAAGGGGTCACGGGGGTTACACGAAGAGTGTGGGAGGGAGTAAATACCTCATATTCTCCCCCACCCCGGCTGCCATTCTCTGCTGATGATTCTCATTGGCCAGACCGAAGCAGAAGTCAGAGGATACCTGAGTCTGGTCGATACCTAGAAAAATAACTTTCCAGGACACAGGGCAGGAGGGCAGGTATTGGATCTGGGGGCAAATGGAAACCAAACAGCACACCAGCCTTTCACTAACCTGAAACCAACATGGAGATTACAGGTATATCGGCAGGCTAACTTGCATTTCACCTCAAAGTACAGAGCTAAGGGAATTGCACAGATACATTCAGCAGCCACTATAGGCAAGGGGAAAATAGCCATTCAAATGCATGGAAAATGTCTGTGTTGAGATGGGTCCTTCATGGCCTGTACTAGCGGGGGCTGTGAAACTGTGCCTCTTGGGTGGGCAGGCCACATAAGTGAGTGAACCGGTGGGGCAGGTACCAGGGAGGCTGGGTCTGCTGGGGACTCTTTCACCATCGCCATCTCTCAGGTGGTAGTTGCCATGCAGCACCTGGGAATCCAAGCCTGGCGTTTTCAGATTAGCTCTTTTATTTTTCTAACCAAAGGAGCCATATAGCTGGATTTTTTAAATGAAATTGTCTTATTTTTAAAAATGAACAGCCAATTCAGTCCTGTATGTAGAGATCTCAAGTTCACACTGACAAACTTCCTTTTGAGATCTAATGTCCATAGCTCTTTGGTCTTTTCAGCGCCCCTCGTCTGTTCCAAAGGAAATGGCATAAACCTACTGACTGTGGCAGACCAGCTGCTACCCCCGGTGCTTCCAAGCCTGTGTGAGGGTGTGCTGTGTCCTTTCACCTCCTTCTCTGAGTTCACACTCAGCCCCTGGCCTCTGGGGCAGGGACATGTCTCTTACCTACCCTTGCCATCCCCAGAGCACTACTGGCCCGGGTGGCGTTCCTGCAGACTTGTTCTGGAGGTGTGGAGAAAGCAGAGGGCGAGTCCAGGACAAAGCAGGAATCCATGTTCCAGGCAAAGTCAGATGCCACAAGCTTGGCCACCTCTTCTGTGATGTTTCTGCTCCAGCTCCTTCCTTCTTAGGCCCCAGGTTGCTGTCACGGTCCCCCATCCCCTGTTTCCTAATTCAGTTATTTTTCTATCTCCTCTCCCCTCAAAGTCCCCAAGTGGTGCTGTCCTCTTCTGTCCCCTACTTTTCTATAGCACCCAGAGACCTGAATTCCTGTGCTGTGTATTCCAGTCAATGTCCTACTCTGTTGTAACATCTACTTCAGCCTTAGATGACCAAAGACCCACTGAAACAAGCAATCCTACAAAAAAAGAAGAAAAAAAGGTTTATTTCTCTACCCTCCATGCTACCATCCTCCTAGAATCTATTTGGCTCTGTTAACTAATGAGTTTGCCGACCACTGTCCTAGATCAACCAGCTCAGCCACGGCTGACTTATATAATGTACCTCTTCTGCCCTTTCCTCAGTAGAACTGCCTGCCTCAGACTCAGCACTCTGAATGAAGAAGTAGGGTTTGCTTCCAAAGAACTCTCACACTCCCTGAAGTTTGGTAGTAGGTGGCACTAGAGACAGCTTGCCAAACTGAGACACAAAAGAGCTCTTTGTTAAGAAGACATGAAAATCTAAAAACATTCATTGTTATGTGTCATAGCTGATGAGATAGGGGCCTGTTTCAAGGCTAAAGGTGATTCTAATCACCCAGGGGTTGCAGATGTGTCCCACTCTGTGTTTTTGTTTATTGCAGGCTGCAGGGAGGTAAATTACCACCTCATTGTCAGCCAATAATCACTTCCCAGGAAAAGGTAATTTATCCCCTGGAAGGGAACATTCCCTGCTCACCTCTTTGATTGCTCCATTGTGAATGTGACTGGTAGAGTGCCTACTGACCATGGAAGGGGTGTTTCTGTCTTCCAGACCAGCATGGCCTTCCCTTGGAGGTCATTGTGGGAGAGAGCTGATGGAAGTCACAGAGAGTTAACAATCTCAGTCTCTCTCCCCTTGAGCTTAACTTTTGGAGAAACAAGTCTTTCTTCACAAAATGTTCCAAGATACTACTTCCCCCATTCAGAGGGTTAAGAAAGGGAGGAAAGGGTATATTCACCAGAATTTATTCTAAAAAACCATTAAAGTTAATAAACCAGGTACTACAACAAGAGGGAACAGTTCCTAAGATATAAATGAAATACCTTAAAATGTACTGAAATTTCTAGTTCCCGGTTAGCAAATTGTTGCTGCAAGGACTGGAAAGCTGACAGAAGGTGCAGTACATTCTCAAAGGAGCTGATTATCTGGCCCAAAATAGATACACTAGCATTCATCTTGAAAAACTCTATGCAAAACATAGTATTTACTTCTCAGAATATCATAAAACAAATGTTTATTTATTGATTTGAGAGAGGTCAATTTGTTGTTCCACTGATTTATGCATTCATTGGTTGATTCTTGTATGTGCCCTGACCAGGGATTGAAATTACAACCTTGGCATATTGGGATGACATTCTAACCAACTGAGCTACCTGGCCAGAGCAGAATATGATAAACTTTTATTTCAGAGAGGAAGGGAGAGAGATATAAACATCAATGATGAGAGAAAAGCATTGATTGGCTGCCTCCTGCAACATCCCCTAGTGGGGGGGGATCGAGCCTACAACCTGGGGAAGTGCCCTTGACCAGAATGGAACCTGGGACCCTTTAGTCGGCAGGCCGACTCACTATCCACTGAGCCAAACTGGCTAGGGCTTACCTTTTTATTCTTATACATAGCCTTTACCTCTTTTAATCCTTCTTAACTTATTTTTAAAATTATATGTGTGTACATACAAATGGTGTTATTATTTGTATTAATATATCATTTTAAAGTCTTTTCTTATAACATCCAAATTTCATTGTGTTTTTGTTGTTGTTGTTTTTAAAACATAGACTTTGTTTCACCAATGTGGAATTATGGTTTGTTTGTTTTCCCCAATTTCAGTTGACATTCAATTTTATTTTATGTTAGTTTCAGGAGTATAGCACAGTGGCTAGACATGTACATAATTCACAAAGTGACCCCGCCCCCATAAGTTAAGGTCTCACCTGGCACCATACATAGTTGTTACATGTTATTGACTATACTAGAGGCTCGGTGCATGAAAATTCATGCACTAGAGGGTGGGGGATCCCTCAGCCCAGCCTGGCCCCTCTCACAGTCTGGGAGCCCTCAGTGGTGGGAGGCAACCCGGTGATCAGGGGAAGGCCACGTCCCCATCACACCTCTGCTGCTGCCACTGCCAGCAGCGCAAGCCTCAGCCTAGCCCTGGGCAGCTGCCATCTGAGGTTTGCCTGTGCCTCAGGTGTTGGCTGGATAGCCATCATCTGAGGCTTGCCTGTGCTTCGGGCCGGCTCTGGGTGGCTGGGGTCTGCGGGGCCTGGGGGACTCCGGAGGCAGGCTGTGGTTCCTAATGGGTAATAAGTGCTGTGTTAACTGCTCTGTGTGTTAACTTGGGTGTGGTCTATGTTATGGTGGGCTGTGGTGCAATCCGTGGTATGGTGGGCCGTGGTGTGGCCTGTGTTATGGTGGGCCATGGTATGGTCTGTGTTATGGTGGACCCTGATGTGGCCTGTGGTATGGTGGGCCCTGCTGCGATCCGTGGTATAGTGGGCCATGGTGTTGTCTGTGTTACGGTGGGCAGTGGTGTGATCCATGATATGGTGAGCCATGGTGGGTCAGCTGGTTGTAGCAGCTTTGGAGTTGATGTTATTTACTACCCAGGTTGAGTGTCTCTGAAGCCACTGTGTTTTTCAAGAATGAAATCTAAGTACCGGCAGCTTTCCAAGCAAAATATAATAACTCTGCCCAAGCTGGAGAAAAGGACAACAGATAATTCCAAAATTCTGCTATAAGTGAATGTGAAATCAGAATACTGTTGTTCATTTCTGTGGTAACACTAAACAATTGAAAACCTGCCTGAAGTTGGAACTTTAACCTCTCTGGTCCTCAGTATCTTCATCTACAAAATGGGGAAGCAGTTATGCTGAGGACTTCAAGGGATAGACCATGCAAAAGGCTTAGGATGGTTCCTGGCATGTAGTAAATATTGTCTAACAATAATGATCCTGGTGCTGTGGCTCATCTATTCTTCTAATCCCTTCACTCTGTAGAAATTATCAGCCTCTCTAAACATCACTAGCTGTCGAAAACGCATCTTGCCACAGACCTTTCTTTCGAATTCTCCTTTGGCCTTTCAACTGAATAGTTCTGCTCCAGTGTTCCTCTGTCACCGTAAATGTGACTTTTCCAAAGGTCATATATTTTTGTGTGACCTTCTCCATCTTTAGTGTCTTATAGTGTCACCCAGCTTCAGGTTCATGCAGTGATCTTTGAATACTTCTCAATAGCTCTTTCCCCCACATTTTTAAAATATTCTAGTCTTAGATATTCTTACCGCACAACCTCTTTGTCATCTGTTTACTTCCATTTTTATGTCCAGGCCATAGGCACCACCCTTCAGGTCTCAATGAAGTTTCTTAGGTGGTGTTGTTGTTGGTGGTGGTGGTGATGATGGTGTTGATGATAGCACAGCTAATATTATGGAGCTTTTCTATAGAATGTGTATAACCTCATTTAATCCTCAATAGACCTTTGACATAGATACTGTTTCCTCTATTCGATATAAAAAAAAAATTGAGGCTCAGAAATCTTAAGTAACCTGCAAAGGGCATGGCACTTACATTTGATGGCATCTAGATGTGAGCCCAATCAGTGAGACTCAGAAGCCTGTGTGAATGATTCTCATTTGCCTCCCTGGCATTTCCAACTTCCTTGCCGAAGTGCTCTCCCTGCTTCCAGTGCCAGGCCTGAGTGTGGTCACCACACTGCCAGGTTACTATAGTGTTAGAGCATTAATAAAAGCTGTTCCCTGGCTGAACACATTGGGGGCTGGAAGGTAGGGAATGGTACTCAAACTTAACTGGGCATCTAAATACACTGAAATCACATAAAGATTGGGTTGGTCTGTTTCTCAAAAGGAAGCTAAGAGCTGTAACTTGGAGAATGTCCCAGAAACTCCTTAAGTTGGCATTCAAGGCTCTCTTCAATCACTCCACAGTTAATCTTCTCCAATCTTTCTCCCAGAATTGCCATTTCTACACCTGAGATTCAGTCTGACCACTTCATTCACTCTTTTATTTGCCTTACACCTCCTTCCTGCCTTCACTCCCGAAGCTTTGCTTATACCATAACCTCATCCTAAGAGACCCTTCATAACCTTCCCATTTTCTTTCCTGCCCAGTTTCCAAAGTTTGCCCTCTGTCCCCCTCCTTTTGACATCTTTATGGGTAGGTTCAAGCAGATAATGAGAGACCTTCCCTCTAACTAGCACAGATCACAGTACAAGGATGGCACTCAGAGGCCCACAGCAGCCAGACAGGAACGGTATAGGGCAGTGGTCGGCAAACTCATTAGTCAACAGAGCCAAATATCAACAGTACAACGATGGAAATTTCTTTTGAGAGCCAAATTTTTTAAACTTAAACTTCTTCTAACGCCACTTCTTCAAAATAGACTCGCCCAGGCCGTGGTATTTTGTGGAAGAGCCACACTCAAGGGGCCAAAGAGCCGCATGTGGCTCGCGAGCCGCAGTTTGCCGACCACGAGTATAGGGGAAGCAGCCAGTAATCTCCATGTGGGGCTGAGAGCCCACTGTTGCCAGCGGGCCCGATTATTCAAGAGGTGATGTAACTCTAGATATCTGAGTACCATCCCCTGACTTTATTAAGTTGACAATTATTTACATTTAAAGAATTACCAGGAGGCAAATGAATTTATTTGGGGTCAGCCACCAGATTTGACTTTTGCTAAGGAGTGTTGTCCACAGGTATCATTTGAAAGTTGCTCAATCTGCCGGCTAGAGGGAACTGTCTTTTGGTTTGGTCAGAGTTCCTGAAGTTCCTTAGAAGGAACTGATCTCTGTTGTTTCTTTTGTAAAATTATATTTTTAAAATAACATTTAGTGTAGAAAACTTGAGGATAAAGGAATCATCATAAGTATCAAGTAATCAAAGTATGCATTATATTAAATTGGTCAAAAATGATACCTCATTTGGGTGCCACGTTCTGACCCAAAAGTGATTAGAATAAAACAACAAAACATTCAGCTAAGGTAGAAGCAAAGAGTTTAATAAGCATCTGGCTTAAAACACATATTTCAATACTTATTATAGGAGATTATCAGGCAGCCCCTCAATTTCAAGTGTTTTGTGAACTAGCGATTTCTAAAGAAAATTGGACTGATTTTTTAATCTTTTTAATATTAGAAATTCAGGTTTGAAATTAAGCTTTACAATTTTTTGAATATCCATATATTGTTCCACAGATAAATAGAAATTATTTTCAGTTGGCAGTTTTAAAGCATGTAAGTGAGTGAAATTTGAAGTTGATAACTTGCAATTACATTGATTTTCATTTTTCTTCTTGGGTATTCTTCAAAGTGACAATGCTGAGAGCAAATGTCACTTCATCCACAACAGCTTCACAGCACCCTAATCGCAGCAGACAGATGTGCTGTGAGGACGTGTGGCAAGTGTTCTCCACGGATCAGAGGGAGGCTCCACCAGCCATTAGGGTTGGTCAGCCACCCCACTTGCCTCCAAGTCCCCACCCACTTGTGCAGTGCTTGACTTCGGTTAAAGGGAAAATGTGGAGATGGGGGTGGTAGTGATGGTGTAAACAGGATCCAGGGAAACTGGAGGAAAATGACAATCAGTCAAATCAGAAATGCTTCTTCTGACAGGTGTATCGGAGGCTAGAGAATAAATAATGAAAGAAATGACAGTAATTTAAATGTGTTTACTTAAGCAAGCAATTGCTTGAAATATGGTTGCATGGTAAAGACCTCATTATAGACCATCCTTGGCACATAAATATGATACTTGTGTCGAGGGGTAACTAATTTGCTCTCTGGGGTGGAGTGATGGGTCACTGCGGCCCTGCCTCTCTTGTCTGCATTGGACAAGTCCGATCCAGAAACAGATACTTACTCTCCTGGCATTTTAAAATGCCAAGCCAGACCCTCATTTTAGAAGCTGTTAGGTCATTATAATTTGGAAATTCTGAGCAGAAAACCTAGGTGTGAGGACAGATGACAGTGTGAGGAACTGTAGACAGACTGTGCCCCTGGGTGTTATTGAAACAAAACGCCTCACCGTGCATTTTTTTATCTTCATGTCTGACAGCGAGTCTTCAAAAGGACCATTACCTGAATGGTGCAGTAAATATCAGGTAGAGTAGTAATTCTCAAACTTGGACATGGATCAGAATCACCTGGAAGGCTCACACATTTGCAGGGAGTTGAGGCCCGGCCACAGAAGTTGGGATGCAGTAGGTCTGGGCTGAGGCCTGAGGATGTGCATTTTGCACACACTCCCAGCTGATGCTGATGGTGCTGGCCTGGGAACCACACTTCGCCAACCACTTATGTAGGAAACCAATTAGTGACTGCAAATAAATGGCTAGACTGAGCACCTTTACAAGGAAGATAACTTTCCAGTGCAATGGAAATTAGGGTAGTTCTCAGTTACAAACTTAGTGCCCAGGAAAGCCAGTGTGGCTGAGAGCAGCCAGAGTGCTGGGGGCGGGGGGCGGGGGTGGGGGGGGGGTGAGAGGAGGTGAGCTTTGTGTTCAGAGAAAGTGCAAAAGGGGTTCCCTTTCCTCCACATCCTCGCCAGCACTTGTTGTTTGTTGTGTTACTGATGGTAATTTGCATCTCTCTGATGATTAGTGATGTTGAGCACTTTTTCATATGTCTATTGGCCATCTGTATGTCTTCTTTGGAGAAGTGTCTACTCCGGTCTTTTGCCCACTTTTTAATTGGATCGTTTGTCTTCCTGGCATTGAGTTGTATGAGTTCTTTATATATTTTTGAAATTAACTCCTTATCAGATGTATCATTGGCTAATATGTTCTCCCATATAGTGGGTTCCCTTTTCATTTTGTTGATCGTTTCTTTTGCTGTGCAGAGGCTTTTTAGTTTGATGTAGTGCCATATATATATTTTTCTCCTAGTTTCCCTTGCCCTAGGAGATACATCGGCAAAAATATTGCTACATGAGAGGTCTCCACATGTCGGAGTTTTTACTGCTTATATTTTCTTCTAGGATTTTTATGGTTTCTCAACTTACATTTAAGTTTTTTTATCCATTTTGAGTTTATTCTTGTGTATGGTGTAAGTTGGTGGGTCTAGTTTCATTTTTTTTGCATGTAACTGTCCAATTTCCCAGCACCATTTATTGAAGAGTAATGTGTGTTCTTTGTCATATCACTACTATTAGTGTGCTGATTTGTTGTTGTTGTTTTCTCTAATGTGGTTAAGAATATTTTACATGTCCAAAGAGTCTGTTATGTTAGCAACTTAATTGATCATTTTTCTATGCTGTAATAACATGTTTTGGCTTAGAAGGCGATGTCCATTGCTGAGCAAGTAGAGCAGGAGGAACATATTTAAAAGCTGCACAGTGCAGAAGGAGGGAAAGGCATAGAGCATAAAACTAGACTCTGATAATAGTTTTTCATTGAAATGATTTCTGGGATTTTATTTATTTATTTTTTTGCCCTAGTGCAGAAGCACTTCATAGCTTTGTCATCTTTCCCAGCATTTGTCTGAAATGTTGTGTGTACTTGGGGAATGAATGACATATTTGTTCCATTTTTAAAACAATTGTATATCTGTTGAATGTGCTGAGGGGGCAACCATGGTTCAAAGTGGTGTTATTTTTTTCTCGTCGTTGTTGTAGTTTTTAGATTTTTTAATTATGTTCCATATTGATTAAAAATGAAGTTTAGCACTTGGCAATTTTATGTGAGTAAAGCCTGCTTTATCCTTGCATGTTTGTCAATTCCCACTATAACATCAGAATCCAAGCAAGAAATATTGCTTGTTTTCTTTCCATATGTCGGAAGCTCAGGATTCCTTCTGAAACATTTAATTCATATTTTAAGATAGAAATATATCATACATGTCAGAACTTACTTCTGCACCAAAGAAATTACTTCTATTTATTCAACGAAGTCTATTATTTATGAAATAATTGATTTGAAAATAAGATGGCAGTACTTACATGCTGTCATTTATTTTTGCCATAGTATTTTATTTTATTTTTTAATATGTATTTTTATGGTTGACAGTATTACAGATGTCTCCCATTTCCCCCCACCCCCCTTTATCTCCCTCTGCCCAGCCCCTGCCCACACCCCCAGGTCTTCACCACCCTATTGCCTGTGTCCATGGGCTATGCATATAAGTAGTAAGTTCTTTGGTTTCTCTCTACTTGTCCCCCTATCCCCACATCAAGGTGTATCAGTCTGTTCCAGGCCTCCATGCTTCAGGTCTTATTTTGTTGGTTAATTCATTTTGTTCTTTAGATCCCACAAATATGTGAGATTATGTGATATTTGTCTTTCTCAGATTGGCTTATTTCACTTAGTAAAATAGTCCCTAGGTCCATCCATGCTGTCCCAAAGGGTAAGAGACCCCTCTTTTTTTTCAACTGCCTAGTACTCCATTGTGTAAATGTCCCATAGCTTTTTTTATCCACTCATCTACTGATGGGCACTTGGGCTATTTCCAAATTGTAGTTACTGTAAGTAATGCTGCTATGAACATAGGGGTTAGTATTTAGATTATTGCATTCAACTATTACTAAGATTGTGGAGTCTACAAAACACAAGCATTTTCTTTTGCAACAAGACCAGTGATGCTTGACATTTTCTTCTGTTGGTAATGTTGATAATGTCTTAGGGCAAAGTAGTGACATATGGACATAGCATTTTGTAAGGTTTTAGAATATACATTTAATGGAAGAAAATGCTGAGAAATATTGACTACCATCCTATGTGCATATATGTATGCCCATGACTGAGCCGTACGTGGTAATGCAGTAACTAAAAGTGCAGTAAACTATTAGGGGTTAACGACTGTGTGTTTGCTTTTCTTTTTCTTTACTATTCTGAAATAAAAATGCGTTATTGTGCTCTTGCATGGGTACAGAGATACCAAATCCTTACATTGTAATTGGATTTCATTTTGTTGATAGTTTTCTTTGCTATGCAAAACTTTTTAGTTTCATTTGTTCATTTTATTTTTTTATTTCCCTTGCTCAAGGAGATATATCAGAAAAAATATTGCTATGAGAAATGTCTGAGATTTTACTGCCTATGTTTCCTTCTAGGATTTTTATATTTTCAAGTATAACATTTAAGTCTTTAATCATTTTGAGTTTATTCTTGTGTATGATATAAGAATGTGGCCTAGTTTAAATTTTTTTTGCATGTGTCTGCCCAGTTTTCCCAGCACCAGTTATTAAATAGACTGTCTTTACCCCATTGTATATCCTTGCCTCTTTTGTCAAATATTAATTGACCAAATAGGCATGGGATTATTTCTGGACTCTCTAATTCTGCTCCATTAATTTATATGTCTTATTTTATGCCATAACAATGCTGTTTTGATTACTATGGCCTTGTTGTATAGTTTGATTTCAAGTAGCATGATAGCTTCAACTTTGTTCTTCTTTGTCAAGATGGATGAGGCTATTTGGGTTCTTTTGTGGTTCCATATACATTTTTGTATTATTTGTTCCACTTCTGTGAAATGCGCCATTGGTATTTTGATAGGAATGGCATTGAGTTAAACCCAGCGAATCCACTTCTGGGAATATATAAAAGGAAATACGAAACACTAATTTGAAAGAAAAATGCCCTGCTGTGTTCCTTGCAGCATTATTTACAACTAGTAGCCCATTTGCAGGAAGAATCCTGCAAGCAGCCGCTGCGGCCGCGTGCGCTGCTGCTGCCGCCGCCGCGCCTGCACCCGCGTGCTGCTTCTGCCCGCCCGGCTCCGTCCCGCCCGGGCTTTCCCTCTGGCAGCCACCTTGCTTTCCGCTTTTCCTCCCTCTTCCTTCTAAGTTGTCTTCAGTCTTCACTCCTCCCTCCCTCAGCATATGCAAATTAACCGCCATCTTTGTTGGGTAATTTGCATGCTCGCCCTGATTGGTTGATGGGCGTGGCTTGGGCGTAGCAAATGTGCAGTCAATTTGCATATTACTATTTTTATTAGGTAGGATATCCAAGATTTCGAATCAATCCAAGTCCCTATCAGTAGATGAGAGGATAAAAAAAGCTTCACACAATGGAATACTACTTGGCCATAAAAAAGAAGGAAATCTTACCTTTTTTGACAGCATGGATGGACCCAGAGGGTATTATGCTAAGTGAAATAAGCCAGTCAGAGGAAAACAAATACCATATAATTGCACTTAAATATGGGATCTAATGAATAAAATGAGCAAACAAGCAAAATAGAAATAGACTCATATATAGAGAGAACAGACTGACATTTGTCAGAGTGAAGGGGTTAAGGGGGTGCAAAAGGTGAAGGGAAAAAGTACAAATGGGTAGTTGCAGAATAGCTACAGTGATGCAGCATGGAGAATATAGTCAATGATGTCTAAATAGTGGGGGGTGTGGCAGGTGGATGCTTGGGGCAGTGGAGGGACCACTCTGTAGAGTGTGCATGGTTTTCCGGTCACTTTGCTGTACATATGAAACAGGTGTGGAAGGCTATTTAAACTATAGTTGAAAAATTAAGAAAATAAAATTTTTAAAAATATAATTGAATTTTTTCAAAGACAAAGGACACTTTAATGCCATTACCTTAACACCACTTAATTATACGTTATGCCATCATCTCTGTTGTGAACTCTCTCTTTAAGAACTATGAAAGTTATTATTATCATATAGGTAATAAGTACCTATAGAATTTTTAAAACTTGTCTCTAAAATGATAAGGCAATTTTGACATAAGGGTTCCAGAAAATAATACTGTGAAGATGGTCACATTCTGCCTTTTGATCATCAATGTCTTTTGATAGTAAGAACTTGATCTAAGAATAATTAAATGCTGATGGTGGATTAAAAATAAATTACCCTGCTAATTAGGGAGACTAAATGAATAAGGATTGAACAAATAACTAAATAACTTATGATGAAAAATACTATTTTTACTTGCAAATTTACCTCTTCACCCACTAAACAGTAAGAATGTCTTTGTCTTTCTTAAACTTGATATCTGTGAATGGAAAGTGGAGTACAGAGGAGACTTTTTTTTTTTAAGCAGCTCATGCCCATGCAACATGTAAGTCCCTGAGTAATGAAGTAAGTGATAGTGATGATACATGGCTTTGGGGCATGATTCTCAACCTTGACATTATTGACATCTGAGACTGGATAATTATTTGTTGTGAGGAGGCCTCCTGTGCATTGTAGGAGGCTTCGCAGTATCCCTGACCTCTACCCACTAGGTGCCAGTAGGACCCTCATCTTCACTGTGAAAACCAGAGTGTCAGCAGACATTGTAAAATACCCTAAGGGGTGCAGGAGGGGCAACATTGCCCCTCGGTTGAGACCACTGCCCTAGAAATTTGGGATAGGAATGGCTAATTCAAGGTTTCCATGACTTATTTCTTATTATCAATCCCAATCATGACTGGCAAGTCATTACAGCCACTATAAGATGAGATCTGACTCAGTGGCCATAGCTGCAAAAAAATGCATCACTTTGGTCTCATGGAAGCTCAAGGAAATCACTGGAAAGTGAGCACAAAGAGATTTCTAGTCCCTACCTACTTTTCCATCAGTACACATTCCTATTACTCTGTTTTCAGGGCCCATTCATTTTAGTAATGCCACTCAAATGGTTTCAAATTGCAGCAGATAATGGAGAGTCTACCTACTAAGTAGAGTTCATTTCTTCCTAGTGAATGAAAATGCAAAAGGAGAAATGTCACTGTAGATGCTTGTGCGCTGCCGAATTTGATTTGACAAGTTAATCATGACATCAGCAAGAGCTCTGCAGAGTACAGCAGAGTGGAGGCAGCGTCAGGGGAAGATGATTGCTAATGATAGCTGGCGGCCTGATTTCTCATTCTCTGCCTAATTCCAAGTGCGTGTTTTGCTTGATGTGCGCGTCATTTAGAAATTTAGACCAGAGCAGATGCTGCGTTTGATATGCTGTGTACAATTCTGTTTGCTGTACAAAAGGCCTGTTGGAATCGGAGCACCAAAAATGATTTCTAAGTGAGGAGAAAAACTCTGATTAGATTATTGAGTTCCATCAGGAAAAAAATATGGAGCTGTTAACAGTGGCACAGTTGTTTACTTAACAGGGAGAAAGAGGAGTGATATTCAGACAATATGTTTTTACGTAGGTAAATCCATATTTAAAAAAAAATGGTATTATAGAGAAGGCAGGGGTGAGGGGGTCAGGGGAAAAAGATGAACCTGGGAATTTATATGCATACTAGAGGCCCGGTGCATGAAAATTCATGCACTGAAGTGGGGAGTCCTTCAGCCCAGCCTTCCCCCTCTCACAGTTCAGGAGCCCTCAGGGGCTGGAGGCAACCCAGCAATCAGGGGAAGGCAATGCCCCATCACATCTCTGCTGCTGCCACTGCTGGCAGTGCAAGCTTCGGCCGGCCCTGGTTACGTGAGCCTCAGGCAGCCCTGGGTGGCTGGGCAGCCGCCATCCAAGGCTTGCCTGCACCTTGGGCTGGTCCTGGGAGGCTGGGCAGCTGCCATCCGAGGCTTGCCTTGTGCCTTGGGCTGGCCCTGGGCGGCTTGGCAGCCAACATCTGAGGCTTGCCTGTGCCTCAGGCGTTGGCTGGGCAGCCGTCATCCGAGGCTTTCCTATGCCTTGGGCTGGCTCTGGGCGGCTGGGGGGTTGAGGGGACTGGGAACCACCATCTTGTGGCTGTGGGCACCATAAAAAATATGGAGCTGTTAACAGTTCACAGTTGTGCCACTGTTAACAGCTCCATATTTTTTTGGTGCCCACAGCCATCTCTGCAATGATGTGAGGGTCAATTAACATATTCCCTCTTTATTAGATAGGATAAACAGAGCCCATGGATGCAGACAATAGTGAGGTAAAGGCTTGGGGAGGGGGGTGGAGGGGGTAAATGGGAAAAAAAGGGGGACATCTGCAATACTTTTAACAATAAAGATAATTTTTAAAAAATGATATTATCTATATTACTGATTTGTAGAGTATTTCCTGACTTAATAAGATTGTTTCTTTTGTAGAGTATTTCCTGACTT
Organism: Cnephaeus nilssonii; assembly: GCF_951640355.1. Lineage (NCBI taxonomy): Eukaryota > Metazoa > Chordata > Mammalia > Chiroptera > Vespertilionidae > Cnephaeus > Cnephaeus nilssonii. Next base: position 47,518,465 of record NC_137088.1, on the reverse strand, counting down.
AATAAGATTGTTTCTTTTGTAGAGTATTTCCTGACTTAATAAGACTGTTTCTTGGGCAAACCTAGATTGTTATTAGGGATGATATTAAAGACTTTGTTTAACTCTAGGTGCCTGGGGGAAATACTTATTTCATGCTTATGTTGAAATGGCCCATGAAAGGCATGGGTGATTTCTGAGATGTGGTGTCTTGTGTTTTAGATACTTGTCAGTGTTATATTGATGTTAATAGAAGGTCTTTTTTGGCATACGTGTCTACCACTCCCCAATTTTATGTCTCAGAGAGACATCACTCTTCCAAGCACTGAGAAGGTTTCCTACCCTAGGAAGCCAATTCAAGTTGACCAGTGTTGGCATGTGACCCACATCCATTGGGATGGTCTTGATGTAAACCCTGGTCAAGGTGACAAGTCAGGAAATGTTACACTAGGCCACAGCTGCCCCAGGATCTGTATTCGTGCTAAGATAGTAGCTATTGGGCCACATGTGGCTGTTGAAAGCTTGAAGTACAGCTAGTGTGACTAAGGAATGGAAGTTTTAATTAATTTATTTAGTTCAAGGTAAATGTAAAGAGCCACTTGTAGCTACCAGGTGTGATATTGACAGCACAGCTGAAGAGTTTGAGAGACACTTTATGATCAGGGATTGCAGTCACCATGATCTTTCTGAACAGACCTACTCACAGTCCCAGAGCAGTTATCACAGCTCCAGCCCTTAGGCTGCCCACTTGGACAGAAATGAATCATGGTTGTATAGTCCAGCAATCCTACTAGTTAGAGTTGCAGAAGTCTGATTTATAGGCCAATATTAAACAGAGGCTCTCCAATATTGAAAGATAAGAGGAGTCAGGGCAGACAAATACTTTTAAACCCACTCTCTTCCCTATTCTTTGATATTATATCTATGCAATGGCATATCACCTTTTAAGTTTTTTGTTGTTATGCGTGTAATCGTCTTTTCCCCCTTATATTCTCCACTAAGCAATTTAACACACCTCTGCTAAGTTGGAGAAGAATCTTTGGGACTAATCACAGGAACAGAATACAGAGTGGGGCAAGAGTGGGTTTATGGTTGTGAGTGCCTGAAATACAGTTTATTCCTTGTATTATTATTTATTAATTATTGTATTATTTTTCAAATGAATAACTGTAAGCCTACTTTTGCCCACTTTGTATTTGGCAGTGTGGAATATTTATGTATGACATGAAGCACCAAGGTGTCATCCATGAACTCTCTGGTCATGTTATAAATCATGGAATTTCAAAGTATGCAAGGTCCTTGGTCCTGACAGTAAGTGCCAGAAGCCATTCTTTGTGGCTCCTCTGTTATGTGGTTGCCATCTGGCTGGGATGAGGACCTGGGAAGTAACTGGAGGTTATAAAGGCTTTTGAGTTTGTGAAGCTTCCAGCCTTGACTGAACCGAGGCATTGTGAATCCCCCATTATCTGGTGGACAGCATCTGATGAATGAATCACCAAGAAAACTCTATCTTTGCCTTCGCAGGTCAGGAAGCTCAGAGAGGTTAGAGACTGGCAGTGATGATAATTGATATTTGCTTTGTACTTATCCTATGTAATAAAAGAGTAATATGCAAATTGACCATCACTCCAACACACAAGATGGCTGCCCCCATGTAGATACAAGATGGCCACCACAAGATGGCCAGCAGGGGAGGGCAGTTGGGAGGGACCAGGCCTGCAGGGGAGGGCAGTTGGGGGCGATCAAGCCTGCAGGGGAGGGCAGTTAGGGGTGACCAGGCTGGCAGAGGAGGGAAGTTGGGGGTGACTGGGCCTGCAGGCAAGGGCAGTTTGGGGGGACCCAGGCCTGCAGGGGAGAGCAGTTGGGGGGACCAGGCCTGCAGGGGAGGGCAGTTAGGGGTGACCAGGCCTGCAGGGGAGGGCAGTTAGGGGCAAACAGGCTGGCAGGGGAGGAGTTAGGCATTAATCAGGCTGGCAGGGGAGTGGTTAGGGGGTGATCAGGCTGGCAGGCAGAAGTGGTTAGGGGCAATCAGGAAGGTGAGCCGTTGGGAGCCAGCAGACATGGATTGTGAGAGGGTGCAGGCTGGGCTGAGGGAGCCAGCAGACCTGGATTGTGAGAGGGTGCAGGCTGGGCTGAGGGACACCCCCCCTCCTGTGCACGAATTTCGTGCACCGGGCCTCTAGTATATCTAAAAAGCTGAAAAACGATTATGCAAACAATCAACTAAAGGTTGTCGTGTCTAAAGCATGTAGATATTCACAGTGGCACTCCTCTTAAGCCTTTAAAAAATATTTAAAAATTTAAACTGTATCCTCTTTTTTTCCAACAAGGTTATACAACCTTGAGAAGTTACTCTGAGTCCCAGTGTTCTCATTGTAAAGGAAAGTAATGAGAGTACCGAATGCTTAGGAGTGCTGTGAGACTTAAGTGAGACAATAAATGTATAGTTTCAGCACAGTACATGGACCACATAAATTACTTCATACACTGTGGCTATTGTTATTGATTCTGCTGCTGTTGCATATTGTAACAATTATATATATTAAGTAAAATACAGTATTGTAAATCCAAATATACAAAGGCCTACAGATTGTACTGATAAAGGAATATTTAAGTAGGATTTTTTCCCCCCAACCTGGGGATTTTTTTGCAATGCACATCAATCTCTCTTAATTTTATTTGTTTTGTAAATTAAGAGTTTCCTAACCAGATGTTCTGAAAGCTGGGCACATCCTTACCTCTCAAAAGTGGCTCTTTAAAATGAACCAGATGGTTTATTGTGACAGTAAATAGGCATATCTTTAAGATTTTGTCCGATTACACAAAATCAGGCTCTAATGGCTTAAAAATACTTATGGTAATTTTATTTTTATTGATGACCTGCCCTGAATGCTGGAATAAACACATGACAAATGATGTCTTCTTGTTGAACCAATAGTATTCAGTGTTCCAATTATGGAAAGAGAAAAGTATCTCTAACTTATTAAGTTGAACTGTTAAGATTATTAAAATATAGTTATTTAAGAAAGATTACATAGTATGTATTTTCATATTTAATTAATGTTCCAAATTATCGACTTTGAGTATCTAAGTGTCTAGGTTAATTAGATTAACTCTTTCAGTCATTCACTCAGTTACAGCAATATTTGGGGAAAGGTTTGATTAATTTGACCTATTTCATTTAGAAATTTGGATTCTGATTATGATAATTATCTGGGGAAAATGCTTCTCTTTTTGGGTAGAAGGATGTATTTAAATTTAGACTATTCCTTATGACTTCAGGGTGCCTGTGCATTAATGCGGAAAATGATGTTAGGATAAAATCTTGAACAATTAGGGATAAGTATCTAAAACTCAATTAACCTTTAGCAGTTCACCCCCAGCAGTAACATGCTCTTGTTTTCTCTGTGGGGCAGTAAGTGGATTCTTTATCATTGCACAACCAAAGACAAAAGTCAAACTCTGCAAGACTGGTTTTAGCCAGGGCACATGAGCAGGTCTCCAAGGATTGGGGATGTGTACCACCTACTTAACTTGCAGTGTTTTCAATACGTTATATTTTCCTCCTGTTAGTGCTCTATTTTTATGAAGTCATGTTAAATCTGTCTTCAACATATTTTGTGATAATGAAATGAACTTCCCAATCTGGGCCTCGAGGCCAAGATTTATGTAATAATCACATGATTTCTGCATTATTTACATCGCCAGCATGTTTGCAGGTTAGGCATTGCTAACAATATTCAAAGACATTAAAATTTCTAAATGGACGTACTCGGGCTTTCTTGGTTGCCAGCATTTGAACTGTGCTCACCTTAATGGTTCTTCCCAGGATGAGCTATATATGCTTCCCTTGGGTGCAGTGTGCCTTAGAGCCTTGGATTTTAGTTATCTTATGTACTTTCCCAACTTTGAGCACAGACTGTGCATTCAGTGAAGAAGGACACTGTAACTAAAAGGGTGGACCTATATATGGAGAGATGCATAAATGGATAGATGAACAAACTAGCTAAAGAATGAGCAAACTAAGCGTATTTCCCAGTGCCACCCTTCTTCTCTGGAATTCACGGGTGGTATTAAATATCCAAACTCCATACTGTATTATGCCAAGTGGACAAAGAATAACTAGTGAGCATTTGCCTCTGGAGAAGTTAACATATTTGGAAGGATTGAGGAGAATTAGCTCTATGATGTAAAGATAAGATGTTTATTTAAAGATAAGATGTTTATTTAAACTAGGCTTCCTGTGCCAACTTTCTCACACCATCCGGAGCTAAACTGTGAATTTGTTTCGCATTGAATTTTTTTTTTTCTTTTTCAGGAGTGGCATCCTTTTCACAGCCAGTACAGATTTTAAAGCGAAATAGAAGCCTTTTCTCAAGGCAGCTGTGTGTGTGTGTGTGTGTGTGTGTGTGTGTGTGTGTGTGTGAGAGAGAGAGAGAGAGAGAGAGAGAGAGAGAGAGAGAGAGAGAGAGAGAAAGGTTGTTTAGGAAAAACCTATGGCAAATGCCTTTTCCTGCAGATTTTGATAATATTGGGTAGCTTTGTCTGGACTTTACCAGAAAATTCACAGCTTGTAAACAATCAGTGTTCCAATTTTCTTACATCAACCTTTGATATTCACATAACCAAAACATCTGATAACATATGATTAAAATAATGAATGTTTTATTTAAATGATAAGTCACTCAGTCGACAGTTCTTTGAGTAGGCATTCTGGATGAGGTGTGGAATATCATAGTGGGAGCAAGACAATCTTGATAGTTGAGTGGGGAATATGGCCCTTAAGTAAATAACTATAACACTCCATAACTGCCAATGTGCAAAGTGCTAGACAGGAGACATATTAATACTAATACTAATACAGAATACTAATTAAATTAAAAAAACAGGCTTTGTCTGTGATTTTGTATGGTAATCACTAACCATGTGTGGCTATTTAAGTTAATTGTATTTAATTATTTTTATTTAAATGTATTTAATGTAATTCAAATTAAATAACATTAAAAATGTACTCCCTCAGTCATAGAACCATATTTCAGGTGCTCCGTAGTCACACGTGGCTACCACATTGGACAACACAGCTAGATCCTCCATCCACGCAGACGGTCCTGTGCAGCATTGCCGCTGAGGGTTCTGAGAGGCTCTCTCCACAGAAACGTGTCTGAACTTGGGTGTGACAGCCCAGCAGCCCCTGGCCAGTGGGAAGTGGGGTAGGAAGGAGAACAGGCTGGCAGAGGAAAGCTCTAGCAGAGGGAAGTAACTGAACTAAACTGGAGCTTCTGTGTTCCCAGAATGCTATTGTTCTGTTCCTTGCAGACCGTTTCAGAAGTGGTATCAGGTATTGATGCTCTCAGTGTTACTTTAACCGTGTAAAACCAAGTCTTCTTATACTTCTGTGGAAGAATAGTGGTCCATTCGAACAACAATGAATCTGGATCCAAAACAGTTGAAAAGCATTTTTAAATCATTACTCTGTGTGTGTGTTTTCATAAAAGAATAAAGAATTTTTTCATAACATAAAGTGATATCTTTTACCATCTCTCTCCCTTCATTCACCATCATACACCACTGCTACTCTTAGAGTTTCTCTTTTCTTCTCCCAGAATCCCAAATGTCTTACAAATCTTCTCCAATTCAGCTTTTTATCATGTTCATTTACTTGTCCTGTTCCTCATTTTTAATTTTTTCTGATAGCCTCTTATCTGGCTATTGGACAAGAGCTTATACAGTGAGTAACAATCTCTCTTCCTTAATAGACTTTTTCAACAAGACACTGCCACACAGCTGTTATCACATCTCAACATAAGGAAACATTCTAAATGCTTATGGGAAGGTTGATTATGCTATTTCATCTTGACTTTGGGCTCCACAGGTTTTAGAATGAAGTTGGTATTTTGATATAGATATTTTTAGCTTCATGCTGGAATTCCTTTTCTATAAATGCCATTATTTTGCCCAAGATGCTATATTGTGGGCAAACTAGTAAATGGGTTTGCTTATTTTTTATGTAAAAATAACTCCCCATCACATTGGAGGTAAAATAAGCTAGGTTGGAAGACCCTACTAGCCATACCTTTCCATTTGCAAAGTCTGTGATTATAGTTCACATAGACATATTTTTATTTTTATATTCATATTAAAGATGTGCTAGCACCTCCCTGGCTGGGCAACTCAGTTGGATGGAGCGTCAAAAGGTGTCAGGTTCGATTCCCAGTCAGGGCACATGCGGGAGACAGCCAATTGAAGTTTCTCTCTCACATTGATGTTCCTCTCTCTCACTCTTTATCTCTCTCTTTCTCCCCCCTCTCCCTAAAATTGATTAAAAATCATTTTTTTAAGAAAGATGTGCTATCACTAAATTTAATATTTTAATCCAATTTAATTATGTAGAGTAAAATTAAGTAAAACCTATGGAAGTGCATTAGCAAGGAAGCCAGTTAATTTTGAATCAGTAGAGTGATTATTAAATATAAGATTGGCAAAAGTAGGTTTACAGTTATGAGTACAGGAAATACAGTTTATCCTTGTATTATTACTTATTAATTATTGTGTCATTTTCCATACAAACAACTGTAAACATACTTTTTTAAATTTCTTTATTGATTAAGGTATTACATATGTGTCCCCATCCCTTCATTAACCCCCAACCCCCTCCCCCCACTCATGCCCTCATTCCCCTGGTGTTCGTGTCCATTGGTTAGGCTTATATGCATGCATACAAGTCCTTTGGTTGATACTTTTGCTCACCCCTGTATTGTTGAAGAAATAGGAACTTACCACTTTGTTTGTTTGTTTTAATTTTTTTTAATTAAAACTTTATTATTGAAAGTATTACATACGGGGACTTACCACTTTCAATTGCAAAAATATAAATCTGGGCTGTGTTGCCTAACACACATTCTTAATGGGTGTTTTTAAATTACTAGGTAACAAGTGTTTATAATTAATTATACTATGAGTTGTCCTTGTTAAGTTCCTAAAAAATTTGAGATTGATTGAAATATTTGTTGGCTTACTTCCTCTAAGAGTTTTAAGCATCTGGCAGGGTCACATTTTATTTATGTATTATGTATGAAAAAATAATTGAAATTTATGAGCGTATCACTTACATTTCAAGAGGAACAAAAGCATGAATTTTTCAAAAATTAAGTGTTAGAATCCTCGTAAGGATAGTCACCATGTATTGTAGCTACTACCTTCTATGTGGCTCATATCCTTTCACTTTTCTCTCCTTCCTGAGTCACCAGGATCACTTATCTAGATAATGAACTCCTAACTAGCTTCTCTGCTTCCAGGCCCACTGGCTTTACCTAGTCTCATTTGGCTGCTAGAGCTGTTCCCACCAAAGTTTGAGATAGAGATTTAGGAGAGACAGTTTGGTTCGAGGTTCAAAGCTGGGGGAGTTCCATTGAAGTTGTATCCTGCTTCCATTTCAGTTGTACACTGTGGTGTTTCCTCCAGTAATTAATGGACACTGTGGGGATAATCACTGTCTTCCCACCATCACCAAGAAGTGCCAGGTCTGTCCACCGAGCCAAGTGACCAGTTAAAACTCTCAACTTGATCATGTCTATTTCCTGCTTCAAAAACCCTTGATGGCTTCCCATTTCCTTTAGCATAAAATTTTAAAGTATTAAGGTGGCCCCTGAGCTCCTATGATGGAGGCCCTGCTAATTTTCTGGTTAATCTGCTGTCATTCTGCCTTGCTGTCTGTCCTGCCACCACAGGGCCCTGTCTTTTTCCCCCAGCCTGGTAAGCTTCCTCCCATTTGATTCTGTCCTGTCCATCTAGAAGTTCCCTGAGTCCTCCCGGTTCTTTAGGTCTTAGTTTAAATGCTACTTTCTCAGGCCATCCTTCTCTAATCCATTCTCACCCACTCTCAGCACCCACAGACTAAGATAGACCATCCCCATCTTCTCTCTCATCACAATTATCAGGCTAGCAATCAGATCACTACAAGCTTAATTAAAGAAGTTTATCTACCTTCTCTGCTAGACTGGAGGCAAGGGCAGGGGCTAGACAGTTTATATTAGTAATCCTATCAGCCAAAGCTGTGTCAGGTGCATAAAAGGCATTTTTAAAATATTTAATTAAACAAATATTGAATAAATAAACAATACGATTTTGGAGACACTTTGAATTTTGATTTGATAGGTTGTAGAATGGAAATAGGTTCTTCTCTATTTGATTATGAAACCCAACACTAGCAAATTAAATTCTTCCCTATTGACTTAAATCTTTGATTTCCACTCTAAATGTACTGAATTCAATATCAGAAGAAACTTTAATTTCAGAGGAAGTGCACTGATCATATCACCTACCAAATGTATTTTTTAAAAAGTCTGTGGGAAAGCAGGAGCCACAGATAAGGAAGGAATAAAAGACATCCGAAAGCATACTGAGAATGAAGATAAAAGAGGCAGCTTGTGAAAAAGAGGCTAATGCATATTGAAGTAGATGCCACTAACTTCATATAATTTTGCTGTCAGGAAGCCAAGAGCTTTGGGGTGTTTGTTCATGGAAGCAGGTGGACGTGAATTTGTTTTCGTGACTCTTTTGGTCTTGGACCAATAATTTAGAATCTAGGTGTGGGCATGTGTTAGAGGTGAAAGGAGGGAGGGGAAGAGGGAAAGGAGACCAAGAAGAGAAAAGACAAGTAAAATGAAGTGGAGATAAGCAAATGGACCCATGACATTAAATCGATCCTTTGACATGATGTTCTAAGTCGCTAAGTCATGGATGCGCCACGATTAACCCTCCAATAGTGTTCTGTGGAATAACAGGTATTTCTCAGGGAAAGAAACAGCTGGCGCTGAAGTGTGGAAGGATGATTTAACTAAAACGTAGCAGGTCTTTTCGTTTTTTGACTTTTCAGAGAAAGAGTAGAATATTTGGCAGTTCCCAGGCTTGCTAGGCTGGAAAACAGCGTTTCCCAGACCCTGGGCCCTAACACTTCTGTGCAGGTGCCATTGGGTAAAACTAGAGGAAGCGTTTAAGCCACCCCAGTCGTAACTCCCTAGACGGTGACATGTCATGGAGATCCCTCCTCTTAGCAACTCTTTTATAAGCTCAAGGGCCTTATGGAATAAAAATATAGGAATTGTGACTAGCAGGGCCTTGCCAGGTTTTACGTAATCACGAGGATTCTATTGTAAAAATAAATTAGAATTATAATGGGATAGGTATAGAAACCTACCTTTAATTTACCTGCTAGGTAAACATTTTAAGTTAGAAATAAAAAGAAAACACACTGCTAAATCAAGATTACATTCCCAAACAACCAGTCATTACTCTTTATCTCCCTTCACTATTCCTACCCGCTCCTACCTTTGCAAATGACCAGCAACTAATTTGTGAATGTTCGTCTAGCTGGGTAGGTTTTTTAAATTTTATTTTATGCGTTTTGGAAAGAGTGTTGCAGTTTTATTATATTTTATAAATGAAACTGTAAAAGAGAATGATAACTTTAATATTATAAATTATTATTGCAATAAGATTGAAAAATAGAAGGAAGGGCCCTGTAGCAACTGCTGCATCTTCTTAGTTAAAAACTGCCACCTCCAAGGACGCGGTCTGTGTGCCTCTCGTTACACCGGGCCGCTGTGTTTAATCTTCCCAGTTCCCTTTGAGCAGGTTAACTACGCTCAGAAACGCATCTTAATAGAGCTTTTATTATGAAGCATGACCTCTGCTTCCCTTGCAAATGATTCTAATACCATTTTGATTTGAATCCTTGAATGTAAAAACTGGAAGCAGCATTAGAAACAGGCTGGTCTTACTCTCTGAACAGGAAGCTAGTAGCACAGCAAGAGCAGACCTGGGCCTTCTTGCAGGAGTTGTGTTGTGCTCCTCCTTCTCCCCACCTCCAGGCTGCCTCTTCTGTGTGAGGAGGCAGTGAACACCCACCTCGCAGGGTTACCCTGAGACTAAAGGAGAAAATGCATGTGAAACACTCATCACACTGCTCATGCGGAGTGAATGCTCATTCAGTAGACTAATATCATTTGCATCATCTGCTACTCAATTATTTATATTGAGCCTCTATATGGGCTTTGGAAAAGCCATCTGTTCTAATGGTGTGGACCCATCCCAAGCTCCTCATATCGCCCTCAGTCATCACTGACAGTGTACAGTACGGTGTTCCACTAGTACAGTACATTCCAAGGCCATCACCCTTATAAAATGGGTGTAAGACCGAAAGACAAGCTCAAGGTAAAAAATGGAAGGTGATACTTAAAGTCTAGATTTACTACAGATACTCGTTTGAGCAGATCCAAACGCTTAGGTTGCCAGTACAAATATCTTAAAATAATTATTGAAAAGTCAAAATTACTTTCCAAAACACTAGCACAAAATGGGCAAAAAAATCTTAACATATCTTACCTCTGGAATGTTTCAGTTTTTTAAAAAAATGTATAACTATACACTCTATCCCTACCTATATACTAGTAGACACTATACTATATATGTGATGAGCTAAAGATTATATAAAGTTGAAAACTCATTTAGTCATATTTTAGAGAAAGAAGGAAAGAAAATATAGGCTAGAGGTAGAGGCTGGTGATGACAATAACTAGATGGCTTTTCTATATTTTAAGGAGCCGGTTGTCATGACGCTGTTCATTTCAGCAACTTCAGCCACAGCTGCTGGGCAGCTCCACACTTCAGACTGGTTTATTAGCAGCTGCAGTGCTCCCTCTGTGCTTTAATGGGACTCGATATTTCCCTGCAAGTCATCCATCTGTCACCCAGTGTTTATTGGAGGTACCCTGTGGGTGAACACTGTGCTAGATCAGGGTGCGTGAAGGTACAGTTGTTACATTTCTTTTCCAGTAGGTGGTTACAGTCTAGTAGGGGACCAACAGGTCATTTCAGATGTAGTTGAAGAGCTGGATTAGGACCACAGAGAACAGAGGAACCATCTACTCTACCTTAGAGCTCCAAGGAGGAGAGGTTTCCCCTCAGTCTCAGCGATGAGCGGCAGCTTAATCTCCGGCAGATGACCCAATGTGTGCAAAGGCTTGAGGTCCTAAACCCATATGACCCATTCAAGCGACTTCAACCAGTTTGATGTGGCTAAAGTGCACATCCTACCTAATAATAGAGTAATATGCAAATTGACCGTACCTTCGCTACACCCACCAGCCATGCCCACCAGCCACGCCCACCAGGAAACTGTTGCAGGGAGCTGAGGTTCAGCCGAGCCCAAGGCCGGGAAAGCCTCGGGCGGAGGCTTTCCCGGCCTTGGGCACCAGCGGGGAGCCTGCACGGATCTCAGGAAACCACTGGGGGTCAGCTCCTGCGATCCTTAGCAGGGATGTTGTGTGCAGCCGAGCCCAAGGCCACCGCCCGGGGCCAAGCCCCGACCCTGAAAGAAGGCAGAAGGCGGTGGCCACAGCCAAGGCCTGGGTCCCTGGTGCCGGCAGAAAACTGGTGCAGGCAGCCAGGTGAATGAAGTTCTATTGCACGAATCTTCGTGCAAACGGGCTGCTAGTTATCCCAGAAGAGACGTGGGACAGAGGCAGGAGGGATGGGAAGCAGCCAAAGCATTATGAACTTTATTCTGGAGCTGTCTGAGGCCTGTTTGGTGGGTTTTAAAATAGGGGATGATGTGGTCAAGTTGGTGTTTTAAGAAGAGACTCAGGAGCTGTGTTGTAGATAGATGGAAGGGGAGAGGCAGTTTGAAAGCTGTGGGAATAGATTTTGTGAGCAATGAAAAATAAGCTTGCACTGGAGCAGAGATAGAAACAAGGGGACAAAGTTCAGTGTAATTAAAGCCGGAATGACTGGGGCTTAGTGCTTCCTGAGGGACTGGATAGATGAGAGGGAGAATGAGAGGGGAGGTAGGGAGTACACTATCCGGTGGGCTGGAGTCTGCTTCCAGACCACGACTTGCATAGTGCAGCCAGAATGGAGAGTCAGGGGAAGGACAGGCTTGTGGGAACAGAAGGAATTCTGTTTTGCAGGTGTGGAGTTCTAGGTGGGTATCTAGGTGGATAATTATTTAAATTTCGGGGAAGTTTGACCTTGGAATGTTTACTTGGCATCTTTAGTGAACTGAAGCTAATGAAAGTCCTGGGAGGAGATACTTTATTTGTGAGTGAAAAGAGAAAAATACTCTCAACAAAATTAATTAGTACCTGAAAGAGTAAGGAGAGGAAATCTATTTTTAACTCAGGTTTTAGGCCAGACTTTTTTGCTTAGCCTCAAGTTATAACTGAATTGGACCTCAGAAAGCATGAAGTCATTTTGAATCTTGGCCAACTATGTTGTTAATTCAGGTATATATCCATAAACTTAATGCTTATGACATAAGTTTTTCTAATGGCTCTTCCTCTAACATATTATGAAAAAAATGGCACTGGGCATGAAGAATGAAGGTTCCAGAGCTCTCTGACCTTGGCAGTGAACCACATGCTGTTACCACAGACACTTCGTTATTAGGATAATACAGACAGTTTACAAACACCTCTTCCGTGTTGTTTAGAAATGAGTGACAACATGGTGAACTCTGACTGTTTTTCTCCGGGGCTTAAAGGTGTTCTCTAACATACCCTTGGGCCTGTTTACCTTGATTGGGATCTTGAATGAGCAGTATTCTCTTGAAGGTCATCAATCAGAATAAGCATAAGTAGTTGGTGGACTGCCTACCCATTTAATGTTAAGATTGAGTATCAATTTCTGATTCAACCATGACAGAGTAACTGGCACAACTTGGCGTACATAGTAAACAGCTATAAATCCGGACAAAGCATGTGATGCAGCTGATCTTAGGCCCTGGAAGACAGCAGTATAGATCCGACTCTTGAACAGAGGGAGACTCAGGATTTCCTGACATTCGTGGAGGGAGGGGCCACAGAACAGAGCAGTGGTTTCATGGAGCCAAGGTGTTCCTTTGAGTTTCAAGTTCAGAGCTGCCAAAGTGGCAGCCATTTGGCAGTCAAGGTACTAGGAAGGAGGCAGCTGTGCAGAATAGGATGCAGATGTGAGACTCATGGAGTTCCCTTTTTGTCCTTGGCCAAGGGTTGTGCTGTGCATGCACAGAGTAGAACGCTATCGGACACAGCATAGGAGGGCTTCCTTGGGATTGGATGCTTAACAGAGATTTCAAAAGTCATGTAGTGCCAAGAGCTGCTCGTCCTCTGGCACCACCACTGTAGAAAGATCTTGCTGAACATCTCAGGAATTCAGTGCCCACAGAAAAGCCACAATTTAGGAGGGAGAATCATAATCTAGAATGAGGGCCATGCCCTTAGAACGAAGAATAAGACCAAATAGACCTGCTCGAAAAGAGTATGTAAACAAGCCTGACTGGATCAAGAGGATCTGTCAACAAGTTAATTGATGCTATAATTATAAGTAATGCCTCTAAGGGAAGGAAAGATAATCCAGACACTGTGGGGTGAGTCATATGTAATTATGAAGAGAAGAAGCAGGAAGATATGATGTCCAATCAAGAAAACAAGCAGTCACTTGGAAACAGATGGCAAGATGGTCAAGATAATGGCATTAGCATAATTATAACTGCCCAAGAACTTAAAGGAAAAGTTAGACATAGTATCCGAACAAATGGGGAATTTCAACTAAGAAATAAATGGTTAACTGTAAAAAGAACCAAATGGAAATACTAGGCAGTTCTGTATAGACAAAGTTCAAAGGCTGAAATGAGAAGTGTAATAGTTGGGAATAACAGCCATTTAGACTCTGCACAATAAGAGGCTAGTGTACTTACAGCCATCTAAATAGAAATCACCCAAGCTAAAGAATAGTGAGAAAAAGGAGGGAAAAACTTATAAATTATTTTGAATTGGATCTTACACTTAAATGTGAAAGTTAAAACTGTAAAGCTTCTAGAATAAAGTGTAGGAAAATACTTTAGAGACCTTGAGATAGACAAAGATTTCTTAGCAAACAAAAAAGCACTGACTACAAAAGAAAAAATAAATTAAAAACTTCTACTGTCTGGAAGAAAATATTTATACATATGCCTAGTAAACGATATAAATATATGTATATATTCAAACTCTTATATTTCAATAACACAGGAACAGCCCAATTTACACAAAGAGCTAAAGATTTCAACAGATGTTACCCACATACATAAATGTATGTGTGGGTGTCTATGTATTAATATAAGACCAATGATGTCATCAAAAGGTGTTCAATATCATTAGTTATCACGACAATGTAAAGGAATAAAACAGTAACATTATTCATAAAGCCCTGAACTGGAAATAATTGAAAAGTCCTTCAAGAGAATAATAAAAACAAATTGTTGGGTATTCATTTGTACAATGGAATGCTATTCTGCCCTAACAAGTGTGTCTACTGATACATGCAAAATCATGGATTAATCTTTAACATTTGAAAGAAGCCAGACACAAAAGAGTACATAGTGTATGGTTACATTTATATTAATTTCAAGAACAGACAAAACTTATTGATGATGAGATCAGCGGTTGCTTGTGGATGTGATGGAGCTTTACTGATGGGGGCACTGCAGAGATTTCTAGGGTGAGGAAATAGACTATAATTTGATTAGGGTATTAGTTTTATGTGTGTAAACATTTGTTAAAACTTACCCATTATAAAATCTATTTCACTGCATGTAACTTTTACCTTAGTTATTTAAAAAGATTAGATTAAAAAAACAATTAGCTTGAAATAATTTATTTAAATTGCTAAATATGATTTTTCATCATAAACCAAGGTAAGTTTGGTCATAAATCTATCAGGTGTTTCAGTTTCATCAACTGCATTTTGGCTCAGAATACATCCTAGCAGGGTTTCTTTGTTTTACTAGAGGCCCGAATTTCGTGCACGGGGGTGGGAGGGTGTCCCTCAGCCCGGCCTGCACCCTCTCCAATCTGGGGGGTGTCTGACTGCCGGTTTAGGGGCATTAACTCCAGCCATTAGAAAAAATCACACAGAATGTCCTTGACATACAAACAGTGTGGTTTTATGAATTGTTTTAATAATAATGGCCATTTAAATAATATCTGCTTACATACAATACAGCTGGTACTAGATGAATTCAGAATGTTAATATCACAAAATCATAGAAGGTTGTAGAGGAAATAACCTTGAATTGTCTAGTCCAAACTTTTATAAATATTGGAATTCCCTTTTCAAAGATTTTGAATGCTTTTTGTCCAAAGAAGCTTAACCAACTTTTGAGGCAACCCATTTTCTGTGAAAGGACTGGGGGACCCTGGCGACAGGCACATGGTGTGGCCGGACCTGCCCTGCCACCCTCCAGCTGGGCTGAAAGGACTGGGGGACTCGGGTGGGGCTGAGAGGACTGGGTGCCGCCATCTTGTGGCTATGGGCACCACCATCTTTGTGACAGCATGACAGAAAATTTGCATAGTCCCTCTTTATTAGATAGGATGATTTGGTTTGGAGTTTTCCTTCTTCTTATGTTTTTTTAGAATAAGGATTTGCTTACAATTTCTAGTGTCTTTACAAAGGAGTAGATTAATGAAAAATTTCCTCCAATAGAAACAACTTATTCCCTAGACAATTCACTGAAATGGAATATTCTTTGAATTCTTTTCAAAAAGTACTCTGGAGCGTTAGCTGTTTTTTTCCCAGGGAACTGGATACTGGTTGAGAAAAGACCCTGGATAATTGAAGTCATTTGTCTGGGACCTGAATGTCTAGGCAGGAATAGGACCTGACTTAATTGAAAAGAATTGATGATACCCATTAAGAACACTGATCCTCTGAGAATGAAAACGAAAGGGCCAGTCCAGGGTCTACTCCCATTTAGCATTGTTAGGGGAAGATTGAGCTTATTTTACAGAACAGTTCTTTGGTGATGAGGATCAGTGATAACAGACTAACACAAAAACCTCTCCGTTTTTCTCCCTCAATCTCCTCAGAGAGCAAATAGAATGGGGCAATGAAGAATCACAAGCTGAACCTACTATGTGGGTATTTTCACTTGGCATACCTATAGCCTCAACTATCATAAGTGAGTAGTCAGCATGATATCATAGGAAGAACACAGATCCATGGCAGACTCAGCTGCATAACTGTGTTCTTAGCCTTTCTGACTTTGTCTCCAAAGTCATTTGCTGAAAATGAAGTGAGATGTCATATGAAAAGTTAACTGAAGGTAGCCCCGTCCACCTTTTACAAAAATTTAGTTCTACAGGAGAAAGTGAGTTGTAGTGTTTCTGGAGAACTCTTTTCGCAAGGGAAATAAATAATGGAAAGCAATAGCCATTCATTGCCAAGTAAATGGTTGCCATATTGTTGTTTATGTTTTACCTTGAACACCAGTGTTTAGGTCATTAGTGGAGGCAAATAATTTGTAAATACTAAGTACCCTTCAAAGAGGCATTAGCATCCATGAATGTTGCATGCTGCAGGGACTGAGCTGTTAATCAGGTGTGGTCCATTGTTATGTATTTTTCATGAGAGGAGGAAAAGAGTCCCTCTGTGATAGTGATTGAGAGCTAGTTACAGTTACTAAACATCCCAAGTCAAATCATTTAAGAATCCTCTACTAGGAATTGACTTTCTCAGCAACCGCATTATAATAATGGATCTCAAGAACAAAAAGCGGTGTTAAACCTTGGGGAGTCTACAAGTAAGTGTTAGATAGTTTGTTCTACAAGAGATGATCTCCTAAGTTCTTTTTTTTTTTTTTTTTTTTTTTTTTTTTTTTTTTTTTTAATTTCTTTATTGATGAAGGTATCACATATTTGTCCTCGTCCCCCCATTCCCATCCCACACCCCTCCCCACACATGCCCCCACCCCCCTGTTGTCCTTAACCGCTGGTTAGGCTCATATGCCTGCACGCAAGTCCTTTGGTTGGTCTCCCCCTTTACCCCCACCCTTCCCTACCCTCCCCCTGAGGCCCGACAGTCTGATCCATGCCTCCTTGTTTCTGGGTCTGTTCTTGTTCATCAGTCTATGTTGTTCATTATTTCCCCTAGATGAGTGAGATCATGTGCTATTAGAAATACACTTATAAGAACCGAAAATGAGACAAGCAATAATGGTTATGGTGACAGGCAAATGAATCAGTGTGTAGTGAGTTTTTTTTCTGGGCCAACAGTTCTTTTGAGACCCAATTTCAATGTCCAACAGTTCCTTATGTGTACATGTCAGCACTGACATTTCAGTTCTGGATGGTGGACAAATGGTGGTAATGCAGGTCCGACTCTGTCCGGTTTGGTCCTGGGCAATCTGCAGTGATGCACAGCTGCTAACTGCTAGTATGGGAAGGCCACATCAGCGTCTTCCGTCTCTGGACTGCTTCTCTTCTGTCTTCATGGCTGGAGTAGTCCTGTCGATTCCTCTCTTGCTGGAATCCACATGGTCTCGGAGTTGTTTTCTGAAAATATACAAACATATTCTCGACCAAAGGTTAATAAAGGAATATTTTCTATAAATTTGACTGGGGATCCTTTTTCAATTTTTGCCCAAATGATTTTCCTCTGGCTTGTTTTGTCACCTTGTGTGTTTTTCATGGGTGTCTTGCTTTTAGCCTTACAATTAATTTTCTAACGTATTAATTTTCTAGATATAATTTACTTACAGGATATTTTTCCTTACATGATATTCCTCTACTATCCCCTCCTTTTTTGATTTAAATGTTAGGAGGCTTTTGAAAATTTTATAATGTATTCTTGGTGGCTTTTAAATTTTAATTTTTTGCACTATAATATAGCTGTTTTAGGTTCATTATATGGTGCACACTTTTATCATGAGATGAAGTACCAATAAAAATTTTAGTTGACTCTTTAGGAACACCTTTTTGTCTGGTACAATTAATTTTTCTAGAATATTCACTTGTTTCAACTAGCCAATTTAAATTTGTCTGAAAACTTGACTACTATTTTACTGTCAAATTTATTACTCTAACAATAATCTTGTTTTACCCTGTAAATATTGGTGGAAGGGATTATTTGCCTTCTTGAGTAGGTCCTGAGCATTCCTGGTGGTAGGCTGGATTTAGATATCGTAAACCCCCTTCCCCACACCATGGGTACAGGGCAACTCAAACAATTCTTGTTGGAGTGAGAGGGCAGCTGCTGTCGGCCAAGTCTCTGTCGGTCACCTGGGTCCTGATCTGAGCTGGGCATGGGAAGCACAAAGCAGCCATGGGGGCAGGAGACCTCCCTCAGAAGGGGCTAGGATTCAGGCCCCTGCAATGTTGGGGGGGTGAGGGTCTGTGCCCCACCTCTGTTGATCCCCAAATTCTCTCCTGATGGCCCCTCTGCGACTGTGCCTGTCTTAGGTTGTTCCTTCCTTGAGGAATCTTACCCGTCATTGACTAACCAGCCATCCTCCGGGGCCAAGCAGGGTGACGTGAGGTTCAGTTTTGTCTCCTTGGTAGCCTATGCCCCCGTGGCCTCCATGCCCAGCACCTGCCTTGGGATCCCCTCGCCTGCTGGCGGGGCCCCAGCACTGATCACATATCTTTTGGAACCCGGGTTTCTTCTCCAGGGAGGGCTCAGTTCGCCCTACTGGGTGATAGACAGATCCATGGCACCAGTCGTCACGAGACTTCAACCTCGACATGAACTGATAGCTCATGCAACAGCTGTGAGCAATTGAATTGTGAGAAGAGGGTCTCTCTTGGCCTAAAGGGTAAGAGGGACCCATATAGAATGCTCAGGTGCCCTCCCAGGAGGCCCTCTACCCAATGAAAAGGGTTAAATCCTTACATGTCCTTTTTAAATTGCTGCCAGACATTCAAAGAATTAGTTTGTATGTTTGCTTGGGATAATTGTATATTATGCTGTAGTAATTCTAAAGTATCAAGAGATGTGTTAAGTTTGTCTCCAAGCACCAAACATATGCCTTTTTTTATTTTATTTATTTTTTATCCCCAAGGGTGCGAGGAACTATTATAAGTACAGGGGGTGTTCCAAATCTGGGAATAATTTTTAATGACAGTGTAGGATAATATCATGTAAGGATATTCTTTGTTCTAGTCCATGGGAATTCCCTTTCAGACTGGCTGTCCATTTCTTTTTATATAGACAAGGTCTTAGTTACATTTTCTGCACCTCCACCGGGGGCATGTAATGATAGTAGTGACACCCTTTCTTTGGTGTCCACACAAGCCAGAAACCTCTCTTTAATTGTACACACAAAGGGGCATTGTTTTGATTTCGTATCATACAAAAGGGAAGCTGGGTGGGGACCCCTATGTATTTATACTTTCTTGCCCCACCCATGGACCTCCTTGATGTCCAGCGTGTTTGGTATTATTGGTACCTATATTAGTCAGAGGATCAGCCCACGTAAGGGGTCTTACCCATGAAGGGTCAGGAGCGTAAGATCAAAATACTTACCCTCTTGTCCCCGGTAAAATTACCGTACATCTGATGATTGCTAGCGTGGCTAGAGAGGCGTTCTCAGGCATTTTTGGGTTTCTGGTTACCTCACAATTTCTTCCCTGCGGTTTGACGTTCTGATTGATGTTTCTCTGTTTCTGGATCTATTTTCCCCCCCATCGGTTTATGTTGTTCATTATATTCCACAAATGAGTGAGATCATGTGATATTTATCTTTCTCTGCCTGGCTTATTTCACTAAGCATAATGTTCTCCATCTCCATCCATATTGTTGCAAATGGTAAGAGCTCCTTCTTTTTTACCGCAGCGTAGTATTCCATTGTGTAGATGTACCACAGTTTTTTAATCCACTCATCTGCTGATGGGCACTTAGGCTGTTTCCAAATCTTAGCTATGGTGAATTGTGCTGCTATGAACATACGGGTGCATATATCTTTTCTGATTGATGTTTCCAGTTTCTTGGGATATATTCCTAGAAGTGGGATCACTGGGTCAAATGGGAGTTCTATTTTTAGTTTTTTAAGGAAACTCCATACTGTTCTCCACAGTGGTTGCACCAGTCTGCATTCCCACCAGCAGTGCACGAGGGTTCCTTTTTCTCCACATCCTCTCCAGCACTTGTAATTTGTTGACTTGTTGATAATGGCCATTCTGACAGGTGTGAGATGGTACCGCATTGTTGTTTTGATTTGCATCTCTCTAATGATTAGTGATTTAGAGCAGGTTTTCATATGTCTCTTGGCCTTCCTTCTGTCTTCTTTCGAAAAGTGTCTATTTAGATCAGTTGCCCATTTTTTGATTGGGTTGTTTATCTTCTTTTTGTTAAGCTGCATGAGTTCCCTGTAAATGTTGGAGATTAAACCCTTATCGTTGATATCATTGGCAAATATGTTCTCCCATGTAGTGGGCTTTCTTGTTGTTTTATTGATGGTTTCCTTTGCTGTGCAAAAGCTTTTTATTTTGATGTAGTCCCATTTGTTTATTTTCTCTTTAGCTTCCATTGCCCTAGGAGCAGTATCAGCAAAGAAGTTCTTTTGGCATATGTCAGAGATTTTTTTGCCTGTAGATTCCTCTAGTATTTTTATGGTTTCCTGTCTTATGTTTAAGTCCTTGATCCATTTTGAGTTTATTTTTGTGTATGGTGTAAGATGGTGGTCTAGTTTCATTTTTTTGCATGTATCTGTCCAATTTTCCCAACACCATTTGTTGAAGAGACTGTCTTGACTCCATTGTATGTTCATGCCTCCTTTGTCAAATATTAATTGAGCATAGTGATTTGGATCAATTTCTGGGTTCTCTATTCTATTCCATTGATCTATATGTCTGTTCTTGTGCCAATACCAGGCAGTTTTGAGAACAGTGGCTTTGTAATACAGCTTGAAATCTGGTATGGAGATCCCACCTACTTTGTTCTTCTTTCTCAGGATTGCTGTGGCTATTCGGGGTCTTTTTTTATTCCAGATGAATTTTTGGAAAGTTCGTTCTAGGTCTGTGAAGTATGCCGTTGGTATTTTAATGGGAAGTGCATTGAAATTATAGATTGCTTTGGGTAATATGGACATTTTGATGATGTTGATTCTACCAATCCATGAACATGGTATGTTCTTCCATCTGTTTATGTCTTCCTCTATCTCTTTTTTCAGTGTTGTGTAGTTTTCCGCATATAGGTCTTTTACCTCCTTAGTTAAGTTTATTCCTAGGTATCTTAATTTTTTTGGTGCGATGGTAAATGGGATTGCTTTTTTAGTCTCTCTTTCTGTAAGTTCATTATTGGTGTATAGAAATGCCATAGATTTCTTAGCATTTATTTTGTATCCTGCTACTCTGCCAAATTCATTTATTAAGTCTAGTAGTTTTTTGATGGAGTCTTTAGGGTTTTCTATGTACAGTATCATGTCATCTGCAAATAAGGACAGTTTTACTTCTTCTTTTCCAATTTGGATGCCTTTTATTTCTTCTTCTTGTCTGATTGCAATGGCTAGTATTTCCAACACTATGTTGAACAGGAGTGGTGAGAGTGGGCATCCCTGTCTTGTTCCTGTTCTTAGGGGAAATGGTTTTAGTTTTTGCCCATTGAGTATGATGTTGGCTGTGGGTTTGTCATATATGGCTTTTATTATGTTGAGGTATGATCCTTCTATTCCCAGCTTGCTGAGAGTTTTTATCAGGAAAGGGTGTTGGATTTTGTCAAATGCTTTTTCTGCATCAATTGATATGACTATATGGTTTTTATCTCTCAATTTGTTTATGTGATGTATCACGTTTATTGATTTGCGAATATTGTACCATCCTTGCATCCCAGGGATAAATCCTACTTGGTCGTGGTGTATGATCTTTCTGATGTATTGCTGGATCCGATTTGCTAGAATTTTGTTGAGGATTTTGGCATCTATGTTCATGAGGGATATTGGCCTGTAATTCTCCTTCATTGTGTTATCTTTACCTGGTTTTGGTATTAGGGTGATGCTGGCTTCATAGAAGGAGCTTGGAAGTGTTCCTTCTTCTTGAATTTTCTGGAATAGTCTGAGGAGGATAGGTTTTAGCTCTTCCTTGAATGTTTTATAAAACTCCCCTGTGAAGCCGTCTGGCCCCGGGCTTTTGTTTGCTGGAAGCTTTTTGATAACTTCTTCTATTTCTTCCATAGTTATCAGCCTATTGAGATTTTTAGTCTCTTCCTGAGTAAGTTTTGGAAGGTTGTGTTTTTCTAGGAATGAGTCCATTTCCTCCAGGTTGTCTAGTTTGTTGGAGTAGAGTTGTTCATAGTATTTTTTGACAATCCTTTGTATTTCTGTGGGGTCTGTTGTTATTTCACCTCTTTCATTTCTGATTTTGTTTATTTGGGTCCTCTCTCTTTGTTTCTTGGTGAGCCTGGCTAGAGGTTCATCAATCTTGTTTATCCTTTCAAAGAACCAGCTCTTGGTTTTGTTGATCTTGTGTATTGTTTTTTTGGTCTCTATGTCATTTATTTCTGCTCTGATCTTTATTATTTCCTTTCTTCTGCTCACTGTGGGCTTTTCTTGTTGCTCCCTTTCTAATTCTTTGAGTTGTTGAGATAGATGATCTATTACCATTTTTTCTTGTTTTTTGAGGTAGGCCTGTAGAGCTATACATTTGCCTCTCAGGACTGCTTTCATTGTGTCCCATAGGATTTGCAATGTTGTGTTTTTATTGTCATTCGTCTCCAGGATGTTTTTAATTTCTTCTTTGATCTCATTGATGACCCAATCATTGTTTAGTAGCATGCTATTCAGTTTCCAAGTGTTTGAGTTTTTTGGAATGTTTTTATTGTAGTTTATTTCTAATATTATGCCATTGTGGTCTGAGAAAATGCTTGATATGATTTCAATCTTTTTGAATTTGGGGAGACTTTGCTTGTTACCCAATACGTGGTCTATTTTTGAGAATGTCCCATGTGCACTTGAGAAGAACGTATATTCCATGGCTTTGGGGTGAAATACTCTGAAGATGTCAATTAGGTCCATCTGATCTAGTGTGTCATTTAGAATTGCTGTTTCTTTGCTGATTTTTTGTCCAGAGGATTTATCCATTGATGTCAGTGGTGTGTTAAAGTCCCCTACTATGATTGTATTGATGTCGATCTCTCCCTTGATATCTTCCAGCAGATTTTTTATGTATTTGGGCGCTCCTGCGTTGGGTGCATATACGTTTACCAGAGTTATATCTTCTTGCTGGATTGCTCCCTTTAGTATTATGTAGTGGCCTTCCTTATCTCTTATTAAGGCCTTTACTTTGAGGTCTATTTTATCTGATATAAGTATTGCAACCCCAGCTTTTTTCTCATTTCCATTTGCCTGAAAAATGTTTTTCCATCCCTTCACTCTCAGTCTGTGTGAGTCTTTTGCTCTAAGGTGGGTCTCTTGTAGACAGCAAATATATGGGTCATGTTTTCTTATCCATTCAGCTACTCTATGTCTTTTGATTGGTGCATTTAATCCATTTACGTTTACTGTTATTATTGATAAGTATCTGTTTGTTGACATATTTTTCCTTAGTGTTTGTGTTTCTTCTTGCCTTTCTCTTTCTTCTTTTTACAGCAGCCCCTTTAGCATTTCTTGCATTGCTGGTTTGGTAGTGATGAACTCTCTTAGCCCTTTTTTGTCTGTGAAGCTTCTGATTCCACCTTCAATTTTGAATGATAGCCTTGCTGGGTATAGTATTCTTGGATTCAGTCCCTTGTTTTGCATCACTTTGTATATTTCATTCCATTCCCTTCTGGCCTGGTGTGTTTCTGTTGAGAAATCAGTTGATATTCTGATAGGAGATCCCTTGTAGGTAACTTTCTGTTTCTCTCTGGCAGCCTTTAAGATTCTTGCTTTGTCGTTGGTGTTCGTCAATTTAATTATGATGTGTCTTGGTGTCGGTCTTTTGGGGTTGAACTTGTTTGGGACTCTGTGTACTTCTTGGACTTGGATAGTTTTTTTCTTGCCAATATCAGGGAAGTTTTCTGTCATTATTTCTTCTAACAGGTTTTCTATTCCTTGCTTCTCTTCCTCTCCTTCTTTTATCCCTATTATTCGAAGGTTGTTTCGTTTTGCGTTGTCCCGAAGCTCCCTTAGGCTCTCCTCTTGCTTTTTAAGTCTTCTTTCCATTTGCTGCTGTGTTTGTGTGTTTTTTCCTACCTTGTCTTCTAATTCGCTGATGCGGTCCTCAGCCTCTTCTACTCTACTCTTTAAGCCTTCCATTGTGTTCTTTATTTCAGCTATGTCGTTCTTCATCTCCTCTTGGTTTCTTTTCATGTTGGTGACATTTTCATTCAGCTCCTTATAGCTCTCATTGAGTTGTGTGTATTTCTCATCCATCCGTTTGAACATCCTTATAACGAATACTCTGAATTCTTTCTCTGTTAAGCTGCTAGCCTCAAGTTCATTTAACTCGCTTTCTGGTGTTTCTTCCTGTTCCTTCCTTTGAGAATTTCCTTTCTGTCTTCCCATGTTTTCCTGTAATGTTTTAATTGTAGTTCCAATTGCTTTGCTACCCAGGATCTTTTGGTGATGGTGCTACTGGTATAATCTCTCAGTTCTCCTGGGCTTGGCAATCTAGTGTAGCTCCCTACTTGAGCTACTTGGGTTCTCTTGATGTAGGCCTGGAAGCTTGAGAGGCACAACTATGGTGTCTAAAAGTCAGCAGCTATGGAGTGGGGTGTCCCAGTTTTTGCTGTCTTGCACCCTTAGTTGAAATCGCGCGTGTCCAGTGGGAACTCACAGTGGCACCCAGGAACCGTCTGTTGGGAGAGCTCCCAGTGGCTCCCACTAGCACCCTGTGTGTAGATGGGCTCAGGGTGCCTGCCTATTGTAAATTCCCTTCTGTGAAGGTGTGTTTGCAGGTGCACAGCTCTGACGCACTTTGAGGGACTTTGGCACTGAAGTTAAACAGCTAGGGTGTATGTGGGAAGTTATTCAGGAGAAAGGAATTCAGAGTTTTTGCTGTGGGGCAGCGCGTCCTTGGCTGTACAGAATAACTCCCAGCAGGGGCTCACAGCAGCTCCCCAGAGAACACTGTGGATATATGGGCTCGGGGCGCCTTCCTTTGCTGTGGCTGAGGGTTTGCCAGCCCTGGAGTGTGCGCGAACTGGTGGCGCACCCGCTGGCGCACACCTCTGACGCAATTTGAGAGACTCTGGCACTGAAGTTAAACAGCTAGGGTGTATGTGGGAAGGTATTTGGGAGATAGGAGCTCAGATTCTCTGCTGTGGGGCAGCGCGCCCTTGCCCGCACAGAATCACGCCCAGCAGGGGCTCAGAGCAGCTTTCCAGAGAACCTTGTGGATATATGGGCTCAGGGTGCCTTCCCCAGCCGTGGCCGTGAGTTTGCCAGCCCTTGGGTGTGCGCGAACTGGTGGCTTGCCCGCCGGCGCACACCTCTGACGCAATTTGAGAGACTCTGGCACTGAAGTTAAACAGCTAGGGTGTATGTGGGAAGGTATTTGGGAGATAGGAGCTCAGATTCTCTGCTGTGGGGCAGCGCGCCCTTGCCCGCACAGAATCACGCCCAGCAGGGGCTCAGAGCAGCTTTCCAGAGAACCTTGTGGATATATGGGCTCAGGGTGCCTTCCCCAGCCGTGGCCGTGAGTTTGCCAGCCCTTGGGTGTGCGCGAACTGGTGGCTAGCCCACCGGCGCACACCTCTGACGCAATTTGAGAGACTCTGGCACTGAAGTTAAACAGCTAGGGTGTATGTGGGAAGGTATTTGGGAGATAGGAGCTCAGATTCTCTGCTGTGGGGCAGCGCGCCCTTGCCCGCACAGAATCACGCCCAGCAGGGGCTCAGAGCAGCTTTCCAGAGAACCTTGTGGATATATGGGCTCAGGGTGCCTTCCCCAGCCTTGGCCGTGAGTTTGCCAGCCCTTGGGTGTGCGCGAACTGGTGGCTAGCCTGCCGGCGCACACCTCTGACGCAATTTGAGAGACTCTGGCACTGAAGTTAAACAGCTAGGGTGTATGTGGGAAGGTATTTGGGAGATAGGAGCTCAGATTCTCTGCTGTGGGGCAGCGCGCCCTTGCCCGCACAGAATCACGCCCAGCAGGGGCTCAGAGCAGCTTTCCAGAGAACCTTGTGGATATATGGGCTCAGGGTGCCTTCCCCAGCCTTGGCCGTGAGTTTGCCAGCCCTTGGGTGTGCGCGAACTGGTGGCTAGCCCGCCGGCGCACACCTCTGACGCAATTTGAGAGACTCTGGCACTGAAGTTAAACAGCTAGGGTGTATGTGGGAAGGTATTTGGGAGATAGGAGCTCAGATTCTCTGCTGTGGGGCAGCGCGCCCTTGCCCGCACAGAATCACGCCCAGCAGGGGCTCAGAGCAGCTTTCCAGAGAACCTTGTGGATATATGGGCTCAGGGTGCCTTCCCCAGCCTTGGCCGTGAGTTTGCCAGCCCTTGGGTGTGCGCGAACTGGTGGCTAGCCTGCCGGCGCACACCTCTGACGCAATTTGAGAGACTCTGGTACTGAAGTTAAACAGCTAGGATGTATGTGGGAAGGTATTTGGGAGAAAGGAGTTCAGATTTTCTGCTGTGGGGCAGCGCGCCCTTGCCCGCACAGAATCACGTCCAGCAGGGGCCCAGAGCAGCTTTCCAGAGAACCCTGTGGATATATGGGCTCAGGGCGCCTTCCCCCCGCTGTGGCCGCGAGCTTGCCAGCCCTTGAGTTTGCCAGCCCCCCAGTGCGCGCGAACTGGTGGCAAGCCCGCCAGCGCAAAGCTCCGAAGCCCCCTGGCACTGAAGTTGCACCGCAGGGGTGTCCCTGGGCAGCTATTTAGGAAGAGGCAGTTCAGAGATTCTACTTAGGGCCGTGCACCCTTGACTTTGCAGAATAACCCCCTCAGGGGCTCTCAGTGGTTCCCAAGCACTGCCTGGGTAGTGGAGTGCCCGGGTGCCTATGGGCTGGGGACGCAGCGAGTCCTGAGTTCCGGCGCTGGGGAGGGGGAGGTTGCACTTACTGCTTTCAGCGGCGCACTTTTGGAGATGGAGGTCTCAGGGTTCTCGTTTCTGCAGCTGGGGTGGCAGGTCTTCTACCAGAGTGGCTGTAGTGACCAGGTTTGCTTCCAAGACCAGACTAGGTGGTGGTAAGGTTAGGATTCTAGTCTCTAGCAGTTCCGTTCTTAAAGATGGCGGGGTCTCTGTGCCACTGGTGTCCTCCCTGGAGTGTTTGCAGCGGTCTCGGGGTTTTGCCAACCAAGACTGCCTGGATTGGATGCCCCCTGGAAGAACTGCAGGGTCTAACTGTCCCTATTTCATTCACACACACACCCACACAGGTCCACACACACCTCTGTCACTCCTTCACTCGATCACACGCTCACCCTCCCTACCTACCTGCCGGTCGCCATCTCCCTCCCTATACTTCTTTAAAACATCTCCTAAGTTCTAAGCACAGAAGTGGTCCCTGACAGTAATGCCGTCTTCTTTGGCAATGACTAGATGAGAAATGACTCATGTGTGAGGAAAGTATTATTACTTAACAGAAAAGTATGTTTTAATGAGTATATGGGTGGATTCAAATAAGTTAGTTTAATGCCATATGTATGTTTAAGATATGGCTCAAAAAAAGTGAACTGTGTTGGAATTTAAAATTCAGTAACTGATGAACTACTGGGAAAAAAAAACCAAACTTAGTTTTTCTAAGATATACCAAGTACTTTTTCAGTAAATCAGATTATTAAAGAAAACATTTAATCTGTAAGCTTAGATCTGAAGCATATCTTATTTGCCTCCCCTATGTGTTTTTTAATAAAGAAATCTTAAATGTGCCGAAACTGGTTTGGCTCAGTGGATAGAGCATCGGCCTGTGGACTCAAGGGTCCCAGGTTCGATTCCAGTCAAGGGCATGTACCTTGGTTGCGGGCACATCCCCAGTAGGGGGTGTGCAAGAGGCAGCTGATCGATGTTTCTCTCTCATCGATGTTTCTAACTCTCTATCCCTCTCTCTTCCTCTCTGTAAAAAATCAATAAAATATATTAAGAAATCTTAAATGTAATCTTAAATCTTAAATCCAAAGCTCTTGGTATTTCATGTTTTGGCTAGAGATGTGTATTTCTCCATGTTGTTAAGTTGACTGCCAGTAACAGTTGATTTGATGGGTAGAACTGAATAAATACATGTAACACAGCAATGTAGTCATTTAATCACTCAGTGCTCATTTATTTTTATCTACTGGGTACCAGGTATAGTGGTAGATTGATACTTGGCCATTCCTACATGTATACAATATAATGTATTATCAAAGTTGTAGATGTCTACAGAGTATGACAGAAAGAAGCTGTAATTCTGCCCCTGGTGACATCCAAAGAGGTTTGATTAAAAGAGCTGCCTTGAGAAGTCATATAGAATGAGTAGGATTCCCCAGCAAAAGAGTGGGAGAATTCCACCAGAAGTAGCATGGAGTGCACAGGCACAGAGCTGTAGAAGAGCATGGACTGTTTGGAGCAGAGGTAGTATGGTGCTTCCAGACCAAAGCATTGTTTTGAAGGCTGTATCAATCGGGGTCTCAACAAGAATCAGATGGACAAGAGGAGAGAGCTGTGATGGAACCACAAAAGAGAGAGTTGTGGAGGAAGCCAGATACAGGGGACTTTTGAGTGAGGAACAAGAAGAATAAATATCTGAACCTACTCTCCTCCCTTCCTCCCAGCTCCTGCCTGGACTGTCTCCAGAAAAATAGTGAGCCTTTTTCCTGGGATAAGTCGAATTTCGAGACTGTTGATTTTTTTTGCAGCAGGTTCCATGAAGACTTTCATGTCGCCCACCTTGCTTCTATGACCATCAGCTACATTTGGACAAACAGCATCTTTCCATATTGATTCCTAAAGTTATCCAACATGAGTACGTTGAAGAACCTTCCTGAGAGGTTGGGGTACCTACTGAGGCTCTGTTATTTATTGTTATCATCATTGTTTAACTTCTGATTTGTCTAAAGAGGGTGTTTGTTGTTTTGTTTGTTTGTTTGTTTGAAATTTCACTGGCATTTACTAAAAGTTTTTTTAGGCTTTGCATATACCTTACCCTGTTTATTCCTCATCACAGCCATATAGGGAAAACAATATAACTTACATTTTATCGAGGAAGAAACAAACTTAGCCCTGGGCAGTGAGGCTCAGTTGGTTGGAGTGTTGTCCTGTACACTGAAGGGTTACATTTTGATTCTCGGTCTGGGCACATACCTAGGTTGCAGGTGTTGTGTTTTTGTTTTTTTAAAAATATATTTTATTGATTTTCTACAGAGAGGAAGGGACAGGGATAGAGAGTTTAGAAACACCAATGAGAGAGAAACATCTATCAGCTGCCTCCTGTACACTCCCTACTGGGTTTGTGCCCGCAACCAAGGTATATGACCTTGACTGGAATAGAACCTGGGACCCTTGAGTCTGCAGGCCGACCATCTATCCACTGAGCCAAACCGGTTAGGGCTAGGTTGCAGGTTTGATCCCCAGTCAGGGTGCATATGGGAGGCAACCAATCCATGTTTCTCTGTCATCTCTTTCTCTCTCTCTCCTCAATGTCTCTCCCCACTCTCCTCTCTCTAAAAATTGATGAAAAATGTTCTTGGGTAAGTTTCCTGATGATAAAATATAAAAAGAAACAAACTTATGGAAGAGTTAATAAAACTGGATGTACTATTGAATAGATAAGGTGCTCAACCTCATCCACCTATGCAATAATATATTCAGTTGGATACACATGCCATTTACCACTCTCTCCCATGATTAATTTAACACGAATGCCAGACACTGTGCAGGTGGTGGGATAACAGAGATAAGAAAGGTCCCGTTCTTATCTGTGATGAGCACACAGCTCACACCTGGTAGTATCATTTGTACTAGAAACAAACAAAAAATATGGTAAGAGAGATTACTTTGATCTGAAAATGAGATTAAAATATTTTGTTACCCCTCTCCCCCAAATTCAAACAGAAATGCTTTCATGTTAAACATGTGTTGACCTTCCAAGTATGAAATTGCATTTTTAATCCCAGATTCAGGGCACCTGCATCAGGAGATTTGCACAGAAGTTGGTTGAGATGCTGCACAATGCTGTAGACCTTGAGCTGACCTGTGTCACTTGCTTTAGGAATCGAGGAAGGACTTTTAAAAAACACCCACACAAGGTCTGGAATAGAATAGGCCTTTGAATTTGACCCTCCCATGAGTAGACCCATGTGAGGGCAGGTATGAGGTGATATTAAACTCATTGCCCTACAAAGGACTCATCCTCCTGCTGCTCTTTAGTGTTTATGGGGGTCAGGAGTGGTTGTGATAAGAATATTTCAAAAGTTCTATGTTCAATGTCATTGAGCTTAAAGCTCCCCTCCCCTCCCCTTTCTTTCTTTGGCCAATGGAGTGCTCCTGTCTGTAATATTGTGTTATCTTTGTCATCTCTTATTTGTTTAATCCTCTCCACCTTCTTTATTTTGATAGCTGACCCAATAGTTGTCCAAAGGAACTGTTAGTCATTGCCATTGCATCTTCTGTAAAGAACCTATCCTTTGTTCTACCTGCTTGGTGATAGAGGGAGTCACTTTGCATCCGGGATAATTACTTGTTACACACTTAATGCAGCAGTTACTCCTTTGTTTTTCCATAGAGCAGGGTGATGAGGGTGTGGTCTTTTATGTATAAAATGCAGGTACGTTTTCTTTTTTTAAGTGTTGTACCCTGGAAGAGGAAAAAGAGTATCCTTCACATTTTGCCTGACAAACACCTCTTGTCTCTTGGATGCTGTTCATATATAGCATCACCTCTGTGAAAGTTTATCCTATTCATCCTGCAAGATTAGTTTTCACGTTTCTATCTCTTATTTGTAGCACTGCCTTATAATCTAGCTGTTTACTTCTTCCCACTGGACTGTCAAGGCTGCAATTGATTCATTTTTGCATCTTCATTACATAGCATAGTACCTGGAATTTGATGTGTATCCAGTAAATGTCTATTGAATGAATGAATAGCTGTGCGGTAGGAAGCAGGGAGCCATGGTAGTACGCATTACGTCAGGAGTCTGAAATGGTAATTCAGGCAATGGGATGTAGGATGCATTGGTGGGAAGGTAATCAAGAGGGTCAGCTGGAAGACCACTCTTCTGATTGCTTTAGAGGATAGCTCTTACATCCTGCATTTTCCATCTCTGCTGGGTTTCATTGGCCTCAAAGAGAAGCCAGCCTCTCCCCTGATGTGTATAATTCCCTTCCCTGGGATCTTTGCCTATGATGCTGTTGCACTTTTGGGGAAGGTAGCTCTGAGAAACTGGACTTGCCTGGAGGATTCTGGAGTTTCATCATCTATCAAGAAGATAAAGCCCAGGTGATAACCCCAGAACCTCTGCTCCTGCCTCCATGCTTAACAACAAATTATGTGTATTGGTTGTTATGGAGAAAGGGGCACAGGCTGTCACAGAACTAGGAAAATATATTTTAATATTTAAAACAATAATGTATTTGGGAAATTTATTTTTCTCAGTTTTGTCATCCAGGTCCCAGGAAATCAAGCCAGAACTTAGCTCTGTGTAGTAGCAGAGTCTCTGCTGTGTAATTTCAACCAGGGTTCCTGGGGAAGGCTTATGGTTTCTGTGGTATAGTCCATGGTATTTGCTGCACTTCCTGAATCCCTACTGTGTGCCCAGTGCTGGGTAAGCACTGATAGGATTCTACCCCTGACTAAATAACTTTTTGTTTTATGTTCTACAACTTGGACAGGTAACTACAAACCTATTAAATATAGAGGCTATCACAGCTACATTTGACTTCTGCAACATCCATTACAGACAAACAGACAAACAAAAATGCCTACTATATATTAAGCATTTACAACACACATTATTTAATTTAAACATTTCATCAGTTCTATGAGTTACTAGTATTAACTATTGTGGAGAGTAGTTACAGCATTTGGACAGGTTCAAGCTTTGGACTAATGAGAGGGCATGATCCTCTCGTGGCAAAGCCACATGCAAGTCCCAGCACAATTATAGCCAAAGGCTATAGTTGTAAGCTTGACCTTATGGTCCGAACCTGTGGTCCCAGGAGGCTAAGTGATGTGGGCTTGATAGAGTTCAGGTGCATGTAATTGAGTAAATTCAAAACCCATGAGAACATTGTAAACATCTTGACCATGCCCTTACTTTGCCTCATGGAATCTGGCTATAAAAATAAAGACTGGGCTAGCTGGCCATGGCACTGTCTCTCTAATCAGAGGGCAGTGTCCCACCTAGCCCCAGCTTTATTCTCTTGTCTGTCTTTTCTAATCCTTCACTGCCCTCCCTCAGGTTCACCCATGGCCGTGCTGGCGTGGCACAAACTATTATATTAATTATTCCTACCTATATATATATAAGGCTAAGTGACTGACCATATATACGTCTGACCACCTGGCACATATGACATGAACTGGCAATTTAAAAATGTTGACTCGCGCATGCGCGATACATATAAAGCTGTCGCTGGTGCCAACCACACACGTGTGTTTCAATCTCTCATTTTCGATAGTGAATTTGGTTGTTTTTGTTGACATTCTGAAGCTGAATGAAAGCAGTGTCGTCATTGTCAGGTATGTCTGAAGATCAACTATTGGCACAATGTACCTCTGAAGCTGAAAAAAGGCCCAACTTCTCATTATTGATGAATGCACAATGGCATCCAGT
The DNA here is from genome assembly GCF_951640355.1 of Cnephaeus nilssonii. NCBI lineage: Eukaryota > Metazoa > Chordata > Mammalia > Chiroptera > Vespertilionidae > Cnephaeus > Cnephaeus nilssonii. Next base: position 47,486,031 of record NC_137088.1, on the reverse strand, counting down.
CATGCTATAAACGCCATAGATAGATTACTAAGAGAAATTATGAATTTGAATGTTGCATTTGGTGGGAAAGTTCTCCTTCTCAGAAGGGATTTTCGACAATGTCTCAGTGTTGTTCCACATGCTATGCGAATAGCCATAGTACAAACAAGTTTAAAGTACTGTAGTGTTTGGGGATGTCTCTTAAAAAAATATGAGATCAGAGGATTCTGCTTATAGCAAATGGTTAGTAAAACTTGGAGACGGCAATCTTGATAGCAGTTTTCATTTAGGAATGGATATTATTGAAATCCCTCATGAAATGATTTGTAACAAACCTGTTATTGAAGCTACCTTTGGAAGTAGTGTATCTATAGATAATATTTAAGATATATCTAAACATGCAATTCTTTGTCCAAAAAATGAACACGTTCATAAATTAAATGAAGAAATTTTGGATATACTCGGAGATCTTCACACCTATTTGAGTGATGATTCCATCGATTCAACCGATGATGCCAAAAAGGAAAATTTTCCTTTAGAATTTCTTAATAGTAGTACTCCTTCAGGAATGCCATGTCATAAATTAAAATTGAATGTAGGTGCAATCATCTTGCTACTGAGAAGTCTTAATAGTAAATGGGGTCTTTGTAATGGTACTAGATTTATTATCAAAAGATTGCGACCTAACATAATCGAAGCTGAAGCACTAACAGGATCTGCGGAAGGGGAGATTGTTCTGATTCCAGTAATTGATTTGTCCCTGTCTGACAGTGGCCTCCCGTTTAAATTAATTTGGAGACAGTTTCCCATGATTCCAGCATTTGCAATGACTATTAATAAATTACAAGGATAAACTCTAGACAGAGTAGGAATATTCCTACCTGAACCCGTTTTCGGACATGGTCAATTATATGTTGTTTCTCTCGAGTTCGAAGAGAGTGTGACGTTAAAGTTAAAGTTGTAAATACTTCATCACAAGGGAGCAGGGAGGGCCCCTGGAGGGCTTGTTACAGTGCAGATTGCTGAACTTCATCTTCAGTTTGATTCAGAAGGTCGGGGCCTATAATTTGTATTTCTAACATGTTGCCAGGTGTTTCTGCTGCTGCTCTCTCTGGACCACACTTTAAGAACCACTCATCTAGGGGAGAAGGTCAGTTCTCACATCTAAGCCACTAGACCAAGAGGCACAGGATGTTGCAAGCTTTCTGAGAAGCTGAGAGAAGTCTTTAAGGTACAAAGTCTCCTTCCAAGGCTTAGTAGAGGCATTTGTAGGATTTAAATTCGAAGTCTCTGGCGTTCTGATATATAATCCTTGTCTACAAGCCCCTTTTGATTTTCTGTTTCATAGTAGGGAAGAGAGAATTTTTGTCAGTCTCACATTAAGTATCAGATGTATCAGTTTTTCTTTTTGGTAGTTTTCCCCCCATTCTATCAGATCCTCCAAACACTTTGGAATGGCTTTGTATATTACTGTGGCTATTATATAAGAAAATTTAAAAACCTTGGTTTTGTCTTTTTTTTAAAAAATTGTCTTGCCATCTTAAGTTCTTCTGTTTTGTATGAAGGACATAAATAGTAAGCCTTCACTATCTTCCTCATTGTTGATTTTATTACTGCCAAGGAACCTTTACATGGCAAGTAGAAATCAGAGTTGAACTGGATCCATTCAACAGTAGAAGATGTGGTTGTCATGATACCGGGAAACACTTTCTGGGGTATTTCTATACCTATATTAGAAAGCTCTGCTGTATCACTTTTGTAACATTATTAGGGAATGGTGAAGCAAATCCTGTTTGTTGGTAAATACCCCCCCTCCCACACACACACATACAATCTTAATAAATGGTCAAAAATGTAATGTAAGATTATTTCACAATGATATTTGGGTTTCTAATAACTGTCAAACTCTTTCCTAGTGGAGCCTGAACAGTGCTCTTCCACGGCACAATGGTTTCAATTTAGAATTATTCTTAGTTTCTGAGCTCTAATCTCGTGGATGGAAGCCATTTTTATGTACCATTATGCTTCTTGAGTTTGGGTGTCTATTTGATAATAACCCAGTGATCAAACAAAAGCATCTTAGGGATGACAAAGATAAGGAACAGTTTTCACTAAGTGAAAGTGTTTGTGTAATTACCTATACTCTAAAAAAGATTACAAACAACAGACAAAGGAGGTACACCTATGAATTACAAGGTAAAAAGCTTCTGAATCAATGGCTTACATCAGTTGAAATTTGTCTTCTTTGTCAGGATAGATTTTTAAAATTTTTTTGTGATAAATATAGGAAGAAATCCCTAGTGTATTTTCAAATAATTTATTTGCTTGTAGATAGCTGCTGCTACTGATTGTGTCTTTGCATGTCCATTGAGGTTTAAAATCGATTTCACTTTGGCTTTAAATTTACGTTTTAAGTAGCATTTTTTTAAATTTTATATTGACACACTAAAAAGTGTATGTAGCCTTTGGAGTTTTTTTATTTATTTAATCATTTAATGGCATTTTCTTGCTTTGCTTTTTTTTTTTTAATAAAGCCATCTGTTTAGTAAACATGGAATATTGATTGCTATGAAACCCAAAAGTTCATAATGACAACTAAATAACAGATGACAGATTAGATAAGAACAAGTCATTAAGTTGGCCTATAAAAGGACAGCCATCTGCACCACTAAGACACTCTGCCTATTGGTGACAATAATAATTTTCTGACTCCCTGACAGCTGAGAATTTATAGAGTAAAATGGGAAGCATGTAAATCGAGAAGTGAAATTTGATTTTGGGTAATTAGTGTAACCATTTTATTTCAGTGTTACATGGCAAGTGAATCAACATTATGACAAAGTCCTTTGAGAGCAACTAATCATTTATTCTGTGTGCATGTGTGTTTCATGTGACATACAAAATGACTAATCTACCATTATTTTGTTGGGCTGAATTATTAACAAATGTAGAGAGTCTAATGCATTGCAGATTAAAAGGATTTACGCTTCAAGATTCTTTTAAGTCCTAGTCTATAGATTAGTGATGTATAATTAAAATGTAAATTTAGTGGATAAGTTTAAGAATAACCTATCACAGACCTCTGGGTCCCTGAAAGGCACATCTGTCCTTACTTTGCCAATGTGTCATCAAAGTTGAATTTTCTTTTGTGGTCACCAGCAAAATACTAAAGAAAACTGATGGTTCTTTTGTAATATTGATATAGGTGCATATTTAGTAGAGTTAAGTAGAACCAGGGACAAACAGTTGGACCTTGTTAATTTGAGGGAAATAAAAACCAGATTGAATGAGTTGGCTTCAATGTAGAATTGTTCTTCATATTTTCTCAATGAGCTAATCTTCTCATTAATGCTAAATGATTCGAACCTTAACTCTTTAACATAGAACTATTATTAGAATTAAATTTGGTAGAAGTGAATTAACTGGTATTGGATTCTTTTTCTGAAAGCTCTTCTTTCTCTGTTTCTTCACATTTTGTGTGGAAACATCCTAATGATGAGTGTAGTTTGAAAAGCTATTGAGATTAGACTGGCTCGGAACTCTTGTAGAGAGTCATCCTATCAGAGCCTAAGGATTTTTACTCAGGCTGGGTCTGTACTCAGCAGCATAGAGGAACTTTATGCCTTCTAATCCCTTGCTTTGTGTTTGATCATTTTTGTGGATCTGATGGGCCATATTTTACATGGGTAGTAAAAGTTTATAGTACAGAATAAAGAAAATAAGCCACTGATGAGTCTGCCTTTCACAGATATCTACTAATACTGTTTCATCATACAAACTGTTTTGCTATGCATTTTTTAAAAATATTTTTTTTATTAATTTCAGAGAGAAAGGGAGAGAGAAAGAGAGATAGAAACCTCAATGATGAGAAAGAATCATTGATTGGCTGCCTCCTGCATGCCCTTCACTGGGGATCTAGCCCACAACCCAGGCATGTGCCCTAACTGAGCCATGCCAGCCAGCTAGGTGCATTTGTATACATTTAAAAAATAAAATATAATTGTATTTTAAACAATGTTTGGAACCCACTTCTTTTCCACTTAATATGTTGTAAGCATGTTATATAAATAGCATTAAAAACTTTATTATTCCATTTGTAGTAGTTCACTGTATCATGAACTGAATTTGATATGACCAGTTCTTTATTAGGAGACATTTATATTACCCCCACCCATCATTGTGATAGAAAAATTTTGGCATATAAATCTCTGGGCATCTGATTGTTTCCTTAGAGTTCCAAGAGGTAGGATAGTTAGGATAAATATATAAAATTTGTTAAGGCTTTTGCTGAACACTATAAATTTCTCTCTATAAAAACTATTGGACCTACCATCACTGAATGAATTTCCATTTCTTTGCACACTTCTTATTATAATTTTAAAAAAATATTTGCAATTTTAACAGCGAATGTGTCATTTGAATTTGCATTTTTGTTCATAAGCTTGCCCTGTTTTTTTATTTGTTTTTCAGCTGCTCAAATATTTCTTTAATGCAAAGTGCCTTTTATTTTTTTGCCCATCTCATTTCTAAACATTACTTTACAAATTAATAACTGAACTCCTTTTGGTATTAAAGTTCTTATGTTTGCAAAATGTCATATATCTGAGAGACAAAAAAAGCTTACTTCTTTTTTGCTTGATTAAAGCTATTATGCTAAGCAATATTCATGCTTAATAATTTATTTTCTAAATTGATTGGACGAAGAGCAATTCAGACTGAGACTGAGCAGCATGAGGTGGTGTAGGAGGTGGCTGACACTCTGACACTCGGTGTGGGTCCCATGCCCTCTGGGGGAAGGTGGGGGACTCCCGCTGGCAGCTTCCAGTCTGAGGCCTTTTCAATAGACTCTCTTTTGGTCATGTATTTAACTTGCAGTATACATCGGATAATTCAAAGTCATCATCCAAGCAGTTAATCTTTTACTGATCAGGACTGGGGATCTGAAAAGAGAAAGAGAGAGAGGGAGAGGGGGAGGGAGAGAGGGAGAGGGAGAGGGAGAGGAAGAGAGAGAGAGAGAGAGAGAGAGAGAGAGAGAGAGAGAGAGAGAGAGAGAATGAGAATGAGAATGAGAATTTATTTGGTGGTTAGGAGCCGATGGAGGAGTGAGTGCAGAGAGAGGAGATTCAGTCTCTTAGTCAGTGGACCTGAGTGTTCATCCTACTTCAGAAGGAGCAGTGGTTTCTAAAGGAGTCATCCCAGGAGTGGTTACTCAGCAGACAAGTAAGGCTGTCTGGCAAACCATCAGCTGGTTTTATGGAATTGATCTCCAAGGGAGGTGTAAGTAGAGGAGTGGCTCTCCCTGGCTGAGTGGCAGGGCCAGAGGGCACTCCCTTTCCTGGAATCTGACCAAACTCGCGGAGTAGGAGCCTAAGAAGAAATGCTTTCAGAAAAGCATTTGCTATGAGTTAATAATATACATCTACTGCTTGAAGTAAGACATGAAAAAGTTTAACTTCTGGGTATAATGAGTACCTGTGATATTCCTTCCAGTTTCCACATGTGCTGGGTTGTAAAATTCCTAGTTTCCTGTTGTTCTGTACACATCTTTTACCTTTGAAGGCCTGTGCCTCAGGCTCGCTGCTAAGAGATTTAGTGTTTCAAAGCTCTCTGGATATTTTGCCTGTGTTATCCAAGCCTAGTGTTGCCTCATCATAGAGAGCTTCTCTGAGCTTTTGTACAGCCTTGGGTAATAGGGTTTATCTTCACTCAGTATTTATTGAGCACCTACTATGCTCCAGGCACCATCCTGCTGGAGATACAATAAAGAAAGCCATGATTCCGGATCTCAAATAGCAGTCACTCCAGTGGGTAAGACGTCACCTAAAGAGGTGATTATACTGCACGGCAAGACGGGAAATGATTGAGGCTGCACAGGATACTAGAATCAGTGTGGGGGACAGACATCAAGGAAGGCTGCCTGGCGAACGGGCTACTTAGTTCAGTCTTTAGGGGTCATGCAGCTGAGCCAGAGCTAGGCTGAGAAGAAGAGAAAACGCATGGTGTTCGCAGGGGTCTGTGAGTGAATCTATTAAGGAAGGAATTGTGGGCAGGGGATGACAGAGATGACTCACCTGCTTCCTTGCCAACTGTGGGTACCATTAAGCACCCTAGATTTTCACACGCCCCAGGGAAGAGTATAGTAAGAGAATTTCATAGGAATTTTTGTCTCGCTAGTCCCACCACATCATGTTGTGAACCTATTGCAGATAAAATTAGTTAGCCCAACCACTGTCTGTAACTGTAGTAATAACAGGTATTTATGATGTAACCTTGAAGGATGACAGATGATTAAAAACTGCTTCTCCACAGTCCCTATGTCCCTGCCTCTGCCCTTCTCCACCCCTGCCCCGCATCGGATTAAACACAATTCTAGATCAAAGTGAGAAAATGCCGCCTTTCTTGACTGTCTACTACAAGGGAAGGAGCTGCGTCCGTATGTAACTGAAGGCATGGCCTCCTTCGCTGAACAGTCTTATAATGAAAGATAAACGTCAGCTGACCTAAACAGTGTGCTCAGTGAGGCAGCTGGTTAACATCCGGGCAAGTTCCTTGTGTTAGTTTCGTATTACTGCGTAAAAAACGATGCCAAGCTTGGTGGTGTAAAACAACACACATTTATTATCTCCGTTTCCGGGGGTCAGACTGGGGCATGGCTTACATGGGTGTTCTGAGGCAGAGCCCTTCAGGCTGCAGTCCAGCGGCCGGTGGGGGCTGTGGTCTCATCGGCCTCAGGATCAGGACAGAACCCACTTCCAACTCCCTCCGGTTCTTGACAGAATTCACTTCTTTGTGGCTGTAGGATTCAGGACAGCTGGCTTCTTCAAAGCCAACAAGGGAGAGAGAGACAAGAGAGTCTGGCAGCAAGCATGTCTTACTCAACATACAGTAATCATGGAAGTAACGTGTGTCAGCTCGGCATGTGCTGTTGCTTAGATGCAAGTCACAGGACCTTCCCTCACACGGAGAGGGTGATACAAGGGCATGGATCCCAGCAGGCAGAACCATGGGCGTAGCCCATCCACCACACTGACCTCTCCAAGGCCAAGAGTAAATAGGTTGGAGAGAGCTGCAATGCTCCTTAACCACAGGCTCGGTGGCGCTATTGGTGGAAAACAACGAGGGATAAGGAAGAGGAAGTGGTACCTCTCGTTTCCTTTTCTCTTCCTCGACAGGAACAAAAATGACACCAGTTTTTGGTGAGCACAGATGCTTAAACATGTGTTTTATTTGTTCTACACATGATTTTTTTAATTGTGACATAAAATTTTGGGGATAATACATAAAAGTTTCTATTTGTGGTTCCATCTTTAAAAGAATAGAAAGCTCTAGTCGCGTGGGGCTCTACCTTCCTGCATGGGAAACTTGGTGAGGGCTCAGTAGAAGAAACTCAGTGTTCGTTGGGTTTAACTGAAATCTCTACTGCTCAGAAACCAAGTGCACAAATACCCTGAGCTCAGCCTCCTCTGTCATTTGCCTGCCCTGGCTTCTTCAGGCACCCGAGAGAGACAGCCCCAGGACCGTGGGCTACTCAGGCCCACCTGGCATTGCTATTTTTACTGTGGTCCGTGATCATTGCACCCATGTTGTAGGTTCGGGAGTCTGTACTGTAATAAATCTATTGATTTTTATTTCTATTGATCATAATTATTAGTTACAGCATTCTAAGGTGAGAGACCATATTAATAATAACTTTCTCCTGTTGTATTATCCAATGGTTTTCCAGCCTTAGTTTTAGCTGCTGCAGCCACAGAGAATGAATCAGGGGACTGTAAATACTTGAGAAAAAAAGATGTCAACATAACCAGGTCATATCCTCAGGAAGCTGACAATCTAGAAAGGAATATAGGACATTAGGCATAAATATGGCAGTAATATATGATTTGCAACACTTTACCTTATGCATTTAGCAAATGGATTTACTTTCAATAGTTGTAGGCGGCAGGAACGGCACCAGGTGTCTGACCAGTGGAGTCAGACCAAACCTGGGTTCAGCAACCTTGATACTTGGGTTCTGGCCAGGAAAGAATTCAGAGCCAAGACTCAAACTGTAAGAGAACACTTATTTGGTAAATTACAGGGGTAGAAGCAGTAATTCCTAGAAGGAATGGGCTTAGGAAACAAGTTATGGAGGTAAAGGAAAGGCCCTTGGACATTGGGAGTGAGGAATCTGATGATAACCTGGGTGGGGCTGGGAGGGGGAGAGGCTCAGGGAGAAGGGAAAGGTTAGGGCCTGTACCCAGGAGGGAGCAGTGCACTGGGCCCTCACTCCTAAGGGTTTTAAGGGCAGATATTTTTAGGGGAGGTCCCAAGGGAAGATCTCAATAGAATATTCCGCAGTTTTCCAGGTGTGTCCTTTCTGGGTGTGGTCTCCACTGATTGATTGGTGGGCGCCAGGACTGGGTCATTATTCAATGCAGCTGGTCCCGAGGGCAGGCTTTGTTGCTTATCTGGGCCTGGAGCTGAAATACAACTTGAGTCCTAGATGTATCTCTAGAGAGAAAGGTCAGGGGGTCCAACACTCATGGCTAGTGATATGCTAGGGGAGGAAAGGTCACCCTGGGGGCAAGGTCCCACCCTTCAATGGATTGTCCTTGGCTAGGCACCTGGGGCTTTCCACCCTGCTGACCTCCTTTACCTGGCCCATCATCCTTGCTCTATCATGTCTGTCTAACTGCCTACAACACATACACACACGAGTGTGTGTGCTATTTCTTTGGAAAATGTTATCCAAGTTGTGATAAAGCTTTAAATAAATTGATGTTCAAATTGTGTTGTGCTTTCTCTCAACAAGCTATATTTGCTGAAGTCTTCAGTTTATGAGCAAACTGTTTATCCAGAGAGACATTTTTATTTTTGGATTTTTGTATCCCCAGGAAAAGTTAGACTTGTGATGAATCCCTTGGAATATGGTTACTTATCAGTTATATATTGTAAAAATAGGACCAAACCCCTACATTGTAGGGAGCTGTCAGATTTTTATCTCTTAGGTAAGCACTCCAAAAGGCTTTTAAAATCCGTATTTGTTACTTTTATCCACAAGGTAAGCATTGAGATGTGACTGTTTTCCCTTATGTAATGCACTCCTTATCTGTCTGTCCAACACAATCTGGAAGTAAATCAGGGAGTGTTCTTAGTACTACAACAGGGGCCAACAACTAGAACGTGCGTGTTGAATTCAGCAGGTGCTGTTTTGTTGAATTAGCTTCTAACACAAAACTGAGACTTTGTATACAAGCCTCTTAGTTTATCTTTTAAAATGGGTCATGGGTAATGGTTTATTAATTGTTTTAATAAACCTTATGAAATCTGAAACCTGCTTCTCCTTGGGGGAGGGTAACCCTTCCTACAAAGCCTGTGCAGAGGTTAGACGTGGGCCACCTGGGCAGCTTTGCTGAACTTGGTTCTGTTCACTCTCAGGTCTGGGGGGCGGTTGGCTGTGGGGTGATCTAGGCTCCTGTAGGCTGTCCTTGTCTAGAGTGACTCAGCTAGCAGGCTAGCCCAGGCCCGTTCTCATGCGGGAGCAGTGGGGGAGAGTGCAAACAGGTGCTTTTAAAGCCTATTTCTTGATGTGACCAAATCAAGTCACATGGCTAAGCTCAGCATCTGTGGGGGAGGCAAAATGCAAGACTGCATCGCGGAAGATCACTGAAAATTAACAGGGTCATCCTTGCTGTCCACCACCCGTGCCGCGCTCTCGGTGCCCAGGACTTATTTCAGAACCCTGGCCTACTACCCTGTGTGTGTCTTGGACCTTTGTCTATTTTGAATTGTAAAACGAAGCTCTTTCCATGACAGAAAGTGAATAAATAACTGTAGTCTTTTTTTTTTTCTCTCTCTCTCTCTTTAGAGGTTTAGTATATGTTAGTTTTCTTTGTGGAAAACAACAAAAAAAGAATCCCTTTGAAATATTTGGTTTAACATAGATTCTGTGATCTTAGGGAAAATTTGACACTATTTTATGTTAAAAGCTTTCAACATTATTGGAAATATGCTGTGTAAAACTGTTTATTATTTTGCTTAAAGGTAGAATTATTGCCTCAAAAAATTGATCAAGCAACAGTAATTAATAGCCTAACCTAAAAACTCCGCTTGGTTAAACAACTGTTTTGTTCATTTATTCATTCACCCATTCATTTCTTGAACAAACATTTGTCAGCCTTTAGGTGTGGTTAAAGAATAAGGGAATTATTATAGAACTTTGTATTTTGAATGCAAGTGCATAAATAAACACAGGTTTTCATGGGGTAGATTCTGTCTTTGCAGGATTATTCATTTTGTTAACTTATTATGGCTTTCTTTTACATATGAAAGGATAGGCATATTTGGGGTAAATAACACCAAAGTGAATACAAAAATAGTCATCTGAAAACAGGATTGAATGTTTTAAATTTTGCTTCAAACAAGAGAATTATCTTGGGGCTATAGAAAAAATTTTTCTTCTTAAGACACACTCTTTTTTTATACCTACAGCTGTTTGCATCCACAATAAATGTTGATGTGAAAGTGTTACAGTTTTGTTCTTGTAAATTGCATAAGTAATTGCACCCCCCCCCCAGCACTTGCTAAGTTGATGCTTCCTTTTCTAATGGCTGTAATGTATTTGTAAACATGTTTCTTAACTTACTTGAAAACATGTTGGTTCCATCTCATTTATTTGCAGACAACTTACTGTCTGTTGAATCTCCAGCTTCGGTTTTTCTAATGACTCCTTTGAAATATTATTTTAATGAACCTATGAAACACATCATTGTATTCTTTATATTGTGGTTGGACTGCTAATGAGACTCATCCATTAACTAAATGGCTTTGCAGGCAATACAAATGTAATAAATAAAATGGGTCTGCTCTTCCTTTCTGCTGATGGGCACACACATGCTGGGAAGGCAATGTTTCATGACCAAAAAGTTCAGTCGGTAGGCGGATGGGGAATCTTCACATTAAAAAAAAGAAGAATATCATGAAAGCATATATGCAGCTCCAACTACTTTTTTAGAAATCAAATCATTAGGTAATGTATTCTGGGTGCAGACATCCTATTTCAAGATGTTATGCCTTATAGATGGAATCACGTACCCATGTGATCAATAGAAGGAAAAAATGCTTCTCTGTAAATAGAGGAGAAAAACAAACATATTTAAAAAAAATTTTTAAAGAAAGCAACACCTGTAGAATGGATTGCATAAAAAAAGTACAGTCAGGCCCTGGCTGGTTGCTCAGTGGTTAGAGCACTGGCCTGTGGACTGAAGGTCCCAGGTTTGATTCCTGGTCAAGGTCACATACCTTGGTTGCATGTTCTATCCTGGCCTTGGTCCAGGGCGTGTGGGAGGCAATCAATTGATGTGTCTCTCTCAGGTTGATGTTTCCCTTTCTCCCCCTCTCCCTTCCTTCAACTCTCTCTAAAAATCAATGGGAAAAAATATATCCTGGGGTGAGGATTAAGAAAAACAAAAACTACAGTCAGGTCCTTTCCAATTTGATCTCATTACAGGCTTTGATTTTCTGCCTCATCAAAAGGCGATGCAGGTGGCAAAAACGATCGTGCACACTTGTGTAAGTGCAACTTCCAACTCAACCTTGGAATCCCAAGTGTTTTCATTATTTGCAGGGAAAAGTTATAAGCGTTTACTCTTCAACATTCAGTTGGCAAGAGCTATTGTTGTTATTATTTCCACATTTGTAATTAAATAGTTCTGTAGGCTTATGCCTGTTCTGATCAGTAAAAACAAGAGAGCATTGCCAACTGGTTATTTTCTACTAGAGCTAGTAGCGTCGTCTGGCCCAGCTGGCAGAATTTCTAGTTCTGCACAGCTGTGGAGGATACCCGCCTCTAAGAATAAACCTATTTCTGGATGAATTATTTTCTGGGGCCTCCCAAAGGAGTCACTGTGGGTTTGGGCACAGACCTTGGCAGAAAATAGGCATTTCTTCTCTAGCCAGGCCTTTGTGATGCTTTAATCCCATTGCTCAAGGGGGTGATTTGGTGAAAGTGAAATATAAAAGAAAGAAAGAGGTAAGATCAAATTGTGCATAGCAACCAAACTGAAAAATTGTCTTCAGTTTTGGAAATTATTTTTCTATCAAGAAATTACTGGTGCAGCCCTGGCCTGTGTGCTCAGTTGGTTGAGCATCGTCCATGCACCAAAGGGTTGCCAGTTCCATTCCAGTCAGGGCACATGCCCAGGTTGAGGGTTCGATCCCTGGTCGGGGTGTGTACCGAGGCAACTGATTAATACTTCTCTCTCACATTGATGTTCTTCTCTCTCTCCCTTCCTATCTCTCTAAAATAAATCAAAATGTATTGAAAAATGGAAATTACTAGTGCAACTTCAATTAACAAATGTTACCTTAAAAAAGTTCTGGAGCAAATGATTTAAGATGTGTGAAGTATGTGAGGAAAGGGTTAGGATACTCTTGATCTTAAATAAAACACAGTATTTTCTAAAATGCACTCTCAGGCAATTTACAGTGTTCATACAGGGGAAATGTCCTAATAACATTATCTTAAATATTGTCTAGGGTTTGCTTTAAAATAATTTCTTGAGTGGTGATGGAGGTGTAAATGATTAATTTAACCATTCTCTATATATTTGAAATTTTTATGATACTAAAGATAAATCTTGAAATGGAGATTCTTTCATGCTTTGGTTAATAAAATCCTTTCAGCTGAATGGTGGACTGCGTTTGCAATCAGTTTCCAAAGCACGTTAGAATGAGGTTTTAATGTAGTTTCTTTTATAATGAGGAAAATATCTTGAAAGATACCTTGAATCTAGCATGATTTTTATTAACTTCTCTGAAACCACCACAAAAAAAACACCATTTTTGTTGTTGTTGTTAACAAGGTTGTGGGAAATCTCTAAAATCAAGCCTTTGCTATGTCTGTAATTTCTTCTCACTCTCCTTTCCTTTAATTCTTGTCTTTTACTGCCTTAAGAAGTAGGATAAGTTGAAATAATACTGAGGTTGCAAAGCACATTGCCAAAGAGCTAGAGTCCCGGACTTGGTTCTCTGTTGTGAGGTCATAGGTGGCTTTTCCCAGCCTGTTTCTGACATGACATAAGCATCTTCAGTTAGAATAGGGAGAAGATAGGTTGCAAAGTACAAATATTCCCAACCACTAGCCGCTTAATGTTTATCTTCTTAATTGCTATTCCTACTATCTGTGTTGAACACATCTCAGTCTACCTTCCTAAGTTTTTGTTCCCCAAACACCTATGATGACCAGTAAAATCGTAAGTGTAGCCCAGTGAATGGGACGTGTTAGCAGTTTCCAATAAAACGTCTCCAGTCGCACTTCACCGAGGACCTTCTTGAAATGATGATTAATCGCTTTTTAAAGGAATAATTCTAGAGGTACCCTACGCTACTCTGCGGTAATTTAAAGGTGGCAACTTGTCTGCTTCGTTGAGGCCAGCCAGCTTCCCTTGCATAACTGCAGTTGGAGAGTTTGAAAGCAAAGTGCAAATTGCTGTCCTTAAAATTGGAGCTGTCACATTAAATTATGTCACATTTGATGGCAGGTCATAAGAGAAAGTGATACATGAATTTATAAGCACTAGTCACCAAAAGCGTGCTCATTGGAATTCTAGTTGTCCACCATTGTTAGGACAGAAGTTATTTTCTGTCAAAAATTAACAGAACCCAGGGCTTGTTAAGGGGATGCTAAAACAGAAAAGGAAAGTTTTCCTATTGTGTGCACAGTTCTATCTAGGGGATTAAAATGTGGATGGGGAAGAAAGCGAGTCTCCTATAGATGGTGATACCATTCTCACTCATTTAAATTACAGCCCAGACCAGCATAACAAAGGAAAATACCATTAATTAGGCTACAGAGGATATTATGATGAGTGCTGGGAAATTGGGGGTGGTATTAGTAGCACATCTCAGGGAGTATGGAGAGGTGACATTTAGAGGAACAATGCCCATGCTTTCTTCACTCTCTCTACATATCCCTGCTCCGGTGAAATCGAATCAAACAGTAGAATGGATATCTTGAGTTACAGCTATGAAGCTATGCCTCTTCCTTTTTATTGTACCCTGCCTTCCTCTAGTTCTACCTTAGACTGCTAGAGAGTGTGTTCATTTTAATAACATTGTGATTAGAAAAGTCCCAGCCCCAACCCTCTGTCCCACCCCTCTTCGCTCTCCCCCATACTTACAGAATTGCAAGCATCTTTCAATATCTCAACAGATGGAAAGCAAAATTCCCCTCTTGAAATATTAGTGTCGGTGTATTAGGGAGCTAACACCCAACAAATTAGGCTGTTATTCTGTAGTTTTCCCGCCCCAGTATATTAAGTGACATTTTAAAAGATTTTATAGAAGCTATCTTCTCTAATAAAATGGTAATATGCAAATTAACCATCACTCCGCTACATAAGCCATGCCCACCAGCAATCAGGACGAGTATGCAAATTAACCCCAATCCAAGATGGCTACAGCCACAGAGAGCAAGGTTTCCCAGGTAACAGAGCAAGCCAAGCTTTCCATAGCCGTTGCAGGCCTAAGCCTCCACTCAAGCTACAAAGTTTCAATTATAGAAGGTAAACAAATTCAAACAAATGGTGGCAGAATGGAGATTGAGAGAGCAGGCCAGGGTTGCCGCCGGCAACAGGGGAAGCAAAGCTTTCCGCACACCCTGGCCGGGCCCACCCGCTTAAGGCAACAAAGTTTCAATTATAACCCCAACACAAATGGCTACCGGCCGGCCTCGGAGGGAGCCCCAGGCTTGGCTCCGCTCCAGGCTACAAAGTTTCAATTGTAGAAGGAAAATAAATTCCAGATACCAGGGCCTCCGCTTGGGTTGCCAGGGGGCATGGCCGGCCTGCAAACCACCACAGGCCCCTCGCTCAGGCCGCCCCACACCCCAAGGGAATCCCCACCTGATCCGGGACACCCTTCAGGGCAAACCAGTTGGCCCCCACACCTGTACCAGGCCTCTATCCTATCTAATAAAAGAGTAATATACAGATTGATCATCACTGCAACACACAATATAGCTGCCCCCATGTGGTCAAAGATCCTGCCCCCATGTGGACACAAGATGGCCACCACAAGATGGCCAGCAGGAGAGGGCAGTTGGGAGGCACCCGGCCTGCAAGGGAGGGCAGTTGAGAGGGACCAGGCCTGCAAGGGAGGGCAGTTGGAGGTGATCAACCCTGCAGGAGAGGGCAGTTAGGGGTGACCAGGCCGGCAGAGGAGGGAAGTTGGGGGCAAACATGCTGGCAGCAGAGTGGTTAGGGGGTGATCAGGCTGGCAGGCAGAAGCGGTTAGGGGCAATCAGGAAGGCAGGCAGGCAAGCAGTTGGGAGCCAGAAGTCCTGGGTTGTGAGAGGGATGTCCGACTGACCGTTTAGGCTCGATCCCTCAAGGGGTCCCATATTGGAGAGGGTACAGGCTGGGCTGAGGGACAACCCCCCCTCCGTGCACGAATTTCGTGCACCAGGCCTCTAGTTATTTATGAAAACTATTACCACATTCTACAACTTAATTTCTATTTCAAATATCCATTGCATCAAGTGGTGGGAGGAACTATGTTAGGGATCCTCTCCCTTTTCTTTCCTGGGTTGTGTTCATGTTCTGGGGTTGGGCAGGGTCTCCAATGTCACCTGTGCACTCTGCCCTCGCAGTATGCTGCTCTCCTCTCTCTGCAGTTTGTGGCATCGCCTTGGACCCACCAGTTGCTTGTATCTGCAAAGCACGTTGGTCAGAGGTTTCTGCTCTTTCCATGTCACTTGTTGGGCACAGGGCTCCTTCTCTTGCTCTTCTTCCATGTTGGAGCACCTAGAACTGTGGGTGGAGTGTTAAAGGGCCAAAGGAAGAGTCAAGTCCTCATAGGTTCTGCCTTGAGGAGGAAGGGAGAGGGTTTCCTTGCTACTCTTGGATCCTTGAAGCCAGCTGAGGCTTTAGCCATCTCCCAGGCATGGCCCAGGCAGAGGGAGATATGTATTTTGTTTTCCTTTTTCTGTATTCTTTTTCCTACTTCCGGTCCAAGTTGTCCGAATGGAGAGAGTGATGTTTAGGGTTTGGGAGGAAAGCAGTTCGTAATTTTGCTTTTTATTCTTGGTAACCCAATGTATTTCCCAAATCCTGGATATTGATACACAAAAGCCAGAGAGACCTTCCATTTTTCCTTAGCTTTCCGCTTTGCCACCTTCCTTCCCTGAGGACATGAACACAGCAGTCCTGCTACCTGAGGAAGGAGGACAGATGAGAACAGAGGTTCAGAGTGGCAACTGGCAGCCAATATTGGAAATAAGCTGCTGTCCATTTCTGTTTTTATTTAGAGGATACCAGTCTCATCTTCATATGAGAAGACAATCTAACGAAGTCCAACAAGCTTAGAAGCTGGAGTCCACCAATGTGGACTGGAATTGAGGCTCTACTGTGTATTCACTCTGGGCGTGGAATGTAACTTCTCTGCACCACAGTTAGCTGTAAAATGGGGGTGATGATGAATTCCTTGTGAAGGTGGAGTGAAGGATCTTCTATGACAGAATTTGCTATAAAAACCAACAAATGTGAACTTATTCCCAATTTCCTATCCAATCTATTTAACTTCTTCATTTCTAATCATTCTCTATAATTCTCAACTTTCAATGCCCTCAGACAATATTTTTAACTTCTTTGAGTTTTGGTTAAATCTTTGGCTCCTATTTCAAAGCCAAAATCTGGTCAGTCTCAAAGACCTCTTACTGTCCCATGCTAATTTTAAATATTTGTGTTTAATTTGAGGAAACTGGGCAACTCAGTGTTTTATAGTATTATATAAATTACCTTGCTATATGTTAGAAGAAAATGATACTTAATCTATTTAAAGACAAAAAAAGGCTTCACATAATGTGAATGTATTCAATCCCACAGAACTATCTACTTAAAAATAGTTAAAAAGGCAAATTTGGTGTTACATATATTTTACTACAATGATTAAAAAACAACAACAACAACAACAACAAAAAAACAGCATTCAGGGTCCAAACATAAAATATTCATAAAGTGAGAATCCCAGGCTCTCTGTTATATCTGCCAGATTAGGGGGCCAAGGTGATGCGTCAGCACCTTTCACATCACTAAGCAATTCACCCGGCTCCTCCCTACAGGGAGTGCTCTCTGCTCTCACCTTGGCTCATGCAGCTGTCCCTTCCATGCCTTGTTCCTGCGCCCATGCTGTGGACAGGGCACAGACCCAGGTGCCGCGAGCATCTCCTTGGCAGCTCGACATGCCTTTGCCTGCCTCTCGCTGAAATACCCATGCAGGCATCTCCTCAGAGATGAGCACACGGCTTTTCCTACCTCAATCTATGGAAAAGGTGTCTTGAGAAAAAGGTAGCGGCAGGGAATGGGGGTGAGGAGGAGCCTGTAGGGGAGATAAATATATGGTTTGTCACTTTCAAGACAGGGATCCTAACAGAGATTAGGATATTTTATACCATCGCTTGTAATTTGTGATAGCAAGTGTTTTTCCCATTCTTGGTTGCCTTAGCTTCCATGTGGCCTGATTCTCCTCAGGCTTCCGGAGAGTTCTCACATCTGTTGGTTTAAAATACAGTGCTTAATTGAACAGAGTTTAACTTTGCCATGTAAAAATTACTACATTTTAAAATTCTTTAAGTGAAATGATAATAAATTAAGCATATTACCACCCCCCAGAAAGACTCCATATAGGTTTGCCAGTTTGAACCAAAGTGCCCTGTAGACAAGATAGCAAAACTCCATGGTGGAATACAGCAAACATGCCCTCTCAGTAATCGAGCAGTTACCCTGCAGTCTATCTTCTTGCATATGCTGACATTTTGCTTAAAACATTATCATTTCTTTTGTACACATTTCACCTTTTTATAGATAAGTAACTATTTGATTTTACTGTGTGCCTCAGTTTATGTCTCTCAAGAGCAGCTAACAGAGTCTTCTGCGCCTACAGGGCAAGTATGGCCTGCAGTGACTGTCAGCACGAGAACAAGGACTGAAGGCCAGTTGCCACGTATTCGCCAGTTCTGCTATAGAAACACAACATACGTTTATGGATTAAGGAAAGAGTCTCCAGGAAAGAAAACCCAATTATTTTTTTTGTACCTTTATATTCATGTAAATATCCAACTTCAGTTGTAGGTGTGTCTTCTCACTTGGAAGTTACTTTGTTGAGTTTTTAGTAAAAGATTTAAAACTACTTAAGAGGATTAGATGAAAATATATCGATTATATAACTGTTTCTGTAATAAGATCTCTCTTGGCTTAGCTGATAATGCAGGAACAACTGAGTGCAGAGTACAAAAGTTAAGATAAATTATACACCCCCAAAAAGATTTTGAGACAGAAGAACCCATGCCAGAGAATAAATTGACATGTTTGCATTTAAAATCAAACAGAGGTGTCAAAACCAATCTGCATAGTCAGAACTTCTAGTGAGTGATTGGCAACTTTCAGAATCTCCTGTTTTGGAAAAAAGAGGAATCTTAAACTTTTTTTTTTTTTTTTTAAGTTTAGTGAAGCATTGAGATGAATATGAGTAACAGAGGTGAGAACATGGCCCGCTGTGTTGTCTATGGATAATGTGCACACAGTGTCTGGGGATAAAGGAGTTTGATTCCGTTTCTTTGGGTGCCTCTGTTCCCAAGCACATGGTAGTCGATTTCAGTCACTGGTGTTTTGATTCACAGCTGTTATGAAGTAGGGATTCCACTGTTGTCATGTTAGCTACAAATATTTCTTTCCAGCAGATGGGGTTCTTCTTTCTGAGGGAGGAGTAAAATTCAAGAGGATAAATGTGGGTAAGTGAGGAGCTTGGGTAAACTGCTGGACTAGATCCCTCTGACATGCACTGGAGGTGCCGAGAGCTGATTGTCAACAGGAAGGCCGAGTGTGCTGAACTACTGTGAGCGAGGGATGCTAAGAAATTACTGCTGTCTGCTAAGTTAATTTTCTTAGCTTTCGTGGGTATATTAGGTGAGAATAGGAAGTAAGAATGTTACTACCAGACATTCTCCTTCATTTTAGGATAAGAAATATAGTAGGTTGGCTCCAAATATATCACTCTTAAGAAAAGCTGAGAGATTTGGGGGAGCTAGGTTCTTTTTGGATCCTGAGGTTCAAATGCAGAACAACAACAAAAGAAAAGTTGGTATCTAAAAAAATATTTAGCACTCGCCAATGTTGCTCAGTTGGTTGGAGTGTCATCCCATACACCAAAAGATGTTGAGTTCAATTCCCGGTCAGGGCACATACCCAGGTTCCGGGTTCAATCCCTGGTAGGGGTGCATACAGGAGGCAACTGATCAATTTCTCTCTCTCTCTCTCTTTCTGTTTCTCCCTCTCTCTCATTTCCTCTCTCTAAAATCAATAAAAAACAAATACTTGGGTGAGGGAAAAAAGAGAAAATTTAAAAATATATATTTGAGGATCAAAGAGCAAAAATCACTCATTTATATATACACATATGCATATGCACATACATATATGCTTATGCATATAATACAGTTAATATATATGTGGAACATAAATGTATATATTTGTACATACATGACAGAACTAGCACATGTGGAGATTGACAGGTGGTATGTGCCATGAACATGGGGAACAGAGCAATGGTCCATAATCCCTTTCTAAGGTATGGGCCAGATGACGTCTTCTGTTCTTCTGTTGGTCACCTCCATCACCTCTCACGTGAAGTCCAAAAAGGAGGCATTGTTATCTCTCCTTCCGAGTTGTGGAAACTGAGGTCCCACAGCTGTTGACTAATGGGCCCAGGTCTGAGGTAGGCCCTTGGGACTCCCCAAGCCACATGCTCTTTCCGCTCCCCTGCTCCTCTCTCCTTCGGAGGGAAGGCCGACTTTGCAGTTGGTGCAGTGTGCACCAGTTGGTAATTCACATGCTCTGACACATAAATACACTGCTCAATGCCCATGACAGTGCCACCACTATGTGCCATGGTATTCTGCACCTGCGAGCTGTTCAGATACATCACATCATGCGGAACAACAAGTGCCCTATCTTTCTTGAGCATCACCCAACCAGTCTAGCAACTGGAAACCTCTGCCGTCTTTTCTGAACTCATTTTGGAAGACAGAGTGTGATGAAGGATTTCTCTGTCAGTTCCAGGTACAGGAAATGGTCTGGTATATAGTTTGGATATTAAATGATTGGAGTTTTTGAATATATGTATGATTTGTAGAGGCAGTGAGATAGAGTAGTAAAGTCTGTTGTGGAAAATCAAGTCCTGTGGTCTGTGATAGGCAGCTGCAATGCTGGTGAGACCCCAGGAACAGCAATGGATGGGAGAGCTGCAGCCTGGAAGAGGGCTGTGGTGGGAAGGGGACTGTGGTGGGAAGAGGGCTGTGGTGGGAAGAGGGCTGTGGTGGGAAGAGGGCTGTGGTGGGAAGAGGACTGTGGTGGGAAGTGGACTGTGGTGGGAAGAGGGCTGTGGTGGGAAGAGGACTGTGGTGGGAAGTGGACTGTGGTGGGAAGAGGACTGTGGTGGGAAGAGGACTGTGGTGGGAAGAGGGCTGTGGTGGGAAGGGGACTGTGGTGGGAAGGGGACTATGGTGGGAAGAGGGCTGTGGTGGGAAGGGGACTGTGGTGGGAAGAGGGCTGTGGTGGGAAGGGGACCGTGGTGGGAAGGGGACCGTGGTGGGAAGGGGACCGTGGTGGGAAGGGGACCGTGGTGGGAAGGGGACCGTGGTGGGAAGGGGACCGTGGTGGGAAGGGGACCGTGGTGGGAAGGGGACCGTGGTGGGAAGGGGACCGTGGTGGGAAGGGGACCGTGGTGGGAAGGGGACCGTGGTGGGAAGGGGACCGTGGTGGGAAGGGGACCGTGGTGGGAAGGGGACCGTGGTGGGAAGAGGGCCGTGGTGGGAAGAGGGCCGTGGTGGGAAGAGGACCGTGGTGGGAAGAGGACCGTGGTGGGAAGTGGACTGTGGTGGGAAGTGGACTGTGGTGGGAAGGGGACCGTGGTGGGAAGGGGACCGTGGTGGGAAGGGGACCGTGGTGGGAAGGGGACCGTGGTGGGAAGGGGACCATGGTGGGAAAGGGACCGTGGTGGGAAGGGGACCGTGGTGGGGAGGGGACCGTGGTGGGAAGGGGACCGTGGTGGGAAGGGGACCGTGGTGGGAAGGGGACTGTGGCCAAACATATTTATGTGTGTTTGTGGAAGCTTCTCTACAGAACTCGGTCCATCTTGCCTCCTGCTGCCTCTGGGGTGTGGTTCTTTTTCAAGATCTTAACACAAAACGGGAAAAATAACTTTGTTTTGGAATATGTTTAATTAATGGCAGCTTGGATGTGGGACGTTTCTTGGCAGTAATGTGTGATTATGCGTTTTGGACACTTCAGGGTCCTTAGGAAGAGTGCGCGGAGTTGGACTGCACCCGGTGACCAGGATGCAAACTGTGTTCTTCATGGCGCCTTCGGACATTCAGTCCCTTGTGCACTGTCCATGGCCCAGTGCTCCTGCTATCTCCGGCCTCGGAAATGCCGAGTAATCCCGTACCCTGGTCTCCCAGGTAGCTTTCAGGCTGTCTGTCTCATTTCAGTGCTGGCTTTCAGTACCATAACCCAGGGTTTTTGCCATAGTTTTGTAACATTGCCATTAGTCTACTTATTTGTATTGAATATGATAAAATGTGCTATGCATTTTTAAAATTAATAATTAGCAGCAGAGGACTAATTGTTGCATTTGTTAAGCATTGCTTTAGTTAGAAATTGTGTGCACAAGAATAATTCAAGCATTATGTCGTTTAGGTTTGCAGCGAGTATATCTGAGGCAGTGTGCATGCTCACATAAGGAGAAAGTAGTGAAGCAACAAAAAAAAACAGCATTTGGGCTCCCGGAATAAGACTTTTCATCATTATTTGACTATTTTAATTCTCTGGTATTGCTTCATCTCTTCCTAGTGGGTAAGAAGAAATAGAAAATGTGTACATTGTGATTTTTCCTACCCGTTGATAAGAAGTATTTATTCTTTATAGCACCATAATTTATCCCGTTGGGGAGAGAACAATGTCTATATTGTGAACTTAGCCCGAAAAGAAATGCTGGCAAGCCTAGCTTCCTCCTGTAAAAAAGCAAAACCATAATTCATCAGTGGCTGCGTTTTGTGTGGGTTTCAGTCTGTGTGTGGCCATGGCAAGTATCAAACGGGTGTATAAAATGAAATGCTGTCCACTTACTTCACTTTCTGTCTCCATCTCTAAGCACACCTCATGAGCTCGCCACGTGAAGCATGGAAAGTTCCCTGTGTTTGGTTTGACATAACGTAACTGCCGTGATGTGATTTCGCTCCTTTGTATTGCAGTCACGTGCTTTCCTCTAACCAGCTCGCTCATCTTTTTTTCAACATTTCTCGGAATGCTACCTTACTGCACCGTGTTATCTTATCCGGCTGTCCCGCAGGGCCTTCGGCAATGATAACATGTTCTGTGTGCAGTGGCCACTGGCCACGGGCGGTTATTGAGATGCAGGAACTGAATTTCTAATTTTAGTTAATATAAACTTAAATAGCTGCATCTGGTCCTTGGCTTCCATTTTGTACAGCGCAGATCGAATTAGGTTTTGACAGGTGGAGTGGTTCTTGACCACAAAATATGATACATGGGATCTTGAAATGTGTGAAAGAATTTCAAGCTATTGTCAAGTGTCACAGAGCAAGGACTGTGTTCTGTGACAGTCGACTCTGCCATTTTCTTCATAGTCCTCCAAGGAACAGCCGTATTCTAATCTCCTCCGTAACCAAGGAAGAGCAGTCACGGTGCTTACCTGTCGGGGCTGCCTTGGGTCACTTTCCTACAGGCCTTGAGCAACCCACATGCTCTGAGCCGCCCAGTGTGAGCCCTTTGTCTTTGCCACATCGAGAGAGAAATGGCCAAGAAGTCGGCCAGGAGGAGGCCGACTTGCTTCCCACGTTCAGAGAACACAGGGATGCAGAGCTTGCTGCTGATGTGACGCATGCAGAGAGAGCGCATGGAGAATTGTCTTTCTTTCCTGATTGAATACTAGTCCTTGGTGGTTGTGAAAAAGCCTCCTGCTTGTACAGGCAAACAGCTGTTGTTATATGAAAAATAATCATTATGAGAGAAAGCACAGTTTTCATGTTTTCTGTCGGATCTGTCAGAAAATGTTCAGTATTAAAATGTGTATGTTTCATCTGAAAAAATTGGTAACAGCATATTTTTAAAAGTTCTTAGCTTGAAATAGGAGCATATCACCCTTTTTTTTTTTACCCACTACTGCCCAATAGAAATAAAATGGTAGTCACATGTGACTTAAAATTTTATTCAGTAGCCACATTAAAAAAGTAAAAAGAAATAGGTAAAATTGATTTTAAATAGTTTATTCAACCCATATATATGAAACGTTTAAATACATAATCAGTATAAAAATTAATGGGGTATTTTGTGTTCTTTTCATTTATGATGAGTCTTTGAAATCCAGTGACTAATTTACACCTGCAGTACATGACGTGGACTAGCCACATATCACATGCTCAATGATGGCATGTGGCTAGTGACTTCCCGAAGGGGCATACATCCGGATCATGTTTGCCCAGATCCTTGTGCCTGGCGTATGCAGGGAACGGCATTCGGACCTGTGAGAGTAACTTGCAAAAAGGTAAACGAGGAATTAGCAAATCCCAGGTGGAGAGGATCAGTTCACCTGCATTGCCTGCCATCAACCCAGCGATTGGAAAGGAGACAACGATAGGAAACAATTTGTACGAACATACTCATTAAAATTTCACTAGACACTTTTGGTGTGTCAGCTTTTTCTTGTTCAGATCATAACAACTTCTGACAACATTTTTAATTCTAAGTTTGTGGAAGTTTTGTCATTTTTTTCTCTATTTCAATACACAAGTCATAACATTAACCATTTTCTTATGAACTACTTTTTTTTTTTAAGAATCAGAAATTATCTTGTGGCTATAACTCAATATTTTATTCTTATAAAACAAAATATTTCTGTCCCAATTAAGTTCAACTAGTACTTTAAATGGTCTTTTTAACACAACCTTATTATTTTACAATTCTATAAGTCAAATCCAAGTTTTTAAAAAAATGCATATTTTGTGTGGGTTTGTTGTCTAGCACTGTTTTCAATTGCTATTAGAAGAGGCATTTCAAAAAAAATTATGTTCCTGACATACTGTAACCGCACAGTTACTTGAAAGGAAAGGAAAGTAACTTTACTCACAGGCTATATCTATGTTACCACAAACAATCAATTGGCTTAATTATTTTATTTTTTTTAAAGTAGGACACTTGAGATATGGAAGTTTAGCTAAAACTCACTGGCTGTTTTGGAATTGTGTAAACATACTTATATAAAGTAGAGTTTTTGGATTCTATTGCGTTATCAGATATTTGAGTCTTGAATTTGCTGCTTTTAAAATCTCTCTGAGCCTAATTTTCCTTGAGTGTAAATAATACAACCTGGCCAAGTTGGAATCCAATAACTGTTGTCAGACAGATGGATGCTATGGGTGTCCCCAAGTATACACTGTGGGAGACATTCAAGCTTAGCTCTGTGTGTCTGTATAATTGCTACGAAGTATAAACAGGAAATATGTAGGATAGCACTTGTTATATATAAGAATGTATATATTTAGGAAGTAAATAATGCTATAGGAATTAAGCATATGTATTACATATATTTCTTATGTATATTTTTATTTTCCTATAACTTGGAAAATTTTTATAACAAGTAAAGAAGCTTTTAATAGTTTTGTACTTCCAAATAAAGACATTAAAGTTCAAATACGCCTTCAGGGCACGCCATCCTAGGTGTTTCCTCGTAATTCTTTCTCTGATGTGAGGTTTGCAGTGTGAACCTCTCACGCCCCATTAGTAGCGGGTCTCTGTGTCTTCTTTAGGAACTAGCTGAATGGTTTCCCATCTCAAATGTTACCTTTGTTTCCACCTTGACTCATAGGAGATCAAGAGTACAATTAAATTGATTTTAAATCACATTTAGCATCGTGTATTGATTAGATCCAAGTGCTCTGAAGCAAATGTCACATTATTCAGCTCCAAAAAGCATCTGAATCGGATAACAGAAGCAATGCGAGCTTTCATTTCTGTTAAGTAATTCAGCCGATGTTAGAAGTCAGGAGAGTGAGGTACATGTGGCCAGTAAATGGCTCTTAAACCTTGTTATTGAAATGTAGCCTTCAATCCGGTTTATTAGCTTGTTCTTTATTCTCATTTATATTTTATTACATTGGAATACAGTCATAGGATCCTGGAAATTTTCTTTGCATAAAATGTTCCTCAAGTTTGTCAAGTCTTTCATTAAGTGACGTCCAGGTGCAGACAGGATGTCGGCCAGGCCGGGCTTTGCCATGAGGGCGCGGCTGTGGCAGCAGCTCTGTCTTGAACTTGCTTCCTGTCCTTGTTTCTGGAGAGCTAACTCCTGCTCGTGTTCCAGGGGGAGGCATTTGAGGGTGAAGGGAAGAAGTTGGGTGTAATAAGCCTTCGACAGCAGATCCTTGAATACCATCATTTGGTTATAATGTTGATGAGGAAAATCGCTTCCTGGCTGGGCCAGTCTGTGCGAGTTTGCAGGTTCTCACCGTGTCTGCAAGGTTTTCTGCAACAGAGGCCATAGTGTATGTAACATACAGGCTAGACCTTCCTCAGAACTTGCAGCCCATTGGTGCAAAAGTACGTGGAGGGAGGAGAGAGGGCGAAGAAGCTATAGTTCGAGGTTCCCTGCGCTCAGGTGGCAGATCAATCACACAGCCAGATGGAGATAAAAATGGAAAATCAGTCCAGCCAAACCCATGTCGCCTGCAAGTATAATGTGGTATCCACAAGGGAGCGAACAGGATGGGCATTGGGATCCACTCCTGCATACAATGGGAGGCAAGTCAGGACGGCCTCTGAGTGATGCAGGGCAAGTAGGAGCTAACTGGAAGGGCTTTCCTGGCAGAATGAACGAACAGTATGTGCAAAGGCCCGAAGGTAAGAGCACTTAGTGAAATCCAGTGTGGCCAGAGCACTTTAGGTGAGGAGGGGAGTAACAATAGGTGAGTTGGGAGATAAGCAAGACTTGGATCAGGCAGGGCCTTTAAACCCATGGTGAGGGATTCACAGGGTACTGGTGGCAGTAGGAAGACTTGGGCAGTTTGAATAAGGAGAGGTTGGGGTCGGTCACGTCTGTACAATACAGCTTCGTTAGGTCTGGCGCCTTTCGGAGAACTGTGGGATGTGAGCAGGACTGGGGTTGAGATTCCGCTTTGACATACCACATTGACTTTCTGTTCCTAAGGCACTAGGGACTGTGATGCTCTTTTAGCTACTAGCCACACACAGTGTGCTCTGGCATTAGCTGGCAAGATGTCACAGGTGTAAATAAGGCTTTGCAATCCAGCTCAGCCGATAACAAAACTGAAATTGATACGTTTGCAATCTTTTGCTTCTCTAAAGAACCCAGCAGCGTACAACCTTGTACATACACCTCTTAGGCACTTATCCAATTATTTCCTTAGGATAAATTCCTATAAATAGGCTTGGTGTTTTCGGGCTTTTGATATTTATGGTCCCAGAACAATTTGGATGCCTGCAGTCATGGTAGATGAACCAGGTGCTGGGCTTACGGCAATGCTGAAAGCGCAGGTATAGATAGTTTGCGGGGAGCAGTTGTGCCCGCACAGGCACGCGCACCTCATTTTTCTTTTTGGGCTTCGCACCTCTGGCTCCCTTCCCTGGTTTGCAGTAGGACTCCATTGGATGAGTACGGAAGACTGACGGGGTGTTTGTCTACAATGACAAGCACTTGACTGTAGCAGCAAATGATGAGCCGCCCTAGGGAGACATCACCACCCACTTGAGAGAGATCCACGGAGGGTTTATGACCCGCTGGAATCCTGATCGAGCTTCACAGTCTTGACCCTCTGGAACCAATTGTCTGGAATACTTGCTCTGTCAGTCTGAGCGATGGGCTTAGAATCCCTCCGAAACGTGGAGCCCGAGTGTAAAACACAGTGAATGTTCAAGAAGATCTAAAGATTGGAAATGTTTTATGGCCACATGCCACAGCCATGTTTACTAAATATATTGTTAAGACCATCACAGCCTCCATCCAGTATGTGCACTTACCACATCCAGCTATCAATTATTATTTGAAATTACAAGGCAATGGCTTTTTTATTCTGATCCTACCAAAAATTAACAAATGGTTTAGGTTTATCTTTCCCTTTGGGCCCTTGTTTACAGTAGGAATGTTTATTTATCGCATATGATCCAAAAATGTAAACACATAATATATTACTAGCAGTTGCAAAGTGTGTCTAATCTTCTGAGTTTCTCCTACTGTTTGTGGAGGGGTGGGGGTGTCAGAAGAGGGAGGGAGGGCAGGCAGCCAGAGCTGGCCAGCTTCTCTCTTATCGCCCCACTTTGCTTGAATGCCCCTGAGGAGAGGCAGCAATGTGGGCGGTATAGCGGGAGAGCCTTAAGGGTCTGCACTTTCCGCTGCTAGTTACCCACCAAACTCCCTCCCCAAGTTCTCACTCATTTACACGAATCAGGTTGTTCCTCGGTTAAAAAGAACCCAGCGGTGCCTGCCCTGTAGGTTAAGGCAGAGCACGGTGATGATCAGTAGAGGTGGTGCCTGGTGATGCATACTCTCTGTTTGCTTTTCTGTTTGCACATGAAGATGGTCTTGTTAAAACCCTCTGTGATGGTGTGGACCAACCGCAGTGGCCTCCGGGTGAGGAACGAGGTATTTTTGCACCTCAGGAGGCTGCTCTTGGCTCTGTTTAAGGCTAATGGCTAGAGCTCCCAGCTAGGGAACAGTAGTCACAAAAGCTTCATTAAATGTTAAAATGGTTAGCTAAACTAAAAAAAGAGTAGGAAAACTCCTGTGTAAGTAAGTGCGGGAAACATCAATATTGCTCTATTCTTCTCATTTGAAAAGAGCAACTATTTGTCATGGTCCTCGTCCTTGGGCTGGCAGTTACCTAATTACATGCATATGAAATTCAAAAGGCTTTACTAAGGGACAGTAATTTTCCTTGGTTGTTTTTAAAGTTGCTGGAACCAGAGAATTACGCTGAGCAGATAATGGATGGGTTCCTCCATTGCACGTTGAGGTCCTGAATTGACTAATCACGCCATGGTCATTCATCAATGTGTTGCCTTATAATTTAAAATTAAAGACACCATTTTCATTTATTGCTGACTCTAGGGGTACTGTTGCTTCCAGTTTTTGAAGTTTGTAACCTGAGTGGGAAAGCTGCCCGTAGAAAAGACTTGATGTATAAATCAAGACCAAGTTTCGGCTTGGGATCGGTTGGTTATTGTACATTTATGAGGAACATCTTGATCCTTGGTCCTCTTTGTAATCTCTGTACCAAGTAGGGAATTTGAGATTTTCGTATTTGCTTTGATCATAATTGATCAATGTGTTGTTTGCTCTGCCGCTGTCACCCACGGCCCTGCCTCTGCCCCTCAGCCTTGCTCTGTGATCCTGGGACTGCACTGCCCGGCTCCCTTAGAGGTCGGATCGGGAGTTGACTGGCATGCCTGTTAGGCAGGATATCAGAGGCCTGGAGCAGAGGCGGCTGGGCTCCTTCCCAGAGGCAGCACTGCAGTTGGCAGCTGGCGATGGCTGCCCTCCTGGCTGCCCTTCCTCCCTGCTCTAGGCCTCACGAGCCTGGTGTCACCGTGGCTCCCCTTACCCTCGGCGGCCTAGGGATGCCATGGCTGGTGCTGGTGCTACTCAGAGTCCCCGCCTCCCTGTTGGATCCGTTTCCTGCCTGCCCTTCTGGCCATATCCTTTTGATCTAGTTTCTTTATTTGAAACACCTGAGTCGGATTCTGTTTCCTCTGGGACTCGAGTTCAGTAGTGACAGGTCATTCAGAACATGGTAGTGGGTTTCAGACGTGCACTTAAACATGCATAGCATTGGGCTTTAACTGTCAGGAGAACCCGTCACTTAGTCTGGAGTGAGTTCCCAGAACGATGGCGCCAATATGTTGAGGGGTCTGGCCACGGAAGAAAGTTAGTGTACACCATGTCCTTGATACTTCCCTGCACGGCTCTGTGAATGTCCTCATGGAGCAGGAGCAAGTTGCTCTTCTTCCTCTTTCCCCACCTCGCATGTTAAATGCAAATAGGATGTTCTCATCCAAAGTGAAATGTAGTTTAATCGGTGACAGGTACCTGGTTCTCCTTTAGCACAGACCATCCTCAGTCATGCAGAAGGGACTGCAGGTTTTACTCACCTGCTCTGCTTTTAATATCATGTAATACACGTTACCTTAAAGCACTAGTTGTATTTTGCAAGAATTTGCTTTGATCTGGGTGGTAAACAGGGGAGCTGGCTGGTTTGGGGATATCACATCCATTTATTCACTTACTTACATATTTACTTAGCATTTACCATATATAAGTTTGGCACATTGCAGCCCTGGGCCAAATCTGGCCCTCTGGCTGTTTTTGTAAATAAAGATTTATTGAGACAATACCTTGCCCATTCATTTACATATTGTCTGTGGCTGTTCTTGCCCTACAATGGCAGTTAAGTAGTTTCAATAGAAACTGTATGTCTTTCAAGCCTGAAATATTTACCATCTGTTACTTAACTGGAATGGTGACAGACTCCTGGACTAGATCCCAGGAATATATTGTAAATAAGGTGGGCATCGCCCATCACCCACTGCTGGGTAAAGCCCTCTCTTGTGGGGAATACAGAAAGCAATAGATATTGTGTTAGAGGGTAAGTTCAAGGAAGAAAATAGAGCCAGGAAGGAGGATGGACAGGTTGTGGGTGAAGGTTCTGTGAATCTATGGATGCCTGGGAAGACCTCAGTAATGAAGGAAGACCTTGAGCCTCATTTTCCTGACATTTGTTTTTAGCATTTTCCACTTTTTTATCTTTTCATTTATAAAATTAACATTGCCAGATTCTGTCCAATTTAAATCCGGAAAGTAGAGTGTTGTTTTTCAATTATTGGGGTCTTTCAGTAAGAGAAAGCTGGCGGGAATAATGGATTTTTTACATTTCTCTTCTTCAGCAAAGGGGAGGTGTGGGTCACGGCACAGGCATGTTTTACTCCAGCTCCATCCCTTGGTTTGTGGATGGTCACTGCTACTGGTGGCTCTTGGCAAAGGCAGAGAGTTCTGGGGAGGTAGACCGTGCATCTCTTTCAAGTACTGGATAGCAGTTACCAAGTACTGTGAGATGGGGTGCACGAGGTGTGTGTGTGTAAGATTTAGGACATTGGAGAAGTTATGGTTAGCTGATAGCCAAATTCTTATCCATTTTAAGTGATGTGAAGTGCCCACACTAGACATATTTGTATCCTATTGCCCTTTGATTTCAAAATTTAAGTAGAAACCTGCCATTGCATGACAGATGATTACATACATTTGGAAACATTTCAAGAACAATTGTATAGTCCAAAATGTAACTACATTCAGTAAAAGAGTATCATAACATGGTTATCCTATAAAGCTAATCTGCCTGGGAACCTTGCTCTGATAAATGGCCTCCTTGTAGGGTAAGGCACCACGGAGTCAATTTTATTCTGAAGTGGCCATTGTACTTTTACTCTGTATTATTAATTCTCTTTTTGGTTTAGTTTATTACTTTTGACATTTCTTCTAGTGTTGGAATTTTAGCTACATATCTATGTTATTATTTTTTTTCCACCAAATCCTTTTATATAAAAAAATTTAAAAATTGTTTTTAGCAATAGAATAAACTTAGAGAGATAAGCTTTTTTTTTTAAAAAAAAAAACACTCTCAAGGCATTTCTGTATGCTAGATTATTACTCTGTAGCTTTCAATAATTAGATTTCTAAAGAGCAAATTTAAAACAAAACACTTTCACTAGAGGAAAAATGTATTTAGAACACTTCAGGTCTTAGTTTTGCTTACAGATGTGTAAGGAATCTATTTTAAATATATAAACTATGTCTGATGCTTATATACTGCATATTATTTAATTTATCAGAGTTTCTAGTGGCAGCCTAAACTCAATATGAGGCTGCAGGGGTTTAATAATAATAATTTCATTTGGAAGCATCTTGCCTTCTAAAAACCCTCTGGCCACTTAACGGAATGCAATAAAATGTAATTATAAAATAAAATATGTAGCATTCCTTCATATTTCCACACTTTCAGCATGTGGTTGTCTTTCTTTAATCATCTAAAAAAAAGACAGAGATGAGTAATATGGAAAAACTCCAGCTTGCTGTTTTACTCTCTGTATATAAAGTACTGACACGTTCTTTCACAAATATTAAGAATGAGAATCAGAGGGACATATTAACACATACTAATAATGGAAATCATCTGGTCACCTTTACTGGACCTTTGGAGTGAATTCATAAATAGCTACAATGCTCATGTTTATCAAATGTATGTTACTGATACCTTGCATTTCTGAGAGAGAGAAAAAAAAAAAAGGAAAACCTTTTAATCCCTTGAATGTACCAGTACAGTAACCATGTCAACTTTTAAAAAGAAGGAGTGCACCAAGACTTTATCAGCCAAAGAAAATAAGAAAAATGTTAAAAGTGATTATCTTAAAGGAAGAAAATAAGAAGTAATACAATGAATGAACCTCAATTAACCAAATCAAGGCTTGAAGTGGATTCCTCTGACTCTTCTGCCACTTGTTTGCCGCTGCTGAGCAGGGCTGTTGGGCAGAGGAGAGAGTCAGAGCTTCCCCTCCTCCGTCCCCTTCAGCCAGAGGACCTGGTTGTCAATACCACTGCTCTCCGCTGGCACTCTGGCAAGCTTGGGAACATTTTCCCTTTCGCTTCGTTCAGCTTCTCAGTAGCCAAAGGGAAGTTTTACCAACTTCCTAACACTGGCTACTATCTTTTAACAGAACCTGCACAGGCCCCAGGCTCAGAGCCTCGGGCAGGGATCCCTTCTAACCAGTTTAATATCCACTTCGTTGCAAGGTTAACAGGGTTAACTGTCTATCTCTGGCAAACGATATGGGTTTTCCAGTTATGGTAGAGATAGAACATTTCCATTTAAATCAAAGTGATTTAAAGACAAATTGAGCAGATGTAAAGAAAATAGACATCAAATGATAGTACAGGAGGCACAAGATGTGACCAAAACAGTGAACATGACTCCAGTTAGGGAACTGCTCCAGGTGGGCTCAGCCTCAGGATGTGGAGTCTCAGACCTCAGGGTCCTGAGCTTTGCGTCCAGCCGGCAGTGTGACCTGGGACAAGCCACATAACCTCTCTGTGCTTCATTGTCTGTACCTTTTGGGACACTGGCTTACTGAGGTCTCTTTAATGAAACAACACCTGGAGATGTTTTGCCCGCAGGAAGTACTAAAATTGCTCAGTAGAAATCTTTAGCTCCCAAATTCTCATTTTCTCTTTATTATCCATGTGATTGACAAGTGAAAATAATTGGAACATTGCTGCTGGCTATAAGTAAGAAGGCTGGAGGCAGGCCAGGGATGGGGAGCTAGAAGTCCCCTAATGCATCCAGAATTGTGGGAGCTGAATTCCAATTAGCACCCTTGTTTGCGAGCTGAGCCATCTTGGAACAGTCTGTGCACCTCTGGCCTCTCTGGACCTTAGACTTCTTGTCAGTGAAACAGAAGGATCAGGAAGTAGAGTGTCTGAGTTGCCTACAAGGTCAAGAGGTTGATGCTTCTTTTGTGCCTGTTGGCTCAAACCTTGATGGGCTGTAATAACCGGTTATTTCCTGTCACCCTTGTCAAGTTAATGTGATGTCATGTATGGTAACATGTGTGAAAGCACCTGAACTTTTTAGGCATGTCATCTATTTTTAGTATTTATGATACCATTGTGATGTAATGTTACTACAAAACAGAAATTTCAATCCTAATTACTCTAGGATCTCTTGAAATAGGATAGGATTAGGCACCCTTCTGCACCCTCGGAGGGTATCATAAATACCTGGAGGTGTGTAATAAAACAAGACATTGGGCCCAGAGAATTTCTGTGGGCTGTGCCCAGACAGGTATGGTTTTTAAAAAATGCCATGGGAATTTCTGATGTGTCATTGGTGTTGAGAAGCACTCATAGAGCCTTTTTATATTTTGGAAGTCTTTGATTCCAGCAATTTCCTTGTAGGCTTTGGAGTTCTTTTGTCACTTCTGCAATCTTAGGCAAGTTATTTAATCTCTTAACGCTGATTCCTCTCTCTAATGTGGGGATAGTGACACTTCTCTTTCAAGTTTCTGTAAGACGTAAAGGCGATGTTGGCTGTTGTGTCTTTGTAAGGTGTGTACCACGTAGCAAATGCTGTAGCAACTATTGTTCTTGGTTGGGGAAGCCCTGAGCCCACAGAACAAAGAGGACCAAGCAGGTTCTGGGTGTCCCTGACCACAGAGATGATAAGTTTAAAGACCTTTCACAATTTCCTCCTAATTCTCGCTGAAATTTGTCTCGCTGCCTTCATTCTGGCCATATCATTAGATTTAGTGTAAAACTGGACATGTTTTATTTAAAAAATTAGTTAAATGGATGATCATTATGATTTGGGTTTTAATTGAGTCCTTGGGGCAATATTTGCTGATAAAGAAATATTAGGTAATTTTAAAGAATTATCAGGAGGATTAAAATATTAATGTTTCTCTATTTCAAATTTATATCTCCCTAATTATAATTATCTATCTTTTCCTTTCTATTACTTATAATTTTAAATTTATAGCACAAGTTTCATAGAAATGTGTGTGTGTTTTAATTTGATTGAATGTTTTTAGGTCAGGAACGTGATCATTTTTTTAAATAAAGATTTATGTGAATGTCTGAAATTGATACCAGCACGATAACTGCCACCTAATTTAAATGTAGCTTTCAGAATATACAGCCTTTCTCCTAGGACAGTGATGGGACAAGGCTTAGCACTTGAATGTAAGTCAGATGAAAGGCATTGTTTTTCGTGTGCACCTGTTAAAATGCTACTTTACTGAAGACTATTTATGATGTGATTAAAATTCTAGACAAACATTTTATCTCCAGTAAGTCATTTTTGTCACTTGTTATTGCTTTGTTCAAGTTTATTTAAGGCACTTAAATATTATTTTGAGGTTTTATCCTGAAAATATTTTCTTATCCTGAAAATATTTTCTTACCCAGCACTCAATCACAGTTAACACTGCCGCCATCTCCCCAACCCCCTCCACCTCCAGCCCTTTTCCTTTGGCTTCTGAAACTTTACACAAGGACAAGCAAAATTAAAATGATAAGCAAGCTTAAAGCAGTAATTATTTTCACCTATATCTAAACAACATGAAAATGTGAACCATGGCTGGATGATTTTCACTGAATTTGAAAGGTTTCTTTTAAATGGTTTAGCTTAAAATATGGTGTTGCATATAAAGTCAATTTAGAGGGACGTCCTATGGGGTGGGTCCTGAAGGGGTGGGTCCAGAGGGCAGTGAAGGTGAGAGTCCTGGGGAGCTATGTGGCCACCACCTCCAGTGGTGGGCATCCGGGGTACCTCAGCCTGTGTGTGCTCTTTGGTGTCACCAGTACAGCTGTTGGGCGCCACTGACGCTGATTCTTTCCTACAAGACACAGGACCAGTGGTGGACACATGCCCGACTCGCTTGAGGCCGGGAGCTCCATTTGCGCTCCAGAAGCACGTGGTTCTGTGGTTTGGGGGAAGCCCGGGGGCGGGGGGCACGCAGGCCTGAGGCAGCTCTCCATGCAGCTGCGCTGTGGTACCAGCGCCTGGACCACAGGGCTGCCTCGCGGAGCCCGCGGCGCCTTAAAGAAGCAGCAGAGCAGCCACAGCACAGGGTGGAAGCCCTATGGCTCCGGGTCCGAGTGGGTGAGAAGGAGCGAGGCCTCGCAGGTGTGTGAGCACGAGCATGTTGGTGCCGCCGGCATCTGCTCTGATGCGGAGTCATCCGCTGAGCTCCTGCTGTCGCCCACGTCCCGCACCTGCCTGATGGCCACGCAGTGGGGGCTCCTCGGGGTGCATAGGCACCGCCTGCTCTGGGCCACCTCCATGAGCGGAACTGCAGCGGCGCTGATGGGTTCTGCCTGCCATTGCTGCCCTGGTGGTTGGAGCTCAGATGGCCAAGGTCTTGAGGCTGGAGGTGATGAGGAAGTCAGCAAGCACGGACTTGACCTTGGCCTGGCCTGACCTGAAGTCCTCTCCGCCCACAAAGGCGCTGCAGGGCCACGCGAGCTCGAGTGTACTAGAGTGTTCGCAGGGACCATGGAGGAAGGCACAGCCCTCTGAGATGGCCAGGTGGAGAGCAGCGTGGAGGGTGACCCCTGCAGACCCAGCGGGACGGTGCGCGGTGGGTTCTCAGCGTGTCACTGAGGCCTGGACCATTTCATAGAAGCCGCCGCCTTCGCCACAGCACAGTGACTCCGTCCAGCCTGCCGGGAACAGGAGTCGTGGATGTCCCTGCGGACCTGCTCCCGCGGGGCTGCGTGCGCTCCGTTAGCTGCGACCCGCTCTGGGATGTAGACCGAGGGCCTGGGGCACAGGGCCCCCAGGGGTGGCCCCAGCTGCTCCTGCAGCCCCATCCAGCCTCTGCACGCCGCATGGCCTTGGCCAGGTTCCGCGACAGTGTGTCCCAGCTGGCGAACATGAAGCTGTCTGGCAACCCCATGGGCAGCAGTGCGCGGGGTGCAACCCGCTCCGGCCCTCAGCGTCCAGGCCCAGGCTGACGGTGCCGCCTGCGTCAGGGAGCAGTAATAGTGGGCCTTCTTGCAACCCATGCGCGTGGGCCGGCAGGGCAGCGGGGAGCAGGAGCCTTTGTTGCATGACCACAGGTGAGGAGCTGGAGCCTGAGCCGGGCACCTGCCTGCCGGGCAGTCCAGAAGGCGAAGCCGTGGACCAGGAGTGCACCTTGAGGACGCTGTTCTCGCTGCTGGCTCTTGTCCTCTGGTACTCGATGGCCTCAGCGGCCATAGACCACCTGGGGGCCTTTGACCGTGGACTGGGCTGGGGACCCATGGGGTGAGCTGAGCAGAGTGGGTTCAGAGGGTGGCGCCTCTATGGATCACTTTACACTGAGGTACCCAAAGAGCCCTGAGAGATTGATATTTTGGGAGAGATGCCAGGATGCAGCCTTGTAGTGGATTCCCCTACTTTTTCTTAATAGAATCCTATTTAGGAAAACTCAGAGATATTGCGGGCTGAATATTGAGTAGGCAGCTACTCATCCGCCCTAGGGTTATAGGAAGATAACTCCAGCCCAGAACCAGGCCTCCATCCATTCTCCTGTGAAAAGACCAAAAGTCAGCAACCCAAAACAAGTCATAAACACGGTGCAATCGCTACTGGGCAGGAACGGTTTCCCACGGCATCTGGAAGCTTCCACAATTATCACCTTCGCCCAGCCTCGCGGTGCCATGCTGCTATGTGAGTTGGGCAGCTTTCTGTGGGCTTGTATGTGCTCAGAAGGCAAATTCCTGTAAACAAAGGAAAACCTGTAAACAACTTCTGCACATTCCAGAAAACCTGATACATTTCCCTAGCACCACTTGAATGTTAAGTGTTGTCTCTGCCCTTTTACTTGCAGCTGGTTATCCCAATCTATACAGTCCTCTGTCACCTACGGTGCTCAATATTTTTTTTTTCTGAGAAACATCACCTTGTCAGGATGTAGGCTCAGTTGCAGCAAAAATCAATTTTACATATTGATCAGAATTTGTCAGCATATCCTCTCTAGCATACCAGTTCACAGCATACCAGTTTGCCCTGCCTCACTGGCCGGGACCCCATGACCAGATCCTGAAAAGTGAAGGGGGTGGGTGGGTAGGTGAGTGAGTTAATAAATGAATTTGTTTCTAAAGAAAACTCAGAATAATGGTCCCCAATATGTCCACACCCTAATTCCTGGACCCTGTCGGGGTTGCCTTACGTGGTAGGAGGGCCTTTGCAGCTGGGATTAAATTAAGGGTCTTGGGTTCAGGGATTAGCCTGGATCCTCTGGGCAGGCCCAGCGTTACTACGGGTCTTTGTAAGAGGGTGGCAGGAGAGTCAGCATCAGGGAGAAGGAGATGTGACAACAGAGGCAGAGATTGGAGTGATGCACGTGGAGGACGCTGGAAGGGGCCGCAAACCCAGGAATCCAGGCAGCCACGAGCAGCTGAAAAAGACACAGCAACGGACTCTGCCCTTAGAGCTTCCAGAAGGAACCAGCCTGGCTGCACCTTGGCTCCAGTCAGTGAAACTGACCTCAGACTGGTCTCCAGAACTGTAAGAGAACATGTTTGTGTTACTTTAAGCCACTAAATTCATAGTAACTTGTTAACTCAGCAATAGGAAATTAATAAGCTTTTAAAAAATTTTTTATTGGGTGACATTAGTCAACATGAGCATATAGATTACATGTGTGGATTACTAATTTACAACATCTGTATATAGGACCATGTGCCCACCACCCAAAGTCAAATCTTCTCCTGTCACCTCATATAGGACCCCTTTCTTCCCCCATCTCCCTCCCTCTGGCAACAACCATGCTGCTGTTTGTGTACATAAGTTTCAGTTTTATACACCACACTAGAGGCCTGGTGCATGAAATTCATGCACAGGTAGGGTCCCTAGGCCTGGCCGGCGATCAGGGCTGATCTCTGGGGCGACTGGTGGAGCAATTCGGGGGGCGCCCCACTGGCACCCGCCTTGGCTGGCCTGGAGCCTGCAGACTGGGGGCAGCTCCTGCATTGAGCGTCTGCCCCCTGGTGGTCAGTGTGGGTCATAGTGACCAGTTGTTCCACTGGTCGTTCCGTCGTTCGGTCGATTTGCATATTAGGCTTTTATTATACAGGATATGAGTTAAATCATATAGTCCTTAGCTTTCTCGGTTTGACTTACTTCACTTAGCAAAAATAAGCTTTTACAATATCAGTTAATGAGCACTGAAGTCAGACTGGACTACAGATAGCTGCCTGAGAATCTGACGCTCCCCTCGCCATGCCACATGGTCAGGATGCCAGTCACTGTGGTTTTGACTCTCCTGATGAGGTATATGTGTTGCGACAAGGCCCAAAGGAACAAGGACTCAAATAGAATTTGCTTGACCTTATTCTTTATTTTTCTTTGTGTGTGTGTGTGTGTGTGTGTGTGTGTGTGTGTGTGTGATGTGTGTGTTTTTTAAGCAATTGGATTTTTCCTGTGAAGGAACATTTCCCTCTGCTACTCCCATACCTTTTCTGCAACTTTTCCCACATTTTCCTCTGATTTCTATTTTACTCTTGATTCAGTGCTATTACTTTCAAAGAAGAAAAATGAAACTGTCTGAAATGGAGCTGGACTTTGTTGTTGCCAGTTCTTTCTTTTAACTTTCAAGGAGAAAGGCAGGCACTCTGCTCCTTACTGTGATTGGGGGGAGGGGGTTATTGTCAGCATCTCCCATGTCCAGAAAAATCCTCTGCTGCATTGTCTCAATTGTTGAGCTTCGTAGATGCCTGAAATGGAGTCTGGGACTGGGACTTCCCAGGGCTAAGGGTGTGTAGCACCTGTGAAGCTTGGGTGCTTTCTCTTCAGTATTCGTTGTCATATGGGCGTAGTGATTTGTTAATAGAAAAATAACATAATTTCTGTAATATTTACATGAGCAACATTTTTATGAGCTTTCCCTCATACAAACTGCATGCTGGTAGCTTTGTTGTAGTTAACTATTACAATTTCTATGAAATTTGGATGTGGATGGAATTCATTTTGAATAGTAAGCAATAGAAAAATCTAAAAAGCAACAGAGGCATTTTAACAGGCCATTATAGATAAAGGGATTGTTTCATTTTGTTGATGCTTTTCATGTTTATTAGTTACAAAGATTACAAATGCCAGTGCCGGGATAATAGAATCCTCCGGGAAGTTTAGTTACGTGTGCATTTGTTATGGGGATTGATTTTCAAAGGTCCTTAACTAGACTTTGTTTTATGGGTCTTCATACATACCTGTAAGGAAAAAAAAAGAACTTTAAATTGATAAAAGCTACTTAAGTTTTTTAAATATAAAGCTGAGGAACAAATTGAATCTGAGCATCTAAGAATATATCTTATTCACATAATATTGACATGCTGCTAGGACATGCTGCCAAAATTTATTATTATTAGATTCCTGTACAGCTGTTGTTTATACATTTTATTGTGAGTAAGAATGATTTGGAGTTATTTAATAAAATATTAGTTCTTGGGCCCCTTAACTCAGAGATTTTGTTTCATTCAATTAAGAGTAGACTCCAGAGTCTCTATTTTTAGCAAGTATTACAAATAATTAAAAACCCTTGGGATATATATATATTTATATATATATAAAGAAACATTGCTATATATAGTCTATTAATAATGAAGATAGTTGAGTGTGTGCTATGAAATTGTTTTAAGAAATTCCTTAAAATCTTTTCAAGTCTTTTCGGAAAAACAGTTGTCAGAAGCACTTTGCTGTGTGTAAGATATGCCTTGCTAAGTTATAGAACACCTTTAAAGAGATGACTCTGTTTGGAGTGAGGTTCTGCGTGTCACTCAAATTTGTAGCGAGGCAAACGGCCTCCTTTAGATGTGACTGTAATGCATTTAGCTCCGTGACAAGGAAGCTGGTACACATAGGCATACTGCCTGAGAAGTAGCGCTTGCTGCCCGTAGCTGGATCTGCATGCATTGTGCATTTCGTAGTTTGCATTATTTGCTTATGCACTTGTCCTAAACGCTTAATGAATAGGCTCTAAGGCTTTAATTTTCAACCAATCCTAAGTTTATTACTAAAGTTTATCAGGCAATAAGCACACTATTGCACTTATACTGTCATGTTTGTATAAAGCAGTTTATAAAAGGTGACATCTGGCAAAGAGGCAGATCTATAAAAATCATGCTGGTGTCTGTAGTGTCATTTTTTCTGCCACACTCCCAGAAAGAGTAATATTATTTTGACATGCACATACATCCCCACTGTCAAGT
Source organism: Cnephaeus nilssonii (assembly GCF_951640355.1). Taxonomy (NCBI): domain Eukaryota; kingdom Metazoa; phylum Chordata; class Mammalia; order Chiroptera; family Vespertilionidae; genus Cnephaeus; species Cnephaeus nilssonii. The sequence continues at coordinate 47,446,191 of NC_137088.1, read as the reverse complement.
TTCTATTTTTATCGTTAGCTTACTGCACATATCCTTAAGCTATACAAAACCTTTGGGCTAATGCAAAAAGTGATATTTCTGCATATTTATTACAATGCTATTTTGGAGGTTGACTTTGCCTGATAGGATTTTTCCAAGAACAGTGTCATTGTCCTGACAGTAGACATTGTTGAGAACAATACTATTGCACAGTTAGTCAGAAAAGGTCAAATATGGAAGGACGAGTCATAAATAGCTTAATTCAATGCGGGGCATGATTATTTCTCAATGTTTGCTTCTATAGGGAGAGAAAAATCTATGTGTGGTATAATCTGGTGAGTAGTTCAATAAGCAGCCAGAATGTGCACTAATACTTTAGTCAATGCCCTGCCCTGTGACCAGAGAGCTAACTCCTGGGTTTATACCCCAGAGCCGTGGTCGGCAAACTGCGGCTTGCGAGCCACATGGGGCTCTTTGGCCCCTTGAGTGTGGCTCTTCCACAAAATACCATGGCCTGGGCGAGTCTATTTTGAAGAAGTGGCGTTAGAAGAAGTTTAAGTTTAAAAAATTTGGCTCTCAAAAGAAATTTCAATCATTGTACTGTTGATATTTGGCTCTATTGACTAACGAGTTTGCCGACCACGGCCCCAGAGAAATTAGTGCATTTGTCCACCAGAAAACCACACAAGAATGTTCATAAAGCTTTATTACAAAGCCCCAAACTAGAAGCAACCCAAATATCTATGAACCACTGAACGGATAAATGCAGTAGACTTGTAAAATGGGCTATTTCATAGCATTGAAAACATATTATCTACCACCCTGTGCAGCAAGATGGGTGAGTTCACAGGTAGTTGGATACTAAAGAGGACATACTGTCTTATGTGCAGGGTTGTAAAATTTAAGAACTGACTGACTAACCTAGATAGTTTGATGATAGAAGTTAGAATTGTGGTTACCTGTGTGTGTGTTGGAGTGGGAAGTTTATTGAGGGTAGTGCCTGGAACAGGCCAGAGGGAATCTTCCAGACTGTGTATCACAGTCTGGGTTGTGGTTACATATGTGTGCACAAATGCAGAAATGCAGAATGGTACACAAATGATTACTGTACCTTCTGGTCACCTATTGCTGTGCAATGAGCTACTTCAAAATGTAATAACTGAAAACAGTTACTGTTGTTATATTTATATGGGGAACTCATGGCAGGGATGACTTCTTATCTCAGTTCAGTAATGTCTGGAGCCCTGGCTGGGATGGCTCAATGGCTGGCAACTCTACATGGTTGTCTGATATGGTTGTGTGGGGCTTCCTTGCATGCAGCATGTTGGCCTCAACACGGTCAGATTTCTCACCTTAGAACAATTCATGTCTTTAAGAGCTAGTGGTTTTTAAATTTTAAAAATGTATTTATTTTTGAGAGAGAGAGAGAGAAACATCGATTTGTCCCATTTATTTATGCATTCGTTGGTTGCTTCTTCTAAGTGCCTTGACCGGGGTAGGGGGGATCAAACCTGCAACCTTGGTGTATCGGGACAAGGCTCTAACCAACTGAGCTACTTGGCCAGGGCAAGAGCAGTTTTTCAGGGTAGTTAGTGAAAACACTAGTTTGTCAAGACCTGGAAATGATAAAATCTGCTGAGTTCTATTGGTGAAAATACTCACTGATTGCTCCACATTCTGGGAGAGTCCCCCACCTCTCAATAGAATGCATGTTAAAGCTTTTGTGACCATCTGCATTTTGCCACACCATGTAGTTGTTATGTCTCTATTTAAAAGGTTTTTAAAATTAAAATCAGTCATATTACTCTCAAACCTTTCTTCTCTGTTGGAGGAAATTGTGAAATTGAATCTAGTTCTGAAAAACACAACAAAAGAAATCATTTGAGATCAGTTTCCACCAGATCATATTTCGCCACTCCATACCTTTTTGAGGTTACAAATGTGTGACTTTGTCTTATTTTATTTGAAGTTTCTGGACTTTGAGTTTTATTTTTTCCAGGCTTGGGTGAACTTAGTCTTTTATTTCATCATTTACAGCCTAGAGTTGCCTGTCAGACTGAAGTCAGATAAGGCTTCGGATACAACTGAAATCCTTAGCTCCCTTTGATTTGTGGATAATGAAATTGCCCTCTTATAGTCAAAGTATGATTTTTTTTTTAAAAGAAATTCTATCTTTTTAATCATCTATCAAAATAGTTGCCCAACAAGCCTCTTGGTAAAACCCTTATTAAGAGACCAGAGCAGGACAGCAGCATTTATGCAGCGAGGCTTTATATGGGATGAACTGGAAATGTTTACTCGAGCTGAATAAAGCTGCGTGAAGGCAGAGCCTTTTAAACTATCTGGCTTCTATCTGGCATCTGCTGAGGTAGATGGCTTGGGAAGGTAGTGTGTGCACACAGAATTCTGTGTTATCAAACATACTGAAAGATATCAATGTCAGCACCCAAAAATCTTAGCCACGTGGTTACTGCACTGACACTGAGCATATTTTGGGTCAAGAGCAGCACTTCAGTAAGATCCTTACATAACATTGTACAGCCCAGCCAGTGAGACTCAGCGGTTGAGCGTTGACCTATGAACCAGGAGGTCGTGGTTGATTCCCAGTCAGGGCACATGCCGGGGTAGCAGGCTGGATCCCCAGTGTGGGGCGTGCGGGGGGCGACCAATTGGTGGTTCTTTCTCATCATTGGTGTTTCTATCCCTCTCCCTTTCTCTCTGAAATAAATTAAAAATATTTAAAAGATATTAACATTGTACATTTCATTTGAAGAACTTTTGGGGCCATATCTCAATCTTGTGCCAGTAACTTCAATAGCCATTTTATAGAGTCAAGATTAGAAAGATCTAACCTCCTTCTCCAAAATTTTCTTTCTGATTAATTGCAAAAAGCTCTTCTTTTGCCCACCCCCTCTGAGAACCAGGAAGGATTTATGCAGTAATTCCACATCACCATAATTTCAAGACTCTGCTTTCATTTGTCATTTAAAGAGTTTTGTGGTATATAAAGCCATCAGCCCAGCCCCACGGCAGTATCACTTTGTCAAAAGAGAGTTGTTTGCATTTTATGTGACAACCTATTTGTATAAAGTGCCAGGGTTTGAACTAAATATACCACATGGAATCTAAGTTATAGATGATAGTTTCTTGTTGTAGCTCACACTCTTTCCCACCAGCCTTCTAGCTCAGCCTCCCTGATCTAATTCAACTATTTTTTAAGAGATCCCCTTCATTTAGAGAATAGAAATGTCACTTGAGCCACTGCAGAAGGCACATGATTCTAGGGATTTTGCTTTTGACACATTGGTTTCCCCTCACCGATTCCTAACTCCTGACATTGTAGACTGTTTTATAAGTCAGTGCCAAGGAAGGTGCCAATGTACATATATATGTATATGTATTTGTATAAATGTGGTGTCCGAAGCATGTGTAGATGTGTGTGAGAATAAACTGTGAGTCAATGAGTCTGATGGCAGCATGACCGTAGGAATTGGCTGGATCTAATCTGTATCCTTCCACTCTCCATCAATATGACCTTGGACAAAATAAGATATTTGATTCTGTTTGCTCATCTGTAATCTGTCCCAACGTGCAGGATTATTGATGCATTGGGTTTCCTATGTGGCATATCACGAATACCAGGAAATCCCAATGTTCTTTGGACTATCAGAGTTAGCACATTGTCTCTGCTATGACTTGAGCTGATTCCTCCATGGAAAGTTCTTTTTACTTGCTTATCTTTTAATAATTTAAACATTTCCATCCTGGCCATGTGGTTTTAGTTGGTTGGAGGGCCACTGCCCATACACCAAAAGGTTGTTGGTTCCTTCCAGGTTAAGGCACATGCCCGGATTGTGGGCTTGATCCCCAGTAGGGAGCGTGCAGGAGGCGGCCAATCAATGTTTCTCTCTCAGGATTGATATTTCTATCCCTCTCCCTCTCCCTTCCTCTCTTTGAAATCAATACAAACATATAAATAATAATAATAATTTAAACATTTCCAAGATTTGTTGTCCATATTCCAACCGTTAGTGAATTTTGCTAACTTCGTGTAGTTATCCTTCCCAATACATTAGGTCCTTATTGGGACATAGTGTTTTCATCATGCTGCTCAAAGGTCCATGGGCTGCACCAGCAGCTTCGATGTCCCCCACAAGCCTGTCCAGAGTATGGAATCTGAGGTTCCATCCAGGCCTATTGAATTAGAAACTGCGTTTCAACCTCCATTTGTTTTCACATGAAAGAAGAAGTGCTTTTCTAGTAGAATCACTACGGGGTTTTCACTTGGGAGACCTACGTTCTCATGGAGTTTTTAACTATTGCCTTCAGTAAGAAATACATTTTACATCATTTCCTCATAGAAGAGAACATGCACACTGATAAACACATGTAATTAAAACAAACGTTTTATCCAAATAATATTTACCTATGCTGTATGCTAAGTACTCAGAGTTTTTTGGTTTTTAATTATATTTTGATTTAAAAACATGCCAGCCGTGGCCCTTTAAATCAATTTTATAACAGTTCGTAAAGATCTGTTGTGTTATGTGACCTTGAGCAAGTCAATTTTTCCTTCCTAGGCCTTAATTTTCTCAACCGTAAAAACATATGTGTTTGACCCATTGATTTCAAATTTCTCTCGGCTTGAATTCTGAGATGCTCTTTGGAATGTGAAAAACCACCCAACCACATTTAAGAAAGGGCATGTTTGTTGGTTATTGAATGTGTTTTTTTTTTTTAATTTAAATTCTTTATTGTTGAAAATGTTACATATGTCTCCTTTTCCCCCCATTGACCTCTCCCCAGATGCTCCCCACCCCCCAAGCACATGAACCTACCCCCCTATCTGTGTCCTTTGGATATGCTTATATGCAAACTTCGAGGCTCGGCAGTCTGTTGGATGCTTCTTTGCCTCTGGATCTATTTCAGTTCACCAGTTTATGCTGTTATATTCCACGAATGAGTGAGATCACGTGATTTTTTTACTGAGAGGCCCCGAAGGAGCACATGCAAACACGGTGGCTGGCAGAACACAGCTTCTGCACAGTGCAAGCCACAGCCCAGAGCAGTGGATGCCTGGACAGTGAACAATTCTGTGCATCCTAAACACGTGTCATTCTTTAACACAAACAAAACACACTGTAGGCTTTTGAAATGCACATACTTTGTCAGTAACTAAAACATAACGAACTGAATCCGTTCCCTGCCTAATATGTGGCAATCCGAATATCAAGCAGCCTTCTGCTTAGAAAGAAATAGTGACTACACAGTGGAGAAACCTGGCTGTCTTGACCCGTGATCAAAACTGAAATCACCAGCGAGGGGTACATGGAAGTTGTGTACCTCGTGATGTGCTGACCCGAGAGGACACACATAGCCAACATGGTCTGCGGGCCAGGAATATATACCATGGATCTGATATTCAGGGCATTGAGTTAATTGACAAAACTGCAACACAGAAGATGATAGAACAGATAAAATATTATACCAATGTTACATTTCCTGAAGTTGGTTACTGTACTGTGGTGATAAGAGGGTATATCCTTATTTTTAAGAAATACAGTGAATACAACTTACTTTCAAAATGGCAGGAAATAGCATGTATATGGAGGAGAGAATGCAAATGATAAGTAGATGGGGGAAATTTTAACAGTAGATGAACCTGAGGGTGTACACGGGTGCTCTTTGTACCATTCTACTTCTTGGACTTGTGGATGAGTTTGAAATGAATTCCAAATTAAAAGTTAAATAGTGAGCCCTTTGCTTTCTTTTTCTCTTCTAATCAGCCTGTGTTTTGCCAGGATGCCTGGGGTGCTTTTCCCTGGGTATTGAGCCCATATGAGGCCAAGTTGGGTTGATTTGGAGGCTCCCATGTCCCCTGTATTTCCCAGATATGTTGCCTCCCTCAGGGGTTGACAGGAGAGGCCTAGAGTGTCTACCTCCTGCCCCTGCCCTTGACCCTCAGGCATTGTGGTCTGTTATTCTGTCAGTACCTCCCCTGGCGCAGTGCTTGAATATATTACTGATTGGCCTGCACCTTCGGTTCTTTTTGTCTTGGTCACTTGATCTTTGGTTGGCCTTGACCTCTACCTATTCTTATCCTGTTTCTTGCCCCAGTGAACTAAACTCTCACACCCAAAGCACCTACCAGTCTCTTTAAGAGAGAATCCACTTTATTTTGGTCTTGAAGAACACTCCAGGGTCCTCTTTTGAAAACGACTAGGAGAGACTCAGATGTCAACAGATGTTTGGACATACCAGGGAGTCCAGAGCCTTTAAATTATAGGTTTCAGGCTCTACTGAAACCAGGAATTCACAAAATACCTTTGAAAAAATAAGAAGCCCTGATCTCCCTTCCCTGTGGTGGGGGATGCCGAGGGAGTAGGTAAAGTGGTTCTTTCTGGCCTGTCTGCTCTGCCGCGGGGCCACATGACCGGATTCCAGAGCAGTGGCTGCTCCGTGTTGTTAATTATCCTCTGAAGACACGCCCTCGTCTTCAAGGCGTTGCAGTTTCGTGATGAGCTAAGCCACTTGAATGTGAAATCTACTGAGAGCTTCTGTGATTAAGAGCATTTAAAAATGTTTGGTAAGTAATGTGAGGCAGGAATCTGGGGATCCAAGAGACCAGTGGCTGTGGGGGCAATAGGAGCTGGTGGAAGAAGTTAGAAAGCAGTGGGGATGTTTCATAGTATCGTAGAAGGAGCCCCCAAGGGTTCTACAGAGAGAAAAAAAAAAAACATAAGCAGGAAAGACTAGCCACTAAGGCACAGAATATCAGGTGATTAGTGAAAAATTAGATCTCAGGGTCTGAGGGGTGAGTGGAGAGGGCTCAATGCTTGGGCCTGAGGCTGCATTTTCATGAAACCCTCAATTTAGACTTTATAAATTATATCCAAAAAGGCAGAGTTAAGGAAGTGTTCCAGCAGAAATGCAAACGCCCTCTGGCACACCACCTGACCACTCACCTGCCATGCACTTTGAATCTTTCTAAAATTGGTTTTGTCATTATCTTATAACTGTCTTAGTTATTCTGTATTTCATTTTTAAGCATTCAAATGTCTTCTTTAAAAAATAGAGCATACGTTTTGGACCATTGGTTTTTCTCTTCCCTTTTATTTAAAAAATACACCAGGAGCCTCAACTGTGGGAGTGGAGGTCTCTCGTCTCCTGGAAGCTCAGTGCTTCCCCATTCATCCCTATAACAACTTGTACTTTAGTGTGTTTCATGCGCCTGGGAAGGTGAATTTCCTCCTCTCCCTGCCTCCTTCCCCAGCCGCAAGATAAAGGGTTCCAAACCTCCCACTGCAAGCAAAGTTGGTGTTTAGTTTATTGGTAATTAATTACTAGCACTTCCTTGACAGAACATAATGAAACTACAAAGCAGTCGCTTAAGGGGGAAGCAATTGTCAGTTATCCCTGGAATCCTGTTTAGCAGAGGTGATGGCAAGCTGGCTGGTGCACAGCCTCTGTACATAGAAAGCAGAGCCCGTGGCTGACCGTTGTGTGCTGAATGTGTGATTTGCTAGAGAACCATTCGCAAGGCCAGATTTTAAAGTAGCTTTAGGTCTGGGCAACTATGTGGAATTTGGTGACTGTTGTCAGAACCAGTGATTAATCTTCCCTGTTAATGTTTGAATATGAATAAACAGAAACAATTCCTAACATTAAACATGTTAAATGCTGTTATAGTGATGATAACAATTATTGACATGGCCATAGCAATGATATACATTGAGTGGCCAGATTATTATGATCTCTGAATGCATAATAATCTGGCCACTCAGTGTATATCCTATATAATGAAAGGCTAATATGCAAATTGCCCCCTTGACCAGGAGTTTGGCCAGCAGGCAGGCCGGCCAACCGCCCATGTCCCCTCCCCCTGGCCAGGCTGGCCGGACCTCAACCATTCACGAATTCATGCACCGGGCCTCTAATATATATGTATATACACACACACACACACACACACACTGAGTGGCCAGATTATTATGCGTTATTAGTATGCGTTATTATTATTAGTGGCCAGATTATGTGTGTGTGTGTGTGTATATATATATATATATACACACACACACACACACACACACACACACACACTCTGAGTGACCAGATTATTATGCGTTCAGAGATCATAATAATCTGGCCACTCAGTATAATGGATGACATTTATTGACTTATATGTGGGAGACCCTATATTGCATATTTTATAGGCATCATCTCACTTCTCAAAATGATCCGTTGTTAAAAAAACAATTTGCAGAAAGGCAAATTCATGGCTATTGTGAAAATATAAAATAAACACCATTTATCATCTTATTCAGCTCATTAATTGGTGAGGGATCTAGTAAGATGTTAAAATTAGCCCAAAGATGATCATTTGATTCTATCTATCATCTATCTATCTATCTATCTATCTATCTATCTATCTATCTAGTTTGATAGATTGTTGGTTTAGACACAGAGCAGCATAATGTCCTGCTGGTCCATGACAGCTCACACGAGTCACTGTCTCCTAGCACAGTTGTAAAATGTGCTGTGAACAGAAACTGAAGCCCAGCAATGGGGACACTGCACGGAAGGAATCCAGTGATCTCGTTAGCTTGTTACCAAGTTTCAAATGAATTTTCAGATGCCTGTAAGGTAGGTAGTGCTATAATCTATAGATTAAAAATGAAGCAACGGAGGATTTCTGAGATTAAGTAACTTGTTCAAAATTATTCAGAGATGGAGCTGGGCTGACTCATGTCTGACTCCTGACACAGCTGGCACATGTGGTAAGAGCAACATGAGTTCAAGACACACATGGATTTGAGTTCAGCTCCCGATGTCCTTAGGTAAGGTAGCGACCGTGCCTTTATTTTTTCCTCTGTGAAGCAGTGTTGCTGATAGTTTGGAGCTCACAGTGGTGTTGTTGGGATACAGTGCATAGTGTGCCCCACAGCACTGGCACTCTCAGTACATGTTGGTGGCTTTTGTCAGTTTTCATTATGATCGTCACAATTATGTACCACCTGTGTGTGCTGAACCTGTGTATGTCCTGAGAACAGCAATGTCCCACCTTATCCCCTTTGGTTAGCCATGATTGCCTTAAGAGTCTGGCCACATCCAGCTTATGAGCTCCAGGAATCACCATAGCAGGGGACTCTGTCACAATTTTTGTCCAGGATCATGACCAGCTGCAGCTGACCCCAGAAATAGATCTGTAGTGTCATACTTGGGAAAAGTACCTCTTACCCCTGGGAACAAAACAATGGTGCAAAGTGGCTCAAAAACAAACAAACATTTGTCCCTGCTATTTTATAACCTGCAAGACTTTAAGGATGCATGAATCCACGATACTTGTAGCAGATGTCATTATAAAATTGTACTCAAAGTAAATATCAATGTCAACACATGCTAGAGTAGGAGTTCCTCAGTGGCAAAAATCCAAGCATGGCATTAAATCCTTCCCACCCTCATATCACCCTGTATCAGTAGAAATGGATTTGAAGTGTCTAAGGCTTCTTGTATGAATATTATCTCACTGTCTTGCTTTAAGCAGACGAGGTGTTGGAGGCATGCTACGAATCTTGTCTTTTGGAATTAGGGAGTATCAAGCACCAGAAATCAAAGGCCAAATGACACACTGCTGTGTGGCTGGTGAAGTCTCTGATTTTATTTTACGTATGACTTCTCTGTAGATCTTATTAAATGTTTGACTGGATACTTTATTGGAGACAGTGTTCCACTGGCTCCTTATCTCTTAGGTGAGAGCCTTATTGAAGTCAGCATGTCTCCATGTAGTTACTCAGGCACATCAATAATTTCTCTTTATGCTCTCATCATTGTTGTGTGGGGTAGAAGGAAATATTCATGTCAAAATGGAAGCATGGTTTCTTGATTTGGAATTCTTTAAGAACAAATAAAATTGTCTGGCTTTGCCTTCCCAAGATTCATGTGTTAGGTTTTTGCCAAATCAAAACAGAAATCCAGCATGTAAGTCCTCTGATTGTAGTTAGGATGAAGGAAAACACTCGCCTGGTCAATTCCCCGTGATTTTCTTGTGATTAACACAAACAATATGCCTGTACTCTTCAGGAGCTGACAAGCACCAAGTATATTTTTAAACATGCCAAGTATGTTTAGTATTCCACCTACATATTTCCTTAAATTCAGAAAATCATGTAACATTTGTGTTTTCTTTTACATTTAGAATTATTGCCCTATAAACTCTCTTACCATACTGTCAACAGTACCAATGAACTCAGTTTAATTTTGCACCTATACTGTTATGAAGAATGGTTACGAAGACCTTCTACAAAGGGCTGAACAGTTGTTCTTAGTGGAATTAAAAGTGGATTCAAAGAAGAAGATGCTGGGGAACCTCTCAGACTAGACACATTTAAGAGGCTTGCAATGATAGCCAGTCATTCCAGGATTCCCCAAATCTGTTTTGTTTTTATTGTTGTTTTACTTTTTTATTGATTTCAGAGAGGAAGGGAGAGGGAAAGAGAGAAACATCAATGATGAGAGAGTACCATCAATCAGCTGCCTCCTGCATGTCCCACACTGGGGATCCAGCCCACAACCATGACATGTGCCCTGACCAGGAGCTGAACCATGACCTCCTGGTTCATAGGTCGATGCTCAACCACTGAGCCTCCCTGGCTGAGCCCAAATCTGTTTTTACAATTTCTTATTTTTTCATGAAAAGGCTGCTTAACCGGGATTACTTTAGCTCCAATTTCTATTCCACATGGCTTTGATACCCTCAAAGCAAATATACTTTATATTTTGTTCTTAGTTTTCCTCAAGGAAAATGAGATTTAAGTCACCTGTGAAATATTTCTGAATGTATTGACTTGGAAGGGGTGGGCATATTTTCTAATTTTCACTTCTTTGGAAGTTCAGTTGATGTAAATATTCTTCACTATAGTTGCCAAGTACTCCAGTTCTAATCAAAATCAGACTAAATCAAGAAGAGAATCAGGGGTTAATGACCTCCTGGTTCATGGGTTGATGCTTAACCACTGAACAACACTGACCAGGCAGGATTCCTTTTGAAAGTAGTGGAATTATGTTTTAGTTATAGAATCATTAATTGAATTTGCTTTTTCAAAAATATAACTTTTTACATTAGCCTTCATGACCTTTATAAACATTCTGAACTAAGGTAGAATCTAAGCAATGCATTCTCATTAACTTTAATAAAGTTCAGTAAAAATTCTAAACTTAAAACTGTCTTCCTACAACAGTGTGTTATTGCCAAAGCATTAAATAGCACATCAGAGTTTAAAATTATTAAAAATTACTAAGTACCCATTTAGTACGAGATTTATTTTATGATAGCAGACACCTCCAAAACAAATCGACAGGCAATTGCAGTGCATTTTGAGATGTAAAAGCACCATTAATTACTGTTAATGATACTTCTCTAATGTATGTAAATACATCATCTGCACCCAAGCTCTTGACAGTTTTTTCTTCTTTCTAGACAGTTTAAAGATCTTAATTTATTAATATTCACAACAAGCAGGAAGATACATACATTGTTCTGAAGCCCTTGATGAATGGTGGCTGGAGACACACTGTGCATGGGCTGAGAGGAGTTATTAGCTCTTTGGCAATAACTCATGGCCCTACTGGAAACAGAATGTGGAAGCGAGACCAAGAGTTTAAAATGATGCTACTAAGAGTGTCTGGAAGCACTTTATCCCAAGGTTTCTTAGATTTGAAAATTTTATTAGTCTGACCATATTCCTATTTCATCATTTGTCCCCAGTAGATTTTAAACTCAGTGTCTGCTCCTGCCATGGTATACATGGTGCTTCATTCAGTTTATTGACTAGGACTGACTTGGATTTTTCGGGAACACATTGTGAGAACAGCGGTCCCTGTTTATTATGCCCTTTTATCTCTGGCTGACTGAAATATTCACGTTGCTGTTTTAACAGATTTCACATTGTAACGTAATAATAATGATACAGACTGTTTTATGTTTTCTTGCAAATCTCACCCTCAAATTTGAACAAAGCAAACACCTTAGAAACTCACAAGTAGGATTTTCACCAATTTAGATATAAAATGTGACAACTGGTGGATTGATATGTCAGCATCTGGATCCTGCTCAAATGCCACAGGCTGTGTGCGAGGAAAGAAAAAGCAGGGTTTTGTACTGAATTTTTTTAAACATATATTTTTATTGATTTCAGAGAGGAAAGAAGAGGAGACAGAGATAGAAACATCAATGATGAGAGAGAATCATTGATTGGATGGATAAAGCCCACAACCTGGGCCTGGGCCCTGACTGGGAATAGAACCGTGACCTCCTGGTTCATGGGTCGATGCTCAAGCACTGAACCACACCGGCCAGGCCTGAATTTTATTTCTGCCTTTTATTTTATAGTAGACTAGATTCAGAGACGCCCCTGCCCTGCATTGTTTTTAACTTTCTTTGATTACTTAATAAAGTTTAAAATATTGAGTATTTATGAAAATTTCAAATCGAGCTTCTAATTTAGACTTGCCACATTTTACAAATAACAATATAGAGGCCCAGTTAAATTCCCATTTCAGATAAGCAGTGAAGACTTTTTTAGTGTAAGTATGCCCATGTGATAGGTGGCACATACTTATACTAAACATTATTTTGTTTATCTCAGATTTGACGGCCTCTCCTGTTTCACCTGGAACCTTCTAGTTTATGATGATAAGCGATCACTGCTTTTGGTGAGCATGGAAATCCCACACTCGAGGTCTCATCTGTAAGATGGCAGTAAGAACCGCTAGCAGGTCTCCCAAAGCTGCTGGGAGGTTTAAACACGTGGGTACGTGTCAAGCTCCTGCGACAGTTCCTGGCATCTAGTACGCACTGTGGGAGCATAAACTTTTGTTCCTGGGGTGCTGTCATTTGTCCCACTGCTCCAGACCTCTTGTTGCTGGAACCCACCGACACAGATCTGTTAGAGAGGAAAGGGCTGCTCCCAATGGGCCTGGCAGCAGCTGTAGGTCATCTGCCAAAATAGAGGCTGGCCCCAGCGGCCCGCGACTGTGCTGGCGTTCACAGGCCCTGCAAAGAGGCACAATGACGGTAGCTTCTACTTTTCATAGGGCTACTTCCTGTACTGATAATTATGATTTGTCAAGTCTGCTCTGAACATGCCGGACTTAAGGACAGGATGTGGGGGGGGGGGGGCGGGCGGGGCAAGAGCCGCAGTTCTAGTCATAGTTGGTAGTAATCAAAATGAAATGGGAGCGAAGTGAGCATTATGAGAATTTCCATCATGCTAGGTGGAAGTTCACCATGGTGTTGGCGGGTGTTTCAAACGTGAGGTCAGCCAGTGTTCCTGATTATTCATTTGCCATTCTCTGAGAAATGCCAAGTACTGGACACTCCTGCCTCCTGTTCTGACTCTGGGAGTCCCCGTAGAAGTTGCACGAGGCTGGGTTACAGTGCAGTAAACAATACAAAAGTCTTTCTGGCTTAACCAACGGGGATTGATTTCTTGTCCTTGCAAAGCCCACAGTGTTCCAGGTGACTCTCCAGGGCTGCTGTTCTCCAAGGGGCACGGGATGGAGGGTGATTAAGCATTTAGCCCTCTGCTGTCTTGTGGCTCCTGTATCTGAGGCTTCATGCTTCACCACAGGTGGGCGAGAGCAGGGATACGTGCACCTGGGCTGTTAAGCGGGGCACACAGTCCCACTGATCACGGCCTGTGGGCCAGAATTGGCCACGTGGCCCTGTCGCCTGCAAAGGGGGTTCTGAATCATAGTCCTCCGTGTGTCCAGCAGACGTTCTGGGAGAGGATCAGATCAATTAGCAATCATCGCCGATTAATCCTGCTATGACCTTCCACAAGGCCCAGAATCAGCTTCAGAATTTGTCTCCACTGTGCCGCAGGCGAGAGTTGGCAATCCGGGCTGGCAAGAGAGCTGAAACCCGTTAGCCTTCACTGATGCTCTCCCGGGCCAGTGGAAACGCCTATTGCGGGTGGCATTTGGATGTCATGCATGGTGATTAGTGTTTTAGAAAAGAGCGGAAATAGGTTCTTCCGATTTTCTCGTCACAGGCTCTATAATGACCTGAGGTTCCCATCATTCCGGACTCTGGTTTGGGAGAAAGTAGTTTTTAGGGGTGCCAATTTTCCATCTTGATGACAGTGTTTTAAAAATACATTTCCAATCTGCGTGACATTTAAGGCCTCCCTAGTTTTATTCCCATGCAATAAAAATATTAGAAGTGTTTTTTTTAATAACTTTGATGAAAAGGGAGAAGCTTATTAACAAAACTTGCAATGAAATTGGAAACTGTGTTTTGATTGTGGGCTAAGACGGATAGCATCAAAGCTTTTCCCAGCTCAAGGCAATCTTGTCTGCGATAACTTAAACTGCTCCTGGATGAGAAATTCAGATCAGCACCCATTTGAGCTTAGCCATTTCAGTTCAGATTTCACTCAGATGGAATATTCTGCTGGGTGACCCTTTCTCCCAAGTAACTGATGAGCGAACATAGCCTCAGAATTTTCTCAAGTCAGGGATGAGTTAGATGTCAGTGAAATATTCTTGGGAAACTGGAGAATAGTGAAGGAAACCTTTTGAAGCAAGGAGTTACTCTTCAAAATTCTACTGTGTGGCTGCTCATACCACTTATAATCCACCAAATTAGTTGTTTTATTTTCTTGGGAATAGCTGTGTAGTTCAGGCACTGCACTAGACACTGCGATGAACCTTAAATTATCTAAAAACCACGGCATTGGAGAAAGAGAGAAATACGGTGGAATATGGAAGCAAATACTTAGCTGTGTTTTTCAGGTAAAAAGGCAGCGGAGCTCAGGCAGTAGAAGTCACTCAGGTTGGAGACCTGTCATGGGAGGGAAAGGTCAGTGACTGGTCCGGCGATTAAATGTGCGGGGGGAGAGAGGATGGAGAGCACCCCGCACTGAAGCCTGTGCATCCAGTCAGAAGCCTCTGTCAATCAGTCATACTGAACTCTTGGTGATTAAAAACAAGAAAATGACTAGTGTCTTCAAAAGGTAAAACACAAAAACAGCATCATTTAATTCCCACAGCATATTGATTCAAAGTAGCCTGCAGTTAATTCCTAATTGGAACCTCCTGATACTTCTTTTAAAAGGCAATTAAAATAGATGCAAAAATTAGCAGTCTGACATTGAATCATAACCACTTTTAAATACATTTAGTCAATGCAGGCATTTAATTATCTCCTGAGAACAAACATCTTTTTCTTTTATAAGATTATTTTAATTGACAAATCTATATTTAGCATTTAATGTATGCTGTTAAAACCACAGAGGTAATATGTGAATGCATCTTCATTGTTAAAAATGCAGGCACTACAGAAAAAAAGGAGTAATCTGTACCCCTCTCTCACCCTCCCACCTCCTTCCCCAGCCCTTTAAGAGGTAATAAGCATTCAAAGCTAGGTACGAATTTTTTATACCTCTCCTAAGTGTTTATTTTGCTAAAGCCTAATTATTCAAGACCATCAGGAACATAACTTGAATTTCAAGGGAGGTTTATTGGCCTGCTACAGCAAGGGTGAGCACACACCAGGAGAACTCGGGGGTGTCTGCAGAGGAAGGATTTGTGAAGGGGGAGCTAGAAGATTCGGGGGGCTGGACTTCGTCATGGGAAGCTCTTAGTAGCTATTGGTCAGAATTTATCAACTCAGGCAGCTTCTAGAACAGAGTTTTCTGTCTATGAGGATAAGCCATGGCTTTGAGTGAGCTGGTGATACAGGAGTAAGTTTAGTCTGTAGCCACGGCTTGGGCAGCTACGGTGTACCTGTTTTGTGAGTCTCAGTGTGAGTGTGCCAGTTATGATTGATAGTCCCACTCTGAAGTGATATATGGGTGAGACTGTTTTGGTGAAACATACTAGCTCTACTGGACACTTCCAAGTTTCCCGCTTGTCCTGGTGAAGCAGTGCTAATGCCGTATGTCACAGTTAATTTCCTATTTTAAAACACTGATGTTAGCTCTTTCTTGTTGCTCATAAAGGTATTAAAGAGTTAGAATAATGCTCTTAGATTAGATTTTGTTTGTAATAAATCATTTAAGGGAAAATTACTTCAATGTTTTAATGAATGAACAAATGACATTCTTTTTTTAAAAAATATTTTTTTATTGATTTTTTTACAGAGAGGAAGGGAGAGGGATAGAGAGTTAGAAACATCAATGCGAGAGAAACATCGATCAGCTGCCTCCTGCACACCCCCCACTGGGGATGTGCCCGCAACCAAGGTACATGCCTTTGACAGGAATCGAACCTGGGACCCTTGAGTCCGCAGGCCGACGCTCTATCCACTGAACCAAACCAGTTAGGGCCAAATGACATTCTTGAGAGAGGGAAAGCTGGAGTCGGATCCAGGGACCTAAGGAACCCTGGAGAACCTAGTGAGGGTTTGGGAGATCTGATCTGGGTCCTGCAAAGGTGATTCTGGTTTCCATTTAGAAAAGAGCTCGAAACCAGGAAGACGAATACAATGACTATTATGACAGAGTGGGAGAGAATGGGCACTGTATTGAGGGCTGATGGAGCGAAGCTTAAAGATTTGAGAGATGTCTGGAAGTACAGCAGGCTCCTGATACTCTCATCAGACTGGCGGGGAGTGGAGAGCCAGGCCCCTTATCCAACATGCCCCATATGTTTCTCGCTGGTACTAGTGGATCAATAGTGGCTGGATCAATAGTGGCTGGATCAATGCTGGAAAATGAGAGAAACTAGGAGGACTGGTTTTGTTGGAGCAGTGTGGGCAGTGTGCAGGGAGTTCATCATCGGAATGAAATAATCTGCTTTTTACTTATATCTTGACTGAAATTTTTAAAAATATATTTTGTTGATTTTTTACAGAGAGGAAGGAAGAGGGATAGAGAGTTAGAAACATCGATGAGAGGGAAACATCTATCAGCCGCCTCCTGCACACCCCCCACTGGGGATGTGTCCGAAACCTAGGTACATGCCCTTGACCAGAATCGAACCTGGGACCCTTCAGTCTGCAGGCCAACGCTCTATCCACTGAGCCAAACCAGTCAGGGCATCTTGACTGAAAATTGACAAAATATCATCCCACGCCCTATGTCAGCTTGTACAAGGGTGGAATGGCTTCCGGCCGGATGCTCTCCATCTACAGAACACAGTGAGATTGACTGAATGTTAAGTGACAGACACATCACCAGGCTTAAGTGAATGGTCTTTGACTATAATTCTGCCCGCTTTCTATCTCTTTCTTTGCTCCTTCTCCAGTGAAACTCATATCCTCCTGTTATCACTCCGTTTTTCATCTCCTTTGTCTTAAATTCCCTTACCTGGCAGGGCCTGGTGAGGTAACAGGGCGGAGAATCTCATTTATTTAAGGACAAAGTTGAAGGGCCTTTCACTCTGGGAAGAAGGAACAGCCTGTACTTGTCTTTCTTCCTCTCATTTGGTACAACTCAAAGTCCTGGGTATTCAATACCAAACAAACATAAAAAGATGCTGAAAGGTGGTGAGAAGTCAGGCAGATGACAACACAGTAGTAAGCTCCCTGGATTTTATTTTTGCCTCAGATATTCAGGTCCGGAGCTGACGAAGCCAGCAACCCTTAAACGCTCAAGGACGGGACACAAAAGGTTATAATGAAAGCCTGCTTTCTCTGGTCAAAGGATTAGGAAGGAGCAGCCTAGCAGTACAGAACATGTAGTCAGTATCTGCTCTTCCCCAAACAAACGCCACCAACAAAGCAAAAACAGAACCTGTACCCCCCGCCCCCACCCCCCTCACTCAAAGCAGCGAAGGTGGAGTGGGATCCTGGATGTTTCCCTCCCTGGCTGTAATGAAGCACCCAACCCTGCGGGCCTAGGAGGGAGCTGGGACATGTGTGTCTGTTGGGTGGTGGTGATTCCAGCCCAGGAGAGCCTGGACTTCCATCCCCCCTGCAGGGAAGAGGTGCCTCTCTGCTCCCAGAGTGGCGTTGGGGGAGGCCTAAGGGAGGGAGAGCCAGGGCTGGCACCCCTGCCCAGCGGCAACGGGCCGGCTTCTCCCAGTCAGCAGAGGTGGCACCTTGTTGTCTAACCGCTGAAAGGAAAGATCAACTCAGAACTCTGTGCCTAGGGAAACGATTCTGCAGGAATGCAGCGCAATCAAGACCTTTTCAGAGGAAGGAAAGCTATTTACTCATTTATTCATTTTACAAGGCTAATATTTGCCAATACCGAAACAATGGAAAAGAAGTACCTGCAGGCCTCAATCCCACACAAATATAGATGCTAAGATTGTTAATACAATTTTAGCAAATAGAATTTAGCAGTATCTAAAAGGAACTATACACAATGACCAAGTGAAGTGTATTGAAAATGAAATTATGTAATGCACCATATTTACAGGCTATGGCAGAAAAACCACATGATCATATCAATTCCTGCAGAAAAAGCATGTGAAAATTCACTATGATTAAAAAAAATCCTCAGAAAAGTAGAAAAAGAGGGACTTCTTTAAGTTGATAAAGAACATCTACAAAAAAATCAAAACAAAACACACAACAACAACAAAAGCTGCACACAACCTACAGGTAACATCATTTCAATGGTGAGAGACAGACTGCTTCTTCCTTACACTTGGGCTAAGAGAAATGGCCCTGCTCACCACCTGTGCATCACAGTATTGGAGCCCCTAACCAGCACAATAAGGCAAGAAAGGGAAATACAAGGGATACAGATTGAAAAGGAAGAAATAAAATTGTCCCTATTGGCAGATGACTTGAATGTCTACATAGAAAGCACCAAGGAATCTATAAAAAAAAAAAAAAAAACAACAACAAACCTGTCTTTTCTAAAAATAATGGACTAGTTCAACAATGCTGCAGGATAACAGATCAGCATACACAAATCAACTCTATCTCTTTATACTAGAAATGGACACGTGGACACCAAATTAGGAATACAAAACCTATCAAACACTCAAAAACATGCAATACTTATATGTAAATCTGTCAAAACATGCACAAGGCATATATGCTGAAAACTACAAAATGCTGATGAAAGACCTTAGACCAGGTCTAGATAAGTGGAGAGACATATGGTTTTCACAGGTTAAAAAACTCACCATAGTAAAGATCTCAATTCTCCCCAAATTGATATATAGGTTTAATATAATTCCTAGCAAAAGCCCAGCAAGATTTTTTGGTAGATATAGATAAGATTATTCCAAAAGGAACTAGAATCGATAAAACAATTTTTAAAAAAGAAGATTAAAGTGGTAAGGATCAGTCTATTTGATTTCAAGACTTACTGTATAGTTTCAGAAATTATGACTTTGTGTCATTAACAGAGATGTCACATACAGATCAATGCAACTAGAAGTGGGAACCTAGGAATAGACTTACACCATATGCACAACTATGCAAATTTGCAAAAGAAATTCAGTAGCGTAAGGTTCGCCTTTTCAACAAATGGGACTGGAGCAATTGGAATGTATAGGCAAAAACAAATGAAATGAAATAAAATCCTAACCTAACTCTCACCCATTCAGTAGTAACACCAAATGGCAGATCATGGACTTAAATGTAACACTATAAATATTTTATTTAAAAAATAGGTAAAAACCTTTGGGACTTGACATAAAACCTATGAGCCATAAGAGGAAAAACTGATAAATTGGACTTGATCAAAATTAAAATATTTTCCTCTCTGAAGCACCCTGTTAAGAGACTGAAAAAGTGAGCCACAGACCGGGAGAAAAGAGCTATTATCTAGAATTTATGATGAACTTACTTTAAAACTTCAGCAGGAAGAAATAACTAACAATCAAATTAGAAAACAGGCAAAAGATATGGACAGTCATTTCACCAAATAATCACATGAAAAAATGTTCTAAATCATTAGCCATAAGGAAAATACAGATTAAAACCACATGGAAATATATCTATATACCTATCAGAATTACTAAAATAAAACGTAGTGGTAACACTAAATTCTGGCAAGAATATGGAGAAAATAGGTTCCATTGTAAATTTTGAGTTAATGTTTTTGTACAAGCTGTAAGGTTTAAGTTCAATTAATTTTTTCTTTTTTGCCTATAAATGTACAATTGCTCCACTACTATTAGTTGAAAAATCTAATGAAAGACATCAATCCAGTTCCTCTATGGACTTAGATTTGTACCTTTGCTGGTAAGACTGTGACATAGTACAGTCACTCCCGAAAACTTTCTTAAAAATGAATCATACAATTACCATACAACCAGGCTTTTACACTCATGGGCATTTTGCCCCAGATAAATAAAAACGTAGATCTACACAAAATACATGAATGCTCATAGCAACTTTATTCATAACTAGAGGCCCGATGCACGAAATTCGTGCAAGGGGCTCAGCCCTCGCAGCCCCGGCTTCCTCCAGAAGATCGTCCAGAAGGACGTCCGGAAGGTCTTCCGGCTGTCCGGTCTAATTAGCATATTACGTTTTTATTATTATAGATAGTCAAAAATTGAAAAAAAAACCTAGACGTCCTTCAGCAAATGAATGGTTAGGTGAAATGTGGCACTGTTGTTGGAGAAAAGCATGGATGGCCTTTCTCCGTTGCTAGTGGGAATGGGGTTCTTGGGGTGCTGCTGGAAAAAGCATTTCCGGAGGCCCCCGCGGGAGGATGAGATGTGGTAGAAAGCTTTATTTGCCTGGAATTACCGCCCTGGGTTTCCAAGTCCCATTTCCCTTAAAGCAGTCCTGGAAGATGTGCAATTCCCTAGGTCCAGTAGAGGGAGAAGCAAAGCCCATGTACAAAGTGTCCTTTCCAGGGAGGAGTTAGGTCTAGTTTAGTGTTGCAGCCCATTGGTCCATGGTGAGGGGTCCACATGGCCATGTGGGCGAATGCAGGGGAGCCAAGAGAGCATGCCCCCTGCAGCAAGAGTCCCAAGAGAGTAAGAGAGCAAGAGAGCAAACTCCTTTGTTTAGGGGATTAATTATCTCAAATCTTCCCACACTTGCAGTGGCCATAGTTACTCTGGCTAATGACCTCCCAAGTGTGACTGACAGGCCAGGACCTTCCCTGTGTTACCCAGACTTTACTGGATACGTGTCTTTTCTTCCCCTGTCCAGTCCCTTCCCCCAGCCATCTGTGAGGAATAGACCCGGGTAGTGTTAATCTGCAGCTTCCCAGCAAAGCTGCACCAATGGCATCTAACATTTGGCCTTCCCTTTGCTCCTTTCCAGTTATTCACAGTTACTTCATCACAGAGGTATCAGTGCATCACATCATGGAGCTTACTCAGCATTCAGAAGAATGAACTGTTGATGCACACAAAACTTGCATGAGTCTCTAGAGAGTTATGCTGAGCCACTATCAAATGGCTACTTGTGTGATTTTGTTTAGGTAATGCTCTTAAAATGATGAAAACATAGAAATGGAGAATCTGCTATTGGTGAAAGAAGGGTAGGGATGTGGGTGTGGCTACACAGGGACAACATGAGCCCTCTGAGGTTATGGAAATGTTCTGGAGAGAAAAACCCAAAGGTAAAGAATTTAACTGAGACTGTAGGTTTAGTTTTGTAACTGTTACTTTAGGCGGAACATATAATTGTACTCATTCTTTCTACCTTTATGGCCATTGGCGTTTAGAAGCTAAAAGAGTGCTGTAATGAAATTAGATATGTATTCTAGTCCAACTTCTGTTGCCTGCTAACTTGTGACCTTGGTCACTTCCTTGTCAGCTGGACTGTAGACTCCTCTGGAGGGCTCTGGAAGGATTAATCGCAGAAATCTTTTCCAGCTGTAGAATTTGATGGTTTCATGTTTCAATGCATCAAATGCATTTTAGTGTCTCAAAAGTACCCTCAGACATGCAAGAGTGGGTCTGTTGTTGTTTATCTTATGACATCAAGCATGTTTTGCATGGGTCATTTTAATGCTTAGAACTTAACCAGCATTTCTTTCAACAATGACAAAGGCTAAGACCCCAATTCTCCCCCTAGAAGTTCTTCAAGTACTGCTGCTGATCTCCCTCTTGTGCCCCTAAGACAGGGCTTTTCATTGCTCATGACAGTTTTTTAAAGGACTCATAACAAACATTGGTTAATAGGGTGGGGGAGAGGAAATACTTGTAGTACTTTAAATAACAAAGGTAAATATTTTAAAAAGAAAGGGAATTGGTGGTTTCAAGGTAGACTGTATTGCTGTGATTGACTTAAAAATACAATTTCTAATAGCTTTACCTTCTAGGGAATTCCATGGTACCATGTGAGGTATAGCTTTCATTTTGAAGTAATTTATTTATTTTTATTTTGGGTTGGCATCATGTAAAACCATGTTGATGTGATTTGAAAGCCCAATTTCTGAAGTTTTAAATGTATTTTGTGAACCCTTAAATTCCCCATCATTCTTCATCTAAATTGCTCACTGTTGATTTTCCCTAAATTCTGGGAGGGAGCTGCGAGCTCTACTTTCTCAGGGTTGTTTTCATAGCATTAAACACAGGACTACCTCGTTTCCAAGGCCAAAAGCAAGCCCACTGTAGTCTCTTTCCTTATGCCCTATAACACTGGGAAGAAAACACATAGTGAGATCACTTTAAGGTCTACTGCTGGGTTCCTTCTCAATTAACAGACATTTGTTAAACACTAGAGGCCCAGTGCACATGCACTGGTGGGGTCCGGCAGGCAAGGTCCCAATTGGGGCAGATTGGGGCTGGGCCTGTTGGGAGGAGGAGATGGCGGGAGGTTGGCCAGCAGGCCTGCCCCAATTGGGCCTGATCAGGGCCGGGCCGCTGGGGGAAAGGGCTGCGGGTGATTGGCTGGCAGGCCCCACCCCCGATTGGGGTTGGGGGCCAATTGGGGGCGGGAGCAGCCATGGGGAGGGGCTGTGGGCGGTGGGCTAGCTGGCCCCACCCATGAATGGGGTGGAGGGTGCCTATATGGTCCAGTGGCCTGGGGAAGGGGCCATGGGTGGTTGGCCGGCCGGCCCTGCCCCTGATGGAGTGGGGAGGCCTATCTGGGGTGGGGCTGGGTGAGGGGAGGGGCTACAGGAATTTGGAGGGCCAACCCCACCCTTTATTGGGGTGGGAGAGTGATCAGGGGTAGGGCCAGGGGGGAGGGGCTGCAGGCCAATCAGGGTGATGGGGGCCCATTTAGGATATAGCAAGCCTGTAGTAGGGGCTGCAGGAGGTTGGCTGGCCAGCCCTGCCCCTTATTGGGGTGAAGGGGTGTGATCAAGGGCAGGCCAGCTTGGGGAGGGGCTGTGGGCCTATCATGGTGGGGTGGGCTGATAGAGGGCGGGGCTGGCTGGGGGGAAGGGAGAGGACATTGGGCGGGTAGCCAGCTCTTGATCAGGGTGGGAGAATCTGATCAGGGGCAGGCCAGCAGTGGGGCTGTGAGGTTGGCCGCCCCCCCCCCCCCCCCCGCCCCCCAACCAGCCGG
The DNA here is from genome assembly GCF_951640355.1 of Cnephaeus nilssonii. Lineage (NCBI taxonomy): Eukaryota > Metazoa > Chordata > Mammalia > Chiroptera > Vespertilionidae > Cnephaeus > Cnephaeus nilssonii. The sequence continues at coordinate 47,422,826 of NC_137088.1, read as the reverse complement.
TTCGCTGACCACAGTGGGCATCATAGCAACCGATGGTTATGGTGGCTGGCTTTTTCTATATATAGACTACAGGCCTGTCAGGAGGAGGAGATGGCGGGGAGGTTGGCTGGCCAGAATTAGTGCATGGGGGCGGGGGGTCCCCCTCAGCCCAGCCTGCACCCTCTCCAATCCAGGACCCCTCAGGGGATTGGGCCTAAACCAGCAGTCGGACATCCCTCTCACAATCCAGGACCGCTGGCTCCTAACTGCTCACCTGCCTACCTGCCTGATCGACCCTAACTGCCCACCCTGCCAGTCTGATCACCCCTAACTGCCTCTGCCTGCCAGCCTGATCACCCCTAACTGCCCCCCTCCACCAGCCTGGTCGCCCCATGCAGCCTGCTATTCAGTCATTTGGTTGTCCTTCACTAACCTCCCCTGCCGGCCTGGTCACCTCACACAGCCTGCTGTTCAGTCATTTGGTCGTCCCTCACTAACCCCCCTGCAGGCCTTGTCGCCCCATGCAGCCTGCTGTTCGGTGGTCCATCTAGTTGTTTCTGTAGTGACGGCCCTGGTGTTTTATATATTAGGATTGTCTGCTGCCAGGAAGGTTGAGAAAGCATTTGCTTGCTTCCTTCTGTGGAGATCAGGACTTTGAAGTCAAGAACTAGGATCTTTATCCCTTTCCCACCTTGGTTAGCACCAGTGTCCTTCTTAACTGAGACTATTGACCTTCCCTTTGCTCCTTTTCAGAAAAGTATAAATGAGACATAAGTAATCTATCACTATGGGTATAGAAACCCCAATAGTAAGAATTTGCAAAAATCACAATTTCTCTTTCTACTCTTACAATTAATGACCCACTATCATGTGTAGACTGTTTTTTTTCTCATAGAGATGTAATCTTGGGAAAGAAATAATAGCTATAAACCAAGGTGTATATTATAGTGTATGTGAACATCATCTCTAGATTACTTATGTTTTCAAAGGCATTTTTATGCTCTGAAAGCTGTGAGTTTAATGTACTATATGCATTGGCATCGGGGGAACCAAAATGAAGTATCAGTTTGATTTAGGGTTGCCATGGAGAATATTTTAATGTTTCAATTCAATAGTTTATATTTATGTGTGCTTATACATACATACTTCAGCAGATTTCTAGTCTGGTGAATGTGTTTTAATTGACTATGAAGATGTAATAATAGCAATTCAAAATAAAGCCAACAAGCAAAAAAAAAAAATACACATTTCAATTTTATTTTGCAACTGTGTAAGGGAAAGCATTTTAAAAGAGCTGCACACATTTTTCTGCATAGCAATCTTTTATGATGTTTTTGATATGTTTATTGATGTTATTCATCCTTTGATTCCTTGCCTTCATTAGTCGGTATTTATAATTTCTTGGGTGTAGGCTCTCTTGGACACAATTTAATTACATCTAATTAGAATTAGTTTGCCCATCTGTTTTCGAAGGCACTCTTAGAGCAGGACCTACTATAAAGGCTTAGTTTTAAAAGTTTTTTTAATTAAAAGCTCAAGAGCAGTGAGCAGCAGCCAACACCGAAGTCAGAGTGGGTCCACTTGACATTCCCAGGTTTCTTCACTCTTCCTCCTGAAGGGAAAGAGCACCCCCACTTGTTGAGGATAAACTTCAGGCTTGACCCTGTGGTAACCTGGAGTTGATGATCAACTACAGTATAATGTTCATCTTCAGTTAGAGCTATTATTTCTAATTGAATCTTTCACAGTAACCTCATGGAAAACTATGTTTTCATTGACTTTTCAATATTTCGCTTTGAAGGTGAATGTAGTGTTGGGATATTGTTGTGGCTGTTCTCACTGCCAGTGTTGCCATCTGGGTCCTAACTTGACTAAAATTGTGTGGAGTCAGACGTGAGAACTTCAAGTAATGGCTCTCATCTTAGCTGGGCATTAGTATCACTTGGTATTTATGTTTGTTTCCTGGGGATTCCATGATAAATTACCCTAAACGTGGTGGCTTAGAACAACAGGAATTTATCCTCTCACTGTTCTGGAGGCTAAAATCAAGGTGTGAGCAAGGCCATTCTCCCTCTGAAGATGTTAGGGGAGAATCCTTTGCCTCTTGCAGCTTCTGGTGGCTCCTGTTGTCCTTTGGCTTGTGACACCCTAGCTCCAGTCTTTGCCTCTATCTTCTCCTCCATGTGTCTCTGTGTCCAAATCTCCCCTCATTTTTCTTAAAAAAAAAAGACCACTCATTGGATTTAAGGCCTGCCCAAAATGCTGAATGATTTCATCTTCATATCCGTGATCAATCATATCTGCAGAGACCCTAGGGTCAAGTCAAAGCCACCTCCAAGTAAAGAAATGTGGGATGAGGCCACCTGGTTTTCTTAGGTTCTTCAGGCATTTATATTTGACTCAACTTCTCCATCCCCATCCACCTCCTGGACCGAAATGCTGAGACACAGAACCTTAGTCAGTGCCCCATCCCTTCTCCCCACCCCTACATCCTCTCCCGCTTCCCCTCTCTCCTGTTGGTATTCATTTTAGTTACATCATTTCATGTCTAGGAAGTTGGCAAATATAGTATTTGAAACAGAACTCATTTGGAGAGACAGTGTAATACAGCAAATGAAATATATAGGCTTTGGAGCTAGAAAGAGCAGATTTATCCATTCTAGACCTTCCCTCTGTATGAGATGTAAGCAAATCATTTAACATCTCTGATATTAGTGTCTATGTCTTGCTGTGAGAACTGGAGACATTCCACTTCCAAGCTCACTCATAAGGTGGTTGGCAGGATTCAGCTCTTCTAGGGTTGCTTTGCTGTTGGCCTCAGTTCCTAACCACAGGAGGCCCCACGGGGTAACTTGCTTTCTATGATGCAGCAAGTGAGAGGGGCCAGAGGAAGAAAGTGAGGAAGATAGTCTCTGTAAACAAATCTTGGAGTTAACATCCTAATATCTGTGCCACAGTCAGTTTGTCGAAAAACAAGTCACTGGGTCCAGCCCACCCTCAGACGAAGAGGGGATTACACGAGGGTGTGGATCACACAAGGTACAGTCATTAAGAGCCACCAGAGAAATTGTCTTCCCCCAAATCAGTATTTTCCTTTGGAGCGTCTCTTCCTATTTCTAGTTTGGGGTCCTGCTGACTCTCATCTTCTGCCACATCTTCTGAGCACAGAGGGGCCGCATGTCAAATTGGAATACGGAAGCCAGAGAGTTTAGGGTCGGCTTGGGAAGCCACACAGAGCATCAGGAGCAGTGTTGTGATAAGAACCTCAACCAGCTGATATCCTGGTGGGTCATTATCTCCTGAGTTATTTTGCTACATGATTACACATGAACGATGGAGCTTCAGAAATAAACCACTGTAGTGGGCCAGGAGGGAGCAATCCGAGCAGTCATTTAGAATGTGCTGCTGCAGAGAGAATTGTTAAATGGCTGTTCTTTGGAACCACTTTACCAAGCTATAGTTTGTATAATAAGCCATAGCAGCTACACTCTCATTCCTTGTTCTAAACACCCCGTTCTGAAGCCACCATTTCAGGAGGAGATTCTTGGGAGAACACTGAGTATCGTTTCTAGGCATTTCCAGTTCTACATAATTAGAATAAAAAGACTTTCAAGTGGGCTGCAGGTTTTAGCTTGTTACATAAATAAGTTTACAGGAATCTCAAATGCTTCACAGAAATCTGACAGCAACTATAAAAGGCTTTTGAACATTTTTGTTGCCAAAGTCCTAGGGATTGCTGGAATCTTAAATAGCCCGTTTTAAGCTCCAATTCAGAAGCTTTTTGTCATGTTTAATAATGTGGTGAATAATTCCCTTTCTGTTAGTCATTTTCTCTTTTATAATCCACAAGGATCTTTGAGCCATAGAATGGATATTTTCTGGAGCTATAAATTAAAGGTCCTTTCGATCCAAAACTTAAAATGGCCTTTTAATGTACCACTTCTGTAAATCCATTTATCTAGGTCTAAAGATTCATTAAAATCCATTTAAATGAAAGCATTACATAGGTATATGTCCAGTTCAAGGGGTGATCATTTTGAAATGCCATGGAAGACATTAGAGATTCCTGTGTACAGTAGGAAATTTAACAGGGACAAAATTATATTATTTGTAGGGGATATTAAAACTAATCCCCATTTTCTTTTTTCTTCCATTTTGTTTGAAAGTATGAGGATAATTAGAAGTTTAGTCCAGGGTCCAGTGACCCCATTGGGTTCATAGATAGTGTTTATGAGATCTGTGAACTTGGATGAGAAAAAATTACATTGTCATTTACACTAATCCCTAACTGGAATTTAGCATTTCTTTCAAGTGTGAATGTATGCATAAGACCACAGTTAACATTGGCAGTAGTTGTAATGTTGTCACCAATAAAAATCACAGATTTGTATAATAACAAATTGGAGGCCAAATTATAGTTATTACAAATATCTCAAAATATCATTTGGCTTATCACTCCTTTGGACATATAGTAATTATTAGACCTGCTATTTGGTCTTATTATTTAATATCACAATAAAGTAGCACATATTACTATATCACAAATAGGTTTTTAAATATTCTGATAGCTGGATTTCAGTTTAATTTGTAGTCTCTGTAATATTATGCACTTTTTTATTTAAAAATATTATTCTTAGAAGAAGTACATAGGCTTCATCAGATGCCAAGAGGGGCCCAGGTACAGATGGACAGAAAGACAGACAGACACACACATACACACACGTTAGATTCTAGAAGGCATGTATTGGGTGGATAAAAGTAGATTTACAGTGTGAGTACACAAAACAGAGTTTATTCTCGTATTATTATTTATTATTATTTTGCATTATTTGTATTACAACCGTAAACCTACTTTTGCCCACCATTGTGGAATGAATGAGGAGACCCGAATCCATTGATCAAGTGCTGGATAATAGGCACTTTAAATAGATGATGCCTTTTAATCTTTCCACCAGCCCCATGAGGTAGAGGTCCTCATCATTGGCATTTTGCAAATGTTGGTTCAGAGAATGAAAGGGCGTGGTAACTGCCCTCCCAGGATCCTCACCTTTTCGTGTTCACCCCCTTGTGAAGTCCCTTTCCACACTGTATCAGGTTGATCTCTGACCAATATCAGACAGTGGAAGCAATCATGTGTTCCTTGTGAGGCTGGGTCATGAAATATTTCTCACTTGGGGGAAGCTCATCCCCATACTGAGAACACTGAAGCAGCCCTGTCTGGGGAGGTCCTTGTGGCAAAGAATGAGGTCTCCTTCCAAACCCCCACACCAGCTTCTCACACGTGTCCGAGCCATTTTTGCAGTGATCTTCCGGCTCCAGTCAAGCCTGCAGATTATTCCAGACCTGGTAGGCATTGGACTCCTGCCTCCAGAGACGGAACCAGAACCACTGAGCTGAGTCACTTCCCAAACTGCTCACCTACAGGACCTGCGTGAGATGATGATCACTTATGGCTGTTTTATGGCTTGTTAAATAGATAACTGATACTCAGGGCTCATGTAGCTGTGCCGTGGTCACATTACTATTAAATGACAGAGGTGGGATGGGAACCTAGCTGTTGCTGATGAAGTGTTAGCAGGACAGCTGTGCTCTGAGACACTCAGAGAACCCTGTATCCCTTCTCCTTTCCTTCTCTCCTCTCCTCTCTTCCTCTCACGAACCATATGTATGTAGTAATGAGTCATCTGTCTCCTCACTTGATCCTCTTAACTTCTTAGAGGAAATCAAACAGTGTCACAGAAACACCACATACAATTTATGAAGCAATAACTGTGTTCTAAACAGGGTTCTAAGTGTAGAAGTCAATCCCAGTAATAATCAGGCATGTTACACTCTTGCCAGCCTAATGTGACAGGAAATAAATGAAATTTCACTTCATCTTCAAATAACCTTGTTAACTAGGTCAAGAGGCAACATGTCTCCATTTTAGAGATGGGTTGGTTGAGTTCAGTGTTGAAAGGACTTGCTAAACAACATGGTTTTTTCTCTGTTAGAAGCAAGAGTAGAACCAGTTTCTTCTGATATGAGTTAATCTTCTATTCTGCTTTATATGCAAGAATAAAGAGAAAAGAGTAACCAGGCTAATTTGGACAGTATTTATTTGAAATAATGCCTTCTCTACTTGTATAGATACGAAATTATTTGAGGCCTTTACATATTTTCTTGCAAGAACTCAGGTAAAGGCCATTTTACTTTAAATTGATATTTCCAAATTGGGGGGAAGCAAAGTGAGTTGGATTGTGAATTGATCTCTGGATTATCTCTTGACCTTTTGGTGACATTAAAATGAGAGAAAACGAAATGAAATGATGTCTCCACATTGTTCTAAGCCATTAATATAAAAACGTACTTGAAATACCACACACAAAATTTCCCTGTTGCTCTTCTGTTTGATTTTAAATAACATTTTCATTATTGTTTCTATAGTAAGTTAGCCTGATAGTTAGAAGGAAGACTCATCAAAATATAATTAAACTTGTAAATATCAGTTTATTTGAGAGAAAGATTGGGTACCGTGAGAATTATAGTAAATTACTTAGCTAATATGCACTAATATTGAAAATGTCCTTTATAAGTACTTTATTTAAAAAATCAATTGCATTCAATAAAATTGCATATTGTCAAGGGACTTAGAAAAGAGAAAGACACATAAAAATGCATTTATTTGAGAGACACACTCAATTCATATTACATTCATAAAGTTAATTTCCCAAGCTTACTCAAAGCTTCTAGAAGTCATTTACAAAATGACAGTAATCCACAGAAAAGTAGCCAAAGAGCATTGTGGCATATTATGTTTTCCCCAAATGGCCACAACTCTATTTTCAGTACCACATCTTCTACTAGAATTTTGCTATTCTCAATAAAGGGTGAAACTTTGTAATTGCCTCTATGAATGGGTCGCACCTAGTGTGTTCATTTGTTCTCCGTTCCCCCCCGCCCCATCATTCCTTCTCCCTCTCCCCATCCCTCTTCCCTCCTTCTTCTCCCTTCACCCCCCTCCTCCCCTTGGGATGCTTTTTTTCCCTGGAATCCAACCCCCTTGTTGTGAGGGGACTCTAACCACTGAAGAGGATGGCCATGTGGGGTGTGTTCTAACCCCTGCCAAGGTCTCAGGTGAAGGCCAGCATCAAATACGAGACATCCTAAGTCCTCTTTTAAAAACTTCTCACTGGTTAAGTCAGACCCAAATGAAATAATCTCCCCAAATTAAACTCAACTGATTAGAAACTTTAATTACATCTGTAAAATTCTCTTCACACAGCATGTAGATTAGTGTTTGAATAACGGGGACCGTAGTTCAGCTTTGCCAGTTGACACATTAAAACCTATAACAGGCACCATGAAAGTATCATAATTATAAATACACATTGCATTAGCTATATGATTCTCCCCTTCTGTAATGTAACTAAAAGATATACTTCTAGGAAGGGTGAGGTAACAGATCCCTGTGATAACTCATGGTTAAACCTTTTGGACATTGTTCATGAAACCTTACTCGAGTTAATTCACCTCTCAAAAACCCTGGCACAAGCAGTGAAGTTTGCTCAATTTATTATATTTGATACTCCCCATGTTTAAAATTACATTTTCAAGTCCTTAAAGTGAAGAGGCTTTTGCTCCATCATTAAATGTTGCTATAATTTGCTGTAAGTTCCACCCCAGCCTGTCACAGGCAACTCAAATAAGCCTTGGTTTGTACATATTCATGAGAGAGATGTTGATTTGTTTTTTTAAAATCATACACAGGTGCTTGATGGAGGACAAAGTATTATTTTTAAAGCGTTAGAAACATGACTATAATACACATATAGATAAATATGTCACACATTCTACTGTCTTTAATGAGGAAAACAATGTGGTGAAGGAGCATTTTGAGGACCTTGGGTACTTACAATTGTTTTGTTAACAGAGAGAAGGGGAAATAATATTGAATAAGATTGCTAGGTTAGCCCGGTCGGCATGGCTCAGTGATTGAGTGTTGACCTATGAACCAGGAGGTCATAGTTCTATTCCCGGTCACAGCACATGCCCAGTGGCAGACTTGATCCCCAGTTTAGGGCATGCAGGAGGCAGCCTATCAATAATTCTCATCATTGATGTTTCTATCTCTCTCTCCCTCTCCTTTCCTCTCTGAAATCAATAAAAATATATTTTTTAAAAAGATTGTTAGGTTAAACAAAAGACTGGTTAATAACAAAACCATAACCTTTGTGGCTATCTTTTGTAGTAGATAAAAATTTATGAGTTAATCTGTATCTTTACAAATAGCTGAATAATAATCGGAAAGTACACAGTGATGTTAGACACAGGTACATTCTAAGAGATAAGTAAATCCTTAGGTGGGCTTCTTAAATAATACCCTAGTATATTATTGGAAAAACATGCCACTTACCTAATTTCCAAGTATATGATAATTTTTCTTAACAAGGGCCATATTAATTTTTGTGTCATAATAAGTGCCACAAATTCTTGGAGAAGCCTGTGTTATCCTAGACACATGCTATCAAATGAATCTTATATAATCTCTTAATTCTTCAAATTATTCTGAAACAATAGGTGTAAATTTTTAAAGAAGGTGAGAAAAATAAGTTATAAAAATTTAGCTAAATTTTAATTTAGCTAAATTTTAATAAAACATCAATACCATAATTTTTCAATGTGTTTTCACTCTGTAAATAGGGAAAAGTGATGGTAAACTAACAAAATTTTGGTTACTTTGTAGATGAGCTGCTTTGGAAGTATAGTCAAATAGGATAGATTCCAGAATTAACCCAATAGAGCAATTTGAAATTTAACTTTATCTGCCAATAACCTCAGTTTTGCTGCAGTCACATAATCTGGGAACTGTATTCAGTGAGGTTATTCTGGTTCCATTAACATTTTGTCTAATTTCCACCTCAACAGCTACTTCCCACTTGTCTTTGCACTTACCACTTGCCAATGTCACAGAATGAACTGCAAAGATTCTTAAATTTAATTGACACCCATTTTCAAGAAATAAGTGTTTCGTCATGAAGGGTATTTTTAGATTTATGGTAAATTTGTTCTCATTTTTAGTTTGTTCTTCAGACAAATAGTGTAATATATACTAGTCTTTCTTATTATTATTGAATATTTTCTACTACATCAATCTTTTTATGATTCTGAAATGCCAGCTTCAGTTTTTTTATTAATTCATACTGACCCTGTGCAAAGCTGTCTATCTCGACTTAATGGCTATTTAGAATGTATGGATGGCATTCCCGTGCCATTAATGTTTAATGAATTGGCTCCTGATCCAACCGAGCCTAATAAAGGTAACCACAGAATGCATTGTCTTTCTGCAGTGCCCTAGAAACTTTTCATAATCCCTGTTGTATACCTTTGGCCTGTAGTCTCCTTTTTTGCCTCTTTCCTTGCACCATCTTTCAACCCCTGTTTCATTATTTAGCCCAAATGAATACATTTCCACACTTACTTTCTCCACATCAGGATGACAGTCATCTCGGTAGAAACTTGACTAAGTACCAGCCTATATAATTCCTGGAGAAACAGGAACCTTCCTACACATTGAAAGGATGTAGAAGTATGTACAGAATAACATGTAACAAAATCAAGGTTTCTCCTCAGAGGACATATTTCTAGTGGACCCGACATTTTGTGGCTGAATTTGTTGAAAACAAAATTTGGGTTTTAGAAGTAGATAAGGGTGATGGATGCATGACTTTGGGAATATACTGAGAACCACTGAATTTTATGCTTCAAAAGAGTAGATTCTATTGTATGTGAATTATATATCTGTCTGTATACAATCGTACACGTATGCATGAGGACAGTGGCGGGGAGGTAAGGGCAGAGCGTGGGATGGGAACCGGGTGGAGGGGAGCTATGGGGGGAAAAAGAGGAACAATTGTAATAATCTGAACAATAAAGATTTATTTAACAAAAAAATAAAAAAATAAAGGATAAAGAAGTAAAAATGTAAAGAAAAAATATGTATTTTGGGACTGAATGAGTTGAAGGAGCAAAGCTGAGCATCTGCTGACATTATAAACACATATGTATGTGTATAGACACACACATTTTACCTGTTGCTAACTTTCAAATCAATTTTCCATATCTCTAATGAACGGATTTTGGCATGCTTATGAAATCCACCCAGTCTGACATTTTTGTTACTGAAGAACCTAAATGAGGCCATATCTACACCAGTATTTGCTCTTTATAAAATCCTTCTTCATTGAGGTTGGCTTGGTTCTGAGGGAATTTGGCTCTGCCATCCATTGCCTCTAAACAGCTTGCCATCCCCCCCGTTCTTTCAAATCCAAGCCCTATTCTTAGAACCAAACCTATTTCAAACTAACTGTTGTATCCAACTTGGAGTTCCATATACCTTGTTGTAGAAGACTGAAGAAACCCAAGCGACACTTAGAGAAATGGAGTTACACAGTTTTATTACGCCAGTGGTCTCAGAGGAGTCGCCTCCAGAGTTTGAGCAAACCCATATGGTGGAAGCTCTTCTTTATACCCCTTTGGCTTCTTTGTCCCCCAAATATGGATCATACTTCCGGACCTTTCACGGGCCTTGCAAAGAACCCTGTGTGTTGGGATGGGGGCCTTGAGACCATATCTAAGGGCCTGGCCTGGCGCCAGTGCTGATAACCCCCTCTGGGGGTTCATGGTTTATGGCCTCTGTAAAATGTGAGCATTTAGGTAACAGGTCTTTCAAGACCAGATTGTGGAGGAAAGGGGCAGTGACTTAATTATAGGTTATCAAGAATGTACATTAGGTTACTGCACAGATTCAGATTGCTAGCCCCCCAAACATCAGGGTTACAATGGAATTAGCCTTTTAGCCTTCTCAATCTAAAACCAGTGACTGAATTTTAAACCCACTAAGAATCTTAATAGCTGTTTGAAATGAGGATTTCTTATTTCTGGATCCCCTCAGAATGCTTCTTCCTCCCTCCCCTCTTCTTTTCCTTCCTTTCCTTTAAAAATCAATAATTTATTTTTCAGAACAGACTTAGCACAGAAAAATTGAACAAATAGTACAGAGTTCTCATAACCTCCCTTCACCCCATAGTTTCTCTTATTATTAATATCTTACATTAGTGTGGTACATTTGTTTGTTATAATTAATGAACCAATATTGACACATTATTATTAACTAAAACCTATAGTTTTCATTAAGGTTCATTCTTTGCACTGTACAGTTCTGCAGATTTAGAAACATACATATTATGTATTCAACCATTTATAGTATTTTGTAGAACAGTTTTACTGCCCCAAAAATTCTTTGTACTTTACCTATTTATCCCCTTCTTTCTCTTGACCTCTGGGAGGTTTCTCTACAGTTTTGTCTTTTCCAGAATGTCAGGTAGTTAAAATCATACTTGGTGCAGCTGTTTCAGACTGACTTGTTTCACTTAGCAATATGCTTTTAATGCTTTTCCATGTCTGTGCATGACTTGGCAGCTCAATCTTTTTATCACAGAATAATGTTCTGTTGTATGGATATGACACAGTGTGTTCATATATTTCACCTGTTGAAAAACTTCTTAGTTGCTTTGAGTTTTCAGCAATTATTTGAATAAAGTTGCTATTAAAATTCCTGAGTAGGTTTTGTGTGGACTTTAGCTTTCAATGCAATTGGGTAAATTCCTAGGAGTTTGATCACTGGATTCTGTGGTAAGACTGTGTTTAGATTTATGAGAAACTGCCAAACTGTCTTCCAAACTGTCTGTACCACTTTGCCTTTGCACCAGCAGTGAATGAGAGTTCCTTTCACTCTGCATCTTTGCCAATATTGGGTGGTGTCAAGTTTTTTGGATTTCAGCCATCCCAATAGTTGTCTAGTGGTATCTCAGTGCTGTTTTAGTTTGCTATTTCCCTAATGACGTGTGATGTTGAGCATCTTTTCTGATGCATATTTGCCATCTGTTTATCTTTGGGGAGGTTTCTTGTCAGATCTTTTGCCAATTTTTGAGTTATTTCTTATTGTTGAGTTTTAAGAATTCTTTGTATATTTTGGATACAAGTCTTTTATCAGGTATGTGTTTTGCAAATATTTGCTCTCTGTCTGTGGCTTGTCTTTTTGTCCTATTAACTGTGTCTTTTTTAAAGCAGCCATTTTTATTTATTTATTTTTATTTTTATTGTTTTCAGAGAGGAAGGAAGGGGAAGACAGGGAGAGAGAGAGAGAGAGAGAGAGAGAGAGAGAGAGAGAGAGAGAGAGAGAGAGAGAGAGAGAGAGAAACATCAATGACGAGAGAGAATCATGGATCAGCTGCTTCCTACATGCCCCCACTGGTTAGGGGCATGCAGGAAGAGATTTATTCTTTGACTCATGTGCCCTTGATCAGTAATCAAACCAGGAACCCTTCAGTCCACAGGCCAACACTCTATCCACTGAGCCAAACCGGCTAAGACCAGACATTTTTAATTTTAATAAAATCCAAATTATCACTTTTTTCACTGATGGATCATTCTTTTGGTGTTGTATAAATAAATTTATTGCCAAACCAAGCCTAAATTTTCTTCTGTAATCTCCCAGAAGTCTTACAGGTTTTCATTTTACATTTGATTCTGTGATGTCTTTGGTGTTAAGTTTTTAAAAGTATAAGTTTTAAAAATGGATGTCCACTTGTTCCAGCCTATTTGTTGATGATACTGTCCTTTCGCTATTGAGCTGGCTTTTTGCTCCTTTGTCAAAAACAAGTTCCCTATATTGATGTGGGTCTATTTCTGGGCTCTCTTCTATGTTCCATTGATGTGTCTATTCTTTCAGCAGCACCATGCTGCCTTAATCACTGTCGCTGTGCAGAAAGCCTTGAAGTTGATTAGTGTCAGTCCTCCAATTTTGTTCTTCAGTATTATTGGCTATTCTGGATCTTGTGCCTTTCCACATGAAATTTATAGTCAATTTATTTATATTCACAGAATAACTTGTTGGGGTTTTATTGAGATTTCATTGGATCTATAAGTAAAGTTGGGAAGAACTGAAATCTTATCAATATTGAGTCTTCCTGTCCATGAACATGGAATATCTATCCAATTATTTATATCTTCTTTTATTTCTTTCATCAGAATTTTGTCTTATTTCTCACTAGAGGCCCAGTGCACGAAATTCGTGCACGGGGGTGTGTGTCCCTCAGCCCAGCCTGCACCCTCTCCAATCTGGGACCCCTCGAGAGATGTCCGACTGCCCGTTTAGGCCCGATGCCTGTAGGATCAGACCTAAACGGGCAGTCGGACATCCCTCTCACAATCCAGGACTGCTGGCTCCCAACTGCTCGTCTGCCTAGCTTCCTGATTGCCCCTAACCACTTCTGCCTGCCAGCCTGATCACCCCTAACCACTCCCCCGTCAGCCTGATTGATGCCTAACTGCTCCCCTGCCAGCCTGTTTGCCCCTAACTGCCCTCCCCTGCAGGTCTGGTCACCACTAACTGCCCTCCCCTGCAGGCCTGGTCATCCTTAACTGCCCTCCCCTGCAGGCCCAGTCGCCCCCAACTTCCCTCCTCTGCCAGCCTGGTCACCCCTAACTGAGCTCCCCTGCAGGCTTGATTGCCCACAACTGCCCTCCTTTGCAGACCTGGTCCCTCCCAACTGCCCTCCCCTGCTGGCCATCTTGTGGTGGCCATCTTGTGTCCACATGGGGGCAGTCATCTTTGACCACATGGGGACAGCCATCTTGAGTGTTGGAGTGATGGTCAATTTGCATATTATTATTTTATTAGATAGGATTAGATAGGATAGAGGCCTGGTGCACAGGTGGGGGCCCGCTGGTTTGCCCTGCAGGGTGTCCCGGATCAGGGTGGTTGTTCCCTTGGGGTATGGGGCAGCCTGGGTGAGGGGCCTGTGGTGGTTTGCAGGCTGGCCACGCCCCCTGGTGACCCAAGTGGAGGCCCTGGTATCTGGGATTTATTTATCTTCTATAATTGAAACTTTGTAGCCTTGAGTGGAGCCAAGCCTCCTGCTTGCTCTGTGGCCACAGCCATTTTTGTTGGGATTTATTTATCTTCTATAATTGAAACTTTGTAGCCTTAAGTGGAGGCCAAGGCAGGCTAGGGCTGCGGAAACTTGGCTTCCTCCATCGCCTGGACTACTCAAGCCTCCTGCTCTCTCCAGCTCTGTGGCTGCCGCCATTTTTGTTGGGATTTATTTATCTTCTATAATTGAAACTTTGTAGCTTTAAGCGGAGGCCAAGGCAGGCCAAGGCTGCGGAAAGCTTGGCTTCCTCCATTGCCAGGGAAATCCAAGCCTCCTGCTCTCTCCGTGGCTGCAACCATCTTGGTTGGGTTAATTTGCATACTTGCTCCTGATTGGCTGGTGGGCGTGGCTTGTGGGTGTAGTGGAGGTATGATCAATTTGCATATTACTCTTTTATTAGATAGGATAATGATCCTATTTGTTAGATACCTAAATATTTTGCTTATTTATGCTAATGTAAATGGCATTGTGTTTCAAATACAAATCCCAATTGTTCTTTGCTTGTATGAGTGAAAGCAGTTGACTTTTTATGTTAACTTTTATCCTGTAACATTATTATCACCACTTATTAGTTCCAGAAATATTTTTTTGTCAATTTTTAGGAATTTTCTAAATAGACAATCACATCATCTGAAAAGAAAGACAGTTCTGTTTCTTTATTCCCAATACTAGAGGCCTGGTGCATGAAATTCATGCACGGTGTGTGTGTATATGTGTGTGTGTGTGTGTGTGTGTGTGTGTGTGTGTCCATCCCTCAGCCCGGCCTGCACCCTCTCCAATCTGGGACTCCTTGGGGGATCGGGCCTAAACCAGCAGTCAGACATCCTTCTCACAATCCGGGACTGCTGGCTCCTTACCGCTTCTGCCTGCCAGCCAGATCGCCCCTAACTGCTCCCCTGCCAGCCTGATTGACGCCTAACTGCTCCCCTGCCGGCCAAATCACCCCTAAATGCCCTCCCCTGCCAGCCCGACTGCCCCCAACTGCCCTCCCCTGCTGGCCTGATCTCGCCCCTAACTTCCCTCCCCTTCTGGCCTGATCTCGCCCCCAACTGCCCTGCCCTGCTGGCCTGTTCTTGCCCCCAACTGCCCTCCCCTGAAGGCCTTATGGGCCCAAACTGCCCTCCTCTGCCGGCCTGGTCGCCCCTAACTGCCCTCCCCTGCTGGCCGGGTTGCCCCCAACTGCCCTCCCCTGCTATCCTGGTTGCCCCTAACTGCCCTCCCCTGCTGGCCTGGTCACCCCCAGCTGCCCTCCCCTACAGGCCTGGTCGCTCCCAACTGTCCTCCCCTGCCAGCCTGATCTCGCCCCTAACTGCCCTCCTCTGCTGGCTTGATCTTGCCCCCAACTGCTCTCCCCTGCTGGCCTGATGGCCCCCAACTGCCCTCCCCTGCCGACCTGGTCACCCCAACTGCCCTCCCCTGCCGGCTTGATGGCTCTCAACTGCCCTCCCCTGCCGCCTGGTCGCCCCCAACTTCCCTCCCCTGCTGGCCTGGTTGCCCCAAACAGACCTCCTCTGCCGGCTTGGTCACCCCCAACTGCCCTCCTCTGCAGGCCTGGTCCCCCACAACTGCCCTCCCCTGCCGGCCATCTCTGGTGACCATATTGTGGTGGCCATCTTGTGATGACGTTGTGCGACACCACCTAGGCTTTTATTATATAGGATGTTTACCTTTTCTTATTGCATAAGCTAGGACTTACTGTATACCGTTGAAAGAAGTGGTGAGAGGAATTTGGAATTAATATTAAGGCAATAGTATTCATTTCTTGTGGCTGCTGTAACAAATTACCACAAACTGGTGGCTTAAAATAACAGGAATTTATTGCCTTCCAGTTATGGAAGCCAGAAGTCCAAAATCAAGGCATCACCAGATCTACACTCCCCAAGGCCTTAAGGGAAAATCTATTCCTTGTCTCTTCCAGTTTGTGGTGGCTCCTGGAGTATCTTGGATATTGACTGCATCATTTCCATCTCTGTCTCTCTGGTCACACTGGCTTCTCCTCTGTGTGTCTATGTTGTTTCCCTTACCTCTCTCTTATAACAACATTTTAATTGTATTTAGGGCCCACTAAAATAATCCAGGGTAATCTTATCTAAAAACCTTTAATCTTATTGTTCCAAAAATCCTTTTTTCCCCAAATAAGCTAATGTTTACAAATTTTAAGAATTAGGGCTTGATATCTTTGGATGGCCATTATTCAACTTACCATAATGATCTTTGAAAAGAACTAGCTTTCGGTTTTGTTCTTTTTCTCTAAATCTTGTTTTCAATATAATTGATTTCTGCTATAATTTTTATTACTTCTTCTAATTACTTTAGGTTTCAATTGCTTTTCTCTCTCTGGTTTTCTAAGGTGAGAGTTTAAATTATTGGTTTAGATATTTCTTCTTTTCAAATATATGTTTTCAGCCTTAAATTTTCTGCTAAGCGCTATTTTCCTTGCATTCCATAAATTTTGATAAGCTGCATTTTTATTTAGTTCAAAATATTTTTAAAATTGTTTTGAGATTTATTCTTTGACTCATGTAGTTTAATTCCTGTGTAATATAAGAGTAGGTGTTGTATGATTTATATTTTTTTAGATTTGTTAAGATGTGTTTTATGGCCCAGGATGTGATCTGTCTTGGTGAATGTGCCATGTGAGCTTGAGGAGAATGTGTAATTCTGCTGTTGATAATGAAGTATTCTATATATGTCCTTTAGACTCAACTGATTGATGATGCTGTTCACTTCAACTATATACTTACTGACTTTTTTCCTGATGGATCTATCAATTATTGATAAGGGTTGTTTAAGTCTCTAACCATAAGAGTGATTTGTTTTTCTATTTCTATTTGCAGTTCTATTAGTTTTGCCTTGTGTATTTTGATGTTGTATTTTTAATGCACACATTTTATTTATTATTTATTTATTTATTTATACAGCTGGCATCTTTATCATCATGTAATACCCCTCTTTATCTGCCTTGTCTGAAATTAATATGGAAAGCTACTCCAGCTTTTGATGGTGTTAGCAGGGTGTATTATTCTGCGTCCCTTTATTTTTAACATATCTGTGTCATTACATTTAGAGTGGATTACTTGTACACCACATATAGTTGAATCCTGGTGTTTTTTATTTTCATTCACTCTGGCAGTCTCTGTCCTTCATTTGTGTTTTTAGAACATTTACCTTTAAAGTTATTGTTGATATAGTTAGATTAATAGCTACCCAATTTGTAACTGTTTTCTAGTCTTTGCACTTTTTCTTATTTCTTTTTTAATATTTTATGTTCTTAATTGAGAATTTTATATCATCCCATTTTAAATTCTGTATTAGCATATCAATTATATTTTTATCTTTTTTTGGAGAAATATTTTATTATTTCCTTTGCTTGTACATTGCATATCTTCATAAGTTCATTACATTTTTCCTGCAGTTCTCTTCTTTTTTCTTTCTTTATTGTTTAAGATATTACATATGTGTCCTTATCCCTCCATTGTCCCCCCACCCCTCCCCACTCATGCCCTCACCCCCCTGTTGTCTGTGTCCATTGGCTAGGCTTATATGCATGCATACAAGTCCTATGCTTGATCTCTCCCCCTTACTCCCACCCTCCCCTACCTTCCCTCTGAGGTTTGATGGTTTGATCGATGCTTCTCTGTTTTGGGATCTGTTTTTGTTCATCACTTTATGTTGTTCATTATATGAAAACATGCTCAAAGTCACTAATCATCTGAGAGATACAAATCAAAACAACAATGTGGTACCATCTCACACCTGTCAGAATGGCTATCATCAACAAATCAACAAATGACAAGTGCTGGGGAGGATGCTGAGAAAAAGGAACCCTTGTGCACTGCTGGTGGGAATGCAGACTGGTGCAGCCACTGTGAAGAACAGTATGGAGTTTCCTCAAAAAGTTAAAAATGGAACTCCCATTTGACCCAGTGATCCCACTTCTAGGAATATATCCCAAGAAACTAGAAACACCAATCAGAAAGCATATATGCACCCCTATGTTCATAACAGCACAATTTACCATAGCCAAGATTTGGAAACAGCCTAAGTGCCCATCACTTTTATTTTTTAAAGTTTCAGCATTTGCCATTGTGTTTTCATTTTACACTTCTACTTAATTTAACTCTTCTTTCAGATACCCTTGTACTGCTTCATGTGTAGTACGTGTACTTTATAACGAGGTATTCTCTCTTTTTTCCCTTCTATCCCATTTAGAATTACTCTTACCCATTTCTTTTATGCATATGTTCTAATCATCCAATACAATGTTTTTATTATTTTGAACTATTGCATATTAGATTAACTAAGAATAAGAGAAACAAAGTATTTTATTTTACGTTTATTTTTTCTTTGATACTCTTTTTTATGTATATTAAATTTCTAACCTATGCCATGTTTTCATCTCTGAAAAACTTCTTTTATTGTTTACAAGGCAACAACTCCACTGTTGATTTAAAAAAACAACCTTCAGTTTTTATTTGTTTTAGACAGTTTTTAGTTCTCTTTCACTTTTTAACGATAATTTTGCTGAAACAGAATTTGATTGATGAATTCTAAAAAATATTTTAAGCCCAGCCAGCATGGCTCAGTCATTGAGCATCGACCTATGAACCAGAAGGTCATGATCTGATTCCAGGTCAGGGCACATGCCTGGGTTGCAGGCTTGATCCCCAGTGTTGATCAAGCTTCCCAGCCCAGGAAGCTGATCAGTGATTCTCTCTCATCATTGATGTTTCTTTTTCTCCCTCCTTCTCCCTTCCTCTCTGAAATCAATAAAAATATATTTTAAAAATAAATAACAATATTTTCTTCTTCTTGATTGCATCATTTATAGTTCTTACCAGTCCTCTATAGATAAGGAATATTTTTCCTCTAGATACTTTTAATGTTTTCTCATTTATTTGGTTTTCTGCAGAATATGATATGCTTAGGTATTTTGAAATATATTATGGGTATTCTCTAGGCTTTTTGTATCTGTGGTTAATATGCCACCAATTTTGAAAAATTCTCAGCAATCACATCAAATATTTCTTCTGTTTTTTTTTTTTTACTTCTTTGTTTATTATAACAATTATACCTTTTCAATTTATCCAATAGTTCTTGGATAATCTATTCTATTTTTAACTCTTTGCATTTCAGTTTGGGGATATTTCTATTGACATGTCTTAAACTCACTGATTCTTTTTTATTTTTTATTGATTTTAGAGAGAGGAGAACAGAGAGAGAGAAAGAGAGAGACATTAGATTGTGAGATTTGTTGTTCAACTTACTTACGCATTCATTGGTTAATTCTTGTATGTGCCCTGACTGGGGATTGAACCCCCAACTTTGACATATCAGGATGATGCACTAACCAACTTGTCAGTGCCTTTTGTTATTCTTGTTATTGTTGCAAGGTAAGTGTTATTGACTTGCAGCAAGTACAGACATGAAAATCATATCCAAAGCCCTGTCTATAAACTCTATGATTCTTGGCCATGTTCTTTTTAGTCATTCTTTCATATCCTTTTCTTTTGATTTTTGAGTTTCCATCTCTCTGCTCTCATTACCCATCTGCTCTTGCATGCTGTCTATATTCCTAGTAGAGTCCTTAACGTATTAACCAGAGTGTAATGCCTGACCTGGTAATTCCAAAATCTTTGTCACATCTGAGTCCAGCTCTGGTGCTTGCTTTGTTCCTTCTTGCTTTGCTTTGTTTTTTCCTTGCTTTCTACCATGCCCTGTGATTTTTTTGTTGAAAGGCAGAAATGATGTCTCAGGTAATAAGCACTGAGATCAGCAGGCTTTTATTGTGAGGTTTTCTATTGATCTAACTAGGAGGGACTGTGTTTGTTTGTAGTAGCTGTATGTTTTTCCTCCTCTGTCTTCTTTAGGTTTGCCCAAGGACTCCTTTGTAAATAGAGTTTGTGTCTTTCATCTCTCAGTTATAATACATTGTTTCTATAAGCCCTGTTCATGAGATCATGACTATTGGGAATGATTACTCTTCTATAATGTCATGATTAAATCTCAGGGTTTTTTAGTGGGCCTGATTCCCTGGGTTGTGGTCTTTTGAAGCATTTCATAACCTTTGTGTGTTTTGATGTGTGTTTTGTTTGTTTTGTTTTGTGTGTGTGTGTGTGTGTGTTTTTTTTTTTTTTGAGTGGGGATCTTCTAGGGTGAAGCAGGAAAACTAGAAGGAGCTAGAATTGGCTGATCACCCTTCCACACAGTCAGATAAAGTTATGGTAAAATAGGTTTCCTAGAATGGCAGGTCTCTATCATGAGAACAACCTGGAAAAATTTCAAGACAGTCACTCTTCCCTCCTCTTAAAGGGTTTTCTCTGATCTTCATCATGAGAACATGGTGGGATTCCTGGAGGTAAAACCCAGAAAGGTGTGGAGCCTGCCCTACAACTGGGTCCGTAGGAGTATTTCACTTTTAAGCTAGTTTACACTGAGCCTTCAGTAATTTGTTAAAATTACCATTTCTGTGTTCCTATCATTACTGGCTCCTTCTTTAGCTTCAGGTAAGCTGATCTTGGCTGCATTTTTGTATTCACCTATCTCTCCATATTGTGTGTGTGTCGGGGGGCGGGGGGGAGTTGCCCTATAACCTCAATTCTATGGTACCTTTTGTATTGATTTGTCCGGTAGTTTGCCTTTTTTGTTGTTGTTGGGAGGGTGGAAGGGATGGCTTTCAACCTCTTCACATGTCCATCCCAGGAAAGTTTCATGCAAATGCTTAAGAGAGAAAGCCTGACCCGGACATTTCTGCAGTCCCATTAATATATAAATTGACTTTTTTTTTTTTTAACGTTTTCACTAATCTTGCTCAGCACAATGATGTCAGCAGATGGTTTAGAGTCACTAAATAATTTTTAAGTAAATAAAAGTTCTAGGTGCTGTACCTTTTGTACTTTGCGACAGGAATTCAAGAAATATTTTGTGATTTATCTTGCTCATTTGTCACATAAACACCGTTGGAGCAGGTGCTCTCACCAGTTTTACTTCCTGTGAACTCTCGGGCGTGGATGGGTTCTGAGTGAGCACCCGCATATTATTTGCACCTTTATTCTCCTTTGTCTTAGGTGTGAGGAAAATGTTTGTGTGAATATCTCATATTTTTACAAAAGAAGCAAGCGGTTTTAGAATGCATCACCTGGACTTCTGTCTCTATAAAGGGGCATTAGAGTGTAAAAACTTTAAAAAACCTCTCCAAACTATTTAAACCTATACTGATGGCCATCTTGGAGAAGAGCAGTAATCACTGCCTTGCTCTTTAATCTGTAGGAGCTTACTGAATTTGTGCACACATAAATGGATGTCCAATGTCAAAACCACAGACAGCGAAGACATTTTACACGATAACCTTAGGATGATGCTGAGATACCACATGAGAACATGGGTCCATCAGTTTAGTTTTGGTTGCTAGCTTTCCTTTATAAGCACTTTGACTCTATCATCCGATGGGACAAGATTTCTCACACTCAGCCTTATTTTAAGTATGAGTTTGCTAATCACATACTGTGTGCCAGCAACTATGCTGGTCACGGGTAATATGATAGTGATCAAGACGACATCAGTGACCTCAAAGAACTTTCTGTTTACTGGGGCATAAGGCAAATGTCTACTGTCAATTTTGCACAAGACTACCAGGAAAACCTGCCAATGGAACAAGCTCATGTTTGACACCTAACACAGTAAGGGGCACACTTTGACAGAATCTGAGTAGTTTCTGTCAAAATAGGACAACTGGGGGAGTGCATTTATGGAGGTTAGGGTTTGAGCTGGGTGATTTTAAAGCAAGGATTGCATGTCAGAAACTAGTTAGAATTGGGCAGAATTTAGGACAAAATAGCTTTGTGGTGATGCCACAGAAAGTCGAGGTGCTTGAAGAGCCTTAACAAATGGCCCAATCACCTTGGTAAATGAGCTATTTTCATTACTTCATACCTTTTGCTCAGGAGAAAGTATTTACCTGAGAGGTAGCTAAATTTTTTGCTTCTTGTCAGTAATAATGAACACAGTCATAAGAATATATCTAGTTCCTGAATTTTCAGAAAAGGACAAGAAATTGTTCATTTAAGTTGTCACATGCAAATGAACTTAAATTCTTAAAATGTAACCATAAGGAGGATTGAGGTAAAAGGCAAAAACTTACCCTGTTAAATGAAAAGAAATGGGCTTTCTCTTCCTTGCTAGTCTTTTTTTTTTTAAATTAGATGAATGTGTTGGAAATTTTTTTATTGTTATTCTAACGTAATTCTATTTGGATGCAAAGTAAAATATAATGTTTTTTTTTCCTGAAGCAGAGTTATAGACCTTTCTAATGAAAGCAATTTTTTAAAGCTGATTGTTGTTGGAATCATCATGTTAAGTTTGCAGACATGAGAGTTTTCTCTTATGTTTTCCGTACTCCGGCTCGCCTGGGCCAGCCACATCTCCGGACTGGGCACTCAGGCCTGGGGGGTGCATACTTCTCATGCTTTTCTCTTAAACTTGTCTGCGCTGAACCCAAATATACTAAAATTCTTGGAGTCATTCCAATGGATTGAAAGAGACTGCCTGTTCTCTATTTTTGTTTCTTACTTTTTTGAATTTGTTGGGGTGACATTGGTTAATAAAATTATATAGGTTTCAGACATACAGTTCTATAATACATCATGTTCTTTATTTTAATAGATCTGTAATAGCCTGGCTATTTTAATTTTGGAGGCATTTGTTGTTATTATTATGATATATTTTTGTTATAAACACATTTTTGCATCCATAAATTTCAGCCATCGAAAATGTAGCTTATGACCATTACTCTCAAATGTGCAAAGGGAAGAAAAGCATTTCATTGGATATACCCACATAACAAACGTTAAATTTGTTTTAGTCATCCTATACATAAGCTACATTCTGAAGCGAATATTCAGGTAAAGTTTTCTGTCTGCTCCTTCCTCAAATATTTCTTGAGTGACTGATACCCAGATGGAAATATATAATCCAGGTGCTGGGAATTTGGAGTTGAAAAGTCAGTGGTGAACTGAATGGAACCTATGCCTGTCCGCAGAGAGTGTATGTTCTAGTGAGGGAGACAGATGTTAAGCCGAGACTGAGATACATAAGTTTAGTATTAGAGCTCTAAGCCACATGAAAGAGGGTGATCTGATGTTATAAAAGCCATGACCACAGTAACATGCCAGGTTAAGAAAGGTTTTAATAAGGAGATGAAAGTTGAACTGAGGAGTGAAGGAGGCTAAGGAGAATGGAAGCAATAGAAAATAATAGGGCAAAAAGTCATCTAGGTAGAGAAGATTGACTTGCAAGAACCCTAAGGAAGTCACCTGGCTGGGCAGCTTAGTTGGTTAGAGAGCTCTCCCAATATGCCAGGGCTGTGAGTTCCACCCCTGGATAGGGCACATACAGAAATCAACCAATGAATGCATAAATGGGTAGAACAAGAAATCTCTCTCTCTCTCTCTCCGCCCCCCCCCCCTCTCATCAATAAATAAATAAAAAAATTTGAAAGCCTAAGGAAGAACTACAACTCTAGGACCAGGATTACCAGAATGTCATTTGTCATATTTGTGTTCTTTAAATGGTTTTATAAGCATTTGAAAACATTCAATCTATACAAAGATGAAATGCTTTTATTAATTTCTCTAAATGTTTCAGAACTTTACTCTTTGTGATTTTAAATATTTGTGAATGTCCTTACCATGTCCTTCATAAAGACTCAGCGCTCATCTGCATACTTGCCAACAGAAATAGTGCTTTCACATTAAATAAACAAACCTAGAATTTAGGAGGTACCATTATGTTAATTGCCGCCTTGAAATGGTTATTTACTGTCATTTTGTTTATTGACAGTGACTAGAATTACACCAGCATTATAATCATCCTAAAGAATAGTGAGGCTTTTCTTTTAATCAGGAGAATTATACTTCTAATTTAATAAAATTTCTTCTAAAAGAGAATTGGATATTAATTCAAAGAAATATGACTTTTTTTTTTACCCTGTGCTTATGCAGAACATTAGAGAAATCCCCAAATCTCTAAATCTAAATAAAATTGAAAAGGTAGCGATAAAATTGCCTCTGTAAGCAAATTATTTCTTACCATAGAAGTTCTCTTTATGTAAACATTGCATTTTATGTATACTGCCTTATTAGGTCTGATATATATAATTTTACATCGATCCTTGTTTATCTTGTTAGAGAAATAGTGGACAGAGTAACTACAAATAGGTGAGTCAGTTGAATTCAAACTGAATCCTTGGTGATGTGATTCTGATAGTGCCGCCAAGGAACAGGTCAGAGGATCCCACCTGACTTAGCACCACCATCAGTCCTCCGCTGCTGTTAGTGGTGGATGGGTGGAGCTCTCCAGGTCCACTCTCAAAATCACTGTGCATTTGCACCTGACATAGTGGGAGGAAAGCACCACACAGTGTCTGCTGAGGCATTGCAGTTAAGAGATGTGTCTTGATTAGTAGGTTCATCCAAGTTCCTTTTTACTGAGCTTAGGGACTATAGTTCTAACATCTGTTCTAGGACCTCAAACTCAGTGTGTACAAAAGTGACGATTCAGTGGCATCCTCATCCTCACTGAAGTTCAGAACTTCAGAGTATCCTCTGATTAGTTCTGGGGGTCCTTTGTCTGTCACCTCCTTAGGCTTCAGGATTAGATGAGAAACTTGGTGGAGTATGAATAAAAGGGAACCAGTCATTTCTGCTTCCTAAAGGGCTCTGTGCCCCCAGGTGGTCCCAAACACACTGCTTTCCCTGATGTGTGATGATTTTGCTGAATATTACCTGCCCCCCACTCTGCAAATCTACAAATCTCTGTTTTTGAAGGCCAAGCCTACGTGTCCTTGGTCCACACATCTTCCACTCTTTCTCCCACCCTAGCTAAGATTTGTTTTCTGCACGTTGAGCCTCATTTCTAGGACTACTCATCAGATTCTGTCTCATGTTGGAATTAATTGTGTAAGTCCCTCTCAACTCTCACTTCTTAGAGAGCAAAGTTATGACCTAGCTAAGATTTGTTTTCTGCACGTTGAGCCTCATTTCTAGGACTACTCATCAGATTCTGTCTCATGTTGGAATTAATTGTGTAAGTCCCTCTCAACTCTCACTTCTTAGAGAGCAAAGTTATGACCTTGTTTGTTTTTGTGTCCGTCAGAGCCCTTGCCCTCAGCCAGACCATCAGCCAGCCTCTGGAGCTGAGTATACTGTGAGGGGCAGCACTGCAGGAGTGGCGCAGGGCTTGAGCTCTGGGCCAGGCTGGCTGGGTCTAGATCTCAGCTCCACCAGTTATTGTTGTTGTTATTATTATTATTAGTAGTAGTAGTAGTATATTTTAGTGTCTTGTATGACCTTGGACTAGTTTCTGTATGAGGTTTTGATGAAACAGCATGCATAGAGTACTGATTGACACATTTGGAATTTAGTAAATGTTCACAAAATGTTAACAGGTATAATGGACAGGAATTCATAATGTGCATGAAGCCTAAACATTGCTTTTACACATTCGTAGCTCTGTGCTAGACACTATGCTGAGCACTGAGACTGGAAATGAACGCTGTCTTTGTAATATGGAAGGGAAGGCTGCGTACCACCAACAAAGGCTCAGCATGGTTGATCATGGGACTCTTCGGTGGCAGAGGTGTGAGGGAGTAAAATCCATGGAAATGGAGAGCATATGTACCATAACATGAGTGCCATTTGACCTTGGTATTTCCTAAGCACTTGAAAATGGGTAAGGACCTGGATCACAACATTAATAGATTATATATGATCTCTAGTTTAGCCAAGTTTGGACTCCTTGATGATGAAGCCTATTATCAGATACTAGAGGCCCGATGCACGAAATTCATGCAAGGGCCTTGGCCCCAGCCCCCGCCCGCCGCGGCCGGGGCCTCTGCCGCCTCTGCCTCGGACCCCGCCTGCTGCAGCTTTGTCAGGAAGGACGTCCAGTCTAATTAGCATATTATGCTATTATTATTATAGATGCTAATTGGAAAAAAGTTCAACTGAGGTTTTAGTTCCTCATCTTTCTGTGCTAGCTTGTCAGTGATAGTAAGTTCATATCGACCTCAAAGAAGATAGGAGAAGGTAGCCCCGAACAGCAATTGTCTACTATATCATTCCACACACTCTTGATAATAGACAACAGGAAGAAAACCCCCATAGGTCAGACATGATTTTGGTGGAGCACCCATTCTGTCTGGTAGGAGACCTTTGAAAGTTGTCTTTGATGCTCCTTGTATCTCCTGGTGAAAGAGGAGCCTTGTTGGTACAGCCTGCTGCACAACATGGATTAATAGCCAGATAGGCTTTCTCAGAGAAAATGTGGCCCTTTCGGTGTTCACCCTGTGCTTCTGCATGATTCTCTCTCTCCACTGCTCCCTCATTCTCACTCTCTCCCTTCCACACTTGGAAATGGCTAAAGCGGAACTAATCTTTGAAGTTGGATATAGTGCCCTGCTTTGAATCATGGCCCATTTTAATTTGAGCTTTTTCCTACCTCGTTTTTGCTGAAAAATCCTTCCATTTGACTTTTAATAGAGGGTTATTCTGTGAACAATATTTCAGACGCAGTTACAGTTTTCAAAGTTTTGCATTTATATGATAATTTAGAGTGCAAGGGCTTTTATGTTTGCACATGCATTATGAATTCCGCTGCCTGTTCCCTGAAAGGGGAAACGGCTTCCCTCTCCTCACTGCAGGTGAGCTCACTGAGGCAAATGCCTAGACTGGAGTGAAATGTGGAATCTGTTTCATGAAGATAGAACTACCTCACTGTGCAAGCAATAGAAACCCGCTCAGGGTAACTTCAGCCAAAATGAAGATTTTATGTTAAGGACACAGAAATATCTCATGCAGTAGGAAATAGTGTACGGAGGCCTCACCAGGCAAGGCAGAGCAGAACTGCATCATGGTCTGGATCTCTGCTTCACTATTGCTTTTCTCTTTGCCAGCCTTCCTATCGCTCTTTGGGCTCCACTTGCCTGCATGACACCCTCTTAGACCACCTGGTCTCTATCACCTGTGTTCCTTAGAGCAGCGGAAGCAAATTCATCCTTTGAATTTTGATTCTCAATTCTCTATATGGAGAGAATCTGATTGGCTGGCTCAGTGTGGGTCAGAGGTAGACCCTCAGTCATTTCTGTTCTGGATGCATATGGAGTCTTCTAGAGTTTATAACTAACTAGAGGCCAGGTGCATGAAATTCGTGCACGGGGTGGGGGTGGGGGGAGGAGAGGGTGTCCAGCCTGCACCCTCTCCAATCTGGGACATCACTCTCACAATCCAGGACTGCTGGCTCCCAACCGCTCGCCTGCCTGCCTGCCTGATTGCCCCTAACCGCTTCTGCCTGCCAGCCTGATCACCCCCTAACGACTCCCCTGCCAGCCTGATTGACACCTAACTGCTCCCCTGCCGGCCCAATTGCCCCTAACTGCCCTTCCCTGCTGGCCTGATCACCCCTACCTGTCCTTCCCTGCCAGCCTGATTGCCCTTAACTGTCCTCCCTTACAGGCCTGGTTGCCCCCAACTACCCTCCCCTGCTGGCCCAGTAACCCTAACTGCCCTCCCTTGCCAGCCTGGTTGCCCCTAACTGCCCTCCCCTGCAGGCCTGGTCACCTGCAACTGCCCTCCCCTGCAGGCCTGATTGCCCACAACTTCCCTCTCCTGCAGGCCATCTTGTGGCGGCCATCTTGTGTCCACATGGGGGTAGCCATCTTTGACCAGATGGGGGCGGCCATCTTGTGTGTTGGAGTGATGATCAATTTGCATATTACTCTTTTATTAGTTAGGATTGCAGGTTCAGAGTCTTTTCATCCCTAAACATGTAACTCCTTAATTTTTTTATGATTTGGAATACATTTTTTAAATGAAGCTACTCATTTTTCCTTCTGATTCCCCATAACACTTTGTGGGTTGCTCTCTTGCCCTTCACTTTGTCTGACACACTTCTGACTGTTGCCCTCATGGACTGAGCTTCTTGAGGGCAGTGGCCCTGTGTGTTCATCCTTCTGATCGTCAGTGCCTGGCACAATGCTAGCATGCTGTAAGTGCTCAGTAAACACTGGTCACGTGCAGAAACAGATACAAGGTTGTCTCTATCAAAGGCATTTCTTTGTGCTCACACATTTATAAAATCTGTTTTGTGTTTAAACCATGAACAACTAAAAGATAACTTGACCAAAATATCTGCCTGAAGTGATGAGCAAAAGCATCTTCGGTGCTGTACTGCCCCATAATGCAGGCACAGAGCAGTAGGAAAAGCCCAGAACAGACCATGGGGAACCCCAGGCAGAGTAGCTGCTGGTCAGTGGGAGAAAACTATGTACAGTCCAAAGGAACTGTGGATCTCAAATGAGAAGACAGTAAAAATCCAGTGAGGTTTCAAAGAATTCGAAGATGTGGTCCCTTCCTCCATTGTCAGTGCCAGCATGGCTGTGTCAAGTCTCTCTCGCTGCTTATTACTGTGGCCTTGTCATCCTGCCTCTTCCATGTTTCAGGACCCTTGTGATCACACTGGACCCACCTCGATGACATAGGACAATCTTCCTGCTTTAAGTTCAGCTGATAAGCAACCTTAACTGCAACTGCAGACTTAATGCCCTGTGCCACACAGAGCAGCATGTCCCCAGGTTCCAGAGGGAAGGAGGTGGACATCTTTAGGGGCTCTTGTGCTGCTGACCACACCTGTTGTGCACAGAGTCAGGTCCTATAGAGGATATGAAGGTAAACACCATATTACAAAAAGGAGATTTGTTGTCTAATGAAAAGCCTACTCCAGATCATCTAATTTATACCTGGTGGCAAATTCTCTGTCTCAGCATTTCCCTCACCTCTTACTGAAATGTCCAGTTCTCAGTCTCTGCCTACTCCTCCCAGGTCACGTTTTCCAGCCATAATTTGTGGGGTGCACTGACAGTCATTACACTAAGACACGTTGCTGTAAACAAGGTATCACTTTTTGACTAGCCAATTGAAAATATTTAAGTAAATTATGACAAAGTAATTTCTCCTGAGAATAGGAAGTAAAATTTGAGAATTATCCCAAAGTTAAGTTATATTTAACATCCTCAGTCTAAATGCTGTAAGAGATGCAGATTAGTAAACATAAAAATATTAGGCTAAGAACATAAAAGTTTGGACTCATTCTCAAGGAGTTAATGCAATAGTGTGTCAATGGCAGACTTTTTTTTTTTTTTTTTTTTTTTTTTTAGTTATCTTCTTTGCCCATTTAGCTTTCAAGGACAGGTTTGAGGATCTATGACTGATATCCATAGTTTGCATTTAAATTTGAAGGTTATTTATTAAGTGAGTTGCAAATGGTCCTCCTGGTTAGTGATTGCATGGAGTCATTTTTAATACATGTGAAAGACGAGTGAATCAGAATATTTATAGTTTAGCACTTTTAAAAATGCCCTTCAAATATGTGTTCGTGCAATAGCTTCATAGACTATTAAGTCCAAATTTTATAGGATTTAGGCTGAAAATCAAACTCAGTCTCAATAAGTGGGTTTGCACCCCTAGGTCCACAGTGGTTGATAATCTAGTAAAACATATGTAATACCAGAAAAATAATTTGGGTAGCAATCTGGGTCAGATGTTTTAATTTAACCTTAATTGACTATTACTAAGCCTTTAATATTTTCAAGTGAATGAATGAATGATACATAAGGTGGAAAGTGCTAAGATAGAAGGATAGTCAGATGCTAGTTATGCCCCTGTGCTCCTCGACCTGGGATTTTGTAGGATCGTTGGCATGCTGTAAGGGGGCCCATGGAGGCATAGGATAAACATTGCGCATCTTCTTAGAAAGAATTGTTCTTGCCCTGGCCAGTGTTGTTGAGTGGTTAGAGTGTCAGCCTGCACACTGAGGGTTCAGGAGTTTGATTCCCAGTCAAGGGCATGTACCTGGTTGGGTGACAAGTTTGATCCCTTGCCCTGGTCACTGGCATGTGCAGGAGGCAACCAATTGATGTGCATCTCTGACATCAATGTTTCTCTCTCTCTCTCTCTCTCTCTCTCTCTCTCTCTCTCTCTCTCTCTCTCTCTCTCCTTCCCTCCCCTCCTTCCCTCCCACTCTCTCTAAAAGTCAATGGAAAAAAGTATCCTCGGGTGAGGATTAACAACAACAACAACAAGTACTTGTTCTATAGTTAAACATTTTTACTTACTGAGTAATTTAAAATATTGTTATTTTTTTCTAATATATTTTTATTGATTTTGGAGAGGAAGGGAGAGATAGAAACATCAATGATGAGAGAGAATCATTGATTGGCGGCTTCCTGCATGCCTCATACTGAGGATCAAGCCCCCAACCCAGGCATCAAGCCCCCAACCCAGGCATGTGTCCTGACTGGGAATTGAACCATGATCTCTTGGTTTATAGGTTGATGCTCAATCAGTGAGCCACACGGCCAGGCAAAATATTGTTATAATATTACAAAATTATATTAAAAATCATTGGGAACAAAATTTACACACAGTTTTTATAATAGCCTTTTTGTTACCTTGTTTTTATCAGGCTTTTGAAATTTATTACTAAACAGCTTGCAATCATTTCCCATTGGTTGTGTGTATGAAACCAAATGACTCTACAAGTTTTGTTATTTTAGAAAAACAACTATACAGTATCCTTTCCCCTTTTCTCTCCCTCCCCATCGCTTGTTTCAGCTGATATTTTGGGATTTCCTCCATATATCTAAATAGTATTTTTATTCAGCTCCTTTTCTCTTTTTTAATTTCAACCTTTTTCTATCGATTTTCCACTGTGGACAGAGGACTTAACTACCCTTCACCCCTTTACTGTATTCCACGTGGTTCCCTTCCTTCCCCTCTTCATCCCAACACGGTTTTACGCTAATTTTTAGGAAATCAGTATTCAATATTTACATTACTGTGCTGTTTAAATGCCAGTAAAGGTAAACCATGGAGTACCTCCCATCACAGTTTCTCTTCAGCCTATTTTTTTGGGGGAATAGTAACTGTCTTGTTTTTTAAATTTGTTTGGTTTTCTAAATACTTACCACTCTCTTAGCCCTAAGTTCTTCACCTGTTGTCTCAATACCTTCCCAACATGTTGACACCCTTTTGGTGTTCTGTCAAGTTCATATTCCAGAAGTCTCTTCTGGGACCCCTGCTCTCAGCTTCCAGGTGTACTCCGTGCCCAGTAACCCTGGACAGGACAAAGTCTAAGCCATTGGCAAGTGTGGGGCAAGGGGTCTCTGGCTTTGGGAACGGGAGAGAGGATCTGGGGATCTGATTGCTTCTTTTCTCTTTGTTTTTATTTTCTTGGTAACAGCTTTATTGAAATATAACTTATGTACCAAACCATTGCCCATTTAAAGTGTACAATTCATAATTTTAGTGCATTCATGGAGTTGTGCAACCATCACCACAATCAATTTTAGAGCATTTTCATCACCCATTTAGCATTCCCTCTCCATTTCTCACTAACCTCGCTAAGTCTGCTGTCAGACATTTTTTTGTTTGTTTCGTTTTTGAAAGCCATAGCTTTTCTGGCCACTGGTTGTCATATGTTAAAGCAAGTTAGTAGAAAGGCTTTCTACCACTAGCATCTGTCTAGCCCTGCTTTTTATTTTGTTACTTTATCATGTCTGCACAAGAGGATTTTGTATTTGCCTACAAGGATGTCACTACCTATAGAGTTTTGGGAAATATTTCCCCCAAGATGTAAGTATTGAAAAGTAAGGATGAATGGAAGCATGTGGTGGAAAGCTATCTCTTAAAATCCATCTCTGTTAAACTTTCTTGCCCACTTTGGTGAATGCAATGGAAGACAATGGCAAATGTTTTGTGGTAGTATTATTAGCCAACCACTTCAAGACATAGCAAGTTTAATGTCAACCGATAAAAATGATTTAAAAAATATTTTAGATATTTGGGAGAGTTCCCCAAATAAACCCAGAATGTCTCCAATTAAAAAGAAAAAAGAAACTTTCACTTTTTCCAAGACCAGTTTCCTGGGAGGCTACAAATGAGTCCAGGGTGATCAGCTAGTCTGTAAAGGAAGAACATGTGGGAAAATGTCTTAAAGCCAAAGACCTTGTTTCTTTAGCTTTTAAAAATATATAATTTACATGTAAGAAAACACACCCATTTTAAGTGCACTGTGCATTGAATTTTGTTAAATGTATATATATATATATATATATATATATATATATATATATATATATATATATATCTGTGCAACCACATATGATATAGAACAGTTTCATAAGAAAATATTTTCTCTGAATCCTTTTGCACAACCCACTCCTTCACCGCTGACCTCAAGCTCCCGCCGATCTGCTTTCTGTCACTATGGCTTTGACTGGGCTCTTCTAGAATTTCCTATACATGGAATTATGCATTATTGCCTTTTGGTGTCTGGCTTCTTTTCTCCTTCTTGTTATCCGTAATTTATTTCTTTTTATTGCTGGATAATGTGGTAAAATTAGACAACAATTTATCTAGTCACCCGGTATTGGACATTGGGGTTGTTTCTACTTCATGAATATTATGAAGAAAGTTGTTATCATTTTTCACGTACAAGTCTTTTTGGAAAATGTGTTTGCGTTTTTCTTGGGTAAGCAATACCTAGAAGTGGAAGTACAGAATCATGTTGTATATTTATAATTAACTTTATAAGAAATTGCCAACTGTTTTCTAAAGTGGTTATATCAGTTTATACTCCATCAGCTACATGTGAAAGTTCCAGTTGCTGATTATCCTTGTCAATGCTTAATATTGTCAGACTTTTTCATTTTAGCTTTTGTATTGGTTGTACTATCTCATTGGGATTTTAATTTGCATTTCCCTAATCACTAATGATAAGCATCTTTTCTTGTGCTTATTTATGTCTTATTTTGTGCAATGTCGTTTATAGTCTTTTGCCTGTTTTTAATTGAGCTGTCTTTCAATTGAGTTGTAAGCGTTATATATTATTCTGGATGCAAGTCCTCTATCAAATATATGTGTTGCAAATATTTTCTTCTAGTTTGTGACTTGCCTTTTTACTTCTTAACTGTGTCTTTTAAAAAGCTTTAGGTTTTAACTTTCATCAAATCAAAGTCATTTTTTTTTTTTAGTTTATATTTTGTATGTGCGAAGGGGATTTTGGTTAATACAAGGTTGTGAATATTTTCTTATGTAATTTTTTCTGAAATTTTTTAGTATTATTAGCTTTCTTTCTTGGATCTATAATTTTGAGTTATCTTTTGTGTATGGAGTGAAACAATGCTTGAAATTTATTTCTTTTCCCTAAGAATAATGACTTGTATCAGGACCATTTGTTGAAAAACAAAACAAAAAGCCCACAACTGTATTTTACCCATTAAAATATCTTGCCACCTTTGCTGAAACTATTGCCCATAAATGCATTGGTCTCTTTCTGGATTCTCTGTTCTGTTCTGTTGAGCTATTTATCTATCCTTATGACAGTACCCATGCTTTGCTTTCTATAGCTTTTTGTTAAGTTTTGAAAGTAGGTAATGTAAGTCTTCAGACTTTGTTCTTTTTCACAATCATTTTGGCTATTTCTTTTGTGATAACATAAATTTTATAATAGGCAATTTTTACAATTCAGGATAAGAAATATTAGTAGCAGTAGAGAGAGTCCTTTCATAGTGATAAAGGGGTCAGTTCCTCAGAAGACCTAAGGATCTTAACCTTCGAAGGTATAGTGAGACTAGTGCCCCAGTGCACAGATTCGTGCACATTGAAAGGAAATTAATTAGAGGTGGCTGGCGGGGTGGGACTGGGCGAGATGGACCAGATACACCCAAGAGCCAACCTCCCGCGGTTCCTCCCCAGCTGGCAGCACCTGGGGCAGCACCGTGGCTCAAAAGGCATCTGTGGAGTGAGCAGGGTCCCTCCGGCAGGTGGGTCCCTTGGCCTGGCCTGTGGGGATCAGGCCAAAACTGGCTCTTCGATATCCCCCGAGAGGTCCTGGATTGCGAGAGGGCAGTTCTCGGGTGATGCACCCCAGAATCAGGCTCCCTCTTCTCTGGTTCCAGGGTGTGTCACCCGAGAATCGCTGCTGCCAAGTCACTGCAGCTTGACAGCTCCTGCGTTGAGCATCTGCCTCCTGGTGGTCAGTGCATGTCATAGCTACCAGTCAGATGGTCAGATGGCCGCTTAGCCTTTTATATATATACTAGAGGCCCGGTGCACAAATTCGTGCACGGGTGGGGGTCTGGCTGGCCCGCCCCAATGGGAGCCCATCGGGGCGTGCTGGCAGGGGGGAGGGGCCGTGGGCGGTTGGCCCCGCCCCCGATTGGGGTGTTGGGGGCTGATCAGGGCCTGAATCAGGCTGGTTGGCTGCCACAATGCACGTCATAACCACCAGTTGTTCCGGTCGTTCTGCTGTTCCAGTCGCTGGGCTTTTATATATATAGATATAGATTGTTTCGCTCAGAGGGAGTTGGAGTGAGAGAGCTGAACAGAAACGTAATTTCTGTGTCCAGGTTGTTGGAGGGCTGCACACATCTTAGGATTCAGTCTTGAGAGAAAGAAGGGTAGGTTGGCAGGGGTAAAGGGGAAGGGGCTGTGTCTGCCCCAGTCACAGGCAAATTTTATGAGAGTTACAAGAGCATAGAAATAGCAAGTCTTATCTAAGTCATACTACAAAGGGGGTTGTGTTTTTTACCCCAGTAAGCTATTTCCTGGAACACAAATAGGTGTGGAGGTTTGGAAAAGAAAAGTTGCGAGGATTCTTAGCCATCACTGTTTTCCAGGACCTCAGGGCTCAGCTCGAGTTGGACACTGTCAGTGCCTGTTTTCACTGGACTTTTTCATTCTCTTTGAGCCAATATTAAAATTATTGGGGAGGAAAACATCTTTTCCTCTTGGAACTAAACAGAAAGACTCTTCCCCCCCGCCCCGGCCCTCTTCCCCTGCCCACCCCTTTCCAGCACCAGCAGAGCCAAACACTAAGCGAGGAGAATTGCAGTGGAGAAAGTGGGTAATTTATTACAAATGGAGCCACCCAGGAAAAGGGGAAGCTATGCTCCCAAATCCCTGACCCAGGGTTCAGGTCCGATGTTTAAGGTGTGAGGGGGCAGGTGTGCAGAAGCGCTGGTGAGCAGGTTTTAATTGGAGGACCTGGGAACGCGGCCATTTAGGGTGAAGGGAGTGGACACCGGATCTTGTGCACAAGGGACCCATTGCTTCTGAAAGGCTTCCTGTTCAACTTCCGCTTTGTCCTGGTCCTTGGTTTGCTGTGTGTGTGCGCATGTGTGTGCGTGCATGTGTGTGTGCATGTGTGTGCGTGCCTGTGTGTGTGTGTAGGGGGTGAATGGCCTCCAGGCTTTGGTTCCAGTGCAGCTGGGTTCTCCCCTCCACATGCTTTGCCTGCCTGGCTGAGGTTTCGGTCTGTTGTCTCAGAAAAACTACCCAGTATCCAGTTAGATAGGACAGGACCAGTTGAGCTGGTTCTGCAGCTACACTCTGTCAATCTTAGATGTCCCAACTGGGGCAGAGGAGAAAAACAAGCAGCAGTTTATTAGCATGTGCCTTGGGCACATGGGAGCATCCAGTGATGAGTAACCCAAAGGAGTGGTCAGGCTGGGGTTTCAGACATCGTCTTAGGCTGAACAAACAGAAAGGGGCTGGGACTTCTGGCCAAGGGAGGCATGTCACCGGGCCGTGACCAGGAAGTGTGCTAGACAAGGGCTGTTGAAGGAGGTTTGCTAGGAAACCTCCTCTTCCTGATATGGGAGAAGGAGAAACCTTTACAAATGGAAGTTCCCTTTGCAAAAGGAAAACTTGTGCCCTGTTGTTAGAGTTTTTCCCGAGTCTGCTGTTTTCATTAGCCTTTGGCTCCAAATAATTCATCCATGAGAGCCGTTTTGGAGTGGCGCATTCTGGTGCTCCTCATAACTTTACTCTTTTCCTCACGAATAAAATTAATTTTGACACGTTTACTTTATACTGGTGTGAAAGCAATGCTCTTAACTTATAAAAAATTATACTTTGACATGCCTTAGGTCTTGGTGTGTACCATATACACTGGTTAGGTGTATGTATAGAGCCAAGTTTGTCCCTTTAAAAGTGTCTCCTCAATTTAATTGACCATGAAGGAGTTTTTATGCTGCATAGTTCTGATATTGGCTGGTTTCTTTCTCTATGTCTTGAAGTTTGTTCTTGCTTGACTCGACACATCAGGAGGGTCTCTCACGTAGGAGTAGAGAGCCATTCTAAAAGCTGCGGGTGATGAGTGAGGGGGCTCCCTCACTGGTGGCTGTCATCATTGCATTGCACTTGGTTGATTCTGAGATGCACATATTTTCACACGTTCCCTCTTTGAAATCACTGTTTCTTACAGTAGTGCATCCTTAGAATTGATGGAATATTGTAAATACGTCTTCTGTTTTCCTTTTCCCCTCTGTCATGGACATAATAAACAAAGTGGTATAATAAATAATTTTAGTAGACTTCATTAGGATTTTAGAAGCCTTTATTTGCAACACACTGTGTTAAATCTAAAGCCATACTAATTGTTTTCCGTTTGATAGTCTCTTTATTGTTAAAAGTTTTCAAACTGCTAAATAAAAGTGAATCCGCCAAGCTTCTTCTTAATATTCTTGCTGTAGGTGGTGGGAACGGCACCAGGTGTCTGACCAGTGGGGTCAGACCAAACCTGGATTCAGCAACCTCCGTACTTGGGTTCTGGCCAGGAAAGAATTCAAAGCCAAGACCCAAACTGTAAGAGAACATTTAGTGGGTAAATCACAGAGGTAGAAAAAGTGATTCCTAGAAGAAATGGACTGAGGAAACAAGTTATGGAGGTAAAAGAAGGGCCCTTGGAGCTTGGGAGTGAGGAAGGTAAAGGTAATGTGCCTGGGGTGGGGGGATCGGGGAGGCACAGGCCTGCTCCAGGGAGCATACTGGGTCCTCCCTCCTAATGGTTTTAAGGGCAGAAATGTTAGGGGAGGTCCCAGGAAAGAGCTTAATAGACTATTCAGCACTTTCTAGGTGTGTCCTTGCAGGGTTGTGGTCTCCACTGACTGACTGGTTGGCTGCCAGGACAGGGTCATTATTCAGTGCAGCTGGTCCTGTCAGCAGCCTTGGCTGTTTGCTGCTTATGTGGGCCTGGAGCTGAAATACAACCTGAGGCCTAGCTGTCATCTCTAGGAAGGAAAAGTCAGGGGGTCCAAACCTCAGGACCAGCAATATGCTAGGGGGGAAAGGTCACCCTGGGGGCGAGGTCCCACCCTCCAATTGATTGTCCATTGTTAGGCACTGGGGCTTTCCGCCCTGGTGACCTTCTGTACCCGACCCACAGTCCTTTCTCTGCTCACATCTGTCTCACTGCCTACAGCACTGTCCCCTTGGAGGAAGAAAATAACTTCTGTATTTGACTCTTTGTCTCACCACATTTTAGGTTTTTTTTAGAGAGCGGAAAGGTCCCTGCAGTGGCAGGGATCCCGTAAGGGAGATATTTAACTGTCTCACCGTGTGACCCACTAGTTGGCAGGAGTCATCATATTTAATTGGCATGCCCTGATGTATGAACCAGCCTCCCACACCCCAGTGGCCTTAGACCTGTGAAAACTTTCCTAAGGACACAATTTTTTCTCAAGTAACTAAACTGCAGTAGTTAGATGCACGGCATTCAGCCTTGAGTTTTCACAGGTGTTTACAGATGCTTTGCGTGTTGTCAGATCTTAAACCTTAGGGAGGAAAAATCTTCCTTTCCTCATCTCCGTTTCTCCGGCTGCGGCCCTGTAAAGGAGGCTGGCCAAAGAGGGACTCAGGAGAGAAAAAGAAAGAACCTTGTTAATGTGAGCTTCATGCTTGTAACACATGGGAGTTCCCAGAGATGAGTAACTCAAAAGGAAGGTTAGAACAAGGCCTTATATACCATCTGGGGCTAAAGGAAAGGGGATTTTAGGTTTTTGAGCAGGGGCCTTTAGTAAAAGAGGTGTGTCTAGTGAGGTTTGTTATGCAGATTAAGCTGTTCTTTTCCACTGATGAGTTGTTAAGAGTCCTCCTCTTTCTAGTTTGGGAGGAGACACCTTTATAAAAGAAGATTTCCTTTACAGGAGAAAAGTTTGTGCTCTGTTTTTAGAGCTTTTCCTGTGTCTGTTGGTTCTCAATAGAGTTTACTCCAAACAATCCATATGCCAAAGAGTTTACCTCTGTATCTGCATTGTTGTATCACCTCACAACTCTGAGGGAGATGTCTGAACTCTCTCAGCCTGAGTTTGCTCAGCTATTAAATGGCATGAAAATACTACCCACCTTCTCCTAATGTAGTATTGTGAAAATTAAATAAGATAGTGCACAATAAGCTTTGCTCATAGAAAAAGGTCAATAAATTTTAGCTGTTGTTGTTTATTATTATCTGCCTCCACTTCTTCCTTTTTTCTTTTCATTCCAAATAGTGAAAACCAAGGAATGAATGGAATTGTTACCTGATTTAGAAAAAAAAAAGGGGGGGGGGGGCTGAGGCTAGAAGATTCCATCTAGCAAGCAGGAGGAAGTGAGCAAAAAGTAGGGGGTGAGTAGGGTAAGGAGAGAGTTGATATTGGGAGTCAGAGACAGGAAATTAACCAAACCAAGGAATATTGTATGATATAATAGAAGATTCAAGAAAGAAAGGTGAACTTCGTAGGGACAAGGGAATTGGGGATCTTGATGATGATGAGAGCCTTGGGGACACGAGATGTGCAATGCTTCTGGGAAATTAAAGCATGTGAAGGCTGGGGAAAGGCACAAGGTCTCATAATTTGCTAATTTCAGAAACTAATGGCCTCTAAGAGGCATGGAATAGGCACTACAGGGATTTTAAGGGTCAGGAAGAGTCAGAGTTTAGCTGAGCACAGTGGAGGCCACAGAGCTCCAGTTCATTTTGTGTAGGTGTCATGCAGTTTCCCTACAATTTACTTTTAAAAACCAGGCTATACCTCAGATCGAGTGTACCAACCTAAACCGTTTCACGTGGGGGCTGAGTTCCCTGCAAGGACAGGGTATGAAATAAGCCAAAGCAGTGACCATCAACCCCAATACAGCCCCTCTCTCCCAGGGTTGCAGACTGATGTCCGCATGGCAAGCTGGAGGCCACAGACTACTTTCCTTCGCGTTATTGGCTTTTTAAAAAAAATAAAATATGAAACAGCTGCCAAATTTTTAACAGGGCATACAAAATTAAGATTTTCACTTATTTTAAAAAATTGGATACTCTGGCTGCGCAGGGTGTGCATTCCATGCCCAAGAGCAGCCAGCATCGGCCACCTCTGAATGACCCTTGCTCTCTCCAGTTTGTTGCAATCCCCACTGCTCCCTATTGGCTTCAGAGCAACTCATTGACCTTCCCTGCCAGACCCTGTAGACATCTATCTGTGTAAACCTTGATTCATTCTAGGTAGTCATTATTCAGGGTTTGGATTTGTTTCTTTGTGGTTAATGTTTAAACCCTGGAAAATCTCTATACCCTCCTTAGTACTGAAATGTATTCCCAGGGCTCATTATATTCATCTAAGATGAGATAGAGTTGTTTACACCTCAATGAGAAAAACAATACATCATATCTATTAAATGCATTAACTTTATGGAAAAGTTAGGCAGGAGGATTCTCATGACATTTTATTCTTAACCTAAATCATATGGAAAAGTTATTATAATTCTGCCATCTGTTCAAGTTTTTAAAGCCATTTTGGTAAACTTAATGCTAATGCAAAGTACATGCCTTAGCACTAATTAACCAAAAAATCTGTTCCATTCTTCTCAGATAATGAAAAAATATGTCAAAAGCATGTTTTCTTAAAGAAAATCTAATTTATGACAATCTCTTAGGCCTTTAAACCACCCTTGTGATTTGCTCATGAACACAAGCATAAGAATAACAGTCACATCCAATACTCCCATTAGGAAAATCCCCAGACTACAAGCTTTAGATATTTACAGTTGTAATTTAGATTGCTATTTCCACTGTTAGGTTTTGTATTGATATAGATGGAGGGAGGGGATTGGACTAGAGGACTTGAGGAACATGGGGAATGTCTATAAGACCAATATTGATTTAATATCCAAGTTCAAATGCCACATTACTCCTCAAGAAACCTAATTAATTGAAATGTGTTATTCGAGCACATTATATTAAATATTGTTGGCCAATGATTTTTCAAAACTCTTTAGTAGTCTTTTATAATAGGAGTACAATAGATCCATTTTCATTAGGCTTTTGCTAATACTCTCTGTGTTTTTTAAGTTGCTGGGTTTTCCTGTCACTGTTCTCTTATTTCTACTGTGTCTTTGGTGTATAATCCCAAATTATCCTAGAAAAATACCATTTTTATTTGATCACAAGCCTACTCAAATTCCTATAGTGACTCATTTTTTTATTATTATTAAATTACATCTAGACTCCTTAGGGTCCTTACCATCTGCCTTTCCAGTTATATTTCCTATTGTTTTCTGTACTAAACTCTGCGCTTCTGGGAGATTATTTTACTGAAGATACTGGATACACCTCACACAAGGCCTGGGTCTCACTCTGTTCTACAGGGTGGTAGAACCTTTCTTTCATCCTTCCTCTCTGGAAAACCCAAGCCATCCTGCCATAGGAGCAGCTGGCAGCTGGAGAAATAATGATGATAGCAACAGTGTGTGTGCGAGTGAGTGTGTGTGTGTGTGTGTGTGTGTGTGTGTGTGTGTGTGTTAGAGAGATGGCAGAATGTGAACAATTGAGAAAGGGTATACAGGTATTTCTTGTATTATTGCAACCTTACTATGAGTTTGAACTATTTTCAAAATAAGAGTTGTAAAGAAAAGAAGCAATCTAGATTATATCTGTCACTCACAAGTGAACTTTGGCCAGTTTGGGGATATATACCAATCAAATATACGTAATTATCAGTAATATTCATGGGTTCCATATGCTCTCTGGAAAAGGTACTGTGTTTCCTTCTGGTCTTTTATTTCACCACTAGAGGCCCTATGCATGAAATTTGTGCAAGAGTAGGCCTTCCTTTCCCCGGCTCCCCTCTTGTACCAGGGACCCAGGCTTCCCTTGCAGCCCTGGTTTCTTCCGGAAGGACGTCCAGTCTAATTAGCATATCACACTTTTATTATTATAGATTTTTTCCTTTATTTCTCCTTGAGAGAGGACATATTGGTTGAGAAGGTGGCTTTTATAATATTAATTTTCAGAATGAGATTGTGACTTCTCTCCTTCCTTGTTGCCATGATGACAGTCACATATTGAATGTAGGACAATGGCTGTTGTCTTCTAGAGATCTAGTGATGAACCTAGTGTCTGTCCTGGGAGCTCATAGAATTGGGGAGGACAAATGAAGAAGTCAGGGGTAGCCAAACAAGGAGAGTCTAGTATTTTCTGCTGTTTCTTATGTGTTTTTTTCCATGCTATCTGCAATTTTGACTCTACAGATATGTGATATCTCATGCTCAGTGCAGCACTTTTATAGAATGTTGCCAACGGATCGCCACACCAAATATAATGAGAAATATATTTTGCCTCATTTTACATTGGTTCAAATTACCACTCAAAACTCTTGTTCTTAATAATTGGAAACAGGCTGGAATATTTCTCATCCATGTATCTTGTTCTTTTTATAATATTTACTCAGAATACCATGATGAAGCTTCCTTTTCTGACA
Source organism: Cnephaeus nilssonii (assembly GCF_951640355.1). NCBI lineage: Eukaryota > Metazoa > Chordata > Mammalia > Chiroptera > Vespertilionidae > Cnephaeus > Cnephaeus nilssonii. The sequence continues at coordinate 47,381,255 of NC_137088.1, read as the reverse complement.
ATCATTGATGATCTGCTAATGATAGCCTTCATTGTAAGTAAAACGTGTATTAATTATGATTAGCCTTCATGGGGGCGGGAGGTATTTTAGTTTGCTAAATTGATTGTAGAATGGAAATTAAAACTTACAAATGTAAGTAGTTAGAATACTTCAATATTATGTTTTTCCTTTGCTGTATGGTAGACTAGAAATTCCCAGTCTGTATTTTTTATTTAATTTTTCATTGGGAAACTGCTATTTCCCAGGGGCATTGGTAGCTGCTGGGTTAAAGTTGTCCACCCACCATCCAAATTCTACCACAGGGGAGCTTCAAAACTTCACCAAATGTGGATGTTTAAGGAAGGAGGCATCCTTTTATTATTATTTTGTTTATTAAGGTATTATATGTGTACATATCTTACCATTGCCCCCCCACTCCCATACATGCCCTCACCCCCCAGAGTTTTGCGTCCATTGGTTATGCTTATATGCATGCATACAAGTCCTTCGGTTGATCTCTTATCTCCCCCACCTCTCCCTAACCTTCCCGCTGTAATTTGACAGTCTGCTTGATGCTTTACTGTCTCTGTATCTATCTTTTTGTTCATCAGTTTATAATGTTCTTTATTATCCATAAATGAATGAGATCATGTGGTATTTTTCTTTCATTGACTGGCTTATTTCACTTAGGAAGGAGGGATCCTTACAAGTCATCTCTCTTCACTATCCAGAAGCAAATGACATCACAATACCCTCACATATATATTTTTTTAAATCCCCAAGATAAAACACTGCCCTTGCTTTACCCATTGGTGCAGACGCTATTTCCTGTGGTCTCATTCATCTTTGTGTTGTGTCAAGTGTCAAACACAGCTTCTTCTTAAACAGTGTAGTTGTTGCAAAAATATTTTCAAATGAATATATTATTATGCTTGTATTCAAATGTTGTATTTTACCTGATGATTACATTAGATACATCCAGAAATGCCTGGCACATGTTTGGCACTCATGAAATGAATGTTTTCTCCCTTTATTCTACTTTGATATTTTTGGAGTACATTTTCTAGAGTTAGCTTGAATTTTGGTTGTTCTTGGAATGCACTGGAATGCCTTCATAAGTTTGGAAACACTGTCATCTACCCTGTATAATTCTGGGGTGCTTAGGGACGGAACCATGTCTACCTCAGTGCTGTGCTTGTCATGTCCTGTACACGGTTGTCACCTAAGAACTACTTGTGGAATGAAGTAGTAACGGGGCTTTGAGGTATAAGAATGTTTTCAGTAGGTAGAAATGGGAAGGCAAGAAAGTGTGTGCCACATAGAGGAAATGGCATGCACAATGACCACAGGCTAGGCAAGGATAAGATTAGTTGAAGGAATCTCTAACTAGAAATGTCTAGACTTGGTCAAGGATGGATTTAGAGATACTTGTAACATACGTGGATTATCTCTTCTACAGAGTCAGTAACTAGAATGACTGCTGTTAGGTTCAGGTTCCAATACTTGAAATACAATTGAGAAATAAGCCTTGGGAATCAGAGAGATGAGGTTTCAATCATGGTTCTTTCACCAATGAGTTGGATGATTATAGGCAAGACAACTATTTTTTTTTCTGTTTTCTCATTTTTAAAATAATGGAGCTGATAATACCTTTTCCTTAAGGATTGCATGCCTGGATGGACTGAATCCTCAATGGTGGTTGATGATAGTTTGTGTCAACATGGTCATCATTCCCTACCTATTCACCCTATGGAAGAGCTAAATATTCTGCAAATTCGACACATCCTGTTATAGCTTCTCATAAGAACATATAATAGTCAAGTGCTATTGGCCTAAAATTTAAAGGCCTCTGGCTGTTTTTTATGGATGTGATGTACTTTGTTGCTAGAAGTAAATGCAATTGGAATACCTTGATCCAATGAGAGCTATCTTTCCTTTCTATTGTATAACGCTCAAAAAGTATGTCTTCATAAAAACTATACTGGTAAGGAATAGATAAAAAACCCCAGGCAAGTAATAGACTTTGCACATTTCCCAGAGGTTACTTAAAACTCTATCTCTTGTGTAAAGGATGCTGAATAATCATAATGTGTGTTTTCATTTTTTTGTTTTGGTGTTGATTACCCACTCAGACAAGTTAATAATTTTCTTGGAGGCTCTGTATTTGGTTGGGTGGGACCCAGGATGGAGCTTAAAGAATCTTATTGGAACAACTCATTTAGAGGTTGCTGTACACATCAGCATTCATCACTCAGCAGGCAGCAAAACCTAGTCTAAACAGTGGTTGAAAATGGGATGGTCTTTTTTTTTTCCTTCTCAAAGAAGGTACCCTGGAATAGTGGGTAATTGCCAACCCTGAAGAAGAAACTTATAATAAAAATAAAAAGAAGAAAATTACTTAATTATAACATAGTTACTCCAGAAATCTTCAAGATGAATGGGAAATTTAGAAGCACTCTTAAACATCACTGTAATTTAGCCCCATGCCCCAGAAATTCTCAGTTGTAATTGACCCTAATTATATAAATACCACTGGTGAGAAAAGATCTGTTTCGTAGGAGGCCTTACTGCTGCTGAACTTCACTAGCAAGTCACTTATGACTTCGACAGATGTTTTGTATTATTTTGGCCAAGGGGGTCCTTCAGAACCAACTTTCCTCTCCATTTGGCAGCAAATGACACAATAATGCTCTCAGAGTGTCAGTATATGAGGTGAAAAATGGGCTCTTTTAGTGATTGCTCAGACTATTCTTCTTTGCCTGTTATTATGTTAGGATAATTTCACTTATAATCAGAAACAAAACAAAACAAACAAATAAAAAGCCCTGAAAACCCATTCTATCTTAGGCAAACAGTGAAATTTATTGGCTCAAATAACTTAAAAATACTATGCTACATTGGGATTTTGGTGTAGCTTATCTAGTGCTCAGTCTTTCTCTCTCTCTCTCTCTCTCTCTCTCTCTCTCTCTCTCTCTCTCTCGCTCTCCCCCACTACTTCTCTCTCTACTTCTTGCTCTCTCTCTCTCTCTATCTCTGGGTGTGTCTGTGTCTGAATCTCTCTCTTTCTCAATTCCATTTCCTTGAAAATGAGTTCGGTTTCCAGAAAACTCTCCAATCATGGTCTTAATATTGTCACTCTCAGCTCCAGGCCTATCTTTCCCATAACTATTGAACAAAAATCATGCATTCTGATTGGTCAAAATTTAGTTTCTTTCCTATCCCTGAGCCAATTAAAATGTCCAGGAGGCAGTATTATGCTCATTGTCCTAGGAGAGACCTGTGGAGGCCCAAGTGAACAGTCAGCTTCCCGCAGAGCACATGGCTTTTGTGGGGAAGAAGATGCTATAACCAAGAAAAGAGCATTAGATACTTGGTGTGTCAAATAAGAAAACTGTCCAGAATTTTGTTTTTCCAACTTTTTAGCAACAGGTTTCCTCCCAACCTTTTGTTATAAAAATTGTCAAACATATGGAATGTTGCAATAATAGTAAAATGAACACCTGAACACCAACTGTTTCGATTGAACAACTGTTAATGTTTTCTCACATCCTACCTTAAGTGGCAAGCTGTATCATATTTCACACCCACTCTAAACAAATTTCTCAGCATTTCTTCAGATGAAGATTTATGAAGTTCAGTACTTTAGAATTCAAATAGAAACTAAATGTCACTTCCGTGGTCTATCCTATACCTGCCTTCTCTCTTTTGTTTTCTTTCCAAGATAGCTAGGCATCATTCTATTTTCCAACAAGCTGTCTTGTGCCCCCTGAAGGGAATATTATAAGATTAAATGCAGAGTAGCATTCCTCTACAAGGTGAATGCTTCTCATTACTGAGATCCCAGTTGATCTCCTAAATGAATTCCCTGATAATGTGAAACTTCTGAATTATTTATTATCTCATATTAGATCAGGAATATTTGATAAATTTGTAATCATCAGCAAATCAACTTTTGAAAGTTTCCTGTATCAAAGAATAAACCAGGGAGTAGATTTTGGACTCTTAGGGGGGAAAGCTGAAATTATTTATTTTGAGGCCTTTTATAGCTAGCTGGCTTCAAATGCAGATGAAGAACCATACACTGAAGAATTATGATTTCTAGATATGGTTATAAGCAATTCATCTAGTGGTGTGTTATTCAGAATAAGTCTGACTACGATTCAAAAATCTAGTAAAAATTCTCCACTGAAGTAATGAATTACAAACATTGCCCATTTACTCTTGAAGGTGACCTGTTTTCGCCTCTGGTCATTCCATGTGATATTGGTAAAAATGAAAATGTACTGGCATTAAGTTGTGGTTAATAATAACAAAAGGAGTTATCTTTTCTTAAGTCCTTATTATGTGCTAAGCACTTCACTGAGCTCCTACCTACCTTCTTTCATTTAATTTTCCTAACAACCCAATGAAGTAGGTACTGCTATTTCTCCCATTTTATAGATCAGGAAACTGAGACATAAGATATTATGGAACTTTCCCAAGGCCAAACAGGACCTGAACCTATGTTAATATTAAATGCTGTTTACTCAATCCATCAAAATTTGCCCCAGTGACAGAGGTGTACAATTGAGAATCTGAGGCTGAGTGTAAATGATCATCATGAAATTTAAGCAAGATCCCTGCTATTTGTAGACATGCAAGCCAGACTGTTTGATTTTGTAAACCTAAATTTTTCCATAGCAGAAAAGATTTAACAAATTTCTATTTATATATAAGTATAAGTTTTAAAATGTTTATTTATTGATTTTAGAAAAAGAGAGAGGGGGGAGAGAGAGAGAGAGAGAGAGAGAGAGAGAGAGAGAGAGAGAGAGAGAGAGAGATGTTGATTTGTTGTTCCACTTATTTATGCATTCATTGGTTGATTCTTGTATTTCCCTGACTGGGGATCAAACCCACAACCTTGGCATATCAGGACAGCACTCAAAGCAATTCAGCTACCCGGCCAGGACCTATAAGTACTTTTGATAGACTTTATTTTTTAGAACATTTTTAGATCCACAGCAAAATTGAGCAGAAGGTACAGAGATTTCCCATATTCTCCCTGCTTCTACATAGGCCTGTGATTTCAACCTTTTTCATCTCATGGCATACATAAAGCAATCACTAAAATTTAGCGGCACACCAAAACATATATTATTTGCCGATGTGACAAAAAAATAGGTATAATTTTGATTCACACTGGATGGCTATTGTGTTGGCTGTTGTCATTTTTCTATTTGATAATCTAAGGGAAAAGAGGTCAGTGCCCCTGGCTAAATAATCAGGTATTGCATGTTTTAAACATTCTTATGGCACACAGGTTGCAAATTGCTGGCATATGCTGAGCTTCTCCCATTACCACATCTCCCAGCAGAGTGATAACCCTTGTTACAACTGATGAACTTTCATTGACACATCACAGCACCCAAAGTCTGTAGTTTACCTTATGGTCCATTTTTGCTATTGTACATTCAATGGCTTTAGACAAATGTACAATGCCATGAATCCACTATTATAGTATCGTAGCAGATGCCATATGTTAAGTCATTGTAACTTCATAATCTTTATTAAACAGTTTGGGAGGATCATTTTCAGGCCCCAGTTAGGGAAACAGGACCATTTAGCAGGTCAAGAATTTGCCTCAACTGCAGCAAAGAGGGTTGTAGCTGTGTGGAAAATTGTAATAATTTTTAAATTGGTAAATTCCAACCCCAGCTGAAGAGAAGGCCAATTCACATTACATAGAGTAAACACAATTTAGCAAACCTGGGCACCGAGCTTAAACTCCACTCTAGAGATGACTACTTGGAGAAGTTCACTCACCCTTAAAATGCTTGCCGGAGTTCAAGTCTGTAATTTCTTGACAGAGATGTGTGCCAGGTTCACTCACCCTGTGGTTCTCAGCCACCTGCTGCGTAATGAAGGACTCCCATTTTCTGCTCTGCTGGCCCCATACCTTACAGTGCACACAGCCCGCTGAACATCTGGTGGAGAGTTAAATCAGCAAACCTGCGAGCCATCTTCCCCTCTGGGAAGCATGCGAGGCCTTGCCCTGTTTGCTCTCCTGCCATTTTAGGACGTTTTTTCCTTCCCCCTAAAATCAAAGGAACTCTATAGAAATGATTTTGTTTCTCTCCTTTAAAGGCAAGCCTTTAGATGTGTGTGTGTGTGTGTGTGTGTGTGTGTGTGTGTGTGTGTGTGTAGATGCACTTTTTTTTGAATTCTTCATTGTTGAAAGTATTACATATATCTCCTTTTTCCTCCATTAACCTCTCCCCGCCCACTCCCACCTCCCCCCACAAGCCCTCATCCCCCCCACTGTCTGTGTCCATTGGTTATGCTGCCTTTTTCTTTTTAGTATTATTGTTCCAAGAATCAATTTCTAGACCTTTTATAAATTTTATCTTTTTTCTATTTTCCTTTCTATCTCATTTGCCTGTGTTACTGCAGCACTTTGTAACTGGTCGGTCTGACTCCATACTCCCCTGACGTCTTTTCTAAAGCATAGTCAGGATAAACTAGGAAACTTACAATAGAAAAATAAACATTTTAATCAGAAAATTATGAGGTACATTAATGTAATTTACTTTAGCATAATTACAAAGTTTAAAAAAACTGTATTTTTTGTTTTTCAATTTTACAGTTATTTCATAAAAATGCATTTATTGCCTAGTAATTTGCTTTTTGGCATAGAGACTATCATACATACATAAAGTTATATCTAATTCTGAAGTCCATTGTGTCACTAGAACGTAATTTATTGATGAATTCCCAGCAATGAGATTAATGTTTTCCCCTGATATTTAAAACATTTATGTAATAAACATCCTGGTATATAAACTTATGCCCACACGTGTTAAGAAGAAAGTTGACTGGAACTGGACATTCTGGATCGAGGATGAGAACATTATGCCTATTACTTAATTATCTTCATGAAGAGTTATATCCTGCTCACTATCATTAGTTTCTTTTTTTCAATTACCAAAGAGATTTCTCCCTAATATAATAAGTGAAAAAATTTTCTCAATGAACTTGCAAAGTTCAAGTAAGCAGTTGTTGGACAGGTTGGTTAACCTTACGCATTTATTGACTATTTGTATTTCTTTTGGTTAATGGATAATTATGAGCAAGTATGTTGAATATTGAGCTGGGAGTTCAGAACTTTCGGAGATCACCTGTTATGAGAATTTGTCTAGCCTCCTCATGAGCCAAGCTTAAGCTACGGGCCCTCTCAGAAAACCTGTGTGCATTGATGGTTAACAATATACATGAAAGGACTTTTTGCTAGATTCAAATGCAAAATCATTAGCTGCAGGGACATGAAAAGTGAGGCAACATTCAGAAAATCTTTGATGTACAATACATTTCTGTACAGATTTATTGTGGTTATTCTCATTACATTCATTAAAGGAATTTCATAACTTCTTGAACTCATATCCAAATTCTTTTATCCTTAGGGATCTCACTACTGACACAGGCTGAATTTCTGTCAGCCATAGTGGATTAGTTGCAATTTTTCCCTTTAATTAAACAGCTGCTGCCACTAAACACAGTTTTGAATTATTTAACATCCATATTACTTTAGTCAATGTACACTGCTTGAGTTTTTTAATTATATGAAACTACATTTTTTATGATATAGCTTTCCTAAAAATGAGTTGACAGACAATAATAATTTATTCTTTTGAGGTGTCAGGAATATTTTAGGATATTTAAAAATAATTATAATTAAAACTAAAAGCCAAGCTGATAAAATAAAAGATAGTTTGCTTTAAATAAATAAATGTGGCCTGGCTGGTGTGGCTTTGTGGTTGAGCATCGACCTATGAACCAGGAGGTCATAGTTCAACTCCTGGTCAGGGCACATGCCCAGGTTTCAGGCTTAATCCCCAGTGGGGGGTGTGCAGGAGGCAACCAATCAATAATTCTTTCTCATCATTGATGTTTCTATATCTATCTCTCTCTCCCCCCTTTCTCTCTGAAATCAATAAAAATGTATTTTTAAAAATAAATGTGAAGTGTACAGAATTTTAAATAAAACTCTCATGCAAGATGTTGTTTACATTCTTTGGCTCATAAATAAGCCACACGTGTAGTAAATACTTTTCTGCACTATTTGGGACCCTGGAGATGATCCTAGAGATTGAAGTTTTCATTGAGGCCTTATTTCAGAATGAATTGCTTTACAATCTGTGGCTTTCTTGGCAACAGACTTTGTTTAGGTGATGCTGTCATCTAGAAACAGAAATCAGTAAGTCAATCCCAAAACTGTTTATGATTAATCAACATGAATTTTTGTGATGGACTCATGATTATCTTGTTGCATTATTCTGAGTTATATTCAGGGGTATTACTTACATTTCTAATTTTAATAATATTAAATGAATAATTAACTATAGCTTTGAAGATTCTAGATCCTGGGAAATTATTTTTAGAAAGTAACTATGATGTGATCTTTCTTCTCATCTCTATTTTTTCGCAAAACCTATCTTTTTCTTCATATACACTATATGTGTGTATATACACACATACCTATACAACTTTATATACACACATATATATGTGTATATATCTTATAGACAGCCTCTCCTTGCTGTTTTATAGGGTGAAATATGAAGTATAATACTTGAAGTACTGAACATTGGAATGAACAGTGGAAAATACATCCGTTTTTATATTTAGGTTCATAACTACACCTGAACTTTCTGAGAATTATTGTGATCAGAAACACTACCTCTAATGTCTCAGTCTGACAAGAACTAGTATCTTTAACTTCAGCCTTTGATTGAATTTCCTTAAGTGCTACTGTAAGTAAAGGAGAATGATGCAAGCTCCATCCAGTGTTTTTAACAATGCAAACTATGTAACAGAGTGTAGATGATGGTAACGGTCAGGATTCCTGGAATAAATTATTTCTGCTCTCAGTGCTGACTCCTGTAGAAATATCATTTAGAGACTGCATCTGGTCCTGCATGTCTGCTCTGTGTTGACATCTTATCGATTCTTTATTTCCTCTCCTGGCTTAAAAAAAAAAAGTTTATTATAGAACTGGGTGGTGAGCAATACTGAGAAAGAATGCAGAGTATCACCTGCCACTGTTCTTTTGTTGTTGTTAATCCTTGCCCAAGGATATTTTTTTCCATTGATTTTTAGAGAGAGTGAAGGGAATGGGGGGAGAGAGAAAGAGAAAGATCTATATGAGAGAGACACATCGATCAGGATCGGTTGCTTCCTGCACACCCCCTGACCAGGGTCTGGGATTGACCTGCAACCCAGGTACATGTCCTTGACCAGGAATCAAACCTTGGACTCTTCATCACCTGCCACTATTTTAAGGTTACACCTTTGGAGTGTAAGATAACAGTTCCTGCCATTGAAGTGGTGTTTGTAGATTAAATAAGATATGTTGCTTCTATTTTATAAAGGAATTTAATATCTTAGAAAATCTGATGGAATTTAATCAAAAGACATAACAATTTATTGAGTTTTTTAAAGTCATTATTTCACCTCAGCCTGCACAGTGCATGTAGCACAGGCCAAGTGCTACCAACCCTTCACCTCCCTCCCTTTACCACCACAAATAGTTCTTGGCCACACTAATTTATCTGCCAGCGGAGTCAGATTCTACAGAAAATAATTGATTTTTGTTTGTTTCTTTGTGTCCCCCATTAGAATGTAAACTTTATGAGTGCAGCCACCATGTCAGTTTTGTTCAGCTACCATGTCATTGAATGATTATATGAATGTTACTACTTCCAGCGTCTCCGAGTGGGAAAAATGAGGATGAGACATAACCCTGTGTTTCTATTTGAACAATAGCAATATATTGTAGCAAAGGAAAAAGGAAATGGTCCGTCCTTTATGTTCAGTGTCACTTAGAGAGTCCCAAGTCCAAATTGTTCAGTTTTGGCTGAGCATTGTCCTCACAGTGATAGCATGAGAAAGCTGATTCCAAACCACTGTGGTTCGCCTGAAAAGGTGCCGATTGAGTCAAGGAAAGGGCTGTCAGTGTAGAGAGTAGGTTAATATCTGCTCCTCCCAGTCTGTCTATACAGATTGAGGAAAAAGGAGATGGAACCTGGAGAAGTCTGTGTGTGTGTGTGTGCGCGCGCGCGCGTGCATATGCATGCATGTATGCGCGTGTGTCCATGTCACTGTGTAAATGTATGTATGTGAACAAATGTGTCTGTACCAGGGGGAGGAACAGTCTAATTTAGTGATGCAGCCTTTCAGCCTTGTAGCTAGCAAAAAGAAGGGAAGAAGAAAGAAGTGGTAAAATCAGTCAGCCTGAGATTGGAAGATGTGGTATGTGTTTGAGGCAGCCATATGCCCAGCTAAAACTCAAGAACAGTTACTAAGGAGGATGAGCTACAGAGGTTGGCTAACCAGCCGACTCGGCCACAAGTACCTGCCCTGTCAGGCATTGTGCTAGGGTTGATGCTAAAGCAGTGAAAAAAGTATTGTTCTCCTCAAGCTTATGTGGGCTGGGGAGAGGCAAGCAAACACACATGAATGTATGATATGCCTGGTAGGAATATGTACTTTGCCAAAAAAACAAAAAGAAACATTCACATAGGTCTTGTGAAAATGTAAATGAGACAAGCACTTAAGTCCTGAGAAATGATTTAGGAGTGAAATAGAATTTCAAGCCAACAGGAAACATTGTCGGATTTTAAATAAATTTGCTGTGAAAACAAATATCTATTGTATTTGAAATGCTCAAGGACAGATAGGAAAAAATTGGCCACATGATGCTACAGGTTTTCTTTGGTTTTGGTAGAATGCTTTTATATACATTCTTATTAATATTAGGAAAGGAGAGAGAACATAAAATGTGAACTAGGAAAAGGTGAAATGTATGCAAGTTTATTTTTGTAGTTTCTTCCCAACATAAGGCTCTAATCAATAAAGTTTTAGTGTAATTACAAAGCCTCCTTTTATAATGGTTAGTTCGCGGTTTCCAATTTCCTAACCAGTAATTGTGATGAGTCATTTGGTTGTTACCAAAATTCTTCTCTACCCAGAAGCTAAGGAATATATTAAAATCCTTTGGAAACTTAGGTAAATAACAATAACGAATTACAAAATTACTGGGGGTGATAGTGAATAATCAAGAGAATAATAAAATGTAATTACAATAAGTCCTTACTTTTTAAAATAATAATCCCTTTTGTTCTGAAAGTAAAATTTAAGAATGAAAGTGAGAAAAACTAACTTTTTCTTAGCTCTGAAGGTTGGTAACTCATCTCTTCCCCTCCGTGTTTAGGAATACAGGGACCTATAGGGATGGGCCCATGGCATTGGCATTTAAATTCTTTCCTGGCGGTTCCCTCACATTTGAGAACCTGTTTGTCCACCATCTCCTTGTCTCTACTCCCACCTATAACGTGCTGCTTCCCACTTCCTTTAAAGCTTTAAGGAAAAGACAAAACACTATTGATTAAAAGGAAGACAATAACCTTGATTTAAAACAAGTTTCTTGACTCATCTGTAATAAACACATGTAAATAAACACGTTTACTAGTATTTACATATTTATTGCCATGCTTATTACTAAAAACTGTTGAGGAGAGAATTGAACATTCCTAGAAAATTTAAGATTTTTCAATATAACTGTAATTGAAAACAATTAGGTGAGGGTGATTAAAACAAACAGGACTTGTATGTAGGGAGCTTTTTCCGTGTATGAGGCACAGTGCTGACACCGAGAATCTAAATGAAAAATGCAGAACCCTGCAGCTGGCTGCTCCTGGGGGGAAACACAGTGAGTGGGCAGTTTCATTGGCTCACCATTCGGGTACCTACCGTCTGTCAGACAAAATAATGAAGGCGAGCGGGAGGAGGAATGATCTTCAGAATGGGCTGCACGGACAGGTGTGCATTCAAACGCCTTCGGGGCAGGGACTTGTCCTCCTTTCGCTAAACTGTGTTGCGGGTGCAGAACCAGCTTCCGAGTTTAGCAAGTCCCCTCCGTGATGACTGCGCATGCAGGAGCATTTGCTTCTAGATGAGTCTGCTGTGTAGTGAGAGGCCCTCACAAGCCCCGAAGTAACCAGCTTCCTTCATTCCTCCCGTGGGAGAGAACCATGGCATTATTTTAAGTGTTTCAAACTATTGTTTTTTTCCAAAAGAGACGAGTTGTTTTTTACTTCCCGCTGTTGATTTCAGGGGAGTTCCAACTCCTGGGCGTGAGGGCTGGTGAGAGGGTTGGACGCAGATTGCAAAGGCATCCTCTTCCTCATCCCACCAGCTGTGGGGACTTGGCTCCACAGGCAGGAGAGCAGGTGTGTCCTCTCCTCGCGCCATGCGCCCCTTCTCTCCCAGCGCGCCCTTCGGCCCCCCTCCTAGTCCTGTGTTCTGTGGCTTTGCCTTGGCCAGAAATGAAGTTATACTTGGACTCAGTGCTCTTCGGTGGGATAGTTTACTTGTGCCCCCATGTGTTTCCTCTCATTCTGCAGCAGCTCTAAGGACAGCGCGCGCTCCCATTGAAATGAAGGCTCAGAGTCCAGATATTGACCGCTTCTTTGGCCATTTTGCATCTGTTTAGCCTGTAGTTTAGATGAATCTTTTTTCTGATGATGGAATTTAAAGGGGCAAGTTAATAGTTGTTGTTTTTCTAATTCCCAACTGTAGCTTAATAAGTATTAACAACAGCAAAGTAAATTTAACAGGAAATCCTTTCTCTCCTGTTAAAGCTCTGATTGTCTCTTAAAAGAATCAGAAAGCAACAGAACGGCTTTGGTTGGTCAGCATCCAGTTTTCAGTGCCGTGTAGCTTGCCTCTGATCTGTGTGGTAGATAGATGCTTAATGGTACTGGACATGTAGCTTTGTAAACTACAAATAGTAACTATAACACCATTTGCTTGTTTAAATAATATATAGTTTTCAAACTGTTTCTTATCTGTAGTTGTACTTACTCCTTATGCTAGCAGTCCGGTGACTCTGCTGTGTCATATGCTACTATCCCACTTTACACATAAAAGATGGGGACTCACACTGGTTACCTGCCCATCAAAGGGCGTAACTAAAGGCTTAGACTCGCTGACAACCCAGCGAGTGGTCACAGGGTCAGTAGAGAGTAGAGGACCCGCCTCGGATATTGTGTCTGTGGACATGGCTCCCCTTCTGGGCTCAAAGCTGAAGTTAATTTATTCAGGTCCAGCAACGAGGTGATCTTTAATTTCCTTAAATATTCTGTCTGCTTATTCATTACGTGGGAATTGGACAAAGGTGAGCTTTGTGAATTGTTTTCCTTTAAATAAAATTAAATCTAGACATGTCTCCAAGCTTTGGGGAAAGTTGCTCACTGGAAATCCAGTGGAAATCCTAGGGACTCTACAGCCACTTCACTGTATTTATCATATCCCAAGCAAAAAGACGCATTTTAAATGAAGTATTAATTTGCTCATCCAGCTAACAGATACTCGTGAAATAGAAACAAGTATGGAGTTCCCTTCTCTTTAGATATTTGATTTCAAAATATCAATATGTTTAAGGGAGAAATGAAGGACAAAACTCTGGAAATGCAGGCTTTTAACAATGTCTCTCAAGCTCAGATGACCTTTTGCTTACAAACAATGGTGCCTGGAAGGGCTGTGGAGTAGAACAGACATGTGTGAATATGCACATACTTAGCAAAATGCCGGGGATGCTCCTAATGTTTTCTGCAATTATCCCTGAAACTCCATGGGCCATGTTTTAGAAAATGGTTTTAATTTTCTTTGAGGGATTATCATAATTGAAAAGGTTACAGGGATCAGCTCCATTGCTAATGCATTTGTACTTGCCAAGGCTCAGTCCTGGGGAATCTCTCTGGTTTTCACATCCAATACTTCTCTCTTTGTTTAGTTGTATGAAAAGCGAGAAGAAAGGGTTGGCACGACGGGGAAGTGAATCTGGTGCCAACGATTTTTTGTTGTTCCTGCAGCTCTGATCTTTGCCTTTGCTGAGCCTTGTCATCTGTCAGGCCAAGGAAGAATACTACAGCAGAAAGGCTTTAAAAATGAATCGATCACTCCATACTTCCGGAGAGCACATTCAAGCAATCTTTAAAGTACATTCTCATGTAGGCAATAGCTTCAAGGCCCCAGCATAACATATGCATCGAGAAATTTGTAACCTTTCATTTCATGCTTTCAACATTTTAGAAAGCGTTTTTCTGTTCATTTTACTTGGTGCTAAGAGATGTGACTTTTTTTCTCAATAGAACTAGTTAGATGATGTGAAATTTATTTTGTTTCCTCAGTACAGATTTTTTGTTTGTATATTAGGGAAAATTTCTTTGGTTAACTGTGGGCTTATTTTATTTATTTTGGGCCAGGATAGAATTCTTAAATATTTAATAATATTAAATATTGCCAAGATGGTAAGTACAATACACATTCTCATATACTTTATGTTAATCATTGAAGGCTCTATTCTCTGCCACTTCGTGCCTTGGATATTAGTTTGGGGGGGAAACCCAAAGAACTTATTATAAAGTGGTAAGTATCCAATGAAACTCATTTTTGTTGCTGCGGTATAAATATCTTTGTCTGCTTCTAGCATCTATCCTGCTGAGAGTGTTTTTTAAGGCCACAGTATTTATTAAAATAATAAATGGAGGCACTTTCACTTTGGGTGTGGATATTGCTATTTAAAAGCAGGATCTTAGGCACCAAGGAAGAATAACCTGGAAGAGTTTAAACCCACTGTAACCCTGGAGCAATTTCCTGATTCATGGCCTATGAATAGAGCACTTTGTGTTGTGGAGTAGAGCTTAGGAAGCCAGCCTCAGTCTGGCCACGTGTAAAACAAGGATAAAAGTTTCTGCCTCATTGGATGTTAAGAAGATGAAACCAAGCTAGTGTATATGAAGTCACTCCTGATCTTTAAAAATGAACTGATTTTGAATTCTTGTTTAAGTCACTGGGATGTGAGCTGAAAGGTATTAAGTGGGAGACCTTTGGTGTCTATGTTGTGTCTTTAGTTGAACCTGTGTGCACCATACTGGATATGAGTATAGGCATTTCCACTCCACATCGGTTTCGGTCATGTAGAAGATGGTGTTGTCAGAATGACCAAACATTATTAATATCCATTATATTTATAAGGATGTGGAGAAACAGTCTCATACTCTGGGAAGCTTCTCTGGGCATACTCTTTACCAGTAATTCCTGGCACCTTTATATAAAGAGGCATGTTCAGGTCCATCTATGTTGTTGGACCTAGAGGGTGTTATGCTAAGTGAAATAAGTCAGATAGAGAAAGACAAATGCCATAAAGTTTGCTTGTATAAGGAATTAAAAAACTAACTAAATGAACAAACAAAACAAATAAATTCACAATAACAGAATAAATTGAAAGTTGCAAGATGGGAGGGCGTTTGGTGGTATGGGTGAAAAAGGTGAAAGGATTAACCCTTTGCACTTGCTTGCTTTTTTCTCGATTCCTTTATTCTACTCGGGATTTAATTTTTTAAATACCCCAGATTTTACAAAGCGCGGCAGTAGAATAAAAAACTGGAGTTTCTTTTCATACAAACTTATTTATTTGGATTTTTTTATATTTCAAATTATTGATACATTCAATACAATTCGACAATACGAGCTGCTACCGATGCTAACCGTGTCGAGTCACACTCGACATCCGAGTGCAAAAGGTTAAGAAGTACAAATTGCCAGTTATGAAAATAGTCACAGGAGTGTAAAGTACAGCATAGGAAATATAATCAATAATCCTATCTAATAAAGAGGTAATATGCAAATTGACCATTACTCCAACACACAAGATGGCCACCCCCATGTGGTCAAAGATGACCACATCAGGATGGCCGGCAGGGGAGGGAAATTGTGGGCGATCAGGCCTTCAGGGGAGGACAGTTGGGGGGGACCAGGCCTGCAGGGGAGAGCAGTTGGGGCTGACCAGGCCAGCAGGGGAGGGCAGTTGGGGGCAACCAGGCCAGCAGGGGAGGGCAGTTAGGGGCAATCAGGCCAGTAGGGGAGCAGTTAGGCATCGATCAGGCTGGCAGGGGAATGGTTAGGGGGTGATCAGGCTGGCAGGTAGAAGCGGTTAGGGGCAATCAGGCAGGCAGGCAGGTGAGCAGTTGGGAGCCAGCAGTCCTGGATTGGAGAGGGTGCAGGCTGGGCTGAGGGACACAGACCACCTTCCCCCCCCCCACCCCCCCCGTGCACGAATTTCATGCACTGGGCCTCTAGTATTGGTAATAACTATGTATGATAACAGGTGGTACTAGACTTGTCAGAGAGATCATTTGGCAAGATATATAAATGTCTAAACACTATTATTGTATTCATGAAAGTAATATAATTCTGTATGTCAGGTGTAATTGAAAAATATATTTAAAACAATAAAGAGACATGCAGGGATTTTTAAAAGTGAAAAATTGAAAACTATATATTTTGGCCAGTGTGGGAATAATTAAATGAACTTATAACCAAATAATGGAATGCTAATAGTTAAAAAGTATGAATATCTCTGAGGCATATTGTTCATTGAACAGAAAAGTTTGCAAAACATCTTGATCCCACATATGTACAAGACTCGCACCCAAACAACACAGAACATGTATGTATATGCTTATAGCAAAATGCATAAAGGTCTGAACTCTATAATAAAGGTTGCCTCTGAGAAGGAAAACAGATTAAGTGGAGTAGTAAGGGAAAGTTTTCAATTTTTTCTATATTGTTTGAATTTTTTTTTTTTTTTTTTACTGTCAGGACATTTTCATGTATTACTTGTATATATAACTTAAAAAAGGAAATAAAATGCTCAATTATTTTGCAAAATCGGTAGCATCTAATTTATGGATACATGAGCATACATATTCAAAAAGAACAACTACTGATTTAAAAATACACAAATGTAAAGCACTCCTTAAAGAAGCCATGATGATAAATTACTCAGTTATAAACCAGGAGATTTCACCAATCTTTAGTGATTAAAACCTTCTAAGTTTAATAATGTTTAAGGCTGAAAAGGTAAGTAGATAATACACTCTAGCAGGCATGAAGTAGAAGCATGGTGGTGGGCCTTGGACACAAACTGGGAATTAATGAGATACTAGCTTGCTTCATTCACTCCATCCTCTGTTCATTTTTGTATTCTTCCAATCAGCATTTTCTGAGAAGGAACTAGTGCCAGTCCCTAAGCAACTGGGGCCACAGAACCAATTCAGGTGCCATCTTTGTCCTCAAAGGCCTCATCCAGTAGGAGTGGTGTTTAGACAGTGAGTTACAATTTATTGTGACAGCACAGACTCAGTAAAATCAAAGCATCTAGAAGAGTGGGATCGACTTGAAAATGAGACACCACTCAGGAAAGTCTTCTGAAGGAGACAGCCTCTAACTTGGGTTTTGGTGTAAGCAGATGGCCAGTGTAGGGGTGTGAGCAGAGCTGTGCACACTGGAAGCGTGTGCTGGGGGATTACATGTGGACTGGGATTGCTGGCAATAAAATGCAAAGGGTCCTGTGGGTATTTCAGAAAAGGGGTTCCAGTCCAGCACTACTGTGAGCACAAGAAAGTGATGAATGGATTCTTTTTAAATCAAACAGTAGGAGGATCTCTGTAGTGAGTTCTGCTTTTTGCTTTTATTTATTGTACCTTCGAGTTGGAACCAACTCGTTTATGAAACATACTACATCCTCTTTAATCCAAGAGAGAGTGACAGCTTCCTGTTGTGATGTTTTCAAGCTTCCCTTCAGGAAAATGGCATCAAACTGGGCACTGTTGCCATTAAATCACTTGATTATACACTGTCAGGTTTGCTGTGTAAACTTGGAGGTCCAATATGAGTCTTTATACAATGCTCTCTTCTTGATGTTCTCATATGTCTGGAAAAGAAAGCAATATTTAATAGTATATACATTTCAGAACTCCTTAACACAGAAGGATCTTGGCAGTTGTTTTAGTTGACTGGGGAGAGGGAAGATGGGGAAGGGCATTTGAAGGTTATTAAATGGTTAGGATGGAGGCTAGTCTGGTTTTAGGGACATGGCCATGCTTGAGATGCTATGCCTTCTTTTATAATATATATTTTTGTTGATTTCAGAGAGGAAGAGAGGAGAGATAGAAACACCAATGATGGGAGGAAACCACTGATCAGCTGCCTCCCACATGCCCCCCATTGGGGATTGAGCCTACAACCCTGGGCATGTGCCCTGACCAGGAATCGAATTGGTGCATAGGTGGATGCTCAACCACCGAGCCATGCTGGCCAGGCAACACTGCCCTCTTTTTATTAGGGTTTATACATTAGGGTTTATACATTAGAAAGCCAAATTGCTTTATATATACTTTGAGTGGGTTTATATGTATTTTACAATCTCTCCTCCATTTATTCAGTTTGCCAGTGAAGAAGCCCCATATTAATTGAACATAAATATAAATTTATAATTGGGAAGGAAGGTGTTATTAGAATTAAACATATACTTTATTGAATCTATGATAACTGGGTACAATTACCCTTGAATGAATGATGCTGAACCAGCATTATTAAAACAACATTTCAAAGACAGTTTAAAACTTACCAGTCAGTAGTTGGGTCCGTGTCCTATCTCTAATGCATGTGTGTTTCTCCAGAGACACACACAGAGCAAGTTCTGAAGGTGACATCGGAACAATGGGCAGGGAATGTAAGCTCAGCTAGGATCTTTGAGATTAAGAAGAGCTATCTCTTCTGCACAGCCTTCTAGGTCAATGGGAAAAATCTCACAAATCAATTCCTTCAGCAGCCAGGAGCATCTGAAAGGAAATCAAAACTTGCCTTTTATGCTGACATGGTTTAACACCAGCTAAGAATCTTAGGAATGAATTTGAAAGTCTGAGGACCAGCAGCAATACATTGAGCAAAATCTCTTGCTAGAAATGTAGCAATCATAAATTGTCATATTCTTTCTACATCAACCCAATAATCTTGCATGTTTGGTTTTAATATAATGACTCTGTGTGTGTGTGTGCATGTAGATGTGGATACATTGTATATAATTCACAGATAACCCACAGCTTTAATGAATCATTAATTGTATTAATATGTATAAATAAGTATTCATTATGTTGATATATACTTAATTAAAAGGAGATCCATAGGTACTAACTATTCATTGATACTACACACACACACACACACACACACACACACATATGTATACACACACACACACACACATATATATATATGTAAAGATGATTTAATTTTCTGATACATTAGTTTTTTTTTCAATGTTCATGTGCTATGTACTGAGCCTTAATGGTCATGTCTAATAGGGGATTCAGTTAAGGGGTCTTCATGGAAATCCTACTTTTTTGCTAAAGCACTAGTGTAGGCACAGGGAGTATGCAAGTGAACTGGACAGACAAGGCTCCCATTTTGTCTTAGCATGTATTCTAGTGGTGGAGGAGACACTGACAAACAAATGACTTATTTTAAGGATGACTTATTTAAGAAATAAGTTGATTTCAAAAAATGATAAGCATTGTGAAGAAAATAAAGCAAAAGAATGAAAGAAAATAAGAGGCCAAGTGGAGATGTGTGAAGAAGATGGGCAGAAGAAGGGCCAGGAGGGGAGATGCCTCCAGATAGCATGGTCAGGGAAGGCTCTCCTGAGGAGTGATGCCACCTAACAAGAAGGGATGCCACCCGTGAGAACAGCCAGGGAAGGGACCCCCCCCCCCCAGGCTGATGGAGGACCTCATATAAAAGCCCCGATGTGGTAGAGGTTGGCGTGATTGAGGCATAGGGATGGCCTTGCAGCCCTTTGCTAGTTCATGGACAGAGCTGGGCACTGGAGGGGACCCGAGGGTGCTGAGCAGCAGTCAGAGCATACAGAGCCTTTTGGACCAAGGCAAGTACTTAAAATGTTACTCTAAGTGCAGTCAGGAGCCATTGGAGACTTAAAAACATTTTGTTATAAAAACTTCAAACATAAACAAAAATGAAAGAGGACTCCCCATGTACCAATTACCCAGCTTCAGTAATTATCAACTCATGGCCAGTCTTGTTTTAGCTATGCCTTCTCCCTAACCATATTAGTATACCACATGATTTTAATCAAGCAGCTTGTCATTCACTGCTGAATATTTTACTATATATCTCAAAAACATAGCCACTGTACCATTATCATACCTATTATTTGCAGTAATTCTTTAGTATCAATGTTATTTACCCAATTCCCACTATAAAAAGGGTGCCTATTGTATATATCAGGGCTTGGTGGAAGCTGGGAGGTACCCTAGGGATCCTTGTCTGGGTTTGGCGTTAGTGTCGGCTGAACAAAGGTGTTTATGTTGGAGATGTAGGAAAGTGGCAAGTTGTTTAATGTTCTTAGAGGCAGAACCCAGTTATTGACTGTTACTATGATTTTTGCTTAAGAAATTGAGTTAATGTGGAGGATTAACAATTGAGATGGAGAAGACTTATGGAGGAATAGCTTTGGGAGGGAAAATTGAGAAATCCATTAATTTCACCTCTAAAAATGGAAAACACTTTTTAAATTAGCCTTGAACAGAAAAAGGGAAGACAAATGGTATTATGTATTTGTATCTATTGAGACTTCCTTACCTTCAATCCTACTAAAGGGCATATGTTAATTGGAATGGAATTATGGAAGAAATAGTTTCAGTTCTTAAATCCCAAGGTTTACTTTAGATCTGCCTCCTCAGTCCACTCAGGCTTTCCCTGAGATGCTTCGAAAGGTGATAACAAGTCCGAGACGTCTGACTGACTGTCCAAAAACACTTCCTCTCACCACCTACCACAGATGCGGTGGCTTCACTTTCTGAACCTGGAACCTGGCCACAGACTTGACAATTCAGAGTGTAGTTACAGGGACAGTGTGCAAGAATACAGGACATCGGGGCTGGCTCGGGAAAAATAAACTAGATGCCTTCTTTATAACGATGATGCCTATCACTTCTACCATTAGTTCCCTCTTAAGAATGATAGATGAATACTTGCCTTGAATCGGTTTACCATCTGTTATTAGAATGTATAAATCAGTGTGTGATCATTGCTCATTGCTATTTATTTTGGGAAAAGTCCCTCCCCGCCCTCCTTTTCCTTTTTCTCCTCCTTAGAAGCCTCAACCCTGCTTTTATGGCCTTTCAATGACTAAGTCAGGCCCATCCAGGATAATCTCCTTAAAGTAAACTGATGGGGGATTTGAATTCCATGTGCAAAATCCCTGCATAGCAGCACCTGGATTAAGTGTTTAATTGGATAAGTGGGCACTGTGGCCTAACCAAGTTGGCACATCAGTGCCCTATCTGTTTAATAGGATCATACCTTCTTGATAGTCTTGTTTTGGAAATTAAATGAGTTAAGGCTTTTAAAGCACTTAGCATCGTACTTGATACATAATACCTGCTCATTAAGAATTAGTTCTAAATGGTGAGGAGAGAAAGCATTAAATGGCTACCTTTTGGCAACAAAGGGGCTCTGTCAGAACTGAATGGTATCTTACTGAGCGACAGAAGCTGGGCACAGAACAGTGAGATAGGGAAACAGTCAGAATCAGGGGTGGGTGAGCCGCGAGGGGTGGTCCCTGGAGGCTGCATGAGGCAGGCTCTGCGGTGCTAATAATATTCTGTTTTTTAATCTGGTGTTAGTTACATTGAAGTATTCCAATGATAAACAAATTTATGTATATATGTATGTCAATTATACTTAAATAAAAATCTAAATACAAGTAGATGATAAATAACTTAATGGATGGATAATCTTGTGTGGTGTGTGTGGAGGGGGGGGTGGGCGTGTGTGTGCATTTTATCATTGCAAAGTAGGAAAACAGAAAAAAAATCTTTCCTCCCATATTACAAATATGACAATGGCTCAGAGGGAAGATGTGGGAGGAGCTTCATTGGGATATTGGACTCTATCTCATAAGATTATTTTATTTCTGGGCAGTTGCCACGGCCATCTTTACTAAATTGGAATATTTGTCGAAACATTTTGAGAATTCTTTTGGACAAAAAAAGGTATCTACTCACAAGGCTATTAATTCAGGGACCAGAGCAATTGACTTTCCTCCTATGTCCTGAATTTTTTTTTTCAAGACCAATAAATTGTATTTCTTTCAAAGCAGAGATGCAATGTGCTTGCATGCTCATTATCTGTTTGTCTTATGCTACCTGCATTTCCTTTTTATGATAAGAGTCTAGAAAAGCAATATTTTTCTGAAAAAAATGCAATGTCTGCACCACAGTAATATGATCAGAGACTATTATCTTAAAAGCATAAATGAGAATTATAGTATTATTTTACAACCAAGGTGAACATTTATATTTCTAGATGTTTACTTGGATACCAAAGCCCATTTTAAGGACCATAAATAAAATGTGATATTTGCCCTTAATGTTTGCTGTGGTGTGATTTTGTATTTCAGAAGAGCACTGTCCAGTAGCGTTTCTGCGTTATGGCCATGTTGTATTGTCTGTGCTGTCCAGTACGGCAGCTGCCGGCCACATGGGCTTCTGCCCACTTGGCTGTGCCTAATGAACTGAGGGACCACAACTTCAATGTTATTTAATTTTATTCTATTTAAATAATAGCCACAACTGGCTAGTGGCTACAGTGTTGGACAATGAGGTCTAAAATGCAAGTAAAATATGCCATTTTGACTGAGGTTAGTGGTGGATATACTAAGTTCTTTTCATAAAACTTCTCAAAGTGCATCTGCAAAATGTTTTTCTGAGCCCAGTTACCCTGGTGTTCTGGTGGTGAAGTTCCCTTGTGAAGACAGAAGGAGGCCTCCCGGTTCTTAATCACATGCTAAGTCATCTACGTTTGTGGTTTCCCCTCTTTTCCCTGGTGGCCGGGCCCCGTCCTTTCTCTCGAGGTGCAGGTAATGGCTGCCTTGCAGCTCGTGTCCCCAAAGGATCTGGCACCTGGTAGATGTGGGTAGGCAGGTCCTGTCCACACTGGGCTGCTAACGGGTGTGAGGTTCATTTCTGACATTCCACTTAGTGTCTCTGCAACTGAATCTACTTCCTCGCCTTTTACAGATGTTTCCTCATCTCTAAAATCAGACATATTCTCCTCACGTCATGGAATTGTGATGAGGGTTAAATAATAATAAAGGCAAACATTTGGAGTGTTCACTGAATGCTTTGGTTGGTCTTGGCAACTTACTTCCATGCTCTCCTTTAGTCCTGCAACCTCTGGTTTGTGATACTGTCCCTGCTTCACACGTGAGGGAGCTCGGGGTTGGAAAACTTGGTGAATGCCATGGCTGGGGGTTGCAGCTGGGCAGTGTGCATCAGGGCAATAGGTTGCTTTGTTTTATTTTTAAACTGTATTTTTTTGTTAAGATGTAATTCGTATACCAAAAATTTCGCTCTTGAAGATTGTGCAGTTCCATGATTTTTCATTTATTTGCAAGATTGTGCAACTGTGACCGCTACTGACTAGTTACGGAATATTTTCATTGCCCCCAAATAAACCCCAGTTCCCATGAAGAAGTCACTTATATTCCCTGCTCCCCCAGCCCCTTGGCAACGACTGTTCTACTTTCTGTGGCGATGAATTTGTCCATTCTGGACATTGTACAAAACTGAGATCATATATGTTAGGACCAGAGGTTTCAAACCTTACTTTGCACTGTTTCCAGTGATGTGGATAAAGGCCTGGCACATAGTGGGAGACTGAGAATGAACAGCGTTTTAGTATTATTATTATTATTATCATTATTATTATTGCCACTGTGAAGCACAGGCTGGTGTGACAAGCACAGGCTATTGTTTATTGTAAGGCAGGAGGTGTGGAGGATGCATTTCCTCCATTAAAATTAACTGATAAACAAACAGCCCTGGTCACGTGACTCGGGTAGTAGAAGCCTCGTCTCAGTACACCTAAAGATTGAGGGTTCCATTCCGGGTCAGGGCACATACCTAGATTGTGGGTTCGATCTGCAATTTGGGGTGCATGCAGGAGGCAACTGATTGATGTATCTGTTTCACATTGATGCCTCTCTTTTTCTCTCTCCTTGTGTCTCTCTCTCTCCCTTCCTCTTACAATCAACATAAACATATCCTCATGGAAGCATTATAAAAAACCACTAACAACAAAAACAAAACCTAGCAGGTCTCCCTCTTACAACCATCTTCACCCTCTCTACAGTGTAAAAAATTATTTACTAATTGATCTATAAAACATTTCCCATCTTGATAAATTGTCAGGAGGAGCAGGCAGCAATAGAGGGGACTAAGTAACTGCAGCGGAGCAGCCCTGTAAGGGTCAGTCCAGCATTCTGCAGCCGCTGGAGCGCAAAGCCGCATGGGGCATCCACCTCCTCATTGTGAGCGTGAGATGACTTACACACAGGGACCATACACGACCTCCAGTTCAGAGCACTAGTTGGTATCTAATACTAGTTTTATTCCAGGGCTTTTAAAAACTATTTTGGAACAGTGACCCAGTTTTCCTAATGGGGATCAATGCTGTATGTATTAAAGCAGGATCACAAGAGTTGTTCAGAAAAGACAATTTTTCCTTCTTGGAAATCAGGGGACAACGGCAGTAAAACACAGGTGCCACAAGATTGGAAGACAGCCCTCACATTCCCAAGGAGAGGCAGATAGTGAAAAGCAACACACTTGAATTAGACTATCCCCCTGGCAAGAGGCAGGAACCTTCCCTTCCTCCCTTGGAGACTTGGGTGAGGCACATGTTTCCAGGGGTTGGAGGGTCCTGGGGCGTTCCCCATCTCACTGCCAGGCCGAGTTAAGGCATTTGAGGTCAGAAATATATGCCAAAAAGTCCACTAACATGTGAAACATCTACATATGTTCATTGTATTAGGACTCCCGGTAAATGCTACTTTCCAGAGTCCATGCGGTTGTGGACCTGATGAGGATTCCGCGGAATCCCTGGTGGTCACAGCTCCTTGTCCCAGCCCGTCTCTCTGATATACAGTATGTTGTGTGGCTTAGGCCGAGAGGAAAACTTATTTTGGCTTTATTTCTTTACACGAATGGGGAGAGTTTTGATTTGCTATGTATCTCGGAGCTCTTGTAGATTTTTCATCTCCGTAACTGCTAGTTTATTGAGATTAAGTGCTTTCTTATGTGGACTTTGGATTTTTCTTTAAATTAAATCTGATTCAATGACCACATTAGGTAGATGTTTTTGCCAGAGGAGAAGACAGAGGCTCACATTCATGTGGAGGGAGCATGCCAGTAGCCAGGAGGTGGGCCCGAGGTGTTCACAGAGGGACGCTGGCTGGGAACCAGCCCTCCTCACGGAAGAAGGGCTACAGCACAGGTGTTGCTTCACTAACACGCTCCCGTGGGTCCCCTTGTGTTGTTTCCTCCTCTAGGTATAGACTCTGGTGACTACTTTCTATTGTTTTCTTCCAACTCAGACGCTGCCTCAGCTTTTCATTTTCCCAAAGTGCTTCTTACCTGCAGTTGTGGAGGTTAGAAGATCCACTGAAGACCTGGGTTAAAGGGGGGGAATCAGCAGATGGAACGGCACAGGGCCGACGAGGGCAACTGTGCTGTGGAAATGTGTTGGTCCTAGCTGCTGCAGAGCGTGTCCCAGATCGCATCTGAGTCTCTCTCCATCTGTGACGCATTGTTTCCCCAAGTGTGGGAACAGATCATTTCAGGTGGAAAAAAAATAGCAATATATAGGTGCGAATACATGTATGTGTGTTTTAATAGCCAAGGGCTCACTGTAATTTGGAAAATTACATATATGCATGTACTATATGTATGTGTGATATATATATATACATATATATATACACACACATATATATGTGTGTATATATATATATGTATGTGTGTGTATATATATATATATATATATATATCCTACATAATAAAATGGTAATATGTAAATTACCATCACTCCGCTATGCCCACGATTGGGCCAGCAGGAGGCGCAGGGGGCGGGACTCAGGGTGGCCGGGGTAGCTGATTGGGCCAGCAGGACGCTGAGCTCGCGGCGCCACTGGTGCCGCGAGCTCAGCGTCTGTGCCATGGCTGCCCTGGAGGCTTTCGGAAGGCCTGGGGCACCGGCGGACAGCCGGCCAGGTCCCCCGCGATCAAAGGCCAAAGCGGGGGACCTGGCCGGCTGTCTGCTCCGGCGCAAGGCCTTTCGAAAGCCTCCGCAGCAGCCGGAGGCTTTCGGAAGGCCTGGGGCACCGGCGGACAGCCAGCCCGCTGGTGCACCAGGTGCATGATTAAATCATGCACTGGGCCTCTAGTATATATATATATATATATATATATTTATGGTGTTCCCCAAAATGCACATGCACTTTGAATAATTATAAAGACAGTGTTTATTAAAATACATTTCATTTTCAAAATTGAGCTATCGGCTGTTATAGTGTATATACATTTTGGGGGGACACCCTGTATATAAACAATCTATAGATAGGTAGACATAAACAGCCCCAGCAAACTTATTTCACAGAGATGGCTACTTCGTGTGAGGCTAGAGTAAGAACGCTGTGTGTGTGGCGACTGTGCGAGGCGGTGTGGAGGAACCCATCTCTTCTCTGGCGCTTGTAGGAGGACTGAGCATTTTCTGGGGATGGGGATGCTTATCCCTTGTGTTGTTAAATGGCACTGCAACCAACTGCACCGCATGTTTTCACAGAAAATGGTCATGGGCAAGACAGACAAGGCCTCTGTCCTGAGGGGATGTAAACTGTCCTCGTGTGTGTGTGTGTGTGTGTGTGTGTGTGTGTGTGTGTGTGTGTGAATAATAAAGCACACACTGAATGCAATGAAAAAAACTTAAAACAGTGAGAGAGGAAAATGGATGCACCGCTCTAAGCAAGATGGTCTCTGAGAAGGTGGCATTGCTAACCTCTGAAGCAGGAGGAGGCCCCCCATTACAAGAGCTGTGGGCAGGGTGTTCCATGCTGAGGCAGCGCCGGGCATCAAGTTTGGAATGGCAGTGACTTGAATGTTCTGGGTTTAGTCAGGAGAATGTTGTAAAAGAAGTTGCAGAGGCAGGTAGGTGGGCAGATCATGGAGGAGCCTGTGGGCCATGGCCGGACGTTTGCATTTTATCCTAAGGACATAGTGAAAGCACTGGAGAATGTTAGGCAGGGAGTGATGTGATATGACCTGGTATTTTTGTAGGTGACTGAAGCTATTGAATGGGGAGCAGAGTGTAGGGGGTCAGGTGGAAGATATACCTGTTAGGGGACCCAGCCCAGGTAGGTGACGACAGGGGGATATTCTGCTTTCTTTATACTGACCTGATCTTCTGCTAGTGAGACTATTTCTCTCCCATCCAGAATCCTCACTCTCTACTCAAGAGTTCTTCTGTTTGCACAAAACAAAACAAAACGGAACAATCTATTGGTCATAACAAGTACTGAGTTAGTGGAGAAAGCAAGAGAGCTGGATGAAGCGGCTACTCAAAAAATATTTTTAAGAGATATTTTGCTTTCCATTTAGCATTTGGGACCAGTTGAATTCACAGTTACATGATTCTCGGGAGCCGTGAGGATACATTAAGAATAATAAGGAGTCTGGCTAAATGCTTTAGGCATTATGCAGCCATAATGTAACACATGTGCTATTGTTAATTCATGGTCCTAGCCCACCCTTCTAAAAGCAGCCAGGAGCCATAGGACACATGCTGTGAATATTTATTAAAACAACCCGCACAAGCTGCTCTAATGGTATTGGCTAATTGGATATTACTCGGGATCCAGAAAGGCTTGGAAGCAGCTAGAGAGGAATGGCATGTGCCCTGGCTTTTCTAACACTGCTGTGGAGGAACTGCCCGCTCTACCCCTTTCATCTCTTTCACCCCCCACTCCAGCCCCCCATTGTGCTCTGTGCTCTGGCCTGGGAAGCAAGATTTTTGGCCCCCAATCCTTGGACTTGCAACCTCGAAGGATTTTCCTTAGGTCCAAGTACATGTAGTAAAAAGTATGAATAGATAAATTCAGTTACTGTAAGTTTACTAAAATATTTAAAGCTAGGTTAGGCAGGTCCAGGTTTGGTAGGATGCGAAGCTTATGCCATCTCACCTCCAGTTCCAACCAACAGTGAGGCGCAGGGTCTGGGAAGGGGCCTTCACCGAGGGGCTGAGAAGTCTGAGCCTCACTAGCCTCTGGGTGAGGTGGGAAGCACGGGGTGAAGGGACAAAGCTCTGCGGAGAAACTCGTAGTTTGTCTTCCACGGGTTCATTCAGGGACATGGAGGAATCCCTTACAACAGCATTTCAAGATGAAAACATTCTCTCACGTGATCTTAAAGTCCTCTTTCTGTTTAAATATGTTTAAGTGGCATTTTTCCCTAAAATTCTGACTGCTTTCAAGGTTCCTCACTCAATACAGGGTTAGCAGTTTTAATGAGGAGGATGTCGGGCTAAAGAACACAATGCATTTCAAGAACACAGTGTCTCTGTTTAACATAAAGGCATTGATCATGGATAGAACTTTCTTTAAATTACTGGAGACTCCAAACTCTGGTTATTTATAGTCTCTGCTACACAAACAGATGAAAAAGATATTGAACGAAGCACAGGACCATGGAGAAAGTGAAGATTTCTCAGACTTAGCTTTCCAACAGTCCGATGGCTGAGGGACATTAATACCTGCTATCGAACGCCCGCCAGAAGGACCACGACTACGCAGAACCCAGCATTGCCAGAAAGTCTTCAGGAGCAGTGAAAGCTAAAAAGAGAAAACCAGATGTCATGGCAACATTGGGTAGTTGTTATTGAACTATCAGGGCACAAAAGGCCAGCAACGTAGGTAGAAAGACTCAAGGTAAATACATGACATGAAGGTGTAAATTACTTGACTCAGCTTTGGTTAAAATTACAGCATGTCCTTAAATAGTGTTGTTTCACTCCATGGGATTTTGTGTTAATGCCCATGAGATGAATTTGACTCATGCTTATATCAACCTGTGCTAGAACTGGTTTTGTTACATGTTGTGAGGACATTGAGGACTTAGTGTAGAGCAAACCAGCTTGTTCGTTTCAGGGCTGCTTCAGGGGCCCATGAAGGAGCTGTAGGAATGAGTTTTTGGAGATCATAAGGCCTCCAATGGGTTAGCTCTTCCTTGTGCTTAGAAGCAGGGTGAGAAAGGAGGTGACTTTATATATTACACTTATGCAGTATAGCGCTGAGCTCAGACCCTGAATTCAAATCCCACCACTTGCACTCAAGCTGTGGACCTGGGGCTAGTTACATACACGAGGGCAGATAGTACTAGGAACTAAGGTTGTTGCAAAGATTTAAAAATTAAAATTTGCAAAGCTCAGAATACCACCATGTATGGGCTTATTGTTGTAGGAATGATTACAGCAGTCCTGTTGAACACATGTTTCCTATCTAGTCATTACAAACTTGTGTCTTCTGTTGAGAACTATTCTGTGCTATGAAAGGTTTGTTTTAATTGTGATCTTTGCCTTGAGAGTGCAAGGCTGTGTGTGTTTGATATTAAACGTGATATTTGTAAGGTTGCTTTTCTTTTCTGTTTTTATTACATTTATTGGGGTGACATTGGTTAATGTGTAAATCTAGGTTCATCTAGATTTCAAGTGTACATTTCTGTGATACAAGATCTGTACAGATATACGCACCCCTGTTCACTGCAGCACTTTCCACAATGGCCAAGACATGGAGACAGCCAAAGTGTAAGACGGCTTTTAAAGGAGAAAACTGTTCATTCAAAGCCGCAAACTGTTTGTCATAGGAAATTAAATTTTCTTATCAACTCTGTTATAATGGACACCTTGTTTATGACCTAACCTAGCTGATCCTGGTTCCATTCACACCGCAATATTTAAGGCGTTAGCATTTCTTTCCAAGTTAGCAATTTTATATGAAAGCATTCTTTCTCACATAAACTGCTTTTAAGTAAAATTTTAAATAAGTAATTCTAGAAGAATTAACTTCAAGTATAATGCACCATCTCATTCTTTCTAATGCTAGAAAATACTTTTTAATACAGTGGTTCTTAAACTTTTTAATACAGTGGTTCTTAAAGGGTCTCAGGACCCTTTAGGATCTTAAAAATTACTGAAGACCCACAGGGTTTTTGTTTATTTGGTTATATCTGTTGATATTTATCATAATAGAAATTTAAATTAGGAAAAGTTAAAAATATTGATTTATTTAAATTGATAGTAATAAACCCATTATACATGAATATAACATTAAAAACACTTTGAAAACAAAAATATGAAAATGAGATTGTTTTATAGTTTTGCAAATCTCTTTAATGTTTAACTTAATATGTTAATTAAATACTGTTGTAAAAACTGCCACAAAGAATAATTACATGATCCCATGAGAGGTATAAAAGGATACCTAACATATGC
The DNA here is from genome assembly GCF_951640355.1 of Cnephaeus nilssonii. Classification (NCBI taxonomy): domain Eukaryota; kingdom Metazoa; phylum Chordata; class Mammalia; order Chiroptera; family Vespertilionidae; genus Cnephaeus; species Cnephaeus nilssonii. The sequence goes on along the minus strand of NC_137088.1, from coordinate 47,350,994 downwards.
CAGTCTACTGAAGAGCAATTCTCTCAGGAGGTGAGATCTGAGCATGAGCAGGAGGGAACCAGGCAAAATGAACTGAGAACCAAGAACCAAGTGTAGGGAGGCTTTGGTCATGCGTGGGGGGAATAGGGAGATCTTATGCATATTTGGGGGATGAGGGAAGGGTTTGATGTATTTGGATAAAATGGAAGGCAGGCCAGTGTGGTTGAAATGTGTTGAGTGAGAGGGCAAGAGACTCACAATGAGGCTGGAAAAAGGACTTTGTTTCAGGGTCATGCAAGGCTTTGGTTTCCATGTAGACAAGTGTGGGTTTTATTCTATGAGGAAGGAGAGCCATTAATGGGATTTAGGAAGGGAACAGTGGAGATGGCATGACCCAGTTTGCACTTTTAAAAAATATATATATTTATGTTCATTTCAGAGAGGAAGGGAGAGGGAGAGGGAGATAGAAACATCAATGATGAGAATCATTGATTGGCTGCATCCTGCATGCCCCCTATTGGAGATCGAGCCCACAACCTAGCATGTGCCCTTGACCTGAATCAAACCAGGGACCCTTCAGTCCGCAGGCCGACACTCTATCCACTGAGCTAAACCGGCTAGGGCCAGTTTGTCACTCTGACTGCCTACAGAGAATAAATATAAATATCAGGAAGAATGGATAGAGGGAAACAGTTTAAAAATGATGATAGCCGAATATGCAGTAGATATGCACTTAGGAAGTAGTGCAAAGTGGAACTGGTGATTGATTGGATATGGGTGATAAGCTCAAAAAAAGTGATTTATGCTTTGTTTTTCTTCAACTCATCCATGTCCATCTAAAACATAAGTCTTTATTTTTAAATCTAGAAAAAAACACAACAAAACAAAAACCATGAAATTAGACCATAAACAGAAATCCTGTGTTTGAGTTAGGGGCTTAGATTTGCTATCACCACCTGGGTAGAAATTTAGGAAGCGTGTCATCATTTATTCTTTCAGAATAATGACCTTTGTAAATTCTGTGCCATCTTACAGCCATAACAAAGCCATGCTTTTAAAAGAAATGGTCCTGAATTTGAAGGCTTTGATGCAGCCATTACTTGAACTAGTATTTGTTTAACAGGTGAAGTTTTTATCCCCACCCCCCTTTGCTGATTTTATATTTTCAGAATTGGGCAGTTGGATCAAATGGAATCTGTCCATCATAACAGTAGCTGCCCTGAGTATCCAGATGTCGGGGAGTTTCTGCCAGGAAGGGAGACAGCTGTTTGGATTGGGAAGGAGTAGAGGAAACTGCAAAACATGTCAAGAGTTTTATCAGGGGAGCGAGATGACAGTTGGTAGCAGGAGAAGGGTGAGCAGGCACTGGAACATGCCTGGAAAAATCAATTTTGCTTGTGGCTTAGGTGATATCCTAAGACATTCAGAAATGCTTTGTGTTATGGAATCCTGCATTTGTCTGGATTATCTATCCGACCTGCCTGGTTTAAGTACGAGCCATAGGATTAGTAGATTGTAAACACGCTCTGATCAATTCCAGCCTAGTATTCTTACAGTGAGTACTTTTATAAAGGGTTTGTGAAAATTTTTGCTTGTGACTCTAATGCATTTGGGAAAATGAAATATTGTATATAACTCACAACGAGAAATAGAAGCTGACCTATCACTATTAAAAAGAACTTCAGACATGGCCAAATGAAATAGATCTTCAGGGGGTTAGCTTTTCATTGATAGTACTTTAGTTGTAACTCTTGCTTGTATTAGTATTTGATTATTATTGTCTCTGAATTACAATGTTAACAAACAACGTAGCTATCCTGGGGAGGTCTTCTCAGAGAACTCCAAAACTTCTTCAACTTGTCCAAAGTGTATATATACAATTTTTTTTTGAACTGTCTTAAAATCCAAAAATAGCAGGTGATATCATGGGCAACTGGCCAGCATTTCTTCTCTTTTCTGGTCCAAACTTTCAATTGGTATTCTGAAATAGAGTTGTTTGAGTCTTGACTTTCCTTCCATCACTGGAAATGGAAAACATTTTCTTATTGCCATCGTGAGTTATGGAGAAGTGCTTGATATGGTGTATGTTCACTTTATGATGATTACACACACCAAGTACCTGCATTATATGTCTTTATTTATCACTAGAGGCCCAGTGCATGAAATTCATGCACAGTGGGGTCCCTAGGCCTGGCTGGTGATCAGGGCTGATCAGGTTCCCCACCTCCCTACCTTCCCCCTCCTCCTTCCCTTGCTGCCTGCACCCCTGGTTCCCCATCCCAGCCTGAGGCCCAGCCCCAATCAGGCAGTTCGGACCTGCTAGCCAGGGGGAGGGACCAGGAGGTTGGCCAGCAGGCCCCATCAGCAATTGGGGCTTGCGGACCTGTGGGCCGGGGCAACTTCTGCGTTGAGCGTCTGCCTCCTGGTGGTCAGTGCGTGTCATAGTGACCAGTTGTTCCAGTCATTCCATTGTAATGGTTGCTTAGGCTTATATATATATATATATATATATATATATATATATATATATATATATGGTAATTGATTAGTCTTTTAAAACTTTATTTAGGTTTAGAAAATAGATTCAAATTTACTGCATATATTATTACATTTAATTGTAAAGTCTTTAAATGTTGCTTTAACTATTATTGAAAATTTTATACCATGAAGCCCAGGCATTATATATTTATGCAACTGGAAGGGAAGTATTGTAAAATAATATTTAAATATTATTTACTCCTGATTCTAAATGTTGTCAACCTAGGTGATTGCTAGAACTATTCACTTTAGTTAAGTAGCCTATTGCATTGATACTCAGAAGAGGGCATGCAGATATCTTTTGCTGCTTATGTCTGTATATGATACCAGTGTTGCTTTTAGAAGCTTTGAGAGTTCATGCAGACGCTTGAGAATGCTGATAAGCCCAACTTAAATATTTATATGTAGTGTAAGAACTCATAGAATGCTATGCCTTTTTTTTAATCTTTGCAAAATCAAGTTAGAAAAGGCAGCCTGGTGAAGGAATGCTGGACTGAGATTTGGATGATCTCAAATTTAGTCTAGGCCTGCAGTTTAGGAGCTGTTTCATCCTTAGTAAAATGAGGTGATTAAATACAATTTTTTATTACTTGTGTGTGTTTTTTATTTGGCAGTATAATTCTTTTTCAAATAAAACCTTATGTGAACCTGTTAAATAAGAATGAGAAACATATACAACCCTTGATATTCTGTTTGCAATGAGAGCAGGGCCTAGAATTGTGTTCATAGTCTCTCCCCTGTCTCCACACCAAGGACCACTTTCTGAACCTCTCATTTTGGGAGAGAATTCTACAACCCTGTGTCCCACCCACTACAGTTGCAAGATCACTGGATTACATGAACCATCCCATTTTCAGCTCTAAAAACCTTTGTATTTTAGTTTAGTTATTTCATTTTCCCCCTTAAAAATGTTTTTATTGATTGATTTGAGAGAGAGACAGAGGAAGAGAGGGAAGAAGGGAGGGAAGGAAGGAGAGAGAGTGAGACATCGGTTGTTGTTCCACTTATTTTTATGTATTTATTGGTTGCTTCTTGTATGTGACCTTACCAGGGATCAAACCCACAGCCTTGGTGCATTGGGAGGACCCTCTAACCAACAGCAACCTGGCCAGGCCTAAATCTTTGTATTTTAAATTATTTCAGTTAATAACTTAGAGATAGAAAATAAGGATACACATGCTTTCTACTGATTCTCAAATTGACATGTCTTTGTCTCATGTCCCTGGTACTCTGAGACCTTTTCATGTGCTAGTAGGTGGTAACAGTCACTGAATCTTGCAAGGATATGTTTGCAGTCAGTAGGAATTATTCCTTGAGAATGCCTACAATAAAAATTCTGGTGCATGTCTGCTTCCTCAGAAGACATGTATTAGGGAGGTGCTATGTTAAAGTATATATAAGGCCAAAAGTGTTTGGAAAAACCCTGCCCTCAGTGGGCTAATATAGTCTTATCCCGGGTTTAATTCCAGTTAAGGGCATGTACCTTATTTGCAGGCTTCTCCCCAGCCCGAGCCCTGGTTGGGCTCATGCAGGAGGCAACCAATTGATGTGTTTCTCTCACATTGATGTTTCTCTCTGTCTTTCCCTCTCAATTCCACTCTCACTAAAAATCAATGGAAAAATATCCTCAGGTGAGGATTAACAAAAAAAAAAAAGGGAATCGAAGACAAACAGGATTGGAGATGGAGAGAGGGGATAGGGCAGAGAGATCAAGGAAGGGCATGTACCTTGACCCAGATTTGCCTGATGTTCTACCTTTTGAATGCCCACTTATATTGTACTAGAGGCCCGGTGCACGAAATTTGTGCATGGGGCTGTGTGTCCCTCAGCCCAGCCTGCACCCTCTCGAATCTGGGACATCCCTTTCACAATCCAGGACTGCTGGCTCCCAACTGCTCGCCTGCCTGCCTTCCTGATTGCCCCTAACCACTTCTGTCTGCCAGCCTGATCACCCCCTAACCACTCCCCTGCCAGCCTGATTGATGCCTAACTGCTCCCCTGCCAGCCTGTTTGCCCCTAACTGCCCTCCCCTGAAGGCCTGGTTACCCCTAACTGCCCTCCCCTGCAGGCCTGGTCCCCCCCAACTGCTCTCCCCTGCAGGCCTGGTCACCCCAACTGCCCTTCCCTGCAGGCCTGGTCGCCCCCAACTTCCCTCCTCTGCCGGCCTGGTCACCCCTAACTGCCCTCCCCTGCAGGCTTGATCGCCCCCAACTGCCCTCCCTTGCAGGCCTGTTCCCTCCCAACTGCCCTCCCCTGCTGGCCATCTTGTGGTGGCCATCTTGTGTCCACATGGGGGCAGCCATCTTTGAGCACATGGGAGCAGCCATCTTGTTTGTTGGAGTGATGGTCAATTTGCATATTACTCTTTTATTAGATAGGATAAGCCAGTTAATTCTCTCTCTAGTTGAAGCTCTTGTGATTTGCTTTGTTGCCATCTGCAGCCCACGAGTCTTGGATAATAAACATAAGAAACTTAATATGTTTCTATATAAAGTCACTTGGCATAGCCTCTCTGTGACTACTTATGACACTACTAGTATCTAGATATGAAACTAGGTTCATTTGTCTTATTTCACTTTCAGTTAAAAAGATTGCTTTTTTAGATTTAATTTTGTTTTATAATTATGCAGAATATTTACATTATTCTAAAATAAAATCTATTAAACAGGTATATTCAAAGAAGTCTAACCTCTCTCTTTTTCCTATGCACTCTCTTCCTCCCTCTAATGTTTAATAGTTTCTTATTCTACTTATAGAATATAAATAAATAGATAGGTATACATAGGGTTGTATATGTTTATATGTGTTTGTATATATATATATATATATATATATCCTACCTAATAAAATGGTAATATGTAAATTACCATCACTCCGCTACGGCCACGATTGGGCCAGTGGGAGGTGCAGGGGGCGGGACTTGGGGTGGCTGGCATAGCCTATTGGGCCAGCCGGATGCTGAGCTCGTGTCGCCAGCGGTGGCTCGAGCTCAGTGTCTGCGCCATGGCTGTGCTGCGGAACAGAAGGGGCCTCTGGGGCAGCGAGCTCACGTCCCGCCACGGACCATCAAAAGCGTGGGAGCTGGGTGCCTGTCCGCTCCAGCACCAGGCCTTTCGGAAGCCTCCGCCGCGCCAGACGCTTCCGAAAGGCCTGGTGCACCAGCAGACAGGCACCCAGCTCCTCCACGATGGAAAGCGAAAGCGTGTAGGGGACCCTACACGTACATGATTCAATCATGCACTGGGCCTCTAGTGTATGTATATATATATATATATATATATATATATATATATATATATATGTGTGTGTGTGTGTGTGTGTGTGTGTGTGTGTATGCATACACACACATTTGTGCCTATTCTTTCTGTTATAAGTTTAGCACACTCTATACAAGTTTTTCTGAATTTCTTTTTTTTCCTGAACAAAATACCCTGGAAAGCACTACCATGCAGTTTCTAGAGATATTTCTTTTTTACAGTTGCATAGTACTTCATTGAGAGCTTATATCATGCTTATTAAACCCACGCTCTATTTATAGATATTTTTATTGTTTCCAGTTTTTGTTATTATAAACTAGGAGCCCGTTGCACGAAGTTTTGTGCAATAGACTTTTCCTTCACCTGGCTGCCGGCACCAGTTTTCTGCCAGCAGCAGTTTTCCTCTGGCCACCCGCCGATCAGAGCGCCTCCCGCCAGCACGATCGGCCACCCCGAGAGGAACTCCGATAGGGAGGTGCTCCAATCGGGCGGGTGGCCAGAGGAAAACTGCTGCTGGCAGAAAACTGGTGCCAGCAGCCACGCAATCGGCCACCCCGAGTTCTGCCACCAGCGTCTTCCACAGCGCCGGCCTAAGTAGCGCCGGCCGTTTAAGCCGGCGGTAGGAGCGGGGTCCCCGCCCCCCACTCCTACCGCCAGCCAATCGGCCACCCTGAGTCCCGCCCCCCGCCCCTCCAGCCGGCCCAATCGTGGGCGTAGCAGAGTGATGGTAATTTGCATATTACCATTTTATTAGGTATGATAATGCTGCAGTGGTTAGCTTTGTGCATATGTCTTTTGGTAAATTTTTTGTCAGTATGTCTTTTGGATAAATTCCCAGAAGTTGAATTTCTGTGTCAAAGGATAAATGCCTCTATAATTTTGCAGCTATTGACAAATTCCCCTCTAGAGGGTTTGTATGTACCACTTTGTAGTCACATCATAACTGTATAAGAGTTTCTGTTTCTCCAAGTTTGGCCAACATATGATATTGTTAAAGTGAAAGATATGTCTGTCTGTTAGGTAAGAAATGGCACCTCGGTGTAATTTAATTTGCCTTCCTCCTCTTAAAAACAGAGCTGAATTTCTTCATATGGTTAAGATCCATTTGCATTTGTTATCCTGTGATTGAACAGTTCATATTTCTAACTCAGTTTTTTATATGATTGCTAACCTTTTTTTAATTTTTGGAGCTTTGTTTATATTGGGATTTTTAACTATAGCGTAAGTTATAAGTGTCTTTTCCCAATCTGCTTTTGGAATCCTTACCATAAAAATGTTTAAAGTAATCAGAGTTATTTTTCTTTTCTTTTATTGCCTCTGGATTTTAAATCATAGTTAGGAAAGTTTTCCTCATTTTAAGATTATTGAGAAACTCACTTATGTTTTCTTCTATAACTGAATGATTATATATGTATATGTGTGTGTGTGTGTGTGTGTGTGTGTGTGTGTGTGTGTGTGTATTTCAGAGAGGAAGGGAGAGGGAGAGAGAGATAGAAACATCTATGATGACAGAGAATCATCGATGGGCTGCCTCCTGCATGCCCCAACTGGGGTGAAGCCCACAACTGGGGCATATGCCCTGACTGGGAATCGAACTGTGACCTCCTGGTTCATAGGTCAACAACACTCTAACACTGAGACATGCCAGTTGGGCTAATTTTATTTTTCATAATTAAATATTTGATCCACTTGGGATTTATCCTGGTTTAGAGTCTATGGAATGGATCTGAATTCATCTTTGGGATATCTGCTTATCCCAGCAGTGCCTATTAAAAACTCCATTTTTCTTTCCAATTATTTGAGAATGCCATATAGATCATATACTAAATATTCAGTTGTGTTTCTCTTCTACCCCTTTTTAAAGAATGAAGGCATTTCCTCAAAAGCCTCACTTAACAGAGTGTCCCTCGCTTGCCTTTTTCTCCAGAACTAGGTCACATGACCTTTGTAGCCCAGTCCCTTGCAAAAGGAATGGGATTTCTGCTCAACCTGAGCAAAGCCCAAGGTTCCATGTGGGAGGATGGATGGCCTGGACTAACAGTCAGTTACATAAGATGGGGTGCGGCGGAGCTGGGAATGGGGATCAGGTGCCCAACAGAGCACTGGTATTCCTTCTGAGCCATAAGCTTCTCAGGGCCGCAGTTATAATGGTTCTCAGTGTTCCTCACACTAGAGAGTGCCGGAACATATTACAGGTGTGCAGTGCTTCCTAAAGAGCGCTGAGTCCAGTGGGGTGGTAATACTAACTGTGGTTTTATAATAAACCAGCATTTTCTTATAACCTAGCTATAGTATATCTGAAATAAAATATTTAAAAATATGTTAATCACTTGGTTCATAGGGTCTGGGTAAATGTTTTAGCATTTTTTTTTTTTTGCAAGTCCTATATCGAATGCTCTACATGGAGTCCCTTATTCTGAGAATTTCTGTGTTTTATAAACATTCTTTGTCTCTGAGTTGGATCAGATAGAAAGCAGTAGATTGCAAATTTCCTTAAAGGCAGAATCAGTGTATTTTCTGTTACCTCACCACCTCGATTCTATACCTGATATATTGCTGAGGTTCTCTTAATATCTATCAAATGAATGAATGAATGCTATCTCCATTTTACAGCTTGTCATGGAAACTTAGAGCTAAATGGCTCTCTCATGTCGTTCAGCTAAAAGAAAAGTCTAAAACTTTTGCCCACACAGAAATCTATTGCCTTTCCTAGAGATTATATTCTTTTATATTCTCGAAGCTATTCTTTTATTTTTCAGAAACATGGAATCATACTATTGAGAAACCAAGCTTTTGTTGAAAAATAATAACCAATTCTTTGAGAAGATAGAGGGCTATTTCTTAACAGAAATTGAAAATACATATATTGTATATAAAAGAATGAGAATGAGTTTATTCTTAATAGGTGACATGCAAAAAAAAAAAAGAGCTAAACTTAATTTTAAATATATACTCACCATATTGGCTGCTGTCTTAGCTTTTATTTCCATAATGTAGGTATTTAGAATTTTCAACTTCTCAACCACAGTAGCCAAGTTTGACTTGTATAAGATGCTTAAATGTCAACATCTAATTTCTCAAAGTGAGTTTACATTTTGGGGTAGGTGACTTTAGAGTACAGTTTGCTCACTTCAGACCTGGCAATGGATAAAGAAAATTTGTCAAGTTCTGAAACTTGCATCTCTTAATAAGCTTTTCCAATAAAAATGGATTAAAATGTTTCATAAGGTTAGGATTTTGCCTGTGGCAGTTTGAATTTCTTTAGCTTAACATATCATCAGTATGACATGTCATGCTTGGCTTTGTCAGCAATCTTTGTACACAGATTAAGTCTAAACACTTTTCAAAGGACAGATTTAAGTGTATCCCAGTACTGGAGGGCCTGCAGGTAAAACAGCACCGGTAAGGTGTTTCTCATAAAAACATTGTCAAGTACCCACCAGATCTGGGTGGGGCCCCATTGTGTACAGGGCATCTTGTCTCACTCAGTTTGTTCTTACTAGCCCCTAGCCTTTTCCAGGTATGAGGTTTACTCTAGAAAGATACCATATCTAAAGTGTGCACATAAAATTTCAGTTTTATCTGAAAAGTGAATGCAGCCACTGTTGTAGGCAGACATTACCTCAACTGTACCTGCACAACTAACATCTGGAGGTTCCATACTTTGTGTGCCCAACATTTTTCACATGGTATCAGCATAATGCCAAAAGCATCACATCAAAAGTATTGTCTGAATAAGGGGCATGGAGTGGAACTTACGTATAGATACATTCCACAGTTTTTGGATTTTTTCTAGAGTGTTTTACTGTTAAATTGACTTTCTCCATTTTTCCTAGGTGTTTATTGGTGTACACACCCACACACACTCTCCACAGGCACACACTCACATTCCCTGCTTAGCACATCTATCTGAGGCAGCACTCTGCTGGACAAGGAAGTAAATCTGGCTTTCCTAGGTGTATTCTGAGATTTTTTTAATGCTTTTTTCCACATCCCTGAAGCTCCCTTTCAGCCCACTTGTGTTGTAGCGCTGTGTGTGTGTGTGTGTGTGAGACAGCACACACGGATAATCTTTTGAAGTTGGTCTAGTGGAGGGAATATATTCTTCCTCTTTACTGAGGTAAGAGTTTCAGTGAAATAATGAAAATATATGTGAAACTAAATAGAACAGTAATTGCGACAGAAATGAACTATGAATGGTACAGTTGACTGCAAATTAAAGTAACAAAAGTATATGGTGTTGGGATTTTTTATGGAAACTTAGACTGTCCACTTAGAGATGCTTACCAAGGCTGCATTTTCACCAAATAGCGTGATTTAATGGCAAAACTGCGTACCTGTCCTGCATTCCTTAAAGAATTATGCTAATCATACAAGTCCTGCATTGCATGATGGATCAGTTCATTTTGGTTCAGCCCTTACCTCCTTTATGCCTTGGAGAGCTTAGCTATAATGGATTAGGTTTAATTCTTACAGTCTTGTGTTGTTTTTCTCCCAAGTGAAGTCAAAACAGAAGGAAAAAAGATTGTGCTTGGGGCAATAAATCACGGCCTGCTGGGAAAGGCAATCTCTACCCAGATTGGCCGGGTTGCCACCTACAAACCCTCGCCGCCCTGGAGTCTGGAAGAGACTCTTCCTTCCCAGCTTAGACACGGGGTTTTCTATCACAAACACCGACTCCTAGAAGTCAGTGAGAAGTATGGAGCCCTCTTGATTTTAACAACAAGAAAAAGAAATCCCGGGGACAAATTCTTAGCGCATCACCTACTTGGACTCATTTTTAGGTGTTATTTTTAAGACACAAAATACATTTTTGAAACATAATCTCACCTTATGAGAATGCATTAATATGATTTTGCAGTTCATGTATATGGCTGCACATGTGTACATTTTTGTATACCTGTCTGTAATGTATGCGTATATATTTCTCTACATTCAGGCCCTTCCTGCCTGTTTTCACTCAGTACTATCCTGTTCCCTTTCTCATCTCTCCAGCCATCGCCGCCACCCACTCCATCCATCCACCTCTTCCTTTCGCAGATGCTCCTCCAGAAACAGGCTCTTTCGCACTGGGCAGCTCCTGTGCTCAACAGTTCATTCTTAGGTGTCTGATCCTGGGCTGGTCACTCTGGCTGTGCACACTCGCCATCCCTCTACCCCAGTGTGACGTGTAAAAGTTGTTATTGTGTATTTGTACCTGGATGTGAAGATAGTTCGCAAGTCCTGACCTGTGATTATGTTCCCATGTTGTTCAATATTCTAATGCATCGGTATAACAACACATATCTGTACACCTGTGTATTAACACATACATATCTAGAGAGATATTTTTGTCATTGTTTTACAAAATATGGACATTTATTTACTTTCTTTTGTTTCAATAATTGTTTATGGCGATCCCTTCAAGGACACTGAAGTAGCTCTAATTCATGAGTTCATTATTTTGAGTGGCTGTGACATCATTTTACAACTATTCTCTGGCTGGAGGTGTTTCATTTGTGTTGATCGATTTGTTGCATCACTATAAGAAAAGCATATGTAATATGTTTTCATTGAGATATAATGGACACATAATATAATATGTTTTTAATGGGGTATATTGTCAGGCATGGGAGCACTGTACAATTTTTAATCTTAATAGATGTTGTCAGATTGTACTTCAAAAATTCAGATTTTAACCTATGATGTATCAGAATACCCATTCTTCTGAATCTCCCACCAGGAGCAGGTATTTCCACTTATTTTTATTTTTGTCAACCTGATAGATGTAAATTGTATTTTCTTATTTTGTCCATTTATGGTTTCCTGACTTATAGTGAGTTTGTGCATCTCTTCATTCCCGATGGCTGTTTATAATCGCTCTTCTTTAAACCATCCCTTCATTTCTTTGCCCATTTTGTATTCAAGTTATTTGTCCCCTTCTTGTTTAGTTGTAAAATCACTTTACCTCTTTTTGATATTAGCTCTGTCACTTCCATTGCAATTTTTTCCTAAAGCAAATGTTTTGAGAGTGATTTGTTCATACCAGTATGTGTATATAGTTATTTATATTCTTTGCACACCCGCTCCAGTGGGCAGACATACTCCGAGAAGATGACAGTTACAATATAGTTGCAGAGCTGTGCATCTAGAGATGTGGGCACATTGCTGACGTCTTTCTTGTCAAAACCATTCGTTTCATGAAAGTGCTGTCAGTAATCCCTGCTGGTATGATCTGGGGTGGGAAGGTCACCTCAGGTCCTTTAAATATTTTCAAAAGAGGTAGTATTTGTCTTCTGGGGGTCAAAATTGGTGACATTTGTGCCTTCATGCAAAGATATTAACTTTATTATCATGACAAAATGTGTTTTGAAGGAAAGATATTCAGAGAGAATTAGGACTCTCATTACACAAGGTCACAACTTTTCCAGCTACTTTTTGAATCTTATTTTTAAACTAGAGGCCTGGTGCATGAAATTCGTGCACTGGAGGGGGAGGATCCCCCAGCCTGGCCTGCGCCCTCTTGCAGTCCGGGACCCCTCAGGGCATGTCCACCTCTCCTGCTGCTTTTGCAGAAGGGGAGGGGGTGCCGGGACTGCCATGGCTGGCCTGGTGGCGCAGGCTTTCTGGCCCTGCCCCCTGCCCACTGGTTGTTCCAGAAGGTTGTTCCGCCATCCGGTCTAATTAGCACATTAGCTCTTTATTATATAGGACAGTGATGGGCAACCTTTTGAGCTTGGTGTGTCAAACTTTGCCAAAAAACTGAGCATAACTCGGGTAGTGTGTCACTTTGAGGAAAAAACATTATTTCGCAAATGTTTCATCCTCAGGAGCAGCAAATGTTTCATCCTCGGCATGCGGCCACCTCAGCGGCCGCGTGTCATCAGAAATGGCTATGCGTGTCAGTGCTGACACGTGTGTCATAGGTTCGCCATCACTGATATAGGATGAATGAGTTTCTTTACCTTTTGGAGATTCTCATTATTTTTAACTTTGTTTTGTTAAATAATTGTAGAGTCACAGGAGTTGCAGAGCTGTCCAGGGAGGAGCCCTGCACACTTCACACAGCACCCCCTAGTTCCTGTGTCTTGCATGACTGCAGTGTGGTATCAAAACAAGGACACTGTCCTCATGTGTGCCACGGAACTTACCCCCAGTTTTACATGCGTGTGTGTCTGTGTGTATGTATGTATAGCTCTGTATCTATACATGATACAGATTCTTTCATCACTCATTAGTGAAAGTAGATAGAACTGAGATCAGGGGAAAAGGGAGGTGTTGGGGTGCTTTCCTGAGTGATACTGTGGAATGCCATTTTGTGTGTAACTTAAATCAGCAAGTGGCTTCAAGGCTTTGTGTCGACCTGCATGCAGGCAGGATGTGCACAGAATGCCCTCCCAGGACCCCAGAGGTGCAGTTCTTTGCCTCCTGATGGGAAACAGAGCTCAGCATTTTCCACCGGGCCGGGGTGGGGGTGGGAATCTCCTACTTAGGAATAACTAAATAAATAATGAGAATTTGTGGGAAGATACGTTCTCCAGGCTACAGTGACTCCTGCTGTGATTGCTCGGATTATAATTGTATAGCAGGCATTTCCTAAACTAATTGCAGAGCCACAATCAGGCAACCGCAGCTACTCTTCTGAAGGAATGTCTCGTGTACAACTGTGAATAAGTAAATCCGTGCCAACCAGCATCAGGCCACCCGCTGTGACAAAGAATATGTGTTTGGGCAGCAGCACCTCCCTCCTCTTTCTGAGGTGGCTTAGGGGGGTCTTAGTATTGTAACTCAAACAGAAAAAGAGGAGGGAGTGTTTCTGACCCCCCGCTGGAAACACGGCCTTGAAATACTTTCCTATTAATGTTATCCCTGAGCTACCAGCACAGAGACAGAAATCCACCCTCAGAGCTTGGTGGTCCACTCCTTGTTTTTTCTTGTAAGTAAACATGGTCCAGAAAAGTAAAATGACATCCTTAAAGGCACAAGGACAAAGGCACAAAGTGACAAAGTCTTGATGAAAGTCTTGATGCAAATTCGGGGATTTTCCTCTGGGAAGATGTTCTCGCCACTATAACAGTATAGTACTCTCTTCATTTTAATGGATTAAATCAATGCATTAAAACAGCCTAATAGCCTGTATACAGTCTAAAAAAATTTCAGAGTATTTTTTTCTCTTCTCTGTCCCTTTGAGTATTCTAAGGGGCCCTGGGTGGTAGACCCTGGGACAGGCAGCCACCCGTAATAGAATTGACGGTAGGAGTGAGGTTGATGGCTCTGGTGCTCATACCAGGCTAACACAATGCAATTCAGAGTGTCCTAACGCATTCTTGTGTTCCTCCCTGAGACTCCAAAAGAAATTTGATTGTGTCTGGCTAGGGTTTTGCTGAAGGTTTGGGTAGTCTCCAAATACAATAGGCCATGGGCTAACTCAGCTATTGGTTAATACTGACAGTTAAATATTGTGAAGTATTTCAAACAACCATGCAGAAGTAGAGTGACTAATGTAACACATTCCTACCTAGGCCATGGCATTCAGTTCTGTAGTAGGTGTCATATGTTGCATTTAAAATAAGTTCATATGAATGATCTGTTTCCTTGCAGAAGGCCCTTATGTTTTTATTGGTGGGGGGTTGTGGGACAAAGGCTCTGGATGGTTGTCAAGCGGTTATTTTCGTCTGGTTGTCTGCCTAATGCAGCGTCTCTCTTCCTCTGTGAGCCTGAACAGGACCGTAAGATGCTACTGGGGTTAGTGGTGACACTCAGAAATATAAACTCATAAGGTGGACTTTAGAATAATGATTGAAATCTGTGGGTGACCACGTTGCTGTGGAAGGACACCAGAGGGAGCCACATTTTCCAGAGGGGCTTGGCTGGGAAAAGCTCAGGCAGTGTTTGAAGTGCATAGAGGGCGTTTGAGGGACAGTGACTAAACCAAAGGTGAAGTCCATGTTACAGGGGACAGGAAAGCCTCGCTAACTGTGGCTGAGTGCCATTAACCCACGTTGTTCTGAGTTAGGCAAGTGACGTCTTCCGGCTGGACTTCTAATAAGCTCTGTGTTGCTCCTTGTCTCCCCCTAATATCAGACCCTGAAATTTGTTGGATGAATGAGTGAATAGATAGATGGATATGTAACTAGACAAAGGAGTAAATAAAGTCATCTTAGGAAATAGAACTGAATTGTAGTCTCAGAATATTTTTTTCTCTTTATTTTTTTGTACTCTCGACTTTAGATGTGAAAGCGGCATCAGAGTGTTTTAAATGCCCGTTTTTAAGTAGATGCAGCATTAAAATATGCCATTTTTTAATTATCTCAGGTCACAGTTTTGAAACCAAATTAAAAGTTTGGGTACAGGCTTTAAAAAAAAGAAAAAGGCAACAAAAGGATTCTGATACCAGAAGAAATACACTAATACACTGATGCTACTCCAGTTTAATGCTGTCCTTCAAGGGTGAAGTATGGCTGCTGGGTAGAGATGAGATCTTGTTAGAAGAACATTTTCACATTCTAGTAAATTTACTTGTCTTGGACCCATTTTATACAAAACCCTATTCTGTAAAAGTAATTTCGGTAATGTGCAGAATAATTCCAGTGATAGATCCTAGAGGAGGCTGAGGGCTAAAATTAGATTGTGACATGGTAGGGAATATTGTGTTCTGCTCAGTATTATCCACAACAGTAAATTGAACATGGTAGAACCGAATCATAGAATTCATGTACCTCATTAGGCTACTGTCAAATATCAGGCCCTGATCTATTTGAAGGGAACTTAGCTATCATTTTTCACGTTTGCAGATGAGGATGAGTAGAAGGGGATTTAACTAACCCAGTCCCGTGGGTCATAAAACCTTCAGGAGCACCCTCAATCCTGTACCTCTGCCTTCTCAGCCGGGGCCCAGTACTGCCTCTGGGTGGAGGAGCTATGTTTCTAAACCCGAGTCTTACCTTCTGTGTTTAATATGGATGATTTCTTCTTCCATTTGTTATCCTAGGAGGTGTTTTCTATTTGACTCATCCTCTTCTGGAAATAACACAGTATATTAATTAGTGAAGGGCTTAAAATGGTTAGGGATGGAACACCAGGGTGTAGGATAAAATAAAAGGGTATTTAATTAAGGCAGAGGAATTAGTGTATAATGTTTCACATTTTTAGCCACCTATGTCTGGCATCTCCAATATAAAATACAAGAACAATGGTCTCTACTCTGTCCCTAGCACAGGATCAGCATAACTGTCTATTCAGAGTCTCGTGGAGTTTCTTTAATCCTTGAGTGTTTTTTCAAATTTATACTTAAATAAGTCCTTTTACTATACTTGAAATGTATACAGAATGTTTTAGAAATTCACATACTTAAGGCTAAAAAAATAACAAAAAGAAAAACAAAAACAAAAAATTAAAAGAATCCAAAAGGCCAGTCTTGGAAAAACTACAGAATTGTGTGCCTTTTCTATCTTAGTCTCCTGACATTCTCTCTGCTACCTCTTTCCTGTCCCCCTCACTTGAAGCTAGGGACCCCTGACATTTGGAACACTCCCCTCTGAGGGTCCACGCTTAAATGGCAATAAAATGAGATGATGATCTTCCAACGTCCATGATTCCCAAGGTTCTGTCATCCAGAATGTCTCCAACTGCTGGTTATGACTCGGTTTTCCACTGAATTTGATTCAATGCATCTCACTGAACTTGAAAAGAAAAGGAAATGATACAGAATAAGTGATGTCAGAGAGCATCACACATAGTAAGTATTGTTTTACAATAATTTTATGACATCAACTCTCTCTAGATTATGATGGGAAAAGTCCTTCTAACAGTGCTTCACGAGTCCATCAACCTACTGAATGGATTGCTGAATCACAGGGATGAACACTCACTCTTAACCCAAAATAACTTCATTATCTGGCTTTGCTTGGCCCACTGCCAAAACCTACTGTGATGGTTTGCTCCTCTTTGGCCGGGAGTACTGCAGCACCAAGCCTTTCCCGTGCTATCACTGCTCTGATGACTCCTTTAGAAAACAATACCTTCGCCCAGTGGCTCCCAACCTCTTTTTGGCCATGCCCCACCTAAGCATCTCTGACATCCTGATGGCACCCCACCCCCCGTGACATATAATTCTTAATTATTCAAAAAGTGAACTCCTGTTCACGTGGAAGAAGCTTAAAAGGCCATTAACTTGGTCTAAATAAACTTCCAAAGAACATGGCATCCATGAAAGAAAAATAAAAGAACAAAAGGACAGTTGAAGTACTGAGGAAGAAATCGCTAAAAAATTGTTAAAAAATGATAATAATATGAAGTGATATGAAAAAATAGCAAATAAAGTTTCAAAACATGTAATAGAGAACTGGAATGCATAAATATGTCACAACATATATTTATATACTATATATGAGGCCCTTAGGACCGTAAGGAATGCAAAAAATTCACTGTTAATAACTCTTTCTCGAATTGCCCCCCTTAAAAATCAAATCGTCCCCCTGTGGGGCGTGTGTCCCATGTTGGGAACTACTGCCTTAACCCGAGCATGCTGAAAAGAAGTAAATATTTCAGACTTCTACTTTCCCCATTACCCACGAGGGAAATATTTTAATGATCTTGTGCTCAACATGGTTTAAATTTATAGTTTAAATTTTGTTCTCTGCCATAACACTGCTGCAGATATTAATAAGCTTTTATTCCTTGTGAGACAATTTGTTTCCTTTACACCAGTGAAAATGCATTTTTCAGTGATTCTCTTGAATTATTCCGTCCAAATAGGAAGAATTTGCCCAGAAGATAGAGATTGAGGAATTGAGACTTGGTTAGTTAGAACATGGTACCAGAGTTGGACCTTCTCCTGTGGCTATTTCTCATAACCATAAGTAGACAGGGATGGTGTTTTGCAGGTGGCTCTTGGACAAATAAAAGGGGAGAACACCCTCAGTCAGACAAGAAGCTAAGGAATGTCCCAAACCCGTTATGTGCGCAGGCATTCTCTCTAGAAGACCAGTGAAGAAATGAGATCAACGCACAACAGCTGTCCTGCGCATCTCACCTGGGAAGGTGCGCATGCGGTGGGACAGGCGCTGCCTAACATTAATCAGCCTCCCGAAGTTATTACATTCGTGAGGAAATGTAATTCTGATGTGATTACTTTTTAATTTACTCTGTAATCACATTCCAAGTGAACGGGCCAAGCTTAAAATGAAATTTAAAAGTAAAATACTGCTTTGTATTAGGAATTCAAATTTTTTATATGCACTTAGGTTAATAAAGATTTTACAATAACCATTTGTGACTGGGTATATGATAATTTTTTGATGAAAATTAGTGCCATACCTTAGATAAAATGTATTTGATTCCCATCCAACTACTCACCTGGACCCAGGGAGTCTCAGAACTCGGTCCTGTGTTGAATTTCTGCTTCATCTAAACTTTATTTGGAAAAAAAAATCCCAACGTTTTTCAATCCCAGATCTGAAGGTGCAATGAACGAATGTATGTTTAATGCCCAGGGTGCCTGGGAGATGTATCCATTTGTTTTATCCATCACAGAAAGTGTGTACTGAGCCTCATAGAAACTGACAAGCTGGTTGAGCCGGAAGGCCAGTGCCTGCAGTAAGATTCTTCCTCCGACAGTGTGGCCTTTTTAGTTGGTGAAGTTACAAAGCTGCAGCGTTAGTTTCACCAGCGCCTTCTGCTTTCAAACTGAAGCTTCAAAAGCCCCAAACCAGCTAGTTGTGGGGGGTAGAGATTAGGTTTGTGTTTCTGATTCCTCAGCCAGAACTGAAGCCAGGGGAGAGAAATGAATGAAGGATGTCCAGATTTCCAGTCAATATAAGGAAAACCTTTTATTATTTGGTTCTCTCTGACACTGGACTAAACAGCCTCAGAAGTGCGAAGATCTCTTTCCCAGAAAATATTCCAAAGCTAGATTCTGTTTTCTAATGTGCTTTGTAGAGTTAGCAAACATCAGTTATTAACTGCCCCTTTTCAAGATATTTGTGATATCTTTATGAAAACTCTACTATTATTTACTTTAGCTCAACTCACTTTGTTTTAACTAATGTAATATTTTGCCAATGGTCTAAGCCAGGACTATTTAATAAAATACAGTGTGCAGCACATATGAAATTTTCTGCTAGTCACATTAAAGAAGAAAAAATAAGCAGGTGCAATTAATTATAATAACATATTTTATTATTGTTTAAAAATGTGATCAATACAAACGATTTTAAATGAGATGTGTTACATTCTCTCCTTCATGCCAGGCTTTGGTAATCTTTTGTGTATTTGCACCTACAAGCACATCTCAGTTTGGACTAGTCCCATTTGAAGTACTCAGGAGCTTCATGTATAGTGGCCACTGTAGTGTTGAGCTATGACATTCATAGAATCATGACTGATATGCTGGTTATATTTTTCTTAAATGTACACTAAATGGAAAAAAGTTTGATTTAGAATTGCTGACTTAATAAGGAGGTTTTTTGGTTGGTTTGGCAATAATATTCGTGCATGCTTTGGGCTCTGCAAAGGGGTCGTCCCGAGCACACCAGCCATATTTTTATATATATATATATATTTTTTTGGCTGATACAGAAGTATAATGGAGTTTAAGGGAATGAGACCGATGTAATCCTGCTTTATGTATTTTCTACAAATAAAATGTTTACTATATATACACAGGCTCAATGTTTACTATATATACTTACATGTAGGTACCATGTATAACACAGATGATACACATATATACACTATATATATCATGTGACAACTCTTAATGCAATTAAATTCCTTGTCATTTATCTCACAGCTAAGACCAACCGAGTTTTAACACGAGGCCTTAGAACTGAGACCCTCCTGGGGTCTCAGGCAGATGCCTCTTTCGTCTGCACTTAGGGCTGGTGGGTGATATCTAACCCCTGGGGTAGGCAGAATGATAGCATCCCAAGGATGTGCACATCCTAATCTCTGAACCTGTGAATGGTGCCTTACATAGTAAAAGGTACTTTGAAAGTACAATTTAAGTTAAGGCTCTTGAGATGGGAAGATTATTCTGGATTACTGAGGCAGGCTCAATGTAGTCATGAGAGTTCTTATAAATCAAAGAGGAAGGCAGGAGAGTCAGAGTCCTGAGAAGGAGATGTAGTGATGGAAGCAGAGATGAGAGTGATAGGACATGAGAAGCACTCAACATGCTGTTGCTGGCTTTGAAAGAGGGGGAATGGTGCCAAGGAATGTGGGTGGCATTTAGAAGCTGGACAAGTCAAGGAAATGGATTCTTGTCTCCAGAAGAAACATATCCCTCACTGACATCTTGCTCTTTGCCCAGTGAGACCCATTTTGCACCTCTGATCTCCGGAACTGTAAGATAAGTTTGTGTTGTTTTAAGCCATTAAGTTTGTGGTCATTTGTCATCCTGAGTAATAGGGCGATAAAAAAAAATGCATCACTGTCTACTTCTTTGCATAGGCAAAGGAGCCTTTCTTTGGCACCCAAGTCAAGCAGCTCTTTCCCTCGGAGACCTTCCAAAACTCTCCCGGCCAACTCAAGGCTCCCTCCTTCCTTCTCTGCCCTCCCTGTTCTCCATGCGGGCCTCCGACACTGCATCTGTCTTACTGTGTTGTGATCATGTCTCCCCACTCGACTGTTTGAGGGCCAGGATTTTGCATCCCCACAGCTAGCCCTTGATTGCTCCGCAGAAGTTTCAGAATGCGTTGAGTGACTGCTTCAAGACCTAGCTCCTGCATTCATGCAGTGGCTTAGCAAGCACACGGGATAGGTGTGTGTGTTCCTTCTTTTCCACCTTGTCCATATCAGTGTGGTTGAAGGTTGTCCATTTACTTCTGAAATTATCCGAGGCCCTCTTGGGAACTGACATCAGAGAGCTATTTAACCAACCAAATAGTGTTAGTGTTTTTATTTTATTTGGTTTCCTTTTAGAAATGTATTATCGCTTTGCAGAATATTATTAGGGATCTGGTGTGTAATCTAAATGTCTGTTCCTCTGTCAGCCTATAGACACAGGTGTCTGAGGTCCCTGTAGCCTGAACGTTGGGTCTCAGGATCCGTTGAGACCTAAGGGTACTAAGACCAGCTCTGTTCCATGGTGTGTGGTTGGGGCAGGTCTGTGCTCAGCATTCCCTCATCTGGTCAATGACTACACTCATTCCTGCATTTAGGTTTGGACAGGATTATGGTAATTCTTGTAAAGTGCCTCAGTGTATTCTAAGTGTTCATAGTTTTGAAGTGTGTATTGTGAATTATACTCCTCATGGTTAAGATTTTAAACTCTGAGAAGTATTCCTTTTCTTTTTAAGTGCAGTCTGGTACTTACAATTCTACCTATTATGTAAAATGTCATTTGCTTTTACTTTGTGCTCATCCTACCCCATTGTTATTTAGAAGGAGTGATTTTAAAACACATACGTAGTATTCTTTCCCTGGCACCGGGACAGTCACTCCAGGAGGAACTTGTGACACTCGGATTGCAGAGTTCACAAAAAATGCCAGCATTATTTGAAAAAGCTCCTTGCTATTGTGGTTAGCAGAAGTAAAAATGAGGCATGAGTCATGTAGCCGGTGGTTTTTATCACTTCTCCTTTCATGAGCAGTGGTGGAATCGTGCAAGACTGTGGGGAGTTAGGACTCAGAGGTAAAGTGTGGAGTCAAATAGAGATAAATATACCCAAGGTGAAGTCCTACGTAGGTAAGCAGCATATGGAATAAAGATGACAAATATGTGAACCAGCCACTACTCGCTGTGGTTTATTGAACTCAGAAATCTCATTCACGTAGCTAATGTACATGGCCTTAGGATCCTCCCAAACTGATCAGAGCTAGCCATCAAATTTAAACCTCCTGTTGTTGTTGGGGGCGTGTTTGTTTGTTTAAATAAAAGAGAATAAGAGACAGAAGCAGAAAGAATATAGAGGCTGGCAATACCACTCAGGCAAGTGGAAGGCAGGATGCTCTTGAATTTGACAGATCAAGAATTAGAAAGGCATGTGGAAGTTGTGGTGCCACGGATGCTGAAGACCAAAATCAGCAATGTGGTCAGAGGCTGGGGCAGTTTAATAGGAGAGGATGAATCCCGGACGCTGAAGGACAAAGTAACCTCAAACGTGATTGTACATACTAAGAACTCCCTGAGGTACATGTGAAAATGCATAATCTGATTCACTTGCTCCCAGGGTTGGACCTGAGATACGGACTTTCTGACTGGCTTCCAGATGATGCCAACACTGCTGCTGTAGGAACCACACTTTGAGGAGCGAGGATAGAGAGTCGGGTCAAGGTACCAATGCCAAACAGACCTTTTCTCAAGATAGATTTCTATTTCCACCAAGCCCTCCCCACTGAGGCCTCTCAGGGTTTAGGTCTGCCAGAGCCTGTAGGAAGATGCAGGCAGGGGGTTGCCCCTGAAACAAAGCAATTTTGCGGGTCAAAAATGTCATGAATCTCCTAGGAGCCAAAGCCCCTCATCTATTATATTTATTTCCAAATTGTCCAGAATTGTTCATCTTTGCATTTTCCCAGAATGCTCTACTTTTTATCTTTGTGTGTGAAGATGGATGTGCATGCTGTTTTTTCTTCATCTGCTCCTCCTTTTTAGTTCCCTCTATCATCAAAGCATTCTTCATCATCTCTACAGACAGCTCTCCTAAGAGCTTTCACTTGAGTGGAATTAATAGAAGTCAACCAGCCTAATTTAATCAGAAAAGGTGTAGGCATGTTAGTGGCAACTCTAGGATTTTGATGTGGGTCTGCCACTTCTGAGCCCCCAGACACCACACTTGGCGCCTCCACTGAATGTATTGTTAGGTCACTAGGTCGTTTCTCAGGATCCAAACACAAGAACTCCAGGTGGACTTCACAAGGAGTTGGAGCCAAGATCTGGAAAGCTATCAGGGGCCCAGGCAACCGCGCTGGGTCTTTCTCTCTGTGTCTTTGTCTCTCATGTTTTTCCATTTGTCCTTCTCTCTGTGTGAAGATGGACTGTCTTGGCCTTTTCCTCTAAGGAGAAAAGAAAGAAGAACGTTGCTTCTTCTGTTGGTTCGGCTCATAGTTCCACTTAGTCTCCCTGTTTTCATTTCTGAATGCCCTGTAGAGGACATGGTTCCATAATCAAGCCTCTGGGGTGATTATTCCTGGGATAAGTAACTACCACCTGTCAGTTATCTACCCACACAGGAGAGAGAGAGTCACAGAATGGAAACTCCACATCCATCTGGGAGGCGGGGAGGAAAGTTCTCTGCTGCCTTCATGAACAGCACCTGTCACATGCCCTGTCTCCAGCTCCAGCCTGTGTGCAAAGCCCGCACTCACCTCTCTCCTGTCTGCCTGCATTAGGGCTTTTTGAGGGACTCAACTTGCTACACACCTGTCCTTCAGATTCACTCAGCTTTGGCCTGTTTGTATTTACCTTTATTTGGGTAAGTTTTTCTTTGGTTTCTTTTCTGTATATTTGTTTTAAATTATATCAAACTTTTGGCTTCTATGTTATTAGATTTGTTAGTCTTTTTTTTAGGTCTCACTCATTGTAAAAATGTTTAAAAATATCATTCTAGTACTTTTATTATTTTAATGTTTTTATGTTTTAAATAAAACAATTCTAGAGCCTGGCCAGGTAGCTCAGTTGGCTAGAGTCTTGTCCCAGTAAACCAAGGTTGCAGGTTCGATCCCCTTTCAGGGCACATACAGGAATCAACCAATGAATGCATAATTAGTAGAACAGCAAATGGATGTGTCTCTTGCTCTTGTCCTCTCTCTCTCTCTCAAATCAATAAGTTAAACAATATTTGAAGAAAACAATTTTAATATTTAAATATTTGATGTGTATTAAATTTATTTGGAATAAGATGTGACATAGTGATCAAATTTATTTTTTCCAGCGGCCTTGTGGTCCTAAATATCATTTGTCACTGAATCCATCTTTCCATCATAGATTTGAAATGCCATCTTTCTCATGTAATACTTTCTATGTGTTTGAGTCCATTTCCCTTTGGGTGGTGTGTAGGTGCAATACTGTTTAAACCCCCATGGCTTTATGTTTCTCTGTGTGAAACATGCAAATTGTCCTTGTGTTCATATAGCACATTCATTCAAGTTAGTAGACTCGCTTTCTGCCCTTTCCCTTTCTAGTTAGAAAGGCCCTTGTGGTTCAATAGGTGCCCCTCCCTAGTACTAAGCCAGTCAACAGATGGTTATTAAAGTCCAGGAAATGTAGGTATTTTTATTTCAAATTATCTATTTTCCTAAGACCTCTAATATAATGAGTTATTGCAGCATTACTTCACAGGCAAACATTTGGTTCCTTTGCTGCTAGCCCTTTGGGTTGCTGGCATTGGTACCAAGGCTGTATAGGATATGTTATGGTGCTGTTTCCTAGTTCATTCCTAGCCAACTCTTTGTGGAAAGGAACCATTTTCTTTCTGGTAGGATTCCACTTCACTTAAGCTAGAAAAGATGTATTAGAACAGTGGTCAGCAAACTCATTAGTCAACAGAGCCAAATATCAACAGGACAACGATTGAAATTTCTTTTGAGAGCCAAATTTTTTAAACTTAAACTTCTTCTAATGCCACTTCTTCAAAATAGACTCGCCCAGGCCGTGGTATTTTGTGGAAGAGCCACACTCAAGGGGCCAAAGAGCCGCATGTGGCTCGCGAGCCGCAGTTTGCAGACCACGGTATTAGAAGACTCCACTTCCAGGAAAGAAAGCAAATCCTCATGAGATGCCTCAGCTCCCAAAGAAAGGGCCTCCAACAATAGCAAAAAGAGAAACTTCAAAATCGCCCTTAGCATTTCTACTGCGAAAGTCTTTGTCTCCTTGACAGTTGTGTGTACATCATCTTCGACCTTTTCCCACCTTTTTTCTTTCAGTTTTTCTTTATTTCTAGCTTAATCCCACTCCCTTTCTGGCCACCGGCCACTTCAGGTGTCACTTCTGAGCAAATAGTCACATTCATCTCAGAAAAGCAGATCTGACTGCTCTGAGGCAACAGAAATAACTGAGTAAGAGGAGAATATGGGACGTTATTTTGGTTCCGTGATGTCATCAGTCAATCAGAGTTAGAATTTCCAAGTGTTATTTGCAGCTCTGTGTAGCATTGTGATATTTTGACTCGTTGGCTTCTTCATGATGTTTTAGAATTATTAACTCTTCTCGAAATAGAAAAGAAGCCGAATGAAAAGAAGCCGACTTAAAAAAAAAAAAAAAGCTCCAACGCCCAGTGGAACCTTCATTAACTGACCAGCCTGCGGGTCAGAGGGATCCCTAAGAGCAGAGCACATCCTTTGGTCCTTGTTCCTTTTTTAAAGTTTGGAGAAGTGGCAGCTAGCTGCATACACGCTTCCCCCTCCAATTAGTAGTTTTGCTGAACAAGTGCTGGATTATAGAGAACTTAACCGACCAACTCCCAAGAATATAGACTATTTCACTTTCACTTTGATCAGGAGAACTTTCAGTCCTTGGCAAAGTAATTCTTCGTTTGAAGTGGAAAATGGTGGGTAGGTGTCAGGGAGCTGGAAAATTATTCATGTCATTTCTAAAACATTCACACTCAGCAAAAGCCAGTTGCCACCCAAATCTAGTCAATCCAGAAATGACTGCGTGAACAGGTCAATGTCGAGGCTGGTGTGTACAAGCCTTGCCTTGCAGTCAAGCATCAAAGGCGGGGGTCCAGGAAGGTGACTCCTCTGCAGTCACTTTTGCCCACTTCCCAGAAGGAGGGAACGGGGAAGAGGAGAGCTTTAACATTCAGCACAATTTCCCCAGAGTGTGAAACTAAAGGCCTGAATGATTGATGGTGGGAAGATTCCAGTAAATGATACTCAAATTAAAACATTAAGCAAGTGACTTTAAGCAAAATTGTATTGCCACATGCAATTTATTCACTAAAAGGGCTTCTAAAAATGATGAAAATTCTACCCCTCTCCAAAAAAAAAAACACACAAAAAAACAAAAAACATAACCCAAATCTGAGATCTTCTTGGGTAATACAGTTTTTCTTTTCTTTCTTTTTTCTCCTCCCTTCCCCATCTCCAGCTTCTACGTTAAACACCTGTCAGACTCCCCCCACCCCTTTCATTTCTCTGACTTGTTAGAGAAGAAAGGTCAGAACTGATCACCGACTTTACTTTTTAACAGACAGAAGCCTGTAATTGAGAGTAATTCCTCTGCAATTTTGCAGGCAGAGGCTGTCTCGGGCTGGCTTTCAAAAGCTGAGCCAGGAGAGAAACGCTGGCATTCTGTGAGTGAATCAACTTTATTCACCGGGCTGATCATTTCTGATTTTCACTGAAACACAGAAGCTACAGAGCTCACATTAGTGTCCTTCTTTTGGATGAATAGAAACGTAATCTATTTTTAACATCTACCGGGGTGCCCTGCGGCTACAAAGAAATTGCTTTGTGAGAGGTAGCCCAGAAATACCTCTCTTTGAAATTCTGCTTTCTTAAGCACATTGAGTGATTTATTATTCTTTCTTTTTCTGAGAAGTTTGCATCCCCGTACAATGAAAACTACGTGTGTTTGTCTTTAACAGATCAGATGAAATGTTTTTCATCATAGTGCGGTATGTACTGTGATGTAATTTAGAGATGTGGGGAAGTTGCTGACTTGATTTCTTTATAAAAATAGTTTCTGTCAAAAAGTGAAGGATAATGAAGGCAATCTTTAACTCCCCGTATGAAACTTGGTCAAATCTGTGTCTGTGTCCAAAACTTTTACTGCTCATTAAGGGTTTCATGTTCGAGGGGAGGTGCAAAATAAAAGGAATCTTTTAGATGAAAACTTATACACACTGAATCCAATTCAAACTGCCAGCCATGTCAAACTTTGCAAAACAAGTCAATCTTTCAATTAAAAAACAAACCCAAAAGAACGTAATGTGTGATACAAGTATGCCTGCATCTACAGTATAATGTGTTCATTTTTATCAAGTAAAAAGGTGAGGTAGAAGAAGAGAGCCAAGAACCGAGTGGGAATACCTAAATGTGAAGGAACTGAGTCCTGTTTCTCTTTAAGGTAATAATTATAAAAAAACACAAAATTTTTAAGACCACTTGACTTGCATATATGTCCAGTTTGACACTCAAAGAAAGGATTATGCTATGCTGAACCCAGAAAACAGTGCTGAGAAATGGTGCAAATGGACAAGGTCGTGTCATTAGTTACAGAAAGTGTGCTTGGATTCTGTGATGTATTCCATGTAACACATCATTTGGAAAATATATGTGATCATTTCATAGGTCACTTTGAACAATCTCTCTTTTCATTATTATCATATAATAAGCATTCTTTCTAGAGCTGTAATATATAAAATTCCCTAAATAAATAAGTAGAATCGTGATTTTAAAAGCTCTATTTGAACCACAAAGCAAAGGCGTGATTACCAGCTTTGATCAGTGAGTCTGAATTATATCATACTTAGAGGAGAGACATGCAAATGAATGAATTAAATTAGGAACACAAATCTCTTCTTAAATCAGCATTTTTGACTGTCAGAACCTGGACTAGAGTGCATTATTCTTAATAGACTGTGATTTGTATTGAAATAGGGCCATAAATCTGTTCGCTGAAATTTATTTGCAGCTCGTTTTTCGGTCGTCCTGGCTCTGTGCATGAGCCGGTGGATGTAATGGGCAGGGCTGGTGATTCGGCAGGATGCATGCTATTTTTGTAAGTGATCACAAACGTTCTACAGACCAGACTGATTAGCAGGAAGATGGGATCAAATTTTGCATTCAGGCACAGCTGGCGTGGATCAGTGGTTGAGCATTGACCTATGAACCAGGAGGTCACATTTTGATTTCAGGTCAAGGCACATGCCCAGGTTGCAGGTTTGATCCCCAGTGCGGGGTATGCAGGAAGCAGCCGACTGATAGATGATTCTCTCTCATCATTGATGTTTCAATCTCTCTCTCTCCCTCGCCCTTCCTCTCTGAAATCAATAAAGATATATTTTTTAAAAAGTCTGCACCCAGTAGTTTACTTTGCAGTGACTCGCCCAAAGCATGTGAAGGTTTCTGAGATACCAGGGATGGACTAACCTAAGTCCTCTCAGCCATGGCCTAAATAAAAGGAAGCTGACAGACTTGGTCCTCATTAAAACCTCTTCTCTGAAGTTCAGCCTCATCCACTTTAATTCTGTATTATCTGTAGTCATCTCACCCATACCTCTTCTCACTTTACTTCATGAAAGCAGTTTAATGACAGGCACGTGACATGTTGATTCCAACTTGACATTAGGGGGTTTCACATTTTATAGGCTGACTCCAGCGAGAGGCTTTTTATTTGTGGTCCCTGGCCATAGTGGGTAAACATGCAGACGAGGAATTACTAAACAAATTACAGTCTGCACCATCGGATCCCCCACAGACCCCACTGAAAGACACACAGACACACAAAAGTTGCTTTGACCTTGTCTTGGTTTGTATGTTTTCAGCCAGCTCTTTCATTTTATAAAATATGTCTGAATTCTGCATAGACGTGAACTGGTGAAATACAAAATGATCACATGGCTTTAATGAGAAATATATATTAGAAAAGAAAGATCCCATTGGAATTTCAATATTTTGTGCCTCCTAGTTTGAGGGAATATAGAATGTAGGGAGGAAATGAAAAGATGGTCATATTTGTTTTAAAAAGAATCACATGGCCCATTTATAATATTCATAGGAGGGGCATTTTTCACCCTCTCTGCAGCCTGTCTGCTGTAATTTCTCTTCCCCACCCCTAGCATTATGAATGTAATAACTTTCCTGCTACCAGAGCTAATGAGGCCCACCTATACTAGCAGAGCATTAATCAGCGATTATAAGTCATTTAGGAGGTGCAGAACATCCTGTCCATAGCCTGGCTCCATTAGGATTTTAATACTCTTGGTCTGACCTGCATACACAATGGTGATGCCAGTGACCTGCCATTATCAAGCTGCTCATTTCTTTTTTTTTGGATTTTCACCAATGCTGACCATTTCTTAAAAACAGTTGATTGACTCATGCAAATCAAGTCAGCTGATCTTTGAGAAAGGCACAAAGCAGTTCAATGGAAAATGGATATTCTTGTCAACAAATGGGGCAAGAATAATTGGACATCCATATCTACACTAATAAAAGAGAAATATGCAAATTGACTGTACCTCCATGATGCCCACCAGCCAATCAGGAGTGAGTATGCATATTAAACCAACAAAAATGGCGGGTTAATTTGCATACACAGGCGTGGAGCCAAGACTGAAGACTGAAGATGACTGAAGACTGAAGAGGCTTGACTTCTCTGCTGTGGCCAGAGTGGAGAAGCCTCGAGCTTGGTTTCTCCACTGCGGCCGAGCTGAGAAGTCAAGCCTCGCTGCAGCCAGAACGGAGAAGTATAGCCTTGAGGCTTGGCTTCTCCACTGCGGCCGGAGTGAAGGCCTGGGTTCCAGGTGCCAGAGGAAAACCGGTGCCAGCAGCCAGGGGAAGGAAGGCCTATTGCACGAATCTTCATGCAATGGGCCTCTACTACAAATATATGAACCTAGACATAGACCTTGCACATATCAAAAATTAACTCAAATGGAAGATGGACCTAAATATAAAATCAAAACTATAAAATTTCTCAAAGAAAAGATAGGAGAAAAATATAGCGTCTTGGGTCTGCTGATGAGATTATAGATACAAGGCACAATCCATGAAAGAAAAATTGGTAATCTGTTCTGTGAAATACACTATTAAGAATGAAAAGACAAGACAAACTGAGAGAAGGCAGAACCAATATGAAAAAAGCACTTGTATCCATCACATAAAAGGAACGCTTACAACTCAACAGTAAAAAACAAGATAATTCAAAAATGAGCAAAAGATTAAATAGAGAACTTACTAAAAATAAGCAGATGGAACAATTCACACATGAAAAGATACTCAACATCATATGTCAATAGAGAATTGAAAATTAAAACAACAATGAGATACCACCACACACCTATTAGAATGGCCCAAAACTAACAATAACATTACTAGAGATATTTGGAGCAACAGAAACCCTCACTCGTTGCTTGAGAGAATATAAAGTGGCACAGCTCTTTTGTAATAAATTTTGCACGTTCTTACAAAGCTAAACATAGTTTTACCATACAATTTAGCAATCATGTGACTAGGTGTTTATTGAACTGAAATGAAAATTTATGTCCACAGAAAAACCTGCAGAGGGATCTTTACAAAAGCTTTATTCATAATTGCCAAAAACTGTAAACAAAGGAGATATCCTTTAATAGGTGGATAACTAAACAAACTGGAACATCTGTACAATGGAACATGCTTCAAAAATAAAAAGTAATGAGCTATGCAATAAAAATACAAGTGCCTTTAGACCCAGTAATTCTGCTTCTGGGAATATATCCTAAGAAACCTGGAACACTAATTTGAAAGAATATATGCACCCCTATGTTCATTGCAGCATTATTTACAATAAACAAGATCTAGAAACAGTCCAAGTGCCCATCAGTAAATGAGTGGATAAAAAAAGCTGTGGTACATTTTCAGCTTAAAAAGAAAAGAAAGCAGGAAGGAAGGAAGGAAGGAAGGAAGGAAGGAAGGAAGGAAGGAAGGGAAGGAAGGAAGGAAGGAAGGAAGGAAGGAAGGAAGGAAGGAAGGAAGGAAGGAAGGAAGGAAGGAAAGGAAGGAAGGAAGGAAGGAAGGAAGGAAGGAAGGAAGGAAGGAAGGAAGGAAGGAAGGGGAAAGAAGAAAGAGAGAGAGAGAGAGAGAGAGAGAGAGAGAGAGAGAGAGAGAGAGAGAAAGAAAGAAAGAAAGAAAGAAAGAAAGAAAGAAAAAGAAAGAAAGAAGAAAGAAAGAAAGAAAGAAAGAAAGAAAGAAAGAAAGAAAGAAAGAAAGAAAGAAAGAAAGAGGGAGGGAGGGAGGAAGGGAGGAAGGGAGGAAGGGAGGAAGGAAGGAAGAGAAAGAAAGAAAGAAAAAGAAAGAAAGAAAGAAAGAAAGAAAGAAAGAAAGAAAGAAAGAAAGAAAGAAAGAAAGAAAGGAAGAAAGAAATCATCTTTTGTGACAGCATGGATGGAACAGGAAATTATTATGCTAAGTGAAATGAGCCAGTCAGAGAAAGACAATTACCATCTGACCTTACTTCTATGTGGAATCTAATGAACAAAATAAACTGACAAACAAAAACAAAGGCATGGATACATGGAACAGACTGACAGCTGTCAGAGGGGAGGAAGGTTGGAGTGTTGGATGAAAGAAGGTGAAGGGATTAAGAATATATATATATATCACAAAGACACAGATAACAGAGTAGTGATAGGCAGAGAGGAAGGGCTTGGGGGGACTAAGTGGAGGTGGGCAAAGTGGAGGGGGAGCAGGGACAGAAAGAGACTCTGCTTTGGGGGATGGGCACACGATGCTGTGTGCAGATGATGTTTTCTTGAGTTGTACACTTAAAACCAGTGTGGTTTTGTGAACCAATGTCACCCCAATAAATTCAATGAAAAAATATTAAAATATGAATAAAAAAGCATGGGTGAATATTAAATGCATATTGTTAAGGCAAGAAGCTAGTCTGAAAAGGATGCATACTGTCAGATCCAAATTACATGCATCCTAGTAAAGACAAAACCATGAGACGGTAAACAGATCAGTGGTTAATGGAAGTTCAGGGTCTAGATACAGTAGGTAAAGCACGGGATTTTTTAGGGAGATGAAAACTATTTTGTATGCTATTGGAATAACAACAGGTATATGACTCTACATTTATGAAAACCTGGAGAACTTTACATTTCAAAGAGTGAACCTTAATGTATACTAATTTTAAACAATCCTTTAGAAGGTCAGGGGAATGCCAGGATGGAATCTAGTTATAGTACAAATGTATGAAAACATCTGACTAAAGGGGGTGAGGGTGGGAGAAAAAAAGTGTTGATAAGTGACTTTGGAAGACTAAAGGTCAAGTGAACTTACATAAACCCTATATACTGCAGTTCATAAAGTTGTTTTCTATGGGATTACAGGTTAACAATTCTAAAACCACTACATATCCTGTATAATAAAACCGTAATATGCAAATCGACCGAACGGCCGAACAGCTGAACGACCACCCGGATGATCATCCAGAATCACACTATGGCACCCACTGGCACTAGGCCAGCCAACGTGGGTGCGATGCAATTGGTTGGAGGCCTGGCTATCGCCCCATGATCACCCCACAAAGGGAGGCCCAGGCCACCAACCGGGGGCCTACCAGAGGCCAGAGGGAAGCTCGGGTCCCAGGTGCCAGAGGGAAGCTGGTGCCCATGCCAGCAGCCGGGAGAAGGAAGGCCTACTCTTGCATGAATTTTGTGCATGGGGCCTCTAGTGTATATTATAATTGAACAATCAAGCAAATGAATGGTGGGGGCCATATTTCTCACTGTTGGTATAGGAGGTGACAGAAAGCAAGGGGAGAGGCTAGAATGAGGCATGCGGTAAATAATTAGAATTGGAGACATCCAACTCTATTTAGCGTAATGTAGATAATGATGATTGCATAGATATTTACAGATGTGTGTACATGCAGGGATTAGCATATACCCACATGCTTCCTTGCTCTGTCAGCTGGGAGGGCCTGGAAGCAATAAGTCCTGGAAGCAATAAGTATGCCTAACATCCAGATGTTCATTTCTCTTCCTTTTTTTAAAGAAAATACTTTATTATGTCATGAAAAGAGGCATCAATCAACTAGATTCATACTTGTTTAAAAATTTACTAGACAGTATGTGGGGATCCTGTTCCCCTGGGGATGAGAAGATCCTGTAGGTTCTCTAAGCACTGCACAGTCTGGAAAAAAACACCAACCAATAAAAAATGGAAGGGGAGGAAAAAAATCACATGATCTTGGGAACCATCTCACATTATGAATAATCTACCAAGAAGCATTAAAAGAAAACCTTTGTTTCTACACTAGCTTTGAGTTTATAGTTGTTGGAATGTCTGTATCCCTTTGAAGATACCTCAGTAACAGGAAGCTTCATTTTAGCAATCCCATGTGCAAATATTACTAATTGCATATAAAATATGCAATTTTCTGGTTTTTATCTCCTACCCAACATTTATAAAGAATAAAAGGGCGATCTAATGCCTTTTTTGAGCAAGTTTTATGGAAGAAAGCCAACCAAGATTTTGCCTAATGTAACTAGAGGCAGCTAAATGTGGAGGAAAGCAGTCTGCTGACATCTTACACTGATTTCCCCCATAGCAGGAAGTATAGGAGAGTTGCTAAGACCTAGGCTATGAGGGAAGCAACAGCAGCTAGGAAACAGTGGAAGGCTATCTATACAGGAAAGGATATACCACATGTTCCTTTCGGAGTGAGGCATGGGATGGATTCATAAACACCAAGTAAAATGTGAAGGATATAACGGTGTCAGAATGGGGTAATGTGGTATTTCTTTGTAAGTTGTAAAGAGCCATGGAAATAGAAATTAACATCAACAAATGCTGAAGGAATGCTTTGGAGCATTACAACTTGTCAATATGAGAATTGATCACTGTATCGAGCTTTAATTTTCATTATTACAAAGAGGCTTTGTACTTACTAATATGTTTTTACCAATAACCTATACTCTACTCTGTTCCTTAGGGGTTTGAGTCCCAACCTCTTGGCTGGATGTCCTTGAGGAGTTTCTCTACCTTTCCATCCCCACCTTTAAGATGAAGATACTAATGTGCAATCTGTAGAATTTTTGTAGGGATTAATCATACTATCCATAGAATTTTTTATTTTGTGACTTCATATAGATGCTTGGTAAGGAGCAATGTGGCAGTTTGATTCATGATAGTATACAGAGATATATTTTTTCTTCCCAAACCGTATTTTAAAATAAACCATCAAATGAAAATAGATGTTTAGTTTGTAGAACATATGTATTTTAAATGTTGTGAATGCAATGTATATTAAGAAAAATCGGGATACTTGATTCTCTATATTTAGTCTTACATCTAATAATTTAAAGAGAGATTGTAAGAATTATGTTTGGCCCACCTGGATGCAGATTTAAATTGGGTCTTTTATTTAGATTCTGAAAAACTAAATGTTCATTAATTTTTAGAAAGAGCATCAATACCAAGTAAGACATGAAGTCCTTTACATTATTACAACATATGCTCTGCTTTTCTAACAGAGAATTAGAAACTAAAAATATTCATTATGCCTAAAACAAAAAAAAAGGAGTTAGAAATCATAAAAAAAATAAAGCTGTTAGAAATTGTTCTTCACGATATTTCTTCCAGAATAGAAAAATTGTCTCTGGCAGATGCAGCCTCGGCTTGATTTTGTCTCAGTAGAAGTTCCTTTAGCTTTTTTCTTTTTTTTTTTTTTTCCATTTCTGTTAAGGACTAGGATGGAGATGAGGGTTAAATGTGGTCCTTTATTTTGACAAACCCAAACATCCCGTCTTGTTTTAATGATTCTACTGCAGGTGTGAAAAGTTTTCCCCTTTCTCCTTTTTATAACTTAAGCATAAACTCAAGTTGGGTTGTTTTTGTTGCAACAGCATGGTAAATTTTTCTACTTTTCATTTAAAAGTAGACACATTCCTCCCTGATTTTCCTAGTTTAAAAAAAACCCTTGAAGATTATCTAGTGAATTTTCTATTGAAGGGCTTGTGTGCTTCTTGGCAAGTCTTTGTAGACTGTATTGGCTGCCTCAGAGGCATTGCCCACCATCCTGTCTGGAAATGGCTCTTTTCCAATCCATGTGGTTAACCTGTGGGAGGTTTTCATTGGCCATGTCTGTGTGCTAGGCTCATGGAAGGTTGCACCCAAGGCGGGACCTGTTCTTCAGGGAACTTAGAGTTGTGGGAAAGAGATCTACTGGAGAGCCAATGGTAGATGTTTCCATTCATGAAGCAGGAAACAGCGGAAACTCATGTAGAGGGACCCAGATGCCAGGAAGACATGAGGGATGGCTTGGCTTTTCCTTAGTGTTCTAGACGCTTGTTGTAGCTTGTGCCCCAGGCTTGCATGTTTTCCTGCTCTTGGGTTTCTCAGACCTAAGGAAACCTATTGCCTGTTTCTTGTAACTTAAAGAAACCTGTACTACAACCTCATGCTGAGGTTCTGTAGCTGTATTTTCATTTTATAGAGCTTTCTGTCTTGGAAAAGGAGTTTTGTTCTTTAAAAGGGCATGTCCTCTAAAAACCTCAACATTG
Source organism: Cnephaeus nilssonii (assembly GCF_951640355.1). Taxonomy (NCBI): domain Eukaryota; kingdom Metazoa; phylum Chordata; class Mammalia; order Chiroptera; family Vespertilionidae; genus Cnephaeus; species Cnephaeus nilssonii. The sequence continues at coordinate 47,316,085 of NC_137088.1, read as the reverse complement.
GTTTACCTTGGCATGTTCTTACAAATGCAAGGTCACAGAACAAGCTGAATTTCCATTTAATGGTTTAATTTCATTACATTAAGAATTGGAAACAGAGGGAAATCATTAACAATATTGTGAGGTCACACAGGACAAATATTTCAAAATGGCTTAGTTTTACATAAATCTGCATAGTGTATAAAGATTACACCTGTGCATTAAGAGCACAGGCCTTTCAATCCCTTTCCTGCCACCTCTTGACCATGTGACTGGGTTGTGTGATATTCCTGCACTTTGGTTTCCTCTTCTGCATGCAGGACAATAGTGACACACCATAGAATTGTAGTCATGTACTGAGTGTGAAAACACGTAATGGAATTCTACCTCACAACAGATGGCAATAAATGCTAGTTTTTTTCTCCTTCATTTTCATACGCATGAAGAGCTAATTCTGAGGAAACTTTGGTCTCTTATCTTTTATCAGTGTACTTTGTGATAAAAATCTTGTAGCAAAATTAGCTTAAGGCTGCCTCTACATATATGATGGTAATTGGGGTTTTATAGAGGGAACAGAGGAAAAGGGGTTCAGAGCCCAAACCCTTGGGAAGAATGCTAGTTGCAATATCAGGTGTTTGCTGTTGTTGTTTTTACAGGGAACTCAGAGCCTTTAACATGCTCCTGCCATGGTAAATATCCAGGAAGGTATTTGTATTTTAAATATCCCTACCTTATTTGATCTGTGAAAGCCTTTCTTCAATGTAAAACTTGTAGTACCAGAATGCTAAGGAAAAGATTTTTGGGGGTAAAAAAGCTTGCTGGGGCTGACCAGCAGACCCTGAATGACGGATGAATGATTACTCTCACACAACGTTTGCTGTGAAAGAGAGGGCCTAGGGACTGCCTGGCTAAAGGAACCAAACAGCCTCGGTTGCCTGCCTCGTTAGGTTTTTTTGTAACAACAGTTTGAAATAAAGTTTATCTTTTAGATACAATCAGTAGGGTAAGTAATCTTGGGAGGACGCATGTGCTTGTAATGTCCTTTAAGCAAGGACACCCAACGATTAAGTATACGGATTCCAGTAAACACCCGGGGGGTCTGCACATGCACAGGCTTCTTTGGAAAGGTCAAGGTATAATTAGGGGCGCCGCCTTCGGTACTCCCCTAAGTCAGAATTCTGATAAACAGGGCAGGGGGCCTTCCACACACTTCCCTTTTCTCGGAATGTCCTCCTTACAAACTTTCCAACCAAGTCTTGTGCTTCCCCACAAAAGCTTAGAGAACCAAGTGTTATATAAAACTCAGAGTTGATGAAGTATATTCGACTTGATAATTTTGTGCTTCCTTGCACTGGTGTTGGCTCCCCTTGCTAACTCATTTGGGGACTTATCAAGTCTTGAATGAAAAGATGGACTTATCCCAGGTGCATACATGGAAGAATCAAGTAGGAATCAGGACTGTCAGTTATGTCTCCAGAACTAATTAGCCCTGGGTCCTTCCTCAGTTCTCTGCAATTCTTCCTTAGCAGAAATTTCTTTTTCCAGTGTTCTATAAAATAGGTACTTGGGGCATGCCATGTTAAATTTAAGTCTGGTGCTACAAGCTATAAATATCAGGAAATAAATTCTAAGTCTCCATTTCCATAACTAAGACTGTTTCCACTATATTGCACTATTAACTCTTCTTTGTGATATTCATCCTGAGTAGTATACCAGCAACTGTGTCCAACCTATAGCAAAATATTATGTGAAAAAGTGATACCATTGTAATTAGCTAGTTATTAATGATAGGAAAGGAGCAAAGAGAGGCCAGACATAATAGGCATGCCATTTGGACAGCTTCACCAGGAAGCTGCAACTTTGCACTCCCCTGAGACCCCTGGTCTATTCCCTGCAAAACTCGGGGGGGCGGGAGGGGCAGGGGACGGTGGAGATCCAACAGAGGGAAGATAGACGCATGCCCAATAAAGTTGGGGTGACATAGGGAATGTAAAGTTGGGGACAGAGATGTTTGGCCAGAATGGGTGTGGCCATTGCAAGTGCATAAAAATTTTGGAGTACATAATCTCTTAAAGGAATTCTCTCTCTTGTGTGCTTGGCTCATGACTTTTGTGACTCTGTGCTCTTGGCTTGCTCTTGGCTTCCTTGCATTTGCCCATGTTTCCTCCATAGCCATGTGGCCCTGCAGACCCCACACATATTGGACTGATGGACTGCAGAGGGAAACACTAGCTAAGCTAGCCTGATGCTGTACTGGGTTCTGCTCCAACATGGAAAGGAAACTCTGGACACCGACTCTGATTTTAGCTCTACTGAAGCCCCAGCTACACTTCTTTGACGACTGGACTAAGTGTTAGGGTCACTGAAGGAAGAACGCAGGAGGCCAAAAAGGATGAAGAATTATAAATGTATTACTGTACCTGCTAGCAGAAGGGCTGAGACCAAAATGGCATCAGCAGAGCAGAGTAGAGGGAGCAGGATATTTGTGTCTCTTGTAAGGGTCAGTCAGAGTAACCGGCCAGACCAGGTGCAGGTGGGGGCCAGGTGTAGGTGGTACACTGGAAATGGTGAGGTGGTTTACTGGAAACTGAAGTTTGCTAATCCTGAAACCTATAATGAGAATAACAGGAAAATCGCTGAGAGGGGCAAGAGCCCCAGGCAGAGCATAATGGAGTGCAAGAATGTACCTATAATTCCAGGGAGGGGCGAGTCCCAAGCAGAGGATAATGGAGCGCAAGAATGTGCCCAACACTAAGGGAAATGGGCCTTTGGAAACCCAGGGGTATAATTCCACAGAAATAAAGCTTTCTGCTCTATCTCATCCTTCTTTGTGAATCGCAGAAAATTATTTTTCTTGGAATATCCCCAGAAATCCACCCTCACTAACAACTGGGGGAGAAGAGGTCCACTCCGCTCCATTAACAAAAGCAAAGGAAATTACAATATGTTCGTAGGAATCCTTTTTAGGCAAAAAATATCTGATGGCAACTCTTTATCTGAGCCTGAGAAATAGGATGGTGTCCTTTGTTTTGGCATAATTACATCTCCACTGATATTGTAGGAAGAGATTTAAAAATCCCTAATCTCAAGGTGCAAAACAGCAGTTCTGAAGCTGGTACTTCCAATACACTCCTTCCTCCATGGTATTGACAAGATGGAATTTGTCTGTTCCCAGCCCCTGTCAGCCTGTCCTGCCTTGACCCACCGCTTTGTGAAGGGGCTACATTTAGGAGCAAAGCATGTACTTCAGGTTTGGTTTGGCTTTTTAATTTGAAATGACAGTATTAGGAAGAAATGGATTGTAAGGAATTCTCAGAGTTACCAATATCTCTGGTAATGCATCCAGTTTTGTATCCACTAGTTGTGCTAGTACATTTGTCTGACACTATCATTTTTCCTGTATTAACACATTGTGGACCAGTAGTTTATTGCTAGATTTACCTAGTGGCCAGATAAGTTTCTATTGAACGAGTACAAAAAAAGTTTTACATAAATGTTAAAGGCATGCTTTAAAATTAAATGCCCATTGCATTTTGAAGTTATTTATTACATGTTCTTACAAGCTAATATCTTTTTAAAGAGTTCTCATGATTAGCCACAACCTAGAACAGAAAAACACAAGAATTCTCATGATCCGTTCACAATTTAAGTAACTCACTGCTATCAACTCACTGCTGTCAAATTCTAGGCCAAATTTTCCTAGCTTTTTATTTTGTTTGTTTTGTTTGGGCTCTGGCTTATTGTATCCTTCTCCTGACTCCTTTCTTCTTAACCTCCTTTTTACTTTATGGCAGGTGTTTAGTTTTCTGTGTAGCATTTCTAGTTCCTGGGAGGCACGTCATCTATGATTTTGTACATATGTTCACAAAGCCCTTGGGAGCTGCTTGGGCACAATCTCTCCCCTCCAGTTTTTTCATCATTTTCTCCTTGGGAACATCCCATCTCCAATGTGCATTTAATATCCTGTTACTATGTTATTTTTACTAAACGCCTGATGAACAAAATTCATGCAAGGGGCTCAGCCCTCACAGCCCTGGCTTCCTCCAGAAGGACATCCGCGCGGTCATTCTGCTGTTCGGCCAGTGGGTCAAATTAGCATCTTATGCTTTTATTATTATAGATTATAGATTTCTATTCCCTGTCTCAGATGCTCCTTTGGGTTTCCTGCCTTTCTCGTTGCTTCATCCCCTCTCGCCCACCCCCATTTCTTTCCGGGGGGCCTCTTTCACCCAGTTAGAGGCATCAGAGAAAGCCAAGAGGGGTTCCCATTTCCAAGGAACAGGTTTTAAGGCTTGACATGTTGGGCCACAGCAGCACTTCCAATGATGCTTCATCGTCAGGGCTGTTTCATTAAGCCAGCTTCCTGCCTATGCACACGCTCAATCTCCCCTCATTCCTGTTAGCATGTACCCACACTCATCTTGGAAGGTGGAAATCTGTTGAGGAAACCTGACTCTCCAAGTCTTTTCAAGTCCTTGGGAGGCTCCAGCCCCACCAGGAGCTTTCAGCTTTACTTGACTTGCATTTCCATGCCCCCCACACTCCATCTCCACCTGCCACCACTTCCATCTGACAGTTGCCAGATGTCTGTGTACACATCACACAGCCTCAAAGTTTGAAATGATCATTTTAGTACCTTGCACAGGACTATTTTGATTGCCTTTGTGAAACACAGGTGAGTTTTGCTTGAGGGTCTTTCTGCATTCTTTCCTTGTTAATATCTGACTGGTCCATAAACGTCCTCCCTTGGACTTTGTCTGGATCACTGTTTCCCTAGAGCTTCTCTGTCCAATATAGTGCTACTAGTCATATGTGGCTGTTTAGATGGAAACCTAAATTAGTTGCTATGAAATAAAATAAAAAAACCAGTTTTCAGTCATAGCAGCCCCATTTTAAATGCTCAATTAATACAGGTGGCTAGTGGCTACACTTTTGTTGTTGTTATTTTTAAAAATATATTCTTATTGATTTCAGAGAAGAAAGGAAAGGGAGAGAGAGAGATAGAAACATCAATGATGAGAGAGAATCATTGATCGGCTGCCTCCTGCTCGCCCCCTACCAGGGATTGACCCCGCAATCCGGGCATGTGCCCTTGATCAGAATCAAACCCAGAACCCTTCTATCCACTGAGCCAAACCAGAGAGGACCCACTTTGGACAGAGCAACTATGGGCTGTGGATGAAAAGGGGCCACATGCTAACCTGAGTAACTCAGGGAAGGTCTGCGTGGCAGCACTGAAAACTCAGTCCTAAAGTAACCACAAAGGATGGTCTGAAATGAAAACCTTTTCATTAAAAAGCAGTTTATTAGTATAGTGGATAGTCATGTCCTAGGCCAGTATCTTCCCTGACAGAGATCAATTTTTTTTTTTTTTTATCTTCACTGAGCCTATTGTCTTTTTGCATCTAAGATAACATAACTGTGGAATGTCAGGGCAACTTGTAACTTCCCTTTTTCCAGACCCCTTAGGGCACAACAAATGGCAGAGCCAGGACACAGGCCATAGATTCCCTCACTGATATTGTTATCTGTTAATTGTTGACTGTTAACTATCCTGCACCCACCTAAGGAAAAAGACCTGTGTCTATCATTTTACTTTTTATCCAATCCTAGAGGTTTTCCCAACTTTGCTTTCTCCAGCCTTCCTAATCTATCATCAGTGGAATTAATGTGTAACCCACTTTGTCTCCTCTTTTAATTGTAAATGAAACAAGGTGAAGAACCGCCTAGGGGGTGGAGTAGGGTGGGGGAGAGGGCTAATGGGGGGAAAGAGAGGACATCTGTAATACTTTCAACAATAAAGATAAATTTTTAAAAAATGACCAAATATTAGGTCCTAACTAATGGTTAAAGTGGCAATTTTACTCTGGAATTTTACATTTGCTGAAGAACCATTCAAATGTTCAACATCCAGTCAACATCTACAATTGGTCTCCATCTTTAAAGTCTCTCTCTTTTGGGAGAGGTTTGCTTTGTGATAAGAAAGAGGCAGCAGGCAGCTGGGTATAACTGAAGTATATCACGTGGCCAAATAAAACATTGCCAAAGGGTTCCAAGTGCACAAAGCTTCTTCTCATATGTAATTGAGTTTTTCTGTAGAAAAGGAAGAGACATTTTATTTGCTGTAAAATGTAACATTAGAAGCAAGTCATTTCCAGGAAAAACTATTTGTTTTGCTAGCAGAAGGAAAGAAGGTGTGTTAAATACAAAATTGGATCCCATAGAAATGCAACCCTGTCATAAACATTAGGAAAGAAAAGTGCAGTGGCAAAGTTAAATTAAAAATACAACTGTTTTAATTTTCCCATGGTAATAGAGAATATAGGGTCTTTGAGAAATGTTTCATTTAACCTGGTCCCCTGGTGTCTGCCTGGGGTTGGAAGTTGGCTATTTTCTTTGTAACTAGGACTCAGTTCTCTCCAAGAAGTTGATTCCTTGTTTTTGCTGGTCTAATTTACCACACCTAAAACCAGGAATTTGAGATTGCATACAATTTCTCAGGAGAATTGCTCAATTCTTGGCACTGTTGATCCTGTTTGTGGGAGAAAAAATGGATAATTATATAGCTTGCCCATTAAAAGATTGTCTATAGATTACCTATTATAAACATCTGTCAAAAACTCAGTACTGTGTGCAAGTAATAATTTATTGTGAGTCAGACTGACAGGGAGAATGCTACTTTTTGTCCAGTGTCTGATCTTGCTGGGATTTTGGCAAAAAGGACAAACTTGTTCTGATTATCTTTTCTTTTTAAAAGCTCTGAATCTGGAAGATAATTCCTGAGTCAACAAAGACCTATTTTTTTTTGTTTTTAATAATGTGTCTATTCATTGAATAATTATCCGAAGCCTTCTCCAGCAGTCATTCTAACTCTTGGGGTTATACTGGCGAGTAGGACATGGTCCTTTTGGGAAGGCAACCTGTTCTGGTAAAGGTCACTCCACATTTACACCTCCTGGGAAATGCATTAAAAATCAGAAGAGAGGAAAAACGCATGCCAGACTAGCTTTTGCAAGAGAAGTTATTCATTCAAATAATGAGGACACCCAGCTTCATTCAGCTGCATCTAGGGACTCAAGTTGTCAGGTATTTCTGGCCAGCTTTCCACTTTACTTTCTTTTGTGAGACCTTTATTATGTGGAAGATTTTTCTTGTATGATGGCAAAGATGGTCACCTGTCTACATGCCTACCTGTCACCAGGCCTGTGTCCAACTATCTTATTAAACCACTTTCAAATAAACGTCTCTCTCCCGTAAGTTTCAACGATAATGCATCAACTCTCACAGGCAGGATGAGGTCAGGCAACACAATATTCAGTCTGGTCACCTGCTTGCAACTGGAAGGTTCCCTCTCAAATTACATGGACTGAAAGTAGGAAGAAAAAAAAAAGATTCTCCCCAAGGAAAGAAAAATCAGATAGGCCGTGTTACCAGAAACAGTGGATGTTTATCTAAGTAGCATTATAGAATACTAGAGGCCCGATGCACAAAAATCATGCAAGAGTAGGCCTTTGTAGCCGCGGCTGCCTGGATCCCTCCCACGCAGCCTCGGTGGCTGCAGTCCCAGCTTCGTCCCGGAAGGACATTCGGTCTAATTAGCATATTACGCTTTTATTATTATAGATAATGGCATATGTTTACTGCATTATTTTTCTTTCCAGTTCAAGCAAATTTATAGGTTAGTGCTGTAGGTTTTCCCTATTTGCATTTTTATTCTTTACTAGAGGCCTGGTGCATGGATTCGTGCACCAGTGGGATTCTTCGGCGTGGCCTGGGGGGACTGGGCTAAAACCAGTAATCTAACATTCCCCGAGAGATGTAGTAGTGCGCGAAGCAGCAGGCGGCTTGGGAGGAGCCAGAGCCCAGGCCTGGCGCAGCACTGCTCCTGCTTATCCTGGCCCCGGCCGCCTCCGCTTGGTAGGCTTGCTGCAGCTCCACTGAGGTCTCCGTGCACCCATGACCAAGAAGCAGCTGTGGTCTTGAGCCCAGTCAGTCCCGATGCCAGTCCCAATTCTGGTCCCGGTCCAGGTGGGGGAGGAGCATGCAAGGGGAGTGTCCGCAGGAGAGACTCATACCCCGCAGCTGTGCTCGCCAGCTGTGAGCCTAGCATCTGGCACTCGTTGGTCAGCTGAGTGGCACTCCAGCTGTGAGAGCGCACTGACCACCAGGGGGAAGCTTCTGCATTGAGCGTCTGCCCTCTGGTGGTCAGTGCATGTCATCGTGACCGGTTGAAAGGTCAAATGGTCACTTAGGCTTTTATATATATAGATTCTCCTCCTGGGCATTGCTTTTTCCCTTTGTAGCATTCTTAAATTGAAATGTGGGTGGCCACATGGATTTGAGTTCTAACAGCTTCGATTTCAGTTGAATGTCACCAGACAGGCTGGTTTCTCTTTCCCAGCAGGCTTTGTCTCCTGGAGACATGTAAAAATCCCCACTATCATTGACCTGTTATTGACTTGAGACATTACTTTCCTGACATGTACTGAGGATCATCCTAACCTTTAATGGAAGAACATGGATAGTGGCGCTTTTAAGGGACTTAATAGTTTTCTATTTCTCAATGGATTGTAAAGACTATCTGACTTTGGGTAGTTTGTCCATTTAAAAGAGTGATTACCACAACAAATGGTTCTTGGGATTTTATTTTTAGACGTTGCCTCCCCACCCATTGAAACAAAGAACACAGCGTGTAAAATTTATAAAACAGCAAATATGTTTTTGCAGCTGTTACCTCTTCCTCCTGCCCTGTGAGTGATGCATGTTTATTTCCACCTTATTTGTGGGGTTCAGAAGTACCACACTGTTTTCAAGGGTATTACAGTACCCCAAAAGATTACTGAGATTCTTTACATTTGCATGTTGTTTCATTTGAATTCCTTTTGGTCTTTTGGTTGAGGTTGTGGGATGGAATGGTGGGGGCAGGGGACAGTTGTGGCTTGGCGTGTCTGCGTGTTTTTCCGTGATTCTGGCCCACATCATTGGGCAGCCTTTCGATTAGCTGGGGAAGGGTGCTGACCCAGAAGATTTTTCTCGTTTGGCTGAAGAGAAGCCAGTGACATGTGGGTCATTCATGCATGTTTACCCTGTGTTCGAAGACTCCTCCAGCTGAGTTTTAAGTGCCCCTGTAGGGGCTTCCAGCTGTGCAGTGAGTAGCATCTCACATCCCGATATGTCAAGTTGGTGTTTAAGGTTGGATGTCTGCTGGGCTTTGCAGCTCTTTCACCCAAGAGCTTGACTAGGATGCACCAGAGCTGAGGGGAAAGGGAAGCCTCCCCAGGGGCTTGACTGCTGTGGCAGAAAGAGTATCAATTGTCACAGAAATAACCTTCACCTTTAGCTTCATTGTATGGTGCCATTGACCAGTCACAGGATATATACTGTCAGCCAACGCAAAAAGCTGACATTGATGAAAGGCAGGATAATGTTCCTAATCTCACCTTTCAAAAAGACTTTCCTTTTATTTTATCTTCCTCGAAAGTGAAGTCAATAATCTAAACCAATGCGAATGAGTGGATTTTGCTCTCTGCTCCCTGGATGCCTGCCTCCCGGCTGCCACAGGCTCTGGCAGGCAGGCCCTGGGCACCTGCTACTTCAAGATCATTTGCGGAGGGTTCCTCGGAGGGTCCTGGGGAGACATGCCCAAGAGTGGTCCTTCATCTTGGAGTTGGCAAGCACAGGTCATTAGCTTGATGGCTGGTGTTGGCAGGGATCCATTGACAAGAGCCTTGCATAATCAGAGCGTTCATGAAAACTGTTAATAGGCAACGTACTTGAAAATGAAGGGTAAAATGTGCTCCATGTGTTAGATTAATTACCTCAGCCCAATAGTCATAGGAAGGGTGGAGGGTATCTGTCTGCAGGGATGAAACCTGTCAGTCTTTTATCTCATTCATTCTTTCAAGTGTTTATTGCTAGCCTCACCCCACCCCCAATGCCGGTGAGTTTTTGGAGCTCCTGAGATCATAATTACCAAAATGAGAAAGAAATTCCTAGTCAACCATAGGACTTGATTATCTCAGGAAGTCTTGATAACAGTTTTAAGTTTCTGTAAATGTTAACAGCTAGCGCAGGGCTCTGACGGGTTCTCCATTTTCACGGTGGAACACACAACAGGAGAAAAATGGATTTGCCACGAAGTTCATAAAGATTCTTAATTCATTCAGAAATAGCACAACATTGTTACTGTCCTTCAAAATTGTTGCAATGTCCAAGTACCTCGGGAGTCCTGTCCTTGTAATTAAATAGATTTATACTGGTTGGATTACCAATATGGTATTATTGAGTCTCATATATTGATGATGAGAGTCTAAATTGCAAAATGCAAATAAATATGCATATATGTATATCTAATATACACATAGGTATATGTTTTTATATACACAAAGATACACACACACACACACACACACACACACACACAGATATGATAATGCCCACCAGGACACCAGAAGACATGTGTTTCAAGTAGTACACAGCTTATTCTCTCATTCAACAAATATTGATTAAGCATGCACTGATATTGTTTCAGGGGCTCATGATACATACCAGAGATACATACGGGATTTACAGTGAGAGTGACAGTCACTCTTCTATATGCTACTACATATTCCTAAATGTTAGAATAACACAAAGCAGGTCATGGGGTCAGAGAGTGATGGGGCAGAGCTCTTTCTGAAATGGGGTTGGCGATGGTAGCCTTTGGGCAGAAATCTAATTGATGTGAAAGCTCCCGCATGTGAGTAACTGGGGTGGGGGGAGCTTCCCGGGGGGAGCTAACTCCTGCAAAGCACGGGTGGGTTTGCTGCATTTGAGGAATGGCAAGTGGCCTCAAAGGAGCATCAGCAGAGAGGCTGGACTGGGAGCCACGCTGACAAAGGTTCCCCCCTCTCCTGGGACCACGGTACAGATAGTTTTTATAGGTCCTTCCTTCCCTCTCTTCCTCTTCTCTGCTTCTCACCCCTTTGGAAAGTCTTGTTGTTTTAAATTGGTGGGGTATTGCCTTAAGCCTCCTCCCCTAAGCCCCCATAAAACAGAAAGCTAGTTAGACAAAGAGAAAACAAAAATATATTTTGTTGTTTTTACTTTTAGGGGGAAATCTAGGACATGAAGGCAAAACAGTTTTTTCTGCAGCGTTTTTAAAGATGCCACGTGATGGTCATAGAGTCCATGTTCTGGAGGTTGAGGGCCAGGGTTCAGCTTAACTGTGTCACTGGTCTTCGATAACCTTGAGCCTCAATTCCTCATCCTCACGTTAGGGGTAATAGAGGTGCCTTATACTCAGGGTGGGGATGAGGATGAAATAAGCTAGGCCCTGGGCAGCGTTCAGATGTTGTACACCCTGAACACATACTGGATTGTGTTCACATGGAGCACAAGTGTTCCTAAAAGCTTGAAACAGCAATCGATTCTTATGTGATTTATGGAAGGTATGCAACTTTACGTAGGCACAATCCATCTGCAGTTTGAACCCTAAGGATTTGTAGCTTGTCTCCTCAATCCTTCCTCAAAAATATACTTTCCATTCCTTATCCTCCTGTGGGCTGCTTCTCTCATACTCAGGTATTTCTAGATCATTTTATTAAACCAGCCCAGGTTAAGAGTAAGACCGAATCTTTGCAACAAGACCAGCCAATGGCAGCACTTCTATTCATTGTGATGGTTTGTTGAAGGATTATAATATTGAAGAGATAAGAAAGGACCCACATTATAGGAGCTTTTCCATGATGGGTGTTGAGTAAATGACTTTCTATGCTTGTAAAGTGGGTTTTTACTCAGCAGTAGGCAAAAAGAACAAAGTAGATATATATAGAGTGTCCCAAAGAAGTGTATACACACATCCTATATAATAAGGCTAATATGCAAATAGACCGAATGGCAGAATAACTGGAACAACTGAACAACTGGTCACTATGACATGTGTTGACCAGCAGGGGGTGTGTGCGGAACATGGTGGGTATCAGCCAAGGTGGGTTGGTGGAGCATGTGAGCGGGGGGCGTCAGACCAAGGCAGGGCACTGGTCGCTGTCTGCCCGGCACCGATCCCAATCTTTCGGCGCCATCAGTGGGTGTGAGCAGCGGCTGCTGGTCCAATCGCCCCTGAGGGCTTCTCCACCTCCTCCTGCTCCTGAGGGGCAATCGGGGCAGCAGCTGCCGCTCGCACCTGCTGCCAACGCCAGCCCCAGTCGCTCCGCGCAATCAGTGGGTGCAAGCGGGGGCTGGCACCGTCAACGTGAGGGAGCGGCGGTGGGAGCAGGGCTGCCCGCAGACAGGGACTGCAGCGGGAGGGGCTGGGCAAGGGCATGGAGGAAGAGCTGAGACCCACCCCTGTGCCTACCGCAGCCTTGTGGCCCACAGTTCCTTTCAAGGTGCATGAATTCATGCACTGGACCCCCTAGTTTTGGATAATTATAAAGACAGTGTTTATTAAAATACATTTCATTTTCAAAATTGAGCTACCAGTGTGTATACATTTTTTGGGACATCCTGTATTTATGGGCATAGAAAGGTGCCCGGGATATTGAGGGAGCAGTCGTTGCTCTGTGCACCAAGGCTGCCGCTGAGTAGTGGCATCTGTGTTTTTCATGTTCTGCCCTCTGTACTGTTTGATATTTCTACCAATAACATATACTTCATGGTTTATGAGCATGTTGTATTCATATTTACGTTTTAGTCCTTTAGAGTACTAAGTGAGGAACAAAAGTGAATTTCTTTAAGGAGAGAAGAGGCAGGGGAGTGCTTTTCTCTTTCCTTTATTTGAGCAAAAATAGGCATCATTACAATCTCATTTGATATCCTAGTGACAGGCTACCAAGCCGCTTGCAAAATGTTATGGTCTCTTAAGTCATTCTAAGTAGCGCCCACCTGTGACAAGTTGGGAATAAAACCTCTATGACAGTGAGCTCTGGACTGCATTCCTGGAGGTGGCATTAATGTGTCCCCCGCATGCCTTGGTGGCTGTAGCTCATCCCGTTTCCATTTTTTATTTTTATTTTTATTTCATTTCATTTTTCTGGTGTGTGTGTTTTCTTTTGTTTGTTTCCATTTTTTTATACAGGAGTAAGTTTTGCGCTGTCCAAAGGGCATGTGTGCTGAAGGCACTGGAGATTTAAGGCTCAGTGAGGCAGCGAAGACCTGAGCAGGGTACCGGGAGGGGGTCCAGGGCCTGGAGTCACAGGTGACACTGGAACAGGAGTTCCTTCACTGGACAAAGACTGATGGAGCGTCAGCTCTGTGGGAGGTGGCCCAGCCCAGGCCCCTGGCACCTTCTTTCCTGGCAGAGTGGGCTTTCCTGGCGACACTGAGCTCCGAGTCCCCGTCCCTGTTTTTAGTCATCACTTTTCACTCCCATCTAGCTTACATGATTCATTTAGGTTATCTGCCCGACTTGTGAAATTATCTGGGTGTCTGATTGCTGGTCTAAACTTCCTAAGAACTTAAATTCAATTGGAATAAGACTTGCTTTTGTTGTGTGAGCCTGTGTGCGTTTCACATGGTTGGTTGTTTTTATCTGGGTCATCTGTCTTGGAAAACTGGGGTTTGGCACGGAAGTGACAGAGCCATGGGGAGTCTGAAGAGTTGGCCCAACATGACAAAGTGATTGGGTCAGGAGCGGGGAGGCGGGGCAACCCCTGCTGAGGGCCCATCACCAGGAAAGTCAAGATCCCTGAACACACCTGGAGGCCAAGCGATTAACTGGGCAGTTCTGCAGGAATGCACTTCGCTCGCACCTTAGTTTTTTGACCAATTACCTTCAATAATGATGGCAAGTCAGCGTCTGGCCGTGACTGCCTGCGAGATTATAATGTCAGGAGGCCTTTGTAATGTCTTCTGAGTCTTAATAAACCTGTCAGCTGAGGTCACGTCCTTTTCTAATTTCCAGCAGGAAACGGGATGGCGCAGCTGAGCGAAGTCACCAGGTCACGGTCCGTGCGTTCAGGTGGGGATGCGCCAGGTCCCCGCAGGGACGGATCGCTTGCCACAGAGCAGGCTCCTTTTTAATTAGGGCCCCGCTGACACTTCGGTGGGGGTCACTCTGTAAACCGCTTCTCCCCTCCTTCGTTAGGAAGTTTTCCTGGTGTTCTGGCTGTTTGGTTCATGTCCATCCTGCCCAGTTCATGTCCTCCAGAGTCTCACTGTGTAGGCATTTGTGTGGGCGTTCAAAACGCTTCAACCATCTTCCATTTGCTACTTACTGACTTAAGTATGTGATCTCTGACCAAGCCCTTGTGGGTAGAAATTCAAAAAGTCTGTGTTTTTCTTGGAATCCTGCTTGAGCCAGGCATTGCCCTGAGCGGTGGGTATGGGTGAGCAGAAGCCGGCATCATCCCTGCCTTCATGGACTCACTGGCAGTCGGGGCACATGGTCACAGTCACAAAGCAAGTATGTGTCGTCTCAGTGCGGCCAGTGCTCATAGGTAAGGAATGCGGTTCCAAAGGCTACAGGTCAGTGACTGCCATCAGTTAGTGTTAGGATAAAAGCATCTATTAAGTGTTCAGTAGGGCATTCAACTCTACCTTCAGGGTCATTGGCAATGTCTGGAGACTCCCTCGACTGTCACCACTGCGAGGCAGGTGCTTCTGGCCTCTAGTGATTGTTGCTAACTTCCCACAATGCACAGGACAGACCCCACATGGGAGAATTACTTGCCCCAAAGGCAACAGAAACTCTACTCCTGGGAAGGGCCTGGGCCCGGCTTGGGGCCACAGGGAGGTTGCCTCAGGGAAGTTCTGAAGATGGGCAGGAGTCTGCCAGGTGGTGGAGATGGGTGGGGAAATTTTCTGGGCGGGGGGGGGGGGGGGGACGACATGTGCCAAGGGAGGAATGCAGGGCCTTGGGGGAGCTGGTAGAGGCCACTGTGGCTGGAGAAGAGTGGACGTAGAGGGGATTAAAATGTGCGTGAGCGTGGAGCGGTGGCTGCCTGGGGCCTTGGAGGCCAGAGCGTCTACGCAGGCATCTCACACGGAAGGAGGCATGAGGTGAGTTCAGCAGGAAAGGCAGAGGCCTAAGACCTTTGGAGGAGACACTGTTGCAGGTGTTACCCCAGAAAAGCGCACACGTTTCTTGGCCCACATCTCGCTCTCTTTCTTAATGACCTGGTGAGTCTTGACACATTGCTGGACCAGCCAGTCTTCCGTCTCACCTGGGAGTCATAGGGCCCACCTTGTAGAGCCCACGTGGAGAGTAGAAGAGAGAACGCTCCCACTGTGTCTCCTGCAGGACTCTCCCCTCGGCTCCAGTCCTGGCTCAGGCCATGGGGCTCCCCAAACCCAGAGAACTACAGAAGAAACTAGACTCTCGCTGTCGCATTTTTTAGAAGTTCTGGCCCTTCCATTGACTGAGTTGTTGTGAGCCTGGGTTCATCCCTCACAGGAAGGATCCTGTGGGCCTTGTGGGTGAGATATTAACCTTAGTTAAACTTTCCCATTATGATCCGGGTCTCCTAACAGCCAGGGAGCCCCGGGAGGACAGTCTCCTTTAAGAGGGCAGTTGTGAACAAGGTCACTGGTGCACTGTGTTTTTAGGAGTTTCTGAGAGGAACGGCCTGAAGGCTAACAGCACCGGCCTGGAGCCAGTCCGTGGTTCCAATCCCAGCTTCTGCTATGATTGTCATTTTTTCTAGCCAGATTTCTATCTATACAGTTAGTGTTAGAATAAAAGCATCTATTAAGCATTCAGTAGGGCATTCAACAAATCCAGAGCACTGGACAGCTAGAGGAGAAAGCCGGGTCCGCACATGAGGAGTGTCATGGCCATTTGATTTTCCAAATATTTAGGGAAACCGAGTCTGAACTGCAAGCTCTAATTGGTTAAATAAAGGAGTGAGTAAAGGAATTCAGGAATAAACGAGCAAATGTGAAAATTCATAACTGACCACGTCAGGTGTTTGGTCCAAATTGTATCCCTTCGGTCCAGAGGACTTAAGTGACTGTAGAAAATGTAAAGATTAGTTTCAAAAGTCACATGAAAACGCTGCCTTAGAAGCTACTAGAAAACAACAAACGTTTAAGAAATACGACAAATGGTCTTTCCTCTGTTGGAAACATGAAGCCCGGTGCCCTCAGGGACACTGTCTTTCCTGTAGCAGTCAGGTTAGAATGACCTTGAAAATGTCACTCTGCCCATCCCTCGGTCTCTTCAGAGCTGGACTCGACAGTTCCCAGGCCGTCCCATCTTCTCTGATATCCTCGCAGATGCGCCTGTCTGGGCTCTGTGTGCCGTCACGGCTTTGCTGCTGGGAGTTCCTCCCAGCATTAGGCTCACATCCTCCTTGCTGTCATCGTCAGCACACCGGGCCTTCACTCCCTTCTCAGCACACATGCACTCCCCCCACCCCGTGTGCTGATCTAAGGGGGGAGCTATCCGCCCTGCACTAACACAGTGCGATCCGCAGGGAAGCAGGTGCCATCACGCCTGCTGCATGTCGATGTTCCCCAGGTGCCCCCTCTGTGCGTGTCTCCATTTGCCGGCTGTGACTTTAAGCCACGTCTTCTTTCATTTAGTAGAAATAGGAGCACACAGCTGCTTGCTCATCGCTGCCTCTTCTGTTTGTTCTGGCGTGTTTTTCCCCCGAAATTCAGGTCCCTCCCGAGTCACCTATCTTGGAACTCATCCACGTGCAGTGCGCCTTCTGTTCCTGGCAGCATCCTCTCCCCAAGCGTCTCCTTTGTTTCCTTCCAGGGGGAGCATGCCCTTGGAAGAGTCCTCTCTCTGTTGACTAAGCCAAGTCAACTCTATGGAAAGAGGAGGCTCAGCTCAGCCCTCGTCCGTGCACTTGGCATTTGTGAGTTGCATTATTAATAACGGGGCCTATGAAATGCCCACAGATTCCTCAGCACTGGGCTCAACTCAGGCCCCCCCTAGCCTGGTCACAGTCATGGAAAGGAAACATTTATTCAGGAGTCACCCTGATGATGGCAGGCAGTTTTCTTGTATAAACTCTGTGGTGAGCATGGGGAGGGTGCTCTTTGCATCCACTGCCATCGACTTTTCAGCCATAAGGACAGCACAGTTGGCAATGCTACTGCTCTGCCACCTTTTAATGGCCTGATGATTAAAAATGATGGGCAGATAAAAATAGAGGAGCTGCACTTAGCTACGCGAGACAGTTTCTGTCCCGATTGACACATTCCACAGAGGATGTGGCTCAAAGACGGGAGCCAAGTCAACTTTTAACTGGCCAGAAGCACACCATCATGTCTTTGTGCCGTGACAAGCCTGTTACAAGCCTGTTACAAAGGAGACACAGTATTTTTGTGTCAGAATAGGAATGGATAATGAGCCTCTTGCTTTGAAACGGAGGGAAAATATTTTGTGAAAATTATCAGTATCCTTTTGTTTGTTGTTGCTGGAGAAATGTGCATTTGTATTTTAATTAACTTCTCTCTCTGTAGCTCTTGCTTTCTCGCTGGTTCTCACTCACTCCCAATCAGCTTTGTTTTACAAGTTACAATGCGTTATTGGTTTGGAATTGATTTGGTGTCATATGTTGTCATTGGACAAAAAACAGTTTTTAGCTAAGCTGCCTAACATTAGAACAGCTGGTAATGTCACTTTTGTTAATGTCTTTAACCACATTTTTAACAAAACAGCAGATGCTCGTCGCCAAAGCCCTTTCCCTCCCCTGTCTGTCTGCCTAAAATCAGTTGCACTAAAGGCTCCGACGTGGGCAGAGTCCTAGGAGCGGATCCCCGACCTCAGAGGAGGACATGGTATCTTGGATCTTGGATTCTCTGGCAATGCTGGAGACAAAGAGCACTTTAAAGATGTAAAAATGGGTTTTCCTGAGAAGAATGCTCTAAAAATGAGGAGGACAGGGGGTCATGGCTCCGTGACTGCACAGTAGGGAAGGCACACATGAAGGGCGGTGACGCCACGGAGGAGCAGAGCTCTCTCTCTGGCCCTGGAGGCTGTCATCGTCACTTTTTAATGACTAGTGTTTGGGGGGGGGGGGTCAAGGGGGGAATATCTTCCCTTTATTTAAAATTTTTATTTTATTTTATGTTATTGATTTTAGAGAGATAGAGGAAGGGGGCAGGGAGAGAGAGAAATTGTGTTCCACTTGCTTATGCATTCATTGGTGGACTCTTGTATGTGCCCTGACCAGGAATCAAACCTGCAACCGTGGCATGGCCCATGGTCCTTTTCTTAACTAAGACATTTCCAGTGAAGCAAACAGACACACACAGAAAAGGGGATTCATTTTCTGAAACATTTGACAGTCATGCAAGACAATGTAAAAATTTCCTGAAAGACTTCCACCAGAATGCTTTTCTCTATGAGACATCTTATTTTTGGTTCTTACCCCCAAGTGCATAATTTTTGACTGCCTTGTTGGTAAGTGTGGGAGTATTGTGAAAATCACGGTGCACGTTCGCTGATGGGTTCGTGAGGTTAGTGAGTATTTATGGAAGCGCTGCTGAGTGTGGGGCACAATATCCTCAAGGTTGAGAGCATGTCCCCTGGGTCACAGGCCAGTCAGGCGGTAGTGCCTCCAGTTTATGAACCTGTGACTTGGCTGGGACTTCAGTTGCCTCCACTCTAAAATGAGGAGAATTCTAGGACCAGTCACAGAAGTTTTCGGATGGATAAAATGACTTGATCTATGTAAAAGTTAATAGATGTATAAGAGTAGTGTCTGGTATATAGAAAGCACTAAAATGTTAATTGTTATTATTGTTATTACTGTGCGTCAAAGGTATATTGGTAGGTGTGTGCTTTTTATTTTTTTAATTTAAATTCTTTATTGTTTAAAATATTACATATATCTCCTTTTTCCCCCCACTGACCTCTTCCCAGCCACTCCCATCCCCCAGCACATGACTTCATCCCCCTACTGTCTGTGTCCATTGGTTTTGCTTATATGCATGCATACAAGTCCTTTGGTTGATCTCTTACCCCTAACCCCCTCCCATGCCTTCCCTCTGAGGTTTGACAGTCTATTTGATGCTTCTGTGTCTCTGGATCTATTTTTGTTAATTATATTCCACAAATGAGTGAGATCATGTGATATTTATCTTTCTTCAACTGGCTTATTTCACTGAGCATAATGTTCTCCAGGTCCATCCATGCTGTTTCAGTATTCCATTGTGTAAGATGTACCACAGTTTTTTTAATCCACTCATCTGCTGATGGGCATACTGTGGCGGACTCTCCCACATCCATTCTACCCTCACCTAATCCAAACCATGTGAAAATTGGTTCATGAGTGTGTTTGCATGTGTTGGGGGGATTGTACTCTTTCTATGTATATAGCACAGATGTACATATAATACATAAGCAAATACTCAGTGTATCTGTGGTATCAAAATTCATGGGTTAGGGACAATCAAAAAAATGTTTAAAGAGGCTTCTTTGGGAGGCAATAATGAGAAAAAGTTGGGCAAAACCAATATTGATGACCTCCAGCTAGAGACCCTCAGGGACACACCGGGAGATGAACACTTGGGTGTATTATTCATTGCAAGAGGAAGAAGCACCATGGAGAAGCCTGGGGCATCTAGTGAGAGTGGGTTAGAAAGGACTTGAACTTGGGTTGGGTGATTGGAGAGGGTCCCTGGAAGTGTGGTTCCCTCTGGGTAGGGTGCTGTCACTCGGTGGGGGCAAATCTATAACTGGGTGTCTCACCGCGTGGTCTTTACGGGAGAGGCAGACGGGAGTGAGGCTGATACAGCTTCCTGAAGAAGCCGTGGACATGGTATTAGCCAAAGGAGCGGGTGTTTGTTATTCTGTGAGTTGTGCAGTCACCTTGCTTTTTTGTTTGTGCTTAGACAGAATTATCGAGTGTATTATCTCTTACTTTATCTCAGGATGACTTTTCCTGAGTTGTCGGTGTTTGTGAGATTCTATGTCTAACAGAATAGCGTGGCCCAGCTGTGAGTGCCTGGCCAGCTTTAATGCTGAGGCCCAGCGGAAGTCAGACCCGCATATGGACATCTGGCTCCTTTCTTTCCCTTCGTTTCCCACCCCCTCCCAATCAAAGTATTTCCATGAACCTTGCCAGATACTGACTCAAAGATGAGCTGTCCTGCACCCACTTGGGCCTGGAGCAGAGAGGAGAAGCGTGCTTGTGTTAGGGGCAAAAGGAATATTGGGGACTAGTTATGGTTATGGGAAATAGTAATCATGCTCTATTAACCATGATTGCCTTTTTATGGTTAAAGAAAGGACATTGGAACTTGGCTGGAAGTTGTATGTCTCTGGGACCTGGGAGTCAACCTTGGAATGTAGTCCATTCTCATTCAAGACCTGCCTATTATCATGGAAAGATTAACAACCTTGTTGCCCAAACAATGGAGTCCCACCCCAGCCTGCATAGCCTACTTCCTTGTGCCTGTAATCCCTACTACCCATGGAATCTTTGTCCGACCCTTTATGTGCAGCTGGCTTATGGGGGCCTGCAGAGCAGATTTTTGTGGGTGACCTGCTGCTCTTCCATACTGCCAGCAGTATTGGAATTAACGCTTATATATGATTCAACCCTGTCTCTGCTTAATTGGCTCAAGTAGTGACAGGCAGCACAGACCCATTGATTGTCCGGTTTCACTAGTCTTTTTAAGGAATTGAACGAAAAAGCCCAGAGCATCAGTTGTTCCTGGCAGTCACCTCATCACCAGGTAGGGAGCTGGCCTAGGACAGAGCTCCCCCAGGGTCTGTGCTTCCCCAGGGTCCATGCAGCAGAGAGCTCAAAGCTCCGGGCCACCCAGGGAGCCCCTGAGCCCCTGACCTCTGCACTTCCTGTCTCAGGAGATAGTGCCGCTTCAGGGTCTGAGGCTGAACACATCCTGACTGAGGATCTGGCACATCACCCACCACCTGTGAGTGTAGATGTGTCTGAGAGATAAACATGTAAAGAAAATGATCCATTTCTTTAAGTCATGGACGTCCAATTCTTTTTGCAAAATAATTCTATGAAGACTTTTTTAAGACATGTGCATGGGAAGTTGATGGCCCATTTATTCATAGGTAATATTTTGCTTTCTAGATTTATTCTCCAGGCCCAGTTGACTGTAGACCAACTCGGGGAAGGTCTGCACCCTTCACTCTCCCCTTTCTTCAGAGCATCCCATGCAGGCTCACTCCGCTGCTTGTGTAGCTGGCTCACCCCAGACTGCCCTGGCTGCTAATCACAAGGCCTATTACTACCCTCTCCTCAGAATATGGAAGAATGTTCCGTCTGGAAGGGACCTTAGAGGTCATCTCAGCAAAGCCCTCATTTTAAATATGAGCAGACCAAGACTCAGGGGATGTGACCTCACAAAGGTCAAGCAGCTACTGGCAGAAAAGCCAGACTTTTCCATGCTGCAAAGAGCGCAAAAGCTGTGTGGGGTGCCTCCTCCCACTTCTGGGCCCTGCACCTGTGGCAGACACAACTCGTCACTCACTGCACTGTCTCTGCTATGTGCCTGGCTGACCTACAGCCCTCAGCCCAGTGTTCCAGCAGCCCATACATGTGATCACCAGTGTGTGCACTGAAACTGGTGTTACACCGTGTGCATTTTATACAGCCCTATTTATTTATTAATCATAGATAACTAAATACAGAGATACATTTTAATCATCAGTGCCAAAACTGTTTGTGTCTTATAACATCTAATATAAAGCTATGAAAGAAGAATAGTTTTTCTAGCATATTAATGCACATTAATTAAAATTCAATGTTCCTTTTGTTTCCTAGGGGATAGAGTCACAATTTGTGCATTATTGTACACAATATTGGAAGAGTAATGGACTTGAACTCTTACAATAGAATCTCTAAAGCTTTCGTTTTTAATTTTTAGGATTGTGTGTCTGATGTCAGGCTACTATAATAACAGCTTGGGAACAGCTCCATTTTAAGATAGTTTCTTAATTTTAAATATGTAAATAAACTTTTATAATTTTATTTTTTAAGCTACAACATAGTTCTAATCTTGTGATGGTCATTAAATCAGCGGTCGCCAACCTTTCGGACCTCATGGACCACCAGTGGTCCACGGACCACCGGTTGGCAACCGCTGCATTAAACAACAATTAAGAAGAAATCTCAATAGATTTTTAAGCTTCTAAGAGGAACAAATGCAGTGGATTTTGCATGCTCTCTGTCTCTTGGCAGTGAGGGACCTGGGCCAACGGGGAGAACAAGAGTGGGATGGATTTACCTGCTGGTTGTTGGAATGGGACTGGGTCGCTATTAAATCCTTTACCTTTCAGTTCTGGGATTCTACAAAAATCACAACTAACTAGAGATAAAGCATGGAAAGAAATGGCAGAAAAGACCCAAGAGACTGCTGGGTTCTGGAGCCCACCCCTGGGTCAGTCATGGCTGAATATTGGGGTGTTTCGATGGCCCTCCTGGCTCGTCACCCTCCCCCTCTGCCAGCTTGAGGGAAGAGTGTCTGTGATCACCTGACCAGGACCACACAGATGTACAAGGGCAGTTGTGCAAAGGAAGACAAAGTGTTATTGTCAGGATTGGGAAGGGCTGCTGGGCAGGAAGTGGTAACAGGGCTATTCTAGGCCGTGTGGTCTCCTGCCTAACTTCACTGCGTGGAGAGTGGAGGCGGGAATGGTGGGAATGGGGTTCCACATTGGCTGTTTGACTCAGTGTCTGTAGCTGGCTTGAACCTGCAGGTGGGGCCACTCAGGGTGTAAGGAATGGGAAAGTACACAGACAAAAGAACTAAACAGAACTCAGCTGGATGCCTGAGATTTACAGCTTTACACTTTCTGTTACATGAAACAGAGAACGGTACCAACTTTATGGCCTCCTTTATTCTTGAAGACCCCGACTTGCTTTTGAGATTTTCTGCCACTATTAGACATATTTCAGGGTGATGTTTCTGTTCCTTTTTTTTTTTTGCCATTGAATAGTTTAAATATAAATTGACTTTTTGCAAAAAGCATATGTTTCATAGAGGCATAAGTAAACTGCCATTGAGACCATTTAGTAGCAGAAAATGATTAATTGGGCCTTTTAATCATAGTTCCATTATCATATGAAATAATCATGTCATTGGACCCATTTCACTAAAGAAAGTTTAGCACCACTAGGAGCATATTTGCATTAATGAGGCATCACAGGTTATTAATTGAAATTGAATAACAGCTTGGAATATTATACATCTGCATTAATTGGAAACAGAATTGTGGATTTATTGGCAGTAGACCTCTTGTCATTTAGGAGAAATGACTCCTTGATGGATTATGAAGAGGCCATTTTTGCACTAACTGGAGTTTCTAGCTCTTACATGTTGGCTTTATTTTTAACTAAAATAACCCTTCATGACTGATTTCTAAAGCAGACCTTGTCGGTAAGCCCAGTACCATCCCCACCACAGCGTGCTTGTTTACTGACCTGGTCACCCACCAACTACTGTGTGAAAGAATATGGAATGAGGTAGGCGTGGGTCCAGGAAGGAGTGTTCACTGGTGGCAGTTCTGTCACTGACTCGCCTCTCCACGGAGCCTATGCCTGGCCACCCCAAGCAAGAGGTGCCTTCATTAGCTCCATTGATGCCTTTCGAGCACTTCTGATCAGTCACAGCTGTGTTGACTTGTCTTTTGTCTGTCTCTCTCACTAGTGTGTTTTCTCTAGAGCACAGAAATGGTGTCTCTTTTATTCTTCATTGTGTCTCTAGCACCTGGCACAGTGTAGACGGGCAGTAAGTAGTTGTTGAATGGATGCCCGCATCCTGGCTTAGGCTGGAAGCACCTGGGAGAGAGAGTTCCCATAGAAAGCTCTGATAATCATTCTGTGCAGAGTTTAATCTCTGAGTGTAGGACAGAATGAAAAATGCCAGATCTAAGATTTACCCTGTTGGCTCTGGCCGGTTAGCTCAGTTGGTTAGTGCACTGTCCCGATATGCCAAAGTTGTGGGTTTGATCCCTGATCAGGGCACATACAGGAATCAACCAATGAATGCGTGAATGGGTAGAATAACAAATTGATATCTATGTGTGTGTGTGTGTGTGTGTGTGTGTGTGTGTGTGTCACTCCCCCTCTCTCTCTCTCCCTTTCTTTCTCTCTCAAAAAATCAATAAATAAATTTTAAAAATTAAAATTTACCCTGAAATCACTCTGTGCCCTTGGTGTTTCTGTTCCAGAAACTTGGCTTTCAGATACCATTGAACTTAATTCAGTCAAGATTGCGCTCCCTGAAACTAGAAAAAAACAAGGAATAGAGGCCCATGTTATTATGCCCCATGACAATTGAGTGAGAGCTGTGCTTGCTAACACTTCTTAATTAAAGTTGTTGTAGAAACCAACATTTATGACAAACCTTGAAATAGAATTTCAGTGTAATCATTGCTACTTTTTTAAAGCTCATAGAAACCAATAGACAGACTCATCGGAGCACAAGTCATTTTAGTTGCGGTTTAGAACCCATGAGAGTGGGAAGTAGAGGATCAACATTGGGGGAACTTGGTCTTCTTTTCTTTTCTTTTTTCTTTTACTGATGAATTGTGTCCTGTCACATGGATGGCATGGCTTGGAGGAATATGGCTTGGTGAAAAGAGCTTTAAACAAGCCCTAGGGACATGGCCCATCTTGGCTTTTTCACTTGATAATTGAGAGACCAAGGGAAAGTCGGTTTTCTGAATCTTATCTGGGAAATAGAGACATTTGTGTTGTACATCTTAAAGAATCTTGGAAAAATAGTTGATGAAGATAAATAAAAGATCTTGGTAAATTATAAGGCACATGCAATACATTGCTATTATTCGTTTGTTGGCTCCAGAGGAAAATACACAGAAGCCCCAAGAGAGAACCACAGAGGCCACTGTTGGCTCAGTTACCTAAGGAGCAACCGCTCTTCCCTTCACTGTTACAGGTGTCCAAGGTTTCATCTGTGTTTTCGTTTGTTTGCTTGTCTTTAAAATACCTTTTTTTATTGATTTCAGAGAGGAAGGGAGAGGGAGAGGGAGATAGATAGATACATCAATGATGAGAGAGAATCATTGATTGGCTGCCTCCTGCATGCCCCACACTGGGGACTGAGCCCACAACCCCAACATGTGCCCTGACAGGAATCAGACTGTGACCTCCCGGTTCATAGTTCACTGAGTCAGGCTGTTTTGTGTGTGTTTTCTTTTTAACTTGAAAGTGAGCATGAGTAAATAAATACTCGGGTTGTGCTTTTAGCAACTTAGAGACAGCCAAATGAAAGCAGTGAAATGCAGAGTTTTAAACCACCCATTTGAAAATGATTTGTTTTTACTCATAATGCCCAATTTAGGCTAGGGTAAAAATTAACGGCATCCTCACACCCTGCTGGTTGGCTATAGACAGCCCATGCAGTACAGATTGCAGGCAAGTCAATCATTTTGGTGGGAGTCCCAGTGGATTGTTAAGACAACCGCCTTTTTAGCTCTTCAAACCGTCTTTTGCTGTATGAGGTTCAGAGCATTTCTTTGTGACTTCTTGGTGCTTCTCTTGATTGGGAGCATGTTAGCTTATATTCTGTTTTTGTATTATGTGAAAACCGCCTGTGGGCACAAATCTCCACACACATTTTATATATCCATGTGCTGACCTTTTGACCCTGTAGAAGGCTGTGATCTGCTCTCATCCCTGGAAAAAGCTCAGTAAGTTTCTTCTTTCTGGTTGAGGCATGGGATTACTAATATCCCAGGGAAGGTTTGGGGTAAAAATGTAGTTGAATTATTTAAGACATCAGAAACCATTGTCAAGTGTGTGTGTGTGTGTGTGTGTGTGTGTGTGTGTGTGTGTGTGTGTGTGTATGTATGCTTCCTAGCAACTAAGCAATGCTTTTTGCCTATTATCTAGCCTCAAAATAAAATCACCTTCCAGACAAACTCTTAAATATGCAAATATGCTTGCCTTTCACTGGTGATCAGATGTTCATCAAGCAAAACCAAGAATAGTCGCTTCTTTAACCATATTATTATATTTTGTAAGTTCTGAACATTAGTTTACTTTTGGCTCCTGTTATAACAGAATTCATTCATTCATTTATTCACCAAGTATTTTTAGAGTAACGCATATGTGCCAGGCTACATTCTCTGTGCTACGATTCAGCAGCAAATAAGACAAACAAAAATCCTTGTGCCCATAGAGATTACACTTCAGTGAAGACAATTAGCAAGGCGACAAGGAAATAATGTAGTTGCAGGTAGTGATATGCATGCCCTGTGAAGAAAATAAAACAAGGGACAGTAAGTGTTGGGAAGGGATGCTGTTTTTGGTAAGTGTTCAGGGAAGACTTTTTGAAGATATGACATTTGAACAAATGGATAAAACGGGAAAGCCTTGGAAATATGAAGAGGAAATGAGTTGTATGCGGTATAAAGGCCTAGAGGTGTGGAAAGAACTTGAGATGTTGAAGGAGCAGCAAGATAGCCACTGGCGCTGGCGATCTGTGGGAGTGGGAGGCCTTGGTGGGATTGGTAGGCATGGCCAAATGAGGTCAAGAGGACCTTGGATGCTATGATAAGGAGTTTTCAATGGAAGACAGTGGAGAATGTTGAGTAGTGGTGTGCTCTGACTCTGTGTGTGCGTGCGTGTGTGTGTGTGTGTGTGTGTGTATGGTGTGTGCTAGTTTTTTTTTTATTTTTGGAATGAAACATCATCATTGGAAATAAGTATGCTATAGGTAGTTATGTTTTGTTTTTGTTTTTCAGTGCTTAAAAGAGACACAGTTATAATAGATTGGGTTGGTGTTTTACTGTAAGAGCTTCTTTGAATCCATTAGAAATGGCTTTTTCACAGGTGAGAGGCTTGTTCCAGCCCTGGCTCATTCAATCTGAGGGCAATATCCTATCCCCAGAGCCCACGGCATAGCTGGGTGAGATGGTTCTAGAATGTTCTATGTGCCTGAT
The DNA here is from genome assembly GCF_951640355.1 of Cnephaeus nilssonii. Taxonomy (NCBI): domain Eukaryota; kingdom Metazoa; phylum Chordata; class Mammalia; order Chiroptera; family Vespertilionidae; genus Cnephaeus; species Cnephaeus nilssonii. The sequence continues at coordinate 47,289,288 of NC_137088.1, read as the reverse complement.
TTTTTATTTTTACAGAAAATAGCCCTTGCTTCCTCTCTCCCTTGCAAGATCCAGTGTCTTATATCTCTTATTTGTTTTCTGGAGCTCTCTCTGAAGTCACCCTTTGGCTCCAGCAGTTTGTGCTTCTTGGAACATCTTCGGAGATGTTCTATCAACCACTGTTGGAAATTCGGATGCTTGTTTCTTTTCTGATAGGCAGAGCCCATTGCATCCAACATCCAAGTGCCATTTTCTGAAGATGAGTTTAGTTGCTAAGACTCGGGAACAGTGCAGGGTCTGCCAACAGGCCTTTCAGAGCCAGCCCCCCTGCCCTGGGCAAAGATCAAAGACCCAGCTGGCAGGGACACACGGCTTCCAGGTTATGCCACAAAGTGACATAGTCATAATTGGTTTGTGTTATTTTTTTAATTTTAAATTAAATTTATTGGGGTGACATTGGTTAATAAGATCATATAGATTTCAAATGTACACTTATCTGATACATGATCTGTATTATAATTTATTTTAAATAGAATTTTCTGATGTTCTGTGGAAACCAGGTTATATGGGAATAAGTTTGGAAGGAGAGAAACTGGCCAGGAGGCTTTGGGAATAATTTAGAAAAGAAGTGATGGTGGCATAGATTTGATGATATTGGAGAAATGATCAGAACCTTGATATATTTTGATGACACTGGGCCATCCTATATAATCCAGGAATGTGAACTAATATGATAAAGCCATATCACATGATTATACAATCTAGGTGCTGATTTTAGGACAAGGGTGGGGAACCTTTCTCTGCCAAGAGCCATTTGGATATTTATAACATCATTCACAGGCATACAAAATTATCAGCTTAAAAATTAGCCTGCTGTATTTGGTCAAACATTTAATTAACTCACCCCTAATGCCTTGGCAGGGCAGGACCAATTGATTTTGTGGGCCTTATTTGGCCCGTGGGCCAGATGTATCCACCCCTGCTTTAGAACTACATTTTTATTTAGGTGGGGCCATGCTATTCTTAAATCTGACTAAACAGGGAGGGAATGGACAGAATTACAAAGCTGGGATAACTCTCATGTCCAACCTGTTGCATCAAAGTTTTTTGGATACATTATTCTCCCACAAAAAGAGTGAAAAGATGCCAGTACAAATCCATCTAACTGCATAGGTGACAAAACATGAGGTTGCCATATTGAGCCTGTTGTGCCTGGTTAAAAGTCTTTAACTCCAGGGTATAGTAAATATCCATTTATGCTGATTTTCTATTATTAAGTTAAACATTATGCTTGCACCAGGGAATGACCAAAGCCAGGTGGAATTGTGAGGTGTGGCTTTCTGGGGTTTGTCCTAAGAGATTGAAACATTGCCATGTTCTGGCTAGGATAGGGGCAATAGAGACAGAATCTAACATATTTTCTCCCCAAACCAAGACCCCAGTGTTGTGTTCCTGAAGCCCATTCCATGCTGAAAGGCCCTCAGACCTGGTCCTGCCCCACCATTGGGTTATTATGGCTGCAGAAGCTCCTGCAGAGAAGAATGTGCCTCTTTATGACACTCCTGTAGACTTTCGTAGAGCGATTAGGCCATGGATCTACCCCTTGACAAATCCTAGTGGCCAGGGGAGTGTGACATGCCTGTTGACTTGGCTTCAGACGCATTTCTATCCCTAAGGATGGAGCCCTACGTAAGGAACTAGAGTAGAACTGAGCCCCCGGCCGATGCAGGGCTGTTGCTGGAGGAAGCAGTCAGGATTAGGGGAGCAGCAGACGTTACTGAGGTAGCGCCACAGCATCTCCAGGCTGCCTGCCCTCTGTGGGCCACCATCCAGCGGCCCTGCAGCTCAGGACTCCTGGCGTGAGTGGCAGATATATTTTGATTAAAATACCACATGTTCTTTTTCTCACTTGCTTTGTCCTTCCGAAGGACAAAGGAAGTGAATCTCTGAGATAGGAGTTTCCACGACAGCTCAGTAGGAGAAATGCGCTTTTGGTTCCAATGGAGCCCAGCCATGCTGAGCCTAAAAAGGCACACTGAGGAGTATCCGGTACCGTATTTACAGTGGTCTATTGTGATCCACATGCAGAATTCCCTCTTGGAAGCTGAAGTTGATGATGCCTATTTTCATAGCTATTCTTTCTAAATCCTATTGCCTAGATGCCAGAAAATGAGTGAAAGAAACACGAACAAAGACAATAAAACAACTTAACTGTATTACAATTCTCACAGTAGTGGTTTAATACCTTTAAGCTCTCATTAGGTGAGTGGGTTGAAGGAGCTGGTTTTGAGAAGGGTTTTATTGTCCAAAAGAAATTATTTTACCTGCATTTCAACAAACAAAAACCATACCCGAGTGGAGGAAACTCCTGGTGGTAGAAGAGCTTGCTCTGAGGATTCCACATGCATGTGGAAGGTCAAAGAGCAGCGCTAATGAACACTGCTGGAAAGAGTAGCAGAATGAAAATGGGGCATGTTTACACATACTTTGTTAAGGCTAACTTTATTTTTAAGTGAGAAGCTTTTGTTAAAACAGTCCATGCCCAAGAATAAATGAAAATACACTTAACTAGCATATTTTTCTCCTCTAAGCAAGGGATGTAAATCCAGGCTCTAAAAGAATCTTAAGGTCCTCATTCTGCAGAAGGTGACCTTTGATCTCAGCTCTCTCTTCTTACTGGGACCCTGAAGGTGATTGGTCTCTAGCAGCAATGTGGTGTGACCTGTCAGTCAGCTCATGGCTGGTCACCTTGCCAGGTAAGCAGTCTGGTAGCTCTCTGTCAACACGTTCTCCACCCAATGCGTGTGGTTTTAAATAAAAGATGCCACTGAAATGGAATACAGTATTAGCAAACTGTCTAAAGGTGGAGCTTTACAAGAAAGGTAAAGTGCAATTTAACAGGATAAAAATGAAATACTCGGCAGATCCTGTCTAAGTGCCCTCCATGCACATTTAGTTTTCCCCAGGTAATGCTAGAGGGTGTTTACTTCTTACCTTCCAACAACTGCCGGGTCCTGACCTGTAGAAACTACTACTATTCTCTTTGAAATACTCCTTATCATATATGCCATTTGTATATCTGTATGGCATGCATAGGATGGGATCATAGGTGTTATCACTACATATCCTATATAATAAAAGCCTAATATGCTAAGTGTCCAGTCATCCAGTCGGCCATTCAACCAATCAAAGTGTAATATGCTAATGATATGCTAAAGCTGCTCAACTGCTCACTATGACGTGCACTAACCAGCAGGGGGAAGACGCTCCAACCAGTAGGTGAGCTTGCTACTGGGGTCCTGCGGATCGGGACTGAGCGAGATGGGCCGGGCATGCCCTGGAACCCTCCCACGGTCCCTCCCCAGCTGGCCAACCTCCTGCCTCCCTCCCTGGCCCCAATTGTGCACCAGTGGGGTCCCTCGGCCTGGCCTGCGCCCTCTCACAATCCAGGACCCCTCAGGGGATGTCGGAGAGCTGGTTTTGGCCCGATCCGGCAGGTTAGGCTGAGGGACCCCACAAATTCATGCACTGGGCCTCTAGCAATAATATAATAGCATATTGAGCTAGCATTTCTTCATGTTTGCCTTTGGAATTGAAGGTAAAATTTAATTTTCTTATGAACATCATGAGCAGGGAGATGTTAATATTTGAGGACCTTCCTCTTGGTCACAGCAAGTAACATGTGTCCCTTTTCTTGTTTCTATTAATCTGAAATACAACATGGAAGGAATGGTATTAGTATCAAACCCCTGACAAGGAAGCCCCTTCACCAGTGAAAACACTTAGTGATGGCTGGTTTAATCAGGACCTCCCGCCTTGGTTTCCCACTGTGCTCATGGTGGCCCGGCTCAGCACCTGGGCACCTCGGGGATAGGTCTGAAAAAAATGCATAGCCCTGGCCGGTTTGTTGGGGTGTCGTCTCATGTACCAAAAGTTTGTGGGTTTGATTCCTGGTCAGGGCACTTATGGGAGTCTCTCTCTCTCTCTCTCTCTCTCTCTCTCTCTCTCTCTCTCTCTCTCTCTTTTCAAAAATCACTTTTAAAAATGCATGAGTGACCCTGGATTTATTTAACTGATAAAGAGCATTCACATAGCATTTACCAACCACTGTATCCCTCGTGTGGCCCATGAAGCCCTAGCAGGCACATCTTATACCTGACTTGATGTGGTGGTACAGAGAATCTGCGGAAGGTTGCCTGACTCAAATTCTCTGTTCTGGAGGGAAAAAGCTCAACTTTTCTTTGTGTTTTGTCTTTTTTATTATAAATAAATAAATATAAACAAGCCCTGACCTGTGTCCTCAGTGGTTAGAGCGTCAGCCCACTCTCCATAGCATCTCAGGTTTGATTCCCAGTTAAGGGCATGTACCTGGGTTGCAGGTTCCATCCCAGGCCCTGGTTGGCGTTTGCATGAGGCAGCCAATCGATGTGTCTCTCTCACGACAATGTTTCTCTGTTTCTCTTTCTCTTCCTCCCTCCCTCCCTTCCATTCTTTCTAAAAATTAATGGGAAAAATATCCTCCAGTGAGGATTAAGGAAAACAAACCAACAAACAAATAAATAAAAATAAGATTTAAAGAAAGACCTATTTGTGCCAGCGGTGGAAGAGCTCTTCAGGATCCTTGTCTCGGATTTGACTTTGGCCTCTGTATTATGCTATGCACGGCAGCCAAGGCCCCAGCCCAAACACAAGGTATCCTCTACATCTTGTTTCTACAATGCCTCACAGTCTGAGGGCAGGATATAACCATTTCCTTCTAAACCCGAGCTGCTGCGGAGGTCTTGTCTCCTGAATCCCAGGGGAGATTTGAGTCTAAGTTAAGAGTTTATTGTAAAAATCTCAGCTGTCTCTCACTCTCAGCAGGCAGGTGAGATCTTTCTGCAGGGTAAAGAGTTCAAAGCATCCTTTGCTTCCAGGTCTGAAAGAGGTTTTGCAAACCTTTGTTTGTATTATTGAAGGCTTTTTCCTCCTGGTTGGGCTCATTAATACCCTTTGTGAGTACTATTTTGCTTTTTCAAATAGCTTTTTCTAAACAGTTTTCTCTGGTGGAAAATCCAATTTAGTTGCAAGCAATATTACCAGTTCCGCTCCTTTATTTTCTCTTCCTCGTTGAAAGGAAAATAAAAGATGGTGTCAAAATAGAGATGTACGATTTATAGCATTAGCACTTCTATTAATAAATTATGCAGCAATCATATATCTTTACATTTTGCATCTGTCCACCAATGGAGACAGCTTCTTTATGTTGCAAGAGCATATTTTTCTTCAAAGCACCTTTTTCTTTCTTGGATCTTAAGCTTTTGCCCCAAAGTTTTATTGGGAATGGACATGTGATAGGAAATTCCAGCGCTTTTCACAGCTGTGGATCTTGCTGTACATTTTGCTGTAGATTTAATCCTCAAGTTATTGAAATTCTTCACGATGTTCATCTGCAGAGAGTTACTGAGGAGAGCTAACCTTTCCCATTTCAGATGATTCTTGCTTAATCCAAATGATTTGAAAATAGCCGCCCCATTCTCTTTAGCTCAGAAACTCATTCCCTTTCCATAGTGTGTGGTTCTAAGAGGGCAGATCGGGAGCCAAGCTATTTAGAGCCCTTCTGAGCATATTCCCCTGAAGTCTTTATTGCCGCCGTATAGAATGAACCTGTCTTGGAATGAAATCAGATGGAATGAAGCAGAAAGGAGAGGGGCAGATGGGAATAGTTATAGGGTGTGCGGGAGCGAGCTCACACTAGTGCACCATAGCCTCTTGTTAAATTTTCAGGACTTAGAGATGGTTAATAATGTGGGTAGCTTAAAATTAGCCAATGCCACCAGTCAGCTTCTTCCATTAGGAAGAAAGGAATTAAGAGAGGGTGGGAGGGAGGATTGTTAAACATTTTCTAAACACCACTGCTTGGACCCATCCAAATTAAAATCTGTTCCCTCTTGTCATGAGAGCTAATTTTACATTAGTTAGTTTGACTTGGTTTGCTATCCCATGTAACATGTAGGCAGGCAAGTTATGGCTTGGCTAAATGATTTACTTTGGCACTATGATAAACATCTTTGTTTTATGTTATGTGGAAGATAAAATAAGGGAACCAATACAGCTTTTTGATTAAAAAGCTGCATGTTCCTGTTGGGTGTTACAAAATATCTGAAGGAAGTAATATAACTTTTTGATGGCTTATTGTAACAGCCTGACAGATTATTCACAGTTCTAGGGGAGTCTTTGAATGGCAAAGAGAAGGAACAACAAAATTTGCTTTGTGAATCAGTGTACAATATAGCATTCATAACCTTTGAGGAAGAAAATCGGGGCAACATGGAGTTTTAAGATAGCAGTGGGGTGATTTGTTTCCAAAATAGATAAAGTTGACCAGGATGAGTGTGGTGAGGAAGTTGTTCGCCGTCCCTGTGTTCCTCCGTTCAATCACGCTGCTACGTGGAGTAGACCATCTACTTTCTCACTTTGTGTGAATTCTAAGTTTGCTTCAGTGGCTGAAAATTGATGAATATTCTGGGTCAGAATGCCCATCTCATAAAATTGCATAATTTTGCAGGGATTTGGTGCTTTAAACAGTCCCACCAGTCTGTTTTTAGTCTTTTGAACTAAATTTGAAGCCAAGTACATTGGAAATGCTTATATCCGGTGTTCACTAGGTTTGAATGTAATTTCTAATGATTTATGGCTGGTTACTATCATATGCCTCATGTCCCATTGTTTGAAAATCATTAGATAAATGCAAACCCAAGTGGTGAAACTTGCACATAATTTACATGTAATATGGATGCAAAATTGGTCATCTGTTTGAAGTGGGGAAAGAGAGAAACAAAATTTAAGAGAAATTAGACAAAAGACCTTGCGTGTTCAACAATGCAATTTCCTATAACATTGGGTAGAGTTGTGTATTTTTTTCAGTAGAAAATAATTCAAAGGAGGAACACATGTAGGTTGTATCTGACAGTGAGGACATGGGGATAGGATTTCAGATGGGTCAGAGTTAGTTAAAGGGTAGTGTTGAGGGATTAGGCTAAAGTCCTTTGAATAAACCTAGACCAGTGGGAGATTCTAAAATAATATTATTGGGATTGATGTTTTCTCTCTTACTCTTGGGAGATGTTCACAGTGTATCACAATCCTCTTCATTTACAAAGTGCTTTCTATTTGGCAAAATATTTCCACAGGTCAGTTGAAATTAGGGAATCTTTCTATTTAGAACAGAAAACTTCAATCAACCCAGAAACTGTTCAAGACTTATCTAAAGCAAACAGTGATCAAGAGTATCTATTGTAATTTTTCCCTCTCATTCCAGTTAAATAAGGAGTGCCTGTGTAACCATAGATAAGTCACTTACCTCTCTGAGCTTCAGAGAACCTGTCTGTAAAAAACCAGGAAAGCAAAGGGCAAAGTGTGTTAGAGGAGGGAGTAAAATCATGCCTAGCAGCATTGTGCCCTGCACATCCATCCAATGGATAGGTGTTAGCTATTCCTATTGTTATAATAGCTACCAGCCTTGCTCATGAGATTCATTAACCATGTTAAATAAATAAATCCCCACTTCTGTTCTGTGCGTAGAAGCCTCCTAATCTCAGATCAACATAGCCATGGGGAGCACTGCCCTTGTGTGACTTTGAAATAAGGCACAGGGTTGAAGGTCTTGATTTCTCTGCCCACTGCACCTTCATACAGATGGCATCTCTCCTTATGGCCAGGCAATGGGCCACTGGTCATGCCCTGTGCCCCTTTGGAAGCTGTTGATCTATCTCTCTCAGGTATAACCTATCCCTTTTCACATCCCACCCTCCAGTGAGTTTTGCTTATAAATTTGGTGACTGATTACCTCAAGCCTATCATTTAACTTTGATGACTGTCAGGGAACTTTTATTTAGTACTAGAGGCCCGGTGCACCGGTGGGGTCCCACGTGCGTGGCCTGCGGAGATCAGGCGAAACCAGTAGTACAACACTACCTGCCGCTCCTACTCATCCCGGCCCTCTCTGGGCTGCGGTGGCCAGCCGTGAGCCCTGTGTCTGACGCCCGTCAGTCAGCTGAGCGGCACTCCCTCTGTGGGAGCGCACTGACCACCAGCTGGCAGCTCCTGGTGGCACAGGACATGACAAGTGACCCATTGCCTGGCTCCGCTGTAGTCTCCAGGCTGCGGTGGCCAGCCATGAGCCCTGTGTCTGGTGCCCGTCGGTCAGCTGAGCGGCACTCCCTATGTGGGAGCACACTGACCACCAGCTGGCAGCTCCTGGTGGCACAGGGCATGACAAGTGACCCATTGCCTGGCTCCGCTGCGGTCTCCAGGCTGCGGTGGCCAGCCGTGAGCCCTGTGTCTGGTGCCCGTCGGTCATTTGAGCAGCACTCCCACTGTGGGAGCACACTGACTACCAGGGAGCAGCTCCTGCATTGAGCATCTGCCCCCTGGTGGTCAGTGCACATCATAGCAACTGGTCGACTGGTTGTTCAGTTGTTCTGTCGACCAGTCGCTTAGGCTTTTACTAGTATATATAGATGGTGAGCAACAAACAGAAATTTAATTTTATTTATGTTATGATGGGTTTCAAGTATCATAATAGCAAGGTTAGTAAGTTTATAAATTGAAGTTATAAGGATATGTACTTATATGCTTTATGCTGCTTTTTATCTGGGCCATGATAAGTCATTTGGGATACATATTTTTTGGTTTATAGTGTATACTCTGCTTAAAGAGAACTGTCATTATTTATTGTATGAATTTGCCATTGCTATATTACAATCCACCCCCAGAACTCAGAGTTGAAGGCAACGGTCATTTATTATTATTTATGTTTCTGAGAGCCATCTGGGGTCTGCTGATCCAGGCTGGGCTCAGCAGGGAGGCTCTTCTCCATGGCACAGGGCCTGACTCTGCTTCCTGTGTTTCATCCTCCTTAGACTAGCAAACAGACTGGCCAGGCCACTTACTTCTCATGCTGTGACAGAGATGCAGTAGATCAAGCAGAAATAGATCAAGGACTGGAACTTAGGACACTATCATTTCCATCTCTATGTAAAGGCCAAAGAAATTCCAAGTTCAAGGCTAAGGGGTAGGCGAATACATGTGGCCATTGTAAAGGTGTGGAAGGAGGGAGAGGTGCATGATTGAGGCCAACAATGCTGTTACCATGGTTAACAGCAACCCCATAGAAGGGCATGACATTTACTGGCATTAGTTCTGTATGTTTGCTGTCTCTAGCAAAATCACTACTCTTCCTGAGTATTAGTGTATTTTAATCTCAAGGGAACTGAAGACTGTGCTGCAGATCAGCGCTGTCTTTCTTGTGTTGTGTGTTAGAAAAACCCAGCATTCCTTCCTGTATGTCTTTTTTACTTCTCATGCTAGTACCCCATGCACAACACTTCATTCTGACACTTTTGGTCACCAAACTTATGGGGGGTCTTCCCCCCCACTAGCAATTCCCCATGACAGTGGGTGCCCTATAATTTAACTCAGTTCTGACATTATCTTGCTGGTGATCCCACAAGTTAAGGGCTCAGTTTTAGGAGCTTTCTCCCACCCATTTCACAGGCCAATCAGAAGAAGTGGGTCTCCAGAATACCCACAAATTCTGTCTGACTTGGCTACAAACCAGAGGTTCCTATGATCTCCTCCCTCGGTGGATTTGATTAATTTGCTAGAACAGGCCACAGAAGGCAAGGAAAATTTTACTTATGAATGAGATTTATTAAAAGTTATGATGAGCCGAAACCGGTTTGGCTCAGTGGATAGAGCGTCGGTCTGCAGACTGAAAGGTCCCAGGTTCGATTCCGGTCAAGGGCATGTACATTGGTTGCGGGCACATCCTCGGTGGGGGGTGTGCAGGAGGCAGCTGGTCGATGTATCTCTCTCATCGATGTTTCTAGCTCTCTATCCCTCTCCCTTTCTCTCTGTGAAAAATCAATAAAATATATTAAAAAAAAAGTTATGATGAAACAGATGAACAACAAAATGAGACACAGGGCCAGGTCTGGGAGGGTCCCACATGCAGGGACTTACGTCCCTATGGAGTTGGGGTGCATCACTCCCCAAGTATGTGGATGTGCTCCCAGACCTGAAAGCTTTCTGAGTTCATACTCTGGGGATGCGGTGGAGGCTTTATCACATAGACATGATGGATCACTAACTTCATGTTCAGCCCTGTCCCTTCTCAAGAGATTGGGGTGGGGCTGAAAATGCCACATTTCTAATCGTGACTTGGTCTTTCCAGTGACAAGCCCATATCAAAGAGCCATTCAAAAGCCCACCCAAGGATATACAAGGGTTTCAGGAGCCCTTTGTTAGAGCCAAAGATCAAATAAGATGCTCCTACTGCTCTTATCACCTAGGTCAGTGGTTGGCAAACCGAGGCTCGCGAGCCATATGCGGCTCTTTGGCCCCTTGAGTGTTCTAATGCCACTTCTTCAAAATAAACTCGCCCAGGCTGAAAACTGACTTCTGCACATGGGCCACGAAGTTTCAATGGCCCTGTACGTGCGTGCCCGCACGTGGTATTTTGTGGAAGAGCCACACTCAAGGGGCCAAAGAGCCGCATGTGGCTCGCAAGTCGCGGCTTGCCAACCACTGACCTAGGAGATTACAGATGTTTTGGAAGCTCTGTTTTTGGAACTAGGGAAAGAGAGAGAGAGAGAGAGAGAGAGAGAGAGAGAGAGAGAGAATTTTCTCACAGCAGCCGTATCTTTGTAATTCTTTTTTATTTTTTTTTAATATATTTTATTGATTTTTTACAGAGAGGAAGGGAGAGGGATAGAGTTAGAAACATCAATGAGAGAGAAACATCGATTCAGCTGCCTCTTGCACACTCCCTACTGGGAATGTGCCCGCAACCAAGGTACATGCCCTTGACTGGAATCTAACCTGGGACCTTTCAGTCCGCAGGACTATGCTCTATCCACTGAGCCAAACCAGTTAGGGCTCTTTGTAATTCTTATTCTTTGTCTTGTCCCTGACTCTGTTTTTTGTCTATGACTTTTGTTTTACTTGTTTATTTAACCTGGATTCCTACATTGGCCTATTTTGTTGTCTCTCATATGTTTCATCATTTCTAGTTCCAGAAGAAATAAAAATCTACACTAATAAAAGAGAAATATCCAAATTGACCATACCTCCACGACACCCACCAGCCAATCAGGAGTGAGTATGCAAATGAACCCAACAAAGATGGCAGGTTAATTTGCATATACAGGCGCCGAGTGGCCGGGCAGGGCGGGATGGCTGCTATGAGGGGGAGGGCAGGGGCGGAGGGAGCTACAGGAGCTGTGCTCCAGCTGGAGCAGAGAAGACTGAAGGCTCCGGCTGGAGAAAACACTGAAGGCTTTGGCCGGAGCAAAGACTCCGGTCGGCCAGAGCGAAGATGGAAGGCGGTGGCCAGAGGGAAGGCCTGGGTCCAGGGTGCCAGAGGAAAACCGGTGCCGGCAGCCAGGGGAAGGAAGGCCTATTGCACGAATCTTCGTGCAATGGGCCTCTAGTATATAAATAAAACTGAAACAATTTCCTACCACTCTTTGCCCTTACCCAGTAGGCAAGGTTATACATACTATGGTAATAGCCAGCATTCACTGAGCTCTTCTTTCCTCTTGCGTGCTATGTAAAATGTTTTGTGCAGTCCTGCTTTCTGATCCCCCAGCAGCCTTATGATGTAGGTACTGGCATTATCCAGTACCTAAATGTGAAGCAGATGCAGCTGGGGCCCTTGTCCACAGTCCCCGCTGGTAAATTCCAAAGCCATGAATTGAGCTGGTGAAGGCTGGCTCTGGATTTCACATCACTGACCACCAAGTTATCCTGCTTCCAATCGATATGCTGAAAGAAAGGATAAGAGGAATGGATGGTACTTCTGTTCTTTTTCTCATAGGTCCTTGCTGTAGCTTTCATTCCTTGCTTATCTTCTACCTTCCCTTGTGTCTCTCATAAATATACCCAAGTAAATATCAGCTGCTAATAGCTTAGAAAGTGCCATTTAAACTGTGTGACACCTAGCATTCCAATCACTACAGGTTAAAACAGAAAATCTTGGGGATATAGGCAAATGAAATGATTTATGAACTCCCCTTGCTAGTAAAGATGTGTTTAGCACAACTGTCCTCATATTTATTACAAGCATAATATTTCCAGGTACTTTTTTATGTTTTCTTGAAGAAGTTTAGTGGTACATGTGGAAATTAAACTGGAAAATATGGATACATCAGCACAATTCCAAACACCTGCTCAGAACATTCGTTTTATTGATTTAACAGTTGACTCTTTAGAATGTTTTTATACAAACATTGGCTCTAGGCAGAATAAGGATTCTCAGTGAATACATCTGTTGATATATCACTTAGAAACTACCGCACTTACAGGTTTTAGGAATTTTATATGAATTTGAATGACAAGCAAAGGCCATTTTTAGATGAGAAAGGCTCTTCCCGCCTTTCACTGGCTGATCCTCTTGTGTTTCAATACGTTTAGTGAGGAGGCTTTGTTGCTTTGATCTTGCAGTACCACATCTGCCTAAATTATGGAAAGTCTTCGGTGATTTGTTTAATGGGTATCACCACTGCTTAATATCGTTAATTACTGTGCAACTAACAGTGGGGGAAACTTGAAGCAATCACTTTTCCTTCACATAATATGTCAGTCCCACAGCCCTGAAGGTCTTTGAAGGCAAATGATCATTTCCTCTTAATCAGTTATCTGTGGAAATAGACAAGAAAAGTACTTGTGTTTTCTTAATTCTCTTAAATTAAAAAAGATCAGTGTCCCCTGAACTGAGTTCCGTTCTTCCACTGCTGTTAGTGAGGACCAGTTCTGCAGCCAGTAGTATATCTGTGGTAAATGAAACAAATTGAGTTTCTCTTGGTGGCACAAGGCAGCAATTACGCATGACCTCGCAACCCCCAAAAGAGGTGGCGTTGGCACCTTGGGTCCAGGGACCAAAGTGATGGTGTTGAGACACCTTATCTTCCCATCTTTGGACTCCGATTCTGATATGTTGGCTCTTTCTTGGCTGGATACCCTGTTTTGTGTGGTGGTCCTTGACAACATGAGGCCTTCATCATACCAGTAGCAGCAACTGCAGGAGAAAAAAATCTTTTCCCCACTGGCTCATAGCAAGAGTTCCACAAAGAACTCTCATTGGTCCTTCCAGGTCATGTTCCCACCTGCAACCCCAGGCTGAGGTAGAGCACCTCACCTGAATCCCTTCCTGTAAAGGAAGGAGCTGTGCTTCCCGGCAGGAAAACTGAGATGCTGTTATTATCAGAATGCAGAAAGACTGCTCAGTCATCAAAAACAATTGTCTACTTCTGTGTGTAAGTGCATATGAATAAACTATAGGGATATATCCTTAATTGTGTTATCAATCTGTGATAATGCAATTAACCAAGTTCTATAATGAAAGGCACTTAGTGGAGGCTAACGTTTTTTAAGTGGATGATTGGTCATAATTTAATCAATAGAATATTCATTCTGGAAAGAACTTAGGTTAGGATATAGCTCCATACAATAATACAATACTGGGCTTTTGTTACATGCCAAGGATGGTGCTATGTTCTGGAAATACAACAACAAAGTAGCCCCTCCCTGCCCTTGACCGCCCACCCTCATTCTTTTTTTTTTTTTAATTACTGATTTTAGAGAGAGAGAGAAACATCAATTTGTTGTTCCACTTATTTATGCATTCATTGGTTGATTCTTGTATGTGCTCTGACCAAGGATTGAACCCACCACCTTGGCGTATTGGGATGGCACTCTAATCAGCTGAGGTACCCGGCCAGGGCTCACACTCATTCTTCAGGGAGTTGTGTACTGGACAAGAAAATGAATGGTTACAGTTCTGTGTGATAAATGCAGTAGTTGAGGATTGTTCAAAACTTCTTGGAAGCTGGAGAAGAATAGCTCCCTTAGCTGAGAATGCTTCTAAATGTGTGACTGACTCTTTCCCCCTCTGGCCCTTTTCATGCCTCTCCGGCTTCATTCTTGCCTTCTTTCCAAAAGCACCCTTCCCTTTGGTTGTCCTGAATACTCTCGGTTCTCCAGTTCACCTATTGTCTGCCCCGCATTTACCTATGCACTTCACCTTGCCTGTGTTTTGGTTCTCACATTTCATTCTGAGCGGCCTGTTGGATGGTACACCTACTGACACAGATGTGGGGATTGGCTCTGAGGAGCCTTTCTCACCTCCTCCTCCTGTGCTTTACTCTATGGAAAAGCAGGATAGCCAAGCACACTATTCCCCAGACTCCGTACAGCTGGGGTTCTGGTGTGATCCCTCCTGGCCAGTTAGGAGTATTTGTTGTATGAAGGGACCATCATTCCCCACCCCACCCCCTGCAATTTCTGCTAGAACATTGGAGGAAACCTTGGGTTTTCGTCCCTAACTCGGGTCACTGAAAAGCAAAGCATGGGACATCTGTTTCCTTGCGGGTGTGATGTTCATATAAATCCAGAGGTGTCCGTGACAGCAGCTTTCTGAATCCGACTCTCGATTCAGGTGACACAGGTTCCAGAGCCAGGGTTCTGTTGGTGGCACCTGGATTCTCTGCCTTCCCGATGGTGGGAGAGGAAGCATCACTCCTTGTGAGTCACTCTAGATGTCCTTCTGGAGCCAACCCCTTCCAGCGACTGACGCTCCCATCGCCCTCTTCTTTCTCCATTCTGAGCAGCTCAACTCTGGCTAGTATAACCGCTCACCTCCTCTGAGTCTCAGACTTTAGCCCAAACTTGGAGATTGCAGAGCTTAACTCTTAAAGTTTTCTTGAGGATGCAATGAGCAGAGACATTTCAAAGCATGTGGAAGTCAGTGAATGGCACCTCTGGGCAAAGTGTTTTAAACTTGCTAGTTTGTCCATCAAATGAGAAAATTTCTGTCTACAAGAAATGTTGTTGAAGTCAAGAAAAATTATTTTCCTCATCTTAGAGGAGATAGATCTTTTTAAATTTTACTTGGAACTCCATCTGCCCACCCTTTCTCAGCCATGGCCAGATAATGCCAAACTTTCTCTCTTTGGGTTCTAGTGACTCACTCCTGTGGTTCATGCATTGTGAACAAATGCTGAACACCAATCACTGTTCATGATGTAGAACACTGAATTGGGTAAGTGCAACTTTTGACTTCCTTTGCATTAATTTAAGAGTAGAATTTCCATGGAGTCAAAATCCTTTGTGCCAATGTGCAGTAATTAAGCAGAGAACTGGGTTTTACAACGAAAGACCATGGGTTTCAGCCACTAACAGTGCACTGAGTTTCAGTCTTACCTTTGTATGATCATTGCTGCCTCATAGAGTCCCTATGAGCATCCAGCTTCACAGCTGGAAAGCTGTACACCAATAATGTAACTAACAATGAGGTGGAAGTGGTGATGGTCCAGATAAGGTTTGCTTGGGCCACAAGATATGATCAAAATGCAGTCATTGCTTTTATATCCATCGATACTTATTCAGGGTCTCTCATGTGCAGGTATTGTTTAGTATTTATGTACATTCTATCATTTCATCTTTCTAACACCCTTCTTTGGTAGATATTCCTAATCCCCATCTCAAAGGTGAAGAGGACTCAGTAAAACTGATGTGTCTGAAGCGATATTGATCATGTGACTGCAGCTCCCAACTCCTTTCCTCTAAGTGCAGATCCATAGCCCTCAGGCTTCCTGAAGGAGTTTCAGGCATTCCTGATACAAGGAGATCATGCCTGACAAAAATAAAATGAAGATTCCTACCTGGTGTAGGAGTCACTCCTACTGTTCATCCCGGGCTTTATCTCCCTCAGTGTCAGTGCCATGTCTGAGCTGCATTTTAATAATGACATCAGCCCTTTGCAAAGATAAAAGAGATTGACAACTAGCTACCCAGTGGTATCCAGGGTGGAAATCACAGATGTAAGGTGTTTTCTCAGTTTAGCTCAGACTTTATTTACTATTTTTAAAGTCTTGTTTCAGTGTGAAGATGTGCTTCTCTCCCTGAGATGGCTGTACAAGCTTGTAAAAATGTGTTGTGCATTCCAACGGGTCTCCTGTGAAAGGAAAGGAGAAGTGGGTTCGGTGTTTAAACATCAGCAATCACCCATACAAGGTGGCTCTGCCCGCAGGTGGAGAAGCCTTGCAAGGAAGCCATTGTGCCTGGGGAGGCAGCATGCCCTGGGGCAGTGGTGGGCAAACTCATTAGTCAACAGAGCCAAATATCAACAGGACAAAGATTGAAATTTCTTTTGAGAGCCAAATTTTTTAAACTTAAACTTCTTCTAACGCCACTTCTTCAAAATAGACTCGCCCAGGCCATGGTATCTTGTGGAAGAGCCACACTCAAGGGGCCAAAGAGCCGCATGTGGCTCGCGAGCCGCAGTTTGCCGACCACGGCCCTGGGGAAAAGCTGCATTAGTGTTTTCTTAGTTAACTTGGTTGTTTCTGTGCAATTAGTGGAAATGTAGTAAGTTGTTAGTTCTCACTACCTGTGTATTTTGAAATAGAAAATTATTTGAATGAAGCAGCTCTTTGGAGACATTCATGCTAATGCCAAAATGATACTGTATTTTTAAAAAAGTTCCTAGAGAATATTTTTTTTTCTAATTAGAACAAATGAACTATGAAACCAGAGGTGATATGATACATCTTATCAAGTGACTGGGTTTCATTTCCCACCCCTAGAGTTATGCCCTCTTCTTTTTCTAGCATCAAGACTGTTACTAGCCCACAGGACATGTTGTACAAAATGGAAAAGGACATCCCTTCTGGGGAGACACATGAGAAAAAGACATGTTCACAGTCATGTGTGAATTACATTGTAACAGAATTCCTGCACTGGTCTCGCATTTGCGAAGTGTGAGGCTACTGGGAAACCAAACCCTCTGTAAGCATAGAAATTGGATCATGGCTCAGCCTAATGAACAGAGCTGGCGGCAGATTTGGGCTAGAAAAGGGAGGATATTCAGCACCAGGATGTGTATGTGAGGCAGGGACTTGGTGGGTCAGCAGTAGTGAAGTGGTTCTAGAAACGGAAAGTAGAGTGGGTTTGCATAGTACCACAGACATTTTCATTTCCTTGCTTATGGACTGATGAAGAATATGGAGTCCTTGGATCTGCCAGTACAGACCCAGCACACCTCCAGCAGTCAGGAGATAGAAGGCATGGCAGCTCCAGAAATGACACTGAGCTCTGCAGTGGCCTCTCTCTCCACCTGCATGGATGGGGGGGGTGCTGATGTAACAAACATGTCTCAGCAAGAGGCAGCATTTGTTGGGCTCTGATTTTTGCCAGGCAAACAACCAACAAGGAAAATATATGTCCTACATGGCCTGTGTGCCAGATGCAGGAGATTCAGTGATGAGCAAATATAAACCCTGTCCTTGACCTTGTGAAGGTCATGGTTTAGTGGAGGAGATGGACCGTAAGCAAGGCAAATAAATATGTTATTATGAATGTTGAGAAGACTTGTGAAAAACATACAGACAGGATACAATGAGCACATTATTTATTGGGGTGGGGCCCTGGCTAATTTGGGTGGATTTAGATTTTGAGCCACTGTACCAATAAGAAAATGTATGAGACAAACACCTTTTGCCCCCAAATCCTTTTATTCAGAAACTCTAAAAGTGTGCCAACACCAGTAAGATTAGCATCTTAACTTTAAAAAAACTTACTTTTGGCGTGGCTGGTGTGGCTCAGTGGCTGAGCATGGACCAGGAGGTCAAGGTTTGATTCCAGGTCAGGGTACATGTGCAGGGTGAGGGCTCGATCCCCAATAGGGGGTGTGCAAGAGGCAGCCAATCAATGATTCTCTCTCATCAGTGATGTTTCTATTTCTCCCTCCCCCTTCCTCCCTGAAACCAATAAAAATATATTTAAAAAAGAAGTTGCTTTGGCCAGTGTGTTAGTGTCTCTGTCACATCTTTAGGGCTGTAGGCTCCTGCTGTGGAGACCTCCGCCCCTGATGAGAAGCGCTCCCTGAGTTGAGATGCTCTGGAAGGTGAGGGGATTGATTTCCCTTTCCCAGTGCAAGAAATCCGGGCTGGGTAACTTCTCCTCCTCTTACCAAGTGTGGGAAAGTCTGTGCTCCTCTCCCTGAGCTGAGGGAGGAGACCTGGAGAGGCCTGAGGTTGCTGCTAGTCAAGTAAAGGCTTGATTAAAGCCCCACGGTAGGTGTTTCAGATGTATTGGAATTGATTTGCTGGTCTGTGGGGACCGGCTCTGGGCTTAGCTGTGTGATCTGCACAGGTTTCCTCCTATAAATCAATTCGGTGTTTGATGCCTAAGCATCTTCTCACCTATGATCTCACATTTATGCAATTTGCCTGGTCCCTTCAGGCATTTTGAGGGTGTGACCTTTACCAACAGCAGCCCCGGTGCTGACTGCGTTGCTTGGCACGTGCTCCTGGCAAGGAGAGCTCACCCGAGGGCGCCATCTTGGGAATCTGTCCTTCTCTTTAGGGAATATTCTCCCTTTTGGCCCCTGTGGCCTTGCTTTTCCTCCCCCTTTGTCTTTCTGACATGTCCTCTGACAACATCCCTCTTTTCGTGGTTCAGATTCTTCCATTCTCAGCTTGGCTTGGTATTACCTTTCTCACTGGCTTCCCTTTTCCTTCTGTCTCTTGCTATCTCCTTGCCTCCTGTCCATCATTCCTGTCCCTTCTCTCCCTTTACTTCGCTGCTCTCCATTTCATCATTTTGGAGTGTATTCTTGATAACTACCCTATGGTTGGGTTGGGGATTGGAGGATTCTCTCTCTCTCTCTCTCTCTCTCTCTCTCTCTCTCTCTCTCTCTCCTCACTGGCAATAGAGGCCCAGCAGGAACCCATGCTTGGGGAAGTGGAACCTTGAAGCCTATACATTTTCCTTGGAGGTTGGTGTTGTTGAGGAGGAGCAGCTTAAGGTTCATGGGTTCTAAAAAGGAACCTAAACATGTGGAGAATTTCTTAAATAATTTTATTCTCTAAATCCAGTTTGGCTGCCCTGCGAAATGGACTTTCCATTTATTTAATCATTCAAACTTCCTTTCACATCAGCATGATTATGGAAAACATGGGGTGTGTAGGCTGGTAACACATAAAAAAATTGTAATAAGATGGCAAAGAAACCCGGTATTCATCTTAACATGTTTCCAGTAGAAAATATTTTGAGTGTTTATTGATTTATTGTTCCGTTTATTATGTTTCACTTGATTAAGTGTTTTTTGTTACATTAAACCATATAGGTTGCAGCTTAACAATAAAAAATATATGAATTCCTCAAAACAATGATAGCATGTGTATGTGTGTGAGAGTATGTGTGTGTGAGCATGCATGTGTGTGAGAGCATGTGTGTGTGAGCGTGTCTCTGTGTGAACATGTGTATGTGTGAGTGTGTGTGTGAGCGTGTGTATGTGTGTGAGCCTGTGTGTCTGTGATGTGTGCATGTGTGAGCATGTATATGTGAGCTCAGTCACTGGGCTGTTTATTGTGCCCAATGTGAACTGTGAAGGTACAAACCTGTGACATTGTGTAAAGGCAGATGGCCCATGCCACTGAACTTTGATTCTCTTTCTAAAAAGCTTGTGTAAATTACGAGCTGATCTGAGAACCACTGCCTTTGCAAGTCTCCTAGGGAACAAATGTGAACAATTCTCCATGGAAAGAATATGATACTGTTTTTATTACATTACCCTTTCCAGGCATCTCTAAAAATAAGTGATAAGCGTGCTACGGACAGAAGATGTTGTGGATTTATTTACGAACCTGTTATGCAAACGTCAGGGATATTTTCCTTTCTCTACCTTGGCACAAATCCAATAGGCAGTTACTTATCTTTAAAGTTGATTTCTCCAAAAATACAGCTGGATCAGTTAGTGAGTCGCACCGCCACACCTGCCTTTTAATAGCGCTTCTCCCAGAATGGTCACACCTGAATCAATTTTCCTGGCACAACATGGAAAAACCTTCAGTAATATTATGTCTCAGTGGTGGTGAAAATCATTCTTTAACAAGTAGTTAATGTAAGAACTGTGCACGGCAATAAATAGCACTAGGATTCCAGCTGGCCCAGCGTCTGATTTTAGGTTGAATGACAATCAAGTTACAGTATTTGCTCTTTTTCAAAGGACATGGGGAAAGTCACAAATATGGCAACGTGAGGGATTTTTTTAGATGCTATTTAAAATAGTCAGGAGCATAAACTACCCTATGTTTAGATTTAGGTCATTGGAAACGCTTCCTCTTTTAAGATGAAAAGTGGCAGAAGTCGCGCTGGTGGCGAATGGGGCGGGGTGGGGAGCACTCTGCCCAGTGTGGGAACTGGATGTGCTGCTGCCCAGGCTGCCACAGGGCAGACCCAGACTCAGACCGCAGCAGTGGCTCCGCCCCGCCCTCGGCACCCAGGCAGACCACCAGGGCTAGGCAGGAGCTAAAGAAAACCCCGAAGAGCCTCAACTTCAGGTAGCTCCCTTTCCCTTCCGAATTTTTCCTTCATCAGTAAGTAGACTGGAGGTTTAAGCACTGAGCCATATGCCCCGTTGTTCTCAACCTCCAGTGCAGGGCCGGGAGCGGTGGGCTTCCTTGACTCGTGCCCTGGATCATCCCTGTGGGTGGGAGATGCTCTGGCAGGAAGCTGGCCCACAGTGCTGTAAGGAAACGGCCTTTTATTACCTCTCCCAGTGTTTCATTAGCAGTGGGAGGATGGAAGTTGGGGGGTGGGGCAGAAGCATGAAGACTTTTAGAGTTTCTCTGGCTGAGCCCGTCTGCTTTTCAGATGAACAGGTCTGGGGTATGCACCCCCCCCCCCATCAGTGCTGTCCTTCCTGTCTTCACTGACCAGCCTGGTAGTTAAAAGTTCTGATGTATTCAGCCCTGGCCCATGTGGCTCAGATGGTCGGGCATTGTCCTGTGCACATAATGATTGCTGGTTTGATTCCCAGTCAGGGCATATGCCGGGGTTGCGGGCTCAATCCCCCATAGGGGGCATGTAAGGGGCAGTGGATCGATGATAAGCTCTCACATCAATGTTTCTGTCTCTAGCTCCCTCTCCCTTCCTGTCTATCTAAAAAATCAACTTCAAAATCTTAAAAAATAAATAAAACTTCTGATGTGTTCAGAGCCATATAGCATGTTCCATCCCAATAATAAAGACCATCAGTTTTCCATTAGATTCAGAATATCAATCCCCATTGAATCCCTGCCCCTAGTAATCTTTTATATTTCAGTAGGTATAAAATTTCTTTCTAAAAATTTCCATATTGGATAGATTTGTTTGTTTGTTTTGTTAATCCTTACCTGAGGATATTTTTTCCTTTGCTCTTCAGGGAGGGAGGAAGGAAGGGAGAGTGAGAGAGAGGGAGGGGAGGAGAGGGGGAAGAGAGAGAGAAACATCGATGTGAGGATGTTAGAGAGATATATCAGCTGGTTGCCTCTTGCATGCATTCAACCAGGGATAGGGAGTGAACCCACAACTCAGGTACAAGCCCTTGACCAGGAATCAGGCCGACACTCTAACCACTGAGCAACAAGGCCAGGGCTATATTGGATAGATTTTTGTATGTGAACTCCTTTAGTTACTATTTCAAAAATCTCATTTCTCTTCAGTAATCTAACTCAGGAACAAATTTAAGGATGATGTTCTTCTAAATTTCACTTACATATAATGAAATGTGTTAGACGGTGAGCTTATCAACGGAAGTTTTGATTTTTAAAAAAATGTCTGTCTACTGTTATTGCTGATTATTCTCCAGAGGTTCATTTTATTTGCCTTCACTGTTGCATGCAGATCCATAAGAAGCAGTGTGAAAATTAGTGAGTAGAAAGGAAGGCCTTGTAGGGCCCCATGCCAGAGCAAACCGTGGCCTTGACCCATTGCTGGCCTCTGCCCGTAGGGTGCAGGGACTGAAGTGGGTTACACAGAAGTGGGAGGTGGCGGGGCGGGGGGGGGGGGGGCGAGGCAAAACCAGGGAAAAGCCTGGAGATTTCACCCACCCAGTGAATCTCACAGATACTTACCAATTCGTTAGTCACATTCCCACTCATCTATTAACTAATGGGCATAGACACAATTTTCAAAGTAACTTCTAAATAGGCATGATATATCACATATGATAATGGGCTGTCTCCATTCTTTTAACATCTATCAAGTGTCCAAAATATTGTTCGCCAACACCATTAACTTTTGCTAACCTTTTAGCTTTTTCCCCTTTTCAAATGGTTCATTTCTCTTTCTCTTAAAGTGAAAAGATCTGAGGTCATTTGTTCATTCTTACAAATAATTATTGACCATCTAACTCTTACTGGGCTCTGAGTTAAATGCTGGGAATCAATATAAGGGCAAGACCAACCAGCTGCTCCTCCTCTTACAGCACATATTACAGTCAAGGGAGACAGTTCACACACACACACACACACACACCACCACCACCACCACCACCACCACCACCACTACCACCACCAACACCAACAACAAAGCATTATCAGCTGTAAGTATTATGAAGGAACAAAGGAAGGATGAAGAGTGGGAATGAAGCGGCTGGGGCCAACTTAAATAAGAACATAAGATGCTGTCTGCAAGAGCCCTGGCTGATGTGGCTCAGGTGGTTGTCAATTTGATTCTCCGTCAGGGCACACACCCAGGTTGCAGGTTTGATCCCCAGTAGGGGTTTGAGAGAGGCAGCCAATCAATGTTTCGCTCTCATATGGATGTTTCCCTCTCTCTCTCTAAAAATCAATTTTTAAAATCTTAAAAAGAAATCTGTCTGCAAGAGGTGGCATTTCAGTCCTGAAAGATGAGGACTGGCTGTAGGAGATACGTGGTGGGTGGGTGGGGAGATTCCCAGGTCAGGGGGCCATCAAATGCCAAGGTCCTGATTTAGAGGAAATGTCATTCTTTTGGACAAATGGCAAAAAGAGCCGCTGGCACATTGTACCTGTGGAGATTTGGGCAATTGCTGTCTGAGACAATGGAAGGATGTTTGGATATGATTTCTGATGCAATGGGAGTCATTCATTGGTTGTAAGTGTCCAAAAGGGATCTGGGAGCCTTAGTTTGGAATGAGATTGAAAGGTGAGAGGAAGAAGTGCAAGAGAGAGGAGGCACATTGGTAGGTGCAAGCTTGGAGCGAGGTTGGGAGTGGGACGAGTCTGTAACTGCCCTTCCTGGGTAGAAGCCTAGTTTTCTAAAGGAACAAAGCCTAGGCAGCTCACTTGACAAGTTGATAATGTAACGTGATGGAATAATGCTTATGTTATTCGGAAGTGTGAGATTATAGGTATATGTGTGAATCTGATTAAAAGCATAAGAAATACACACATTTATGCAGTAAGTCTACATTGGAAAACAAGCTTGAGCTTATTGGTGTCCTTTTGAGTCATGCTGGGGGAGAAAATAATTTTTCAACAATGCGGGTGTTATTTCTGTGCATGATTTCATTACATCAAAGTCTCGTACTAAACGTTTTTGTTCTAAATTGTGTAGAGTGTAGGAGATCAATTGATAGGAGAATGTGATGCCGAACATTGAACCTGGGAGGCACACTGCCTGAGCTCCAGCCTCAGAACCATATCTTATCAGCTGTGACGTCACTTTACTTCTCTGAGCCCGTTTCCTTGGTGATATGATGGGGATAACCATTGTGCCCCCTTTATAGAGTTGTTTGAGCATTAACTGTGATAATCCCACCTGGCATTTAGCTTGATGCTTGCCACACATCAGACAGAGTGCACTAAATGTAAACTCATAATAATGTTAACTTCAGGGTTAGAAAGGCCTGTAGTCATAGTCTTGTTTTACCCTGCACTTTTACAGACGAGAAAACCACAATCAGCTGTTACATGGCAGATATCATACAGCAGGTTAGGGGCAGTCCCAGAGTTGGATACATTTCCTCTTGAACCCTCAAAGGTTGCTCTGCAAGGTTTCGTTTCACTTTTCCCTTAGAATTGATTCTATAGGGAAAACAAATTTTAATAAAAGTAGAAGAGGAATGGCCGATCACAAAAATACTTAGACTTTAACTATTGGTACTGAAGTATGTGTGTGTGTGTGTGTGTGTGTGTGTGTGTGTGTGTGTGTGTGTGTGTGAAAGAGAGAGAAAAAAAAACTATGGAGAAACAGAGGGTCGAGAGAGAAATGCAGAACCTCAGAAAGAAAAAGAAAACTAAAGAAAAGATAAGAAGTCTAAAGAAACCTTGAAAAGTTTGGGATGAGAAAAGAGGCACCAAGGATGAATGAGGCATAGTAGAAAACAATTAGGTTATACATTTGAAATATCCTACACATCAGGAAACATGAATGAGAAAACTGGCATAGGTTTATAATGATTAGGAAAATAATGCAGCTGTTCATAACAGTATAAAAGTAAGTTTACTGCACAGTAGAATGAAGGCATCTCCCACTACTTTATATACATATTGTATTACTTGGAAAAAGTAATTAGATGCAGTTTTATTAAAAGACTAGAGGTCCGGTGCATGAAATTTGTGCAAAAGTAGGTCTTCCTTCCCCCAGCTGCTGGCACCAGCTTCCCTCTGGCACCCGGGACCCGGGCTTACCTCACAGCCCCAGCTTCATCTGGAAAGTTGTCCGGAAGGTCATCCGGTCTAAATAACATATGCTTTTATTATTATAGATTATTATAGACTAGGAATGTTAACAGAGACAGGTAGTTTGGGGAAATGTCTAAGTCAGCTTTAAGAAACTTTCAACATGTGGGTAGCAAAGGGTCATCCTATATAATAAAAGGGTAATATGCAAATTGACAGAACAGCAGAATGACCAGAACGCCCTCGGCCCCTTGGCCCAGCTAGCCCCACCCCTGATTGGCCCCCAACCCAGCCGGCCTGCCCCTGAAAGCCTCCACCAGGGCAGGCCGGCTGGGCCCCACCAGTGCACGAATTCGTGCACCAGGCCTCTAGTACATACATATATGTGTATGGCATATGTGTTGAAGTCATTCTGAGGATCTAGAAACAGAAATTCATACCTTAGAGGTATTGCGGGTTTGGTTCCAGATCATAGCAATGAAACAAATATTACAATAAAGTGAGTCATAATCTTTTGACTGGTGGAGGATCTTGGCTTCAATTTGGGAAAACACAACATCTGTGATGCTCAGTAAAATGAAGCACAATAAAATGAGGTATGCCTGTATGTAGAAAGAAGGGAAGGAAAAAAGGATAGAGTAACTGGGAAGGAAAGGTTTAAAAACCAACGAGATGTCAAGAATGGCAACAAAACTATGAAAATTATGTTTTCAGAAACTAACACAATCCACCTAGGCATTTTTCCAGCAAAGTGAATGTCTACTATGTACAGAGAACTGTCAGAGTTTTGAGGGGTATGGGAGTGGAATGACCACGAAGCTTACCCCCAAGGATCTCACAGTTCATCAGAAAGATGACGTTCGTGCATCTGTTTGTTCATTTGTGCAGCATTCGTTGAGCATACACGAAATGGACTGTCATTCCCACGGCTAGCCCTTTGGCAGGCATTGCTAATCAATCCCAGCATTCTCTCCACCTGATCCTTAAATACTGTGGCAGTCTGTTGGCTGCAGAATAATGTTATTTGCCCTCCTGACACTTGGCCCTGCTCAACCTTAAAGACAGAGAGTGTGTCTTGCTTACTATAATATCCTGAGCACATATCACAGTATCCAGTAAATGCTCAATAAAAATTCAGTTCACTCATTGAAGTAAAACTAGCCTTGTTATAACCTTTTATTCATAGTGCATATTAAATGCTCCATATTGTATCAGCAGTGACCCTCAAGTTACTTTGAACTTATATACATCTAAGTCATACAAGTCATATATAGCTACAAATTTAACAATCTGAATATTAAATTCAGTTCTTTTCCTGAATTTATGTAACTTCCTAAGATTGTACTTTTTTTAAGCATAAAGATCAAATTGTTTATGGTTTCTGGAGAGTAACTTAGTAGAATCGTAATCTTGTTGAATAGGAGTGGAGTTCATGTCATGGAGAGTTTATTAACAACTAATAGCTCTGTGAAGTTGGAGACATTTCCAGGGCTGGTGGGAAGGGAGAGGAAGTTATTTTAATCACTTGCATGAGTCATTTATAGTCCTGTCATCTTCCCAGTCATGAAGATTATCACTTAATTATAAGATAACATGATTTGCTGTTTAGATATCTGAGACAGAAATGCACAGGCCAGGAGTAAAGTGGAAATCAATTCTCGAAAGGTCCTGGTACTAATTAATAAAGTTAGTGCAGCTGTGTGCCTGTCAGCCCAGCCTGGGTTGGGGTGACTATTTTAGAAACATTAGATGAGCTGAGGTCTCTGGCCTCCAGGTCAGAGAGGAGGGCCACTTGTAAATCCAGAAGAGACAGCTCAGGCAAGGGGGAGATTGCGCAAGTAGAGGCGAGTTAGGAAGGTGCCGGATCTCATCATGCAGGCCTGCTAGGTCCCAGGATACTCTCCAGAGAAGGGCACCCAGCAGGCCTCTCCATTGCTTACCTGCATTTGTCTTCAGTTATGGAAGAAAAAGGCCAATTTGGTGGTTTGAACAAAGGCTGCTAGTTACGGAAGAGCGAGTCTCTCTGGAGAGGAGTGTTAGCTCACACAGGAGGGAACTCGTAAGGGAATGGCTGTGTGGAAGTGGTGAGAGGACCGATTTCAGTTTTCCCTAACACACGAGCTGGGCTTTCTGAGCATGGCCAGATCTGGCATGGGAAGAAGGGTAGGGAATTTCTACCACTCACACTGAAGGGCCATTTGGCAGGGGCATCATTGAGGTAAATCACCTGAGTATTTCAGAGGGTGTGCCCTGGATTGGGTTGATCCCAGCTCGAACACAAGTTCTGTTGTTTAATACTTATGTGAGCTTTGTATTTCTTAGCTTCAGGGTTTTTCATTTGCAAAAGAGATATCATAATTGCACCAACCTCAGAGGTATGATTTCTCTAGAGGTTGGCATATGATGTGTGTCCAATAAATGGTAGCTGCTTATTAGGGTTTTTGTTATGATGGTCACTGTTAGAACTTCATGAGAGCAACAGAGAACCTTTTTGTTTATCACCTTATTCCCTAACTCCTGACACAGTGCTTGCATCAGACTCTCACTGGAAAGGAGGGCACACTCAAATGAGCGTGCTCGGGAGAGGTTCTTTACAAAGGCTCTCTTTAGAGATGTGTGGAGCTGTGTATAGGAACCATCGCATTGCAGGAACCTGGGCACGGCAGTGGAGTTGTTGCTACTCAAGCCCAAAGAGATGAGGGCAGGGAGTGGTCCTGGTACACGGTGGGAGAGAGAATTGGGAAGAGCAGGTTGCCGTGGGGGGAACCATGGATCTCTGCGAATGGGGACTTGACCTCAGTTTTTTTCCATCTGGTCTCCTGCTAGAACCCTCACTGGCCAGATTACAGAGGAAGCTGGAAGGCAAGGGGACCCATCAGTGTGGTCCAAGCCAGTCAGCCTCGCAACAGAGAGCAGAGCAGGATGTGGGTCTAAAGGGGCAACCCCACTATCACAGTGCCTCACACATTTGTCACTCAGTAAAAATGTATTGAATGAATTATGTCTCATAGTCATTGGATTAAATGCTGTTCCCTCAAACCATTGTTTTCTTAGCACTTGTTATGTGTTGAATGGTGATTAAAGCCCAATAATAGCCCTCCCAAAGATCTATAATACTGCCTTTTGGAAAGTACTTTATATATATTTACTTTGAAAAATCTACCTCTAGGGTAGAATTTATTGTCCCCATTTTACTGAGAAAGGTTGAGAGGTTAATAAACATGTCCAAAATCCTATGGAGAGCAAAGTGGGAATTCCAAATGCTCGCTGCCCAGTTCCTCAGCTCTGTCAGTCTGTCGTTGTTCTGGCCTTGTGGGGTCAGCTTCTTGGAGGGGCAGCTAGATATCTCCACAGAAGGGATTATTGATCTGGCTCAGCATGCTGCTTCTTTCTTTTATGACTTAATGGTTGAATGAACTCAATATATAACACTTTGGTTTGTTTTAGCTATATCTAATCCATTATTTCCATAAGGATACCCCTGCAAATCATCTGGGAACTTAATAAAATGCAGAATTTGTGGGTCCCCACAAATCTATTGGTTGGGCCCCAGCAAGGTCCTCAGGGGACAGTGTAACTGGCTCGGTAGTGGACTCTGCTTTCAAGAATCAGCTATGTAGATCAAACTCATGTTGCAAATGAGGGAAATGAAGGCAGAGAGTCAGGGTGGTGGGTTCATTAGCATAAAGCTAGTTGTTGTCAAAGATCGGTATTCATGTTATCGATAAGTAAATTCAACACCAAATAAAAATAATGTTCCCTGAAGAGTATAACCTAAGAATGGGTGCATAAAGCTTGTTTTGCTGAAGTGCTCCTTTGTAGATGAGCTTCTGATACCTAATGCGAATTGGATGACACTTTGATCAGAGAAGATTCAACCTAACAACAGATATTGATTTAGTGCATACAACACGGTGAAACGCTGCTCCCTACATCCCGATAGCTTTCAAAGGCAGATAATGGACCTGCCTGGCAGTCTCTTATTCAGATGAGTGTAGGCTGGGTTATAAGAATAGGTACCCCAAGATGTAGAAAGGCACAGTCATCAATAAAAACAGAAGATGCAGGTTTTGTTTGTAAGGTAGACATTTTATTAATGAACTTGATTTTAGAGAAGATACCCGCTATCTCAGGAAATAAGACATGGGATTGACACAGGGCTGCTAAAGATCTCTAGGATTCAAACTGATGTCTCTAGGAAGTACATAAATTGCTTTAAACAGTTTAATGCATTTCTCTTGATGGAACTGAGAATTCAGACAAAACGGAGTGACTGATAGGAGTTACTCATGTAACAAATGTTTCTAAGTGTCTCTCATTCTAGGTAGGATCACTCCTAAAGTATAATGATAGATTATAAATTATTTTAACAGCACTCACACTGAGCTGCTTAATCCACTAAACTTAAGTGGGTACTGACTTTCTATCATGATTATAGAGATAAAGTTGACAGAGGAGAATTTCTTAGGTGGCTGCTGCAGCAGTGACAAAGATGGTGTCTCTCTGTGGATCATTTCACCATTTATTTCAACAGACTCTGACTGTATTGCTGTCAAAATATACTAATTATTTACTCCTTTAATCTAGGCAACAATATTTCCCATAATATGTCCAGTGACTCTGGGTATATAGTGCATTTGTTGTTGTTGTTCATAAGGAAACTACTTTTGCACTTTTTCTCCCCATGCTTGTGTTTGGAGAGTTTATTTGGGCGCTTATGGAGAGTTAATTCAAGGCCTGTTATTAAGATAATGGCTTTTTGCCTTTAGAATGAGTTTATGTCTTTAAGGATAGTTTTCAGCAAATGAGCTGGCCATATGTTAAATCAAATTTAATATCCATTATGCAACACTGAATCATACTTTATATCTTAGAAATGATAACAAATGATCGCTTATCTCATGTTCTTCTCATTTGCACTACTTCTCATCCATCTTGCTATTACTGCAAAGATTTATTAAATGAACAAGTGTCCAACTATAACTGTTAATATTAATAGCGTCTTTTAATATTTTCTCTTGCTGCCTTCCTTTTCCATGCTTGCTTAATCCCCACTTAATGTGGGTTTAAAAGTAATAGTTTTTCTAATTGTGAAGTGATAATTAACAGAAAACTAGTAAGTTAGCAGTACAATTATTTCAGTGGAACTATGCAATTACACCAGCCCGTCTCAGGGCTATGTGCTTAGCGCCCGAAGTGAACATCTTTTTCTCTGGAGTAAAATAGCCGACTTAAAACTCTGGGAACATTTCAGATCTCTTCTGACTTAAAATTGCTACTTGTGCAGTAAAAGTTTAAATCACTTGAGTAAATTTCTAATTTAATCTTTAAAGTTTAACTAACATTTATTCATCCTTGCTAAGTGCTTTCTGTTGCTATAAATTGTAAGGAGTTGCCTCTATCTTTTTGTAAGACTTTACTGTGGGTCTTTAGCTCAACAACTTCCAAACCTGTAACTTCTCCCCTGTCCCGGCCCCCATTTCTGGAAGCGGTTCCACCCCATTGTCCCTCTTCTCAGGCACTAGGTATGAGCCCCTAACGCTCCTGTATGTCCTAAATGGAATGTTTTCAGGCATGGCTTCTTTTTCCTATAAAAAGTTCTCTTAGGTATTTTCTCTCTGTGACCATGTTACTAGACTTTTTACCTAACCCCTAAATTTTTACCCCAACCTCTGGTTGAGTTCCAATATCTATAATAATAAAAGCGTAATATGCTAATTATACTGGACAGCCGGACGACCTTCTGGATGAAGCAGGGGCTGCGAGGGCTGAGCCCCTTGCAAGAATTTCGTGCATCGGGCCTCTAGTAACAGTATAATACAGTTGACAATTTATGTTTTCCTTGAATCCATCTAGCAGTCCTGATAAAACTCATCTTGCTCAGTCAGTCTTCATGATTTCTAACCTTATTTCATGAACTCAAAAGTACTTTCAGGGCAGGGATTCAACACAGATTAGTTCTACATTCTCCCCAAATCTTGCTTTGCATCAGATAACACATATAAAATCTTATCTAATGAGGAGTTATAAGCAATTTTTTTTGTCAATGGTAAACACTAACCTGTATTATTTTTATTAGAATAATAATACTACTAATAATAAAAGTGACCATTTAACGAGTTCCTTCTCCGTGTTGAGGATTTTACATATATCAACTGTTGTACCAATCCTGAGAGGAGGAAATTATTTCTGCTTGGGATGAATGTTTCCTTCTAGAATAATTAACAGTACAATACAATTGACAATCGTGTACTGCCATGTACCATGTCTTTTATTAACCATCTGTATTAAAATATTTTTAGCTGTTATTAAATGAGAAAAAGTTTAAATTTGTTCCACATTTCTATCATTTTTCCTCTCATAACGTAAGATCCTCTGGGCACTCTTGTATCTCTCATAATACTTGGAAAATTAACTCACATTTAGCAGGCATGATAAATGCTGCTTTGAGTAAATAGTAACATTAAACTAAATCTTTAAAAAACTATTATTTCTTTAAACTCTAAAATCTGACCAAACTTTGGAGGAGCACTGGGAAGAGGGGTTGTGGCTTTGGGGAAAGTCCGGTGGAAAGGGTGTTTGTGAGGCACTAAAGAAGTAGAACATGGAGTGGAATCCAAGGACAGAGGCTGGGAGAAGGGGTGTGACTCACAGGACCACGTGTTCTTCATCGCAGGGCCGGCAGCTCCGGATGGGGGGGCCAGGTGCAGGGGTGCGCACTTTCATCAGGATGGAAGTAACCCCAATGCAGTGAGGCCCTGGGATGAACCCTTACTCACACTATCCCATGAATCCCCTGAGGGGTGGGGACAGATTCACACAGAGGAGGAAATAGGCTGAGTTAGGGCTTTATTAATATTTTTATGCTCTTCTCTATGCCAGCTTGGTCTCTACTTCCTGATCAGTAAAGTGGAGATAAAGCTCACCCTCAGGAATGTTGTGGGAATATACATAATAAAAATGCATTTAAAGTACGTAGAGTGGTGCTGGGTAGAGATCTAGGATTTAAACTGGCATTAATTTTATAATTATAAAAATGTATATCAATATACATTGTTATATATTGTAGTTGTGTTAGTAAGTATATATATCATATTATTATATTTCATTTACTAGCATGAATATGTAATGTAAATTACTACTAATAATAATCTTGGACATAAGGCCCTTGTCTTTTTACAAACACAATTACGGAGGCTAGTGAACCAACAGAGGGCTCATTTCAATTGCTCACTTTGTAAGTGGTTCAAGGCAATGAAGGGTGATCGATGGCGAAAAGAAATTGATGCAACCACAAAAAATTCAAGATCTTTACGGTCCTCTGAGGATTTCTGGAGGCGAGATAGAGAAGGAAACCCTTTAGGATCTCCTAGGATTTTAGGTAGGAAGTCTTTGAATATTACGATGTAAAAGAGAGGAAACTTCATTTAAAACGCATCATTACACATAATGTAAATCCAAAGGCACAATTTGGGAACTGCCGTGTGAAGACTGATGAGTTGTGAAGCTTGTTCACTGCTATGTAAATGGTAAGCATCACCTAGTTGAGGTGTAATTAAGGCAGGAATTGACAAGCTGGGACATTTGAGCAGCCTCCACCCCCTCTCTAGATCCTACAGCGGGGAGAATGGGCACCTGTCCTAAAATTAGAGTTACCAAAGCTTAGCGTAGTGCTGAAGACGATTTTGAGTATTCTGAAATAGGCTATTCAAATACTTCCAATAAAAAATGCCATTTAGAATGCTTCCCATTTGATCCACAATTAGACTTACATTCTCACCCTTACAGTAAATTTTTACAATCCAGTCCTCACTGCTGCCATACTCGTAATCAAATAGGAAATTGCTTCCCTGGGTTTGGCCAAGATTGAGAGGGAACACTGTGCATCATCAGCACAATGGGAACTAAAATTATGCCATCCATGGTGGAACCTAATAAAAATCTGCAGGTACCCATCCTGGGACTAAGAATTTCAGTTCAATTAAGTTTTATTTATAATATCTTTTTTTTTAATTAAATCTTCATCCAAGGATATTTTTCCCATTGATTTTTAGAGAGAGTGGGAGGGAGGCAGGAGGGGGAAGAGAGAGAGAGAGAGAAACATTGATCTGAGAGAGATACATGGATTGGTTGCCTCCTGCACATGCCCCTACCAGGGCTGGGGAATTTGCAACTGAGGTACATGCCCTTGACTGGGAATAAAACCTGAGACCTTCGGTTCACAGGCTGATGCTCTAACCACTGAACAAAGCTGGCCAGGGCTATGCCGTCTTTAATCTGTGATCACCTGCCTTCAGAACCAGTGCTGGCTTTGTTCATGGCTTTTCACAGACTGAATACCTGCTCTGTGCAGTGCGCAACACCAAGCTCTGTGGAGGAAAAGTTTCTGTGGCAAGAAGCTTATTGTCTATTAGAGGCCTGGTGCATGAAAACTCATGCACTGGAGGGGGGTCTCTCAGCCCGGCCTGCCCCCTCTCATAGTTGAGGAGCCTCAGGGGTGGGAGGTGACTCGGCAATCAGGGAAAGGCGATGCCCCCATCACACCTCTGCTGCTGCCACTGCAGGCAGTGCAAGCCTCGGCCGGACCTGGTCACCTGAGCCTTTGGTGGCCCTGGGAGGCTGGGCAGCCGCCATCCAAGGCTTGCCTTTGCCTCAGGCCAGCCCTGGGTGGCTGGGGAGCTGAGAGGATTGGGGGACTCCAGAGGCAGGCGCACAGAGTGGCCAGGCCCGCCACTCCGCACGCCTGCCACCCCAGCGGGGCTGAGGGGACAGGGCACCACCATCTTGTGGCTATGCTGCCATCTATGAGGGCATGGCAGTCAATTAGCATATTCTCTCCCTATTGGCTGTGGGCACCACCATCTTTGTGAGGGCATGACAGTCAATTAGCATATTCCTCCCTATTGGCTGTGGGCACCACCATCTTTGTGATGGTCAATTAGCATATTCCCTCTTTATTAGATAGGATTTGGTTAGACAAAGGGCACACATGTGGCTTGGGGCTGTCTGTGGGCTGGTGGTCCTCCCTGCCATGAGAATGTGAGCTAAGGTGAGAGAAATGGATTTGGGCAGGGGGACTGGAAAAGTTGGATGGACAATGTGACCTTTAAGCTGGACCTTGAAAGTTTCAACTAGTAGTAATGTGGCACAAGGCTATAAGTTCTAGAAATCGAACTTAGGTTTTAAGGAGAGAGTAACAGGAGCAGGTGTGTTTCGTGAGGACACATGAGGCCACTATGTGGTTGGTTGGCTTAGTGCTGCTGTGGAGGAAGAGCTGAAGCAGTAATACTGGGCAGGAAAGAAAGGACTGAGGGATAACAATGGAGTCCCCAGTGCCCAAGAGGGATTAGTGCTGATAGTAGGAGCCAGGGATTCACCCAAGTCTATTTCCAGTTTCTAGCCCAGGTGAGCCTTGATTCCCTTAAATGAGATACGTATTGACATTAAGCCATACAAGGACACAACTAATAAATAGGAAGCTTGGTTTCAGAGAAATGATACATGTGTATCACACACACACACACACACGCACGCATGCACGCACGCACGCACCACACTTCCTTGATTCTGTGATCCCATGGGCTCAGGGTGGCTGCAGCCGGTGGTCCTTCCTCCTGTTGAGCAGCCTGACATTTGTGTAGAGGAGGAAGGAGACTTTTATCTGTTCTCTGGTGGTCTCTACAGCCCTGCATCTTCTCAGCCTTCATCACCTACCTCTGCAGCCAGCTTTTCGAAGGATTCTGCTTGTGTGAATCCTTGGAGCATGTTTTTGTCTGGGCTCTCGGCCTTGGCAAATTGTTGGTTCTTCATCATTTGCTTTGTTACAAGTTTAATAATTAAACAGAGGGCACAGCTTAGACTTAATCCACAGTTTTTCCAATTAATCATAGCATGCTCTTGAATTATTAAGAGCATAAAAATTTTGTCTAGGTGATAAACACTGTCTCTTTTTTTTCCAGATGGAAAGTAATGAACTTCGGATCTGTTGGATTTACTGTTGACACTATAGGACAGGAATGCTAATCGCTAAAGCTGCAGTAAAATTAAAAGAAAATGAAGACCTTCCTTGCCATATAAAATTGTATTCCAAATTTCAAATAGGAGAAGGCAATTTAAACTTGAACTTCCAGACTCTCTTCAGGGACCTCTTCTATTATTTACCCAAATTGTTACTCACTAAACACAGACATTTAAAATGTCTTTGGTCCCTAGGGTTCCCAGGCCTATAAAGAAATAATCTTTTCCTCCTGGACCTCAAAACTGACTACTGGAAATTTTATCATCATCCATTTAGTCTTATGAATATTAAAATTAAGCAATTAATTATCTTCAGTTCTAATCCACCCAGCCTTTGCAATTAACATCTGGGATTCAGTTAATCTTTTTTCTGACTTTCTAATTTAAGGATTGGGACACAGTGGATCTCCCTAGAAAACATATTTAACAAAGATTATTTCCTGTATTTAACTCCTTTTTAAAAATTGATGGCGCATTTTGTGCAATATTTTCATAACATTTTCAGTTGTAACTTTTTTCCTAGAGGGATATTACAGGCAGTAAGTTATCTCTTTGATTTCTGAAAAATAGGTAGCATATTAAAATCACCTATAACATCAATAGATTTTCAAGTAACTAGAGAAGCAGCCATTTTCCATAAGGTGTGATTTTGGTTGCTCTACCCTGTCTTCTTGGCTAAACTTCCCAAATTACTGTAAGACTGGGGACTTCTTTTATTTTATCACTGAAGACTGGATAACTTAAGTATGGAGTTAGGAATGCCAGAGAAGAGTTCATTCCTGGGCCCTAATTCACACACTATTGTTAAGAACTAGGACTCTTTCCAGAGTAATAGTCCTTGATGGCTCCACAGAGTGGATTGTCTTGTTGCTAGGTAATCACCATCTGGAGAAAGCTGAGGAAGAATGGACCTCCATAATTGGAGGCACTGTGCAAGGCCTTTCCTGTTTCTATTGGACGCTGGGGCCCCAGTGTAAATGGTGACGCCCACCGTGGAGAAAACCTTCTCTCACAGGTACCAGATGGGGCTCCAGCCTTTCTGATACCCAGCTTATATGCCACCTTCTCTGAGAAGCCTTCCCGGCTTTCAGGTAGGGTGTCAGCTCCCATGCTGTTGCGCTTCTATTTCTACTGTACTTACATTACAAACTTTTTACCAATACATGCCTCTTTTCCCAGAATATACCATCATATGAGGAGTTATTTTTGTGTCTACTGCTGCGTTTTTCTAAAATAGTCCCTTAGCACAGTACAATGGCCTCCAGTGAGTGTTGACAGGTTTAATATACCTACCGAGTATTTATACAATCATTGAATGCTTTCTAATTATAGTTTCAGTTTATTCAAGAATATTTGAAAATCACAGAAAAAAAGTCAGCACTAATTCTACTTTTCATATATAATCATTTTTTTTCTGTTCAGGTGAATTTTCTACTAGTGTTTTTTTTATATATTTATAGCTAAATGTAAATATACATACATACTTATAGATCTTTTATATATTTCTAAAAGTGACATATACACACACATATAGACACATATATTTCCACATTTTGTGGTTTGCTTTTTTTACACTTAACTGTGTCAACATTTTTTCACATTAAGTATTCTTTGAAAACTGATTTCTTGATGTTTTTCAAATATTAGCTATTGCATATCAGACTTGAACTGTTCTCTTATTTGTTTTGTTTGTTTTAATAGTTTTGTTGTTATTATACATAGAACAGTGACAAATGTCTTACAACTAATTTGGTCTGGACCTCTGGTAATTAAGTGGACATGAACTTCTCGCAGGCTATGGATATTTTCATACATATGCCATTTTGCCCTCACTAGTAGTGTGTATTTGTAGGCCTTCTTCCTGATAGCCTCTGTAGATCTGGATTTTTACTGAAAAAATTATTGCCCTTTTTCCTAATTAAAAATGCCATTTCATTGTTTAAAATTGTGGTTAATTGAATGTAGTGAAGTTGAACGTTTTTCATATTGTGCCTATCCATTTATATTTCTTGTTTTGTAAACTATTCGTGGTTTTAATCTAGTTTTCTAATGAAGTGTTTGTATCTTATTGATTTATAATAGCTCTCTTTCTGTTAGTCTATAGTACATTTTTCAAATGTATTTTCCTTACATTGCTTTTTCACTTTGTTTTGTTTATCATGGTTTTTGGAACCCGAATGAAGGTTTAAATGTTCTGCAGTGACGTGTATCGTTTTTTTCCTTTGCTGTTTTATTTTAATGTCTTCATACTTTAAAAGTCGGTTCCCACCCAGATACCTCATCATAGTGTCTTCTGATTGTCTAATGGCTCCATTTCTGTTCTACTTTCATTAGTAAATGCATGATTCACCTTAATATTGGACAGGAGGAAAAGATGTAACTTATTTCTGGTAAAGAGTAACCGGTGTTGGTACCTTTGTTTGTTGCACATTCTTTTCTTCCCTAGGCTTGGCACCCCATCCTCTATCAAATGGTTACGTATAGATACAGCCATCTCTTCCTGGCCTTTCTCTGTCCATTGGCCCAAAGAGCCTTACATCAGTGTGCTCCAAACTATCAGAGTTCCTTTCATTATTTATTTTAAAGAAGTGTTTTCTTTTTTAAAATTATATTTTATTGATTTTTTACAGAGAGGAAGGGAGAGGGATAGAGAGTTAAGAAACATCAATGAGCCGAAACTGGTTTGGCTCAGTGGATAGAGCGTCGGCCTGCAGACTGAAAGGTCCCAGGTTCGATTCTGGTCAAGGGCATGCACCTTGGTTGCGGGCACATCCCTAGTAGGAGGTGTGCAGGAGGCAGCTGATTGATGTTTCTCTCTCATCAATGTTTCTAACGCTCTATCCCTCTCCCTTCCTCTCTGTAAAAAATCAATAAAATATATTTTTAAAAAAAGAAAAAAAAAAAAAGGAAACATCGATGAGAGAGAAACATGGATCAGCTGCCTACTGCACGCCTCCTACTGGGGATGTGCCCACAACCAAGGTACATGCCCTTGACCGGAATCGAACCTGGGACCTTTCAGTCCGCAGGCTGATGCTCTATCCACTGACCCAAACCGGTTAGGGCAAAGTTTTTCTTTTTAAGTAAGTTTAGCCCAAGGGTGCAAGATCACTAATGTTTTCATTTAATGTAGTAGCAACATCAATATGTTGTTAGTATGTGCAATTAATCACCTATGTATAAAAAACAATAGGAAAAGTTTGTCAAATAAAAGGGTAATAGTTCATTTGAGAACATGATACTGCTGCTAATTGGTATGTCTATGTGCATGATCTATGGAATGGAGATTTCAGATTCTGGCCCCAGCTCTGCCCCTGACTTGCTATATAAACTTGATCAAGCTAATTTAACTTTCAGTGTTGAAATTTTAAAAATTGGGATATTTATAGTGCTTACCTCATATAATTATGAAGATTAAGTAAGTAATTTGCATTACTGGTAAATGCCATGCTTGGCCCACCATGTTTTGTTAATCTACTTTTCAATTTTTTTATTGTGATAAAATACATAGAACCTAAAATTTACCATCTTAACTCTTTTTAAGTGTACAGTTCAGTAGTGTTAAGCACATTGACATTGTTGTGCAATCTCTTCAGAACTTTTTTATCTTGCAAAACTGACTCTATCCATTAAACAACTCCTCTTCTCCCTTCCCCACCCCTGGCAACTACCCTTCTACTTTCTGTCTCTTTGAGCTGGACTATACCAGGTACTTAGTATAAGTGGGATCATGCAGTCTTTTTGTTACTGATTTGTTTTACTTACTAGTATAATGTCCTCATGGCTCATGTAGCATTTGTCAGAATTTCCTCCCTGAAATTATAGTCCATAAAGGCTAAATTACAGCCCATATATACAATGTTTTGTTTCTCTATTCTTCTGTCAATGAATGCCTGGCTTGTTTCTACCTTTGGCTATTGTGAATAATGCTGCTACTAAAATAGCTCTTCAAGTCACCGCTTTCAATTCTCTTTCATGTATACCCAGAAATAAAATTGGTGGATCACATGATAATCCTATTTTTAATTTATTGGGGGGGGGGGTGTAATCACATTATTTTCCATAGCTATAGTAGTATATTCTTAATCCTCATGTCCATTAAGACCAAGGGTCCTGATTTATGCATGGCTGATAGTAGGATTCAGACAAATTCTGAATCCCAAAGACTGTGCTGGTTAATTGTATAGGTCACACACAGACATGCACACACACACACACACACACACACACACACATCAAACAGCTCTTCCTTTTCAATCTCCTTTTAACTTAACTGCTAAACTGGCCTAACCAGGGAGAATATAAGGACTGTAGTGATAATATTTACATAGTGCATGGGGGATAGCCATTTATTTATATGTTCAACAGTTTCTTGAATACCTGGTATGTATCTCGCATTGTTATAGATAATGGGGATACAGAAGTGAAAAAGAGAGACAAAATGTTTACCTTCAGGGAGCTTACATCCTGCCAGGAAAAAGAGATAATATACAGGGAAAGGATTAAATGGACAAGATACCAGTAATTTTGGAGTGTGATAAGTGACAGATTTATCAGTGGGGTAAGAGGACAGACAGCATTGCTGGGGCAGGCGAGGAAGCAACCTTAGACGGGTGGTCAGGGAAGGTCTCCGTAGGGGACACTGTGGTTGACTCCCCAGCAGTGTCCCATCTAAGCCAATGAGACCCTTGCATTGCCTGGTCCCTATGATATGGGACAGCGAGTCTGCGAATGGCCTGGTTGGCCCAATGAGACTAAAGGGAAGGCCGTGGGTACCATGGTTGGGAAGAAATGGCTTCTCTCTCTGCTGGACTTCAGCCATGGCTCAAGCTGCCTGGACTCTGCATCCTGCTCCTACATGGGACTCAGCTAAGAAGTCGATTGTTCTTGATGCTCTAGACTGCAGTGGTTCTCAACCTTCCTAATGCCGCGACCCTTTAATACGGTTCCTCATGTTGTGGTGACCCCCACCCATAAAATTATTTTCGTTGCTACTTCGTAACTGTAATTTTGCTACTGTTAATGAATCGTAATGTAAATATCTGTGTTTTCCGATGGTCTTAGGCGACCCTGCTAGCGGTTCTCAACCTGTGGGTCGCGAGGAATGTACAGTTTTCATTTATCCTCACTCAAGTGAGAATCGGTGGGAAGCCAAAGAGGCACTTCCCAGATTGTCTTGTGACCAGGTTCCTGGTACAGAACAGGTTCCTTCCGACCAGATGACCGCTCGTGATGTTCGGCAGGGGGAGTAAGGGGAGGCCGAGTTGTAGCCACCTTGGTTGTTTCTGTTTGAGTGTGGCTGAGGAAACACCGGGATTCCCTGCAGTTAGGATTCTCTGTCCATCCTCCAGCTTCCTGAGCTCTGACTGCAGCTGTAAAAACACCTTCTTCACTTTTCTGCATATCCAGGAGCAGCTGGATGGTGGCAGGTCCTCAGGTTCATTATGGCTCTGAGGTGGTTCCCTGTAACTTCCCTGTGGTTAGAGGGATATCGTTCTGGGAATTTTTGCTGGAGACCAACCTACAGATTGTTTCTCCAGCCCTTCCAAAGATCTTTACGCGGTAGCACCAACTTCCTACGTTAAATCCCTCCTGCTTTAAATATGGAGAGTGGGTTCTGATTCTTGTACTTGAACCCAACAGGTACACGGATGCCTCAGTAAAGCAAAGAGAAAGAGCTAACCCCATACTAGATGACTCCATTGACCCACTTTATCATACTCTATTATGTGAGATAGTCATTTCCCTTGTTGTTCAAGCTAGTTCCTGTTGGGATTTTCTGATTCTTGAAACCGAAAGTAAATTTTGGAGATGAGAGGGAGAAAACCTGGAAAGATCTTGGGGAATGTTGTTTCGGGCACAGACTTGGGTGACATTTAATTTGAGATGTCCCTTAGATGCCCAGGTGGAGATGCCCGGAGGTTTGGGGCTGTAGGTGTCTAAACCTGAACCGAAAGTCTGGGTCTGTAGATCCAAAGCTGTGGTAGGTCAAGATCTCGGCTAGAGGTAGAGAAAAGATAGGGACCACTTATTCCTTTCTGTTCTGTGTAGTTTGACAGTTTTTCTGCCTCTTTGTAAATCAATGTTCTTTTCTTTTTATACAAAAGCACAGAATTTTTAAAAATTTAAAAGATAAATATTTATGGAACTTCATATATGTTTTATTTGTGCAAAATGTAATATGAATGCAAGTTACTTCCCGGTTGCCCTTTAAAGAAACTATAGTCCAAAAGAGGCAGTTACCCCCACGGCTGGAGGGCAACTCACCCGCCGGGCATCATCTCTCTGGGGGCTCAGTGGGAGTCTGGTGCACACGCACATTTTTGGCGGATGTCACCGCCAGCCTTTATGACTGCACTTCCATTGCACCCTCCGTTAAAGAGCAGGTGTCTTCTTATCAGAGGGCCATTTTTCACTTTACTTTCTTTGCATCTGTTTACTCTAGGTTGAAGCCAGGTCTTTAACATGCACTTCCTAGTACATGCATTAGTAAGGGAACTCTTCCAAAACTGATCTAAATTCTGAACACAGACTATTCCAAAGACTGGAAAAATCAATATGCAGTGCATTCTTTGGTAGGGGAACAGTTTGTACTTTTTTTTCTCTGGGCACAGCAGACAGCTCTTTATGGAAACTGGCGTGTAGTGTGGCTCGCCTCTGACATCTGGATGTGCGCCTTCCTTCCGGCTCCCATTTCCGGAGCTGCATTCTGGACTCTCCCAGGCCTTGGTGGCTGCCCTGTGGGGCAGGCAGAGTAGGGAAAGAAGCTTAGCAGGAATTAGGGAGGGTATGTTGTGATGTATACAGAACAGAAGATTTTGGTTAAATAAATACATTTAGACATGAAACATTCAGCAAATCTGAAAGCCAGTCAAATCTTTTTCCTAAACTGGAAGGAAATTTTGAGTGATTTTTATGCCAAGCTTCCTTCCTTAACCAGGTGATTGTGACCAGGTCTCAACCTCAGTGGTTTTTGAAATTAAGAAATGAATAACAGAAATAAAATACCTATAAAATACGTAAGATAAGATGCTTGCTATCTTAGATCATTGATTTCAAACATCCTTATGAAGTAGTATTGGTATTTGTATTTTACAGAGAAAGAAGCTGAGACACAGAGATTAAGTGACTTATCCAAGAACACACAGCTAGCAAAAGGCAGAAGCAGGATTTGAACTCAAGTCAGCTTGGCTCTGAAGCCCACCTATTTTGCATCACTAAAGCACTAATGATAGTACCTATCTAGTGACCTTGGATTCTTTTAGGAGAGCCTTTCGTCCTGATGGAAAAGTAACATAAATGTTATAAACCAGAAGAGACCGTAGTGATTATTTAGTACAGCTTCGTCTTCTAGGGAAGAAGATAAATCATGAGTTGGGAGATCACGACTCTGCCTCTCTTCCCCCTTAGAGATCCACATGTTTGCATATTACATGCTTCGAACAGTTCTGAGACGTTTTATGATTTTCCAAATCTATTTGACCACAGACCAGTATCATCATTTTATGGGGGAGCCCAACCTCCTCAAATCCTATGTCAGGGCCCTGAGAACAGAAAGGTCAAGAAGGCTGCCTTGCCATACAAGTTCTGTTTCTCATACGCCGTAACATCGGACCAATTTGGTCTGTTTGAGCTTGTGAATCATTGAGTATATGATCAAAGCCCCTAAAAGAAAAGTCCTCTAACACTCCCAGCTAGTTGTTCAGAAAGCAGCTATGGAAACAATCTGCTTAAAATAGCGCTAAGGACAATTATGACCTTATTTAAAGAAAGGGGCGAGGGTGTGTGTGTGTGCTGTCTGAGTGTCCTTGGTTTACTTCCGGCCGCTGCTGTGGGTTAGCAGCCGAGTGAGAGGAGGGCCGTCCTGTGAAGAGCATCACCTGCAGAAAGGCCAGCCTTAGCGAGCGCAGCAGGCCAGCTGGCGGGCCAGGCCCTGGAGCTCCACCTCCAGGGTTCTCCTCGCTAATCTCTGGGACGTAGGGCACTCATTTCCACGCAAGCCATTTCTGCAGCGTTTAAGAAAACCATTAGCTGCTTGCTTCTGTTTTTCTCATAATATATACACAGCCCCTTCTCTGTTCTGCTTTGCCAGACCTGCTGGGACTTGGAGGTTTGGGGAACAGGAACCTTAAGGGTTGTAGTCCTTTCTGTTCTTTGGCCCAGGAAATATCTCTGTTTACGCTATTTTATTTTCTCTTTAAGACAAAGCCAGAGATGGATTTGTTTTCTGCATTCTCTAAGACTCATTTAGACAGTCAAAATGGGGAATTATTTCACTTTGGAAATTGTTTTATGGAGCTCACTACCCTCTGAGATGCACAAAGTGACAGGAACAGATCAAGTGCAGACAGTGGACACAGTCCTGTGGGAGTGACATGAACTGAAGAGGTAATATTTCCTCCCGGCTCTCCTGCTGAACGGGGGAAGCCGGGCCGTTTTAAGGTATGCCGTGGCGGAGAGGAAAGGTCCTGTCTGAGGTAGCATTTCTGTTTGTCATTTCACTCTCCTCCTCCCCCTCCTCTGCCTGTTCTGCTGCATCTGCATAGAATTAACAGCGTGCAAGGCCCTGCGCTCCCAAGCTCTCTGCCCGCGCTGTGCAGACCAGCTCGGGTTTTCTGGAGTAAGAGGGAGGATTCTGGAATGAGAGGGAGGATCACTAAGCTGAACCCAGAGAACATAAACAGCTGAGAATGAAATTTAGGAAGTAAAAGGAACCAACAGGTTTGAGGGCCAAGAAAGGAGAATGGCAACATTTGGCCAGATCAGGTGGCCCGGAGCCCCTGTGCTGCAGGCCTGATGGGGAGACGGAGGATCTGGCCAGTAGGGGGTCAACACAACAAGAGCTCCAGCGAAATAGATCCTGGGGGGACAGGCAGACAATCACAACAAAACCAATGCCTGAGAAACATGGACCCCAGAGCTATGTAACTGACCTTTGGGCTTAACCAACGTTGGAGGTAACTGTGAACTATTGTAAGCAGCCCTCAGATGGAACCTGAAACTGTCTAAACCCCTGGTCTGTCCAGTCCAGCGATTTCCAACCTGCATGCCACAAGAACTTTTTAAACGTGCAATACCTGACTCTGTGGTCAGGGGCACTGGCCTCTTTTGCCTTAGATCGTCAAATGAAAAAAATGACAACAGCCAACAACAACAGCAGTCCAGGGTGAATGAATCAAAACTGAACCTTTTTTTTTTTTTTTTTTTTGGCAGATTGGCACAAATGTATTTTTTGGTGTGGCACAGAATTTTAGTAATTTGCTTATGTGCCATGAGATGAAAAAGGTTGACAAGGTCTGGTCTAGTGAATTCAGAGGGACTCCCCCAAACAACCCAAATAAAAACATAATGCTTTATTTATTACAGAAACAACCCCAAAGTCGAATCCCTGAATTAGTTTTAAACCAAGTTTCCTGGCATGGTACATATGGTCAAAGTCTAGCAAAGCCATAAAACTGATTAAGGTTAAATTGAACAATCTGTCAAAGTAATCAAACTAGTGTATATGTGAGGATGAAACCTTAGAGAAATATTTAAAGGGCTTTAGGCCACTTTTCTTTTTCTTTTTTTTCTTCTTTTTTTAGAGACAGAGGGGAGGGAGAGAGAGAGACAGAGGAGAGAGAAACCATCGATATGGGAGAGGCACAGC
Source organism: Cnephaeus nilssonii (assembly GCF_951640355.1). Taxonomy (NCBI): domain Eukaryota; kingdom Metazoa; phylum Chordata; class Mammalia; order Chiroptera; family Vespertilionidae; genus Cnephaeus; species Cnephaeus nilssonii. Next base: position 47,245,170 of record NC_137088.1, on the reverse strand, counting down.
AATTGGTTTCCTCCCATACACACTCCGACCTGGGGTGGAAATCAAACTTGCAACCCAGGCACATGCCCTGGACTGGAAATCAAACCTGAGACCCTCCAGTGCAGCGGTCGCCAACCTTTCCGACCTCACGGAACACTGTTGGCGACCGCTGCCAGTGCACAGGCCAACACTCTAACCGCTGAACCACACTGGCCAGGACTAGGCCACTCTTAATGCCCTTTCAAAACTTCTTCACAATAGTGTGTGTGTGTGTCTTTTAATTAAATGATTGGATTTGATGCATTTAGTTAAATAGATATTGCTTTTCAACGCAAACTTAGAATGTTAACACCGAGGAAAATCTTTCTGGTATGTCTGAAAGATCTTATTGAAAACCATCAGCAGGTATAAAGTAGTAACATCTACTTTAATCTCCTTCTTGGTAGGTTATTCTGATAGGAGTATGAATTGTATATCTGTATTTTTATCTATAAGCAAACCTATCTGTAATAAGTCAGTTTACCGTGAGGTTCTATCTGTTATATGACCTGGGTGTGTAAATTGATTCAACCACCACAACAGAATCCTCTGAGAGAAAAAATAAAAAGTATTAAGACCTTTAAAGGTCAATTTTGTTTAATCAAATAAGCAAGCTTTTCCCTAGATTTATAAATATTGCCCATGTTTATTTTCAAATGCTTGTAAGATATTAGTTTTAAAAAATTTATTCACCTGTCATAAACCCACTATGAATTACCATTCATCTTTCTTAGATATTTAGACATAAATATAGGAGAGGCCTACATTCCAAAACTGTTTCACTTCCTTATTAAAGAGCATTTTCACAAGAAAGTTTCACATTTCCAAAGGGTGCGAAATTAAAAACGATAAAACATCATTTTATTTGGTTTAGCTACAAGGAGGCACTGAGTGCGTGGTTGGGGCTGGATACTGTCTGGGGGTCTGTAGTGCCCAGGGCTGGATGTCCTGCCCGCGTCAGCACTGTGTTACGTTCCCTCCTGGAGTGAGAGGCCTATGGGGCAGGCACCACATGCACCTCTGAATGAATGGGCTGTGTTGCTGGTTCTTGTCTCTTCCCAGTAGCACCAGTGTGCTTGGTGGGCACCTGAGACTCTGTTGGCTTGAATTAGAGTTCTTTTCTTCAAAAACGCAGCCCTTACTATTAATCTTACCACCTCTTTTCTTTTTCAACACTGTTGACAGTTTCTAGGTGATAATAACATACTTCAAGATGGGCTTTCAACTAAAAAATCCACATTGAACTTATGATAAATGTGGAGTTGAAAGTGTGGGTGTGAAAGCTGCATCTCACATTCCTGTCTTGCTCACATCTTTAATTACACATGGCAGGGCAGAGGAGTAGCTCAGAGTAAGGCTCAGTAAGAGACGTTTCTTTATCGGTATCATTAGCCGAGTAGAAAGCACAGCTTTAGAGTCTCATTCTTTTGTGTTTAACTCTGATCACTATGGCAGGCAGAGAAGGTCAATGGGGTCTGGTCCTCTATGTTTAAAATAGAACTCCCAGCAAACTAGAGAAGCCACAAATATCTCAATCCCAAGAAATCAGAATGTTCCACTGTTTGTGATTTACCAAGCGTTTGTTCCATATTGGGACCAAGCACAAAAGCTACATTACTATATTTTAGATTATTGAGAGATTGTGTATGTGCATTTATTTCCAAGTACTATAGAGTAGCAGTGAAATCTTAGCATTGAGATCAGTCTTAACGTAAGATAGGCAGCCTATATCTAAACCAATGTTAACTGTGTACCTAAAAAAAGAAGGTTCTTTGTTATGTATTAAGCCTTTTCCTGGAGAATCCTCTACTCAAACAATAATCTCATCCTTGGTTGGTACAGGGAAAATAGAATAGCTGGTCTTAATTAGAAACTGCGGTGCATTACTGTACTGCAAGTGTGAAGTATGGGGAGCAGTCACCCAGCCAGATGTTGAAGCACACAAATTAAGCTTAATTGAGCTTTTTTGGCATTGTTGGATTTTAATTTTATTTTAAACACGCTAAGACAGTAAGAGCTTCAAGAGAGGAATTAAACAACCCTCTTTGATCTTGGATTTAGCTGACTAAATAAAGCTGGGGGAGTTGAAAGAAATATCACCTTCCTTTCCAAAAAGGAGGTTCTGTTTCCCTGACAACTGAATTTAGTGGATTCTTGGTGACTTAAGTGGCTACATTTGAACTCAGTTTTGGTGAGGTTGCTGGTTTCTCTGGTTTTCATTATGGGTAACTAAATAAACTGTGAGCTGGCTTAAGGGGAAGTCTGCAAAGGTCTCAGTTTCTCTTTCTGATCTCACTTTCTCAAGGATCATTAGTTGAATTTTGCTTTCTTTCAGTGTTATTTTTATAAACAATGAAGTCATGTTCAGTTATGAGCACTGAAGTTTTCATCCTTAGTTTTTTCCTGATTGTTCTTTTAGTACCACTATGGACTACATTGTACTTCTCACTGATAAAGATATCAATGATAAAGATCTCTCTTCCTCTCCTTCTCTCTTTTTCTTCCTCTCCCCTTCTCTCCCTCCCTGCATCCTTCTCCCCCCCTCCCCCGCTCTCTTTCTCTTTTGTATAAGCCAATTGATTGTTGTAAAACATATGGTTCAACTCATGCTCGCTTCAAGACTTTTACATTGTGTGTTCAAGTCAGTCTTTATATATATTGGTGATATGAAGTCATTTATACTTATTTGGAATGATTAAGGTCATTTCAAAGGGAGTACAACCAAGGCACTGAATGAGGACATTGAACACCAAATAGATTTGTTTCTATCAAGTAAGTTTCAGCACAGAGTTGGCATTTAATGAACACTGGTTAGTTGATGATGGGGTGGTGAAGTGCCTTCCTCAAGGCTACATAGCCACCCGATGGTGAAAACTAAATGCAAAGTTCCCTTTTGTGTCTCATTATTTGGTCTAGTCCGTGGCATGCTGGTTTGGTGGCACTCTTTTTCAATGTGAGTTCTGATTTCTGTGCTATGGCGTGGTTGGAAAAGAGCCTACCCTTCTCGCTCCCTGCCAGACCATTTAGGGATCAAGGGATGCAAATTTGAAACAGGAAGGTGAGCACATATCTGATAAAAGGCCCATTATGCATAGGATTTGCTTTCTCTCTGCCTCTGGAGTATCTGCAGGGAAGGGAACCAGATAGGCCTTCTAACTCAGAAAATGATCTGCTTTCAGAAATGATAGTACTGTGCTCATGCAAGATATCATTAAGATTGGCTGTAACATGATAGTCAAGTAAAGCACAAAGGAAACTGTTTGGGGGGGCAAATATGTACAATGGATTTGTCAAGTTCAAATGCGTCTATCATTAGAGGAACACAGTCAGGAGAGAGCTACCTGGAAAGAAGCATGTACCAAAAAATGTGCTGGATCAAGGTGGGAGGCATGCTATGTGCTACTTTTTTTTTTTTTTAAAGAAGGACCAGTGGGATCATAAGCTTCATAATTTTCATGCTGCAAGGGTGAATAATATTAACTGTTACATGTGCTCATAAAGACAAAGTTTGGAGATGGTTTGACTTTTGGAGAGCGCTTTCTCAAATGCATGGCATGGATGATCAGTTAAATGTATCCTTGACTATAATTGTGATTTTATCAAACACAGGACTCGTGTACTTTGGTAAGCAAGTGTGGTAGGTATGTTCTTTTTCTTTACTTAAAAAAAAATAGCTTGCACATCCTTTCCATTTTATTCCCCCCTTGAATTCTGTAATGATTTTAGTGATAATGGTCTTTATGAACCTAAGAACAGAAAAGAAATGAAGCTCTACAGAAGGAGAGTCATTGACGTGGGTGAACTTTATTGTTAAGAGATGCTTTGTTGCACATAAAGATAAAGGATTTTTTGAAAGTTCTTGTTCATTTGGCATTAATTTTCCAAAATAGCTTAATGAGCATGTCAGGTGGAAGGAGTGGCAGGGACCAAGATAATGGAAGACCCTGAAATATGATGACATGCGGGTTCATTTGTTTATTCATTCCACAGTTATTGTTTGAGTATACGTGGTGTATTCCAGAACAATAAGCAATGCAATGCCAGACAATACTAACAAGCTGTATATCCTCACGGAACTTACATTTCAGTAAGGAAAGCTGAATATAAATAAAGGAATACATGCAAAAATACATACATAAATACATAATTTCAGAGTGTGCAACAAATCCCAGGCAGGGAAACAATCATACTATGATAGAAAAGAGCAGGAGGGGAGTGAGGGAAGGTGGAAGTACTTAGGGAAAGGTAGTCAGGGAGGATGTTCTGCAGAGCTGACGCTTAGCCAAGATTCTGAAGGAAGACAGGATCCAGCTGTGAACACGTGAGAGAAGAGAGCTCCAGGCCTATGGAACACCGAGTGCTCAGATTCCAGAGGAGGCCAGCGAGCCAGAGCCAGGGAGGTGTGAGGGAGAGTGGCCTGAGGTGGACAAGGCCATCTGGACAGGTGTCACCTCACAGAGGCCTGCATCACTAGCTTGCTTATTCTCAGAAGGTGGGCCTTCCCTGATTGACGTTCATATAGGGCCACTCTGGTTGCTGTGTGGGAAAAGGATGCGTGGGGCAAGAGGGGAGACTGGGAGGCCAATTAGTAGAGTATTAAACTCCTTAGGGAAGAGGTGATAGTGGTCTGAACTGGGGTAGTGGAATTGGACGTGGGAAAAAGTGAAGAGTTTCAGACTATATTTTGGAAGTAGAACCAACAGAAATGTGAACTAGTGTATATTCGTGACCTGTAAATCAGTATCTTAGCCATACATTTTTTTTATATGTAACTCCTCTTTTATCCAGTGGAAAAGTGGTGAAACAAGGACATACCAGACTTTGTTTTAATTCTGTGTGACTCAAATGGTTGATGGTGTTATACTAACATGGTTGATGGTGTTATACTAACATGACTTACCTTTTAGTTTTAGGGCTAATAATAGAAGTCCTGACTTTACCATAAGTAAGCATGAATGAGCTCACTTCAGAGTTCAGCTAACCTTTGTCCTTTTGGTTACCCTTTACTCCAACATAGAACAATCCTAGTGATTTGATGTTTGATGGAAGAGTAGAGTGGGGACTCCCTGAATGATGGGGCTTAAACTATTCAAGGTCAATGTGTTAAGGCAGCCAGGCTTCCCTGCAGAGGCCTAGAGGTGGAAAAAACTTCGGATTAAATAAAAACAGTTCTTATAAATAACATAATTCTGGATTTGTCCAAATGCCAAAAGCAAATGCTTATTTTTGCACCTTGGTACCAATGAAGAATTTAATGGTTTCAAACAATCTCAGAGTTTTATGAAAGCACTTCTTGGCTGGAGAAGGTTTTCAATCCTGCCCTGAGCTTGGTGAGAACAGATTGAAACCTTTACTGCTAGAAACCTGGACTCTTGACAGTTGTTTGAGCAGTGACCTTCAGCAAACACTAGCAACCATTAGTGGAGGCTTGTGGTGTGTGAAGCATTGTGGGAGATGCCCATTCATGAAAGAAAACCTTGATATCTGCTGTGTCTCATGCAGTGTGATTGCTCTGTGGGTAGATCAGCCAGAGTTCGTTCTTCTGATGAGCTTACACTTTAGTTGGTGAGATGAGATAAGAATACAGATATGTCAGGTGAGGCTGATGAGATAATTACCAGAGAAGAGCCGAGTGTGCAGAGGAGGAACAGGTTGCGCCCCACTGAGGCCATCAGAGAGGGCTCCACGGAGGAACAGTGACATAAAATGCCAGGACCATAGAGTTGGAAGGACCACTAGGTACCTAGAGGGGTGTGGACTAACAGCTGCTCTCAAGTCTTACTCGTTTGGTCTGGATGCTGGAGGAGTGACCTTGGGCATGGTCCTTTATTTTCCTGGGCCTCACCTATAAAATAAGGATTATTTCCTGGCCAGTGTAGCTCAGTAGTTGAGCACTGACCCATGAACAGGGAGGTCACAGTTTGATTCCTGGTCAGGGCACATGCCAGGTTGTGGGCTTGATCCCCAGTGGAGGGCGTACAGGAGGCAGCCTATCGATGTTTCTCATCATTGATGTTTCTGTCTCTCCCTTTCCCTTCCTGTCTCTGAAATCAACAAAAATATTTTTAAAAAATAAGATAAAATGAGGATTATGTACCTCCTGAGGTGGTTGAGAGAATAACATATGGCCTATACCTTGTACTATTCCTGGCACCTAATTAGCTATTATTTTTATTGTTTTAGCCCAACCATTATCTAATATAGTCTTAACATATAGTTGTCTTACCTACCTCCTTGAACACCTTCGGATAGGGACTCTCCTTCTCCTAGGTCACCCCATTCCATTTGTGAATTATCTCAAATGTCAAAAAGTCCTTAATTGGTGGGTGAATAAATTATCAAGAGGAGGGGAAGGGAAGGGAGAGTCTTTCAGTGAGCAAAGACTAGAAGTGAGTGTGGGTGTGTTCCAGCAATAGCATGTGATCCGACTTGGCTGGCGTCCTGGGCTTGGGGGCACGTGGAGGAGGTGAGAGCAGATGCAGGGATCCTGGAGCAGCACCCTCTGCCCCTGTCCCTGCCCCTGCCCCAGCCTGAGCGTGCCATGGTCTGGGGCCTCTCCCTTTCACTCCGCACACATGCTGTGAAACATCCCCTCTGTGTCTAGACAACACTTCATTTCTTTGAATCATGTATCCGCTTCAGTTTGAACTGGGTAAAAGGGAGGGAAACACACACAAAACAAGACAGAAACCAGCCACTGGAATGTCTGTGAGCAAGGAAGATACACAGAAGCAGGCTGATGCACCGTTGACTCAGGTGTGTACTAGTATGTAAGCCTGGTGTTTCTAGGGCTGACTCCCCTCTTCTTGAAGCCGCTGATGGGGTGCGGGGGGGAGGGGGGTGTGGGGCATGGAAGAATGGAGAGCCCAGGGTGGGAAACATCCCTGGGATCTAATGCTTTCCGCTCCTGGAAAGGACAAAGTCAGTGACCTTTGGCGGGCCTGGCTCTCCCATGTTGAAACAAGGTGGTTGCATCAGATTGGGCCAGCTTGAATCTTTTGCGGAGCTAACGGGCTGTGGTTTTTGCCTTTCTCAACCTGGGAGAGATTTGATTTATCTGATTCTTCAACATGTGTACGTGGCCGATTATCTAGAAAAACATCTGTATTGAAATAGCTGAGAACTGAATTTAGTCCTTGCAGCCAGCTCTCCCATAGGTGCTCGGCCTCCTGGCAAACAAATTGCCTTTCTGCCCAGCAAGGCTCATTTGTGCTGCTGCAGTTTCCTAACCGGAGAGGAGGGCTATGCATGGGAAATAATTTCTGGGGTTTTGTTCCCCGTTTGCTTAGTGCAGTGTTATATTTAGCCACTTTTTAAGCTCTCCAATTTTCTTTGAAATGCATATGGGAGGGAAATAAGGAAAGCAACTGGAAAACAATAGAAAAGGCATTTAGAACAAATAGAGGAAGGCTTGGTGAAACCTACAAATGTTTGGGAAATACTTTTAAGACTTTCTACAAAGCCTTAAACTGTCTCTCATTTGATGTTCTACAAAGCACCACCTGTCTCTCATTTGATGTTCAAGTGGTGTGCATGTACTGCTTCAGAGTTATTAAGAACTATAGAATTTGGCCTCCAAGTGAATAAAGGTATAAAATGCATCATCGCCGCCTCTTGACTGTCAGGGACCCTGCTCCCGACCTTTTTGAAGAAAAGGCGTTATTAGGCTTTTTACTTCCTACTTCACAATCGCCCAGCTAAGCTAATGATGCCAGGGTGGTGCTGTGAGCATCGGAGGCACTCCTCTGCATGAAAGCCACTGCCCCTTGATTATGGAAAATCAGATATTAAAAACATGGCCTGCCTCCAACCCAGATCAAATCTCTGGGGCTGAATCCTGAAATTTAAACCCATTCAGAGCTATTCTTTAATGCTCATAATCATTTGCAAAACTTAAGCCACTGCAGTGTTTCCTTCCTGGGTGTCATCTTTCTCTTTCTCTTCCTCGCCTGGAAAGTATGGCTCAGCCGATGGCACCTGGCTTGCTGCCCCCTTTGCTGGATGACATGCATCCTCCAAGTGAGGAATCACCGGCAGGGAAATGCGATGTGGCTCTGGCATCCGTTTCCTTTCACAGGTGTCTGATTACATTTTGACAGGTGTCTGACACAAGACACTGTCAGAGCCGGGATTTAACCTTGGAATGCCACCTTCGATTAGGGCATCTCTGGGTGGGAAACAGTGAAATGGATCCGAGTGCTTGATGCCTGGATATTGTTGCACTGAATTGCGTTTCGGTACCAGATGCACAGCCCGTGTGGCATTTTCGTACGAGCTGCAGAAGCAGGTGCTGGCGCTGCTCTGTCACTGAGCTGGGGTTTGAGGAGCTGCTCTCGAGAGGTTGGAGGAAGCAGAGCTGTCACCCTGAAACTGTCCCAGCCCAGGCAGACCTGCTCTTGTTTGGGTACCTTCACACTTAATGGGGTTTTAATTTATTATAAATGTCAAGATTGCTAAAAGCAATGAAACTCTCCAAATATGAGACATAACAAAATAAATGACTGAGAACTTGAGGTGAGGAAAAGGTTAGTGGGTGCACTGCCTTAGAAACTGTGCCCAAGACAAGTTCAGATATCTGGGGACACTGTATTCTGTTTCCCCTACTCAATGTTTTTGTTTATTTTGGTTTTCTGATTTTTTTTTTCTGAGAGCACATATATTCAACTCTGCATAGCAAGAAAGGTATGATTCTCACACCTCATATACACACCATTTACACAAATGAGAAGAACTCCTTTGTTCTCATGGTAGATGGAACTGGGCAGATTAAAAATAGAAGAAGAAACAAATTTGAAACAGTGATGCCTTTAATAGGCAGAATACAGAATATCCTCATATCCCAAAATTGTCCATGTCCTAATCTCTGGAAACTGGAAATAAATTTTCTTAGAGGCAGTGGGAAGTCAGGTTGCAGATGGAATTGAGTGGCTGAAGAAGCTGACTTTAAAATAGGGACATTATCCTGGGTTATCCCCACGAACCTGCTGTAATCACAGGAATCCCAAACATGGAAAAGGGAGTGGAAGAGGAGGTCAGAGTGACGTCACGCAGAAAGGACTTGAGCTATTACTGCCTCTGAAGACAGGCAGCTCCGGAGGCTAGAAAAGAAGCCTCCGGAAAGGAATTGAGCTCTGCCCACACCCTCACTCTAACCCAGGGGAACCCATGTACTGGTAGACTTCCAACCTACAGAACAGTAGCCTGACCAGTTCGCATTGTTGAAAGAGCCGCAATGTGTGGTCATTTTACACGACAGTCATCGGAAACTAATACTGTGCCTCAAAAGTGAGGAAGTATTTTCCTCGTTTTCTTCCCCAGGTTCATGATACCTGGTCATAAAGCAGAGCCTTCTTCCATTTGGAGTTTTTCCTTCTCTGGGACAGAGAGATCTTTGGCACCAAGCTGGTTCTGGCATTAACCATGTTCAGTTTGAACAGACGAACTATCTGTTTTCTTTTACCTGCCCCCTGAGCTTACATGAAGAAATTAGTTATAATCAGCTGTTAAGACCCTTATCGTTAATATTTTTTAACTTATAGGGTTCTTTGCCCACAGTGACTCTGTTGTCATTATTTTTATCACTTGTTGTTCCGTCCAGCTCAGACATCTTAGCCCATCTTGCTAGACTAGTGAGGAGTTTGCCCATATTTTCTTCTGCTTTTACTTTCATCCACTAGTTAATCGTTCCTGGTGGTCTCTTGTAGCCTTTGTTCTTCCTCTCCTCACTCTTCAGCTGAGAAGTACTGTATGTATGGAATAAAGAGAGGCAAGCCTGGATTGAATCAGCCAAGAAATGCTACCATGTTTCATATGGTTTTTAAAGCTGTGCCTGAATTTAGAAATTGTGTGTAGCACAAACAAACAAAAACGTGGGTTGGAAATATTGTTCATCATCCCGAAAGCACTGCATGGACACAACACTGCTTTCCTGGGTCTTGCGTGTCTGGGCTGCCCTCTGTCTTTGGAACAGTCGCTGTTTCCTGAGCTGAGAGCCAAGAGGAAGCTGATTGTCCTGAGGCCACGTGTCATTGAGACTAAAGATCTTTAGGCCACAGAACCTCACATGGCTCCAAGCAGATACAATTGAGTCCCTGTAAAATAATTGTGTTGGGCTTATCAGACAACTATATTGTCTAATCATCATTCAGGTCCATTCATTTAGCAGGTAGAGATTGTGTGTCTGCTACATGCCAGGCATAGCTTCTGAGAAGGCTAGCCGTTATTTGGTTGCAGAGGAGATCACTGCTTTACTGTACTTTAAAATGCCCCGTCTTTCTTATATGACTCAGAAGTAATGGGCCTGTAGGTAATAGTTACTCAAGGGCAGGCACCTGATGCCTAGTAGCCGATGGGCGGAACCATAGCACTAGTATACCCCGGACCAACCCGAGGGGAGGACCCCAGAGGAATATTTTATGGCAGATGACATGAGCCCTTCCGCCTCTCCTCCACTCCTGGCCAACTGTTCTCTATCCAGCAGGCTCTAGGACCTAGTCAGGTATTTTAGGTAACATTTGGCTATAGCTCCAGAAATTTTTTTTTTTACTTTCTTATGGACAAACCAAAGATCCTTTCTTCCTATAAATCTATTCTTGAAGAATATTTCTTACTGTAGTTCAGCCTCCCTACACAGACTTCAGCAGAGTTTAGAAAGAGGGATCTTGTGAGAATGAAAATTCTCCCCTGCCTGATCATTCCTGCTTCATTCAAGTTTGTGAGAGTCAACTCTGTTCTGGCTGAGTTTTGCCTTTGCAAAAGCATCTTTACTAAATGAGCTGTGGAGAGCAGTGCCTTTTTTCAAGGGGAGAACTGTTCACTTCTGTGTCCATGAGCTGGAGCTGAGGGTTTAGTAGTCTTCTGATTGGCAGTCTGAACATTTGGGCTAATGAGTCAATATGGATGAGTATGATGAGCTATTGTTTTGAAATACTATTCATTGTTTCTTACCTATTCCATCTTCCGTTACTCATTGATTTCCTTTGCTTCCCTCTTATTGGATTATACCCTCACCCCAAACTCAGACAGCAGATCTTCTCACAACAGGTCAGCAGGTCATGGGATTCTAAGAAGCAGTAATTCTTGTTTCCTCTGATCTATGTTTTCCCAAAGCCTATGAGGTCTCATTGCTAGCAGGTACACTTTGAGCCCAACCAGAGGAACCCATCAAAGACACTTTCCATCATGTTAGCTCTCAACTCCCCAAGACTTTGCATGTCACTCTCCTGGCAGATAGCAGAGAGAGGGTTGTCATCTTCACTTCATGCTGTTCGAAGAGGTTCCCTTCCCTTCAATTACTCATGGGTGTCAGAAGAAGAAAGAGAACACTGAGGAGGTATTGTGTGTGTGGCACTTCAACGGTGATTACTTTTTCTTTCCATCAATCATGTAAAGAAAATCCTCTGAGCTCAACTGATAATCCCATTTTTCCTTTGAAGAAGAGAGACTGACTTGTCAGATGAGCCACCGAATCAACAGCGTCTTCCTGACTTTTGAACTCATTAGGGCTTATCTAGTACTAGAGGCCCGGTGCACAAATTCGTGCATGGGTGGGGTCCGATCAGGGTCCCGATCAGGCCAGTTGGCCGCTGCAGTGCACATCATAGTGACCGGTCGTCCCGGTTGTTCCAGTCGTTCTGTCCACCCAGTCACTTGGCTTTTATATATATAGATATAGATTATCATGCTATACAAGGTTCTGAAAAGTAATTTCTCCAGTGATGGGTATGAAGGGGGCGATGGCAGTTTTGCAGGAAACAGATCAAAGATGGATTCTTCAGGTTTCCACGCTGGACAATCAAGTAGTCTCATTGGTTTGGCATTTAGTGGAGACTTAAATTTGAGTATAGAATTAAATACTACAAGGTCACTTAGGTCATTGTTGTGTGTGTGGAGGGGGGCAGCCATGGTCATATTCCCCTTTTAATGGATATAATTTGGCTCTAGGTCAAGAAAAAATACTCACTTTTTTCACATTAAAAATTAAATGTTCACATATGTAAATCATTTAGAACAGTGCCTGACACACAGTGCTATATAAATGCTGGCTGCTATCACTGTTGTTGTTGCTATTCCACCTCTTTTGATTCACATATTTTTGTTATTGTCCTGTCATCTATGGGTGGGTAAACCTTTCACCTCTCCTGTAATGGAATGAGACTGATTTCTGTTGTTGTTGCTGAGAGTTGCTGTTATTATTTGGACTTGTGACCCAGATGACCATCTGGCTGACTGGCTGGCTTTCTTTCTTCCATCTTTTCACTCTGCCATCCATTCATTTTGCCACCTGCACATTTATTTATTCAGTATTTATTGAACTTTATCTATGCTGTGGACATATAGCTATGGACCCAGAAAGTCATGGTTTCTTCCTACAATGAGCTCATGGTCTATTAGGGACATAACACAAAAATAATATATTTTTAAAAGGTACTAAGCAGATCAATAAAATTAGTATAAACTCTAGTAAGTGCTCTAAAAAATGTCACAAAATTAACAAAGATTAATACTTGCTTAGACCACTAATCATAGCTTTTTATAAGAAGGCATGCTTGAAGAATATCCAAAGTCACCTTTTGTGGAACCACTTGGAATTAAGTTGCCAGCTGTCATCCATCCCCCACCCAAGGATGGATTTCGTCTCATAGATGATGATCTATGGTGGCCTAGCCATCACACATGGGGCCATTAGTTCTTCTAAGTCTCCAGCATCTTTTTACCTTCAAAAGCCATCTTCACTAAATTGACCTAAAAACATTCCCTTGAAAATTTTACCTTACATTCTCCTCCCTAGTAAATCTGAGTATTTATTTCCTCATTCAACAAATTTTGCTTGAGTACCTACTGTGCACTAGGCACTTTCCTAGATGTGGACCTATAACAGTGAATGGCATGCCTAGTACTAATGATGAGGCAAGTTCATTATTCAATTAAATGTATTTTTTGGACATCTATAGTGAATGTTAAGCTCTTAGTTCTTATATAATTTTGGAAGATGCATTGTCTTTAAACAGAGTAAATAGAAAGGAATTGAGCAGCGTTGCTTTTGTGGAGTTGGGAAGATCCTAATAACTTCCATAAGAGAAGCTCATGCACAGTGTTCATTTATGTAAAGAAAAGTGAGGTGTTTTTTTCTGATTGTGGGAACCAGGGATGCATTTCTGAAGAAGTCAGGACTGAGATGGTTCATAAGTTATAGTTAGGGTTTCCATTACATGGTGATGTGGAATGGCATTTCAAGTGGAGGGGTACAGCACTTTATGCATAACATCATAGGTTCAAGGGAAGGAAGTAACCAGCATTGTCCTGTAATTAGTACTGAGAGCAGAGGTCTGAAATGAAGGTCCCATGACTAGCATTCAAATGTTCTTTCTGCTCTACCAAGTGATCTTTCTAAATGTAAAACTTCTTATTAAGAACCACCTTTAATTGACAACTTACTGTGTCTGAGGCACTTATCTTTCTACCAGCTCTGTGGATCATATAGTATTGCCTATATACAAATGAGGCTACTGAAGTTCAGAGAGGGTAAGTAATTTGTCCAAGGTCACACAGCCTGTGACTGGCAGGTTTCCTACATGAACTGTATTTTCCTAAAGGGCTCAGAAGATGCTTTTAGAAGGACTTTGTAGTGTTTCCAGCTCTGCTCTCCTGTCGTTATGTTCCTGGATTTTAAAGAGTATAGGAGGTTCTGACATGACACCATCTGGCATCCATTTCCACCAAACTGATGGAAAAATGCTGGAAAAACATTCTGAAGGAAAAAGTAACCTTAGGATTTGCTTTGGCTTTGAATCACTGCAAGTAAATGTTGCCTTATGGAAACAAAGCAAAGGATGCCGCAGGGCCGCTGGAAGAAGCTGGAGCTCAAAAATGGTAGAAACTGAGTGAAACCATTTGCCCTTGTCATCTCTGTCTGCAGGTCTGCACTGTCCTTTCTCTCTGAGGGTCTTTGCCTCTGTTTACTCCACGTCAGAGGACAACTGATGGCCTCCATCTTTTGCGTGAGCACCTTGTAAAATCCAGGGCACTGTCTTGTCCCTCTTCTAAATACCAGATGAAGGGATCCTGGCCTCCCTGGGATTGGATGCCCAAACTTACTGTCATTTCACACAATCACAGCTGCAGGGATCCCGTCCCTTTAAAAAGGGTAAGCCACTTCCAGAGGCGATGCTGGGCATAGAAACTCAAAGGTGGTGCCTCTAACATGTGTCGATGTAAGAAGTGTCTAAACCTGTAGAGGATTTTTATGAGTTTATTTAAACCAAACTGATGACAATCGTCAGGAAGCAAAATTTCACTGAACTGATGAAATGCTCTGTAGAATTGGCAGTTTTGAGCTCATTTTATAGATTACAATCAAAGGAGGAGATGTTAAGGGAGTTACATGAAATCCATTGGTGGTAGATTAGAGAGGTGGGAGAAAGTGGAGAAATCTCTGAGGATGGATAAAGAGTTAAATGGAGAGACAGGTATTTTTTTTTTTTTTTACATTGATGGGTACAGGATAGTTAACAATTAACATTTACAGCACATAGAGATAGTATTTGGGCAACTAGCTAACAATGAGGGGCTCTGTGGTCTCCTGCTCTGTCTGGTAGGGATTCTGCCCTGAGGGGTCTATAAAAAGAGATTACTCTAAGAGTCCAAAGTTTTATTATTATAGATTAAAAAAGACAATAGATTCCCTGGCTGGTTTGGCTCAGTGGATAGAGTGTCAGCCTGTGGACTGAAGGGTCACAGGTTAGATTCCTGATCAGGGCACATGCCTGGGTTGCAGGCTCAATCCCCAGTAGGGGGCATGCAGGAGGCAGCCGATCTATGATTCTCTCTCATTTTTTGATGTTCCTATCTCTCTCTTCTACTCCCTGCCTCTCTGAAATCAGTAAAAAAAAAAAAAAAAAAAAAAAAAAAAAAAAAAAAAAATTTTTTAAAGACAATAGACAGACTCAATTAAGGTAAAGATTAAATATTGTCAAGGAAGATACTGGCCTAGGACATGACTATCCGCCATGACTTGCTTGTAGTTGAGAAGTTTTAATTTCAGACCACCGTATGTGGTTACTTTAGGTCTCTGAGTTTGTAAGGCCGCCATACAGGTCTCCCCTGAGCTTGTCAGGCTTAGTATGTGGCTCTTTTTGTCCACACAGGAAACAGAAGATGTGTTCCCTGCCTTTGTAGTATGTGGCTCTTTTTGTCCACACAGGAAACAGAAGATGTGTTCCCTGCCTTTGGCCTCTCCTTGGGGTGAATGCTAACAGGAGATGACGGAAGTAACAGTAAAGTCAGAACCTCTAGCCCAAGAATGTCAAACTGGAGGCCTGCAGGCTACATGCCTCGTTTATTTGGCCCATGTTAGCCTTTGAGTTTGACATGCTTACTCTAGCCCTTTCCTGAATCTGAGAATGGGGGGGGGGGGGGGGGGGGGCGGGAATCCAAACAGGCAAGATTCCAGTGAAAAATTAGCCAAGGAAGAAATCTAAATGCTTTATCTCATTGAATTTCAACTTAAATCTCTTTAAAACGGCTGTCATGGTTTCATATTCATAGTGATTTAAAATATTATGCGTAGACTAGATGCCTAATGCATGAAATTCATGCAAGGGGCTCAGCCCTCGCAGCCCCGGCTGCCTCCGCCAGCCCTTGCAGCCCCTCACAGCCTCAGCCGGCCTCACAGCCCTGGCTTCACTCAGAAGGTCGTCTGGATGGCGGCTGTTTGGCCTAATTTGCATATTAGCTCTTTATTATATAGGATGTATACTAGGTACACCTACATCTGGGCTGGGTCTAAATCCTCAGCATGTTTTACTCTGACCTCCTTCTGTATTCACTGCCATGGATCTTCTACTCCAGCAATATGGGCTGCGGCTTTCACTAGATACTAGTTTGCTGAAGGAATGAGTGATGCCATGGCCTTCATAGCACTGTCTCACTTGTAATTTTAGCTTTACTTGTATAAGTATTTGGTTAATGTCTGGGTGCCCACCTGAACTCCAAACTCCACAAATTCCTCACTCCTACTATGTGTCTACCACACAGTGGGTACTCAATGTATAAGTAGAATAAATAAATGAGTGAATGAATGAATGATTTCCTAACAGTAGCACCCCTGGTAAAGTTCAGGTGGGACGAGTGGAAATGGGTTAACAAAAGTCTCCAAGCATTTGTAGGACTTCAAATTGATGTTTTTCCTTTATTAATTTTTTCAACTTACACAAGTAATATATGTTCACATTAGTAAATTTAAAGTGTACAGAAGAATGTAGAATAAAAAGCCAGTCATCTTCTCTTTCTACCCTGACTCCATTTTTCAGAAGTTGCTCCTTTGAAAGTATTATCTTTCCATCTGATGCTGACCTATTATCCTACAACATAGTGTGTGTGTGTGTACACACTGAATTCTATTTTGTTTCTTATTTTCTGTTTGTTTAAAAAATGATATTTTTATAAACAATGTGATTTTTTTTCCATATAACATGGGGTAGGCATCTTCTTTTCAATACATGGATGTGATATTTATCATAGAGGTGAGTACCAAAGGGTGAATTTCATGCTGAAAGACAATAGCTTAATGATGAGTACAACAGAGCGTGGCCTCATCATTGTTAGCAGCTGCCTAGCTGTCACCCGGGGATGATCTAGGCTGGGGTCAGCAAACTCCAGCCTGCAGGCCAAACCTGGCCCCTCCTGCTTCCGGGAATGAAGTTTAATTGGAACACAGATATGCTCATTTGTTCACAAATTGTCTGACTGCTTTCGTGCTTTAAGGCAGAGATGAGTTGCTGCAGGAGAGGCCATGTGCCCTGCAGAGCCTAAAACATTAACTCTCTGGCCTTTAAAGAAGTTTCCTGACCTCTGGTGAGGGCCATGAGGGACCTGTCTACTTCTGTCTTAGGGACCTGGATGGAGCCCAGGATCAAGGACAAGGCAGTGGCCTCAGGTTGTGGATATTCAAGTTTCCTCTTCCTTTTGGTGAGTTTTGACAAGTGATCCACGTAACTGGCGTGTGCTTGTCATTACAGCAGTTTCACTAATTAAGACCCTGTTTACATTTCTGAAAAAACACACAGAAATGCACACTTCTCCCATCTGTTTGTTTAAATAAAGTCTTCCTACTTTATTACTAGATGTTTAACAAGCCAGGGCATAATGAATTAACAGCCACATTTATTACCTTCCATCAGTAAGAAGTGGCATTAGAAGAAGTTTAAGTTTAAAAAATTTGTCTCTCAAAAGAAATTTCAATCGTTGTACTGTTGATATTTGGCTCTGTTGACTAATGAGTTTGCCGACCACTGCTCTATGACCTTTGCAAGGTTTTTTCCTGGATCCACATTTTGAACTGTTGAGTAACTGGAAGTCACCTCGAAATAAAGTAGAAAAGACTTCCTCTCCCATCTGAAGATTATACATATTTTATGAGGTAGCCCAGATTGAGTTATAAACATTATCATTGAAATAACAACAGTAAATGATAGTTTCTGATGTTTAAAACATATTGGAATGGAAAAAATCTATAATTAGTGCATCTTTACTATGACTTTTTAATAACATAAAACCATTTGACATCTTGGGCATTTTTTCAGAGCTCATGAATAATAAGAATGCATTCCTGTCCCCTTGTTCATTTTCTGCTTTTCCCTTATTGCCACTGGGCTTTGGCAAACAATGCAGTTCTGGTTGCTCAGGAGGTTAGTGTATGTTAGAGAAAGAACTTAACACTTGGCAGTTGGTGATGTAACTAAGAGCTCACCATTCACTTCTCTCCCAAGTATCTTTTTTGTTCATTTGGAATTAATATTTTTTCAAAGCAAAAGCAAACAGTAAATAAGAGGGGAGAAGGAGGCTCTCAGGAGGGTGTTAACATAAAAACATTCAAACTTGTAAGGAATTTTTGTGAGTCTATTTGAGCCAAACTGTGGACAATTGCCGGGAAGCAGAATTTCAAGGTATTGGGATAATGCTCTGGAGAATGGCAGTTTTTCACCTTGTTTTATACATTACAATCAAAGGAGGAGATTTAAGTGGGTTTCATACCACTGGTGATAGATTAGAGAGGTGGAGAAAGCAAAGCAGGGGAGGGGGCGACATCTGGGATTAGATGAAAAGTAAAATGATAGACACAAGCTTCTTTTACTTAGGTGGCTACAGGATAGTTGACAGTCAATAATTCACATGATAACAATAACAATGAAGGAATTTGTGGTATCTGTCCTGGCGCCCAGGGCATTTGGTTGTGCCCTGAGAGGTCCGGAAAGAAGGGAAGTACAAGTAACCTTGACATTTCTAGGATATGTTATGGTAGATTCAAAGAGACAATAGGCTCAGTTAAGGTAAAGATTGACCTTGTCAGGGAAAATACTGGCCTAGGACATGACTACCCACCATAACTGCTTTTAGTTAAAGTTTAGTTTCAGACCATCCTTTGCGGATACTTTATGTCTTTGAGTTTGCAAGACTGCCATGCAGGCCTCCCCTGAGCTTGTCAGGTTAGCATGTGGCCCCTTTGGATGGCATATGACTAACTACAAGCAGAAAAGAGGGAGGAGAAAGATAGTAAAGAAGCAACCAGAAGAAAAGGCCAAGAGAAAGAACAGCGGAGGAGTCTGGGAGCAGACGGAAGCTTAGCAAAAGGAATCACTATTTTTAAATATTCTAAGACCTGTTTAAAAGCAAAAGAATCAATCCCTCTTCTAAGGAAGCCCCCATTCACAGTTGATTTCATCCTCCCACTCTGGAAAGAGTAATGTCTCCAATAATATGGAAACATTTTAAAAATAAGAAAATGGAAAGGCCCCATTGAAAAGCAGGTGTGAGTTGCTTGTTCCTGGTACGAGGGTGTTGGGTCTCCAGGCTCACAGGACCTCCCGTGCTCTCCAGTTGCCTGTGAAACCCTAATACCCCCTAGTAGCGTGGCTGTATTTCAGACTCACCAGAAGCAGCAGTAGCTACACTCACTAAAGACTTCATGAGCCAGGTCTTAGACTGTGGGACCTGCAGAGTTTGTTCTACAGAGACCCCATGAAGTCAAGTTGCTACCTAAACAAAGGAGGAACTAGCCTCAATGAGGTCAACTAATTAGTTCAAGGATACTTTTAAGTAGGAGAGCTGAAATCTGAACTCAGAATTTTGGTTGTGTTTGACTGTCTCTCTTTTTAACTTTTAATATTGAAATAATTTTAGACTTAAAAATAGTGGCAAGCATAGAACAAGAACAAAGAATTAGTCTATCGGACTAATTCTCATCCCTCAGATTTCCTGGACATTAATACTTGACTGCATTCATCATATCCTCTCTCTCTCTATAGAGAGAGAGACATATAGATATAGATATAAGTATAGGTAAGATATAGATGTAGGTGTAGATATAGATATAGATATAGATGTATTTCCCCCTGAAATATTTTATTGATTTCAGAGAGGAAGGGAGATGGAGAGAGAGAGAGAAACATCAATGATGAGAGAGAATCATTGATGGGCTTCTTCCTGCACGCCCCCAACTGGGGATTGAGCCCACAACCCGGGCATGTGCCCTTGACTGGAATCAAACCTGGGACCCTTTAGTCAGCAGGCTGATTGACACTCTATCCACTGAGCCGAACCGGCTAGGGCTAATGGGATGTTATACATTCTTTTTTCTTGTACTACAACTTTGAAATGTCCCCATTTGGGTAGCCACGCCTCACGTGCTCAGTAGCCCCACTTGGCTAGTGGCTGCTCCATTGGACAGAGCAGAACAGGGAAGCGAGGAAAAGAGTGGAAAGGATGAAATTGGAAATAGAGGCAGGAGCAGATGAGGAGGGGCTTTATAGACCACGAGAAAGCCTACGTGACGTTTGACCAGAGATTTCTCTTATAAAGAGAACCCCAGAGAAAACCCATTGGCAAACTTCACTAGTCTTCCCGTCGCCATGGGGGTGGGTCTAGAGGAGTGGCACCCCTTTTCTGCTATGCAGACAGCACACAGCTCAGGTTCTCCCTGAATCCTTTGAAAATAAGAACAATGTCTTATAACAATTTCGAAGGAAGGTTTAAAGAATTTAGGAGCCCGCAGAGTAAAATTAGAAAGGAAAATCCATGCAACCCTGCTGTAATGTTTCCCTCTCCCTGACCGCACTTCTGTTGAGCAGAGGCACGCTGCCTTTGGCCAGCTGGGGACTTGCTCTGCTTGTACCTCCCTCTAAACACAGCTGAGCAGTTGAAGCCCACTGCTGCCATCCCGGAAGTATCTGAATGTCGGCCTCTAATGACATGACAGAGCCCCCACCTCTGACCCACCTGCCATAGGACACAGGGATACACGTGCCCATTGGGTTCTCATAGCTGCTTCAGGATCAGGTAACTCCAGAAAAGCCTTAACGATGAGAGCTATGTAGTAATCACAGCCTTGGTTCATTTCATGTCATCATTCCAGCAGAAGTCCGGCAGCTGCGGGTGCTCAGTGTGGCAGGCTGTAGGTTCTCAGTGTGGCAGCTGCGGGTGCTCAGTGTGGCAGGCTGTAGGTGCTCAGTGTTGAAGGCTGCGGGTGCTCAGTGTGGCAGCTGCAGGTGCTCAGTGTGGCAGGCTGCGGGTGCTCAGTGTGGCAGGCTGCGGGTGCTCAGTGTGGCAGGCTGCAGGTGCTCAGTGTGGCAGGCTGCGGGTGCTCAGTGTGGCCGGCTGCGGGTGCTCAGTGTGGCAGCTGCAGGTGCTCAGTGTGGCAGGCTGCAGGTGCTCAGTGTGGCAGGCTGCAGGTGCTCAGTGTGGCAGGCTGCGGGTGCTCAGTGTGGCAGGCTGCGGGCGCTCAGTGTGGCAGGCTGCGGGCGCTCAGTGTGGCAGGCTGCGGGCGCTCAGTGTGGCAGGCTGCGGGCGCTCAGTGTGGCAGGCTGCGGGTGCTCAGTGTGGCAGGCTGCGGGCGCTCAGTGTGGCAGGCTGCGGGCGCTCAGTGTGGCAGGCTGCGGGTGCTCAGTGTAGCAGGCTGTAGGAGCTCAGTGTGGCAGGCTGCGGGTGCTCAGTGTGGCAGGCTGCGGGTGCTCAGTGTGGCAGGCTGTGGGTGCTCAGTGTGGCAGGCTGCGGGTGCTCAGTGTGGCAGGCTGCGGGTGCTCAGTGTGGCAGCTGCGGGTGCTCAGTGTGGCCGGCTGCGGGTGCTCAGTGTCGCAGGCTGCGGGTGCTCAGTGTGGCAGGCTGTGGGCGCTCAGTGTGGCAGGCTGCGGGTGCTCAGTGTGGCAGGCTGCGGGTGCTCAGTGTGGCAGGCTGTAGGCGCTCAGTGTGGCAGCTGCGGGTGCTCAGTGTTGGTTGAAAAGACCAGTGAATGAAGGAACAACTCCTTATTGAGCACCACCAATGTACCATGTGCTGTGAGAAACTGGTGATACCGTGGCTAGTATCATAGAGGCAGTCACAGTCCACACCCCCTATACTTTGCTGGGATTAGCTACTTCAGAACCCCTGGGGAGCTTTTAATAATATGAATATTGATCCCTCCCTACCTGGTGGGTCAATGTAGTTTCAGAACCAGTGGCTCTCTCTGGTCATTCTGGGCCCAGAGTCATGGGAAGAGACACCAAGCCAGCTCAGAACACCGCCCAGAAGAGGTGACAGCTAAGCTGTGAACTAAGGCCCAAGAACAAGTTGGGTGAGTGAAGAGCAGAGGGGAAAGTGTGTCAGACAACAGGAGGTTTTTATATCACCAATTTATATTGTCTTGCCTCTGCATTATAGTCATCTCTCTCTCAGGACATGGTGTTTGTGAAAGGTATAAACCCCTCTAGGAATGTAAAGAGTTATTATTTTATGGATTCCATTTGAGGGAACCTGAGTTGATTGATGGGTGAGGAGGATGAATATTTGATGGGCAGGGAATGAGCTCTGTGGCACAAGATGTCTCTGAGAAGGAACTTCAGTGGAATCACAGCAAATCTCTCCGCCACAGGGCCCAGAATGCTGCCGTTAATTGAATTATTTAATAGGAAAATAATGGTTAATCTGAAAATCTCTCTACGATACCCATGCCTTCCTTACTGACTGGCATGCAGGTCCATGGGGCTGGGGCTTTGCGTGTCTTTCACTGGCCAGGAGCACGCTTTACATAGTGGACATGCTCAACAAGTAGATGCTGCCAGAATGAGTAAAGGACATGGAACGGCGACGTTAGACATGTTATCCTGAAATGACTCAGTATTTTGTCATGGGTTGTAACAGGCTGGGATAAAGCTGTATAAACGACCCTGGAAGTATTTTACTGTCATTTTGGACTTCTTGCATATTTTTATAACACAATTAACATATAAGTACTTCTCATTATATAAAAAAATATTCCAAATTCCATAACATCAAATTCCCCTATTTACCTGATCCACCCCAAGGGTTGCCCCTCTTCGAAGATGTGTGTATTCTTCTCAGTCCTGTTCTGTCCTTTAACATCCCTACATGCACAGCATACATACACCTGAGAAATACACAGACAGGACCACAGTATGCATAGCGCTGTTTCCATCTTTGCCTTTAAGGGTATGTTTTGGAGATGCGGTAAGTCCTCATTGATAGGTTCTTAGAAACCCAAGACTAAGCTAAACGAGGGACAATGAGATTGGTTTTACACAGGCTAATTGTTATAAACAAGAGTTGAGTGTCTGCATCAGTCCATCAACATGATAAGGAAAGGACATTGAACAAACAGGACATGATTTGAGGATTTGCTGTATGTCCTCTGAGGGCATTTATATGACTATCCATTCTTTCATAGGATTTCATGTATGGAAGTTAAATAATTTACTTAACTACCCCTATGTGTTAGTAATTTAGAAACAGTATTGCAATAAACATTCTTGTACATATAATTTATGAACACTAATGTAACTATTTAGTATAGATAATTCAAATTTTAAAAAAAACATTTCTACTATCCAATCATTTCCCTGTTTGTTTTGCCTCTTCTTACTAAAAGAAAGGTATAGAAAAAGTTGTTGTTCATGAAGCGTTTTTAGTTGGAAGCTTATTTGAAAATTGATTTGTGAAACTAAAATATATTGTGGAAATAAATATTTCATCTACACAGATAAGCTGTTAATTTCAAAATGTGCTTTGGAGCATTGAATATTTTGTGCCCTCGCAGGAGGGAACACCTTCAGCCAAGGATACCATGCTCTCCTGGCCTATGTGTGGAGTTCCTACCATGCCCCCACCTTTCACATAATAGTCCTAGCATAGTACCCCTAGACTTGAACAGCACACAACCCACACAACCATACAGGGCCACCTTGATGTCTTGAGGTTT
This sequence comes from Cnephaeus nilssonii, assembly GCF_951640355.1. NCBI lineage: Eukaryota > Metazoa > Chordata > Mammalia > Chiroptera > Vespertilionidae > Cnephaeus > Cnephaeus nilssonii. The sequence continues at coordinate 47,221,904 of NC_137088.1, read as the reverse complement.
CACTGTCACTGTTATTATTCATTTCCCGTGTGAAGATCTCCAGCTTAACGCTGGTACCCTGGTTGCAGTCAGGATCAGTCACACTGTGCTATTGAGAAAATTTAGGTAAGATATATGTCCCTTCAGGAAAGAAAACAACATTTTAAGCTTAGAAATAGATGCTGGGACCTGTCGATAAATGTTTTGCCGAAGAAACGAATGAATGAATGAAAGTAAAATGAATGAAACTAAACTCGTGGCTCCTCGGACCATTTTCTACATCAATTATTGTTCCTTAAAGTGTTGGCCTGAGCCTGTTGCCACTGTTAGGTGTGGGCAAGAACATGCTGGTTTAATGGGGGTATTCATCTAAATAACAAGCTCTACCTGGGTGTTTAATGATGGAATGGGGCTGTCAGGTAGAAATTCCCAAAGCCCGCAACACTTGGGCCTTCATGTTAACTAGAAAAAGAAAAGTGAGGAGCTGCTGTACAAGTGACTTTAGCAAAAGATACAAGGTCTTCCCAGATCAATAGCCACCAAACAACAAAGGCAATAGATAAGTTGAGCTGCGATGAGCCAGATAGTACCTGTGGGCTCTCCTGACAAATGTGACTAACAAGCGCTTTACATTGTACATCATGTGAGGAAAAAGTCAAAGAGGAAATAGAGGGTTCTTTACTTTGCTCAGTTAAATCAAAGCATGGAGTTTTGACTGCCCATCTATTTTAGCAAGATTATCTTTCTTTAGAAAAGAGAAAGCACGTTCATTCATAGTGAGTTTCTTGTCATGTGCGTGTTTATACTTATTCATTCACTCAGCTAATATTTATTAAGAGGCCACCATAGTGCTAGGCCTTGGGCTATACTTCCATGTCTATATAGTTTAATGTGCCCATAGATATGAGACATTTTTCCTATTATAAATCTGATCTTTGCCATCTCAACCTAAGTACTGAATTACTTGAACAGATGATTGAAACCTCAAAGCCATGGACAGATTTATACCAGGATGGGGTGCTTTTAGCCCCTGGGCCCTTTTTTAAGCTGTGCTTATTGGTGGCAGCTTATTGCGTAAGCTGGCCAGCAGTTCCTGCTATGGCTTTATGGCACTTAATGAAACATTTTGAAGTGCCTACCACGTGATAAGCACTATCAGCCCCAAGAAGAATCTACAACCAAAACGGACTCCTCATAGTTAATTGGGCTCAACTTGATTAGAGAGTGTAGCAGCCATTGTTTACAGAGGTCCCTCAGACATGGGAAAAGCCCAGCCTGGGCTACCTGCTAAGCCTCCTGCACTGTGCTCCTGCCTACTGAGTCCACCTTACAAGAAATCTCCTAGGGTGGAAATCCAGCCAATAGGACTATGACTTTTACCCATCCATTCAGAGCTGTGCAGACATATTCTCATTTGCATCAGAGTGGCTCCATTCCAACCAATGAAGTCAGTGCTTTTTGGATCAATCAAGGGGTGAGGATTTGGATCCTCATCTGCATGAGAACAGACCAATCAGGGATGGGGGGCGAGCACTATTTTCTGTATAAGCCAGCGTCCCCTCTGCCTCACCAGAGTACACTTGCAGTCTCCCCTGAAGACTGTTCCCCTGACTGAAGTGGCGACCTCAGCATCGGAGCTGGAACACCAGGGCTGCCTCACCCTGGCTGTCACAGCCGTGCTGCCCCCAGCTGTTCTGTGTCACAATTCGGCTGTATCTCCGCAGAGCTATTTCACAGACCTGCTGTTTCACAATTGAGCTGAATAAAGTCTCTCTCCTTTCACCACCCTCCAAATTGGGGATGATAACCTTTGGTTAACAGCATTGAGAGTGAAAAACATTATAAAGCACTTTGTCAGTACCCACAGGTTTCTAATCTGGTCAAGGAGTAAGATCAGACCTATAAGTTCATTTACAGTACAAGGTGGCATATGATTCTGTGACCAAAGGTATGTAGGCATTTTAAGAGAGAGGGAGATTGATAGGACAGAAACAGTTTAAATTTCTCTCTCATTATCTCCATCTTTCAAACATGCAGCATTACTATTATTAACTAGAGGCCCGGTGCATGGGATCCGTGCACTGGTGGAGGGCGTGGCCTGCAGGGATCAGCCTGCTGTGAGAGCGCTGCTCATCCAGGTCAGCTGAGCAGCTGTGGACCCGCCCTCTGAGTGGCTGCTCCTGGTGCAGCATCTTCTGTGGAGCCAGAGCAGCACTTGCCTCTCCAGGGGACCTGGACAGGATGGGCCTAGGGACAATAGCACTGAGAGGCAGCAGCCACGAACCAGCCTCCCAGCCTCAGGAATCAGCTCTGCGAGCCTGGTGGCAGCACTGCATGGCCTGTGGGCATCTGGATGAGGCAGCAGGGAGTGAGGAGGAGGAGCCTAGGGCGAGGAGGCGATAATCGCAGCCCACGTTCCTGTCCCTTGGCCCTGGTTCGCAGCTGGAGCAGCCGCTCATCCCGGTCAGCTGATAGGCGCTGGCACTGTGGTAGCGCACTGACCACCAGAGGGCAGCTCCTGTGTTTAGCATCTGCCCCCTGGTGGTCAGTGTGCATCATAGCGACTGGTCGACCAGTCATTCTGGTCATTCCCCCGTTCGGTCGCTGGGCTTTTATTATATAGGATTATTAATATTATTGCTTATATCACATCCAATACTTGTCTAGAAAATCCTCTATTCTGGATATCAGTGGGGACTCACTTGCCCTGTTGAGATGTAACTATAATTGACCCCCTAATTCCACAGCTCATGAGAATTTAAAGTTCTTTCTCTCTTTCTATGAATTTCTCTGTCCAAGTGTCGTATAGTATTTTGACTCCCTCAATATGATGTGCAATTTGTCCACATTTCATCACAATTCCCTTCATGGGCCTGTTTATTTTTAAGCTTAGTGGCAAATTGGAGATGACAAAAGCTCAGCTCTCCTACACCTCACCCTTCCTCACACCCTCGTTTCTGTGAAAGAGTTTTGCTTCCTCCTAAGAAGCCTTGGTGGCCACCAGCACCCATGCCCTCAATTGCTCAGCTCTGAGATGGGATATGCTCTCCCCAAGAAAATGCCTAAAGCCAAAAAATTGGAGGCTCCACCTCCATATTACAATCTCATTCCTTCAGTCATCTTGGGAGCATCCATCTCCCTTACAAAGAACTGTCCCCACGCTGCTTTTCTGTTGGTTTTTGTCTGTTTTAATTGGCTATTTGACGATGGGGATTACTAGGGGAAGACCTTCTCAGGATAAATCCTGCACTTTAATAAAGGTAAAAGCATGAGCTGGGGTTAAATTCAGGGCCCACCATTTATTCACTGTGTAACATAAACAACTTAACCTTTGAACTGGTTTATCTTCAGTAATCTAAAGGGGGTAATTCTTGATGAATTATTTTGGAATTCCTGAACATCCGGTATCTAGCCCAGGGCCCAGAAAGTAGGAGGTGTTCAGAAAATGGGGGTGTTATGACTGAACTGGAGCTCACCCTCAGCATCAATGTCATTGAATTCTGTGTTACACGTTTTGTTAATTCCACAGTGTGTAAGACACACACATTCTCATTGTTCACTGTTTCAATGCTTCCTTAACCCCGTGGTGAAATATCTCAGAAGACCTTTTCTGTTTGATTGTTGAGAACACATTAGGTACTCAGTCAATACTTATTGATTGGTATTTTATTGATTGGTAATCTTTCAGACATCTGAAAATTCTTCTTTCTTCTACTTTACGACCTAAGGAAACTAAAATGCTTATTAAATGTTTGATTCCTTCCCTGCCTGCCTTGCTTTGAGTCAGGCTTCTGTATTCTGACATCAGACTTTTTTTTTTTCTTCTAGGGATAAATCAATCTTTTTAATTTCTTGCCCTTTTCAAAATCCCTTTTGTAAGTCTTTCTTTCTCTTTCTCTCATGCACATGAATTTTCTCCTGTTCTTCTGGTTGAAATTCATCTCTGGTGTCATATATGCCCTTATTTCTATGTGATTCTTCTGTCTACTTTCCCTCCAGATGATATATTCACCTTATTTGAAAGAAAACATCGTTTGTTTTCTAGCATCTGATCTGAATAACAGTGAAAAGTTTGTTTAAAATTAATGCTTTGAGTAAAGAACCCTCTCTGTTTACTTGACTTGCAATATTTTAATATTTAACATACTATGATGCAAAACTTGTGGAAGAAAAATATCCTGGTGTGATCTGGTTGCCTCACAATTTACATTCAGCTGCAATATTTCATTTGCTATAATTACTCACTGACAAAACAGGAAACCGAAATGCAAAAATACCAAATGCTCTCTGTTTGCATTTTATTTTGGAAAAATCATGTTCTTGAGAGAGGGAGGGAGGGAAGGAGGGAGGGAGGGAGGGAGGGAGGGAGGGAGGGAGGGAGGGAGGGAGGGAGGGAAAGAGAGAGAAAGAGGAAACCCAGCTTTGTCGGATATCCATCTCTACAAACGGACTCTTCAGCGGAGGAGTTCAGACAGAGTGGAAACTGCAGGGCTTTGCAAGAGCTTTGGAAAGAGGCTGTGTGATGTGGACTTAAGGTTGGAGGGCAGCCTGGGATCATCACATTTCATCTCTTACTAAGTCTCACTGTGATTTTCATAGGTTCTTCCTCTGCAGGCATCTGAGCCTCTGCTCTTGAACCATGGAAGTGTCTTAGATGAAAGATGGAATCTACCGGGCTAATGTGTAGTGTCCACTCTGCTGCTCTTCTCCATCCTGTTATTGACACTCTTGAAAGCGTCAGGGTTCAGCGGGGTCATGCATCAGACTGGAGCCAACACTTAGGTGCTGTGTGTACCAGGCAATTGCTTGCACCTTCGTTCCCACCATACTGAGAAAGACTTCCCCAGATTCAAAGGTGGAGGCTCTCGTGTACCCAGTTTGTAGCTTCTTCACATGTTCACCCTACCCTCACGTGCAGTTTGAAAAATGTTCTGAGATTCTGGATAGGATTGCCACAGTGCATTCTTCCAAGAATTAATTGATGGAGGAAATCAAACAAGGTTCTTCTTTATGATTCAACTTAACTAGTATTCTCCAGTTTAAAAAAAGAAAAGAGAAAGAAAGAAAACGAGAATTGACTTTTGTATCACACTGGGGCCAGAAAGTGATATCACATTTTTTAAATCAGAAAATGACTAAGATAACCATATATTGATTCCTTATAATTTAAAATCCCATTGTTTTTTTGCCTAATAAGCTGCTTTCTTCCCAAATGTACAGCAGTTTTAATGTTACTTATTCCAAGTGGGTAATATATTTTATAGGAGAAACAACATGGAACTGTTTACCAAGAATAGTTAATATGCATCTCAATATTGCTGACATAAAAAGCTGTTAATAAAAAGAATCAATCTTTACGTGAACCACATGTTGGCAGGATTAGGGAACATTCTTAGAAATAAAGACAGTATTATGTGATGTGTATTTAAAAAGATAGTTATTTTCCAGACAATCGATAGCACAGGGTTTAGTGATCCTCAGTCCCCAAGTGTCAATTCTGTGATCTAAATTCATTTTAATTTGATTCTTAGATAGCTAGAAAGTTGATTTTTTAGTTGAAGAATTTCTGTCTTTCCAAACATTTTTATATAACATGAGGATTTCAACAATTTTTTCAATGCTAATTATAATTTCCAGTATGTTCTTTATTTTTATTTATGGTTCAAGCAAGTTATAAAGAGACTCCCTAGGGTTAAAGTTTTTCTTTTTATATACTTTAATATTGCCATATTTATACCAATAAGAAGAAATTGGATGACTACCCATTTTTCTCCATGCATCAGGGCATGTTATGTACCTAAGCACAGAAAGCTCATGAAGCATAGTAAAATGCCTGTGAATTGAAATGGCTCTCGGTGGATGACACATTATATGACTGTCCTACCTACTGAGGCCCCGTTGAAGTTACACTATTTAGATTTAAGGAATAGACACTAAAGTTTTATGAAGGGAAGGAAGATTTATCGCAAGGCTGCATGGAGTCTTGCACTGGCAAAAGAAAGCAACAAGAACTGAGGAAGCCCTGGCCAGCCCTCACTCATGAACTTCATGATCACAGAAAATCTCTTCTGTTTTCTGCTTTTTAGCGCTCAGATTTCCTTGCTTCCCTGGTTCCTGTGCCTTCAGAAGGTCAGCTTGCACTTGGCCACCAAGGTCTGTCCGTATCATCACCTCCCCACCTTACGCTCTTGCCTCTTGGTCTATGTCTCCCAATTCACGTTGACAAGAGCAATTTAAAATATCTTATTATATTTTATCTGATTTTCTGTGTGTTCTTTTGAAAGGGCTTTACAAAGAAATCATGTTATTTATCCCTCTTGTACCTGGAAATACCCTCAGCATCCTTCTTTAGCAGCGACTGTTAGTGGGTTAGCGTTGATATGCCTGGAGTCAATGATATTTTATGTCTCTTCACCACTAACAAAAGGTAATTCTAAGATAGAGCTTTGTGATCAAGCCAGTGTGGTTTCTATAAAATAGAGAAGAAGGAAATATTATTGTTTTATGTTGGTAAAATGTACATGGCATAAACTTTAACATATGCTTGGAATCCGACGGCGGGTTGTTTGGGCACATCCACATGAAACTCACGACAGAGTGAGGAGTGCAGAGAGTTTCTGCTACAGAACATCCTGCAAGTCCTAGAATCAGGATGGGTGGTGGGAATAGCAAACAATGAGCGCCAACCAGATCCCCTTTCCTCCCCCAGCCCTCAACACAGTCAATGGTTCCTTTCAGGCAGAAAGTCTTTTAGCTCCAAATAAATCAAAGTAATGGAACCAGCAGCCACCTGAGCTTTCTAATCTACTCCAAAATTCCTGGGGAAAGGCCTGTGTAGAATCCATTCTCTCTGTGTGTCTCTGAAGAGATACAGGCAAGTTGAACTTAGAGAAGTGAAGCAGAAATATCCTCTGGAGCCCAGCATGGGAATTGCCTATCGTGCTTACTCAGATTTCTTCTTGAAGAAGGAAGCTAGAGTTTTTTTGTTTTGTTTTATTTTGTTTTGTTTTTTAACGTATCTTTATTGATTTCAGAGAGGAAGGGAGAGGGAAAGAGAGATAGAAACATCAATGATGAGAGAGAATCATTGATCGGCTGCCTCCTACACGTCCCTCACTGGGGATCAAGCCCGCAACCCAGGCACATGCCCTTGACTGGAATTGAACCCAGGACCCTTCAGTCTGCAGGCTGATGCTCTATCCATTGCACCAAACCAGCCAGGGCTTAGAGGTGTGTTTTTTTTAGGATATGAGTGAGATTTGGTGGTCCTGAGCAGCTTTTTCTATACCTTAATGCTGGTGTTGTTGTTGTTTTTTTTAATTTATTATATGGACATTATTCCACTTATTCACATTGGCCAGTGGATTCAAATACTCACTGTTCAACATCTTCAGAGCTGCCTAGGGAGGGTTGTGGTGCGTGGGGTGAATGTAAACTTTGTAATCTGATCGGAGTTACACTTCCCATTCCTCCAATTATTAACTGTGTGGTGTTGGGCCAGTTTTAACCTCTCTGAGCTAAAGTTCGCTTCCCTGTAAAATGATGATAAACCTGCCTCTTCAACATCTTGGTTCCCAAGATGAAATAAAAGCCCAGGATTCTGTTTTGCACAGTGTGTGCTGCATAGCCAGGGCCCACAAGGTGCCAGTTCCCCTCTTCTTTCTCCTCATTTGCTGTATAATTTTTCTTGGTGCAAACGCTGTGGCACTTGAGCTCTGTGCAGCGCTGTCCTCATGACACAGAAATTGGCCAGGAACCTCGGGCATAAATCTGGGCATTAGAAAGAAGAAAGCCTGTCACCATGCATGTGTCAGTTGGCATCTCCTCGCCTTTTCTAGGTAGCCTTTCACAGTGGAGTGGTTGTTTTCCTCCTTATCCTGGAGGCCATGTGTGTTGGGTAGTATTTGACAGGCTTCTTCATGTGTGCCAAAGTATGGGGACAGGGACAAGGACAGGCCTACTCAAGATGTCATTTTCCTGTGCTGCAAGCCAGAGCTGACAATGCAGTCCCTTCTGAAAAACCCAAGTGGTGTGCTGGGGCGTCTCAACACAAGAGGAGAGAGCGGCCTAGCAGGCCAGAGGCCTCTCGCCTGGCACAGAGAAGCCGGAGATAGGAGGCTGTGCTCTGGAATGGGGGTGGTCTGTTCTCTCTACTTCTGTAGAGAATCACATTGTAACCGGGTATTTTTTATTTTTTTCTATGTTGGCCAACTTTCCTCTCTGGTCAAACACACACACACACACACACACACACACACACACACACACACACACACACACACAAGTTGCTTCCAGTGAGAATTCGAGCATGCAGCAAAGGCATCTATTCTCACTTCATTGGTTTCTTCATTTTAAAAAAATCGTTTCCCTCCAGTAAGCGGTGATGAAATGTCCTTCTAGGAGCGGCTAAGGAGGGAAATGAAAATTTGTCATACGAAGACTTAGTGTGTGAAGAGATCTGAAGTCGCAAGCAGCCACAGCCACCACCCTCACATCAGGAAGGAAAACAAGGCAGCACTTTGCACTCTTGCCCTGTGCTGGGCGGGACCTGAGGCCTGGAAGCGCTCCTTCAGTGCTGGTGTTGGTGGTATTGATACAGAGAGCAGGCAGCAGTCCTGACGTGTTTCTCAGGATTACCTTTAGGGGAAATCCTGGACAGCTGTCAGATACTGAATGGACCTCCTCACACCATCATCCTGACAGAGTTCCCAGTCATTTAAAATCCATGATGCCCATTGAGGAATGTTTGCTTGGGTGTGTGTGTATGTGTGGGGGGAGAGTGGGCCGGTGTCCTAGCCCATTGGTGACAGGGTTATAGGATGCACTTACATTCTTTCTGCCATTTATTTGTCAGGAGCAATCTTGTATTTTTTTTTTTCTGATCTTACCTCAGCACACCCGTTTTTATCTCACACACATATAAGTTTTCCAGGTTTTATGTTAGGTTTGGTGTTTTTTTTTAAGTTTGTGATTTAAAGTATAACCTTTCTCATTTCTTTTGCTTTTATCTGTTCCTAACTTTCCAATAATTGTTGGCAATTGTCATTTGGTTCTAAAAAGAAGTTTGAATCGAATCCAAAAATTTTATATAAGTTCTGTGATTAAAAATTACTCATCTAGAGTTATTATCAAGTTAAACTGATTTTACTGCTTATAATAGCTCATGATTATATTTTCAATGATTGAACAAAATTATTAAATTTGTTGTCCTCTCAATAAATTTTTGTGGGTTTTATTTTTTCTCTTCAGAATAATCCCTTGGAATAATATGATATCATGGTTTCTGACATGTATAAAATGCCTAATTTGGGTAGAGCTGTGGATAAGTTTATATTAAGAAGTATTTTGAAACAATATTCATTGTATATGTATGTATCTGTGTATTTTTTTAAGTAGAGCTGTAAACACAGCTTACTTTTTTAAAAAAATGTTTTTATTGATGTTAGAGAGAGAGAAAGAGGGAGAGAAACATGGATGAGAAAGAAACATTAATTGGGTGGCTCCTGCATGCCCCCTATTAGGTATTGAGCTGGCAACCGGGGCATGTGCCCTGACCAGGAATCGAACCCGCAACCTCTCAGAAAATCCAAATGTAAGAAATCTATTGTTTAATAAGAAATTGTTGGGTACCTCATATGTGAAGAGCAGATTATGTAATCCTTGGGATACAAAGGTACAAAAGTCAGAAGAGGTTCCTGTGGTTTGGGAAGGCCTTTTAAGGAGATGACATTTAAACTAATAGCTGGAAGATGAGAGGGAACTAACCATGCTGAGAGCGAAGGGGGAAAGACTCCTAACAGAGAGTGGCTACTGCAGCCAAGGTGCTCAGGTGGGAAGGAGTCCCAAAAGGCCAGTGTGCCTGAAGCATGGTGAGCAAGGCAGAGTGGGGACTAGGAGGAGATGGGAAATGTGGAGAGGAGCCAGATTACACGGGGATTGTATGTTAAGTGCACTCTTAACTACATTGGACAGGCTGATTTAGCAAATAAAAACACAGGATGCCCAGTTAAATTTGATTCTCTGTTAAACAGCAAATACTTTCTTAGAGTAATTATGGATAAAATATTGCATAGGCCATACTTATACTGGAAAAAAAAATCATTGTTGATCTGAGAGTCTAACTTAACTGGGTGCCCTGTATTGTACCTGGTCACTCGAGATGGGAAGCCACCAGTGGGCTGTAGTGGGGGAGTAGTGTGATTGGTTTGTGTTCGTGAAAAACATCAGCTTGACTTCCTTGCTGAGTGATTCTCCTGCTACTTTCTGAGTCTCAGCAGCAGGAGCACCCTAGCTGGCTCACGGTGTTAATTACAGAGTGGTTTCCAGGAGTCCCTCTTTCCTTCCTACAATTCTTACCTGAGCTGCCTACCTTTTACTCTCTCCTGGGTCTCAGCCTAAATGTGGCTCCTGAGAAACCCACCCTTCCCCACCCACAAAAGCCCCAGTAGCTGCCCTCTCCCTGTGTGGTCCCAAAGCCCCTCTCCTTTGGCAGAACACTTAGGCCACATGTTGCAATTGCTTCTCCTCTGTCTTCGCCGCTGGAGTAGGAACCCTGTGAGGGCACAAACTGTGTCTTTTTCCTTGTTGATTTTTCTGCATCTAGCCCAGAAGCAGTGGACAAGTTTAATAAATGTTGGTTGACTGGGTGAATTAATCTTGAGTCCTTTTTAGAGTAACTCTCGGGATAATAAGCCATAGTCTTGTCTGAGTCTAATATCTGAGATATCAATTGCTAAGGGATTTATTTATTGAGCACGTCTTGCTGTCAGGTACTATGAGAAGCTTAAAGATATCTGGATCTAGGTCTCTGCCCTTAAGGAACTCATAAGCTAGCTGAGAATATGAGAATACCAGAAAATAGAGAATGAACAAAGGAAATGCAATAAAGTATTAGAGTAAGAGGTAGAATTAATAAGACCTAGGGATCCTTAACCTGGATTCCATGGAGCGCAGGATGCTATGCGAAAGGGCTTGGTAGAGAGGTCTGAGAACTCTCTGGAACTATGTGCTCAGTGTCATATGCTTGTGTTCTCTTCCGGTGACTCTAGAGCTTTGATCAGATTCTCAAAGGGATATTGTTATGTTTCATATTGTCCCACAGCTCCTGTAAACTGTTCTCCTGTTTTTTTTAGTTGTTTTTCTTTTTGGTTCTCTGGCTGATTTTTTTTCTACCCTGTCTTCTAATTCACTGATCTAATCCTCAGCTTCCTCTAATCTGCTGCTTATTCCTTCCAGTGTATTCTTTATTTCTGCTATGTCATTCTTCATTTCTGACTGGTTGTTTTTCATAGTTTCTATATTTTTTATGCTGTTGAGCATTCTTATAATCATTGCTCTGAATTCTATATCTGATAAATTGCTTATTTTCATTTCATTTAGCTCTCCTTCTGGAAAATTCTCTCGTTCTTTCATTTGGGGCTTTTTCCTTTGTCTCCCCATTGTGGCTGCCTATTTGGTTATGTTTCTATGTATTAGGTAGATCTGCTGGTAGGGTGGGTGTATATACTAGTAGTAGGTAACCTGTGGGACCCAGTGGCACAGTCTCCCTGATCACCAGACCTAGCTTTTCTAATAATGTTTCTTATGTACATTGTGTGGGCCTTCCTGTTGTAATTGAGTCTTGATTGCTATTGGCTCATTCATGGATGGGCTTGCCCATCAGGCTGGCTGACAGTGAGGCTTCACCCCCAACACAGCATGTAGGCTGCTGTGCAGTTTCTTATCACACAAAGCACAATTCACCTCAGCAGGGTTTGGAGCCTGCCAATATCTCCTTGTGGATATACTGCTTGTAAAGCTTATTGGATCCTGCTCTGTTGTTGTCTAAAGCTGGCCACTGGGTTTATTGGTTTTGGATCTCTTTGGGGGGGTCTCTGTGGTGCAGGCCAATGTCAGGTGCTGTTAGTGACTGGCCCTGAGTGCTTTGTTTGGCGCTATCAGCAATCCACAGCTTGTGGCTCCCTCTGCTGGGGCTGGATGCATGTGGGGCTAGATGCATGTAGTCCAAACCCATACTCAAGCTGTGCACCAAAGTCTGCTTTGCAAAGACCTGGTTCAGGAGCAGGTCAGATAAAGGCTCAAAGCACCCAGTGATCTGCCTCTGCCTGCAGGTTGATTGTTAGTCTCAAGTCATTTAATGAGCCTTAGGCTATAGAGCTCAGTAGGTAATAAACTCCACAGGGTGGGGCCATGAGGGTTTCCAAGGGGTGAGGCAGTTGCTTACCCCCAGGATAAAGCTGCCTGGATGGAAAAGTTCTGCCTAACAAAGATGGCTTCTGCAGTATGGGGGAATGACTCAGCATAGGGATCCAGGCAGCTGTTTCATCAAGTTCTTCCCCCAGAGCCACCAACCCTGGATTCTCCTTACACACCTCTAGTCCACTCTGCCCTTCCTCTGATGGAGCCCAAGGTGAGTAGCTACACACAAAATTTTGTGCATTGATCCTTAAAGAGGGTGCCAGCATTTCCAGCCATCTCTCTCTGGTAGATAGAAACCCTGCTGCTTTGCTATCCTAGTGCTCTGGGCTGGGGAGCCCAGTTTGGGGTTCCAACCCCAGACTTCTCAGGGGAAACCCCTGCAGCTAAGATATCCCTCCAGAAATTCAGCTGCTGCCTATGGGAGCCTGGCCAGCCCTCTAAGGCCTCCACACTTCCTACCAGTCTCCATGTGGCCTCCTCTTTATGTCCTTGGTTATCAGGGTTCTCTCTTGCTAGTCTTCAGCTCAAGGGGAAGTACGTGACTCCAGCCAGAATTGTTGGACTTTCCTGATGGACTAAAGATCTAAATATGAAAGATGAAAATACAAAACTATGAGTAGAAAGATAAAGTATTTTTAAACAATTTAATGCTGGGATAGCATTTCTTAAAATAATAAATGTAGACCTTGAGAAATTAAGTCATAATTAAATATTTGTGTTCAATGAAGGAAGCCATGGAAAAATGAACAGAGGAAAATCAAGAAAAATATATTGAAAATATTTATAATAGCTTACAAGAGATTTATACTGATGATATACTTTTTTTTTTTACTTCTGCTAATTAGTAAACAGAAGTTTAAATGGACAAAATATATAAATGGCCATTTTCAGAAGGAGAAACTTGAATGGCTAATATGTTTTTGAAAGAGATGTTTAGTCTTCTTATTATTCAGAGACATGACTATTAAAATGAGAGATACTATACCCATGAGGTTGGTTAAAAAAATTTGAAACTCAGGTAATGGCAAGTTATCAGAGAGGATACATGAAAACAGGAATTGGCTGGGGGCGGGGAGGCGGGGGAAGAGGTCTTTGGTATGGAAAAGTATTAGAAGCAACCTATCTGCCTGCTGATAGGGGAATAGAGAAGTAAGATTTTGGTTTCTGCTTATGAGAGAGTACCGTGTAGTAGTCTGGGGGATAAAACCTAGAGCAGCACCATGCAATAGAAATTTAATGTGATATTTTAAGGTTTTGGCAGGCACATTAAAAATGTACAGAGAAATAGGTGAAATTAATTTTAATGTTACTAGTATATTTAATTCAAGCCCATATATATCCAAAGTACCGTCATTTTAACACATCAATATAAAAATTATTGAGATATTTTACTTTCCTTTTTTGTATTCAGTCTTCAAAACCAGGTGTGTATTTTACACTTGAAGCACATCTCAATCAAATGCTAAATTTTCATTCGAAATGCTTGATCCTCCTTTCCATAGGTTTCACAAAATGTTTAGCTGAAAAAAAAATAGATTTACATACTCAAGGTGTTCTGGAAATACTTGAGTGTTCTATTAATTGAATAAAATACCAGTTTTTAAATTTAAAGTAATTACATTTAATTAAGAATTCACTTCCTCATTTGCATGAGCTACATTCCGGATGCTCAGTAGCCACATGTGTATGTTGGCTGCTGGATGGACAGCACAGGTGGAGAGCTACATGTAACTATCTTGATGTTTTCCATAACATAACGATGGAAGAAAAAATGTAACAGTAACAACAAGATTTATAGCAAAATACCATCTAAATAAATTGAACATATAAAAAATTAATACATTGTATTTTTTTGCAAAAACGCATAATGTAATGAAATACATGGAAAATATTTGGGAAAATATACCTGTATCTGTAGGGTGAGGCAGCATGAGATCATGAAAAAGGGATCAAAAGGGAAAACACGGTAAAATCTAGGAGAGTTCTAGACTGCTGTGCTGTGGGTCAGGGAGCTTACCCAACTCAGTCCTAGACACCTAGGGTTAAAACTAAAGCAATGGGAAGTATATCTAGACAGTGGAATATTATTCAGCACTAAAAACAAATGAGCTCTCAAGCCATGAAAATACCTGGAGGAACCTTAAATGCACATTACTAAGTGAAAGAAACCTACCTGAGAAGGCTACATATTGTATGATTCCGACTGTATGAAATTTTGTAAAACTGTGGAGACAGTAAAGAGATCAGTGGTTGCCAGGGGTAGGAGGACATGAATAGGCAGAGCAGAGGGGATGTTTAGGGCAGTGAAAATACTCTGTATTATAACATAATGATGGATATACGCCCTTGTACATTTATCCAAACCCATAGAATGTGCAACACTAAGAGGGAACCCTAAAGTGAACTGTGGAGTTTGGATGATTATGACGTGTTGTTGTAGTTCAACCTTGGTAATAAATGTGCCACTCTGGTGAGTAATGTCAGCAACGGGGGAGGCTCTGCATGGGGACGGAGTATGTGGGCAGTTTCTGTGTCTTCCTCTCGATTTTGTTGTCAACCTAAAACTGCGCTAAAAAAATAGTCTTTAAAATATGTGTTTTTATAAAAAATGAGAATTAGCTCTGCTCAAAAACAGTGACAAAACTGGAATGAATCTTAATGCAGAATTATAGTTTCATGATCTCATTTTCAAATTCCCAATAGCTAACATCATCAGAGCACATCACTGTGAAGAAAATCAGAGGACATTTTTCTGAAGGCCATTCTTCTGAGAAACACAGTTTCTAAACATTACGTTCTCAGAACCTGTTACGTGTAGAAAATCCAAAATGAGGCCCCATGTACTTACACCCTCCCAAGCCAGAGGGCAACACTGCCATCCCCTCGAGTTTGTTTTATGGAGCATTGCTGTAATGTGCCTGCTGCTAAGAGCTAAGAGCTAAATTGTGTTCCCCCCAAAATTCACGCTGAATCCCTAATCTCTAGTATATCATAAAATGACTGTATTTGAAGATAAGGCATTTAAGTAGGTAATTAAGTTAAAATGAGCCCCTTAGAATGGGTCCTAACGCAATCTGACTGGGGTCCTTATAAGAAGAGGAAATTAGGACAGACAAAGAGACACCAGGAAGGGGCTCAGACAGAGGGAAGGCCATTTGCAAGCTAAGGAGAGAGGCCTCAGGAGAAGCTAACCTGCCTACACCTTGACCTTGGACTTCTAGTCTCTAGAACTGTGAGGAAGTAAATTTCCATAATTTAAGCCATCCTGTCTGTGGCATTGCGTTATGGCTACCAGAGCAATCTAATATGCCTGTATTTTAAAATATAATAAATTGCTTGAGAAGAAGTCGAGCATTAAGAGCAGAAACTCCGGAGTCAGATGGAACTGGCCCAAATTCCAGTCTGCAAATTACTAGTTCTGGGACTCCCTTCGCATGTTACTTTCTCCCCATGAAACAGAAATGGTATTGGTCCCCACCTTGTACGGTTAGGGGAAGATTAACGGAGTGGATGGGAGTAATTGCTGTATAAATGTTAGCTGTCATTATGATTGGAAATTGTGCCCCTTTTGTCAGATGTTCACTGCTCACATAGAGCAACTCCCCAGAACCAGGGAGACTTCTTCCTCAGTTCAGTCCCTGCAGAGTCTTAATCATAAACACAGACCAGTTTGTGGACTGTTGTCTGGTTTACCCTCAGTGGTTCAGTCTCCACAGGCGTACCTTTGAACTAACTGCTGGACTTCGGAAGTCAGACATGATATGTTTTGAGTTTTCTTTTAGGAGTTAACATGGCCAGTGTGGACATATGCCATTCACATGGGCATGTTGGGGCAGGGAGAAGCCAGCCTCAGCAGTTGGCGGCACAGCAATCAACAACCAGCTCTAGAGCTTCCCATGCAAGCACCTGCCTCAGAGAGAACCAGCAGGGCCACAGTGTGGATTCCGTCGTGTCACATCTGTAACACTGTTTTCCCTGTGGAATGAGTTGAGGACAGAATTAGCCTTCACACGTCTCAGGGCAGGCTGCTGTTCACCCAGCGCCGTGGTTTGTGGAACATTGCTGTAATATGCCTGCATTTTGAAATACAACAAAGTCTTAGCAACATGTCATTATGTGAATGCAGTCTCTTCAGTGTGTTTCAGTCGGTTACCTTCACACATCACGCTCTAGGAGATAAAAGGGGGCACTTAATATTCACTGAGTATGCCGAGAATGTACCTGTTTATATGCTCAATTTCCTAAAATCACATAACCTTTTGTTATCTTGTAATACATGAAAGGGATAGTTGGATCTGAGAAAGCTGTTACTCTGTCAGGTAAACAAGTTGCAAAGTTCCACTCCAGTACATATGCCCTGCATGGCAATATGCCTTGGAGTGGAAACTTGTATCAGAAAGCCCGGTATGAGTTCTTTGCATATTTCTCAAGAACATCTCTGATTTTTTAAAAAAAAAACTAGTGGCCCTGCACACAAATCCGTGCACCAGTAGCTCTCTGCGGGGCCTGGCCGCACCCGCTGCCAGAGGTTCTCCACGGCCCAGAGGCCCATCTGCGGCCGGGCATGGAATGCTTGCCTTGTCGCAGCGGCGACGAAGCAAGCATTCCGCCAGGCCGCTCACACTGCCCACTCTCAGTGGCCACCCCCCTGGGACTGGGGGACTCCGGTGGGGCTGAGAGGACTGGGCGCCGCCATCTTTGTGATGGAGTGATGGTTAATTTGCATATTACCCTTTTATTAAATAGGATGTCTCAAAGACTGTTTTTTAGAGCTCAATGATTCTGCTACCTGTAAAATATGACTGGCTTTGTTTGGTGGTTTCCTGTCTTTTCATCGCCTACTTTTTTGTTCTGTTTCCCCATATGGGGGTACTTTTCTTTCAAGTGTCCTTTCTCAGCCAGAGGCTAGCTCTGTTGGTCTTTGTTATTCCCCCACTAAATCTGTGACCCAGTCCTGGTGTCCATGGCAGTGGAGAATGCTGTGATTGCCGGACTCAGTCACACGGACCTCAGACAGGTGCAGCCCAAATCTCCGGGTCGCCTTGCCGAGCCCCTGCAATCCCAGCCTGCAAACACTGACGACAGGCTGGCCGTGCAGGTGCTTCAGGAGCTGCTGAGTTCATTGACAGACACAGCTGGCTTGATTGGTGTTCTGTTAGAAATCCATCTGTTTACCAAACACCCCATGTTTGCCTAAATTCAGCTTTAATTCTCCAGAATGGTCCAAGTGCCATAAAATGGGAATAGCTTCCATTTCATGTAGAAAGGCATTGGGAACTAGTAAATGAAACATATGAAAAACAACTTTAGTAAACAGATCTGTTGTTTTAGATACTTATTCTTAATGTACACAAATGACCCAATGCCTGTCAATGCCTGTCCAGAATTATTTCGTATATTAGGTGAGAAACATAAGATAAATCCATGCATACTTCTGGAAATACGAGCTTATCATTATTAATGATGGAAAAAGAAGATTTTAGAAGGGCATGGGATTTGATTATACCCAAAATATTAGAGTTCCCAGTAGAAACACGGAAACTTCACCCTGCCCTCCTGCTGGGGCCACCCAGTCGGCTCCTGGCTGGTGATGTCAATGGGATGGCCTTCTCCTGCCTTTAGGACCCTGCTGGCCTCTGAAGTGCTTCGCACCCATTCTCCATTCCAGTTTTCAAGAAACTTGGAAGTCACCCACGTCCTCCCTCTTCTGCATCCCCACAGTCAGGAGTCACCAAATCCTTTCAGTTTTGCCTCATAAATATTCTTCAAATATGTCCACGTCTTTCCATCCCCAAGACACATATGTCCCTGGAGGGAGGGAAGAGGAAAGAATTGTTTTTCTTTCTTTAAAAACGTTTTTTAATTTTAAGTGGTAAAAACAACATAAAATTTGTCATCTTACCCATTTTTAAGTGTACTCTTCAGTAGTGTGAATTAGATTCTCACTGTAAAACAGAGCTTCCAAACTTTCTCATCTTACAAAACTGAAACTCTGTACCCATTAACAACAATCTCCATCTTTCTTTCTTTTTCTGTTTTGTTTTTTTGTGTGTGTTTGTTTGTTTTTTGTTTTGTTTTTTTTTGCAATGGCCAGTGAGGGCAATCAAAAGAAGGTAGATAACACTTTGGGTCAAGGTAATGTTACTCTATTAGTATTTGCTTGTTTTGATAAGTTTTAAGTGAGATCATTTGTTTGTGACACTGGCCTTATAAGCTCACAGTATTCATAGAGCTTGTCATGGGGACTTTATATGGGGAAATAGGGACTTTACAGAAGAAATCCAATTAAAATGAGGTCATTAGAGTTGGCCCTAAACCCTTAGGACTGGTGTCCTTATTGGAGGGGAAATATGAATGCAGAGACAGATATACAAAAGGAAGATGATGTGAAGAGACACAGGTAAAGGCCAAGGTTAGATTTTCGCCCTAGTATTTTCACCAGGTCTCACACAGTGCTTTAATTCAACAATCTGAAAATAAGTGAAGGTGACCTATGATAACCACTTTGGTTTGTTTTGGGCCAATCTATCATTTAGAAGAGAGTTTGCAACCCTTGCTGGTTTGGCTCAGTGGATAGAGTGTTGGCCCATGGATTGAAGGGTCCCGGGTTGGATTCTGGTTAACTGAGGATCCAGCCTCAGTTGCAGGCTGGATCCTCAGCCCTGGTTGGGGCACATGCAGGAGGCAACCAATCGATGTGTCTTTCTCACACTGATGTTTCTCTCTCTTGGTCTCTTCTTCTCCCTTACACTCTCTCTAAAAATTAATGGAAAAAAAAAATAACCTTGGGTGAGGATTGACCAAAAAAAGAAAAAAAAAAGAAGAGAGCGTGCTGTAATGGAATGAGAGAAGGATCTGGATTTGAGTATCATTGTCATCATTTATTTAAGTGTGACCATTTGCCCTGGCCGGGTGGCTCAGTTGGTTGGAGTGAAATCCCGTGCACCAACAGGTTGTGGGTTCCATTCCTGGTCAGGGCACATAGGTAGGTTGCAGATTCAGTCAGTCCCCGGTTAGGGCACACATGGGAGGTAACCAAGGGATGTTCTCTCTCACATCAATGTTTCTCTCTTTCTCTCAAAATCAATCTAAAAAAACAAAGAAGCATATCCTCAGGTGAGGAGTTTTTTTTTAATGTTTTTTAACTGCAACCATTGCCAGCAAAATCCTATGAACTCTTGCTTTTTATCTGGTAGATCAAGTTCTATGATCTCCCCGCCCTCTCCCTCCCCCTCCTCTTCTCCAGTCACTGTGGAGATACTTAAGGCTCACTGGCAGTAGGAAAGGTAAGAAGGATGCCATTTGCTGTGCAAGTCATCTAACAAGTCATTGGAGGGTGTTGCAGGGGGTCCCGTGTGCTTTGGCAGTGCCATCTCCTACTTTGAAGTTTGGAGACATTGTCCCAAAACGTTCTGTGATACTAGTGGGTGAAGGTTAAGGGAGCCGTTAAAACTTTTAAGTCTAATTCATAAAAGGCAGTCCATCTATCAAGACATATTTGTTCTGTTATAATTAAAGATCTGTCAAACCCTTATACCTTGTTGAGTAAACTCATTTTTTCATGATTTTAGGGTTTCACTTGGCTGTAAAATTTCCTCTGGGCTACAAAGCAGCAAATGTAATCTGCTCAGGAATGAACTTTTAAACAGAAGTCAAAGGGGAAAAGAATCAATTTAGCTAGTTTTGATTTATAACAGTTAAAAGAAAAATTGAAAGTATTGGATTTTGAGTAAGTGCGTTTGCCTCAGTTTGAGGTTGAGTGTGTGTTAAAACAACACTTACCACATTGGCCAGTCATTTGGATTATTCTATTATACTCTTTTGAAGCTATACAACCCACCAAGTAATTAAGTGGGCTGCACATGTCAGATGTCTCATATAAAGAACAATTAAGCTTTTCAACATGTCAAATACTAATCAGTTGGCTCAGGCATTTTTTGGTTGAATATATTATATCTCATGTGTAAATGTGAGACAAAGCCACAAATTATTTCTAATAAGTGCAAGGTTTATTGCTAAGTGATTGGCATTAGTCATAGATTTTTGAGGGTGAAAATAGATATTTCATCTATTCATACACAACACACACGATACACAATATCGGACAATTGACAAAAGTTGAATGAGGAACTGTTGCATAAAGTTTAAGAGTGCAGGGTTTTCATTTAGGCGCCCTGAGTTCAGATTTTACATTCACTATGTATTACCTGATATCATGCTTTAGTAAGATACTTAATCTCTCCAAGCCTCAGTTTTCTCTTCTGTAAAATGGATCTAATAATGACAGTCTCATCTTGTGAAAAATAGTATTAAATTGTACATGGTAAATGCCTGGCACAGTGCAGGGGAAGAAATTAATGGAAAAAAATATGGATGAATAGTATTATCACTTTTCCTATTATCAACTAGACAAGAAGATGGGTGGTTTTCCATCATTGTTCACACACAATTGTGAGAATGGACTGGTCACTTCTATGCTAACTCAGTTGATGAAGCCATTGTTCTGGGGCCCAGAATCTGGGCTGATGAGTTGGGAGCTTAGCTATCCAGCCTTACATTGCTGCTGCTGCCACTGCTTTTAGCTAGGGCCCGGGAGCAGGAAACAGAAGCTCAAGTGCTCTCACAACTGGAGATCGGTGCTCTGGCCCAGCCGCATTTCTATAGGAGGGAGGGTTGGCAAAAATAGAAGTAGACTCAACAGCATAGGGGTTGCGTTTTGTTCTGTTTCCCCTCCACACAGCAGTCAGAGAAGCGTGTGATGATAACTTCTTTTCTCTGACAAATTGCTTTGTAAAAGTCACAACTTTTTTGTCAGTCCTTGTTATGAGTTGAATTATACCCCTTCCAAAAATAAAAAAAGTTGGAATCCTAACCCCTAGTAGCTCGGAAATGGACCATATTTTGAAATAGAGACTTTACAGAAGAAATCCAATTAAAATGAGGTCTTTAGGGTTGGCCCTAATCCCTTAGGACTGGTGTCCTTATTGGAGGGGAAATATAAATGCAGAGACAGATATACAAAAGGAAGATGATGTGAAGAGACACAGGTGAAGGCCAAGGTTAGATCCTTCCTTCTCAGCCCTCAGAAGGAGCCCACCTGCCGACATCTTGATTTTGGAATTCTAGTCTCCGAAACTGTGAGGTAATAAAAGTCTGTTGTTTAAGCCACCAGATGTGTGGTGCTGTGATGAGGCAGTTCTAGCAAACTACTACAGTGCCACAAAGGATGCAGTGAGAGCAGGACTATTGAAGAAAGGAAAAGCGAAAGATACTGGAGGTGACGTTTTGCATTCAAGGTGTTAGTTCACTGGAGGTGTGTTTGTAGCAGCTGTTTCAGTGCCCAGCAACTGAGGACAGGGAGCTGCTCCTGATAAATTCTGCTGAAGGTTTCTTCTAGCAAAATTCCAAAAGGAAGCTAACTCCTGTGGGAAAGAATAGCAAGCACCGCTCTACCCAGAAATTGTCTGGGGTAATTGTTCAACGTGAATCATTGTGCCTTTGTTAAAGTCATTGATATTCTAGAAACAGGGATAAAATGTTTGTTATAATTGAAGTTTAGATCATACAGTTTTACATTTCATACACGTACTAGCCATGTTACTAATTTTGGGGACTGAGTCTCTGATCATACCTGGTCTTTTAAGTTAACAAATGTTTATGGTTCCTAATTAAATTTGTAAACCTGAAGCAGACATTGGAATTTGGCTATTATCCTTCCCTGGCAGATTATAGTGCTGGTTAGTTTTACAAATGTAGGTGACCTATGTAGCTCAACATGGCAGATTGGAATTCCCAGAGATATAGGCACATCAAAACATGCTCCTGTTCAGTGTGACGATGACACTCTTCATCAAGAAGTGCAGTGTATATTCCCTCCACCTGAACCTGGGTGGACCTTTGAAAATGCCTCGCCCAGCAGAATGTGGCAGAGCGAAGCTGTGTGAGCTCTAATGTAAGTCCTTGAAGAACTGCGGTTTTGCTCGGTTCTTTCTTTCTCTTGGGACATGTGCAACATCTGGCTGCCCTGAAGTCACTCTGCTGGAAAGACCACAAAGGAATTGCACACAAATCTGGAGAAGGGTGCCCCTAACTGAGTCTTCCCAGCGCAGGTTCCCGTCATGTATACACTAGGGAAGAAGCCTTCAGTGTGACCTTGGCCCCGTCCATTGTCTGAGTTCAGCCTCATGAGAGATGGAGATGGAACTGCCTGGCAGAGATGCTGTAAAACACCGGACCTTGAGAAACATGAGAGGTCATCATGAGGACCGCATTTCAGTCACAGCCTTTGGGGTATATTGTTACATAGTGTTAGCACACTGGAACCATAGTGTGTGTTTAGTTTTTTTGTATGGAAATTTGATGAGTGTTCGTTCAGTTTTGGCTTTGTGATTTCTGTTCCATGCCATGGTAGCTATTCCTGATTGAATATTAATTTTCCTCTCATACTGCTTTCTTCTGCTCTATTGGAACGTTCTACTATAAATTCTTTATCAGCAGCAAGTGACTTTTTCAGCTAAAACATGTATCTTTTTCATTTGTTACTGAAATTTCTCCCTCAGGAATAGGTTGAGCGTCTTCCCAGGTGTTTAATGTTTTGCACCTTAACGAAGGCACAACTCATGAAAACAACGATTGAACTGCCATGTATTTCATGAATATTGAGACAGTATTAAAGTTAAAGAGAAATGTGCTACCAACTAGTTGTAGTCATATCTGAAAATATTATTTATGGGTACATTTTTATTTTGACAAATTTCAAGGGAATGTTTATATTTGAAGTGGGTATTATCAGACTCTTAGAAAATATACAACATTATTTATAATAAAGTAGGCTTGGCAGACTCCGTCTGAACTATGGCAGTGGTTACCATTTGCAAATAGTCACATTTTATTCCCACAGTATTTTGTTGAATTAGGTAAAAAAGATTTGATTCAGATCAATAACTATGGCACATAAAATAATAAGCCCTTTCAAAAAATGTAAGAGTGTAAATTATGTGTGCTTGTGGAAGTGGTGAAAAACTGAACATGAAATTTTAAAATATTGTAGCTTGAAAACCTAATAATCTATCAGCTATTAAAATATAAAGTAGGCAAGAAATCATTCCCGTGAAATTTAATAAGATTGCAAGGTGTTTAGGTGATTTTTCCTTCTTAGTATAGAAGTAGCTCTGTGTACAATTTTAAGACTTATTTGATCTTAAGTAAGCTAAATGGATTAAATGACTACCTGTTACCTGTATTATTTATCAACCCCAGTATGACTTCCTAGTGCTGTTTGGTAGTATGTATAAATACAAAAATACATTGTGTATGGATATTCCACCTTATTTCAAAAAAGGTTTAACTCAACTTACAAAAATAGGAAGAGTATATATAAAAGGCTAAGTGACTGACTGTAAGTCCATCCGACCATCCAACTGACCCACTGGCTGGTACATATGACACGCACTGGCAATTTAAAAATAAACATTGACTTGTGCATGCACGATACATATAAAGCTCTTGCTGGTGCCAATTGCATGCATGTGTTTTGATCTGTCATTGTAAATCATGAATTTGGTTGTTTTTGTTGACATTCTGAAGCTGAAAGAAAGCGGTGTAGTCGACAGAATATGTCTGAAAACCAACTTTTGGCACAACGTACCTCTGAAGGCGAAAGAAGCTGGTATTGTCAAAAGAATGTATCTGAAGACTAACTATTGACACTTAGAGAAAGGGAAAATAGTGATATTAAAATATTTCTTCTAATTAATTTCCTTTCAATGTGCATGAATCTGTGCACCAGGCCACTAGTAATAAAATAAAAACAAGTAGGTAAGCTAAATGGAACAAAAAGATAATAAAATAAGATAAATTCAAGAGTGAGGTTAAAACTTTCAAGTTGTTAGGTCTTGTTAATGGTGTCTTACTGATGGACCAACACATGCTAACATCGGCAGTTTTCACCCTCCCATTGGTATTTTTCAAAATTGTCCAAGATTTAGCAGATAGTGTTCATTTTTCCCCCTTCAAATGATGGAAACCAAGCTCCTTTCACTGGAGGTGATTTCTTCTAGAGTGGGGTCAAGAAGTGGTGGGGAAGGGTGCAGTAATTTCTGAATGATGATGACTATACTGAATAGCTTGGAATCTTTAAATTGCTAGCACTCCTCTGGTGGAAAACACAAACGAGTCTTAATATGTGACTCAATGTGTTCTTGCCTTGGGGAAGATTAAAAGGCATGCTGATGGGGCAGTCACTTCTATCTATACTTTTTCCTACCTCTGTGTCCACCTGAATGTAGCTATGGAAAGGAAATGAAAAAAAAAAAAAAAGAGAGATGCATATTTTTAAAATAGAACTAGAAGGAAAAGAAATGAAAACAGTTGTTGGTTTAGGGGGGTGGAATTATGGGCACATAGTTATTTCATCTTTATGATCTTTTTAATGTTGCTTTAAGTATCTTTATGATATAAATAAGAATAAAAATAAAAGGCTTATTACTTGTTAGTATTACTGTCCTCAAGGGTATTTGAAGTCTTTGGAGATGAAGCTCTGATTATGCACATGGCCTCGTTCAATCATTCAAGCAATATTTATCTAGCAAGGCATTGTGGGAAACACAAAATCCCAGTGGAGACACACTGTTCTTACAGTCATAGGGCCTTAGGATGTAAAACAACATGCTGTGTCTGTTAAAAGTGTGAACAGAGTAATTTAAGCAAGAGATAACAGGGCTGGCTTTTTGAGGAGGTGGGATCCATTCTAGATCTGAAAGAATTATAAGATTTGGGAGATGGGGGGATAAGGAGTCATTAATGGTGTTGGCCACATATTTTCAGTTCCCCACCTCATCCAGGCATATAGTAGAATTGCACTTGTGGTATGCTGAAACCCTGGGGCTAGTTATGGCAATGAATGTGTCACTGTGGGGCTAAGTCTCTATCTTCTGGTGCAAGACCCTACAGAGTTTTCTTTCCCCCTGGCATGGCTCCTAGCCATGTTTGAGCTGCTGGTTACTCTGCCAGCCTGGATGCCTGAGGAAGAAAGGCAGGTGAAGCTGATCTACTGGCCCAAAATGGACCAGTAGCAAGCAAAAAGTGAAGTAAAGATTAAATTTTGGTTGAAGCCTGGAAGCATTAGTGAGAATGGTGAAAAACAAGATTGGAGCAAGTTGAGACCTTCCACAGTGAGCCAGGAACTTAGGGCTGACGCTGAAGAGAAAAGAAACATTTTGTAGTGTGTGTTGGCCTCTCCCTTAATTCATTGTGTTATTTCATGCTCTACACCAAACTGAAAGTACACAAAACATATGTAAGGGAGGAAACGTGGTGTGCAGGGATGTGTACATGGACACAGCAGGAGTGTGGGCATTGCAGCCACATCAGCAGTGGCCATGGGAGCTTCCATGAAATCTGGGGGTTGGAACAGAGGCAGTCTCTGCAAAACAAAGTATTTTTATTAACTTGTATTTATTACTTGGAAAAAAGAGAGAGAATCCCATGGTTACTAATAAAGTTATATATTTCTACCACCCGTCCAAAATAGGAAATTGACCCAGTCTTTAAAAGAATACATTTTGCTGGCAAGGACATGGAGAAAGGGAAACCTAGCGCACTGTTGGTAGGAATGCAGATTGGTAAAACACTGTGGAAAACAGTGTGGAGGTTCCTCAAAAAATTAAAATGGAATTGCCCTAGGACCCAGCAATTCCACTTATGGGAATATATTCAAAGAAACCCAACTACTAATTCAAAAGAGTTTTTTGCACCCCTATGTTCATTACAGCATTATTTGAATAGTCAAGATAAGGAAGCAACCCAAGTGCCCACCTATATAGATGAGTAGATAAATAAGCTGTCATATACTTACACAATGGAATACTACTCAGCTATAAAAAAAGAATGAGATCTTACCATTTGCAACAGCATGGATGAACTTAGAGGGTATTATACTAAATGAAAGAAGTCAGACAGAGGAAGACAAATACTATATGATTTCATTTATATGGGAAATTTAAAGAACAAAATAAGCAAACAAAATAGAAACAGACTCAGGTAAAGAGAACAGACTGAAAGTTGTCAGAGGAGAGGGGATGGGGCCTGGCTAAAAACGGTGAGAGGATTAAGCAGTACAATTTGTTAGTTGCAGAACAGTCACAGAGATGTAGATCACAGCATAGGGAATCCTATCTAATAAAAGAATGATATGCAAATTGACCATCACTCCAACACACAAGATGGCTTCCCCCATGTGGTCAAAGATGGCTGCCCCCATGTGGACACAAGATGGCTGCCACAAGATGGCCAGCAGGGGAGGGCAGTTGGGAGGGACCAGGTCTGCAAGGGAGGGCAGTTGTGGGTGATCAGGCCAGCAGCGGAGGGCAGTTAGGGGTGACCAGGCCAGCAGAGGAGGGCAGTTGGGGGAGATCAAGCCTGCAGGGGAGGGCAGTTGTGGGGGACCCAGGCCTGCAGGGGAGAGCAGTTGGGGGGGACCAAGCCTGCAGGGGAGGGCAGTTAGGGGTGACCAGGCCTGCGGGAGAGGGCAGTTAGGGGGGACCAGGCCTGCAGGGGAGGGCAGTTAGGGGCAAACAGGCTGGTAGGGGAGCAGTTAGGCATCAATCAGGCTGGCAGGGGAGTGGTTAGGGGGTGATCAGGCTGGCAGGCAGAAGAAGTTAGGGGCAATCAGGCAGGCAGGCAGGCGAGTGGTTGGGAACCAGCAGTCCTGGATTGTGAGAGGGATGTCCGACTGCCCAGTGGGATCGGGCCTAAATGGGCAGTCGGACATCCCTCGAGGGGTCCCAGATTGGAGAGGGTGCAGGCTGGGCTGAGGAATACACCCCCCCGTGCACAAATTTCATGCCCTGGGCCTCTAGTCTATCTATATAAAAGTCTAAGTGACCATCGCAACCGAACAGATGACCGAACAGACTGTGTGGGGCGACCAGGCTGGCAGGGGGGTTAGTGAGGGGCAACCAAATGACTGAGCAGCAGGCTGCATGGGGCGACCAGACCGGCAGGAGGGGCAGTTGGGGGCAACCAGGCCAGTGGGGGGGGACAGTTGGGGGTGATCAGGCTGGCAGGCAGAGGTAGTTAGGGGCAATAGGCAGGCAGGCAGGTGAGTGGTTAGGATCCAGCAGTCCAGAATTGTGAGAGGGATTTCCGACTGCCGATTTAGTCCCAATCTCTGGGATCGGGCCTAAACCAGCAGTCCCCCAAAGGGTCCCAGATTGGAGAGGGTGCAGGCTGGGCTGAGGGGACCCTCCCTGCCCCCCACGTGCATGAATTTTGTGCACATGGCCTCTAGTATAGTCAATAATATCGTAATAACTGTGTATGGGGCCAGGTGGCTACTTGAAACATCATGGGAAAGGGAACCACTTTGTGAAGTACATGATTTTCTAACCACTATACTGTATGCCTGACACTGATAAAAGTTATACTGAATGTAAACTGTAATTGAAAAATAAATTTTGAAAAACATTTTGCTGGTGTAGTAATCAAATGACACCTTTTCTCCACACGGTGGCCAGTCTGCAGAGTCCGTGTGGCTGTCCCGCTCTGCTCCTTCACGGGAATCAGCACTAAGCAGAGTTTTATGGGCAGGAAGAGACTCTGCCACAGCAGATGGCTTGATCCTCTGGGTCAAGTTTGCATATTCATTTCTCGGTGTTATCTTTTCCCCCGGAGCATGATGAAAGTGAGTTAAGGTTTATAAAATGTTTGAAGAGGCATCAGGAAAAAAATTCATTCTGTATGAACGAGATGGTAATAATAATAAAGTAGAATTGAACCAGAGATCGGTGAAGGAAATTTAGTTTGATTTGCATCAAACAGGCTCAATTCTGTGAATGACTGGGAGAGTGAAATCTTATTTCTGAACTTCTTAAACATTTCCATTTCTAACCAGGGCTTTCATATCATTTTAATGCAATTTTTTACATGTGAATTAGTATAATAAATGTCAACGTTGAATTGAATAAGGTCACATTTTACTACTTTGACCAGAAGTGTAATCTTCCAAGATTCAATTTTATTACTATTAGAACAGTCATGCTGGATAAGGTCACCAATATTTCTTTCCAAATGATACAATCTATGACAACAGCCTTATATCAACTTTAGTTTTCGTAATCTGGATTTATATTCCGAAACCTGTTGACAAAGATATACCACGGACATATCTTGGTCAGATGGCAGCCTGGGGAAGATATTTCCCTCTAATTTATGGGGAATTTGAAAATGGAGAAATGAAGCAGTTGAAATATAGCATTTTCTTGATCATACCCTCCCCTTGCCTACTGATAATTAAATTCTTGTGGGATTTTAGTCTCCCACTTGAAAAGGAAGGTGATGTTTAAAGGCCTTTCAGTAAGTAGAATGGAGAATCGCTCTGTTCACTGGCTGCGTGGGAGCCAGCCAGCTGGCTAGCCTGTGCAATTCTTTGGAGTGACATGTTCATTGAAGCAGGAGGGTTCAGGGTTGCCAAGAATGGCAAAGGGCAGCTAGCAACGCCATTCACCTTGACCTGCCTCTGCAACATCCTCCCCAACTGATCTGTCTCTGCTGGCACAGCTCTGGCAGGAACGGTAGGAGTACCTATCTAATGACATCGTTGGGAGATTAAATGAGGGAATATGTGGAAAGGGCTTCGACCCATGTCTGCTACATATGTGCTCCAAGAATGCAAGCCACTACTGCTTTTGTTATTAGGAATATTTTTCAGACCACCACCTCAGGAGACAAAGTATTTCCATCTTCATAGAGCTCTCAACTGGTAAAAAGTTTATTTGCATATTGAGCCCAAAGCTAATTTTTGTACGTTTTACTAATCCATCTTAGGTTGGCTTTAGGGATTATGAAAAATCATGATGTTAATAGTTGCTAATTAACATTTATTGAGTGCTTGCTACATGTCAGTCACTATACCCACATTATCACACTTACAAGTCATTTTGGATTATTTCAAAATACTCAGAAGTAGTAAACATAATAGAAAAGATTTTATACTTTCAACCAGATTCAATGGTTACCTAGATTTTGCTACACTTGCTTCATCTATACGCTTCTGTTTTTGCTAAGGTAATTTAAGGCAGTTCTTAGAACTGGTTTTTGTCTCAATTCTACATGTATTAATATGCACCTTTAAAAACTGTAAAAATTTTCTAATTCCATTATTGTAACTAACAAAATTAATAGTAATTTCTTAATATAGTGGAATATTGAAGTTTCTGTGATTGTTTCAAAATGTCTCTTTTGTTGTTCTTAATCCTCACCTGAGGATATTTTTTTTCATTGATTTTTTAGAGAAAGTGGGAGGGAGGGAGAGAGAAAAACATCGATGTGAAAGAGACACATCAATTGGTTGCCTCCCACATGATCACTGACCAGGGCTGGGGATCAAACCTGCAACCCAAGTATGTGCCCTTGACTAGGAATCAAACCCACAACTCTTAGGTGCCTGGGCCGATGCTCTAACCATTTGGACACCGGCCAGGGCTGAAAATGTGTTTTTATCATGAACTGGTTGGATCAGGATCCAAACAAGATCTCCACATTACATTTGATAATTTATTTTAGTATTCATTTAATACAATATTATTTGATATTGATATATATTTTTAACTGTATCTGTTTTCTTACAGACCATTCTATAATCTGGATTTGTCTGTTGGCTTTTCCTTGGTATTAACTTATTTCTCTAGCTTGTGTGTTTTGTAAAAGCTCTAAGGATGGTTGTTATATGTATATACTAGCTGCATGTGACTATTTAAATAAAATTAATTACAACAAAACAAAATTTTAAAATCAGTTGCTCCCTTGCTCTGGCCACATTTCAAGTGCAGCTAGTGGCTGAAGTATTGGGTAGCACAAACAGCACATTTTTTAAAAATATATTTTATTTATTTTTTTACAAAGAGGAAGGGAGAGGATTAGAGAGTTAGAAACATCGATGAGAGAGAAACATCGATCAGCTGCCTCCTGCACACCCCCTACTGGGGATGTGCCCGCAACCAAGGTACATGCCCTTGACTGGAATCAAACCTGGGACCCTCCAGTCCGCAGGCCGAAGCTCTATCCACTGAGCCAAACTGGTTAGGGCACAAACAGCACATTTTCATCATCACAGAAAGTTTTATTAGACAGTGTGGTTTAAGGATCAATTATTTCCAGGTTCAAGTGTTTGTTACAATGCAGTGTACTTCAAATTACATTTTGTAGGGAGGCATAATGTCTGGATGTCCCACTCTTAGGGTCCTGAAGTTGATCAGCTGATTTAGAGAGTGACACCCTCATTCCTCCATCATAAAGCTCCCACTCACCTTTCATCTAAAGCAGGAGTCTCATCCTTTTCTGTGGGTGTGTCCTGTTGGCACATGGAGAAGCCTGTAGCTCTCTTCTCTCAAAAACGTTTTTAAAATGAGGAAAATTAAGCATATTCAAATACAAAGGAAACTGGTGTTTCTGAATAACAGTTATTATAATATTAAAGAGCAAATCTGAAATATAGAGAAATATGCCCTACTTTAGTACATATTAAATAACAAGAACTGGTGGCAGGTATAATGAGTACTATAATTTTGTAACATCAGAATTGATGAATAATTGTGGAGTAAATGATATTTCTTGACGTTTACAACAGCTATAAAGTTATCATTTTATATATTTTTTAAAATATGATTTCTCTTCTCCCAAAAATACTTTTACATTGGGAAAATTATGTATATACAAATACAAAGGAAATTGATGTTACTGAATAGCAATTATTACAATATTAAAGAGCAAATCTGAAATATAGAGAAATAAGCCCTACTTTATTACAAATTAAATAACAAGAACTGGTGGCAGGTATAATGACTACTATAATTTTGTAATACTCATAATTGATGAATAATTGTAGAGTAAATGATATTTCAAGACATTTGCAACAACTATAAGATTATCATTTTATATTTTTTTAAATATCTATGATTTACACTATGACAAAATCATAGGTACTAGTGTTATTACTATTTTTTTGTTGTTGTGAATACTCACCTGAGGATATTTTTCCATTGATTTTTAGGGAGTGTGGAGAGAATCATTGTTGTGAGATAAACACATTGATTGGTTGCCTTCTGCATGAGCCCTGACCAGGGTTCGGGCTGGGGAGGAGCCTGCAACCAAGGTATGTGACCTTGACCAAAATCGAATCCACAGGCCAATGCTCTATCTACTGAGCCAAACCGAGTAGGGCATGTTACTACTATTTATACTACTGTACTACATACATTTGTGATTTAAGGAGATGCAAAATTTCAGTTAGAAGTTCATGCAAACAAATTGCAGCATACATCTTGATGCATTTCCTCTCTTCTCTCCATGCATCTTCCCTAATTGTTCATGGGATACCTCCCCTCCACCCCCAGACTCACCCAGGTTAAGAACTCATGACCTGCCCTATGATATTTCAAGACATTTGCAACAACTGTAACATTATCACTTCAGTCCCCATCAGCCTGGGGACTGAAGGGTCCCAGGTTCGATTCTGGTCAAGGGCACATGCCAGGGTTTCCAGCTTGATCCCCAGTAGGGGGTGTGCAGGAGGCAGCCAATCAATGATTCTCTTTCATCATCGATGTTTCTATCTCTCTCTTCCTCTCCATTCCTCTCTGAAATCAATAAAAATATATACATTAAAAAAAAAAAAACTCATGACCTAAGTCTTCTATCATCTATGAATAATTTTACTTGGACAAGTTATGTCATTAGGGATGGAAATGGTCATTTTATGTAAGTGCTTTTTTCTTCCACTTTTAGAGCTAGAGTACTGGACTTTAATAACTCCATCAGTGGGGCTATTTGGTTACCTTGAAAGCAGTTCAAACAGAATAAGTAATACCCATTTAGCAGATGAAGTTACTGAGACTCAAATAATTTATTTGCCCAAAGTCAAATAGCTAAAACGCGGTAGAAATGGAATATGAATACAGATCAGGTTACCCCCAGCCCACACGCTGCAGTCCAGTTCTGTTCCACCATTTGCTAGTTTCTTTCTGCCCTATCATTTACTAGTCGGATAGCCTACATCTTTCTCCCCCATCACGACAGCCTTTCCAAGGCCATGCCTTAAAGGTTGGCCCTTGTGTTCTCATTTCCATTTTCTCTGATCTTCCTCTCTAAATGTATTCTCTCTGTGAATGTGTGATAGGCTGTCTCCGGCGGCTCCCATGTTGACAGAAAACTGCACAAGTAGCCTTGCCAACAAAGATCAGAGTGAGAAATCACCTCCCTCAACTCAATATCAGACTTGCATTCTCAGTCTGAGATAAATGTGTTTTGTAGAAACAACATTTCTCTGTCGACTCCTCTTGAGCTTATTCTCAACAAAAATTCCCAAGCTGTTGTCACACATGCTGCTGAGAAGTGAGAGTCCTTTGTCTGGTAGATGAGCAAATGGTGGGCTGGGCCTGGGGAGCTCACCCGCAGCAAGAATTGTCATATTTAGTTTTGTCTAAAGGCAAAACTTAGGAAAAGAAAGAACCCAGATAATGTTCTGTTTGTGGACGTGAAACATGATCTAAGGCAGTGGTTCCCAAAGTGGGGCACATGCCCCACAGGGGGGCAATTTGACTTTTAAGGGGGAGCAATTTGACTTTTAAGGGGGGCAATGCAAGAATGAGTTATTAACAGTGAATTTTTTGCATTTCTTATGGTTCTAGAGGCCTCATATACAGTATATAAATATATATTGTGACATATTTATCCATTTCAGATCTTTATTATATGTTTTAAAACTTTATTTGCTATTTTTTCATATCACTTCATATTATTATTTTAACAATTTCTTAGTGATTTCTTCCTCAGTAATTCAACTGTCCTTTTGTTCTTTTATTTTTCTCTCTCATAGATGCCATGTTCATTGGCAGCTTGTTTAGACCAAGTTAATAAATGGTCTTGTAGGCTTCCTCCATGTGAATAGGAGTTTACTTTTTGAATAATAAGAATTATATGTCACAGGGGGGCGGGCATCAGGATTGTAGAGATGCTTAGGTAGGGCATGGCCAAAAAAAGGTTGGGAACCACTGATCTAAGAGAAAAACAGTTAAGTTTCTTCTCCTTCGATTTATTAAAATAATAGTTCAGTCTAATTTATTAATTAGTCAGTGATCCATTTCAACAGCCAATCATTCAAATAGTCATTCACTCACATAGATATTTATTCAAACTGTATACCTACCCATTTACTCAGAGTTTAGAAAGCTCTCTATGTTCGGGAACTGTACAGGGCACTTGAATACCTTGGAAAACCACACATGTCTGACTTCTATTCTCATTTCAGTTTACATGCTAGTTAGGAAATAAGAAACCATAAATGACCACTGTCGTTCCAGAATGTGAAGAGGTTCTGAGAACACAAACGTGGGAGTAGTTATGGAAGAGGGGTGCTTCAGATGGAGCAGACACGTCCCCTAAGAGGTGACATTTGAACTGAAACCGAGCCAGGCCCTCAAGAGCAGTCCTTTGAATTGAAGGATGAATGAGATGGTCTCTCTCTCTCTTTTTTTTTAATTAAATTTCTTAGGGTAACATTGGTAAGTAGCATTATATATGTTTCTGGTGTACAACTTGAGAGTACAACATCTATGTACTCCACTGTGTGGTTACCACCCAAAGTCTAGTCTCCTTCCATCACCATATAAATTTGATCCCCTTTACCCTCTTCATGCCCCCCAGCTCCTACCCTCTGGAAACAGACTGGTGGCAGGTAATGCACTATAGAAAGTGCCTGAGGTAAAACGTCATGAGGGGAAGGACACAGCTACAGCTACACCCCCTTTGTTGCCTCAAAACAAGAGTTTTGGCAGGATTTTTGCTCGTTGTTCATCACCCACATTAAATGGAAGCCATCCATGGCGTTGATGTCACCCATTATGTAACCTCCTCCCTTCATATTGTTATGTACAGGGGAACATTTGGCGGATAAAGCTTAATGCTTAACAGCCAGATTTAATGATGGATTCAGGGGTCAGGAGGTTTTGTAACATGCAGTTCTCAACTAAGCTATTTGGGATGGGAAAAACGTAAATTCTTAACTTTATTTTTGCCAGACAATCTGTTGGGAGAACTCAGAAGCACAGAACCTTCCTGGATAGAGTATTGGATAAACACATCTTTCCAAAGTCATTTACACACTCTGATTTCTTCAACACACTCTCCTGCTGTCGCTGGGATGCACTAGTGTGACACTAGTTCCTGGCCCAGGTTTTAATCTGTACCCGTTAGTCATACCTCCTATCTGTCCTGTCCAGGATATGAGTACAGGCATGTTAACTGTGTACAGCAGTGTGGGGCTGACAAACAATGCGTATCTGAAACAATTCAAAGCAATTGCAATTATCAATGGGGAGAATTCTGATTGTTCCATGACCGTTAACATTTTTTGTTAAAACACCTAAAACTCTTGTTTGTTAAAGCATATTGGGAAATAAAAATATTAAGACATACTTATTCAGTACACAGCCATTTAAAACATTAGAAACATTGAGCATTAAATGTTCTTTGGAAAACATTTGTCAAGAATAGTTTGAAGAGTGCTTGCCTGCTTTTTGTGGTTGCACAATTTAAAATACAGAGAGCATCTTTTCTGTGCTTTGGCAAATTCTCATACTCCTTTCTGAGTTTGGATCAGTTTGCAATGATTTATCCTTTGTGCTTCAAGGTAGTGAGTACGGTGAAGTTTCTGACAATGTGAATTTCTTTCCTGGCATCATCCTCTGGTGCATCTTCCTCCTTTTCAGCATAACCACGTCCTGCACGCGTGTCGATAAGTTTGCCTTCACGGAGTTCCTGTCTGCACAGCTATTTCTCCTATCGCCGCATTTACATTTGATTTTCATTTCAAGTCCAGCATCACTGCTCCTTGTTTCTATGTCTCATTTTCATATTTGTTGGCCATTGTTGTAAAATGTCATTGGGGTTCATCAGTGGAAGACCAGGAGGCTTGCGGGCTGTCTGTGACCAAGTGACAGAGACAGGGACCAATCACCGACAGAGTTAAAGGAAGTGGCAGGGTTGGTCACTGATCCCTGGGCACATCTGTTATTAAACATAGTGACTTGTGGACTGGAGCCCTCCTGCTGGATTAGTACTGTATGCATAGGCTCCAAGGTAATAAGCCACAGTGACTGACATTTCAACTGTATGTTGGGGAACTGATGTTATTTAACTAAACTGTGGACAGTGGAATGTGTGCACGTTGGAATCATGTGAGGTGAGGGCTGCCTGCAGTTGCCGGAAGTTAAGTATGAAGGAATTACGTGTAGCATTCAAACGTCTAGTTTCTCTTAGAATAACCATGTGAGTAGTGTCTGCCCACCTTGGGACGTGGGTTTTTCAGTTTGTCCATTATTACCAGTTGTTATACCATACTGGACAGTGTGGGATACAGAACATTTCTCTCACTGCAGAAGTTCCACTGGATAACACTCTGTAGCCAATGACCTATATTAGGTACATTATTGTGGACACGGGGATATCAATGACATTGAAAATCCTTAATACTACTCTCTCTCCATTTGACTTATTCTTGCTTTTGTTTTCCTTTTTGTAGATTAAGATGAACTAGCTGAGATTTTGAGTAAAAAACATTAGTGATGGTAGAACCTCTCTACTCCATGGCGTAGTGCTTGAGGTTGCTATCTACGACAGGAACAGTTAGTCACCAGGAAGAAATTTCAGACACTTCTTTTAGCAACAATGGTGGCGATTCAAGCAATTTCAACCTTGTTTTAAGTAATGATGTCAAAGATGGTGGTGATGATGGTGATGTTGGTAATGAGAGATATTGGGGCCAATATCGGATTCTCCATGCCAGAGACTGGTAGGAACCAAAGATATGTTTTTAATATCTGAGCATATAAATATCTGAGGGAATTTTAGGATCCTGCAAGAAGAATGATAACATACAAGTGAAAAGCTGTTCTGAAATTGCCAGAGCATCTGTCTCCACCACTTTTGCTTCCCATAGGCATGCTTAAATATTTTTTCAATTACGTACAAAATGAATTCAAGTATGTGTGAAACTTGGGTTAAAGTTGGTATTTTTTAGATCCTTTTAAATTGTTGAATATCATAATTTAAACAGTAGGCAAACTATCATGTGCTATTCTGTCTAAACAACATTTGGAAAGGGAAGGGCTGAGAAAAGTTGCAAATCTTAAATGCACTTTAGATAGTCTAAATATTTTTTATGTATTTGTTTTTATGTTATGGGTTTTTAATTATTGTTACCAATTATGTTTTTAAAGTTCATGTAGTTAAAACCAGAGAGGAAGAAGAAATTATAATATGATAACTTATAGCTAGATCCTGCTTCCAGTGATGTTAGAGTTTGATGAGGAAGAAAAATACAGACAGAGATAATGTGAGGTAATGGAGGTGGGTAGGTGAGTGGAATGTGGCAAACTAGGGGGGAATTTTAAATGAGGAATGAGTGAAGTTCTAGGTTGTAAATGATGACCCTGGAGTTAGTGGGTGAGTGTTTACATAACATATCCCCATTGTGGTTGCCAAGACTGGGATGCTGGACAGAGGGAGGCCTTTAAAGAATTCACTTCTATTGACTATTGTAAAAAGCATTCGTTCAGCTTTACTTTATGGCATGAAATATGCTATTATTTAAAAAAACAAAACAAAACCCTCATACACCCCAGTGAGGTAGGTGTAAATATTAACCCAGTGTTAACAAAGACACAAGGCTAGGAGATTTGCAGAAAAAGAGTGGCTTAGAAGGAGTTTCTGGTTTGAAACCCTATATTTGTGAATGTATTTTTAAAACTATTGTTGTTTTAAAGATGTGAGAGCCTCTTCTGGCAGATGGAAGGAACAAACTTTTTCTTTTATAGGCTTTGGAGATTTAGTGATGAATGCTGAGCTATATTTGCATACAAATTATTGCCTTGACAAAGCCTGCTTTCTTGACACTGTGGCAATCTAGTTCATTGCTGAAGTTTCTGGGTTTTTTAAATTAATTTTTTAAATGAATTCCTTCTTTGTTTTTAAAGGCTGCCTGATTAACTTTTTCTATTCTGGAAGCTACCAGAGTGACATGACAATGTCTTTTGCTTCCTGTTTTGGAAACATATGGAAATCATTTGCATTTAGAGTTTTCACTTTTTTTTTTTTCTGGTAGGATTTTCTGCATTTTTATTGTTGTAAATGATTTAGCCTATTCTTTAATTTTGAATGGATCACACAATCATCTTTATGTGTCCAGCTGTCTTTTGTTGGAGGAGACACGTCTTAAATTGTTCACTGTTGAATAAGATTAAAATGATTTTAGTGTTATGCCATTAAAAAAGAAAAAATTTAGTTTGTCTTTTATGGAGGGTTCATCCTCATGAACACATTGCTCAGACACGGAGTAAAATTTTCTTTCACTCTTTATGAGAGGGTTTATTAGATTCTAAGCTAAAGCGAATAAAAGTGAGAGCTTGTTTTTAATCATTCTCTTGGGGACTAATTTCAAATAATTCTGTTAATTTAAATCAGTGATTCTTATCTTAATTGGAATCAGGAGACTAAGAATTTTTTGCAAGCAGAAGACCAAAAGAGACCAGTATACACACACTCACATCCGATTTTGCAAACAATTTCAGGAGATTCATAGAAGCCTTGAGTCTATTCCTACACCAGGTTAGGGAAATGCTTAAGTAGCTTCTAGGAAATCTGTAAATTCAAGAAGGAAAGGTCTCTTGAGCCACGTGACACTTCCCCCTTCCCCTGATCTCCTAAATTACATCACTCTCTATCCACCTTCTGAAGCCAGAGCCCTGGAATCCTCTTTGCTCACCCTCTCTTCCTTGCCCTGCACCCATCAGTGAGTCCTGTCGCTCCTGCCTCAGACATGCATCTTGTATTCTCCGCACCTCTACTGCCACCACCGGAGTCCAGGCCTGTTTTGAATCTCCAATTAGTCTCAGGTAAAGACGTCCCCAGTGGTCTTAAACTTTCATCCTTGCTTTGATTGATTATTTTCTACACAGCATTTTGAGTGATCTTCCTAAAAGAGAACTCGGGTTCTGTCATATTCCTCTACTCTCCACTGCCTGACATGCCCCACGGCTTCCACATGCACATAGACTAAATCCACACCGCCAACCAAGGCTGTGCACAGCCTGCTTTTCCCGACACCCCAGGTAAACAGGCCGAGCCTGTTCCCCATTTAGCAAGATTGGCTTGGAATGTTCTTCCCCTGGTACCATTGCGTCTTGCTTTCTCTTCTCGGCCCTGTCTCTTCCACAGTAGAGACTACATTTTGACCTATTTCTTGCCCTTTGCCTGTTCACCCTCTAGAATGTACTCCTTTGTAGGGGAGGGGATGCATGTGGCTGGTGTGTGCTCTCTCTCAGGATCTTACGCAATACCTCCCTGGTAGGAGGCTCTCAACACATGCTTAATGAACACATGAAAACATGCAAAGTCCTAAAAAGTGCTTTGCCTTTACCTTTCCTCCCAAATTTGGCTTTCTGGTCTTCCTTCAGTAATTCATTGAGAAGTTCATTCATTAATCACTGGAACATCTTTCACTATAAAATACTCTCACAATATATCTTTTAGATCGCTAACTCGTGGAAGACTGAATTTGGGGAGAAGTGGGCAGGGGATTAACCCTTTGCACTCTCTTGCTTTTTTCTCGATTCCTTTATTCTACTCGGGATTTAATTTTTTAAATACCCCAGATTTTACAAAGTGCAGCAGTAGAATAAAAAACTGGAGTCTCTTTTCATACAAACTTATTTATTTGGATTTTTTTATATTTCAAATTATTGATACTTTCGAAGAGTAATTTGCACTCGACATCCGAGTGCAAAAGGTTAATTCAGACTCTGGGCGAATGCCAACTTAGAATAATGAAGGCTTTCTTTCTCCTTTTTGAAATACTTTTTCTCTCAACATTTGTATTTGTCGCCGAAGAGATTTATCATTGTTATTAAAAGAGCAGAGAACAATGTTATATTCTGCTCTGCCCGAGCTCAGTAAGGGATGGTCTACATGCTTTTCCTTTGAAGTGCAAGCACTGCCTTCCATGTGCGAAGGGACGGCCTCATGTATTTATTTTTTCTATGCCTTTAGCTGGGTCTCTTTTGGATTAGGAACTCGGTGGGCTCTTTGTTTATTTGTTTGTTTTAGTGTTAAAGGCATTTCCCTCAATGGTTTTTATGTAATGCAGTCTGGTCTGATCCAGTGGTCTCTCGGAAGCTACAGTTTCTGAAACATTTGAAGGATTACTTACGAGAAAGAATTGTTTCTCAGATTAAGCAGTGAAGAGGCATATGTGCCAATCACTCTCTCGCCAAGTACTCCCTGAAGGCCTACTCTGTAGGAAACACTGTGGATGGACCGGGGATGCCAGTGAACCTGTCTGCTAGGGAATCGTTCCTGTCTTCTAAGAATGTTTTCCCTGCTAAGCATTCTTTTTATGTCGTTCTCCCGTTTCCTGCCTCACGTTTCCTCTCTATTTTCTCCCACAAAAGAGTCTCTCTGTCGCACATGTGTTTGCCTTCACCTGGTGTCTGTGAAGTGTGGGTTTCTTCATTGGCTTGGCCAGCTGTACTGACCCTCTGAAGGAAATTGGCGTTCCAGTGGCTCTCCAGTGGCATAAACCCACAGCTGGAATCCCGACTTTCCGGGAACGGCTGGAACTTGTCCTGGGAGGACCCTGTTCACGTGTGAGTGTGGGTTTCAGCCTAGTCACCCTGTGGGATAGACACTCGGGGTGCTCTCTCCTCGCTCACGTGCTGGTAGAATGTACATGTGTGGAGGGTGTAAATGATCGATCTCACTTGTGGTTTTCCAGCAGATCTCCAATAAATTGCAGATCTTTAATATTACTTTCCGATGTACTCTAAAAAGCGTTTCACAGAGTTTTTGAAGTGATTCTCATAGCAGAGTATATATGTAATTTTAAAAAGTATCTCTCTTTGGGGATGATCCTTAAATACTAGTATTTCTTTTGGCTGCTGAGTGCACTTTATTCCATTTCTTTGCAATATCCCTCCAACACTTAACACTGAGGAGCACTCTTTCAGCATTGTCATTTGGCCTGTCCCCACGCCCATGTTTGCACCTTATGAGTGACAGAACTTCCTTTTTCAATACTCTCCTAACTAGAATTATTTAAATTACACGTTTCTTTGTACCTCCAGGACAATAGCAATAATACTAGATTTTTAGAATGGTTACTCAGAGACCTTTCAAGACCTAGACCCGACTTCCATGGCATTAGAAAGGGGGGAAGGGAGTCTTGGAAAAATATTTTTATTGCTTTTTAATTGACAAATGGCAGATACTTAGTATGCATGCTGGCATTCTTCCCAACCTCATGGCCACACAAACTAATAAACCCCTCCATTCTTCCCTCCTGATCTCTGCCAGGGCCTCTGAATCCTCTTCCACACACCACTCTAAGCTTCTACTACATGATAGCTGGAGTTAGCAAAAGAGGTGAAACCTATTTAACCAACTTGCTCTTTTGCTGTAAGGACGAATGATGAGAGAGCCCCTGCCGACCGGCAGTGATGGTGTGGTACCCACTGCACAACCAACGAGGCTGGTGCCGGGGAAAAGGAGAGAGGGCTTTGGGGTCTCACATGGCAGTTAAGTGTTCTAGTCCGTAAGTGTCATATATCACATTTGCTCACAAATCCTCGGCCAGAATTCCTTCAGCCTCACCCAACCACTAAGATCCAGGACACATAATTCTATCACGTGCCTGGACTTGGCAAGAGCTTCAAGTAGTTGGCAAATAGCACTAATGATCGCCACATCCCATTTGATGCATTTCAATGTTTAATTTCTCAGCATAGTTCATTTACTAGAATGCCCTCTTGCTTT
Organism: Cnephaeus nilssonii; assembly: GCF_951640355.1. Lineage (NCBI taxonomy): Eukaryota > Metazoa > Chordata > Mammalia > Chiroptera > Vespertilionidae > Cnephaeus > Cnephaeus nilssonii. The sequence continues at coordinate 47,180,867 of NC_137088.1, read as the reverse complement.
GCTCATATAATAGGATGCTTCCTTTTTATTTAAAAAGCAGAAACCTTCTTCCAGTATCTCTATGTTTAGGCAAGTGATGCTCAGGATTCCCAGTGAGCACCCCTGAAGTATTTGTCCTGTGCAATGTTCTACAGAGAAAGAAACAAGTATAATACTAATAGTTTTATTCTTGACCAAATATGAGAAATGCTACATAGTGTCTCTTCTTCTTGGCAAGTCAGAATGAACATTAGCACATTAAGTATACGGATGAGTAGTGCCGTAAAGAAACTTATTTTACTTCATTTCATTCAGTGTTTCTTCATGATTTTTTGACCAGGAGGTTGTTTTCCTGTGTGGCGTCTAATAACATTTCATGGACCCAGCATTCTGGTGAGTCACTGTAGCGATCACTGCAGTAGGTACATGAAGACTTTTATGAGCGTGGGAGGCATTGAAACAGCGAAGACAGTTTTACCACATGGCCCTAGCTGGGACTTTTACTTTATAACTCTGTGACCTTGGTTATATAGTTTCACGTGTTCAGTTTCAACTTCTGAATGTGGAGAAACAGGCATGATTTTATCTACTTTAAAGGGCATAATAGGCCGCGGACAAATATATATTCTTTCTCTCCCCTTCTGATATTATTTACTTTACCCATAAGTTTAGTTTCATATAAGCATAACTCTTGCCAATTCCAGTTCTCTTAGGATAATCAACACAGGATTCCTTCGCCTTGAAGAATTCAAGAATCACATGTGAAATTTAAACCAAAGAATCTGCCGCCAGACTGCGGCTCCTTTTTTCTTTTCCTTTCTTTGAAAGCAGCCTGTTTACTTCTCCCTGTGAATGTGGCTCTCACCTCTGAGCAGCCAGTGCAGTGCCGGGATTCTGGGATTGCTCAAGGCGGATCTGCCTAGAGCAGGATTCCTGGCTCCTGTGCCCATGGGTGATTGACAGCTCACTGTATCTTTGGCCCAAAGTGTTCTCCAGGACAAAACATGGGAATTCTTGTAGATATTCATGCTTGCCTCCAAGTAGGAACTGAGTACTACCATTATCTTAATGTGTCCTGGAATTGAACACATTCTGAAAATCAAATTTGCTTAAAATTGTATCCATGCCATTAATGCTTATGGTTGATGCATATCTTATGATCTTCACGGAGTTACTGAAATGCTTATGTTAATATCCAGTAAAGAAAGGTGTGGCCCAAACTGGCAAGATGCTTGGTCAGAATTGTATTTCTTAATTTAGGGGGTTAATATTTCTACCTTTCTGATAAGAAAATTCACAGACGTGCCTACATTAATGAATAGTAGATTATTTATTGAGATGCCACCTATTTTGGTACAAAGCTCCACAGCTGTGCTATTGGCATTAAATAAATTGAATCTTCTCTTTAAAAACACCTCATAGCCCATCCTGTTGTTTTTGAAGTGACATTAAGAATTACTTTAAATAGTAGGTCTGGGATTATTTAGTAGAGCAAATAATTCATAATTCATTACAAGGGTCCGCAGAAGTCCTCTCTGCAAGCAAAGAGGTTCCTTGCATGTCACTGAACTGCTTATTGATCTGCAGTAGAAATGAATATAGACTCTTTATTATTAGTTTAGAAGAGTGACTAATCCTTTGTCGTGTCATTTGATACAGACTTACTCCATATTCATATGCTGACCAGCCTCATCAAAACCAATGATATTTTGATGGTTTGCTTTATTTTATTGACTTTTACAATCAGAATCCCTAGAATAGATCATAAATTAAAAAATAAATGGGAGCAAGTCTGAAAATAATATTCTGCTGTCTTCTTGAATTAATCATCTAAATTAGTACATTTCCATTTCTCTGTCACGACTCTGTACTTAAATATTTCATATTTGTCATGGAAATGCTCATACAATTATTTTTAATCATCAATTATTATCCTTGATGAGCAAGTTTTGAACTTGTCAAATTTATTTTGAATAAAAAGTGTAGCAACATAACGAACATTTGATGCAGTTGGGCAGAGTCTCACTTTCACAGAATCTCACTTTGTTCCTCACCCACCAAACCTTTACGATTGTTTCCATGGTTCATGAGGCTATATGGGAGCCACAGAAGGGACACATCCATCTCGTGTTCCATGCCCATTGGTGATGACTGCTCAGAGGTCAGGATTGACAAGGATTCTGAGTCTCTATGGATCAAAGAGAGAATTATGCCATTGAGTGTTGCTATCTGCCAGAGGTTTAGCATTAGAACATGTGGCTGAGGTGCAACATTTTGTCATCTGACGTGTAATAAAAATAACTTTGGTTTGGGAAGCCAAACAGATGAATTTCAATTCCAATTGTGTCCCTAACTGTGTGACTTTGAACAAATCAATGAATTTTTCTAACTCCCATTTTTTCCCCAACAAAGAAACTACGAGAGTAGATAATGCTTAAGATCCATCCCAGCTCTAAAATGCCTTGGTTGTATTCACTCACTAGGACATGCAAGATACCTTGGGCACCTGTTAATTTGCAAAATCCCCAGAACTTCTTTCAGAATTACCAACTTTGGTAGATTGTTATAATAATGGCCCTCGATACTACATGAATGTGAGTGCTCATAACTCTTTCCAATGTGGTATTTCCCCTCCTCCTATCAGGAGATGGAATTTAAGAGCATGGATAGTAGAGGCCCAGAGCACCCATCTGAGCCAACTGAAAGCAGGTGCACAAGTGAGCCCAGGTGAGACCAGCAGCAAAAACTACCCACATAATCATGATAGGAAAACAAATCGAGGTTACATTAAGCCCCTGTGTTTTCCGGGTAGTTCAGTATGTGGCAATAGGTAATAGACACAGAAGCTCAGAAGTCAGTCCGTGGCTCTCCTGGGTTTGGAAGGCCTGACGGTAGCATCTGGCTATCAGCTGGGGGATCTCAGTTCTCCTCCATGTAACTCTTATTCTCCAACAGGCTAGCTGGGCTGTTCACAGCATGCTTATCTCAGGGTCCAAGAGGACGAAAAACAGAAGATACAAATTCTGATAATGCCTGAACATGGAAAGTTACAAGCAACACTTCTACCACATCCCACTGATCAAAGCAAGTCACAGGCCAGCCCAGATTCAAGGGGCGGGGACACAGACTCTGCCTCTCAATGCAAAGAGGAGCAAAGTCCCTTTGCAAAGGGGCATGTAGGATGGGAAGGATTCTTGGAGTAATGTTTGTAAGTAATCTACCACAACAACTTTAGGTACTTGACTAGTGCAAAGATTCCATCTGATTTCTTTCTTTAACTGTGTGTATTCTGGGTTAGCTGTGTGTCAGCAAGAGTTCACTGCAGGGCCTGGCTTATTGTCACAACACTGTCATGTGGCAAAAAACACTGTTTACATCCAAAAGGACAGAGACAGTCACTTCTGGCTTGGTGGTGAAAGTGGAGAGGAAGAGAAGGGGAAAAAGGCATTATCAGGTTTCTAGTAGTCCTTGGTGATATAAATGATGCTATGAGGAAGTCAATGACTCCCAATAATTAGACTGTCCAAAAGCAAAGGGATTTTTCAGTGTGTCTGACAGTGTAATCTGTTGGCATCGATTGTAATATCTAACCTTACTTGAGTCTGGCAGCCCAGGGTAGCTGAAGTTACCTTGAAGCAACCCAAGCTCAAAGATGGAAAAGGGCCAAAATTCCTGGACTTGTTTCCTCCCGCTGATTTCCCGGTGCAAGGTAGTTCTCTCATTTCTGATGTGCTTACTCACAGGTCCCTGTTAGGACGAGGGCAAATGCACCACCTTCTCTGCCCCGCACTGCGGCCCTCTTCCACCAGGGGGATTGCATGTCGCCTCTGCTTTCTTCATTCAAGGCTAGGCGTTTCGAAGACTTTAGCAGTTTTGCATAATATCTTTGAATGTCATTAAATCCCTGATTCTCTTCCATGAAGAGAGGGACTCTGGGAATGGAGGACATACTTTTAGTAGGAGGGTAAGCAGAGACTGGTCATGAGAGTTATAAAAAGCACGCATCATAGAGATGTGGTTGGTAATGTGGACTTCGGAATCAGACAGGCTTGGGTTGAAGTCTAGAGTTCGTCTCATATTGGGTGTATGCTGTCTTGCACAAGTTTGTTATCCTATCTAATAAAAGAGTAATATGCAAATTGACCATCACTCCAACACACAATATGGCTGCCCCCATGTGGACACAAGATGGCCGCCACAAGATGGCCAGGAGGGGAGGGCAGTTGGGAGGGATCAGGCCAGCAGGGCAGGTCAGTTGTGGACAATCAGGCCAGCAGGGGAGGGCAGTTGGGAGGAACCAGGCCAGCAGAGGAGGGAAGTTTGGGGTGACCAGGCCTGCAGGAGAGGGCAGTTAGGGGTGACCAGGCCTGCAGGGGAGGGCAGTTAGGCTGGCAGGGGAGCAATTAGGCATCAATCAGGCTGGCAGGGGAGTGGTTAGGGGGTGATTAGGCTGGCAGGCAGAAGCAGTTAGGGGCAATCAGGAAGGCAGGTAGGCGAGCAGTTGGGAGCCAGCAGTCCTGGATTGTGAGAGGGATGTCCGACTGCCTGTTTAGGCCAGGGGTCCCAGATTTGAGAGGGTGCAGGCTGGGCTGAGGGACACCCCCCCTCCCCCATGCACGAATTTTGTGTATCGGGCCTCTAGTTTTCTATAAGTTGCAATTTCCTCAAATGCAAAATAGGAATTATAAAAGTGTTTTATGGGTTGGTTGGAAAGATTAAGTAAATGCAAGTACATATATAAATGAAAGAGTGATTTTGGTCAAAGGAGGAATGCCTGACAACTAACCATAAGTTATTAGACCATTTTCAAGGACTGAATTGGTCCAAATTTGGAGAAATAGTTGATGATTTTAGAAAATTGAAATGCAAGCCCATCCTGAACAGTTTATCTAACCCCTGGGCAGAGTTAGATGCTGCCTCCTCTGTGCTCCCACAACATTCTGTACTGATTTCTATCAATGGCACTCATCTGTGTTGTAATGATCTGTTTACACTGCATGACAGTTTGGGACATTAGCGTGTGAACTCTTCAAGGTCAGTTACTCCGCTGTATTCATCTTGGCATCCTCAATTGTAGTACAAGCCATGGATGAGAGAGGCTTTAGTGTGGGATGGATGGATGAGTCAGTCAATCTTGTTTGAATTACTCCCCCGTTTGTAAAGTCCTCTTTAGCTCTCATCTGCAGTAAGAAGTCTTCTTTGACTTTTCTCTACTTCAAGGAATCTCTGTTGACTAAAGGAACTAAATTGTAACGATTATCTTTCTTTTCTTTTACAAAATGTTATTACTAAGTGGCTGTCTCTACGTTAGATGGTAGGGAGAGACCAGATTCCACTTGCTAATCTCTTTCACAGGTTTTCATGTGTGAGGTGTACTGGATCAACATATATTAAATTCATTTAATATGTGAATCCTCCCTTCCACTCTCTCTAAAAATAAATAGGAGAAAAAATCCTCGGGTAAGGATTAACAAAATAAATTCATTTAAATAGATTAACTTCTTTAAGGTTATCATTGCATGTTAGCTAAAGAGTCTCCTCAGAGGTGTTAATTTCAAGCAACCCAGGGGAAGTGTGTTCTTATAGCCTATGTATGATATGAAAATTGTCCATTAACAAAGCCTAAGAGTCTCCATATTAAATTACACTGCATCTGTGATTTTACCTTAAAATCATTGGCATATAAACAGTGGTAGTAGAATTATAAGCGCTGTCTGCTATTCTTCAGAAATAATTTGCTTTCCCTGAATTGTTTGTCTAGGAGAAACATGTAGCACATACCTACCATCTTCCAGCAATATGGTGTTTTCTTCTAAGGCCTACACACTTATTTTGAGAAAGTACTTTTATTCTCAGATGAATGTGTAAATAGCACACGGCTTTGGTGTTCTCGTTTGTTTACAGAGGATATGCTGCATTTTCCCAATTAGAGATGCCAGAAACTGCTTTTGCTTGCGTTGGGCAGAAATACTCATGATTTATTTCATGGTGTCAATACCGTAACGTTTTCTGGTTGTGATTGCTCATGTGTGTGTGTGTGTGTGTGTGTGTGTGTGTGTGTGTGTGTGTGATTGCTCTTGAAAGTCTCAGAAGCATTGTAGAAGGTCATGTGTGTATGCATTTGTATGCATAAGTGTGCATATGTAGATACCCACACATATATGATGATTGCAAATAAAGATATGCTTTACCATGCTCAGATATTTTTCTTGGACAGTTACATTTTGTGAGGTACTTTCATCTTTATCCAATATGCTAGTAAGCTAGCATTACAGTCCCCAATTTAGGGAAACAAGAATAGGCCCCCAGGACTTCCCATTTCCCTTCGTTAGCTCTTTCGAATTCGACTCCCCTATACCAGGAGTTGACCCTTTAAGGCCCATGGGCCAAATCTGGCCAGCCTCCTCCTTTTGTTTATAACCACACATACTAGTGTTTGCACTGTCTGTGGCTGCTTAGGCATCTGGCCCACCAAACCCTAAATATTTACACCTGGTCCTTTGCAGAAAAAGTTTGCTTACCGGCTCTAAATCCTTTAGGAACCCGTTTATATGTCCAGGTAGCCATGGACTGATCTATCCCATTCGGAGTTTACTCATGGTTACCCTGGAACCCTTGCCTTATGAAGTTGCCCCAGGTTTCTCTGCTTCTATGCGTCATCTGTGCCTCCTGACTGGAGGGCAGGAGCAGCTTCTTTCTCCCCTTTGCTATCCCGGAGCCTCACATAGTGTCTACGCTAACTGGTGCTCACAGTTTGCTGAATGGTAAAATGAATTACATTTCCTATTTGTAGTATAAAGCAGTATTTTTCTATACATAGTTTATCTGAGATTCTGAATATTCTAGAAACCACTTCTTTCTAATTATAAAAGGATATTTAAAAAGGATTTTACCTTCATAATTATATTTCCTTTGGGCTCATATGAAAATTAGTTTACATTACAAATGAGTTTACATTTCCCTAGCTCTCATCCAAAATTAGTTCTAACTATGCTGGATATTAAGGATAAATCTCTTTGAATTAAAAAAAAAAAATCATGCAAACTATCCCAATCTTGTATAGATAATTGAAAAGTAAGTGAATTTCCTCGGGGTTTTAGTACTCCAAGGTGACTGATATCGGGGTCTGGTTTATTATTTATTCATTCATTCCAGCAATACTTATTAAATGTCTCTGGTGGTATAGGCGCTGATGAAATATCAGTAAATAAGACTTAAGTTTTCACTCTTGTCGAGTTTATTTTCTCATCTGGGAAGGTGGCAACCGACCAAGAAAACTACCAGGTGGTGGCAAAGGCCAAGGAAAGATTAACATAGGGTAATGTAAGAGTGAGTAAACAGTTTAAACCACCCAGCAGTTAAGTATTCCATTGAGAGAGTGGCATTGGCATCAGAATCTGAATAATAAGAAAGAAGCGACCATGTGAATTTCAGGAAGAACACACAGCCAGGATAATGGCTGCATATCTGGGAAGGAGCTTACTGTGTTTGAGGAACAGAAAGAAAGCAAACGTGGCAGGTGTACTGTGTGAAGGAGAGAGGGTGGGAAAGGGGACGGTGGGGGGCAGGAGGGCATTAGTCAGGATGTGGCCTGTGGTGAGGTTTAGGGAGAGGCTCTTTTCTGCTATGGCATTAAAGTGGGGGTGGGGAACCTTTTTGCTGCCAAGGTTTGGATATTTGAATATCTATAACATCATTCATTCACGGGCCTTACAAAATTATCAACTTAACAATTAGCCTGCTATATTTGTTCAAGCATTTAATGAACTCATCCCTAATGCCTTGGCAGGGCCAGACCAAATGATTTATGGGCTTTATATGGCCCGCAGGCCAGATGTTTCCACTCCTGTTAGGAACTGAAGGACAGTGGTTGGTCCTGACTTTCTGATTAGTCTCTAGAATGGCCCAGGGAGTGTGCCTAGTCAACCTGCTACTGGTCAGGTCAACTGCTCACACAGCCCAGAGCTCCAGAACTTCACCCTGTGTAGCTCCAGACCCATCAACTGCCTCTAGAATTGTGGGCAGCCCACCTTTGCGGCCACTTCCAGCTTGAGATGCCTCTTTGGCCATCCTCTGAGTTCTAACAAAATAAAGAAAAATGAGCATCCATCACCCATATGAACATTTCACCCATATGAAAAGTGGTCTTTGTTTATCTTATTATTTGCATAGAAATGTGTGTGTATGTGTGTGTGTGTGTGTGTGTGTGTGTGTGTGTTATGTGCAGATAAAATGACTTACTAACAAAGGGTTGCGTTGCAGAGTATGTATATATCAGGGCAGTGTTGCCTAAATAGGCTGGTGAAAAATAGTCACCTAGATGAGAATATGTTTAGCCTGTTTAACTGTTTTGTGATATGTTGTATTACTATTATTAATGTTTAATTAAAATAATAAATGTATGTGGTAGATTACCCTGTGGTTGGATATACTGCACAGGATAAAACATCTAACAAATTCAGACATTTTTATTTGGTTCCATAAATATTTTAAATCATTAGACATTTGGACAAGCCAATCCTTAGCATCAGATTCACAAAATGGACATTTAATATGATAAGATTTTTTATGGCACTGATAAAACCCTTTCAGATGTCATTGATATTACTGAAGTTATAAAGATTGTCAGATTCATTCCACCAGTTTTCACAGTAAGTAATTGTTTAAATAAAATGTTGTTTCTTCCCCACCCTGTTTCTTTGTGTGGACAGCCTACCATGGCCATCATGATGGCTGGACGCTTGCAGGGTCCTCATCTTGCTGTGGTTTGGTGAAGTCAGGGCCCAGGGTGGGTGTAAATTAATGCAAGAAGGAGGATGATGGGGAAAGGTCTCTTTTAACAAAGAAAAGCAGCTCAGGGGGAGTGGAGACTTGCGATCTGCTAAAAGGAAATGAAAGGAAATTCTTCATTTCTAAACGGTTCATTGACCCATGATAATAAAACAGCCCTGCCAAAGAAGGATAATTATCTTTTTAAGTATCAGATGCCCTGTGGGTGAAGGCCTCCCTTCTCTCTTGAAAAATGAGCTCAGATTAAACAAATGCTCCTTTTCCCAGTTTACTGTTGACATGAACTTCCTGATTGTGAGAAAAATTAATCAGTTTTCCCTCTTTTTCCCCCTCTTCTCTTATGGAAAGCAAACCTGTCCGGCTGAGCTCACTGCATTTCCCCTGGGGCCTGAGTCCTATCAATGGTGTGATGGGCTAAAATGCTCGAGATTCTGGCGAGATTGTAGAATTATGGTTTTATTATGACCTTTAGCTGCTTAGCTCCAGGCAGCAGCATGTTCTCTTAAAACAACAAGAAAAAAGGAAAAAAGGAACAGAAAAGAACACCAAAGTGCTTTTTACCTCCTGCTGGTAGCTAAAAATTAAACAAAAGTTAATATACCTTTTTTTCCCAAATCCTCACCCGAAGATATGTTTTTATTGATTTTTGAGAGAGAGGAAGGAAGGGAGGGAGGCAGGGAGAGAAAAAGGGAGAAAAACATCAATATGACAGATTGCCTCCCCTACACACCCTGACCAGGAATCAAACCTACAACCTTTTGGTGTATGGGATGGCCAAGCTACCAACCAACCAAGCCACCAGGCCAGAGCAAAAGTTAATATAACTTATGTATGTATGCATATGTGTGCATAAGTGTATATATGTATATACCCACACATATATGATGATTTCAAATACAAAAGGTAACTGAAGTTTTATTAATGATGTGACATTGAATATTAAATTGCTATCAACAAATGATTAAATTTATATAAAATTTTTCTCTAGATCTTGTTGCTTGTTCAGACTAATAATGTAAATATGTTGATTTGTCTAACTTATAGAATGCATTAAGATACTTGTATCTGCAAGAGCAGGGAATCCTTTTCATAAATTAATGATTTACCTTTAACTGCCTTTTTTTCCCAATACTTTTTTAAAAAATTATTTTAGAGAGAGAGAAAGGGAGAGGGAGAGAGAAGCATCAATCGACTGCTTCCTTCATGCCCCCTACTGTGGATCTAGCCCACAACTGGAGCATGTGCCCTAACCGGGAATTGAACCAGTGACCTCTTGGTGCATGGGACATTGCTCAACCAACTGAGCCACACTGGCTAGGGCCTTTTAACTGCCTTCTTGAATTCTTAATAATCAGTTTGCAGAATCCTTGTCATAAATTGTTCAACCACATGACACATCTATTGGTTATAGGTGAAATGCACTGTTTTCAGAATGTCTAAATTGGTTTAAAAAATAAATAAAACTACTATTGTATTTTCATTACATATTTCTTCAAAGAGATATTGAAATTAAAATTTTAATCATGATGCTCTTATTAGAGACACCAACTGGCTATTCTAGTTGCTTTTCCAGCCCAGTGCCTTGAGCTGCTTAAGAAGCCAGAGCTTTAGAATAAGGTCAGGAAATAATAGACCAGAAGATAGCTTGCCTCTTGGCATAATTATCTCAGCCAGCACTCGAGTCTCTCTGAAACACTAATGTTCCTTGCTCTTCTAAGACTTTCTCCAGCTCACCACAGCTTCTTCTTCAAAGTGCAATAATCCAAGTTTGTAAGTCTTCTTTGAACCCCGTGGAGTTTGGTGGTTGGTAAATATTTGTTTCTTGATTTTTTTGTCTTTGAGAGTTCAGGTCATGGGTAAAAGGGATGTACTAATGTGGGCATACACTTTCTGGTAAAAATACTTTCCCAAGCAAGCAGAGTGACCCTTAACAGACCTCACTGCAGATGTCCTGGTGTGTCCCCTTCGGCCAGTGGAGCGCTTCCGAGATCTGCGTCCCGATGAAGTGGCTGATCTGTTTCAGGCAACCCAGAGGGTCGGCACGGTGGTGGAAAAGCATTTCCAGGGGACTTCTCTTACTTTTGCTATGCAGGTGAGTGAAGAGATGCTCAGAGATTAGTTTTCTTCCTTTTCAAATCCTAGCACTGGGCTTTGCCCCCCTTTGAACTGGCCACCCCACTGGGAAGGCAGCTGTGGTTATTCATGTCTCATATAATAGCAGAAAAGGATGGAACTAATCCAGGACCACCCTACTGTCCATGGACCCCACGGTAGACTGTGGAATATCAGCTGAGATAATGTGGCAGCATTGCTTACAAGACAGGTGGGCGTAACGGACATGTAACTTAATGGGCTTTCCAGCATTCCATACCTTTCACTAGAGCTAGGGCTGAGTGAGTCATTTTCATTCCATGGTGACTGTGTTTTAAACACAGCCTGGTTAGCTCTGCTCAACTTCCAGTCGAGTTGAGATATGCAAGTGGTGGTGCCTGGCCTGCAGAGAGCAGACTTTTCCTCTGTCCATAAGTCAAGTCTCAGTGATTGATTATGGATTGGTCAGACTCTACATGGATTGAATAGTTTGTGTGGCCAGCCTCCTAGTAAAGAAATGAGACCCCCAATCCCTGGAGACCCTTAGGCAGAAGTAAGTCAACACTTGTCAAACGGTGCCCCGTGGGTATCAATACATATTAAAGTCCTTGTAGCCTAGAAAGTTGGTGACTCTACAATAAGCCTTTGGGAAATAAAATGGATTATGGATTATTCCACAACATGAGACCTTATACTCGGCGCTTTAGCTGAACTGAATAGTTAACATCCTTCCTCTGCCCTCCTCCGCTCTCTACCAAATGGAACAGATAAAGAAAGTCACGGTTTTCAGGTTATGAAAAGCTATGACTAGAAATGCTCATCTGCTTCTCATAAAAAGTTCTTTTTGGCCACTGTGTCTGTGTTAATAGTATTTAAACTTCCCTGTAAAACTCCTGTGTGTGTGTGTTGTATGTCAAACCTCAAACAGTTAGGCTCAGGGTGGGTTGATCAAACTTGTGCTGCAAATCTTGTTTCCAGAAGGACCAAATGAAAGCACCTGGGAAGACAGCTGCCAGTGTTTAATGAAATACTAACAGGAAATCCACACATACAGAAAATGGCTAGTACTGGGTATCTCACACGATTCACTACACAGTTAATTCCATAAATACAGAACTGACTTGTGCTTTGAGTACCTTCAAGCTTCTTTTAACTTCACCCCACAGTAAGATATATATTCATTTCATAATCATGTATAGCCCCCCATGCGCATACATATAGGAACCCAGCATTTCAGAAGACAATGTTTACCCATTCTATACATTCTAATAGTTTTTGTTCTATTATCTGATTTCTTTTGTTTTTAGTGTTGACAACCCATTCCGTTGACTTCCTGACCTTCTGATGGGTTGTGACTCCAAGTGTGAAAACCACAGGTTATATAGGCCTGGCCCCACCGCAGGGCAAGATTTCCCATCCCATTAGTGTAGGTCACAGTGGTAGAAAGACTTGCCTAAAGTTGCAAGGCTCTAGTTCAGTTTGAATTTCTGATTGTAAACACATTGCTTTTCTGCAACCCCAAAGCTGCTCAGCCCTCACTTTGGCTTTGTATGATGCCTGGTGACCGGGTGAGGTTGCTCATTTTCAACTAAGCAAATACTTTTGTTGGGCTTCAGAAAGCGGAGAGAAGGAGCCAGAATGGGCAAAAGGCCCGGCTGCAATGAACACTCCCATCTCTCTCCCCCAAGGTCAGAACAGCCAGGGAGGGCAGGCTCCTGGATGCCAGTCCCATAAGAGACAGCCCATATTCTTGCTTAATGAATTATGTTTATAGCAGATTTCCTGAGAAGAGATTTAAAGTCGTCAGACCTTAATTAAACTACATCTGATTTAAAGATAACCAAAACATGTGATACTTCACCTCCCTGAACATTTCAGCTTTCCTTTAATGCAACTGAAACCATAGCCAAGAGCATGAAAAGTAGCAAGGGGTTGGCTCACTGGATAATTTATGTCATTTTTATACATAACTTCTGACTTACTCTCAGGTAGAAATGGAGAACTGCTTGGTCCCACACATTTGAAGCAAATGGTTCCCATGAGAATAATGTAAATGAACACACAATGAAATTGGACCTAAATTATTAACAGGGGATATTTCTGAATAAGCTGGAGACACCAGCTCTGTTCTCACCTCTTGTGTTTTTTCCTTCCTTGTAGGATGGCCCCGAAGCCGGACAGACTGTGAAGGTGAGTGCTTATTATATGCATACAAATTAATAAGGGGCGATTATGAGAACTAATAGAAACTCACACTGAGTCATGGCAGCACATTGCTGTTTCATTGTGTTATCTTCGAGGTCAGAGGGACCCTCCGTGTTAGGGACATAAATCCTGACATTAAAAACTGTGCCAAGCAATATGTTTCCCATTAGTTTACAAGACGTTTACCTTTTGTAATAAAGTCATTATTGTGCACATGCTAAAACAGAAACTAAAGCAAGGAGTCTTAAATCAGAAACTGCAGTCACAGGACTTCATGTGTGGCCGTGCCCAGGAAAGAGCACATGTACTGGGTGGGTGTGGATTTGTGGGTCCCCTAGGAGCCTGGGCATCTTTGACACCCCTTTGGGCTTCCACACAGTCAGCGTTGCCTCTGCGTTCTCCAGTGAAGGGCTCAGGGATGTGGGAGCCCCAAGTTGTCCCTTCACTCCTCGCCCCTGCTTCTCTCTGTCCTCTCCGCCCACACAGGTACTTTTCCTCCCTTTGTACTCAATACCAAATTCCAACCTAATGGGGTCAGTGGAGCTCCAAGAGGGGTTTTAAGAGTGCAGGAAGAGGAAAGGAGAGTTTGTTAGGATATCCCCTGCTTCCCCAGGAAAGTGAAAGACGAAGCACCTGCTGATGCCAAAGCTGGGTTTCAGCCCCTTCATACAAATGCAAATTCCTATGCAGTTAGTCCCCTGCCTAAGTCTTAGAAAAGGCTCACCCTCCCCCGACTCTGGTGCTAGAAATCAGAAGCTAATCGGGCTGGGGTTCTAGTGTTATACTTTGCAAAGTAGGAATCTGGGGCTCTGACCCTGGCTGTCAGTGTGTAAGGTAATGCTTGGGTCAAACAATGCCAAATAAACGTATTTCTCTTTCGATCTTAGTTTGTATGTGCCTTTCATGTTTAACTTGGCTACTGTGGAACTTTTAAAATAGAATATCTAGGAAGTACTTTCGCGCAGGGAATGTCCTATAGGGGCTGTCACCGGACTCCTTTTGATAGAAAAGGGAGCTGGCTCCCTGACTGTCCAGACCTGTGGTGTGATAGGGCAGAGGGGACTCCCAGCCTTCCACCTCGCTGCCCACACCATGCCAGGCTTGTATAGTGCAGATGCAAACAGAAAGAGTATGATCGGAGCAGCTGCTTTTTGAAACTGCTTAAAATGCAAAGCACACATGCCTAAACCTGGTTACTAGCTTTTTGTAAAGAACGCAATATTCAAATGTAAATCCCAGCAACACCAGATTAGTTAGATGCATTATGCAATATGTATTTGATGAAATTTCTTCAGCCCTTGAAAGTGACACTATAGAGGCACAGCTGGTAGCATGGGAGAAAGTACAAACCAAATCAGGGGAATGCACAGATTGGTAATATGCACATACTAAACATATCCAATATGTATATGAACATATAGGCTACAGGATCTCCAAATCTCATTTCAGAATTCTGAAGGGGACATTAAAATTAGCTCCTGTACAAGCAGGCTCTGGGTAGAGACAGAAAGCAGATGAGTGGTTCCCAGGGGCTGCAGAGCGAGAGTCGGGGAGTGACTGCTTGTGGGTAGGAGTTTTTGTGGAGTGGTGAAGATGTGGTGGAATTAGGTATTGGTGGTGGCTGTGCAACTTTGAGAACATTCTAAAAAATACTAAATTGTACACCTTCACATGGTGAATTTTATGGTATTTGGATTATATCTCCATTAAAAATAATAAAACATATTTAAAACAAACAAACAAACAAACAAGCAAACAAAACAAGCCTCCTGGGCTTACCATGTTTGCAAGCCCTCTGACTACAATAGTGACGATTTCTGATGTCCCAAATGTCTGCCCAAGTTTTTTAAGTAGTTTTGTTAACTTCAACAGTGAGGATAGAGTAATTCTTGGCATGTAGTGTCCATATATAAAATGTGGAATATGGTTCTCATCACCACCATTATTATTTAGCTTAATTTTTTTTACAGTTCTACTTTTAAAAAAATCAGTAGATTATATTGTCTTGGACATTTTTCAATTGTTTCTAACTGATCACAGAATGTTCCTTATATGAGTTACTGCACATACTAAACCATTTCTAATTCTTTGTGGAATATAAAATGGTTAAAAGTAAACAACTATATGCATACATATAAAAACCTCAGTGGGTGACAGAGTTTTAAAATTGTCCTTTTAGACCAAATCTGAATCTCTAAAGTTGGCTAATCTATGTTTTTCCAAGTGTAATTCTTACACCAACTACATGAAAATTGATTTTGGTGTTAGTTTTTAAAAGAAAGTTGATGCCCAGCACTTATTCTAAACCTACTAGTTTAGAATCTGTGGTGGGGCTTGGGGATCTTCATGGTCCATGAGCACACCCATGATTCTTTTCAGAGCATAGATGCACAGTAGGTGGTGATGGCCACATCAGCTTGACCAGTGGAAGTCAGCCTTGTAGCAGGCCGCCCCTCCAGTCATCTTCCATAGTCAGCCATCCAGTTCGGAAACTGCACTTCAAGGCCGAGCCCTTCATGTTTGAAATCCACACGGTTGCGCGTTGCCGGGCAGCATTTGCCAGCCTGCCCTGGAAAGCACCGTGACCCTTCTCTCATCTCGCCTCTGCGTCTGCTGCTTGGTATCCGCGTGATGCCAGGGCTCCAAACCATTTCTGTCTCATGCTGGGTGGTAATAGCCATAAGCCCAGTAATGATCTCTTCCCCAAAGCTACTGCTGTTACTGTCAACGCCTGTGTGCCACGGAGATCGCCTCGTGAACACAGAGGCAATTTAGTGTTTTTGTTTCAGGGGCTTTAAATTTTGCTTTGCAAAGAAACGAGGGTGTAGCGGGAGAGGGAAATATCGAGGTAAAAAAGTGACCACTTGTTTCTTGATTGATTATTAACTCTGCTTTTGAGGTTAAAACTAGCGGAGCTCTGCTCTCCGCCAGGCGACTATTGCAGAGATTTGGGTGTCCCTTGGAGTCGAAAAAACAACCTCTTTCTTCTGGTCTCAGCCATATATCACCATATCACCTTACTCATGCATAGCCGTGATCGCTGCATTTATCAGCCTTCCCTGACACCCCTCCCATTGGAAGCAGCACCCCCCATCACCCCGAAACTCCTTCCTCTGTCTGTTGCCTTACTTGATTTCCTTCAAGGCATTCTCCACTGACTTTTATCTGTGTTTTTGTCCCTGTACCCGTGTCGTCCCTGCAGTCCCTCCAGACTGGGAGCTGCCTGAGTACCTGCATTTTGTCGTTGGTTGTTCACTTTGGATCTCCTGGGGGAGTGGGGAGGAGATGGAGATGATAATGGGACTTCCCATGATAGAACAGATCAATGCTCTTGTTTCTACCTTCAGATGGCATGAAGTAGCAGATGATATGTACTTGTCTTCCAGTTTGCAGTCAGGGGTCTGAGTTTCCTGGAATTTCCATCAAGAATATCCCGAGTTCCAAGGTGTCACTGACAAAGAACAAAATTTCCACTATTCAAGTACCAAAACCATACTCCAAAATGTGATTCCCGCTAGCCAGATCCTTAAGGCAATGTTCAGCTCTCTAACAGGGATGCTGCTGAGTAAGTTTAGTGTCAGCTATCTTTTAGAATAATTGAGTGGGAGGGAGTTTTGGGTATATTAAAGAGAGAGATTTGTGGCAAGAAGATAATCTACAATCTCATAAGAGCTATTGATAGATTATGCTTGCTTACACTCTTCTGTGTTTATGGTGCTTGAATCCTCCACTTAGATATTTAATTTTAAGGTATTAATGCAGTGGGAAGTGCTTCTTAATAACCATTGAGATATTAGCAATTACTTTTCAGATTGCTTAGGGAAGAACAAGAAAAGGATTCTTTAAGGAAGTGTGATTAAAACAAACAAACAAAAGAAAGAAACTAAACTCTTTCGTTCACTGAGAAGTTTCTGTGGTCCTAGAACAGATTTTCTACATGGAGATTTGGTAATCACTTTTTCTTTTCTTTTTTTTTTTTTGTTAATACTCATCTGAAGAAATTGTTTCCATTGCTTTTCAGAGAGAGTAGAAGCGGGGAGGGAGAGAAAGAGAAACATCGATGTAATAGAGACACATTGACTGATTGCCTCCTGCACGCACCCCAACCAGGGCTGGGGAGCAAACCCGAAACTCAGCCCTTGACTAGGAATCAAACCAGTGACCCTTTGGTGCTCAGGCCAACACTCTAACCATTGAACAACACTGGGCAGGGTGGTAATCATTTTAATTCCTGAACACAAAGAACATTTTAATTCTTCATAAAGTCCAGCAGTTAATGTAGTTTGGTGTCAGTCAGAGGTTCCATAGCAATATTAGTTCTACTAAATTACTAGCTGTGTGCCTTTGGGCCAGTTGCTTAACCCCTCTGAACATGCATTTCCACATTTCTCAAATGGGGGAAACCCTACTTACTGTACTGAGTGATGGTGAGAAGAAACCTACGTGAACAGATACAGCCTACCATATACTGTCCCTGGGGCTTTATGTATGTTTCTTAATTGTAATCTGGCCTTTAGTTCCTTAATTAAAATCATACCCTTAGTCTCTTAGGTGAAAGCTAGGCTTCAGGAGACTGTACCTGGCATTGGGATTGTTTGTGGCCTTGATGAGTTGATTTACTTATTACACGCTGAATTCTCTCACTATTACTTATTGCCTTTTCAGCTTAAATTCTTGAGAAATCTTTCTTTTGAACATATGAATTGCACTATTTGATTATCTAGTTTGAACTTGCTATAAAGTGACCCCTTGAACATTCAGAAATCTGTCTTATTAATTGGGAGGAAAATCTCTATCCTGATATTTTTAGCCTCCAGTAATGAGCAAGACATGGTTCTGAGCCAATAGTACTTCACAATGACTTGAACTTGGTTTTCACAGAACAGAAACCTGCCTGCCCCCTGCGCAGAGTTGAGTCAGTAGGTGGGGTGTGGGAGGCAGGACTCTGCATTGTAAGAGACCCTCTCAGTGACTCCCATACCCACGTCCCTCCAGTGCAAAGCCACTTACCAGAGAAGTGACAAGTTGAGGAGGGATTTCCAAATAGCAGCTTGATTTCAACCCAAACAGATTCTGTGTGCACAGAAAGGAGAAATCGACAGTTTAAGAATGAAAATGATTTCACTTGACTGTTATTTATTAATTTCATCTAGAGACATTTCAAGAGAGCAATAATTTGTCAGAAAACTTTTCTCCTTTGATTAAAGCCGCGATGAAAGTGCCTTGCCTAAGTTGACACCTAATGCATGGATTTACTGTGGGAAGAATTAGTATCTTCAGGATGGAGTAGCTTTTATGTCGTGGAATTGCCTTACAATTTACATCTCTGCTTGCAGAATGAATCCAATTTGCCTGAGTTCGGTAAATCAAAAACAATTTCTGTGCTTAGGGGTTTGGGTGTACATGTGGGAGGGGGACGCCTCTAAGCCCAACCCCCCTCTGGCAAGTACATGTCTCCAGCCCTCCCGCCCC
This sequence comes from Cnephaeus nilssonii, assembly GCF_951640355.1. NCBI lineage: Eukaryota > Metazoa > Chordata > Mammalia > Chiroptera > Vespertilionidae > Cnephaeus > Cnephaeus nilssonii. The sequence goes on along the minus strand of NC_137088.1, from coordinate 47,162,330 downwards.
TCCTGGTGACTTGGAGTTAAAACCCCTGGGCCCTGGCTCTCCAGCCAGTAGCAGGGACCATGGCCTTCTTGTCTCCTATGGGAAATTTCTCTCTCCTACTAAACCCTCAAGTCCTCTTCTAAATAGCTATTAACTCATTGCATTTTTCCATTTCTAATTGGTTAATTTTTATTTACATGATGCCATTTGGGTCAAAGCACTGAAAGAAAGATTAACCAAGCTCCTTGGTATTCTCCTGTCCCTATTTATTAAATTTCTTGTTCTTTCAAGCTCACAGGCAGGTGGGTGACATGGGAGGATATTGAAGATGGAGTAGGGTAGAGGGGAAATGTCACCACGATTAAAATATTTTGATGAATAGAGAGGACCCTGGTGGCAGACGGCCTTGTTTCAATCCCAGAGACATGGTCTACCAGTTGTCTGACCCAGCAAGAGTCAACCATCCCTAGTTCTAGCATCCATTTGTAGATTTATAAAGCCAGGGATCTTGATAGTATCCAACCTCCTAGCATTGTTGTGAAGACCAAATGGATTAATGCATGCAAATGCCTTTAAAATAGTACTTGAGGTGGTGGTGGTGGGGAGGGATCTTAATATATGGTGACAGGAGAAGATTTGACTTTGGATGGTGGGCACACAGTGCAATATACAGATCTTATAACATAGAAACCCACACCTGAAACCTATATATTCATGTTGACCAATGTCACCCAATAAATTTAATTTTGAAAGAGAAATAAAATGGTACTTGGCATGTAAGAACGTCTCAATAAATGTTGGTTACTAGTTTTATAATTTTCACTTAATCCTCACAACCCTCAAAAGTGGGCATTAATAGTATACCCTTGGGGAAACCAAGCTTTATAGAGGTCAATTGACTTAGGAAAAAACACTCATAGTTGGCAGGATAGGTGGGACTCAAACCCAGACCTTTCTAAAGCCCAGCTCTCGGGATATCAAGTGGTCAGCTGTTCCTACACACCTTGCACGCAGCCAGCACAGTGAAGGTCGGCAGGAGGGGTTTTGTAAATATTTGTCACCCTGAACACAAATTCATCTGCACTACTTTGCTTTGCTTGGAAAAATAAAAATACCCAGAGGACTGTCCTTGCTTAATTTATTGCAGAGGTGAAGGTTAACTAACTTAAATGTTGTTTTATTGCTGCATGTCAGTTTATAGCAGAATTCTGTTTTAGAGGCTTGGTTTTTTATTAGTGCTACCAAACAAATTCCTTTAGTAATTAGAGGCTCTAACATAGCAAAGTGGATAATTACGAGGTTTGTAACACAAAAAATGTAGAAAGTACTGCAGACACATTGTTAACGACACATAGGCCTTCTCTTACATGTGTGCTCAGAGTTTGGAGTTTATTTAATCACTCTCAAATCCAAGATCCTGTGAAAGGCAAAGTGCTTTATAGACCTGAAAAATGCTACATAGCTGTCAGGTGTTATTAATCAGAATCACTCTTACCTGTGTCCATGTGGTGAGGGCAGTTCCTCACTAGCGCCATTTGCTATGGGACACTCGTTGAAGGAAGTCCTCTCTCTCACTATGCTGCTCTGTATGTTTTGGACTGGGAACGAATTTATAAAATTCTCTAGTTCCATAACTAGCCCATTGTAGATTCAAAGTTTTAAACCTGTGACATCTAAATAATTGGCTTGTCTAAACTGTCAGTTTTGTAAAAAGGGGGGGGAAAGGAAAGAAAAGGTAAAATTAACTCAGATCAATTAATCATGCAACAATGATTCTATAGTTTTGATTAAATACAAGAGCTCGATTGGGGCTCAGTAGATGAGCCATCTGGTCTAGGGCACAGCACACACCTTAAATACAGGATGGGGAGTGTGCAGCCATGAAAGAATGTGTGCTTTGGTCAACATTGGCCACTTCATTTGAGGCAGATCCAGATGATGCTGTGAACTTTGCTTTGGGAGTTGTTAACAGGAGAAATAACAAAATCAGGTTACTTAAATGCTATGCACATAAGTTTTAAAAATGCAAATCGGTATGTCACTTAGAGAAATGGACACAAATAGGGTCAGGATGCCCCCAGGGAGGTAGCAAGGAGGAACATACCACTGGGTGTAATGGTACCCAGGGACCTTCAACACCACAGACACTGTTCTATTTTTAGGTTGGTTAATGTGCATCGTGTATCATTACATTATTTATATTTTTAATATCTTGATATTATAAATGTATTTTAAAATATGTAGCTATCTCTATAATTGCTATTCCACAGGGACCTCATTGGATGAATTTTTCATTAAGAAATGACTATTAAAATTTATTCTGTTCACTTTATATATTTAGGGTAGGACTAGTTCTCATACCTCCTGTCTCCAAATGGCTGATGATGGGGCCCTGAAATTGATTTTTGAAAGGCCCACAGTTGTTTCTAATTGTTTCCCAGATTCATGAACTGCTGTTTATATAAATACATTTCGGTTTTTGGCTCTGGATGACCCAGATTTGATTTCTACTCCCATATTCATCTTGAATTATTCACTCCCTTTCAGGGGCTCTTCTCTGCCCCTTTTGCCAAAGCCATTAATAAAGTAATTCTGAAGCCCCAAAGGGCAGCTAGAAGTGTAAGGATTTGATGACTGAGCCTGGGTCGGATGGAAACCTGCTTAATGAAGAATAGATATGGCAACCTGCAGAGCCACAGACAGGAAAGAATTAGAATAATGACCTTCCTAATGGCAGACATTTGCGTGAGAAATGTTGGGTTGGTGAGGATCTGCAATGGCCCTCAGGCCAGCACAGTGAGAACTCTCCCGCCTTCCATGTGAATTATGGGAGTGCCGGGAAAGGGGAATTTTGAAATTCTAACTTCACGTGTCATGACCTGTAGTCTCACGTCAGGTCCCCTTCCTGGAGAAGCCTCCCATCCACCAGGATCAGGGAAATAAAGAAGCCAAGGCAGGAATCCAATAGATTAATCCCAAACCTCAGCGGGAAAAGACAAAACGGTGGTGTCAAATCCTTCTGAACTCAGTCACCATACAGATAATAATGTTGCATTCTGGTAATGAAAACCATTGCTTTCCCCGGTAGTTTATTCTTCTAAATAAGCTTTCCTTATTCCTGATCTTACATGAAAAATGGGCATGAAGTTGCTTAGGATGCTGACCTTGCCTAAGTGATTTAGAAGAATAAACAACATTGAGTGCACAAAGCAAACTCACCAAATAGACTTTTACTTTGTGGTGAAATCCATTTAGCCTAATGTTCACATTCAAACCTCCCACCCTGGGTCTGTTTATCACTACCTGTTCCCTAAAATATATTTCTTAACATGCTGTGTAGGCACCCTGACAAGCAGCCCAACAGGGCCTTCTGTTGGCCGTTCAGTTCATCTGTTGGTTATAAATGGTATAACTTTGCAGATATAATCAGGGTCTAGCAGTATAATTTTGATGAAACTGTTCAGCCAAGGAAAGAGTAAATATGATTCCAAGCTCAGCTCTGTCATCAGATGTCCAGAGATGAAACTCACTCTTGAGGAAGAAACTCAGAGCCAGGGATAACTCAGAATCCCAGAGGGGCAAGTGACCTTGAAGTCATGTAGCATCGTCACCTATGGTGCAAATGGTCTCCCTCTGTAACCTTCAAATTGGTCCTGGATCTGCTGCTGTACCTGGAGACCAGTTCCGAGCAGCTCTGATCTGTGGCTGATGATGACAGTTTCCTCACGGCCGAACGGACCCTGCTCCTGCCTCCCAGGAAATGAGCATCCTTCCCGCTCCTGTTTTACTCCCGGGCATTCAGTCTTGAATTTGTTATTCCAGTGCCTGCTATGTGCCAGGTATTTTCACAGGTACTGTCAGACCAAGAAGGATGAGGCCCAGTCCCTGTCTTTAAGGAAAGTCTTTAAAATAAATGCCGTCGTGGGGAAGACTGGGGAGGTTTAGAAGTTGTGTAGCTCATATTAATTCCTCCACTGCTGTTTATTGCCTACAATGCGTCAGGTGCTGCTGGGCACTGGGGTACAGAGGAAGGGAGGCAGACAATCTCAGCTTATTGTTTACCTTCCTTTTACACCCAAATGAACACATAATGTGATTGCAGATTTTGAGGGGTATTAGGAAGGCTGTGAAAGGGATTTCCTGGGGTGCAGGGGTTGAGTAGGGGGGTCGTAGCTGCTTTAGAGAGGCGGTCAGGAAAGGCCCCCTGGACAGGTGACCTGTAACTGAGACCTGAGGAGTGACAGGATTGAGCCAGGTGAAGAGTGGGAGAGAAGCAGCTTGTATTTTGGGCAGAGGAGGCAGCAGTGCCGGTGAGCTGGCACATTCTAGGAGATTATGGAAGGCCCGGTGGCTGGAGAGAGAGGCGATGGGCACTAAGTTTGAAGAGGTGGACAGGAGAGAAGTTATATAGGGTCTTGTACACCCTGCGAGGAGTTTTCATTCTACTTTAAATGTAGTCGATGTTTGTAGTATATTCTAAAGGCAAAGGATATTTCATTTGCGCCAAATATGATGGGTCACCCTCATTGACTTGCTTAGCCCACTTTCTAGAATTTGAATATTTGTCCATATCTGTGTGGGCGCCGTGGCTCTCTCCCCAGTGTACCTGTCGCGCTGCTCCATTATTCAGCAGCCAAGAAGTTAGGACGTGGCTGAGTCCATCGCTAGCCTCAGGTGTGAACCCTGTCTGGTCTAATGCAGTGCTCGGCAAGCTTTTTCATGGAAGGCTAGATAGTAAACAGGTTAGGCTTTGAGGGCCAGGTGGTCTCTGTCACAATTATACAGCTGCCTTTGTAGCAGGAATGCAGCCTTGGAAAATATGTAAATGAACTGGCATCAGTGGGTGTGCCTGGTTTCCAATAAAACTTTATTTATAGAAATAGGCAGTGGGCTGGATTTGGCCCAGGGGCTGTAGCTTATCTCTCCCTGGCCTCAGCTAATTTTCTCTGCCAGAGCAATGACTTCATTCATCCCGATCTAAGCCACTTAGAGGGTAGGACTTCCTCGGCTTTAGGGATGGTTGTCCCCAGCATTTTGGAGGACTCATCTCCATTGCTGGTGGGAAGGGGTGCTTTCTCAATCACTGCCTGTGAACTGGGAAGCACTGCCGCCCGATTCCTCGGGCCACCCCCTCAGAATGGCCCAGAGGCTGCGGCCTCTATGGCAGAGATTAGAAAGAAGTGGAATCCTTGGTGACATGATGGGGTGGCTGAATTCACCGGCCCCATAGCTTTCACTGCCCCTTGGACTGTTTGGGTAGGTCAGTGGTCGGCAAACCGCGGCTCACGAGCCACATGCGGCTCTTTGGCCCCTTGAGTGTGGCTCGGCGTTGGAACCACTTCTTAAAAATAGATTCACCCAGGCCAAAACCCGACTTCTGCGCATGGGCCACGAAGTTTCAATCGCACTGTACATGTGCACCTGCACATGGTATTTTGTGGAAGAGCCATATTCAAGGGGCCAAAGAGCCGCATGTGGCTCACGAGCCGCAGTTTGCCGACCACTGGGGTAGGTGATCCAGTAACGTCTCCTACTATTGAAGCCAGTCAGCGTTGAATTTTCTGCTACTTCCAGTGGCAAACATCCCCACATAGATCATCTACTCTGAAATCATCACTTATTGTTACTTCTTAATATGCTTAAGTGGCAGTTTGAGTAAACAGTTTCTAAAGTGCCTCTGTATATCTGCAACGCTCATCACAGGGCAGTAGGTACCCGTGAGCGAAAGCCTGTGAGTCAATGGCCCTCGAAGAGCTTAACTTCCAACGGGCTCTCTTCGGTGCATGACCACAAGGTAATTCCATTAACTTTAACGATGGCGGTGCTGCACAAAATGGGCCTGTGAATCTATCCTTCCCCTTCTTTTGAGCATTAAATCTTATCTTGCAGCTAATTCTTCAGGGTAAGGTGTGTGCACTGATGCCATTCACTTCTTGGCCTTTATTAATATATGCAAGACTCTCTCTCTCTCTCTCAGGGAGGGAGTGCTGAGTACATTAAAAAGGAATCCACAGCCCCAATTGTTGACTGTGAGGAAACGCCAGAGTCAGGGACATCAATGGATTATTATTGACTGTTGCAAGATCCACTACAATGATAAACATCGCTCAAAACAATTACTGTGGCCACTTTAGCAAATCATCAAATCTATAACTTGTTGTGGAGCCTGGCCTCAGGGATTTAAATAGTGTCAGAGAGAGGAAAGTTGCATTTTTGGAATGTGACAACCAGAGCTAGGATTGAAAAATTTATGGTTTAATTTTCTTTGCAATCTAATTGAGAATAACTATTGGATTTCTAAGAAGTGAACTTTGATTTGGTTTAGGTGTCAGAAATAAACTGGAAATATGGGTCAGTTTGTACTTTTCTCTGAGAGTCTGTCGGGATGGGGAGAAGGTATTCATTGCAAGGAATGGCTTTCCTGGGTGGCCTTCTGTCTTGCCTTTTCTTTTGTGTTCTTACTTCCTGTGTTCAGTAATTGGGTTATACCTGATAGCTCTTCCCAGAGACTTGCTTTTTACTTTCTTCATCAAATGTGTCAATTTCCCCCCCTTTAGGGATAAATCAATTCAAAATGAAATTACCCAGAGCATTCATTTTTCACCATCTAGTAAATGAGTCTCCTTAAAGAACATGAGGTCCTCCCTTATCAATCCAGGCTTAATGAAATCCTTCTCTTACATGAAATAGTGGAGAACTGTTAGGCTTCATGAAATCCTTCTCTTACGTGGAAGTAGTGGGGAACTGTTATGTTTTCATCCCTGGTGGGCTACTGGGAAGTGTTTGCTGTAGAAAATGTACATTGGCATGTTTATAGATTCCTGGGCATATTCTCTGAAGAGCTAGCCTGAAGTAGGACTGCCTGGTTTAAATTTCAGACCCACAGCAGGTTGGAAGAGGCTGCTCGCATCCTCACATCATCCATTAGCCATTAGAGGAGCTGATGGGAAGCCTGGCCTCGGCTGCCCTCGGACGACAGCACCCCGCTGGCTCGGTTTTCAGGAATGGATTGGCTCATCTTTCGGCTCACTTCAGGAAAATAGAAAAGCAATTTGCACAAAGAGAAAGGAGATTTCACAGCGATGTGTGCAGAACTGGCTAACGGGTTACTCCAGACAGGCAGCGAAAGCTTGAAAACCTAGCTGAGAAATGATAAATTACTGTAACTGTCCTAATTATCCTTTGACACTCTGTTGAAACCTGACCAAATTTTGCTGAAACCTACAAATAGGAAAGAAATTTAATATTTAATAAGGTATCATAATATAAATGCTAAGAGAGAGAAACAGAGGCAGAGAGAGAGAGATAGAGAGAGAGATGACCACAGCAGAAGGGCTCACATTCATCAATCAACAGTTCCCTGAGCAAGAGGTCAGGGTAGGGTGGGGGGGGGGGGTGTTCAATAAATTATCATTTTAATTGCAAACCTAATTGATTATACTCAGTATGCTCATCAGGTTAAAGAAGACTGCGTCAACTGCCAAGGTCATTACATTAATAGACATGGTAAGCATGTAATTTGTGATAATTTGATTTGTGAACATCACATTCTTCTCCGTAAACAGCATAAGCAACATGCTAGCTTTAAAAGGTCACACAATGACTAAATTTGTTTGTTTCTTTGTAGTTTGGTACAATCATCTTGCATTAACCCATCTTTTATGCTTTATAGTCTTAGCTTTAGCTCATCCAGTGTATAAATCCATGGGAAACTTCTCCAGTGATGGCTAGCTTACTCTTATCCCATTTTTGGATAACTCCAGTTAGAAAAATTTGATTTTTTCCATGTTCTTCCTCTTCCTCCGCACCCCTGTGAACCTGCAACCATAAGACTGGGATCTCTGATCTTTAATCTCTCTCTCTCTCTCTCTCTCTCTCTCTCTCTCTCTCTCTCTCTCCCTCTCTCGTCTGGATTAATTCTGTACTTCTCTCCTTCCAATAAACTTGGGAGGAGTTGGAAGAAGTGTGCTGCTCTTCCCTAAGGCATCATCAGTGCCTCTCACTGACCACACAGTGTGTGGTTTCTGCTCCTTTATCAAACTCGTTCCTCACATCTGGGTGCTCTCGGTCTGGTGAGCCTTCTGTCTTAAAACATGTTGCCTAGAGTCACATGGAGGCATCCAGAGGGCACAGGAGCAAGCGCTTCCCTGCAGATTTCGGAACCCAGTAGGCTTTCAATAAATGTTCATTAGGTCTGAATGTTCTTGCTGCAGAGGAAGATGTAGAAAATGAGAGGGTTAAGAAGATCTTGTTGACAGGCACTGCTGTAAGGTGAAGTTTGTTCTCCCCTCGGTGGCATTTTGAAGACCACCAAATCTAGGCGGGGATACTGGGTCTTGTGAGGTCACTGTCCTCAAGACCAATTGGTCATCTAGAGAGCTGCTCTTTGATCTCACTGTGGACAAATGCTAACAATGGCGTGAATTCTGCACTAGTATTCCTGACTAAGGGGTGTCCTATGGGGGTGCTTTACACACTCGGGTGTGTGCAGAGACTGACCTTCCTCGTGCCTAAGACCCACCACGCTTTCATGCCTTCTAGCAGGCATACAAAAGGCAACTGGAACACTTGGATGCTGGGGTGGTAATTACAGCATAAGTTAGTGAAAAGCAGCTAATTCCTTAATCTCGGGGGGTTGGCGGGATCATAGAGTGTTTCAAGTCTGAAAGCTTTGGGCTTTTTCTGTAGAAAAATTCAGGTACACGTAGATGTTGCAGCTAATTCAGGGTTTCCCTGATGCCTGTCCATGGGCTGCCCAGCTGTGCTTTCCTGAATGGCTTTCCACCTGGGCACTCGGGTAATTATTATTAGTAGCCTAAACTGATGGGATAAGGCTTGAGGCAGGTCACCAAGAGCCATGTCCTCTCCATCGGAAGACTTTACTTCTTGAGATGTCTCCCTCACTCATAAGAATGGTTTGTTCTGAGGATGCAAAGTCGGGCTCCATCACTGTTAGAGGCATGGCTTTAGGACTGTGGTTTAACTGTTCTTGCTTCCTTGCCCATGAAACTGGAGTAAGAACCCGGCCTCCTGCATGGGATTTTGTGAGTATTACAGGAGGCCATGGATGGGAGACTTTTTACTTAGTGCTTGGCAAACTGTTTTGTGCACCAGTTATTTATTGAGACCCTACTGCCTGCCAGCTTCTGTTCCAGCATCTATGGTGACAGCCAGGAAGGAGGCAGGTCTGGTCCCTGCCCTCAAAGAGCATTGTCCCACTTACCTGTCACCATCCCCCAGCTCCACCATCACCCCTGTGTTCAGAGACTCCGAGGCAAGCATGTGGAGGAGTGAATGTGGATTGCATGCAGGTGACTTTCTTCTTTAAAAAATATATTTTTTTAATTGATTTCAAAGAGGAAGGGAAATGGAGAGAGAGAAATATCAAGATGAGAGAGAATCATTGATCGATTGCCTCCTGCACGCCCCCTTCTGGGGATCGAGCCAGCAACCTGGGCATGTACCCTTGACCAGAATCAAACATGGGACCCTTCAGTCCGCAGGCCAAAGCTCTATCCACTGAGCAAAACCATCCAGGGCCAGGCAGGTGACTTTCAGTCCCCGCAGTGAGTCACCCTGTTAATGGGCCCAGAATTCTCATTGACTGTAAGCATGTCATTTCCAAGCAACCTAAGCAAGGGAGTCATGGAACAGAATGTGCAAAGCTTGCTCTTCATGCTGAAAACACTGAAGTCTGCTGCCGGGTGCCGGGGAGAGGCCTGGGGCAGGGAGTGTATACTGCCTCTGACAGACAGTTATCTGCGAAGCAGGGCCTCTAAGATGGGCCTGTGCTCCAGGAAAGAGCGATTGGTAGCTTCCTTGCATAATGGATTCCTAACAAAATGGACAGAAGCATGATTGAAAAATTATTTCCCCCACAGGACATTCAAAACGGAACATTATTCTGATGTCAAATTTGCATAACAGAAGGTGAGGATTGTTTTAGCCTCCCTGGGAAGACCAGCTGTAGCCTTCAAACCTTAAAACAGGCTCACAATTCCCAGGAACTCAATCCAATCAGCTGTTAAATTTTACGTCCCTCCTCCTGAGCCTAAGTTAGAGTGAAGAAACTTAGGAGTTGAGAGTTAAGGTTTGATATTTGAGAATTAAAAAGTTTTGACTTAAGGGAGTTACATCTCACATTCAATATAAGAAAGTGAGGCTGGAAGTTTGGCTAGAATTGAGTTTGGAGTTAAATTTTAAATTTGATGAGGTTTTGCTGCTCTTTGTTTTTTCCCCTTCGTTATTGGCCCATGGATTTCACGTGTGGCTTCCTGGCGCACCAGCTGATTCTTATTCTGGGCACCACGGCCAGAGGCGGGGCGGGACCCCTCAAAGCTCAGAGCGTCTGGGCCCTCGTGGGCAGTTTCCCCCCCGCAGCGGGGCTGCAGCAGTGCCCACCTCTGCCTCCGGGTCCGACCCCCGAGAGCATCTTCTAGAAAACACTCTCCGTCTGCTGTGTTCCGGAGGCTTCGTGGCCAGAACACAAACAGGTATTCGGTCAAAGTTACTTAGTGAGTAGACGGGTGGAGGGACTATTGCAAAATGCTGCGTCTTGTTAGAGCATTCCTCCTCCTTGGCCCTCGGAGCCTGGACGGACACCAACAGGCCGGAGCACAGCCCTTTGTAACCACTTTGGGCTCCGGTGCCGTATCTGACGGCTTTATGGGAAGATGCTTGGGGCTGTTATTTGACTTGTAGGTAGAAACGGGCATTGATGGTGCAGGGACTCCCTCAGGAGACTTGCTGGGCGTGTTTGCAGGGAGGCAGCCTTCGAACCAGTGTTGTTGGAGGTGTGGTGTGGCCAAAGCTACAAGAATGTGTTCCTCTCATGAGGTGAGGCCTGAGATGGTCTCCCCTTTGTAAACTCCAGGGAAGAATTTCTTTTCTCAGATGATGCCCGGGGAACTTGTGCGATGATGCAGAGAGCCCAGTGGACTCCGGGAGGTTGGGTTGAATGGGTACTGAGAGAAGTGTGAGTGCTTTCTCTAAAGGAATCGCTGGCCACCTAACCTTTCAGGAACTGGCATGGGCACCTCTTTGTATTAGTAACAATAATAGTACTTGGCATTTGTTTACTAATTTATAAAGTGCTTCATGGCACAGGCTTTAAATGATTTGTGGGGGCGGAATAGCACAGCGGGTACGGCTTTGCTGCCAGAAGGCCCGGGTTAACATTCCACCCCATCCCTTACCAGCTGTGTAACCGTGAGCGCGTGGTTTACAGTCTGTAAAAGGCAGATACTGGTGGGCCTGACTTCATAGAGTTGTGATGAGAGTCGTAAGAGGATAGGACTTGCATCCAGTGCCTCGCATGTGGTACGCCTCAGTGTTAGCTGGTGCCCTGTAATTGTGAACACTATTAATATTATTAATGTTCCCAACATGATGTGGAGTCGGAAGGCACCAGGCCTCGTATCCTGGTTTAAAGGCTGCGGTGCTGAGGCTCGGAGGGAGACAGTGATGGGCTGGAGAGCTAGGATCCGGTGGGAGGCACACAGGACAGACTCGGGCCCACGGCCTCTCTTACCCAGAAAAAGTCGGCGGAATCCAACGGGATCTGCCGCGCAGCCTGGTTCCTGCAGCCCCGGCCTCATCAGACTGTGGCCAATAAGCTCAGCTCCCAGCAACAGCCTTCACACGGAAACATCACCTCCTCTGTGGCGAGGAGAATGGGATCAGGAGGCTTTCTTGACGCAGCAGACACTCAGGCAATGCTCTAACCTGGGGAGTGGAAAAGCCTTTTGGCTGGTATTTGAGGTGCCAGAATTCCCCGAATCTCAGGCTGCACAGACATCTTTCTTACATTAAAAATGCCTTTCACACCCTGGCCGGTGAGCTCCGTGGTTAGAGTGCCGGCCATAACACCAACGGGTCTTGGGTTCAATTCCCAGTCAAGGGCATGCACCTGGGTTGTAAGTTGGATCCTGGGCCCTGGGCAGGGAACAGGCAGGAGGCAACGGATTGATGTGTCCCTCTCACATCAATGTTTCTCTCTCTCCCTCTCCCTCCTTTCCACTCTCTCTAAAAACAAAGGCAGTGGAAAAAATATCCTTGGGTGAGGATTAACCAAAAATAAATAAATAAATAAATAAATAAAAAGAAATCATTCCACATTGATACTGTTTTAGAGTATTCATACCACTTTTAATACAGTGCACATAAAACCAGTTTTATCTATTAAAAAATTCTCAATTATTGACCTAAAAGAGCCTATGATGGACACTAGCGAACATTATTGATTGCCTATTTTTTAGGGTGTTGTTCTAAGTATGAATTTAGAAGCTTCACAGGTATCTGCGATTCTGTGGGAAGAACAGGAAACAAATAACCCAGACAGGAGGCAGTGTGTAACAGGACCAGCCGTGAGTGCAAAGTAAACACGGTGGATGTGGATTTAGCTGGTTAAGGAAGTTCCCGGGGAGAGTTTCCTCTCGGGAAACTGTTCCACAAGAAAACGGGCCGATGATTCATTGTCTGCGTGAAGCATTAGCAGCAGGAACCACTAGTAGGATTAAACAGGTTTATTTGCTTTTTGGTTTTTAGCAAGTTGTTATTTTGTTAATAACTTAGACTTCTGTGGGTAGAATCATTAAATCCAGTCTTTGAAGGAAAATAGCATCAGCTTGAATGAGGTTGGTAATTATGTGGCAGATTCATCATCATTGAAACATTCTCTGTCCTGTTGTCAGATTTGGGGCCCGGGTCTTTATACTTTTATTTTATTAAATTAAAATTTTATTTTTCAATTACAGTTGACATATGACCTATTAGTTCCAGGTATACAACATAATGGTCAGACATCTACATACCTTACAAAGTGATCACCCCATAAGTCTAGTACCCACGTACCCATCGGACACCATCCATAGTTATTACAGTGTTACTCACTTGATGGCTGACACTGTTGCAAAGTTGTGGTGAATTTCACATGTTCTTTCTGTGCTGAGACTAAGCTGCATGTCAGTGTCTGTTGCACAGGTAACATCTGTTTCCGGTGCCTTACTTCTGCTGTACGGAGCATAACGCGTTATAAAACCCATTGGAAGATGGAAAAATAGGGAGGCACAAAGCAGCTTATTCTGTGTAAAAACTTCCATCAGTGTGTAATAAAACTCAGGTACTCTGAAGTTCAAGGATGAATACTAGTTTTTGCCTTAAGTTTTTGTCACTGGCTGTTTGCTCCAGTGTCTGGGAATTATGGCCTTGTAGTAGTTTTCTGAAAATTCTGATTGTATACAGTAGTAGGGAAATAATTGGTTTTAGTGGAGACTATATCCATTGATCCAATTGAAATATTCTCAAATCGATTTTAGCATTAGTATTTCTTTATATTAAAACTGGCATCTGTATCCCTGTGGGAAGCTTAATTATAAAAGCCATTTTTAAATATACAACACCAAGAAAACAGAACCTAAGTCATCCAAGGCAATTGTATGCCTTTATTTGTGGGGTATTGATGGCAGGCCAGATCTGATTTGTTTAGCTTCAAAGTAACTTTGTGTGGAAATAAATAATAGCACTAATTTCTGGAGGGCAGTAGCAGGGAAATAGCAATGAACAGAGCTTCCTGCTCTGTATTTTTATCACATACTGGCTGGTCCTAAGACCTTGGACCAATCTTTCATTGTTCTTTTCTTCTCTCTCTCTCTCTTCCTTTCCATTTATCCCCTTTCTCATCTCCTTTTCCCTACATATGCTAGAACTTTTCCTGTTGCAAGTGACAGAAAACCCATTTGGAGAATTTATGGAGTCATATAATCAGAGTGTAAGCGAAGTTCCTGATTTCAGGTATGGCTTGATCCAGAGACTTCATGGCGTCAGGACCCAGTGTCTCTCTCGCCCTCTCCTCTTTTCTCTGCACTGTATATAGAGCAAAGGGACAGACAGTGGCCCAGAGATGGCAGTAGTCGGTTGAGCCTCTTGGCTGACATGCATGTCCATGAAAAGAGCAGCAGGGAAGTAAGTCTGTTCGTAAAGACCCAAGAACCAGGGTCTGTTGTCTGAATTTAATTCAGAAAGGATTCGGGACACACTGAAGGAATGAGGAAGAGACTGAGATGAAGAGAAAGATAACTTCCTAGAGAATAACAAGATAAGCAGTGAAAATAGCAAGATATCTGCTTGAGATTATAAGAGAGCCAGGCTGAGACAAATGAATATATAAGAAAGTGATAAATATGAGTTAAATGCAAGGTCCCATTAACTGAAGGATTGTGGTAAACCCAGTTGAACCTAGATTTTTATCAGGATCATCTACATTGTAGGCCAAATCCAGGTCAAACACAGAGCAAATCTGGGTGAAACAGCTCTCTACCTGGAAAGACCTTAGTCCTTTTCTAAATACCAAAACATCATTAGCAGTCTGTATAATATTGGGTTTTACTCTGTTAAGTTTAAACTCAGAAAGGACATGATTGCCTGTTTGAAAATTCAGGCAAATCTTTTGAAATCTCATTCATCGATTGACTTGGTATTTACTAAGCACCTCCTGCATGAGACCCACTATTGTGTATACGCTGCTAAATGAAACAGATGTGGTCCCTCACCTCATGGAGATGATAGACTGACAGCCTGTCAACCCCCAAGTTTACCTATACAGTTCATCTTGGTTCTTAAGGATTGAACCCATGGAAGGATTATTTCTAGAAAAGACAACTAGATGATGTAATCAACAACCCTGTTCAACTCCAAACTCCTTCTCTCTACACTGTTATATGTTTAATATTTTTTTCCATAAAAAAAATACTTCCTGGAAATGATTATTCTTGATTTATGGGAAAAGCTTTATATGACTATCTTCAAAATGAGTTAATAAGCCAGCAGTATTACCAGTGTTCTAATATGCCAATAGATTACTTTAGTGTCATTTGTTAAACCACTTTGGCCAATAAAAACCTTTTCATTGCTTTCCTCAAGTGGCCATGGAGCCATATACCACCACCCCGTTCTTTGCTCATGTTGCTCTATCTGCTTTTGGCTGGTGTGTATTATTATTAATTATTCTTTGCAGAGTATTAGCCAAGAGTTATCATGATGCAGTAATGGTGGGGATTCACAAAGATAAAATGCTCTAATTAGGGAGCAAAGTTGATGGGTTAGCACTTTTTAAAGTGGCCCGAGATCTCATAAGTGAGCTGGTTCTCCTCATGTACATGCATATAATTTGAAATGCTGACTGCTTGCTTAATAGGAAACAATACAGTTTCTCTAAATGCATTTTAAGATTTCACGGCTATTCATTTAATAGCTTATTTAAATGAGCTAGTAACTGATGAAAATCCACAGGAAATAGAATTAGAAATCATTTTGACTAAAGTGCCCAGGGGACGTGGCACCACAAGCATTCCTATCGTCCCATCCCTGTCTTGCGTAGTACCAAGGAGCTCCCTGAGAGCAAACAGATCACATTTGGATGATTTTGAGAGTTCTTTCCTGGTTGCAAAAATAGCACTTGTTCTTTGTAGGTATTCTGGAGAATACAAATAAGGAAGGAAGGGAGGGAGGGAGGGAGGGAAGGAATTGAGTCCAGCCATGATTAAATTTATATTTTGGCTAATGTCTTTTTAAAAACTACACAAAAAGAAGCCTTCATAAAATATGAGGACTTATTTTTATTTCTCAGTAAAGGTTATAGACAACAATAGCATATAAACAAAGCTTCGCTAAGGTTATCCTATCCCCTCCCCCCAACCCCGACTCTTCCTCTTCATTGTCCTTGAGATAAATGAGTTCTCTATCCAGGGAAAGCCAGCTTGTCTCTCTGTATTGGTCTCTGATGTTTGTGGTGAGGAGCATGCCATTTTGACATAAAGGAATCTGGGAAATTGAACACAATTCGTTAAAAGTAAAGCCACGTGAAAATGGAGAGAGAGGGAAGGTAAGGATGGCCGGTAGGAGTTCTATACCCCTGAGAAGCACTCTCTCTGAGGACTCCAGGTTCAGCATAGGTGTGCTTCCTTTTTTACTGTCATAGTGAGGTCTCTTTTTTCTTTTTGCAAAACAGAAGCTTCTTTACACCATATTTTGATGCCTCAGACCTCAGCAGGCCTGGCCTCAGAGACACTACAATGCTATGGTGAGATAACCTATTGGGAGTGACTCTGGTCTCTTGTAGTCACCTGTGAAACTGTTGTTGGAATAGAAGCTAGCCTCAGTGTGAATCAGCAGTGCCTTGCTCTAAGAACCAAAGCTGAGATCTTGCTTAATTTCTCAGGTGCTAACCAATGCTTGGAATCAAAGCCTTCTTCATGGAAAGTTATCCATTTCATCCCTCTGCAGCCAAACTGAGCTAGTAAGAAGGCTGTCTCCCGTATCCTCAAAGGTGTCCAGGGAATCCAGGTTCACCACCTGTAATACCACTACCTGCTCAGCTGGGCTCAGGGGCCTGACCTATGGAGTATGTTGGTCTTTCCTAAATGAGAAGGCAGAGAAAAATCACATTTATCTGTGTTCTCCCATTCTGAAGGACTTCAGATTCACTC
The DNA here is from genome assembly GCF_951640355.1 of Cnephaeus nilssonii. Classification (NCBI taxonomy): domain Eukaryota; kingdom Metazoa; phylum Chordata; class Mammalia; order Chiroptera; family Vespertilionidae; genus Cnephaeus; species Cnephaeus nilssonii. The sequence continues at coordinate 47,145,867 of NC_137088.1, read as the reverse complement.
ACTTGCCCAGAACCCCCTTAAAGTCCAAGTCTAAAGGTCTGAAGGAGGACCTTCTCCATTACCCCCACCTCAAGCTGCCCCTCCAGGGGGACAGTCTAGAAAATGCTCAGCGCATCCATTCATATTCATCTACCTGAAATAGTGCATGCTGCCAACATAGGTAGGAGAACTTGTCTCAAAGTAGCCCCTCAAACACCATCTGGCCTTTGCTGGTAGGGCTTCGGCCCTGTTCCCTGCTGCTCCAGGGACTGAATGCAATGCTTCCCCATCTTAGAGTGCTTGTCCTTCTCCTCCTTCAACTCCTACTCATGTTGAAGACTTTCGCTTAATTTAAGGAAGTCTGCCTTCACTTCACAGGTTTTTTGTTACTTCATTTCATGGTCCTTATCTCAATTTGAATCTTTAAGGCAAATGTGTGATTATTTGATTAAAATCTATCTCCTCCAATCCATTGTAGGCTCAGGAGAAGGGGGCTATGTCTATTCCCCCCACTCAGTCGCATACATGACACACAGAATGAGTTGAGAACACATCCAAGTGAATGAAAGATGCGATTGTAATGTTTAGAGTCTGTTTATTTTAAAAGGAACATTTTCACACTTTTGCTTTATTTGATTGTGTTAGATATATAAACCAACAATAGGTTCTATCAGGGCATAAGAGATTTAAAAAATAAAAGTACCAAACAATAGGGAGGTGGGAGAGACATTCATGAAGCTTCTTAAATGTTTAATCCTACCTTTAAAAGGTAAAATTGGATATGTTCTCAAGCTGCTTCTGCATTTTTAACAAAAGTAACATTGGAATATTCAACTCTGAAGGTGACCTGCAGTCTCTGGTTCGGTATTGATGGTACCTATTAATTTCACATTCTCCTTTTCTTTCAGATTTCCAGGGAGTCAGAGCCTCACACCTTTTTATTTGAAAAGCTCATATACATTCCCTCTAAACCTCCCAAATGTATGGCATAATCACCCAGGAGACAAAAGAGCAGGGCTCCTACAGTCAGATATTCGTTCAAGAACCTACGTGAGGCATTGTTCTGTCGTGGGTCAGATTACAACTTGTTCCCTCTTTCAAACTATATTTCAAGTTACATTATTAAAATGCACCATACAGCGTCTTTGTGTAGAAAATCGAAAAATAGGACTTTAGGTGGGGCAGGCAGACTTCTCTAGTACCCCAAGTTTTTTATTTTCCTTGAAGTGTTCCTTCACTTTGAAAAATATAAGTAGGCCATGGAGAGAAATGCCTGATGTGAATTTCTTCTAATAGCCCCAAACTCTTCTTTTTAAATTACTACAAAAGCAATTCAGCATTTTTAGTGCCAGACTGATGGGGGGAAAAGTGCATATTAAGCTTTCCTTATTAATTAAAAGCAGTGAGGAAAGAGTCATCCTAGCTTAAGTTTATGAAAACAAATAATGCTTAGAAATGGGTTAGTGACACGAAACTGGGTTTGTGTTCATGTTGGGTATCGTTGCCGTGGAAATGTTAAAACACTGGTGGGCTGCAAGGAAAGGGAAAGTCACAAGATTTTAAATGTGATTTCAAGTTTGACTTGGAAAACCACTCAAGAAAACTCTCCAGAGAAATGATTCTGCTTTTGCCCCATGAGACAAGCAAGATGAACTAATAGATAATCCTCAGCTCTAATTCTCCACCTGTTCACAGCCAGGCTCATTTACACCAGGTGAATGATGATCTGGGTCACCACCAGAAGTAGCTGGCGTGGTGAAAACTTTTACTGAGTTTCAGAAAAAAAAAAAATTGTATTAGACTTCTTTCTTCTACCCAGAGTCCCTTGAGCTCCGAGGGCGATCCATTCACAGCCATCTATGTGATCTGGCAAAGGGAATGACTCTTTGTAAAGTAGCAGAGTAGAAGAAAAATGAGGAAGGTTGAAGAGAAGATGGTCTTTGAATTTTAATCCTTCTTTGTACATCTAATCTTTCCTAACCATCCTTCTGTAAGTAGAGTGCCCTTGAGTTTTATTTGGATAATTTCTTCCTGCTGGAAACTACTCAGTTACTTTAAGGCTGTGGCATTTGGGGTCCTTTTTTCTTTACTTCTGGAAAGAATGATTCTGTCTGGTTTTCTCAGGAAAAATTAGCTTGATACAATTTCAGAGTGGGCAGTCATAGACTGTTATGGGGAGGAAAGACGTTTTCTCTACCCTCCTAAGTACTCTGTCTGCACCTTAGAATTAAACTGACAGAAGACAAACAGGAGAAAAGTGTACAAATTTTATTTGATGTTCATATTTTTACCTGTATACAGAAGCTTCCATACACTGGTATATAAAAATGGAAGACTCGAGCGAATAGGCCTCAATATGTATATACCATTCTAACAAAGAATGATAAATTGTGGAGACATGATAAGACAAAGGAAAACAGGGTTTGTGCCAGGGGCAGAGAATTGTGGGAAAGTGACAAGGAAATATATGGGGGAAACTAATGGGATATATGGGTTATTTTTGTAGGATTCTTTGCACAGATTCAATTCATCATCAACTCCCTATCTTTTGTTATAAAAATGTTCTCTTCTTCCTGGTACAGGGAAGGCACCTTTCTCACAGGAAACCCTGCTTTTAGGTAAAAGGGTGAAGATCACAGAGAACTTCCTGCATCTACAATTTTTTAATTGTTTTTAGCTAAAAAAAAAAAAAAGCCAAAGTGGCATATTTTGGCAAGGCATGTTCTTATCCCCTTCACTCTGAACCTCTAATCCACAATGTTTGCAGGGAACAAAGGAAGATGTATTTGTTTTAAAAGTTAATTTCCTTTTCCTTGCCTTCTCTCCCTCTTTCTTTTTCCTTCCTCCCTCCCCCTCTTAACTTCCTCCTCCTCCTTCCTCTTTCTCCCTCCCACTTCCTTTCTGTGAGGGAGTGATGTGATGTTAAGGGAACCAGGCCCTATAAAGTTATCATGGATGTCAGATAGGATTCTTCTTGAGTCCCAGCTCTGAAAGATCCGTCATGCCTGTCTGGAGAACTGTGATGTGAAGGATGTTGAGGTTTGGTCTATGGTCAGTGCGAGAGAGAGCTGGGCTCAATTAATGATGTCTGTCAGGGGCAGATGCCACATATGCTGCTCATCCTGCTGTGTCCACACTAGTCTCACCTCAATTCCCATGGACACTTTATTTTCTGCCTATTTATTGTCATAGTCTTGAATCAGCTAGAGTCTCACAGCTAAGGGACTCTTGGGAGGTCGGACTCGTTGCCCTGAGATGGGAAATGTCAAATGGTAGAGATAATCAGAACAAGTAAAATTGTCTTTTGGCATATTCTAAATTATGTACATTGTTTTTCAGGATACAATACAAAATTGCTTTACTCATTTATACTTTTATTTCAGGATAGGCATGGCTTATCTTTTTCTTAAACTACATAGTTTATTACTGTCTATATAAGTGTAATGGTTTATTTAAAGCAACACTTGTGGATCTCGAAGGCTTTAAAAACAACTCCCATGTCTAGAGTTTTGGCAAATACTCTCCCCAGTCAGTGTAGATAAAATGGAATTTTGTACTATTTGGAAGTCAGAGTTCCTTGTGTTTGAAATGGAGATCAGTTGGTTTCTGCAGGCACATCTGAAGTCACTAGTGTGGGTTCAATCCCCAGATGTCAAACTAACAAGACTCATTTCCATGTCCGGAAGCTGCACGCCCTGCCCAGCTGTCAGAGTTAGAGGCGGCAACTCTGCAGTGCCTCTGGGCACAAGCCACCGCAGGGAAGATGTCCCAAAAGATTTTTGAAGGCAAAATTTATTTCACTGTCTTATACTGGAAACTCGACTTCCTTCCAATACCTATCTGCTTGCTCCAGTTCTTGATTCAAGTTTATTACTAGATCAGACCGCAGCACACCTGCATTGGTGATGGGGAAGCCCAATACTGACCCTGCTGTTACTCCTGCAATTAGGGGCCACACTTAAAGCTGGTGTCGAGAACAAGCTGGTGTTGATATGTAGCCCATGGAATCTGCTTCGCCCAGCCCAGTTGTGCTGGGTATTAAATAAGACTGTACTCTTTATTCTGTCTTTCTGTATTCTCAGCACCTAGATGAGTACCCACCTATAATAGAGCTTGGTAAGTAGTTGCTGAATAACCGGATGCATGTTTTCATAAATTTGCATTACTGGTGGTAGCCAAAGCTGGTGCCTTGGCCATATCCCCTGGAACTCACCCTTGTACATCCAGAGGCCAGTCTATTACAAGTGCCAATTCTTTCTCACCTAGAGGATTTCTCACTAGTGTGGGGAACAGACCTAGGGAGCTGGGAAGTTAATGTCTCCCCAGGAGAGGCCCTCAGCCAATGACAAGTGGGAGCCAGAGGATACGTCTTCCAGCTTCCTTGTCCTTGCATGGGAAGCTAGGCCTGTTCCAGGCTGAGATTCCCAGTGGATTGATTCCCAGTTGCTGGACACAGTATCCTGCTTATGACTGTACCTTGTAGCTTTTTGCCCTTCCCTGTTTTACTTCCCCACTCCCCCAATGGTGCTTCCTGAAAGCTTCTCTCAAATCTGTTTTCACTCAAGCTGTTGTCTCAGGGGGTCTGGGAGGAACCCAGTCTAAGGCACTAATAAAGGAACAAGCCGCAAGGATGCGAAGGTCAGTGTGTGTAGCATCACATCTGGAAGACGGTTCAGTTTAGTGCACATGCCCAGGAGTTTCCTCTTGGCCTGCTCCGTGGTTCCTCCCACTCTGAGAGAACTGGTCCACGCCGAATCGGAGCACAGATTCCTTCAGAACATGCCCAGCAGGATGAAAGCGCATTCTGACATATCCCAAGTTATTTATCGATAATATGCTTCACCTTCGCTGACTTGGTCTGTGCGGCTTCTATAGCCTACGAAGTACTACATGCAGGGCCTTCATCCTGTTTCTTCTGGATGTTGCCCTTAAAACAGTAAATTATTTTTTTCTGTGAATCCGCTTAACTTCCTCCCTCAAAGGCCTATTTTGGGCCTTTCTGATGCTCCAAAAGCTGTAATTAAAAACCACGATATTCATGTGTGTGTTTTTTTAAGCAATGATCTCCAGTGCAGTTACTTTGTTTGTTTAAATATTCAAATAGGGCTTATAAGCCCATCTTCCTCAGTCTCATCTTTACAAGCTAAGGCAGCACTTGAGAGAAGAAACCCATCCATCACTATTTACTCAGCTAATGTAATGTGAAGAGCTCTCTCTGAATAGTCGATTTATCTCTTCACGCTGCCACTAGACAGAGGAAAACCGTGCTCAGCAGCCAGAGGGAACCTGCGTAGAAAGAGGTGAACTCAACTGATTTTTAATAGCAGATCAATACTTTTTTTTTTTTTTTTTTTTTTTTTGCTGACCCTGGCAGGAATGTAAACTAATAGATACTTTGAATCCTCTGGAATTGTGTCGCTTTCTATCATAAAATATATTTAAAATTAGCCACATCAGGCTTTTCCTTGTGTTCCAGAAAATTATTAATGTCAATTCCAGAGCCAAAGGTCTTTTGAGTTCACTTAAAGTTAATTTGGCATATTTTATGTTTGTTTAACTTCTCTATTTGACCAGTTATTGTTTTAGAAACTCGATGGGAACTGTTAATTACTGAGGGCATCACTGTGCTTTAATGCGTGGGCATTTAGATATGTTTGTTCCTTATCATAAAACTAAGGCACTGTGGGTGGGACATCAGGCCCTGTGGTGTTACCAATGTATTAGGCAGTGCCAGCCAGGCACAGCCGCTGTGGGGATCTTTGTATAATGAACAGATTTTTCAGGTTCCCACTGATGGCCTACTTATTTTTAGCAGGAAATCAGTTCAAGGACAATAAAATTGGATTTTGAATTTATCACAGTAGCAATGGCATTTTCTAGTTGCCTTAACCAGTTAATCAGCTGGAAAGAGGAATTAGCCTGAAATTTAGAAGGACGTTGAGGACAGGACAACATTAAATCCTCTTTAATATAGACACATTCCATGTATGAAAAGTTTGATCCTTTTAGATGAAATAAAAATCATTTGGATTCAAGAATAATCTAAAGCCCCATGTTCTGCTAAGCTCTATTCCCGTGAGAGGCTCTAAGAATTTTTATTTTCTTGCAGCAAAGAAATCTATTTTACTGGGCTTAACTACACATTCTACAAATGTGTTTTACCACGAAAATGTTTTTTGTTGTTGTTGGTGGTGTTTCTTTGTTTTCGTTTTTGAATAATAATTAAAATTCTTCAGATGCTTTTCTATAGATAATCTTTGGTAATATTACCACAAAGATTTTTCAGGAGACATTAGTGTTTCTAATTAGGATTATGCTTAATTTTAGCACACGTTGGAATTACAATGAATAGCCATTACCCGTTTTGAAACAAAATCAGCACCTATTCCAAGCTCCAAGTCAGTTCTCATTTGCCTGAGGGAAGGGGGCATGAGGGGACAGTGATGATACTTTTAAAGGTTTCTTGCTGAAAATGTGTACTCTTCTCACTGGTCTCACTTACCTATGGACGGATTAGGGGTGACCTGGGCATTCTCCAGCCAGGAGGTCAGGCACACCGAACAGCCCTGCCACATTGTGGACTCGAGTAACAAGGTGCCCCGTGGACCTGGAATGTTCTAGGAGGGCACGCAAATCCTAAATAGACTTCATCAGTACTTTCTTACCCCCACTCGAGATGTTTCTATTTAGGAAGAAGTTTGGTACCCATAGAAAACAAAGTGATCCCTGGGGATTCTCTAAAATCATTTATTCCCTTAGCTGGTATGTGGCAAAATACTTTCCTCTCCCAAGACTATCAAGTACTTTATAAGATCTCCACTGTAAACATTTTCAGCTAAACATGTTGTTTTCCCTGAATCTTGGAATTAGAAACATGTGCAAAATATGTGATAAAAGTGCATTGAGGGAAACAGTAACTCATAAAATGCGTCTCTGGCTTGGATGAGTTTGGTGTTACTGCATTAACCGCACATGCAATCCCTGCGTCTGAAATGCCGCCTCACTGCCATTATTCTGCAGACTCGCAAGACCAGGGTCTGGATCTCCCTTGGTGCTTGCGGGAGGCGATTTGGAAGAGTCTGGGTGAGCCCTGGCTCTGGGGTGTCTTGCCCTTGAGGCGACATGTTTAGCCGGAAGCACAGTCTTCAGGTGCTCATTAATGGAAGGCAAGCCAGTGGCAGAACGAGCAGCGCCGCAGGGGCTCTGCAGAGTGGCTTGGGTGCAGCTGTCAGCTCAATTCCTAAGCCTCCACTGCAGAAGGAACCTTCAGTTGTCTGAGTATTAGCTTCCACTTGCTTCTCACTACCCTCACCTCTCCCAGTGTTTTGAAACTTGACACATTCATTTTGGGGTAACAGAGTCTGGAGTAACCTGGTCTACTGGATGAACTATATACACTGAGTGGCCAGATTATTATGATCTCTGAATGCATAATAATCTGGCCACTCAGTGTATATCCTATATAATAAAAGGCTAATATGCAAATTGTCCCCTCCACCAGGAGTTTGACCAGCAGGCAGGCCGGCCAACTGCCCATGTCCCCTCCCCCTGGCCAGGCTGCCCAGACCCCACCCATGCATGAATTCATGCACTGAGCCTCTAATATATTATTATGATCTCTGAACGCATAATAATCTGGCCACTCAGTATATATAGTCTTATAGTTCAGGGCTCTGAATTTTCATGTTTTTTTGTTTTATTATTTTGGTTTTGGTTTTTTTAGGCCTCAGTACCTTTTGAGAGAAACTTTGGACCTTCTCCTGAGGAAAATATACATATGTCTGTCTGGTAGAGTTTTACTGAGTTCAGAGGTCACAGTCCCCTCTCCCCCCCACCTTTTCAGGGTCCAGACAAGGACCCCTTGGTTCTAAACTTCCATAGAGATAGTGGTTTGGGTTGAACTGTGTAGAAATGCTAAGAAGTGAAAAGAAGAGCACAGCTGGTTAGTTAGATGCCTAACTATGTTGGTCTCTAATATTTATGCAGGGATTTTAAGAATATTATAAACGTTCCGATCATGGGCATAGCTAATTATACAGGAGTGACTTTAGGGCTCTAACTAGAGCCTGGTATGTTGTGGGTGTTTGTATTTTATCTCCCTTTTCTGGGAGAAATGGAGAACTTTAAACTTTGAAGTCCTGATAGGCATGTAGGACAGGCACGTAGGACAGGACTTACATTTACGGAGGAGCACACAGGCTTTGGCGTTTGAGTGCAGACGGCTGGTCTTGGCCGTGTGACTGGAGCAAGTTGCTGAATCTGTTTGGGGCCTCAGTTTTCTCATCTATAAACTGGAATTAACAATAGTACTCACCCCAGGGCGATTGTGAAGGTTAACAGGCGGTGCCTGAAAACCCATGCATAGCATAGGGTCTGGCGAACAGTAAGTGCTCACTAAATGTATTTCATAATACTGTACACATGCCTGATGGAAATCTCAACTCATAATTTCATGGCTTTTCTCCTAAAAAGGAGTAAGAGAGTAATACTTCAAAACAGAGCCTGGTCAATTGACCACAGACTTCTAAATATTCCAAATCATCATATTCATTCCCATTCTCTCTCTCTCTCTCTCTCTCTCTCTCTCTCTCTCTCTCTCTCTCTCTCTCTCTCTCTCTCTCTCTCTCTCCTATCTCTATAAATGATTAGTTAGATTAACTAGAGCTGTTAGAAATTTGGCCTGAAAAGTCAATGGTCTTGATTTGTTGGCTTTGCATGTGTGTATCAGCCTTTTATCCTGGGGCTACAGATACACATTTATACATACATTTTTATCTGGTATGAGCCATTCTCTTTGCTTTAGATCTGTTATGGGGGACTGTGGAAGGGAACAGTTTCATATTTCAATTTTTAATTGTGAGATAACACAGGAACTGCACCTGGCTGATATTATCAAATATAGCCAAATCCAGTTTGTTTGTTCAGCCTCAATACAAAGAAAAGCCCCTGTCATCTTGTCTAATAACCTTTTTGAGGCTTGGAAACTTAAGTCTATTTTTTATAACCATTTTTGATCGCTATTGTTGGGACCAATGGTGGATTCTTTAATTTGGATGGCACATCGATGCCGGTTTGGCAGGCTGGCTTTATTGTCCTTTTTTTTAAAGGCTGGCTTTATTTTAAATGAGTGCTTCAGAGATTCCCATTTTTCATTGAACATGAATCAAAATGTTGGGGAGGGAACATAAATTGTAGTCATCTTAGCAAGTAGAGCCCTCCACGTAGCTTGAAAAGAGGGCTTGGTAGATGGAAGAAACAGCAGGCTGGAGTCTGGGGTTACTTGCCCAGGGCAAAGCCAGGACCACTGGCAGATGTATGACCTTGAGAAAAACACTCCTGTTTTATCTGGGACTCAGTTGTGCTTTGAGAGAGTTGAAAACACATTCTAGCTCCTTATCCTCTTTTGGTTCTTGGGCCCCTGATCAGCTGATGAAAGCTATGCCCATGGCCCTGGCCCAGTAGCTTAGCTGGTTAGATTGTCATCCTGATGTGCCAAGGTTGCTTGTTTGATCCCCAGTCAGGACACATACAAAAGTCAAGCAATGACTGCATAACTAAGTGGGACAACAAATCTATGTTTCTCTCTCTTCTCTAAAATTAATTAATTAGTTAAGAAAGAGACAGCAACGCCCCAGCTCTACAGAAAGAAAAAGCATGTTGCAGACAATATCACCAGGTTCTCAAGCCTCTGCACCCCGGCCCACTCAGCGATCATCTGGTGGTGTGCAGAGCTTTAAGTAAGAGCCTCTGATAATGTGTGCCTACAAGCCATGTGTGCTTTCAAAATATTTCCCCCAGTCCCCAGGGAAAGATCTTGGATATGTTTGCTCAAAGGGCTGACCTCCGTGGGTCAGGATTTCTTTGTTGTGTCTAAGTTTGTCAACACAGCAGAAGGCTTGGGATACTATTTCATTTGACATTTTGAAATGACTGGCTTTTGAGTCTGAACTGAAATTCACTCTCCGTTGTCAATATTTCTAGAGCAAGCCCAGAAATTAAGACATTCAGAAAGTGCCAAGGTACTTCTAGATTTGGGTTAGGCAGATTTCAAGCATCTAAAACTTTGGCTGTGGAAGGGCAGGTTTGTATGGGAGGGGAGTTTTGTACACCGGGATAGTGAATTCTTGGATTTAACACCCACCCTTTCCTCTTTTCCAATTCTCTTTCCTTATGACCACCAGCATGACATAAGTGGTGTGTTTTTCTTTGTCTGGTTCTTAAGACAGAGTTTCTACAAACTTTCTGACTTGTTTTTTTAAAGTACCTAATTCTTAGAGATTTTTTGTGTTTCTTTTATTGTATATGAAAACTGTACTGATTTGCCCAAGACATTAAGAATTATAGTTGATAATTTTTTAAAAATATATTTTATTGATTTTTACAGAGAGGAAGAGAGAGGGATAGAGAGTTAGAAACATCGATGAGAGAGAATCATCGATCAGCTGCCTCCTGCACACCCCCTACTGGGGATGTGCCCGCAACCAAGGTACATGCCCTTGACCGGAATCGAACCTGGGACCTTTCAGTCTGCAGGCCGACGCTCCATCCACTGAGCCAAACCGGTTTTGGCTATAGTTAATAATTTTTAACACACTGTTGGGGGTGGTTTTGAATTTACCTATACAACGTGTTATTCTCTTTTGGAAAGTCAGGGCAGGGAGAAAACATGCTGATTTTATGAAAATTGTTCAGGAAATTAAATGCTACTTCTACTTGTATGATTATTAAAAGTCTTGTTTGCCCACACACTGCATCAAACACTTTTCAGGAACCGTCTCATTTTATCCTCGTGCCAACCCTTTGGGGTAGATACAGTTAGTATCTCCATGTTGCAAATGAAAAAATGAGGCCCAGAGGGGTTGAGTAATTTGCCCAAGGTCACTCAGCTTATAAGTGATTGAATTGTGCTAGAACCCAAGTCCCACTGAACACAGAGCTTATACTTTCAATACAACCCTGGGTTGTCCTGGAACATTTTAGAATGGAGGAGGAGCTGGAGCTGTTACTCCTTTAGAGAATAAAGGATACGGAGCCAGGAAATCAGTGTTCCAACTCCAGTAACCTAGGTTTCTAGCTCAGCCTGCCAGTTCCCAATCTCACCTTTGGTCCTATCCATTCCATCACCAGCTCCAGATCTGCTAAGGGATGTCAACTCTGAACCTACCTGGCTCCCAGGTACTCCCAGGACTGAACTATATCAAATTCTCCAAGATGTGACCTCTTATTTCTTGGCTAATGGCTCTTAATGCCCTCCCACCCTCTTTTTTCTAACATTTTTCCATATTTTTCACTGTTTTACTACTTTATGCAAGAGCATTCGCTTGTTCAAAGTGTCAACTTGAAAAGATAATAGTAGTACCTACCTTTTAGGGTTGTTTGAGAATTATAATAGTTATGAATAATTATAAAAGTAATAAGAGTAAGAATATAAGCATACTTGCCAAGGTTTGTTGTGTAATTACTGTGTGCTCAGGAACTGTGCAAAGTATCATACTTATTATCTCATTGCATCTTATACCATCCCTTTGAGGTGGTATCCTTATCATTCTCTCCATTTTAGGGATAACCACTTGGGACATGGAAAGGTGAAATGACTTGCCCAAGACAAGAATTTAGTATGTTTTGGATCTCAGGTTATGTGACTCTGGAACCAAAGCTCTTAGCTGTTTGTTTATGGTGCCTTCTTTAATTTATATAAAGCAGTAGGCACAGTGCATGGTAGACGTTAAGAACCTCATTCATTCTTTCAACAAATAATCATAGAGAGTCTTGGATACAGCAGTGAATAAAACTGATAAAATCCTTGCCTTTATACAGTTTACATTCCACTTAAGGGATGGGGCACCTCAAAACATAGATAAGTGCAATATGTTTGTTGGATGATGGTAAATAAAATGGAGAAATAAAGCCAGAACAGGAATTAGCAGTTGCTAGTGGTTGGTGTAAGGTGTAATGAGACTCATTCCTTGTGAGTAGTCACAATGGAGGTGAAACCTGCTCTTGTTACATTAGTACCGTGGTCGGCAAACTGCGGCTCGCGAGCCACATGCGGCTCTTTGGCCCCTTGAGTGTGGCTCTTCCACAAAATACCACGGCCTGGGCGAGTCTATTTTGAAGAAGTGGCGTTAGAAGAAGTTTAAGTTTAAAAAATTTGGCTCTCAAAAGAAATTTCAATCGTTGTATTGTTGATATTTGGCTCTGTTGACTAATGAGTTTGCCGACCACTGCGCTAGTACACTGACTCCTGTAAGACCTGGAGTTGGTGCAGTACTTTTCTCTCTACTTTGGACTCCATTTTCACATCCCCCCTCCTTGAAATACTAGGCAGCTTTAGAACAGGAAATTGAAATTCGCCCACCTGAAGTCACATACAGCTTTTAATGTGAGTTTGGTGATTTGACATTTATTGGGCTTGGCTGCTGTGTACAGTACAGCCATTTAGATGTGTGTAAAGTCGGAACTGTAAACTCGGTTGCCTTTACACAGACCATCCTTCACTAGGCTTGCTGATTGTGTTAGTGCCACTTAAAATACGCATTATTATGCATGAGGAAATGCAAGGTAGACGAGGTAGAAAATGATCTATATTTGTTTCTCATGCTGGGTGAAGGCATTTTTTTATGCCCTGGAATAGTCAGCAGAACAAATGTAGAATGGCCTAAATACCTGACCCCAAAGGCATTAGGGTAGGGTTTTAATTGAAGAAGTGAAGTGTTTACCCAACACATTTAGGAGCAAGGTTTATAAGGCAAAGTTCACTGCTTCTACCTTTGGAGAATTCTCCTAGACTTCCCACACAAAAGGAGACAAGACTTTTCTGTTTTTCTTCTTTCTTTTCTTGGACACTTTGTAGAAAATGATCTATCATTTGGGGATTGGGGTGCAAGTAGGCAATGGTAACACTCGGGAGTCCTAACAGTTCCCTTTGGCCAATTGCTACTGCGGCTGTAGCAATTATGAGGAAATCTATATCAGTTGTTGAGAAACGCTATTGTGGCCCAAGAGGACCATATTCTTCCTTACATATGACACAGACTAGTTTTTTTCCCTTCCCCCGCCCCCCCCTCAAAATTTTGTGCTTGAAGCCTCGGCAGTGCCTGGGAAGTATGGCTGTTATAGTCTGCTTACTAGTAGTACTAGGAGAAACAGGAAGATTTAGACATTATATCCATATTTTTTGTTGTTGGAGGGAAGGTATAGAGAGCCTTTTGTATGTGCCACACATTGGTAAAATAAGAAACTGAAACCTGGTCTTTGGCCCAAATAACTTCAATCAGCAAATATTAATTGAGCAACTATTATATATATTATGCAGACCTCTAGGGATGAGTTGTTGAACAAAAGCTAACATGGTCTCTACACTCAGGAAGTTTATAGTCTAATAGGGTAGCCAGAAATTAATTTTAAAAAATCATGTCTTTGATGCATGCTATCAACAAAACAGGTAAGTTCTGGAAGAACTTAGCAAGAATTGGCCCAGTTGGGAAGGCTGCAGATGGTCTTGTTTAGATGCTGATGATTGAATTGAGTTGTAATGGATGGATAGATGTTAACTAAGTAAAGGCAGAGATGGGGGGAGACATGGGGGAGAGGAGTGTGTAGAAAGGCCTTGTCGCCAGGGAGAGAAGTCAATGTGGGGGGAGCACAGACTGGAGAAGACTGGAAATGTCAGATCAGACTGTAAAGATAGTTAGGACCAACCAAGGACTTCTGGGTTGTATGTAGGATCTTGGTCTTTATCACAAGTATGGTGGGCAACCACTGACAGGCCAGAGCAGAAGGGATCTGATCTGGGTTTCAGTAAGGCCCCTGTAGCATTTGAACGGAAATCAGATTGGAGGGGATGTGAGGGGACAAGGAAAGAGGAGGTTGGAGGACAGTCAAAAGCTTAGACAGCAAAACAAGACATTCATGAATTACCATCATGGGCAGCAGTGAGAAGCACCCGAAATGAGAATCAAGAACTTTAAGAATTAGAGAGAAGAGATACACCCTGTCTCTGTAGGGTTTACAGAAGAGTCTGATTCCTCCGAATGGGATTTCATTGGGATGGGATTGAGTGAGAGAGAATCATCAGGAGCTAAAATCCAAAAGTGAGAGAGCCCGGGGAGTGACCAAAGAGCAACAAACAAGTGTCGCTGTGATTGGAAAGACCAGGCAGGGGCTGCAAACACTGGTTTCCTTCTCCTAGTGACGCCCGGGGAGACAAGGCAGAACCTAATCCTTAAAGAACAGGCGTGCTGGCCAGGAGCCCTGAGGCCTGGATTGAGGAAAGAGACAGGACTGAGTTACTGCACCTGTGCTACAAGCAGCTGTCTAGGCAGCTGGTTAGCCCCAGACCTGACTTATTGCTGAGACCTGGAGCAATGGGTTCACAGGATCGGGATTCCACTGGTCAGATAGTGAAAATCGAGCCAGAGAAGAGTGGACTGGCCCAACTGGGGGATGGGGCTGGGAACGTAAGAATGAAGGACAGGCACCCTCTGAGGTTTAGGTAGGAGGCTTGTCAAAAAATGAGCATCCTTACCCATAAAACTTACTGAGGTTTATAGCTTATTGAAGTGGGTGACAGGGATGGATTCCCAGCCAAACACACCAGAAGTGAGGCTGAAGATGGTTGGTGAAGCAAGCTTCCCACGTCTCCCCAGTTCTTCATGGGAGACATGCTTGAGTTGGTGGCATGGCCATGGTATTCTTATTGCCCAGGGTTAACTGGACCAAGGTCTCACAAAGGCCAATTTGGGTCTGACCAAGCCTCTTAATTACACTGCCAAGTCAGCCTGAAAGGCCCGATCTCCTTATATGCAGGTCACAGCTGAATGTAGCAAGCCACACGCCTGGCTCTAACATCTTGGTTCTGAGTACGCATTCATACTGGGACACTAGTGCATCTTGTTATATTGCTACACTGCCCACAGATTACATAGTAATAACAGGGCACCTCACACATGCAGCTCTTCCTCATTCCCACCCACTGAAGGCTGCTGAGCGACAGAGCTTGCCCTGTGTGCCCAGGGCTGGCCACAGAGAGGGTGAACCCTTACAAAAACTTTGAGACTTAACTGAATGGGAGAAATGAGATAGAGTGAATTAACATTGGTGCTATTTGTGATTATATTTGTTGCCATTTAATGTGTCCATACTATATGCTAGGCTGTGTGGTACCTCATTTCATCTGTACAGTGTGACCTTTGCAATGGACATGATCATGCTTGTAACGCAGCGGAGGAAACTTAACCTTAAGGAGTTGGCTTAGCTTGCCCGGAGTCGTACAAGTAGTGAATGGGGGACCGGGACGTGAGAAGCTCACCTGAGCCAGAGCTAACCAAGGACCCTGTGCTGCTTCCAAGACCCTTTCCTGCCGTTGGCTCATGCACATGTTATAGAACAATGTTGGGCATTCTCTTTCCCTCTCGGCAAACTCTGCCTCAGCTTGGTTCCTGAAGGGAACCCATGTAAAGGAGTGGACCTTTCCAGGTTCCTCAGCCAATCATGGCAGGAAGTTAGCCCCCACCAGAATTTATAAACTTTTCCAACCATAGGTTCCATCGACGGTGTTTGCTGAACTCGCCCCTTGACCCAGGACCCTTCAGACACAGCTGTTTCTTTAGTCTCCACACTAAAACGATTCTCATTATAAGGCATTCCCAGCAAAGATAATGATAGCTTTGCCCCTCTCCAAGGTGTGTGCACATTTTTAAGAAAACTATGCTTGAATCCATCCAAGTACCTGCTATCCAAAGATTCCCTATTTTCATGTGTGTGTGTGTGTGTGTGTGTGTGTGTGTGTGTGTGTGTGTATTAATGCTGACTGCTTTCAAATAGGACTCAAGATTGCCAAAGACTGAAATTCATTTCCTTGAACTTTATTTAACTGGGCCACAGAATCGTTCAGCGTGAACCATTTAAATTAATCTGAGGCATTATGGTGTTCAGGGAAAATTTTCACCCTAATTTCCAATTTCACAGTTTCTCAAGACGCTACCCTGGCCTGTGACCCCAGGACTGTGTGCAGCTGAGGCAGCTGAGACACCCCATTCTCAGGTCTGGGGCTTGGGACTGACATAGAAGCAGAATTTATTCATTTTTCTTCCCTGGTCGTTCAGTCGACCTGTTCACCAGTGAACCCTGGTTAAATGTAAAAAAAAATCTGGGAAGAGCAAAAAGGCTGGAGTGGGAGGTGGCGGTTTCTGCATCCCAAGCGATCATTTACCCCAAGCTGTGTGAGTGCCGGACGGACGCGACAGCTTGTATGAAAATTTCGGAGTCCCGGAGAGCAACAATAACAAAAATTAACAAATGGCAGGATGAGTAGCAGAAGGGAAAATCAAGCATATGCTGCTGGTTTGAAATTTAGCTTCATTAAAAATCTTTTCCATTGCACCCGAAAACAATCTGTCCTTGCCAGATAACACATTGGACACCAAAAGGCTGTTCCCCTCCGCCTGCTTCCTTCGTTGTAAGCCAGCCCTTCAAAAACAAGAACACAGCTGCTCGCAACAAAATAAATTTGTCAGCTTGTCTTTGAAGGTAAAGTAACGAGGGGGAGCCGGTGTGCTCCCACCACTTACCCACACGACACTCGGCTGTTGGTGTTCAGTCAACACCGATCAATAAACATCTGGTGGTTTGAGCACTGGTGCCTCTTTAGGATTCATTATGCTTCATTAGAATTGGTTTTGTCTTCCAGGCAAGAAAAAAAAACCCTCTTGTAATTAAAGAATAATATCGTGCGCTCTCGTATTTTCCCCCCTAAAGACCTGAATTCTTTTAAGGCCATTATTTACAGTACATTTATCTGTATTTAAATGGAGCTACTTTTCCTTGAAAAGACCATCTGCTCATAAAGACCATCCTTTTTGTCCTCCCAGAGGTAAGCTCGGTGGAGTGGTGGAAGCGGAGGACTGTGGTTAAATGAAAACCTATGGGACACAAGGCAGGCGGAGGGCGGGTGGGTACCCGGCAAAATGGGGGTGAAAAGGGAAGGTGCCGTTTGCTGGAGGCAGATGGGCTTTTGAAATGACAATCTTTGGGAAGTGGTTTGACCAAAGGGAGGTATTATATCTGAAATTCTCAAGGCTGGTTAACTTCAATGACGCCTTTGCTGGGCTTATTACAGATCATTTAGAGGCTCTGCAGTATCTGGCCTGCAGTCTGTTTTGTTACTTTTAAGAAAATGTCTTGCTTTTGAGGGGGCTGCTGGAAATATTAGTGTCAGTGATGCAGCTGTGCTCATGTGAGTCGCCTCAAAGGCATGCGCGTGAGCGTGTGCCTGCTGAGCAAAGTGTGCACAGGTGAAATTAACAAACTGCAGCTGGTATACACAAATATACAAATAAAGCATAAGGTAGCCGGTAATGGCCCCAAATTATACAACACACCATTACTGTTCCCATTAGTTAAACATTTATTTAACCAGGGCTTTAGGGGGAATGAAGAGCAAACAGGCACTTGGAGAGAGCAGAGCACAGTGGAGGTCCGGGTGAAATTCACGCATTAGGATCAATAAAACATTAGCATTTGCTTTCCCACTTAACTCATAAGAGTCCCCAAATAGAGAGATTTGGGCTGTTCTGTAGGAGTAAAGCTTTCTTTGAGGAACACGCTTAAGGAATTTTGCCTGGAGGCTGCCCACACATGCAAAGGAAGGGAACCGAAGAATCACTGGCTTGTGATTAAATTTTATTTTCGAATAATGGGATGAAGGTTGGATTACAAACATTAGACATTCTCAAGTGACACAGTAAATATACATAGAGCAGGGAACATCCCTGTGGGTTTAGATAAATGGAAACTTTTTGTAGTTGTTCATACAAGAGGAACATAATTACATGGAATATAATGCATTTGAGCAAAAAGTTCCATGTGTGAGAAAGTCCATGGATTTCTCATACCATCTGGCGAACCTATTCTTTGTCTACATATTTCCCCAAACATGTTTGACAGAACTCTAGTAAAATTGAAAGGTTAAGACACCTAGGGAAGAAAGTTTTGGAAATGTTGCATTCTTGATTTTTCTTACACGTTCGCAGGCCGTGTTGGCATCTTAGAGGCTCTGAGAACTCTAGCAGTAAGTAAGCAACTTTAGCTTTGGTTAACTCCATCAGCATTTCTCAGACTGACTTGACAGCAAGCCCTTCCCTTCATAGAATGTTTTCCAATCTAGCATTGTGTTTGTGGAGACACACTTTGTCAAACGGTGACCTAAAATGGTGTCTTCTGGGCTTGTGTAGCTAATGTGCCTCATGGGGAGAAATGGACTGATGTGCTGAGGCACAGTTCCTGTGGGTCTCTGGGTCAAAGAGAACTTGGCTATAAAACCACAGAGCTGGAGGCCTGTGAGGGTGCTGGCACCTGATCTCTGGAATCGGGACAGGAAGGAGCCCTTCTGGTGGAATTGCTTTCCTCCAAGAGCGGTTGATGCTGCTGTCGTTTTCCAGTTGCCACTACCCTGAGTCTAAAATAGATCCTAAGTAGGTCTGGGCTTCCTGAACTGCTAATGTTCACAGAGGTCCCTGCCCTTACTCCGGGCAGGTCTTCACTTTACAAAAACTCCTCAGTTGATACCGTAAAATCATATTGAAACTGTTATGAGTCCATCACCTGTGGTTGAGTCCTGAACACGTGCTTATCCTTGTGGGAAAGTCCAGAGCTGAGGTAGTAGCAGTGGGTGCAGCCCTGGCTTAGACGTTAAAAATGCCTTCACAGAAAAAGGTGGCGTTTTCCCTGAATCGGTGTCCCTCCTGATTGGTAAGTGGCCCACTTCCCCTGATCTGTGGGATAGTACTGGATGGTTGCTCGGGTTCTGCCGTTGGGAGAGACTGTGTAGATAGCCTGATTGTTTCTTTGATCTTTAGCACTCCTTTTTCTTTTTGTTTTCTAAAGTTTCTTATTTAATCTACTCTCATATCTTTGTTTTTCTGAGTTTTTTATCCCTCCTTCCTCTCGATTTTCTTGTTTCTCTTCTCTTTTCTTTATTTTTTTCAATGAGTCTTTTCTTCCCTGTTCTTCCCTAAAAGGGAATTATGGTAACCCTAAATACCTACATTGTATTTTATAGTATTCCTTGGATCCACCAAGCTTATCCTGCAAACATAGAAACTGGTGTGCATTTGGGAACCATGTTGACTCCTGGTGAACATCCTTGTCACATTGCCACTGATATTTTAAAAATGTGTTTTCCAATTTTACCCTGATTTTGTTAAGTTATCGCTATGTCTCTTGATGGAGGGGCATTTGTTCTTGTACAATATTTAGATCGAGAGCAGCCATGTGTGTGTTGCACAGGTTATGTCTTGCATGAGACAGCCTGGCCAGAGGGGAGGGGAGGGGATAATCCAGCCCCTGCCTGGGGACCAAGGAAGGCTGCGTTCTTTCTTGAGTGCCGTCTTCGTGTTTTCCCACAGAAGGCTGAGTGCCACATGAATCCCGTGGTGATTCTTCAGGGCTCCCAAAGCAGTGATGTAATGTTATCTGCAAGTTCTAGGGTTCTCCTTCTGCGGGCACCTTTACCGATGGCAACGATTCCTCAGAGAGCCCAAGTCAGCTCAACAGTTTTGTCTGCAAGTTCTTTCCATTCATCCCGTCCAAAAAGGCTTTAAACCGACATGTTCCTTGCGGTCTCATTTCCCAGCCTGTCTTGGCTATCTTTCCTCTCAGCGACCAGTTCGATTTGCAATTTCTAGCTTGATCATCCCTCTTATCAGAGAAGAAATGAGGAAATTAGAAGCTGATTCAACTTCTTTCCTGATAGCCTATTTGTATTTGTAGATAAAATGATTTTTAATATGTATAGGTAATTTTGAAGAGCAATTTTAGCATAAATTTAGCTATAGTCATGGGTATTGTATGGGGTGGAAGTAGGACTTACTTAATCCTCTAAGTCCCTTTTAAGAATCATCTGAGCCCTGGCTGGTGTGCTCATTTGGTTAGAGTGTCATTCGGAAACACCAAGGTTGCAGTTTTGATCCCCGGTCAGGGCACGTACAAGAAGCAACCAATGAATGTGGAACAACAAGTGCATGCTTCTCTCTCTCCCTCCTTTCCTCCTTCCTTCCTTTCCCTCCCCTCCCCCCACTTTCTCTCAATGCTAACCTATCACTGGGGTTTAGGTACCAGTACCATCACAAGTCTATCCCTCTCTCTTGCTCTCTTGTTGAGGGTGGAGAAACTTGGTCACTATGGATATGTTAATGCAAGATCTTGGAGCATGTTATGTATCAAGAGATTTTATTTTGTAGCTATAAGAGGACACAATTCTGCAAGAGACAAAATAATTTTAAGTTACACAAAAATACTGTCATTTGTTAGATAATATTCTCTTACAGCAAATGTATGAAGCAAGCAGAGAGATATTTCTGTAGCTCTGTGAGATTTAGCATATAATTATATATATATATATATATATATTCTTATATACGTACATACGCATGTGCATATGTCAGCTATATCTCCTTAATAGCGTCTATATTTTCTATAGATAGATACCCATATTCCTATATTGTATTTCATGCCGTGTTCTTCTAGACAATTTAAAGCGTTACAAATTTAGGAAGTAATGGTTAATGAAAATACATGTTATTTATTTCTGTCATAATGTAAGCATTGTTTTTGCTAATTCTGTGATTGACTTGCCTTAAACCCTCCTATAATTAGATGTCTCCTGGGATTTGAGGTTAATAGAACAATGTCATAAACCTTCTTTCCCCCGAGAGCATCATATGGGCCTGAATAAGACTTTTCACTCTAATAGATTTCGTCCTAATGTTAATTTGATTTATGGAGCTGATGTTGAATTTCTTCCTTTCAAATTTATGGTCTAGTAGATTTCATGCTGAGCTTAAGATGCTGAGCCTAATGAAATTCACATTGGTGGCATTATATGGATTTGTTTTGGTATGATATATAAGATTTAAAAGATAATAGCACTGAAAAATTATACATACACAATGTGCTGTTTTCTGCTTATGCACACTGAAATTAAGATATGTTCAGCATCATGTGATTAGTTTTATCAATATGAAAATTCGGAACTCTAAGCTGATGACACTTTTAATTGGGAATAGGTAGGATGTGTGACCTTTCTTGTTTTTTCCAAAATGTGCAGTATTTAAGCACTGCTATTTATCTGTTAAAGTTTATTTTTGGGGCTTTGTTGAGGGCATTTTATAAATAACTTACACATAAACATGAGAGAGGCTTATTCTAATTGATCAAATCCTAGAAAAAAAATCATAAGTAGCCTTGTATGTAAAGCATAAACTTCTTAGTTTTGCGCTACGGTCTGGAAGTGAGTTAAATTCCCATCACAACGGGTAATGGATGTGAACATAACTCTGTCACCTAATATCTATTATACAAAAGTAATGAGCTAATGGGTGATGAGTACTGGCCCCCACAGCCCATTGTTCATGAAGAGTAGAACATGTGGACATGAATGGCATGTCATAGCTGAAATACACCCAAATTTTAAGCTAATTTCGAATGTTGTGTTTTCATGCCTCTATGCCAAAGGAACTTTCCAGTCTAAAATCAATGTTAGTATAATGCATTTGAGCTTTTATAGTGAATTTACATGCTGTTAGTAAAGAGCTTGAGCAAAAAATTAAAGTTATTAAATACAAAATAACAAATTATTATGGGTAAGCTTATGTGTTGCTTTATATATATAAAAAAACACATTCCATACAGATACTTGGCATGAAATGAATTGAAAACTCTTAGTTGGTTGACGAGATTTCCCCCTTTTTAACCAGCTGTGCTTCTGTTGCATAAAAACAGCTTTACTGAGGTCTTTGCCAACAGACAGCAGACTATTATGAAAAATGTGACTGTTTAGTGACATGCATCTGTTTTCCAATTCATACCCAACATTTTAAATTGAGTTCTCTTAATTTGGCTGCCTATGTTCCTGTGAAAATTTCATTCATTTATATGTTCGCAAGATATTTTAAAGACAAGCCATTTCCCCCAATTTGTAGAAGTTTATGGAGAGAGAACTCATCTCGGCGTCCAACAGACCTGTCTGGAACTGGGTTCCGCCCCTTATTCACTGAATAATCTTGGGGGAAAAACTTCCTTTCTCTCAACCTCAGTTACTTAATTTTTAGGAATAAATGAGGCTATAGATATGATAGTTCCTCTCATGCTACATGGGCACTTGAAACATGGTAAGTATACTCAACCAAGGTTAGTTCCTCCCTCCCCACTCTTTCTCAGAAAAAAACATCAACGGGTGGGTAATTTAAGGAAGTACTTTTACTAACATGTAACCCATAGAATTTAGCCTGTGACTTTGAATTTGCATGAGATTTGAGGTTTATGGCTCCATCTAGAACCAGAAGGAACACTGCCGATGCTGTTTTGCTTTTCCTGCCGTGCCTGGCTGTTGCCTGGCTGTTACAGATACAGTATCTGCGACGTCGAGTCCTGTGCAGAATGCAAAATGCTTGCTTAGTGTACATTAGAGGAATGGATGGACATGGTGGTTCTATGATTATTTTCTTTAATGTGTCCCTCATTCCACATATCATGTTTGTACTCTTGAATTGCTTTATGTTGGAATTTAAGATTTAAATAAAGCTTTCATGGGAAATGACATTATATTCAGAAAATAGCCACTGTTTTCTGTGTTTGCTTAAACCTCTTCAACGATGGAGAGGAAGAAAACGTGATAACCTTGTGGTCAACAAAGGCTCTCATTTAGGAGGTCATTAGCCGTCCTTTTACTTAGGACAATAATAATTTATTTTTCCTTAACAGCCCCCCTCCCCCCCATTATGTGCATGTCTTATTTCTTTCCTTGAGCCTTTTGATTTTCAGAATTTGGGACTGACACTTAGAATTAGCTGAAATAAATTAAACTCATCCTGACGAATATTGGTTTACTGTAAATAGATTATGCTCTTTTTGGATTTGAGTAAACGTGAATGAAGTAGCTCTTTAAAAAGGGGGAGGGGACAGGCAGCATCAGGCATTTTCCAGGAGCCCAGCTCCAGTTCATGGCATCTTTGCTCAAAAACAGAGGCTGATTCTATTCACTACTGTAGTACCCTTATAAACGGTTTCACCATATGGGTTGGCTTTTAGGAAGAAGCCTAAATGATGTAGTTCCTTTGTTTCGGATATAGTAAAGGCTGCTTCAATTAAACAATTTGATTTTAAAAGTTTTTTTATAGAACATCATTATGAAAACACTTAAATTTTTTTTTTTTCAAATTGATTACAGAGAGGAAGGGAGAGGGAGACAGGGATAGAAAATCAGTGATGAGCATCATTGATTGGCTGTCTCCTGCACACCCCCTACTGGGGATCAAGCCCATAATCTGGTCATGTGCCTGACCGGCAATCAAACCGTGACCTCCTGGTTCATAGGTCTGTGCTCACCACTGAGCTGGGCTATGGTATCACTCTTTAAAATCTAATGTAATTATTATGTAAAACAGTGATTCTGTTGTGTTGAGAAGGATGGCTTGAGTGGTTGCATTAATACGTCTGCCATGTGCGAGACACTGGGCTAGACCTGGGGGAATTAAAAAAATGACAACACTACCTCGTCTCTCAGGAAGCTTATATCCTAGCATTAGAAAAATATGGAAAATTGAGCTTTAAGATAATATGAAAGGCATAATAGAGGACTATGAGAACAATGAAATGAAGTGATTTCCTTCTTTGTGGAGGCAGGTGTTGGCTAAATGTGAGTGCTTAGTATTAATAAGTAATTAAACCCATTACTAGGTACAGGTTTCATATTTACATTTCTCTGGGAGTTATTGCCATTGGGGACTGCTTTAGCTTTACATTTCCATAACTGCCTATTAGCTCTAGCTATAAATCAATCAAGCAATAAGCCTGAAGAGGGGAAAAAATGGCTCTAATAGCTAGTGTGTCCTAAGATCTTTGAATCTTCCAATTAGCCATGGTAAATTTAATCTAGATTCTAAAACTGAGCATGGGAGATTCCTGTAGGCATCACATTCTGGGCCCACCACTTTCAAACATTTTGGCGTTCGTGATGTGAAAGCATCAAGAATCATCTTGAAGTCTCAGACAGTTCCTCTGAATGCACTATTAGTGAGAGGATTTGATCTGCTGCTTGCTGAGTTAGCTGTCAGGAGAGAATTTGCCTACTTGGAGTCTCATCTGGTTGTTCTGAAGGCTAGTGATTGATCCTTTTTCCCATCATTTTACCAAATCTGGAGTAGTTACAGGGATATACAGTATAACACTGATGTACAAAACAACTTTAAAAAATAAAACCAAGAGACATATAAAAGAAAGCAAGGTTCTATTGAAGTGGGAGAGAAAGAAAGATGCAGATACTCATAACAAAAGGGGAAGACGTGGATTAGAGGAATATAGTGACTGAGAAGCATGTTTGGCCCAATTTTTCATGAAAACTATTTTTCATAGTATCCCTTCTCTGTATGTCCCCCAAGGCCTCAATAGTCCTCTCTCTCTACAGTTGACTCTCAAGTTAATATCTCCATCCCAGATTTCCCTCTTACTCCTCACCTGTATACCCTAACTGCTTATTAGGTCTCTCCACGAGGGTGCCCAAAAGGTACCACAAAGCCATGAGACCACCTTCTGGAGTGTTTTTTATCAGTGAATTGTACAACCTAATGGGTCAGGTAAGAAAACTAGGAATTATCCTTTTATAAAAAATATATATATTTTATTGACTTTTTTTTTTTTTTTACAGAGAGGAAGGGAGAGAGTTAGAAACATCAATGAGAGAGAATTATTGTTCAGCTGCCTCCTGCACACCTCCTACTGGGGATGTGCCCACAACCAAGGTACATGCCCTTGACCAGAATCGAACCTGGGACCCTTCAGTCCGCAGGCCAATGCTCTATCCACTGAGTCAAACCAGTTAGGGCTAGGAATTATCCTTGATTCCTTCTGCTTCCTTATCTTCCAGCATCCAATTCATCAGTAAATCCTTTAGATTTTACCTCATTGTGTCTCCATTTCTTCTTATCACCACTGCCATACCTAATGGAAGCTAGGAACTTCTCTTATCCGAACCACTAAGTGACCTCTTTGCTGGTTGCTGCATGTCCATTCTGGCTCTACCATGTTTTACATGTTAATTATGCTCCTAATGCCTGATTGATTATGGAGAAGCACAGCTGCCACCCCCCTTCCCTTCTTCTCACAAAGCCTTCCTAGCTACCTCGCTAGGCTTTTCTCATATCATTCTTTCCCTCAATGATTGGTTCTAGCCACACCGGCCATCAGCTCTTTGGACACTTCATGTCCTTCTCTGAACACTTCGTGCCCATTTCCCCACCTACCTTCCACCTAATTAATGTTGGTTTGCCCTTCAGTTTTCACCTCAGACCTCATTACCTTAACCATGCCTTCCAGGCTAATTGAGGCTCTTTTATCATGGACTTCTACCACGCTGTATTCCTTTCCTTCATAACATGACCTCAATTTGTGATTACATAGTCATGCCATTGATTAATGTCTGCTATGAACTCTATGAGGTCAAGTGCTCTCACAAGTGCTTTCACTCTGTCCCAGCACCAAGTACAGTGATATGTATGTGGTGAATAGCTATTGAAACAAGAATTAATAGATGGATGGATGAGTGAAGGGATGGATGAATGGATGAATAATCCAAATTACATCCTGTGAGATCTTTCACCTCTCCCAGTATTGCCAAGCATTTCATATGTTGAGTTGAGAGCATGTATCCCAAATTACTAAGAACATGGGTTTCAATCCAGAATACTTCTGTTAGAATCCTCTACTTACACGTTACCTATCCTCCCTGGACCTCTTTTTTTTTTATTATTATAAAACTAGAAGCCCGGTGCACGAAATTCGTGCACAGTGGGGGGTTGTCCCTCAGCCCAGCCTGTACCCTTTCCAATCTGGGACTCCTGGATCGGGCCTAAACGGGCAGTCGGACATCCCTCTCACAATCCAGGACTGCTGGCTCCCAACTGCTTGCCTGCCTGCCTTCCTGATTGCCCCTAACTGCTTCTGCCTGCCAGCCTGATCACCCCCTAACCACTCTGCTGCCAGCCTGGTTGATGCTTAACTGCTCCCCTGCCAGCCTGTTTGCCCCCAACTTCCCTCCTCTGCCAGCCTGGTCACCCCTAACTGCCCTCTCCTGCAGGGTTGATCACCTCCAACTGCCCTCCCTTGCAAGCCTGGTCCCTCTCAACTGCCCTCCCTTGCAGGCCTGGTCCCTCACAACTGCCCTCCCTTGCAGTCCGGGTGCCTCCCAACTGCCCTCTCCTGCTGGCCATCTTGTAGTGGCCAACTTGTGTCCACATGGGGGCAGGATCTTTGACCACATGGGGGCAGCTATATTGTGTGTTGCAGTCATGATAAATCTGTATATTACTCTTTTATTAGATAGGATAGAAGCCTGGTGCACGGGTGGGGGCCAGCTGGTTTGCCCTGAAGGGTGTCCCTGATCAGGGTGGGGTTCCCTTGGGGCTTGGGGCGGCCTGAGCGAGGGGCCTGTGGTGGTTTGCAGGCTGGCCACGCCCCCTGGCAACCCAAGCAGAGGCCCTGGTATCTGGAATTTATTTTCCTTCTACAATTGAAACTTTGTAGCTTGGAGTGGAGCCAAGCCTGGGGCTCCCTCCAGGCCGGCAGCCATTTCTGTGGCAGTTAATTCACCTTCTACAATTGAAACTTTGTAGCCTTAAGCGGGTGAGCCAGGCCAGGGTGTGTGGAAAGCTTTGCTTCCCCTGTTGCTGCCGGCAACCCTGGCCTGCTCTCTCAAGCTCCATTCTGCCGCCATTTGTTTGAATTTGTTTACCTTCTATAATTGAAACTTTGTAGCTTGAGTGGAGGCTTAGGCCTGCAACAGCTATGGAAAGCTTGGCTTCCTCTGTTACCTGGAAAACCTTGCTCTCTGTGGCTGTAGCCATCTTGGATGGGGTTAATTTGCATACTCGCCCTGATTGGCTGGTGGGCGTGGCTTGGCTGGTGGGTGTGGCTTATGTAGCAGAGTGATGGTTAATTTGCATATTACCATTTTATTAGAGAGGACATAGACAATAATATTTCATAGGTCCAGTGCAGTGGTCGGCAAACTCATTAGTCAACAGAGCCAAATATCAACAGTATAACAATTGAAATTTCTTTTGAGAGCCAAATTTTTTTTAATTTAAACTTCTTCTAACGCCACTTCTTCAAAATAGACTTGCCCAGGCCATGGAATTTTGTGGAAGAGCCACACTCAAGGGGCCAAAGAGCCACATGTGGCTCGCGAGCCGCAGTTTGCCGACCACGGTTCCAGTGGATGAAAGAATTAAATGAAATAGTCTGTGCTAAGTGTCTTGGCACTTAGTGGGAAGCCATCAAATGGTAGCCACAGCAATGAGTGAGAAGCACCACAGAACCGGAGAGGGAATTTGGTGGCTTTGGTGATGATGATGATGACTATCACTGTCCTGTGGCACAGAGAGCAGAGCACGGAACCATCGTCACTGCAGTGCTCTCTGGCTTTGTAATTCCGCATGCAAGGATGGCTTTATGATGGTGCCGTGTCTGTCTGCCTCCTCCCAGAGGAGAGGACCCTGGGCGTCAATCACAAATTCACGTCTCTGGCAGTTACCACGTCTTGTCTAATTATTTGAATGACAGCACTCCGGTACTGCTTTTTTAATGCACTTACCAAAGCCACACACAATTCAAATGACACTAGGTGGAGAGGAGAGGTGGCTGTTTTAAGTCCTCAGACTGAAAGCTGGTACCAACTAGTTTCTTGATGTAACCACAGGAGTAAGTTGGGATTCTCAGGAGATTCTGACCTATTCATCCCGACCATAGGAGCAAGAGGGAGGGAAGAGAACAAAAGAGGTGAGGGGGCATGGAAGGTTAGCCCCTGGTAGGGACCTTGGAGACACCTGTTTGAGGGTAGAAAATGTAGAGCAAACATCCCCTCTCCATTTCACACCATGGTCGGCATCACTATTTCAACCAGGCACCTTTTCCTGTCCAGCTGAGACATCTCCATACAGCCCCCCAGGTAGCAGCCGCTAGTTGAATGGGTCTGACACTGGGAACAAAACCTCGTTGCCGTTCTTGATTTTGTTTTTCTCTCCTTATTTATATGAGATACGGAATTACAATCCTCCATTATATTTTCTCTCCTTCAGCTGAAAATCAGCCTCTAAGAGATTTTCCTTCAGAAGTGAAATCACCCACCTTTTCTCACACAGTCTGTGCTGTTTCAGTGAAACCTCACTGTAGAATGATCAACTTAGTGATTCTTCTCAGTATTGTAAAGGGACCATGTTTTTGTTCAAGGCCTGTTAAAACCCTTTGCACTCGCTTGCTTTTTTCGATTCCTTTATTCTACTGCTAACCGTGTCGAGTCACACTCGACATCCGAGTGCAAAGGGTTAAAAGAATCAAATGCATGCTGTTTCCTTCTCTGAGTCAATTACTTGCTGAATTAGATGTATTCACATGAAGCCCTATTTCAAAGAGACCACCACACTAGAAATGGTGCCACTGCCCAAACTATGCCAGGTCTTGCAACTTGGCCATGATTTCAGACACTTCCTCCTTTCCAGAACTTTCCTCTAGCAGACACAGCTTCCAGCTGCAGAAGGGGTTTATTCTGAAGGCAGTTTGGTAGATGTGAATTATCTGGCTCCCTATGCTAACTGTCTCATTTGAGATCCTAAGATTGTATACGGTGTGGTCACTTTCAGTGAAAAAAATTTAATGTATAGGGACACATATATCTCACTTGTCTATAACCAGACACTAACACCAGCATGCAATCCTGTTCAAGGACATATTTATAAAAACAATGGGGCTAATAGTTTAGAAGTACAATATTCTACCCATTAGTTCTAGTTTTGCTCTCATGTCTCAGAAATGCATGCTTCCTGAGTATAAAAGGCCCACTCTTCAATGTTATATACCCAGGGGTCTGTCATAAAAACAGTCACGTTGAACCATCTACACATTAGTAAACAGAGAGCGGTCCTAAGGGAGTATTTGCTTGCTCACAAAGGAAGGTCTCAGATCTTCATAGCTAATAACATTCTACTTCAGGGTCACAGCTGAGAAGCACTAAGTGTCGCTGCGACTTGTCTCTGTCCCTCGGGCACTGTGCATGAGGGGAATTTGCAGCAGAGTATTATTACATTCATTGTCATTATTTCAGGAACAGGAGTCAACCTGTGTGGCATACTTACTTGCATTGGGACCTGGGCTGGCATGCTCATCTGTTCACTCACCAACTTAGCGAGTGTTGACTGATTGTGTTAGTTTGCTAGGGCAGATGTAACAAAATACAGACCTGGCGGCTTAAACAACAGAAATTATTTTCTCACAGTTCTGGAGGCTAGAAGTCCAAGATCAAGGTGTTGGCAGGTTTGGTTTCTCCTGAAGCCTTTTTCCTTGGCCTACAGGTGGACATCTTCTTGTAGCCTCACATATTGTTTTCTGTGCACAAGCTCTTGGTGTCTTTTTGTGTGTCTGAACTTTTCTTCTTATGAGAACAGCTTCACATTGGATTCTGACTCTATCTTTAAATACAGTCACATGCAGAGGTCCTGCGATTCGACATATGAATCCGGGGGTGGGAGGGCACAGTCCAGCCACAACACTGAAGGCCAACCCTGAATCCCAGGTCCTGTGCCAGGTTCTGAGGGCCAGAGGAGACACAGCTATGCTTCCTGTTCTGTGAGGCTTGGAGTATGGTGTGAGACAGAGTGGACAGTGAGCCTCAAAATAAATGTTTGATGGCTAATTAAGATTATTCTGTGAAAACAGAATGGATATAAACTGGAAGTCAGAGTAAGGGCTTTTTAAGAAGTAGCATTTATACTGGAAACTAATATAAAACAATATAAATGTCAAGTGAAACCGGCAGTTCGACATCTCCCAAAGGGTCCCGTATTGAGACAGGGTGCGGGCCTCTTGTTTAAAAATTAAGTCAGCTGTGCCCTGGCCAGTGTGGCTTATTTGTTTGCACATCATCCTGTACACCAAAAGGTTGCAGGTTTGATTTCCAGTCAGAGCACATACCCAGGCTGTGGATGCAATCCCCAGTCAGGGCACCTACAGGAGGCAATGGATTGATCAATGTTTCTCTCTTCCTCTCTGTTTTTGCTCCCTCTCAAATCAATGTAAAAACACATGTACATGTCCTCAGGTGAGGGTTAAAAAAATAATTTAAAAAAATGAAACAATGTACAGAAGAATGGCAGAAATAAAAGTAACATTTAAGCTAAAAGCTAAAGGATAATAGTGATATTTTAAGATAACAAGTAGCATTTATTCTGTGTTTTATAATAGCCAGGTACTGTTGTTAGTGTTTTACATATTTTATTTTATATTTATAACCATATGAGATAGATATTGTTATAGCCCCCATTTTACAGATGATGAAACTAAGGCACAGAGATACTAAGGAGCCTATCCTTAGTCACACAACCAGTAAGACAGTTTGACTCCAGAGCTGGGCTCTTAACCATGAGGTTAAGGAAGAAGAATTAGTTGGTTAAGGAAAGGACAACCCATGTGAAGCCTCTGACTCGAGAAAGAGCATGATTTATTCTAGGAATAGATAATAGGCAAATAGGAACGAGGAGAAAAGACCAAAGAGGAGAATAGTGCCGGGACAGTTTTGGGAGAAGATCCTGGAGAGCTTTAAAGACATAGTTCAGGTTTGGTCCTTTATTCTAAGAGCAGCAGGAGGGCAGTGAAAGACATTGCACAAGAGAACACTAGGATCTGTATTTGTTTGTTGAAAGTCACATTAGCTGCCGTGCAGAGAACTGACTGGAGAGGTGAGAGGTGGAGTCAGGAGGCCCCTTACGAGGTGCTTGCAGTCATCACAAGGAGAGACGGTGGTGGTGAGCAGGCAGAAGAGCACACAGGGTTAACATATACTTTGGAAGTAAAATCCTAGGACTTAGTGACAGATGGTGGGAGGAGGGTGTGGAGGGGCCATGAATGACTCTTAGGTTCTGTCTGGAGCCATGGGCGAGTAGAGGTACTATTTATCAAGATGGGGAAGAACCAAGTTTGCAGATGGGGCAGTGGAGAGTTCTGTTTTTGCTAGAGTCTCAAGCCAGCTAAGGAGACTGAGGATTATCCAGAGAGGTAGAGTAATGCAGGAAAGCAGGTCACCCTAGGAGGTGTGTGTGTAGAGGGGTGGATCTGGTGGTGGTGGGTTTATAGAAAGTTGTCAGGCATGGCTATCCAGAGATCTAGTGAGATGGGGACCAAAAAGTGTCCATGGAATTAGGGAACCTGGAGGTCATTGGTGACCTTGGTTAGAGCTGTTTTGGTACCAGATCGCACCAATTCTTCACAACCACTCTGTCAGGTAGTTAGTATTATTTATCCTATAGCACAGACAAGAAACGCGGACTCAGACTAGGCGGGACCTAGCCATGATCACACTGTAAGTAGCCCAGCTCAGCTTACAAGCCTGGAGCTGGTGACTCAGGGTCTGGATTCTCCTAATTTTGCTCTCCTAATTATATTGATACAAAAAAGTAGCAAATAGCAACACCAATTTGTTTGAATTCCTTAAATTCAGATGACAGTGGTATATGTTGAAATTCAAAGTCAGTGCCTTTGAAAATCGTTCTGAGTTCTCATTTCATTTCTGGGCCTAGCATGTAACGTTGGGGCCCTGGTTTCCTCATTTTTAAAAGGAAGGGATTGAAATAGACCATCTCCAAAGTCCCTCCTAGGATTCTACAACTTCTAATGTAAGAAACGTCCAAAAGCAAGCCCTGAGATGCCTCTGCTTCCCCATGCCACTCTGGCCTCGAGTTCATCTTCAACTTCAACGTTCAGCATGCACTCACTTAGTAAAATTTTACTGGATGTGCCTCCCACGGCTGACACTCAGCTCTAGGTATTCGCTCAGGCTGTTCCTCAGCTCGGAGTGCCCTTTAGTTCTAGCTCCTTTGGGTCTCGGATCCGGGATCTTCCCAGGAGAGCAGTCTTACTCCTGCCCCTTCAGCACATCCACAGTGCTCCTTTGACGAGGTGTGTGTGTTGTCCCCTGCATTGTTTGTGACCAAAGCACAAAAACCATGATTTTCCTTCATTGTACCTCATTCAGACGCCCAGCACATGCTTTTCTCAAGTGGTGTTTGTTGAGTCATTTGTGCGCGAGGGAAGCTGTGTTGAGTTCTGGAAGCCCTGGGCCTCTCACAGGAGCCCGCGGGCCAGCTGGAATCAGGCCTGTATTTTAACAGAGAGGCACAAACACACATTTGGAGAAAACACAACACGGAACAAGGAAAACAAAACCGCTGAATATTCTGAGTTCCCTCCCTTGATTACTGAGGCGGGAGTGAATTACGGAAGGACCAAGGCTTCTTGGTTTCTGATGTGTTTTTAGTGTTTGGTTTCCCTCTGTTCCTCTCATCTCCACTATTCAAATTAAAGTGCTCTTTTGTTTTATTGGAGGCTTTTTTTTTTCTTCTGTTTTTTTGCTTTCCTGACCTGAATATTAAGAGTGAAATATACAGTTTCACAAAGACCTCCCATTTGGGCACAAAGGAAGGTAAGAGGACAGCCTCTGCTTCTGCAGTTTGGCCTTAAAAGCTGAGGCAGGACACGCCTTTAACTCATACACCTTGGCTCATACCATGGGTGCCAGCACCTCACAGTGTGAAGGCACATGTGTGGGTGCCAGGGAAACCCCCGGACACCAGGATATTGCTTGCTGGCAGACCCCTGCGAAGACTTTGTGAAAGGTGGCACATGAACTTGGTCCAAAGAATGCAGACGGTGGCAGAGGAGCTACCAAGATAGGAAAGGTTCAGGGTCCTTGGCCTCAGCGATGGCTTTCAAATTCGGTTTGGCCTCTGCAGGGTGTTGAGGAGGAGACTGAGCATGGCTCTGAGCCCTTTTTCCTGATGTGACCCTCTCCTCCCCCGCCAAGTTCCACACTATTCCATTGTATAAATGGAGATTCCTTCCCTGTGCCTTTTTGCTTGGGGGAGTTAGGGGGCGGGCTGCCTTGCTGAGAATATGTTTGCAAATGCCTGGGCCAGGGTGTGCAGTCCATGTGGCCCTGCAAGGGAGGGCAGGCTGGCACCACCGGTGGGGCCAGGCTGCAGAGCGTTTTCTAGGTAATGCTAAGGAATTAGACAGGGCCCTGCGACCTCAGAGCCCATGAGCGTGTGGGGAGGGGAGAGGATGGGCGGGGACTGTGGCACTGAATCCTGTGCAGTGAATAGATCTGAAATCAATCAACTCCAAGTGCTTGGCAGAGAGCCACAACTGAGAAATGTGCGCAGAGGGAGACATTCACACAGAGAGAGGTACTTACGCCCACATACCCAATGCACACACCTAGACGGAGGGTTACACACATGCAGAGAGAGACCTCAAAACTGAGAAAGGCACACACATAGAGCAGGGGTGGACACGGTGAAAGACATAAAGATGTGGGAAGAGGGGATACACAGAGACTCATACCAGATGCACACACCCAGTGGCTCCCAGAGAGAGACCAAGGGCAGTGCACAGAGGGAACACAGAAACAGACACGTGGCAGACGCTACCTCACTGCCGGCTTTACTGGTTCCCGCAGGGCTCTCACGCTGCAGGCCACTAGCTGTCCACCTGCCTTGGTCAGCCAGGGCTGAGCCCCGGATGGCTGGGTGAAGCCCCTGTGGGCCAGGGGCTGCTGAAATCATTCCAGTTAGCCAGTTCTAGACCCACTTCCCTGCCTTATTCATTTCTTTCCACAGAAACCACATAAAGGCCCATGACCATGGTTCACGCCCCTTCCCCCTCCTGACCAATCCCAGTTCTTCCCATGATGTAGCATAAACCTCTCCCTCATCCTGAACATCTGAGAGCATAACAGACTGTCTTCAGTGGCATTCATCTTCTGATCTGTTTGCCTCACCATACGTAAATAAAAGCAAAACCCATAATAAAACACTGTCAGGTTTAGTAGCTAAAGTACAGGGCAGAGAACTGCACTGCATGGACAAGGAACTTAGGAACCTCCTGGCGAGGCGGTGGGGTCAGCCATTCACAGTCACTATTGATTCCCAGGATGAGATCCCAGACCAGGCAGATGGAGTCTGTAAGACTGGCCCCCACGAGAGGAATTTAGGGGAGGCAACTGGAGGCCTGGGGTGATGTCATCGAGGCTGCACACTGGTTCACATAGCCAATGGCAAGAGTTGAGCAGAAGGGACTGTTGAGGGAAGGTTTTAGATTAATGCCCTCAGGGTCTTTAGAGGCAGGGGAAGTCCAGTCCCGTGTCTCAGCTTTGAGGTGAGGTTGTGGTTAGTGGGGAGTGATGCAGGAGAGGAGGCCAGCCACGAGGGGCAATGCCACTGGTGACAGGTGGGTGAAGGAGCTTTTCCAGGAGATAGTGCTTGTTGATCCTAGGACGGAGGGAGGCAAGAAGATCAGTGGCTACTGGTCAGGCTGATGATGTGGGGGAGGCCTGTCTGGGGCTCAGGAACCCTAAAGTTGTGATGGGAACTTAGACGTGATTGCGATAGGAAGTCACCTCCCCAAGATGAGAGGTGGTAGGTCTGATGTCTCTTTTCAGGACTGAGGTCTGGAGGTTTGCTGAAGGTCATAGGGACCACAGGTGGATGAGGCCTTGCAAGCCGATGCCAGTGTTGTCTTCAGAGTTCCTTGTCTGGGTGGAAGACACTCAGCAGAAAGTGCTAACATATATTTTCCTCCCCCATTTTATCATCAGTTTTTTCTTTTTTTTTTTCTTTTGGAAGCAGTGGTTGCGGCTGTGAAGGTTGTCAACTTGATGACTTAGGGAATCAGTGAGGTGCCAGGTTTCCTACTCAGTAGCAAACCTTGGAGTCCTGGAGGCAACGCAGCACAGAGCAGCCACCTCGATTGCTCATTGGTCTTTCTGTGATGTGACCCCACTGAGTGCACACTACCCCCTGAGAAGGGAGCAACATCCTCCGGTGCACAGGGTTGGGATTGCCGCTGCTGCCACCACTTCTTCCCTGAAAGTCCCTTAATCTCCCTACGCCTTGCTGGGCTCATCTGTGACCCACGGGGAATCAATACTCAGAGGGTGGAGGTGAGATGTGAAGCTAACATGATGTCAAACTCTTAACGCAAAGCCTGGAACACAGCAAGGGCTCCCACTGCTGTTCTTGTTTCTGTGTTGAACCATATGAAAGTGGTTGGGTCAAGGCCCTGGCCAGGTTGCTCAGTTGTTTGGAGCCTCACCAAGGTTGTGGGTTCAATCTCCGGTCAGGGCACATATAAGAATCAACCAATGAATGCATAAATAAGTGGAACAACAAATTGATGTGTTTTTTCCCTCTCTCTCACTTCCACTCTCTCTCAAAAAATTACATAAAATTATATAGTTTTATATGTATATAATTTACATATATACATAGCTATAATAATAAAAGGGTAATCCTATCTAATACAAGAGTAATATGCAAATTGACCATCACTCCAACACACAAGATGGCCGCCCCCATGTGGTCAAAGATGGCTGCCCCCATGTGGACACAAGATGGCCGCCACAAGATGGCCTGCAGGGGAGGGCAATTGTGGGGGACCAGGCCTGCAAGGGAGGGCAGTTAGGGGTGACCAGGCCTGCAGGGGAGGGCAGTTGGGGGGAACCAGGCCTGAAGGGGAGGGAAGTTGGGGGGAACCAGGCCAGAAGGGGAGGGCAGTTGGGGGGGACGAGGCCTGCAGGAGAGAGCAGTTATGGGTGGCCAGGCTGGCAGGGGAGCAGTTAGGCATCGATCAGGCTGGCAGGGGAGTGGTTAGGGGGTGATCAGGCTGGCAGGCAGAAGTGGTTAGGGGCAATCAGGCAGGCAGGCAGGAGAGCAGTTGGGAGCCAGCAGTCCTGGATTGTGAGAGGGATGTCCCAGATTGGAGAGGGTGCAGGCTGGGCTAAGGGATACACCCCCCGTGCACGAATTTCATGCACTGGGCCTCTAGTATATCTATAATAATAAAAGGGTAATATGTTAATTAGACCGGATGTCTTCTGGATGTCATTCCATATGTCCTTCCTGACCAAGCTGGGGCCAGAGGGAAGCCAGTCCAGGTCCTAGGTGCCTGCCAGTGACCAGAGGAGGGAATCCCGGGTCCCGAATGCTGGAGGGAAGCTGGTGCTGGCAGCAGGGGGAAGGAAGGCCTACTCTTGCACTAATTTTCATGCATCGGGCCTCTAGTATATATATGTGTGTGTGTGTGTGTGTGTATGTATACATACATGTGTATATAATTACACATGTGCGTATATACACATGTGCATATATACATGTGTACATATACATGTGTATGTATACATGTGCATATATATATATATAGTGTGTGTGTGTGTGTGTGTGTGTGTATATATGAGAGTGGGTTGGGTCAGAACAATAAATGGTGGCATGTCATGTCGCTCAGCCTAACACTATTACTCTGAGCCCTGCTATTTCCTGTCTGAAGTTGTCTCACTTCTGGGCGGCAGAATCCTGAAAGCTCTTGAGAACTCAGCGTGAGGACAGTGTTTGTCAGTGTTAGAATAAAAGGTGTTTGCCAGAGTTATGTGGACTGAAAGGAAGATTTTGCCCAGAACCCGAGAGGTCTGTCCTGGAGGAATAATGTGTGTTCCCCTCCTGGGGCCTGCAGTGAACTCATCTGCAGTCATAGTGGAAAGACAAGACAGAGCCATTGAGTTTGCTGCTCCCTATTCTGGTGGTGGGTAGTGGAGCGTGTGGAAAAGGAAGCAAGTAAATAAAGGAATGCCGTCCTTCTAGGGAAGAAACTGAAAGAGGTGATGTAAAAACGAGGTGGATAACAGTTTTGACTGGAGGGTGGGTCAGGGGAAGACTTTGCTGTGGAGAAGGCATTTGCAAGTGTGGAATTCCTGTGGCCAGAATGTGCCTGATTTTGTGGGGAAGGGAGGAACATCAAGGTGGCTGGCATATATGAACAGGGAGAGGAAGATCCACTGGGAGAGGAGGTTGGGAAGGAGGTGGAAGCAGATCATGGAGAGCTTCTCTGAATTAAATTGCTTTTCTTCTGCCACGTAAAACCCAAATAGTAAAATCCATTCACGGTTGCAGTGATAATTCTTGTATTTGATATTGTGCCTTTCCTGTAGCAAAGCAATTTCCCCCTGTGATTGCATGTGATCCTTAGAACATCCATGGCAGAGGGTGGGCGGGTGGAGGGAGGAGGAGGAAGGGTTCCATCCCTGTCTTCACTTTACAGCCAGTGAGGATACTGCGGATAGAAATGCTCTCCTGTCTCCTTGCCTGCACTCCTGCCTCAACTTCCCCTATGACCTGGTCTCCCTTGGAGCTTTAATTCCTTTGGAAGAAAGACTGTAAATGTGCAGGTATCTCATTGCTTAATTATGCATTGCTGTGATTTGCAACAAGGGTAGGTAGCTCTTAATTCAAGTCACAACCTGCATTCCCCTCCACAACTCTCATTAATTGCATGTACGGCTTGAACTAGGTTAGAGGTGCTAAACAACTGCCTGTGTATTGAATGTGATGTTCATATGTAAACACAGCTCACAGATCACAGGTTCTGAAATGCATGTGCGTTTAGCCAAATGTGAGTCGCAGGTTGGCATAAATAGATATTCCTCAATAAATGGCAGCGTGTCACACTGTTAGCTAGAAGTGTGGGAGCCAAGAAGAAATCACTGACACATCCGAATGTGTGTATTTCTTCTTGTAATTAGTTCTCTTTTCCAGGGTATTAAGTTACTTACATCTATCTCAAGCCTCTGTATCCATGGTAACCATGGTTCTTGCTTTGGGCTGAAGTCTTATAGTAACTGAATGAAAGCCCAGATATCATTGATTCAGTAACTTGGTGGACGTTAATGGAAGACCAGGTAGGTGCCCAACTCATGTAAGGCACCGGGGAAGATAGACAGGGCTTCTGCTTAGAGATTAGTAAGGGAGCTAGGAGTGCTATCTATGGAAGGATCAAGATAGAGAAAATCGAAGGTCATAAGTGAAACTTCTGTAAAGAAGTTAAGGAAAGAAGAGATTACTTCTAGCTGAAGGGACCAAGAAAGGATTCCTGAAATTTACAAAGATATGGATAAAGGACTTGTACCTAGAATACTGAAATAACTCTCAAAACTTAACAGTAAACAATCAAATTAGAAAATGGACAAAAGGCATAAAGAAACCTTTCGCTGAAGAGGACAATATATGATGGCAAATAAGCACATGAGATGTTCAACATCACTAACCCTTAACAAGATCAGAAAATCACTAGCCCTTAGGGAAATGCAAATTAAGGCCATGATGAGAGATCACTACACACAGAACAGATAAAGTCACAACACTAAATGCTGGCAAGGTTATAGAAAATCTGACTCTCTGTTGGGAATATCAAATGCAGTAGCCACTCTGGAAAAAAGCTTGCAGTTTCTTAAAAACCAAACGTACAGTAACCATAGGACCCAGCAATTACACCCCTGGGCATTTACCCCACAGAATGAAAAACTGATGTGCACACAAACACCTGTCCATGAATGTTCACAGCAGCTTCATCTGGAGTGGCTCAAAACTGGACGTAACCAAAAGGCCCTTCAGTAGGTGAATAGTGAAACAAATTGTGGTTTTCCTTAGGACACTACTCAGCAATAAGAAGGCATGAACGATTGACACACATTACAGCTTACAAAAGGTCAAATTATATGTGATTCCATTCATACAGCATTCTCAAAATGACAGGATGCTACAGCTGGAGAACAGATTAGTGGTGGCAGGCATGAGGGACAGTGGGAGGAGGCTCTGAGTGTTAACTGAAGGGCACAGAGGAGATCTTTGCCGTGATCTCTTGTCCTGTATCTTGATTTCAGTGGTGATGACTCATCTCCACATGTGATAAAACGACTTAGAACTATGCACACAGTGTACCAATGTCAACATTCTGGGACCATACATACCACCTTGTGTAGTAGTTGGAGAAACCTGGTGAACGGTACACTATACAGATCTCTCTCTACTATTTTGGACAACTTGCTTTGAATCTATAATTATCCCAAAATAAAAAGTATTTTTTAGAAACTTATCGATAAAATAAAATGATAATCATAGCTAACGTTTAGAGAGCACCTACTGTGTGCTAGGTTCTTGCTAGGCATTTATTTTGCGTAATTTATTCCGAATCTGCAAGGGGAAAATGTATATGAGCGGTATAAAGTGTTGTGTCTATGTTCAGGTGAGGAAATGGGGGTCTGGAGAAGTCAGGTAAGTGTCTCCAGGTCTCACAGAGAGTAAGAGTTGAGATGAGGATTCAAGCACAGGTGGTCCAGCTCCACTACCTTCTGCTGCCCTGGCTCCCAGGGATGTGTCCATTCCATTGGGCCAGGACATGTATATGACAGTGGAAGGGTATTGGCATGTAGAAGAATGCCTATGGTAGAGCCTAATATGTTCTTTCCTGCATTCCTTGGCTGGTCTTCGTACTTGAGAGAGAGTTGCAAAGTGTCTCAACAAGGTACTGTAGAGTACGCCAGGGTCTTGTAGGGCAATGTGGTGGCCTTGACCCAGGTAGCAGGAAAGCAGCCTCTGTAACTAGCCAAGGAGAGTGGAGTTGTTCTCACTTCCACTTGCATTCAGTGGTTCCCATGAAGTGAACTTTCCCAAGGGACCCTCTTCTCGTATTCCATGAAAACCAAGCATCGGAGAAGTGGGCGTTGCAAGTAAAACAGGTGTTAACCATTCTTCCTCTTACATTCCTGAGATATAAATCCTCCTCCAGTTTCCATCCTGATTTGTTGAAGTTGGAAATTATTTGTTTCTCTGCTCCCTGTCCAGCTGCCTGACCTCTCCTGGATCCCAGGCTTTACAAAATCTGTGGCTTCTGCCAACCCGAAAATGCTTGGCACTCCCCAGCCTTCTCCTCTGACTCTGAGCCGATTTTTCCCTCTTATTCCCATTTCCACTTCACTACCTGCCTCGTGTAACTAAGTGCTCCCAATGCAGGGAATACAATCTGAGAAGGACTGTGTTCTCAAGGATGCACCCTCGGATTTATTGAGGGATGGCCAAGTGAGGCCTCTTGTAAAAGGAGAAATGCTGTTCTGTTTGTGCAAGGAAAATCCATTTTTCTGTCTTGTAATTATGATTCTTGGTTCACTAGGGAGCCAACAGTCTGCTAAAACTCATGTTGGGAGGGTAAATATGAGACTGGGGTTTGAGCTGGGTATGGGGAGTCAGATTTGGGCACAGGAGTGTCAGGAAGAAGGTGGTTCTTCCTGGAAAGGCACAGGCATGAATTCTTTGAAAAGGTGGAGTCCATGGTTGATATTTGCCTGAGAACCAAAGAGGCTGCTTGTGGGAAGGGCCACATAGAAAGATTCAGGCTGAGATGTTAACTGTGGACACACAGCTGAGGCTGCAGTCCAGAGAGCAAGACACAGCAAGAGGTTCAGAAGGTGGAGGCATGGAGCCTGGAGAGAGGCTTGAAACACGGCAACTGGAGGCCATCTGCCAGGGGACTCTGCCTCCCCTATGGTGGTGGTGGTCATGGTCCACCAGGATCCAGCCCTCATCGCTGAGGCCCTGCTTTGGGTCATAAGACAGAGGTCATAAGACTGAGGCCCTGCGATGAGGTCATAAGACAGAGGTCATGAGAAGAATCCAGGTCCCAGTACTTAGGAGATTTTACTGATTGTGTTGTGGGGCCAGGCTGTTGAGGAAAGAGTGTAAGTTCTCAAAAGTAAGCTCCCATCAGGGTCACATGACTTGCACACATTAACATACCTCCGGTGCCCTACCCTTTCCAATTCAGCCACCCCTCTCCATCCCATGGCAGTTCTTCTCACCTTAACAAACCACACCACACCGGTGCATGAGGGATTGTTACCAGGAAAAGCCAGAGGCACCCGCCCACGCAGTATCCAATAGTGGTTTGTGCCTTCTTCTCCTGGGTCTCCCTCAGCCCTTACAGAAGTCCCCGTCTCTCTGAAGGCCCTCATGATATCAAGCACTCCAATGTCTAATATCATATTTTAAATCCTACTATTGCACAGGTCCTCAAAGTAGACATAAAGCCAATGGAGAATCACGACTCTAGTTGTGTAACCACACAGTCCCCACAGTAGGAACTCAGAATGTCTTAGGTTAAAAGAGAATTGTGGGATCATAGGAGACCTTTTGCATGGAAAAAATGAAGCCAAGTATGAGGGAGGGAGAGAGAAAGAAGGATCAAGAAAGATCAGAATCTAGCACAATTTTCAGAAGAAAAAGGTGAGAGGTCCATGAGCACATTGATGTTCCAGCTGCATCCTTGATGCTTTGGTAGGGCTTTCACTGTGGTTCATCTTGACTGGGTGTGATATTTCTCAGGAGCAGAATTTGATTTCCAAATTTTATCTTCACAGACCTGTCATGGCTTGCTGGTGTAGCTAATTTTAAAAGATGGATTGTTGGTTTATCATACAAATAAAGCCGGCACTGGCAGTAGCCAGGGCCCAGCAATATCCTACGCCAACACCAACAAGGCATTTGTTTCTTTACATGCAACAATACATAGTCATCCATTGGATGGCCCCTTGACCCGAAGTCAGCTCTGAAGGTTAAAGGAATAGGAAAGGTCTCATAAATGGTCCACCTGAGCTCACCTCCTGCAGAGCCACTCCTGCCTCACTCCATGCCGGAGCATTTGTGCTCAACTTTCCTGAGATCCCGGGTCTTGTTCAGATTCCTGGCACCCTGGGGCTGTTGTTAAGACTCTACTGCACTCCTCTATAAAGGAGTGTTCTGACTAAGTGACATGATGCAGTGTGTCCCCGTTAATGGCCAGTCCATGGTGAATCATGGGGACTGAAGTTAGCAAGAGTTCCAATCTGGACTAAAAAAGTTTAGTCCACATAAATCTCAGGGCCTCATCCACCGAACTCACCCAAAGAAAGATCATCGACTTCTCATATTACCTAATTTCTGGGCACTGCCTAAGGAATCACTCTGTCTCATTGAAAAATAAAGTATATTATGAGAAAAGTGAGGGACGGGTCCAGGGCTCTCTGCACTGCCTGTTTTCTTTTTATTATTATTGCCTTAGCAGTATTCATTGTTTGTGCCTCAAAGCCACCAGACAGGGTCCTACAAATCTCCCTGGCGCCCTGTGTGTGAGCCAGGCTGAGATGATATGTAGCCCTCTGGATGCTCCCAGCATCATCATTCTAGACCCAAACTGAGATGTGATTTAGACGGTCCCTATAAAACTGGGATCATTGGCCTAATCAGAGCCATTTATCCTGTCTTGGGCTATCAAATCAGTGCTCGTGGGTTGCAGGGAGATGGGGGTGTTTTTTC
Organism: Cnephaeus nilssonii; assembly: GCF_951640355.1. NCBI lineage: Eukaryota > Metazoa > Chordata > Mammalia > Chiroptera > Vespertilionidae > Cnephaeus > Cnephaeus nilssonii. The sequence goes on along the minus strand of NC_137088.1, from coordinate 47,103,619 downwards.
GGGTATATTTTACAATGAGGACTTTGAAAAGAATCTCATTTAAGAAGTTAATGCTCTCCGTAGTGTATCTGGGTAGAGCCCTGGCAGGAAGTCACAGATCCACTTAACAGCTCTGTAGGTTGAGATCTGGACCATCTGAAAAGAGGATGTTGTTTCTGAAGGCATGACTCCAAAATAAATGCCTGCTCACTTGAGTTAGAAGGCAAATATAACCCTCTAAAATATGGTCCTGCCTAGTTCCTTCTAATTCGGGGACACTAGAAAACGAAAAGGCATATGCACCGAATGAAAAGTGGAATGTGAAAAAAAAAAATCCAGCAAGGAAATATGATAAAATTTGGATCACACTAGCTTCTATTTATGCTGAATATTTTACTTTGTTGAAGTCATTCGTGAAAATAGCCATATTGGAATGTGAAAAATCTTACATTCAGCTCGTGTTAGGGGAAGATAATGTTCATTTGAGAGATTTTGCAGTCACAGTCAAAGCAAGGAGTGAATTACTCAGAGCAGACCATGGAGTGGAGGGGAGGGAGAGCCCCATGGTGGACGCCCAGCCGTTTGCTGCAGCTCCTATGGTGAATCCTGCAGTCTCTTGCCCCCAGCACACTGGAGATATTTATTCACACTAAAGAAATGCAGCTTCTAACTGAGTGGAATGACTCCCTCCTGACAAAGTTTAAGTAAATTGTGCCAACCCACCGATAAAGCAGACTGACATGCCACGAAGTGACAGCTGCCACGTCCACCCGTTTCCTCGTCGCCGGCAGCAGCTGCGATCTGGAGCCTGTCACACCGCAAAGGAACTTCATCCCTTGATTTCTCCTGGCATCGTCTCCCCTGTCTAGTTAAACCACCTGGTCTTCGCTGTTGGACAGAGGGAAGAGAAATAGATCATGGTGCTTTAGTTATTCTTAAAAGCACCTACTTCGGGGAACACAGTTGGCAAATTTATTTGAAATGGATCAACCTTTTGAAATGAGAATGACATAAAATTACATCAAGCCATTTCCCTAACAAATAACTCCCACTGAAGATCATGTGTGACAGAATCAGCTTGAAGCCCAGCTTAGGATCGTGTCTGGATTCAGTGACCTCGGGGTGACTGTTTGATACTCAAATCATGTGTCTGTCTCCACGAGCAGGAGTGTCCATTGTGGGGTATCCTGACCTCCCCGAACTCATAGGTCTACTGCCTGGCTCTTTGTTAGCACTGAAAAGGGAACCAGCACAAGCTTGGCCTTCATGCCTGACCTTTCTGGGTTTCTCATTACTTTTATTTAAACCCGATATTAAAGGTGAAAACTGAAGTAGCGAAGCACTCGGCTAGTGAGATAACTAGGAGGCGCCGTCTCCATAATTACTGTGTCACTGTCTCCGGAGGGACATGAAAGCTGGTCTTGTCCCTTTAACAGGACAAGTTGCTAATCCCTTAACATTTCCCCCTTTTGGACTGATAATATTTCCCTTTTTTTTTTTTTTTTTTTTGCTTTGTAACATATTCCTAAAGGGAGGCTTAACCAATAATGCACAGATTATGGAAATGATGCTCATTAAGTCGGGGGCGAGGTTTCTGGAAGCCACAGAGCTGCTCAGAACATGTAACCTCCATCGGAAGCTTCATTTGAATGTTTATTCATGGAGCAGTAAACGTTTGTTTTTATCCATTTTATTGATACATAAATTAAAGAACTATAATTATGAGTAGGGCAAACAGTAAAGTAATATGCATTTGTCACAAAAATGAGTAAGACAAGGAAAAATGCCATCATTGCTTCATTTGCATCCAGATCCTTTATTGTCTACCAACAGAAAGACCCAGAGGGAATACCTCTGCAGATTAATGTTCTGATATGGTGTGTAAATTAAAAATACACATTCTAGATAGTCTTTTTAGCAAAGAGAAATCGGGGAAGTAATTTATGAAGGTCAGAAGCTACCCAAAGAAAGGGTGGGTTTCTTCTCTCGTGAGAGAGAACTGCAGTGACTTTTATTAAAGTTAATGCTGAGCAAAGAATAAGTCCCCTTGGCAGTCTCTGTGATGCCGATGGTTTTTAGGATGAGATATTTGCCTAGCATACTTGACCGGTTTTTAAAAAGGACTTACATGAAGCTGGAAAGACAAGACCTTAAAACTTACATGTTGGTAAAAAGATACTTTTCAGTGGGGAAGAAAGGTTTGATCATAATGGCTCAGCATAGGCCACATCCTTGTATGTGCAAGAATTCGCAAGAGAGAGAAAAGAGTAGCTAAGAGAAACTGTGCATATGAGGCTTCTTTGTCCTTACTTTATAGCAATCTAGCAAATTAAAAACCCTTGAGTCATCCATCCACCCACCCACCCACCCATCCACCCACCCACCCACCCACACATCTATTCATCCATCCACCCATCCACCCACCCATCCATCCATCCACCCATCCACCTACCCATCCACCCTTCCACCCTTCCACCCTTCCACCCTTCCATCCATCCATCCATCCATCCATCCATCCATCCATCCACCCACCCATCCACCCATCCACCCATCCACCCATCCATCCACCCACCCACCCACCCACACATCTATTCATCCATCCACCCATCTACTCAGCCGTCCATCTATCCATCTACCCATCTATTCAGCCATTCATTTATCCATCTATTCAACCATCCATCCATCCATCCATCCATCCATCCATCCATCCATCCATCCATCCAGCATTTACATGATATGTCATCTAAGCTAGAAACTTGGAGTGAGGGTAGGAAATAATGAGACAGGTAGAGTAAGGAATAGCCCAGAGTTCAGGACTAATGAAAGAGAAACCTATAATTATTGATGCTTTATGAGGAAAATGGAGTAATTAAGATACACACAAAGAATCAGAGAGCCTGAAGTCTGGAGAGTCTGAAGGCTATACAGAGGAGGTGGCATTTGAACTCACTCAGAAAAACTGAGGGGAAGTGGGAAAGAAGCAAAGGGAAGGGAATTCTACAAGGGAAGAACACTTTTTAACTTTTCTTACCAAGAATATGTACTGTCAACACAGTGACTGAAACAATGGCTGATGAAATGCAGGTTTGACAAATCCTAAAACATTCTTTGCATCTTTTGAAAGTCATTTTACTGGAGGTGTCTCTATGGTGCTGTCCCTGCACAGCAGCAAATAGAGCTAGTTTCACAAAGAACCTCTGACCTCTCCTGCATGTGGGGCTGAACAGGTGGACTCTTGATCCCGAATGGTCTACCTGGGGCTCCACCTATCTTGTTGCATGAGTACAACCCAACACAGCAGGAATGGTCATGTAAGAGATTTATTATAATTTTATAGGCCTTGCTTGAGTTTGTCAATTTTTTAAAGGGAAATTATTACAAATTCTCTTTTGCTGAACAGTTTTAAGAACTTGAAGCTGTTATGTCACTGAATGTCAATCATTAACTAAAAGATAATATAGAATATTTATACCAGATTGATTCTCAAATTTGTAAGAAATTTGTTCTCTCCTGGGCCTCTCTTACAGAAGTGCTTAATATACTAAGGGTGAGTAGTGTGGGGGACAGTAGGCTTAATACTCTGCTAGGCTACTAGTGCCATACCTGGGTTCTGGAATCCAGCAAACCACTCACTCCGCCTCCCTACGCCTCTGTTTCTTCATCTACAACTTCTCTCATCTTGCCTCATCTTTCGAGTGGAGATAGTACCAGTATCCTAATGCCTGATATTATTGTGAGAATTACATGAAAAACGTAGCTAAAGTATTGATGCCGATGCTGGCGTATTGTAAGTATTGAGTAAATTCTAGCAATTATTGTATTTCAAGACAGTGTATATTTCTAGTCTGAATCTATGTCTAACAACCTGCTTCTTCTCTGAGCCAGAAAGCTTGGCTCTGCAGTGAGCCTTGCTAAATATATTCTACTCTGGATCATCACCAACCCCAAAGCCTGTGCTTCCTTCATGACTGAATTCTGCCTTACTTGGTTGGGAAGGCCTCACCTTCTGTTACTCGGATTAGGGTCAGCGTGAGAACGCTGCCAGGTACTTAGGTTTGAAATAAATGTCACTGAAAGTACTGCTACTCATAGGGCCTCGAACACCTTTACACAACCAACTCAGGACAGAATTAGTCATCTGTCCAAAGGCACAGGCATCTGGTGGTCTCCAACTACCTTGTCAGTGAGCCCCATCCTGTAGGATGTCAGCAGTGCTGAGGCAGCTGGTGCGCCCTTCATGAAACAGGAAACTGTGCTTTCCATGGGCTCCGACTGCTCCAGGCAAGTTGAGATACTTTAACGGGGAGGGAGGTGTGTAGGGGTGGTGGTGGTGGTAAAAAACTAATTTAGTTTCCAAAAACACCTCCAGGATTTGTGGGGACCCTGAGCATTCTGTGGCTCACAGTTGGGTTTTTCAGCCAGTTGTGAGTTATAACAACACATCAGGAGAGGGATGGTGCTCCTGTGATATATGGGAGCAGTAAATCAGCTAAGCATCGCAGCCTCGATGATGTATGGCTCCAAACTACAGTATGAGTTTAAAGGAGATTTTAGCAACCAGACAGCTTTAAATTTCAAATTTTCTAAAAATTAAGGTCTTTTTAAGTCAAAGGACAGCAAGATGATGGAATCTGATGCTGTTCAAGTGTCACTGAACTCAGAGAGCCAGGGGCGTGTCTGTTCCTTTTGGCTTTCAGCTCACAAGGTGGAAATAATTGGCAGGTTCTTCAGTGTCTCCTCCAGGAGAGGAGAAGCCCCGGGAACTGAACAAACAGGAGCGAGTGTCAACGCATCTTTGCCAATCAATTTCCCCTCCTTCCGCACTGCAAGCCGCAGAGGAGCTCATTCTTGTCCCAAAGTCCTGGATCGAGTTAGATACTCTGATAGGCTTTGGGCAAACCCAGTAGAGATTATTTTTGTTTTCTTTGTTCTAAGGAACTCTTCCAGTGAAATTCAGAACAAAAGAACAGTGAAAAGGTAGATCAACTTCTTCACCCTTTGCTCACAAATTCAAAATGGACACACAGGAGAAAGCTCGCCTTTTCTGTCATTTGTCTTTGTAAAGGAAGCACTCATTGCAAATGAGCAGACAAAATAAAAGGTGGATGGCACGCGGGCTGCTCAGCCCAGCAGGAAATGGAGCTGTTGTCAAGGTGCCATCATCTTCCCTGTTTTAACGATGTGTTTGTAGGATGCTGATGTTGCTTATGAGAATGTACCCATTTTGTTAAAAAAAACATTCGCTTTGGGGAGCGAGAAAAATCACTGTCAATTAAGAGAGCAGGTGCTGAGAGAACTTCTCCTCCTTCTCCACTTCCTTTTTAAAATCCTGCTACAGTAAACAGACCGAAATGAGAAATCTCCCTACTGTTTGTGTAATAGACCCACCAGGAACAGCGAGAGACAATTACATTTCAAGTGGCTTCTTCTCCTTGCCTTGACTAAGTGAATTAGAGGGACGAATGGGGGTAGAGTTACTGCCAGGTGGAGAGAAACATCTGGGCATGAAGAATTAACAGTCTCCCCTCCCATTATCTTGCCTCTAGTTTGTACTCCTTCAGTAGAGTCTAACTCGAATTACTATAGATTTTTGGTGTCCACCTCCCACTCCTCCCTGATGCAAAGGGCAGAACATCCTGTTTCCACCACACAGAACCACTTACTGTCTCAAAAGGAAGTCCCCAGGTCCTTTACTCCCATACTAGCAGCTTAACCATGTAATCTGGTAACGAAGACATGGACATCGATGCATCACCCACTGCTCTGAGGCTATCAGTCGAACAGTATGAATGAGGCTGGCCTGGTGTCTAAAGTGATGTGGGCTGTTTCAGTAGTTGTTAGAACTTCTTGGGAGAACATTGATATATCATTTAATTATTTCTCTCTCATAAGGTAAAAAGCTTTACTTACGCATTTATAGTACTCATTTTAAGTGAGTCTCAATTACAACATTAGCTACCATTTATATAAGAACATTTTGTGCTAGTAACTGTACATATATAAGTATTACCACATCCTCACCAAAACTCTAAGAAGTGGGAACAATTACTGACTCCATTTTCCTAATTGAGGAAACTAAAGCTTACTGAGATTGAGTAAATTGCTCAAGGTCAACAAACTGGGTCAAAGTGGCAGAGCTGAGATTCTGAGCCAGGTTAAGAGGATGTCAAATCCTGTCTTTGTTATGCTATCATACTTTCCAATTAAATAACTATTATTTTGGATGACCATATGTCTTTGTTTATTTGGACCAGCCCAGATTTAGGCTTACAGTCATAAAGGGGCCAGTGTAGTTATAAACAGTGCCTCCTTTCACTCAAAATTTCACTTTGGACAATAAATTATATGTCCCCCCTCCCTAACTAGTAGTATGCTCTATGCTGTGAGATCTTATTTCTGCGGATTCTAAGTATTCTCATCTGCCTCTATGGGTGGGGTTGGGGTGGGGGCAAAGAATAAAGGAAGGGAGGGAGGCAGTCTTAGGAAGTTCTTGTGGGAAAATGTTCTAACTGGATCATGTGCTTATTGGCCATTGATGCATCTTCTTTGGAGAAATTTCTATTCATCCTTTGCCTATTTTTAGTTGGTTTTTTTGTCTTTTTATTATTGAGTTGAAATAGTTTCTTATATGTCCTAGATACAAGTACCTTACCAGATGTATGATTTGCAAAACTTTTCTTCCTTTTCCTTTTTTTAATGGTATCCTTTGAAGCACAGAGTTTTAAAAGTTTGACTTGGTTCACCTCCTTCCACTTCTAAGGACCCTGTGCTTACATTGGGCTCAGCTGGGTAACCCAGGGTCATTCAGACTGTCTCTCTTTGTTTTTAAATATATTTTTTATTGGTTTTACAGAGAGGAAGGGAGAGGGATAGAGAGCAAGAAACATTGATGAGAGAGAAACATTGATCAGCTGCCTCCTGCACGCTCCCCACTGGGGATAGAGCCCACAACCAAGAATCGAACCTGTGACCCTTCAGTCCACAGGCTGACACTCTGTCCACTGAGCCAAACTGATTAGGGCTGTCTCTATTTTTAAGGTCAGCCAAGTAGCAACCTCACTCAATCTGCAACCTTACTTTTCCTTTTCCGTGGAACCTAACCTATTCACCAGTGTGCATTAGGATGTGGACCTATTGCAGGGGTTCATTGTCTACCACAGCAGTGTGTTTGTTGTTCTTAAGAATCAGGTTGACCTTCTGTCATTGCTCATTGCAGATCTGAGGGAGAGAGCTTCGGGCTGGGCCAGCTGGTAGAGGTTGCAGGATACTAGTTATGAGCAGGTTAGCTCTCTAACCTCCCCTGACTTTTCCCCAGGCTGGGCCAGCTGGTGGAGGTTGCAGGACACTAGTTATGAGCAGGGTAGCTCTCTAGCCTCCCCTGCCCTTTCCCCACCAGGATTTTATCCCCTCTCATTGAATTGCAATATATTCTAATAAAGATGAAGAAAGCAACATCACTATTTTTTTAAACTGATCATCCTCAGGTGAGTATGGGATAGAATAGATGTGTTCAAAAGGATGGAGGGAGAAGAACAGGTGGCACAAAGGAGGCAGGGTCTGTGAAAATGTCTTCGGTGGGATTAAAGTTCAGCTCCTACCAATGGATAAAAACCTAGAGGTAACAGGGCTTTTAAAGCTGAGATTTGCTCAAGCAGGTGGGCCAAGAAAGGGTGAATCTATTACTTGGTGTGAATTCAAAAAAATTAATAATAAATGGAGGGGGGGGAGTCTTGACATTGAATAACTTTGTTACTCATATAATATTTTGGGTGTGGCTTTCAACTAGGAAGCAGTGAGGTGGAAATGGAACTTGGATGATAACACCCTTGCCCTAAGTGAATTAAAGACCCTAGGCAAAGGCAAGCCCCTATCCCATGATCCTGAAAGGACTTAACGGATGTGATCAGAAACATTATTGAGAAATCCTGGAGCTTGGGAGAGGCATCAAGAGACCAGCGTGGAGGTGTCATATTTGGAATGGGGAGAAGCAGGTGGCCTCCTGAGAGATGGTGTCATTTGGTGAAGAGCAAATACCCTCATGTCTAATGACAGACTCGGTTCAGATTTCAGCTCTTGGTCACTCCTTGAAGGAACTTGGGCAAGTCACTTAACCTCTTTGGTTGTGCATTTATTAATTGTCTCTTGGGAGTATTGTAAGGGTTAATTGAAATAGTGATGTCAGTCAGCCCAGGGACTGATTTCAATAAATGTTAATAACAACAGTTACCACTACTAATGATGATAATAATAATTGGAGAAACTAGTGGCTCCAGGAACCTTAAACCAGTGTTTTCTAGAGTGATTTTCTCCCTCCTCTGCAGCTGCTCTTATAGATTTCTTTGCAAAACTCCTTGGAAAAGTTGTCTCTGCTTATTTATCTCCCTTTCTTCATCTCCCACTCTCTCTTAAATCCACATCAGATTTTTTTAAAATAACAGCATTATTGAGATAAAATTCATATAACATAAATTTACTTCTGTTAAGTGTACAATTCCATGTGTTGTGTATTCATAAAATTTTGCAACCATCACCACTAATTCTAGAATATATTCATCACCTCCAAAAGAAACCTTGTGCCCATTAGCAGTCACTCCCCATTCCCCCCGGCAATTGCTAATCTACATCCTGTCTCTATGAATTTGTCTGTTCTGGACATTTCATATAAATGGAATCATACAATATCTGGCCTCTTGTGTCTGGCTTCTTTCACTTAGCATAATGCAGAAAGTATAATTCTTTCGCTCAGCAGTACTTTGTTCTTTTTTAAGGCCAAATCGCGTTGTCTGGTTATACCACACTTTATTTTTCTATTCATTATTGATGGACACTTGGATTGTTTCCCTTGTTTGGGTATTATGAATAATGCTGCTATAAATATTCATGTACAAGTTTTTCTGTGGACGTATATTTTCATATCTGTTGCATACATCCTTACAATGGAATTCTGAGTCATATAGTCACTGTATGTTTAACTTTTTCAGGGGCTACTAAACCATTTTTCAAAACAGCAGCACCATTTTACGTCTCCACCAGCAATGTATGAAGGTTCTAGTCTCCACATCCTCGCCAGCACTTACTGTCTTGTGTGGTTTTTTTTTTTTAATAGTCATCCTAGTGAGTGTAAAATGATATCTCAGTGTGGTTTTGATCTGCATTTCATTAATGATTAATGTTAGTGAGCATCTTTCATGTGCTTTTCAGCTAGCTTTCAGCAATTGTGGCACTGTTGATTAAAATTCTTCCTCTTAACATTCTTTTCTCAGCCTTTAAACTTACCCTCTTTTTATTTGCCTCCTTCCCCACTGTACCCTTAACCTGAATCCTACTTTTTCTCTTCCCAAAGTACAAATGGTGAAGTGTCTCAATTCTGAATTTTTAGCTCTGCCCGCTGTTTTTCTTCATGAGACTTGTTTCCACCTAAAATTAAATCATATATTTATTTATACAATTGTTTCTTTTCTTCACTGCCCATTGAGTTGTAGCCTTATGGGGTCTGTCTTATTCATCACTATATCTCTGGTTACTAGACTAGAAATAAATATTTTTGTATAAATAAGTGTATTAGAAAAAAGTAAGTGGATGCTATGTGAATAAAGAGCAGGTTCCATAAGTAAGTTTCTAGATTGCTAATAGAACAAACTTAACTTTATCTTTTAAAAAATATTTTTTATTGATTTTAGAGAGGAAGGAAGAGGGAGAGATGTGAAAGATGTGACAGCCGCGACCTGCGCAGCCAGGGTTCAGAACCTGGAGAAGGGCCGTGCACAAATGACGAGACTAGACAAGAAATATGAATTTGGAAATCACAGGGGGCCAGGTGGAGAGCCCAACTCTAGTGGAAGGGCTTCACTGGTGCCCAGGCCCTGCCAGCTTTTTATTCAATTTTAGATACACATATTGCCCTTAGTCAGGCAGGCAATTTTGGTAGCAGACAGACTATCTTAAAGGTCAGTAAATATTAGTAAAGATTTACTTTGAGCCTATTAGGTCAGGAAATTGCTTGAGCCACCATTGTCTTGACAGAACAATCCGTGCATAGCTTTTAACCCTTGCCAAAGCTCAAGGTCCATCAGCCTTCTGGGTTCCTTGTTTGCACTTTTCTGATAGTGTAGACAATGGATAGCTTCCAGCAGAGAGATAGAAACATTAATGATGAGAGAGAATCATTGATCAGCTGCCTCCTGCATGCCTCCACTGGGGACTGAGCCCACAGCCCGGGCATGTGCTCTGACTGGGAATTGAACAATGACCTCCTGGTTCATAGGTCCACTCTCAACCACTGAGTACTCTCCTGAGCGAACTTTTCTCTTTCATCTACTCCTCTCAGATACTTTAATATGCTCATCAACATTGTAAAATTTATTTGACCATGAAAACTTTTTAGTATGGAAGGTATCATGAATTTTTTAAAATACTTTTTCAACTCAAGCAGCTAAACTGCTTGAGACCCTAGAAATTTTTAAAACCTAGTAAAAAAAGTAAAGTCTAGCAAAATTTTGTAGTGTTGTATTAATAGGAGGCTTTGTTAGCACTTAGAAATTAAGTTGTGATCACTAAGGCACAATATTGTTATCATAGAATTGCATGGGTAGAATTTCTCTGTTGCTAGTGGGAGTGGGTTTCTTATATCTTGAGAAAAAGAATTTTCTAAGACTCTCATGGGAGAATAAGTTATTTTTATTTGTGTAGAGTTATCTCTCTCTGTTTGCAAAGTCCCATTTCCCTTAAGCCAGTCCTGGAAAAGGTGCAGCTAGGGTTAAGCAGAGTTAAAAGCAAAGCCAGTGTCCAAAGTTTCTGTTCCGTCGTGGAGTTGAGTCCAGTACAGCAGCACGCTAATTCCAGTCCATCAGTCCATTGTGTGCAGCCACATGGCTGTGGGGCATGTGGATGAATGCAGGGGAGTGCACTGCCTGCAAAATGAGAGCCAGGAGCACAAGAGGGCCAAGAGGAGGGAATACCTTTGTTCAGGAGCTTATGTATTTCAGATTTCACACCCTTGCAGTGGCCACACCTATTCTGGTCAAAGACATGCTCCCAGGTATGATTGACAGCTAATCACCTTCCCCACATCATTCAGACATTACTGGGCATGCATCTATTGTCCAGTCCCTTTCTCCAGAGATCTGTGGGGAACAAGGCGTGGAGAGTGTTAAACTGCAGCTTTCTGGCAAAGCTGTGCAAATGGCCTGCCTATATTATCTGGCCTTCTCTTTGCTTCTTTCCTGTTAATTAATTAATAACTGGAGTAATTACAACGGTATCAATATGAACTCATTAAGAATAGGTTATGTCGAATCCCTATCTGTGCTGTTCATAGGGTTTTTATCAAAATGATAGTCTATCCGAAGGCCTTGGCAATGTATTCCTTCACAACAGTGAGATTGTGAGCTGGCTTTATCGTGTTTTAATCATGATTTCTCTTTTCTGGGAAGTGGAGTGGGTTGTCAGGATCTTGAGATCAGTCTGTCACTTAAGAATTTATGTCAAGACATTTGGCTGGGTTGAGATCTATGCCCTTGAGAGAAATTACCTGTACAGTAAACTGTTTCCTGTCATCAGTGTCACAGTGAATTTCAAATGTTACCAGTGCTCAAGAGTGGCACTTCCAGGACTGGGTAGTAACAGCCCATAGAAATAGCCCTGAACTCTAAACCCAGGAGAGCAAGGTACATATAAGAAGGCATGGAGGGGCCTGGTCCCGGGAGGTTTCCCTACTGTAAGTTCAAAGCCAGCTGTATGTCACAGAAGGTGGCTGGAGTATAGGAAGCCAGGGAAGCATTCAGTCCTGGGTCTCCAATAATGCAATAGGGCAAGCAAAGCAGTGAGATCTTGGTGCCCACATTAGCACATTTGGCAGGAGAGGGGTTCAGGAACCAGTGGTTTTCAAAGTACAGTCCTGGACCAGCAATACTGGCATCACGGGGAGCTGGGTAGAAATGCAGATGTGGGGGGGCCGGTGGTCTTTGTTTCATCCAGACCCAGGTGCATGTTCAGGTCGAGAACCACTCATCAAAGCAACAGAAATAAGCCGGAGCAGCGGAGAAACTTGAACCAGGCGCCGTTCAAGGAGCCTCTTAAATATCTTTCCTGCTGGTGTGGGAACCATCCCGGAATATGATGCTACTGCAGCTACATGTTGAGTCCTGCCTATGTACTAAGCAGCATAATAAGTACATGCTTAGCAACTCTGATCCTCTTAACAACTCTGTGAGATAGAAACTGCAATAATCCCCATCATAGATGAGGATACTGAGATACAGGCCTTAGGAGGCAGGGCCACAGCTGGTGAGTGGTGGGTCCCGGGTTTGCATTAGGCAGTTTGGCTACAGAACTCTGATCTGATACCTGACTATTAGATGACAGATGAATGGAAAGAAGGGAGGGAGGGAAGGATACCAGCAGGTTTGGAAGTAAAGACTGAAGGCTTTTTTTCCTGGGCTTGCTTTAAATCTACCAGCCATGACTTCAAAAATTTCACCCTGGGCCTGTCCTGCCCTGCTTTCTCCTAAGATGGTTCCATGGGAAGTTTGTGATTTACTTGTCCCTGTTTGCTTTCCTCCGTATCTCCTATGCTCACATAGTCTTCGTGAGTTAAGTATACCCTCATCTCAGTTGCCAAGGAACCCAGGTCTGGCTTTGTCATGGAGAATATTTTGGCAAAACATGTCACTGTGTAGGACTGTGTGTTGAGGGGCTGATGCGAAGCTTTCTGCTTTGCTCACTTTGGACCACCCTGTTCCCTGCCTTCCCTTTAACAGCATAGCCTCTCTCCTCCTTGTGCGCAAAGCCGCAGGGACACTTCATCTCACCTTCGCCAGAGGCCCTTCGTGGCATAGGCCTGACCGCAGTAATCTAGGAGGGGCGGGCGTGATCAGGGACTGAGGAGGCTTGATTCTTTGTCTGCCTCTCCACATTTAGGCTTTTCATTGTCACTTTCCTCCCCACGGGTTGTAATAAACACGTGAACACAGCTCAAGGACAGGAGCGAGGTTTAGCTTCAGCCGAGGTACAATAGAGGCTATTTGGAAAGTAAAATTTTCAAATGGCAGTTTAGCCTTGAAGAATATATTGAATTCAATGTGCTGTGTGCCTTGAGTCACAATCTCTGCATAATTGCATTGCTATGTATATTACCTGGGTACTTTTGCAGGCTAAAGTAATGGGCTCTTTGAAAGATTAACATCACAGAGTCCGTGTATGTGCTGATGAAAAAGGCTGGGGCAGGAATCAGACCACCTGGCTTTCTGTGCTGACCCTACACTTCTGTGGGGCCTTCACCTCCAGGTTTATTTAGAGCATTAAAGGAGATAAATGCCAAGCACACCACCTCCTTATCATCATAATTAAAAGTTTAATAAATAAGAATTATTTAAATCGTTATTAAATAATTAAAATTTAATAAATAAGAATTATTTAAATATTATGCTTATTATTTGAAGCCCAGATTCTGTAATCTGGCCCATATTCCAACCTACTTCCCCTCATTTGCTCTTTACTTATGCAGTTCTCTGTTTTAGCCAATTCTTATTTCCTGTCAGTTTCAGAGGCGCTGTGGTCACCTTTGAAGACATGCTGTCATTTCAAAGCACTGGCTAAATACAACCAAGACTGACAACTATGAATAATTCCACAGAGCCCCTAAAACACTCTGGCATTTCACTCAGAGTCTCATATATGCCACCAAGTTGTTCTCTCTTGTTCTGGGCCTCTATTCTCCGTAGACTTCAGATCCAGTTACCAGTGAACGCCATCTTCCTCTGAGCAATAATCCAGCAGGGGCCATGAGTAAATGGGCTTCGTGAGGGCATCCCTGTCAAGTGTGAAAATATATGAGGCGATAATCACATTTTCTTTTTCTTTCTTTGTGTATTTTCAGCACGTTCACATCCACGTTCTGCCCAGGAAGGCTGGAGACTTTCACAGGAATGACAGCGTCTATGATGAGGTAGGTCTGCTCGCTCTTATCTTTCTGTTTGATCACGGGCACTATCCATGATGAAATCACCCTGAATAGGTATTGGCGTAGAGTTGGTCTTAAGTGGATTCCACCCAACATGACCTGGGAAGCGGCAGTACAGGTGAGGTAGCCCCAAATGGCCGTTATGGGAACTGAAGACAAAGGAATTTATAATGATTTCTCTTTCAAATGAAACTGAGCAAAATCTAAATACTCTTGTGATTTCTGACTGTCATTTATTGACCTGTCCCTGTGTCTCCATAGGAGAAAATCTACAGGACAACAAATGGAAATTAAGTGGATTGATATATGATTATTTTAATCAAATGCTACATTTAAATTTTAAATACTTTGGACTTCAGCTTGTCTCTCCTTACAGCATTTATTTCAAGTCAGACTTTGAATTATCATTAGCAAACACTAGGTTGGTTTGAATGATAAAGGTGTAACCCATATATTATCAGCATTTTTGCAGTTAGCTGATTTCTAGATACTTCCACTCAAAGGTATGAATGTGAAACCACTACCAAGATCACTCAGCAAGAGTCAGGTGATCTGCTCCTAGGATCTCCATTACACCAGCACCTTCAGGCGTCTGTACTATTTAGAGCAGGGGTGGGGAACCTGGGGCCCACGGCCCCGGAAAGCATTTGGTCTGGTCCTGCCAAGGCATTAGGGGTGACTTAATTAAATGTTTGACCAAACACAGCAGGCTAATTTTTAAGTTGATAATTTTGTATGGCCTGAGAATGATGTTATAAATATCCAAATGGCCCTTTGGCTTATAAAAGGTCCCTGATTTAGAGCATATAGCCTATGGTGGATCAAGCTGGTATAAAATATAAGATAATTTCAATTTGACTATTTATTGTAGCCAGTGAAGGGTAAATATGTTCCCCACGTATGAGAGCAGATCAGATGGCAGCGGCACCTGGAGTGCTTGGTTAAAAAGGCTGTGAAGTTATTTCTGGATGCAACAAGGCACATGCTGTGATTGATTAGCAATGTCTGCCATGGTATCAATAAGAGAGAGGTACCAGTTAGCCATCTATTTGACACTTGTGTTCTAGCCCTTTGAGAATGATTTCTAAAGTACCCAGTTTCCCTGGGTTAGATGGAACCTATGTATCTTTTTGTTGTTGTTGTTATTGTATTTTTAAGGTTTCTTTGCAATAACTGGGCATTAAAATCGCTACCTAGGCCCTAAAAATAAAGAACCAGAAGTGAGCAGTTAGTATTGAAACTTAGAGTTAATCATTCTGGGATTCACTGGGTCCTTGGAGGTGACTGGTGTTACCAGTATGCTTTGGGAATATCCATCACTGTGTGTGCTTCCTGTTTTCCACGGCCTGGACTAGACCTGTGTGGCGTGAAAATGCTCTAGTCACTGGTCCCCAGATGCCGGGTGGTGGACCAATGGCTGCAAATTCACTCCCAAGAAGTCCCAACCCGAGAGATTCTGAGGTAGTGAGTTACTGAGGCTCTGAGGAATCAGTAAGTAGGTGGGCCTAAGAAAGTTCCCAGAAGATTCCAATACATGGCTAGGTATGGGAATAGTGTCTCTCCCAATCTGGGCTTTCCCAAAGTCATATCTTGTAATGTAATTCAAACTCATTTTTGCTGCTTGTGGAATGTGGTTTGAGGTTGGTAAGGGCTTAAGTCAAATTGGAAGAAACTCAGAATTATGGAGTAATTATAAAGAGATGCAGTTTTAAAAAATACAATTACTGATCTTATTAGCGTAAACTAAAGTTAATAAAATGTTGCCAAGTACAGGCTATTTTAATGAATAAATTAGCACCTGATTTATATACAAGTGAATACTGCTAAAGTGGTATTAAAAGTGCTTGAAAACTGTTTTGTGTTTTTTTTTTTTTCGGGGCTGAATTGTCACAGTAAAATCTTGTTTATATCCGAATGTGCTTGTGATAGAACTGCAGCGCCACATGTCAGCCCAGTTAGACACAGTGTCAGACCCTGGGGCTGCGTGTTCCCTTCTCCCCTCCCTTACTCTTTGCCCTTGTGCACAAGCTCCCACAGTGTCTCTAGCCCCACCCATGAGTCAACACATGTCCCTCCCTCCCACCTATTTGGAGGAGCATCTCAGGAGATGTAATTACTGGGAGAGGTGTTTTTTAATCAATTGGTAAGTCATATGTAGTATAGACAGTACTCCCTGACGGAGATTGTGGTATGCGACTGAAGAGATTGAACTTTGAAGACAAGCAGAATTGGGTTCAAATCCCATTGCCACCTACTGATTGTGTGGCATTGGGCAAGTCACTTAACCTCTGTGCTTAATTCCCACATTTCTAAAACGGAGATAATCAATACACTTCAAAGATTGTTGTGTGTAATATATGACATTATTACTGGACTTGGTACATACTAAGCCTTTATTAATAGGTAGCTTCTTTATATTCTTCTTTTTAATTTTGTTTAAAAAACCCAACAAACTAGCATTAGTGAGTAAATGGAGAACCTGGATTCAAAGCCAGAGTATTGGATGCTCCCATTCAATATTCTTTTCAAGGGTCAGATTTCCAGTTTCCCCTCTGCCTCTAACCACTAATTCTCAGATTCCTCTTCCTCTATGTATGAAAATGCTTCTCCCGTTTAAATACATAATAAGATAATGTCTAGAAAGTGGCATGAGAAGCGTGAAGCACTGCATTATTGGTTCAGGACTGAGTGATCTTAATCAGAAAAGATGGAGTGATGAGGGACAGCGTTCTTTATACTGAAGGGAGCACTCACTCGAAATTATGCATCTGTCCATGAAATACAGCAGACAGACTGAGACTAGCGTGGAGGGTGGGGAATGGGGAACAGGGCAGGAGACTGTTCTCCATAAAACGTAATTATATTCCTAATGCTGCAGAAATAGAAAGTGATGCCGGAGGAAGCCCAGCGTTATAAATGAGCTAGGAATGTGTCTTCTCCCTGGGCACTGTTTAAGAGGGACGGTGACAAACTAGCGAAGGTTCATAGGAAGGGGGTTGGGGTGGTAGAGTCTGGAAATAGTGATCTGGGGAGTAATCGGAGGTGGAGATGTTTTGTCTGGAGAAGGGAAGACAGTGACAGAGTCCTTGTTTCTAAATGTCGGAAGGGCTGGCAGGTGGCTCCAGGGGGAAGATCTGGGACTTCCAGACTATCAGCTCCACATCATAACAGGTCGAGTTGCTAGCAGTGTCAGAACACTCACAGTGCCTTGCGGGAGGGGGAGGCATGGGAAGCTTTCCATCCCTGGGTCCAAGCAAGGAGAGCGGATGGCTGTGATTCTTCCTTGGATGGACCACAGAGTTTCATGACTTTACAACTCCGGCCCGTTTGATTATTACCACTGCTTTTAAGTTATGCAAGTTCTGTAGCAAATACTGTGGGTCTTTTTGTTGTTATTAGTATTACAGCATTTGGGTTACTGCCTAATGGGGTATACTCTTTTTTGTTTAGTTCATGGGAATATATGGTATAACTCTTCGTTGACTGACATGGGACTATGCCCTATTGATTTTTCTCGTTCCCAGCCTACTTCCCATTTTTTCTTCCAGCTCACAGTTGGAATTTGATGGTGCATGTTTGCTTGCTTTCTCATATGTTTTATTTTACTTGAAAAGTATGTTTTAATGATGTGCTTTAGTTTGCATACCAAGTAATTTTGATGAGTCTGAACGCTATTAGGCATGTCACTCATTCTCTAGGTCATTGCAATTCCCACTACACCGTCTCTTACCAAGGCTTGCCTCACTCCTTAATGATACCTGCCTGACCCCCAAGGCATTTGAGTTTGAGATCCCTGCCTCTTTCATGAGATACTTTTCTCTCTACCACTTAAATGTTACTACTCCCAGGACCCTCTGTCCAGTCCACTGTGCATACCATTGATCTGTAACTAATTTACAATGCATGGCCCTGGGGGCATTCTTGAACTTCAGTGGTACATCCTACCTACCTTCCTTGCTCCTGTTATTCTCATTATCTCTCATTGCTTTGCTTTTGTCAATATGTTAGTGTTGTTCCCTCCTCAGGACCTTTGCATATGTTGTTTTCTTTACCTATAACTTCTTTCATCTTCTCTTTTCTGTCATGTGACTTCATATCTTCATCCTAATCTCAGCTCAAGGGTCACCTCCTCAAAGAGTTCTTGTCATTGATCACCTCATTCCATCTAAAATAGCTAATCCCTCTATGGTAACTCTATTATATTACTACTAGAGGCCTGTGCACAGATTCGTGCACCAGTGGGGTTCCTCAGCCTGGCCTGCACCCTCTCGCAATCTGGGATCCCTCGGGGGATGTCAAAGAGCTGGTTTCAGCCCAATTCCCTCAGGCCAGGCCGAGGGACCCCACGGGTGCATGAATTCGTGCACCAGGCCTCTAGTATGCATATTAAGATCTTTGGTTAATCTCTTTCCACCCTCCTCCCTCTCCCCTTCCCTCTGAGATTCATCAGTCTATTCCATGTTTCCATGCCTGTGGTTTCCATTCCTGCATTGAGTGTCTGCGCCCTGGTGATCAGTGTGCATCATAGCTACCGGCCAGTTGGCTGGATATATATATATATATATATATATATATATATATATATATATATCATTATTAATTATGACACTTGAAATATTTTCTTAGTTTATTATTCACTGTCTGCATCCCTTCTTACACTATAACGCCTTGAGAAGAGGAACCTAATCTGGCATAGACTGGGTCTCCGATAAATATTTGCTAAATGAATATTTGAGCACATGAAAGAACAAGGTGTTGAAACAGAAGAACTTGAAGTTCCCTACTAGTCCTAACATAATTTGAAAGGAGAGAACATCTTGCTTTTCTGAACGAATTCATAGCTGCACTGGGTGAGGTTCTTATGTGGTGATATCAGCCATCTCAAGGGCTTTGACAGAATGGAATCTGTCAGAAATCAGTGTTCAGACGGCTGCAAATTGTGGCGCCTTAGAAAGACTTGCTGAAGTAATTATAAACCTTGTCTGATTGCTAAGCAAGTCTGGTAAGCACATGTCAAAATTGATAAGTAACTGGCCTCCCCAAAACCTACATCTGTGTGTCTCTAACAAATACAGATTTGGGATTTGCTGAAAGCAGGCTCAAGAACTTCTCTTCCTTTATTTTATTTTATTTTATTTTTTTAATCCTCACCTGAGGATATTTTTACATTGGTTTTTTAGAGAGAGTGGAAGAGAGAGGGAAAGACAGAGAGAAACATTGATGTGAGAGAAATACATTGATTGGTTGCCTCCTGCATGAGCACTGACCAGGGCCTGGGGCTGGGGAGGAGCCTGCAATCGAGATATGTGCCCTAGACCAGAATCGAACCCACGAGCCTTCGGTCCACAGGCTGACGCTCTGTCCACTGAGCCAAACCAGCTAGGGCTTTCTGTTCCTTTTATTACAGCTTTGATTGTTATCTGTGAGTTTACTTCATCTGCTCTTCCTCTAGCTCTCTGTCTTGGATTCGTCTTTATAAATTTTATTTACTAATTTATCTTCCCCATTTCAGAGGATGAGTCTCTCTTCATTCCCTCAAAATTGAGTTTAAGTTCTGCCCTTTACAAGGAGAATCTCTTATAAAGCCCATTCTTTATTATTAGTTGCTCCCAAACTATTTCTACATCTGTGTTCTCTAAATTTCTGAGAATTATGTGATGCCTTATCTGAACTCAGTGGGCCCTCCATTATCTTGACAAGTTGATGAAAATGACGATAATGACATAAATAGGTCCTTGGATAAAAGAGCATGTCCAGCTAATATGGGGAAGGGGAACCCCCACTGCCTAATGCCATGGTACATCATCTTATTAACTCTGTTAGGCTTACCCTAGCTGTGGCCTAAATAAGCAACTCACATAACTGTGTTGAACAATTCATCAAATGTTTATGGGTGACATTGAATGGTTGTGATTATGCACTGTATACAAAACCATTACTGATGAAGGAAGTGACTATTATTAGAGCAAATGGGAATAGCAATCAGCAATTGGACAAATTCAACCATGAATTTCATAGACAGAGCAACTGTAGGTTCAAGCATGTCATGGGAAACAATTGCTTGGCCTAACACAATGCATGAACAAAATCTGTTTGCTAAAATGCAGGTCATTTGGCCCTGAGGGCTGGAGAGAACTATTATACTGTTGATAATATTTGAATTTGGATTTCTTTCACACACCATTTGATGATGGGCTTAAAGTCCATGGGTCCCCAGTTGGCACTCCAAAAAAGAAGGAATGTTTCAGTGAGATAGTTAATTAACTTTTCTCCCCTTCTGGCTTAAGTGATGTCCTTGTACTAAGGGACGAGTTTTTGAGTATTTGAGAATTTTGGAATTTAAACTTTGTTACCTCTTGTTCAGAATCTGGATGTGATGTAACCAACAAATACATATTTGGTAGTGGTAATTTAACCCTGAGTGATTCTTCAAATGCTCTGTGGCTACATATTTTAATAATAAGTGAGCTGCGTAGACATCTGGTTTACCATTTCTTATGTGAGACTATTACTGAATGAAATCTCTGCGTCCCTTGGAGGTGAGAAACAAAATGAGCAGAGAATTCTTTACTGGCAAACAATCATTTATACCATTTTTCCTAGTAGAAATGAGAATTCAGGGGTGTGCAGTTCAGATTAGTTACATTTGGGGAAAGTCTATTACATGTGGAATTGTTAGAAGCACAGAGGGCTATTGGTGGGTGGTGGTCTCCAGCAAAAACTGTGAGATGATTGATCACTAGAAAAAACAGTGAAGGAAGGCAGAATAGTGTCTCAATTTTCTTATCTGTAGAATGGGGATTCTGATGGGGCTGTTGTGAGATTTAAGTGAGTTATCCTATATAATAAAAGCCTAATATGCTAAGTGTCTGGTCGTCTGGTCAACCGTTCAACCAATTAAAGCATAATATGCTAATGATATGCTAAGGCCGCTCAACTGCTCGATATGATATGCACTGACCACCAGGGGGAAGATGCTCTGACCAGTAGGTGAGCTTGCTGCTGGGGTCCGGCCAATTGGGACTGAGCAAGATGGGCTGAACACGCCCTGGAGCCCTCCCATGATCCCTCCCTGGCTGGCCAACCTCCTGTGTCCCTCCCTGGCCCCAACCGTGCACCAGTGGGGTCCCTCGGCCTGGTGCAATCCAGGACCCCTCAAGGGATGTTGGAGAGCAGGTTTCTGCCTGATCCCACAGGCCAGGCCAAGGGACCCCAATGGTGCATGAATTCGTGCACTGGACCTCTAGTTACATACACTAGTAAAGGCCTGGAACAATGCCTGGTGGAGAGTTAATGCTTAGTTAATGTTAGCTTTTATGATTTATATAAGTATTAATCTTTTTATCTTGAGGGCATGTCTGAGAACATTCTAAAGAGTTGGTGGGAGTGAGTGAGGAGTTAGACGCTGGGGTAGGTGACTGGCTAGAAGCTACCTTCTCTGGAGACCAGGAGGTTTTCCAAATCTACCGAACACATTAAGAGGAGATCATAGAGGCTCAGTGTCATTACCTGTGACTATCATGATGCATGCCTGTGGGCCAATAGCCTTCAGAGCCATAGCAGCTCAATAATTTGTGAGGACATTAAACTTACAAGCTGCCACAAGTATGCAGCCGACACTAAACATTCAAACACAATGCAGAAATCTCTCTCGGAAAGAAGAGATTCTGGCGTATGATTTTCTTCCAATGCTTTCAAATTGCTTTAGCTCACTGGCAAGCAGCTCTTCTTGGAGGCTTTTTATGACCTCCAGAATTAGAGAAACAAGTTGAGAGAAAAGGATCTTATACCTACATAGATCTAAATTGTACTTATCAAGTAATTATTTATGACAAGTTCTTTAATGTTGAACTTGCTATGTCTCAATGTATTTCATGTTTCCCATATTTGAAATAGGCAGGAAACAAATCCAAAAGCATGGGGTTAATAGTAATAAACAATAAGTTAACAGTAATAAGCACTTCTAGTTCTTAATATTTGTTCCTAGGGAGAGGACTAATGGAAAATAGTAATAGACTAAAATTACTATTGTCATTTAATGAGAGCCCAGAATGAGCTGGGCTCTATGCAAGTGCTATATATACGTTACTTTAACTTTAATCTTCATAAACCTTGCAAGGTAGATATCATTAATACCATTTAATTGAAGCTAAAACCCACAGAGAATATCTGTCTTAAGACCTTGTGACCAGCTCATGACAAAGCTTATTTATACCAAAGTCTAGTTCACTCCAAAGCCTTTGGTCACAGGAAAATACTTTCCTTCATTTTTATGGAAAATCCAAAGGTAGTGAATAAGTGATTTTCTTAGAGATGGTGATTTCCAGTGCTACATCTCAAATAGTTTCCAGATCTCTGTTCAACTTTAGTGACATTGACACACACACACACACACACACACACACACACACACACACATCATATCACATCCTATATTTCCACTAATCCCTATAGGTTCTGGACACACACCTACTATTAAATATGTAAGACTTGGAGTGTAGGAAATTGGCATGTTCCAAAGATAGATGTTTTTTGTCTGCTTTAAGGGTACAACTCACTAGTCCCAGCTAGGTACTTTGTTAGAACTCCTTTTTATCGTTTTTTCTTTTTTATTTTAAGCACAAGGAAGCCATCCACACACTGCAGCCAAGTTCTACAATTCCCTAGGTCATCCTTTTGGAGCTGATTTTGCACACGGAACCTCTTAAATACTTGGCATGCCTCATAGTATATTCATATCATGATAACACACTAAAATATTAAAGGAAATAGCTGCCTTTTTTGTCTTCAAAAAGAAACAGTTCTTGTTTACAACTCTCAGTGGACGATAAGTATCTTGGAGGGCAGCTGCTCCAGTACCTGTTGGAAATCCTTCTTACATTCGCAGTAACTAAGGAACTCATAGAATATTCCCTTTGCATGGAAATCAAGTCTCGTTCCAGCATCTTCTTTTTCTTTTAAAAGAAGTTTGTTTTCTTCTTAGAAAACTCTTCAGATTTACTGAGGAGGAATTTGGACATTTGGGTCAAATCCATGTATGATCCAGCGGGCTTCTTGGGTAATCTTGACCATGTCAGTTGATGTGAAGACTGAGGCTGCATTTTTTTTCTGGCAACCGGAAATGACAGTCTGACTTGTTTTGTTAAGCCATTTTCCGTGCATATGATGTGTCTACCATTCACCTTCCTTCCTGGAGGCACTGGGGTAGTTTTTTCTTTTTGGTCTCATCTCAAAATCAAGAACATGAGGAACTTGAAGGGGTTTCATCTGTTGGAGACCTGGGATAAGGCTGAAAGAGACTTCCTGAGAGAGGTTAGGAACAGGATTTTCATCAACTGGTTACACTGTCAAAAGGAGGAGAAAAAGGGTGTGATTATGACATTAACATGCTGATGAGTTAGGTATCCAATGAAATGCAAAATAGGGTGGTGAGTCAGGTTTACCTCCAATAGAGAACTAAGGCCCAGAAAGACAAAGTAACTTTTCTGTGATCACAGAGAGAGGAAAGAGCAGACCTGGGATTCATATGCAGGCCTTCTGGATCCAGTGTCTGGGTTCTCTTTCACTTTGCTGCCTCTCTGAACTCCCAGAGGTGTCTTACTCACCTTTGTCCATTCTGCCTCCTCTCACCCAATCCATCCCACTATCTACATGGACTGGGTTCTCCAGAGAGGTTTGTTTAGCTGAATCCCTGTCACTAAATCCTCAACTACCTTCCTTTCTGTCAAAGAAAGAAACTGTACCTTATTTGTAACAACAGTATTTTACGTTGTTAACCTTCCCGAGGTGACAATGTTTTTGTTTTTTTTTTTCAAACTAGCAAAGCCTGGTGGGAAATGAATGGGATTTTACAGTTGGAATATCAGGCCTTAGTCTAGTGGTCAGTGGGGCTTGGCTGGTAACTTCAGAACCAAGTCACAAAGGCTGGCTCTGGACCCCGCACCACCCATTTCTGGAATCTGCCTGAAATCAGTTTGATAAATAGTCCCTGAGAGCCCCCACCATAATTCTATAAAATGGACCAATCCAAGACAGAACAGTCCTTTTGTACCTTCATATTTGGGAGTTGTGTCAATATCCTGCCAAGAAAATAAAAGATATTTCTATTTTATCCCTTCTGAGGCTCAAACATGCTCTTGTGTCTATGGCGGACCTTCCAGATGACCTCAGAGTATGGGTCTATAAAACGTGTATAACATCTATTTAACTTGAAAAATATCCACTGGGAAATAATTTAAATTCCAAATAGAGGGGTATAGTCTGAAGGTATATAGTCATATATATGGAAGAGTGTTTTAAAATAATTTTAGTGACATAATGTATTGGGATATGATACTGAATGAAAGAGTGGCCTATAAACCTAAAATAGGATAGATATGTATGTATCATACCTAATAAAATGGTAATATGCAAATTACCATCACTCCACTACGCCCACGATTGGGCCTGCTGGAGGCGCGGGGTGCGGGACTCAGGGTGGCCGATTGGCTGGCGGTAGGAGCGGTGGGTGGGGACTCGCGAGTCCCCAACCCCCGCTCCTCCCGCTGGCTTAAAGGGCCGGCACTGCTTAGGCCGGCGCTGCGGAAGACGCTGGTGGCAGAACTCGGGGTGGCCGATTGCGTGGCCGCCGGATCGGAGTGCCTCCCGATCAGAGTTCCTCTCGGGGTGGCCAATCATGCTGGCGGGAGGCGCTCTGATCGGCGGGTGGCCAGAGGAAAACTGCTGCTGGCGGATAACTGGTGCCGGCAGCCAGGTGAAGGAAAAGTCTATTGCACGAAACTTCGTGCAACGGGCTCCTAGTCTAGTAAAGAAAAGGGGTTGTGGCTGGATAATGGACTTATATATCACGCCTGTTTCTTTCTTCATATTCTTTGGCATTTTCCAAAATTTATACAATGAATATTCAATAATTCTGTAATTTGAAGAAAACATTAGAGGTCAATTTTTAAAAGCAGAAATTCTATGTTCTTTTTCACTCATTAGTAGAGACCAGCATTTACTGGTAGTTGGAGAACAATATTTACTGGTAGTTGGTGGTAAATGTAGTGAAAAAGATTTACTTTAGTTTTGGTAAATACCTCATGGGAAATAGTCATAGTGACCTATCACTTAAGTTGAAATACCCAGAAGAATGGCCTTTTGGAGTTTCTACTCTCTGCTTTGTTAGGAAATAATACTCTTCAGGATAACATTTTTCCTAAGTTCCTACTCTTAGAGGTAGCAAGAAGGATACATCAAAACAGGCATTAATACTGCCTTGGCCAGGTGGCTCAGTTGGTTGGAGCATTACCCTGTACACCAAAAGGTTGTGGGTTTGATTCCCAGTGGGGTCATATTGGGACACAACCAAGCGATGTTTCTCTCTCCCTATCTCAAATAAATGATAACATTATCCTGAGGTGAGGCTAAAAATTATTAAAAATAGGTATTCGTACTGGCATGATACTCTGTAGTCTAGTGTTTCCCACTCAGTTTTCTTGTCTCAGATTTCTTCTCAATCACCAAGTCATTTCTTACGAAGTCTGAGGTTCATTTGAGTAGCCTGTTCAACACTTACCAGTTTCACAATCACCAACTTAACTATACAAAGATGAAAAACTTTTTATTCCTGAAGTTCAGTTTAATGTCTTGACTGTGACAGCAAATCAATCATCAGCCCAAGGCTAGGTTTTGTCAGCGAGTTCAGTGCTGTCTCAGTCAGTTCAGGCATGTAATTCAACCCCATTCTGTGTTACAACCTCTCCGGTCAGCATTCTGCTCCCAGCAGCGTATCACATGGGGTGGGCAGGGATGATGTTGTCCTTGAATGTTGTTTCTTGGGCATCTGGTGTCCAGGTCGTCTGCCTTACGTGGTCCTTGGGTTTATCCCTAGTCCATGCTGATACCCACACTGAGGGAAATAAATAATCCTTTGGGAGATGGTGATCACCTACGTCCCTGAGGTCTCCATAGCCTTTGGTCCCTTAGGCTAAGCACTCCAGAGTAAGGGTGCTTACTCTGCCAGCTTTTCAGTGTTCCTTTTTAAAAAAAAAAAAAAAAAATATATATATATATATATATATATATATATATATATATATATTTCTTTATTGATTTCAGAGAGAAAGGGAGAGGGAGGGAGAGAAACATCAATGATGAGAACCATTGATCAGCTGTCTCCAGCACGTCCCCCACTGGGGATGGAGCCCGTAGCCCAGGCATGTGCCCTTGGCCGGAATTGAACCTGGGACCCCTCAGTCCGCAGGCCAACGCTCTATCCACTGAGCCAAATCAGTTAGGGCACTTTTCAGTGTTCTTATGGGCAGAGAGAAGTCCTTCTGTTCTTTCTTCCACACTTGTCTGCGCGTGCAGAAGATACAGGACTCTCTGGAAGACACATCATCGCTACAACCCTTCATCACTGTCTTTGCAGAAATGTCTACTAGCAGAGTACTAGGTGGGGAAGGCAGAAGACAGACCACTCTAATCTTGGATTCCCTAATCCAAAGGGAAGGAGTCCAGTAGGCCACTTTTGGAAGGCAGAACACTTGCCTCCTAAGGGCATCCACATTCTAATTTTCAGAATCTGTAAATATGTTACACAACAAAGAAGAATTAAGTCAGCAGTTAGGATTAAGTTTGCTAATCAGCTAACTTTAAGTTAGGATATTACCCTGGATTATAGTCAACCCAATATAATCAAAAGGTTTCCTAAATGTGGAAGAGGGAGGCAGGAGAGCCAGTGTCAGGGATGCAGCACGAGAGAGGCTCCACGGGTCATGCTGGCCTTGAAGATGGAAGGGGCCCTGAGCCGAGGAATGCAGGCAGCTTCCAGGAGCTGGAAAAGGCAAGATATGGACCCTCCCCTAGAGCCTTCTGAAGGAATGTAGACCTGCCAACACCTTGCTTTTAGCAGGTTTAGACAAACATTTTGGACTTCTGACTTCCAGAACTTTAAGATAGTAAATTAGTTTGTTTGAAACCACTGAGTTTGTGGAATTTTGTTACAGCCGCAAATATGAAGCTAATGTATATCTAAATCTCAGGAGTCAGCCAGGGTTTGGGGGAAGGGCAGGGGTAGAGCACATGCCCCAGAGCTCATATCTCTCTCTCTCTCTCTCTCTCTCTCTCTCTCTCTCTCTCTCTCTCTCTCTCTCCCTCCCTCCCTCTCCCCCTCTCTCCCTCTCCCTCTCTCCCTCTCTCCCTCTCTCCCTCTCCCTCCCTCCCTCCCTCATTTATCTCCCTTTATCTCTCTCCATTCTCCAGTTTGAAACTCCTTTTTTAAATCTGGGGATGGCAGGTATAGCTACTGAGCCTTCTTATCCCTGATGAATTATTTCTTCCTCACACTGGGCCCAGGGCCTTTTGCACTTAGAAACTAAGTTGGTGAGGACAGGAGACTACTATTGAGCAGGAAATAGCCTTCCTTTTAGTCAGGAGGGGGTCACGAGGGAAGTGACACACCATTGATTACTTTGAAACCTTAACTTGTCTCATGTGGATAAGAACTGAGGGACAATAACTCTGGCAAGAATGGGAATCCCTAAGTACCGTGGACAGTGTGCGCTGATGAAGGGCTGTGAGGTCAGGGAAGGAGGTGACCACTTTCCTTTCCTCCTGTGGAGGCTCACGTCCTGGCTCGATCGCTAATGAGACTTCGGTCAGTTCCCTTTGTCTGGGACTCACTTTCTCTGTCCTCAAACGGAGACGCATTCATCTCATCTCGGTCACCTCTAAGCACAGGTTCAGCTCTGATACTTGTGATTCCATGTCACTAGCTAGTTCAAATGAGAAAGAGCCTCCTGTCCTGAGGACTCCCATCCACCCTTCGATTTCTACCCAGAGGCCACATTAGCCTAGGACAGTGCTCGGCAAACTCATTAGTCAACAGAGCCAAATATCAACAGTACAATGATTGAAATTTCTTTTGAGAGCCAAATTTTTTAAACTTAAACTTCTTCTAACGCCACTTCTTCAAAATAGACTCGCCCAGGCCGTGGTATTTTGTGGAAGAGCCACACTCAAGGGGCCAAAGAGCCGCATGTGGCTTGCGAGCCGCAGTTTGCCGACCACGGGCCTAGGAGAAAGGATATGGACATGGCAACTGACTTTTTGAATTGAATGGGAAGAGGAGATAAAATGAAAACACACCAGATGGAATGGGAGCTCCCTACTATTTCAACTAAATGTTGGCACAAGCTTAAAATTAAATATAATGTTAAATGATACTTACAATTTTCAAAGTGACAGTAGTCTTTCCTTTTCAAAGATTAATTCTAGAATTAGATTAATTCTAATTCCTTTGGAGTTTTATTTTGTGGATGGAAATATTAAGAGAATAATTAGTTGGATATGAAGATATTAGGGAAGGGAAATCATGCAGGCAATCGAGACACAACTGTGACCACCCCTGAGTGACTGGGACTTCCAGAAGCTAATCCCCAAAGCACTGTGAAGGTGGCTCTTGTGTAGATTTACTAAATACACTGCCAATGTCTTTAATTTTTAGGCACCTTCACTTGCTTTGGATCTATTTTGGGTAATAGACCCCTTTGAGAATCCTGCTAAAAGCCTGAAACTTTCTACCTTAAAAAAAAAAAAAAGACATCTTTACACAGACACCTTAAAGATTTGCATGTAATATTAGGATTAATTTAAAAGTCTCAGATTAAGCATACCCAATTTGAGGTAGAAGAATGTTCTCAAAGTCTAAAAAATTAGTAAGACTGGGTTTTGTACAAAGAGTTTTATACATGCACACACACACACACACACACACACACATAATCAAGGTATTGTGTTCACATCCTTTAGACTTACTGTGTCCAATCAAGACCTCTATGCATTTGAGAACATTTAACTGTCCAGTGATTCTCTCATAGAGCAAATGTCAGAGACAATGTCAGAATATACAAGAAGCGGATGGGATCTCTTGAAAAGGAAATATTGAGGTACCGAGCTTCATTAGGGGCCCATAATTGAACACATCAGATGGGTGAATTTCTTACCATTCCTTTAAGTAAAAGTCCAGTCCTAGAGTCACAGTAGCTTCCAAAAAATTGGTCATAGAGTTCCACAAAGTATTGTAATTTCCTTTTTATTTGTGAATCAACTTGATTTCCGATGTTCGATAATGATACTCCATCAAGGTACAGAAAACTATTATCTTGAAACTGACTTATATAAAAATTTTTAAACTATTAAATAGTCTTTAAGTTGTAAGAATTAGGAAAGTTTGTCCTTTTTATCAGTGGAGGAAGTTATATATTTGGTTTTTCTATTCACTAATGTGCTTTTCATGATTGTTTTCTAAGTACAAGATGACTCAGACTGTCTGTATAATAGCTACAAGACAGCTTGAAATTAAAATTTTTAAGGACTCCTGGAAGTAGTTGATTTCAGAGTTATTGAAAAAAAGTGATTTTTAAAAAAATATCTGAGTTTACAGGTGCCATCACTTTTTAAACCTATAATTAACATTTTATGTACCGTCACCTCATTCATCGCACACACATCTACCAAAGGTTAACCACTTGGAAGGTTCTAGGCTAGGCTGATCCAGACATCCAAATTCAAGAGTTAAATTGCTCAAACTTCATGCATCTGAAAAGTAGAATGCATTTCTTTCTCCTGTACTATGCCCCCCTGTTTCACCCGTCCTCTGTTGGCACTCCCTTCTGAACAATCTGGGCCCGGAAATTTGGTTCATCTCCAGCTCATTCTTTAATTTCATCCTCTGTGTGCCTCCAATCACCAAGTTCTACCATTTTCCCTGACAAACACCTCTGGGCAGAAATCCTGGGAGTACTCTGGTGAGGCTTCCCAAGGCTGCCAAATCATGTCCTCAGCCTACTTCTCTCCTGATTGTGGGTGAAATTAGAATTCTTGTAATTTCTCAACTTTCATTCTTTCCCCAAATTTCTTCTGAAGGTTGGGGTGGGAGATTTTGATAAAACAGTCATAACAAAATTATCTTTTATTTGTTTTTCTTCTTCTCTCCCTCTCTCCAACCCTCCCTACCTTTCTTTTTCTTATTGAGTGCTGCATTGGAACCTTATGGCATGGACTTGTTTCCCTAGTTAGAGGTTACTAGGAAAATTCCCCTGGTTTTCACCATTATTTTGAGGTGGTTATTGTTAACTGTGTTAGGTGTTGAGGAAGGAAGGAAGGAGATTGTTCCTTCTTCATTTTGTCTCCTTTATGATGATGAAGCAGCCACTGTTTTGCATCATTTTTCTTCAGTTCTGGTTCTTATCCTCTTTCTTCAGGCCCTCACCAAGTGGCACAGTAGTCCCTCCTTATCCTCAGGGGAAGGTTCCAAGACCCTCAGTGAATGCTGAAACTATGGATAGTACTGAATCCTATATGTACTATGTTTTTTTCCTGCACATGCATACCTATGATAAAATTTAATTTATAAATTAGATGCAGTAAGAGATTAACAATAATTATTAATAATATCAATTATAACAATACTAGAGGCCTGGTGCACGAAAATTCGTGCAATTGGGGGGTAGGGGGGCTCCCTCAGCCCCGCCTGTGCCCTCTCACAGTCCAGGAGTCCTCAGAGGATGTCCTACTGGAGGTGACCAGGGCCAGTCAATCAGGGTATGGCACTGCCGCCCCCATCACTCTGCCACTATGCTGCCTGGCCTCCCTCTGCAGGAGGCAAAGACAGGGGATCAGGGGATGGCACCGCCCCCAGTACCCTGCCATTGCTGCCCAGCCTCCCTCTGTGGGAGGTGACCAGACAGGCCAATCAGGGGATGGTGCTGCCCCCCACATCACCCCTCCACTGCCACTGGTCGCCGCCCCCCCCCCCCCCCCCCCCCATCGCCATTCCTTCCCTCTGCCTGCTGGCACACGCCTTGGCTGGCCTGATGCTGCCTGCTCGGTTGATTTGCATATTACGCTTTTATTATATAGGATACTACAATAAGAATTATGTGAATGTGTGTGCTCTCTCTCTCTGGAATTTTCCATTTAATATTTTCAGACCATGGTTGAGCAAGGGTAACTGAAACCATGGAAAGTGAAACCACAGATTACTGGGGCCCTCTATCCTCCTTGCACGTTGACTCTAGCCACCCCATTTATACCACATACACTGGCAGGTTAGTTTTTCTTAACCTGACATTCCAATGCTGGGTTAAGTCTGAACTTCTTAGCCTGTGTTTTCAAGACCCTTTCACATCGAATTTTGCTGTCCCATCCAACTTGTTCCTTGCATTCATGAACCCTTTGCTTAATCAAGCTGTCCTTCTATGAACCAAATGGGGAACTAAATCATTCCCACATTTGTTCTTTCAAATTGCTACTTACAGTAATTCTTAAAGACCTTGCCTCCATCCTTGTCCTGCCCAAACTTCTGAATTACTGTCACCTCAAGTCCACCACAGTCTTTCTTTTCTAGACCTTACCACACACATGTTTATGCACTGAGACTCTCAGAATAACAGAGTTGAAAGGCTACAGGGTCATCTTCTGCATTTTAAAAATGGAGGAGATGATACTCAGGAAGGCTAATGATAATAGTAGTGATTATTTTAATTCCTACTAGGGTAATTAAAGTAATAGGGTAGGAACCTTCTGTATTTAAAAAACAAAACAGCTTTATTCAGATATAATTAAAATGCCAGATAGTTCACTACTTTAAAATGCACAATTCAGTAGTTTTCAGTGTATTCACAGAGTGTGCAACTATCACAAGTACTTGATTCCAGAGCAAGTTATCACCACCAAGAGCAACCCCAGGCCCAAAGCAGTCATGCCCCATTCCTTTCTTCCCCCAGCCCCTGGCAACTACTAATCCATTTTCTGTCTTTGTGAATTGCCTATTGTGGACATTTCACATAAATGGCATTTTTCATTATGGGGTCCTTTCTGACTGGCTTCTTTCACAAAGCCTCCTGTTTTCAAGGTGCATATAGCATGTAGCATGAATCAGCACTTTTCTATTGTTGTCAAATCATAACCTGTTGTATGTCTGTAGCACATTTTGTGTATCCAGCCA
This sequence comes from Cnephaeus nilssonii, assembly GCF_951640355.1. Taxonomy (NCBI): domain Eukaryota; kingdom Metazoa; phylum Chordata; class Mammalia; order Chiroptera; family Vespertilionidae; genus Cnephaeus; species Cnephaeus nilssonii. Next base: position 47,071,688 of record NC_137088.1, on the reverse strand, counting down.
TTAGTTGATGGCCACTTGGGTTGTTTTTACTTTTGTATGAATAACACTTATGAATGATGCTGCTGTTGATGTACAGGTATCTGTGTGGACATAAGTTTTTATTTCTCTTGGGTGTATGCCTAGCAGTAGAATTGCTGGGTCATATAGTAACTCTGTTTACCTTTTTGAGATACTGTCAGACTGTTTTCCAAAACAGCTGCATCAGTTTACATTTCTCCAAGAAGTGTGCGAAGGTTCCAGTTTTCCTACCTCCTCACCGATGCTTATGTTCTAACTTCTTGATTATAGGCATTCTACCGGGGGTAAAGCAGTATCCCATTGTGGTTGGATTGTATTAGCATCCAGGATGTCTAATGATATTGAGCATCTTTGCACATGCTTATGGGCCATTTGTATAACTGTTTTGGAAATGTGTATTCAGATTCTCTGCCCATTTTTATTTGGATTGTATGTCTTTTTATTATTGAGTTGTAAGACGAATTTGCCTCACTTAACTCATTTAATCCTTGTATTACCCCTCTGAGATTGACATACTTATTGTTATTTTGTAAGGGAAATAATTGAAGTTCAAAGGTGTTGGCTCATTTGCCCCGGGCCCCGCTGCTCATAAGGGCAGTTGGGGGCTGAAACTCTGCCCACGATGTTTCCCTACACTGTATCCATTCTCATATTCTTCCTCATTTCACTTGTAAAGTAAAACACTGAAGAGTAAGAAAGACAATAAAATATGAGTATAACAAAATTCAAAAGATGGTGTAGAAGTGAGCAGACCTACTCCTCTGAATAGAAACAGGGTGAAATGAGAACACAACTGAAAGCATAAAGACAGTTGGGGGTTGGGGGGTAGGGGAACAGACAAAACAGGAACTAAATTTCTGTCTCTTAGAACCATGGTGGGTACACACTTGGAGGAAAGCAAGGGGCCTCAGGATGATCACATCCAAGAAGGACTAACAGGCATCCAAACATTTGGCCTAAGGCAGAAGGCACCTCTGGTCTTGGTGTCTACATGGTGTCTAAGGAGCGGGCAGTTCAAGCACAGGTGATGGCTTTGTGCAGGTGGTGCCCGGGGTGGCACCTGGGGGAGTCAAAGGGTACGAGGAGGAGCGGGCATACAGTTTTATCTAAATATATAAATCTAAGCATTCTTATTTGGCTGCTTCCTGGGCCCTGCAGGCCTGTCATCTGTTGATTTTTATTTAGTCGAGGAGCTAATACATCCTGAGGTTGAAAAGCCTATTGCCTCACCCATTCTGCTCTCCAGCCAACATAGTTGCTGGGAGGAAGTATTCCCTGACAAGGCAGAGACTCACTATCTTCACGCCCTAGGGCAGTGGTCTGCAAACTGCGGCTAGTGAGCCACATGTGGCTCTTTGGCCCCCTTGTGTTTTCAGCTAAGGCCAGCTTAGTAGTACCCTAATTAAGTTAATAACAATGTACCTACCTATATAGTTTAAGTTTAAAAAATGTGGCTCTCAAAAGAAATTTCAATCCTTGTACTGTTGATATTTGGCTCTGTTGAGTAATGAGTTTGCCGACCACTGCCCTAGGGGCTAATCTGGGCCTAGAGCCGCAGAGAGCCTGCTGCTTAAGTCACTGTCACTGTCCTGCCTTAGAGGGTTAGAGCTACCCAGAGAGATGAATCCGACAGGGACCCTCTTGTGTTGTCCCTGTTACGGTGCTTGATGGTGGAGAAGATCAGGTGCCCTGCCCCCACTGAGCCTCTGCTCGTCTGCGTGATGCCTCGCTCAGGGGTTGGCAACTATGACCTGTGGGTCCATGGCCTGCTTTTAGAAACAGTTTTATTGGAATACACACACACTCATTGGTGTTCATGTGGCCCACAAAGCTTAAAATATTTACTACCTGATCTTTGCAGTAAAGTTTGCTGGATCCTGGCCGGGCACAGTGCTGCTTCCACAGCAGCCGAGTCTCCCCCCGCCGTTGACACCCTTCCTTCCAGTGCCACCTAACTGGCACAAGGCCACCTGACTGGCATGAAGCCACAGGGGAGCCTCCTTTTTATCAGTTCTGCGGAGACATTCTTTTCCTGGGTGAGGGTGCCTTGAGGCTGGGTGTTAGCAGAAGACGCAAAGCCATTGTGTTCTTTAAATGGTTAAAACCTCTCTGCCTTCCCCCCAGCCATTATCTGTCTGCTCCGATAGGATCATTTCCCATTTGTGAAAATGCCTGAGAAGTTCAGTGTTTCCCCTACATCATCTCATGTGCTCACATGTGCCCCTGGAGGTAATGTCTGTTCTTATTTCTGAAGTGATTGCTAGTAGAGGATCAAACCCTGAAAGGTTATGTCAATTGCCCAGGGTCCCTTTGAATCACCCTCAGGCAAGGGAAAACGTGGAGGGGCGAGAAGGGATATGACTTGAATGGAGAGTTGGCGGCAAGGACCCTGCAACAGTCAGACCGGGGACTGAACTTTCTGCTGGTTCCCAGATCACCCCTGGGAGCCTGCATCTCCTCATTGAGAAAATGAGGCCAGGAATGTTTCCTAGGTCATGGGTCGTTGGGAGGATTTCACCGGCAATGTGTACTAGTTGCCTTTTGATGCTCAGGAAGTGTTAGCAGCCATTATTGTTGTTGCTATGGTTACTCTTATTATTGTACTTGTGCAATTCAGAGATCAGTGTCTGAACCCGGGCTTTGTGGCTCTTCAGTCAGTGCCTGGAGTTAAAAAGTTCCAACGCCCACAGAAGAAAGACCGAGACTGTAAGTGGTTAAATCTGGCCGGGAGTGAGAAAACAGTCCATAGAGTTCGTTTATCATCGAAAAGATGCAGTGGCCTGTTTCATGCTGTTTCCTTGTTGCCAAGCAGGCATGTGGGGCTGAAATTGCAGATCGAATAATCATTCCGGGAAATGGAGGAAATCTTAGTTTCTAACACTGGAAAACAAGTTTTATTAGAAAAATACACATAGCAAAATACAACCAAGTGTGAAGGTTATATCTGATTTGCAACTTCTCCTCTGAAGGCAGCACAGCTGTCCCGGGGGACCAGCTTTCCTGGGAAGCCGTGCTTGTATTTGTTCACATCTATAGATGGTTTTATGGTCTCACTCGAGCATCCAGCAAATATTTGTCAAGTAATTCTCACGTGCCAAGCACTCAGCTACGGATTTAGAGATGAGCCAGACCTGCCTCTCCCCTCCAGAGAGTCTCACCTAGTGGGAGGATCAGCATGGCATAAAATAATTATAATCGAGTATGATAGATGGACTTATTTTATTGATTTCAGAGAGGGAGAGAGAGGTAGAAACATCAATGATGAGAGAGATTCATCGATCGGCTGCCTCCTTCATACCCCCTGCTGGGAATCGATCCTGTTACCAGGGCATGTGCCCTGAATCATTGGTCCACGCTCAACCACTGAGCGATGCTGGCCAGGCGATAGATGGACATTTCTAAAGTGCATGTACGTTCCACAGAAGAAACTGTAATATAACCAGGAAGGACATTCTGGAGGAGGGGGCATTTGATCTGAGACATGAAGGATGAGCAGGAGTTTGCGAGACCAGTGATGGAGGGAGGAAAAAATTCCAGCGAGGCCTGTGCTATGAAGATGGGGCCACTTGCACATGTGTCTGTGTAAACTTATACTGATTAATGTTAAGCATCCATTTTTCAGTTGTACAAACCACATTCCAGGTGCTCAGTGGCCAGTGTGGTTAGGGGCTGCCACATTAGACAATGCCCAGTTAGATCACTTGTCACTGCAGAAAGTCTGCTGGACTGCACTGAGCTACCAGTACGGGTCAGTGAAGACACAGATCCTAGACTGACATGCTCAGGACTGACAGCTCCGTGGCCTTGCTGGAGTGCTGAGCAAGGGGAGATGTGTGTGGCACCATTCGTCTCAGCCTTTACCCTGCCTGCTTCAGTACATCACACACACACACACACACACACACACACACACACACACCCCTCCAACCACTGCAAACATGTTTCTGGCTTCTTTATAGCTGACATGCATTCAAATATATCACATGGTCCTGAAAAAGCAACACTGCACCATGCATGTTCCAGGTTTCCACAAGGGATGGCACATGCACACTGTTGCCTCCAATACTGCCGTGAATATTAATTTTTTAATAATTCTTTCACAGTAACAAGATTAAAAAGGAAAACAATTTGCTTCATACCATGCCAGTAGAAATTGCGGAACCATATTTGGAAACTAACAAAATCATGGCCAGGGTTATATATTGAGCATTATTAAAATCATTTCATTGTACTTTCATTTTATTATTTCATGATCTCTTTGTTTGTAAGAAATGTAAAAATATAGGATACATTTTAATTTAGTGCTCATGACAATAAGGAGGAAATTCATACTAATTAATTGTTAATTTTGTTTCTGAGTTATACTTGGTGATAATGAACCTTCACCACATTTTTTATTCTTCTGATGATTGGTCTTACGTTGGATTGATCTCACTTAAACAAAGGATGAGTTTTGGGTTTAATTTGGAAATTCTCGGGAAGTCTTTTGCAAGTGACAGTTCACACATAGGTCCTTTCAGATAATGTCTTTTTCTTTTAGTAGTTTATTTACATGTCCATCCACTCATTCTTCAGAAATCCATTCATTCAGCAAATATATATTGACCCCTTACGCTGTGCCAGGCACCATGTTGAGGTGTCAGCAGGGAAGAGGGCAGACTCCCTTCTGTCCCGTGCTGACGCTCTGGTGGGGGAGGAGTGACCAACATGCAAGTATAACTGGACAAGTAAGGAAGCAGCTCTGATTGCTCCTCATCATCCGAAGGCATTCAGCATGGGGGAAGGGCAGCTCTTTATCCTGCATAGTCAGACATTTCTTTCTGGTGTGCTGGCTTTCAGCTGGTCCCTGGATGATGGGCAGGTGCCAGCCATGCAAGGATCTGGAGGAAGAGCATCCAGGGCATTGCAGAGGCTCCAAGGGGAGAAGGAACTGGACACATTGACTCAGTAGGAAGATAGCCACTCGCTGGGAGTGTGGAGAAGTGGGGAGGTGCCAAACCTAATAAGGCATTTCAAGCTCCAGTTAGCGCTTAGCAGGCTTGAACACAGGAGTGCTGAGCTCTGATGGGTGCCTTTCAGAGGCTATTGCTGTGTAGGGAATGGGAGTTGGAGGTCAAAACAAAAGCAGGTGGTCTGTTAGGGAAGTTGATGGTGATGGCTTGGGCATGCCTGGTAGCAGTGACAATGGAGAGAAGTGAGTGGATTCTAGAAATATTTTGGGGTCAGTTGACACTTACTGTTGGGTTCTAGATGTGGCCCCACTTACTGATGTAGGGACGATGGGCACCTGGGAGGAAGAGAGAGATTTATTAAAGGCGTCTCCGTGTTAGGTACCCAAATAAGCAGTCATGTTTGGCTACATCTTCTCTTTCTACTTTACTGTTTGATTATGATATGGAAGAAGTGCTTCTCTTGGGGTTGCATGTTATTATCAGTCTGGGAAGCCTGGAAAAGGCCAAGTGATTGTTTAAGCCAAGATGCCTAATTTTGATCACTTTGCAGTGCCCTGAAAATATGAGTCATTGAAAGACATTTTGACCTTTCACCGTCGAAAGATGTTACAACCACCATTACAACATGTTGCATTTTGGAATTAGTTCTACCAAATGCATACATCCAGTCATAGGAAGAACTGTATAGATTGGACTTACTTCACTCCTCCACTGCCCCCTTGATTTCAAAGGGTGGTACTTGTCAGTTCTACACTTGAGCTGAGGAGCAGATTCTAGAACACAGACAGCTTGTTGGGCGAAAGACAAGCCACTCTACTCTGCAATGCCAGTTACAACAGTGGCACCAGTCCTGCTGGTGATGATGTTAATGTTTCTTAAGTGAAAGTTAGGTGCCAGACATAGTAGAAGTTTCTTAATGTACCATGTTTATTTAATGCTCATAATCCTATAGGATCATTGCTGTGATGTTTACCATTTGTATGTGGCAAATTGAGGTTCATTATCTTGCCCTGATGGTAGATTATAGGGCTGGGATCAAACATCAGTGTGTCCTCAAGGACCCAAGCTCCTAACCTCTGTGTGAAGCTGGCTCCTCAGACATCATTCGTTAATCAGGCTATTCTTTCCCACTGGATCCAGATACGGCCTTAGCATCCTTTTCAACACAGGCTACTCCCAACTGACCAGAGCTGATATTTGAGATGAAACCTACCTGCCCATGAGTACTTTAATTTTTTTCCTCCTCAATTATTAGTCTGTGAAGTGTTCTGAGACACAACGTGAGTCAATACCCAGTAACTTTGTAAAGGAAGGGAAAAAATGGTTCAAGTGTCTCATAAGTAACATTTCAGGTTCCTCTGAACTTTAATCAATGGACCTAGTATCTTTCTGATCTATTGTTTTATTTCCCTTCCCAATCTTATAAAGGCTGATAGAGCACCCTTTCTACACAGGTGGCATTAAGCAACCTTGTGATGTTGTCACATTGGTGGTTCCACGGGCACATCCTTTGACCTCAGGGACATCCCCAAGTTTAGTGGGCCGTACATTTGAGATTCGATTCTAGTGATGTTTGTTTAGCTTAGAGCATACAGAATCCAGGTTAGCTACCCAGACTAATTTAGTTTACCTTTTGTTTTCTTCTTGGGTTGGGGAGAGTTCTGTACAACAGTCCACGCCTTGCAGGCTGTAGCAAGATGTGCTTCCCCGTATTCCTGCTCTTTTGCCTTTTATGAGGCCACTGGCGGGTACAGTGAGCCTGAGCTGTGTCACCGTTGGCAGCTCGAAGCCCGAGGTCTCTGTGCTACTGGTAAATGCAGCAGTGGAGGAGGAGTTAGCTCTTCTTCTGTAGATAACCGGTGAACATCAATAAAACAAAGGGACTAGCCACAGGCTTTGGTTAAGTAAAATGTTAGATCAAAATGCGATAGTATATCACTAACTGACCAATAAAACTGACTATATAATTATGAGTTTTATAGATAAAGGTTTTAACCATATGTACGCTGTAAGCATCTATAGACACAAGCAGTGGATCTCTATTAATTAAATTCAAAATACCGTGGCAGTTAACTGGTTAAAATATAGTGTGTTAATAATTGCGTCTATGAGTGATTCAGCTTTGTCAATGTGGTTTTAAGACTAGTTTTAAAGTATATCTATTTTTATATGAAAAATGGAAACACTTTTTAATGATCAGTGTTTTCAGGCTGTCCAAACATGACCAAAGATCATGTTTTCTTTTTCTATGTTAGGTGATACTTGTATAACTGATGGGTAGGTGGGGTTCATTTTTAACAAAATCTTGATTTTGGCTGGGTTTGATCTTTAAGACGTTCCCACCCTCACCTGAGTTATACTGCTATGGCATAGGGCATTGATTAAAATTTTTTCCCCTTTAAAAAGGTGATTGAATAAACTTCCTGGCATTAACCCCCTAGCTGTGTATGGGTCCACACCCCTCTCTGAGGAATGCTATTTTGTAAGTCTTGCTTTTCATGTCTGTTTTTTTCCAGCTCTTGACTCTGCCTGAGTAGAATCTGCCCCTTAACCTCTTTAACACGAGGACTCAGGAAAGTGATGACTTTAAATTTATGGCTGTTACATAGACTGCTAATGACCAAAAGAACCTATCAGTCTTGCTGACCAGGATTATATTTAACAAAGAAGACGGCTAATGACTGGACCTTTTTTTTGACGGGTATTTTAATCACACTGATTGCCCTTGTTGGCGTGGAGAGCCATCGGCAGCCGACACAGGAGACAGTTCATAGTGTCAACGTGGTGCTGATGCTGGGAATTGCTCTCCAGAGGGCAATCTGTCAGGTTGCTTAGGAGGTTCCATTTTTACTTTGTTGTGATCAAACAAACACCAGTGCCTGCTTGGCTATGTCCCTCCTGATGATGTGAAAATCTGTTAGTTTCTGTCTCATTATTCTTCAACTTACGAATTACACAGTCATTATTTAGGGTAGACGGAGCCTGTAGGCAATTCAAGGGTCCCAGAAGACATGGAGTTGGCTAAATCGATTTATGGATGGGACTACGATTTTACATCAAATTATTATCAGGAGGCATCTTTAGCTTGTAAGTTTACTTTCATCTTTTTCCCTTTAGTTCGGGAACAATGGAGTTTTCATACGTCTGCTTTTCATCATTTCTCTGAATTCAATAGTCTTCTAAAAGCAGCTCTGTTCTGCTCAGAAAAATCCAAACAGAAATCTCAGAGTGCCTGTGGATCCCCTGCTCCCCAAATAATTCACTGCGTGGATCTTTCAAATGGGCCATTCTTCATGGTAATGTAAAGTGGTTTCCCTTATAAGACATCCATGAATATTCCATTTTAAGGGCCCTTTTGTTTCACAAGCAAGAGCACAGAACATATCCCTGTGCTCTGGTGCCCATCAGAGAAAGGACGAGCATGGAAAGCCTGCTGCTGGGAGACGTGAAGAGGCCTGGTTGGCCAAGCTGAGGGGAACACAGGTTCACGCTAGCCTGGCATCATGCAAGGTGTGGGAGTGGGTGCAGTAGTTTCCTGTGTGAAGGAGCTAGCTGACATATGTCTGCCACATCATGGAATTCTTAAGACCGAGAGCCTCTAAGACCTTCTGGTTCCTCTGTGATGTTGAGGGAGATGAATAACTTAGAAAGGCCATCCCTTTTACGCCTGTGGCCTCCACACTTCTCATGATGCTTACTCAACGTCGTCTACCTGGCAGAATCCTTCTGTGGGAGCCTGGTTCAAGAAGCACGGTCTTTATTACCAACTTTCCTTTGCTCCCTCCATCCCCATGCAGAATGGACCTCCTATTTTTTAGACGGTGTATGTCGTGGTTTACCGTTAGTTGTCTCTGACTGTCATGATGACCTCTCTGAGGCTGGAGGCCACACCTTACTTATATGTGTCTCCTTTGTTCCTGACATTTTGACTTCCATAGAGTTGATCCTTGACCCCAGCTGGGCGGCTGGAAAGATGGATTAACAGTCTTTAGCACATAGACTTTGAGGCTAAAGTATAAATGTCCTTGGAGGACTGGCACATGTGCCACCAATTTGGGAACCTACCCTTGAAGAGTGTGGTACCTTAATTCTGACCTTATGTAGCAGAAATGCTGAGTGTATGTTTGTGTAATGACATGCTGGCAGCACCCTACTGCAGGGTGCAGGTGTGGATGAACTCAGACTGTTACTTTCCAAAGTATATTCTCTGGAATGGTAACAGGTTGAAACAGAGGAGAAAATATAAAGTTCTATGGTAAATAACCTTGGAAAATGCTCAGCTTAACAAAATCAAATATGATTCTGAATTGCAAAAATTCTCAGCCCGTAACATTTTTCATGAAGCTCTAAGAGAAGCATTTCCCAAAGTACTTTAAAGTACGATATTTTTCCCTATTATTTTCCCCTTCTCTCCTTCCCTCCCTTCCTCACCTCCCCCCCTCCTCTCTCTCTCTCTCTCTTCTCTCTCTCTCTCTCTCTCTCTCTCTCTCTCTCTCTCTCTCTCTCTCTCTCTCCAGTTCTATGGTAATAGTCTTCCAAAGATCATACTTGGGGAATTCAGACTGCTCAGAGTCATTAACTGGCTTGGCCGATTGCAGAGTAATGAAAGAGAATGATTCAATTGGTTCCCATTTTGTAGATGAATTAAACTAACCGTTTTGTCTTGGGAAGCTAACAAGTGAAGTTCAGCACTTCCCGGGCAGGAAATGGACTGAGGCAGCAGTGGTTATTCAGGGCTGGCCTCATTGAATCCCTCCAGTGAAGCAGGGAGGAGGAGGCTCATGGGTGGCCTTTCTGTTCTAATGATTGGCCCACTGGACCATCTGAGCGTCCCAGAGTGATGCGCAGCGTTGTATTCATGGCCCTCCTGGAATGGGGAAGGTGAGCAGTGGCAAACAGCTATGGAGACCACTAAACACTGAGGTCTGATTCCCTCAGTGGACTCCCCACAAGGAAATATCTGCTCGGACCACGAGGCCGCCAGAAGCTCCACAGCATTTACCCTCTCAAAGAAGTTAATTTTGTGCCAGGAAATAATGAAATTACTGATGGATCAGGCCAGGCTCTCTGGAATTTAATATCGTCCCCACCTCTGTGCCTTGTGACAATGCTGTCGATTAGCTGTAATGCGGTATTTTGAGCACCATTTAGATATTAATTATTTTTTAATAACCTCTTCATTGAAAGCCTAAAGCTTTGCCTAGGTCTCTAATAAGAGTTTTCACATGAAAGAGAGGGATAATATTAAACAGCACTAATAAACCCTCTGAAGAAAAACTCATTACAGTATCTTTGACAAAAGAAAGGAGGGAAGAAAGGAACAACACAGGTTTCCAGCCAACGTGCGTTCTCTCATTAGGATTTTACATTCATTATGGCACCGTCACTGCAAATTATTCTCCGCTATGTTTGTGCTCATGAACCCATGACGAATTAGTGTCTCCTTAATGAGCACCAAAGAATGTATGTATTAAACACCCCTTAACCCTTATGTAAAAGGGAAACCATTTATTAGCCATTAGGTCCTGGGACTGGAAAGCATTTTTCTTTGGAAGCATGCAAAGCAGCTTTTCTCTCACTGGACCTATCAGCGTTGCTTTGAGGGAGAGCAGGGCCACGCCCTCTCGGTCATGGAGGAGCATGGGTTTCTCCAGTGGTCGGCAAACTCATTAGTCAACAGAGCCAAATATCAACAGTACAACGATTGAAATTTCTTTTGAGAGCCAAATTTTCTAAACTTAAACTTCTTCTAACGCCACTTCTTCAAAATAGACTCGCCCAGGCCGTGGTATTTTGTGGAAGAGCCACACTCAAGGGGCCGCATGTGGCTTGCGAGCTGCAGTTTGCCGACCACTGCTCTAGAGGATGTGAAGGACTTGGTCATGGTTGGCCAGTGAGTCAGGGACCCTGATGACTTCACTCCCACCCATAACTTGGGGGCGTCAGAAGCCTCACGCAGTCCGAAATAGTCCTCCTGCCAGCCTGTGCGCAGGTGCTAGAGCCATCACCCCTAAAGATTCCTGAATTGTCCTTTCAGGAATTCAGGTAGGCGCCCTATTATCTTTAGAGCCTGTGAAGCGCCTGGGGTTGGCTGGCTCTCCAGTGTGTGCTGGGAAGGCTGGGCTAGCTGCTGGCATCCGGTCCCACTCTGATGGACGAGCGCTCCTGCATTGCTGAATGTTTTTTAATATCATCCCAAGCAGTAGGGACAAAGGAAGACAGCGGGTCTCCTAGGAGTGGGATGGGAAACACAAGGCAAACTCGGGGTCTTCCGAAAGGTCATGCTGGGCCGGCCGGATCATTGCTGGTAGGATCACCAGGACCCAGTCCCATCCCAGTTATATTTGCCCGGGTCCCGGGAGGAAAGGAAATACGTTTGGACAGTATCTTTTCTCCTGCGGAACTGTTGTTTAAAACAAAGTCCTGATCGTTTCCCCTGGATGTTTCGCTGCACAGTAAGTAGAGTATATACCATTACATAATATATACCCCATATTATGATGTTATAAGTAAAATGAATATGATACTGATTGTTGTATGATTCACTTGCATTATTTCTTTGCCTTCAATTTAGCCCTTTTAACTGAATTGTCATTTCTAAAAGGGATTAGCTGAGCTTTGGTCTCACACTTTTTTTGTTCACATAAAAAGTTCTTTTTTAAAAGGCGGCTATCCATATACGTGCTACATGGGCATTTAAAATGTATACATGAATTGGTTAACCTGGAATACAGAGCCACTTGGCTAAGCTAGATATCTGAGCGAGTGAATTTCCAAATCTGAATTACTGGGTCTGGATTTATTAAGAGGCAACTTGTTAAAGCAGACTCCCTTCTTCTCTCTTCTCGAAGAACCCTTGGAACCCTCAGGGAACAAATTGGAGATAAAAGTTAGAAAGCACACCCAGCTTATTTTTCAAGCTCCGAGAGCACACCCAAGAAGAAAGACCAAATTTAATCAAAAAAGATTTTATTGATGAAGGAATCTCTCCTTCTGGCTAGACTTGGGCCCCTGCATGCTTATAAAACCATCTCATTTCTCAGAAGTAGCCTCGGCATGAAATCCGGCAGAGCCCATGGACAAGAATGCATCTTGGGGAGAGGGACTTGCAGACCATCAGCCAGACGCTGGCAGAGTCCCCTGCTGCCCCTTGCTGAGTTAGGGGCACTTGCCTCTGCCTGGACTGGCTGAGTTTTCATTCTTGGTCAGTCCTGGGAGAGGACACGTTTGCGGCTGGCTCTGGCTGTGTGCACCCCGGCTGGTGCTGGCTGAGCCCCCAGCCATCGTTCTCTGGGGTGTGGCTTCCATGGGGCCTGCGCACCTGGCAGTATTACTGCCCAGATAGGAAGGTGAGCATTCTGGAGGCCTGAGCTTTTGTGACTGCTAGTTAGCGCCCTGTCTGTGCCCTTTGAACCTGTTACTATAATAGCGTGGCATGGCACACAGACTCCTTTTCTTGGCTTTCTAGCTGCTGCAGCCAGAGGGGGCTGTAATTTGCACTTTCTCACTAGCTATGTGCTTGAAGAATTTTAATAAAGATGAGTTTCAAAGGGCAGGCTGTGTTCTGAAACTATCTAGTGCTCAACCTAAATCTATAATTCAGCTCCTCTACTTCTCACAGCTGCCAAATGCAGCTCTTCCCCAAGCGGATGCTCAGACCCGTGAACGGGAAAGCTGCCGCAGCCACTGCTCTTTCTTTCCGAGACCAGCCAGGGCTGAGGGGGCTCGGGCCGCGTGACCCAGTGAAGCCGGACGGGAACAGGCTGGAATTCAGATTCATTGGGGGGCTCCTCTATGGCTTTTCTCTTCTTCACATCCTATGCTGCCCTCTCTCCCTGCCCTGCCCTGCCCCCCTCCCATTTAGCCAGGCAAGTTACTTCCTGAAGATCTGAGCTCCCCTGGGACGTAAGTTCCATAAGGTCAGGGGCCACATCTTTCTTTTGTCTGGAAACCCTGCGGTGAGATTTCTGGCATGGAGTCGATGCTCCATCAATGGCACTCGATGCTCAGCCATTCGCGGGCGAGTGGTGGAAGCTCAGGAGTGTGTGTTTATGTGTATTTACTTAGCGGAGGAGCCTTCTTCCCTGCTTGCACACCAGGAATTCAGCCGCTGCTTCCACAGGGTGCGGGAGACGTCCCTGATGCTGGAGTACTCGCAGAGGGCCTGGCGAAGCGCTGGTTCTCCTTATGGAGGTGAAGTTCCTCCGTTCCTCTGAGCCCTGTAACCCCAGAAGCTCAGCTGGGAAGTGGCTCAGATGCTAGGGGAGGGGAGCTGGGGGTGCCTTTCCCCCCCCAAATGCCCATTTTGGGGAAGGGTGGCTCTCTCTCCAGGCCGTCATACATGGTAGGGATGTAAATTCCTTGCTTCTGCTGCTGCCTTCCTGTGATAGAAAATGTTATGTGGAACCGGGGCCAGAGGGAGGCACTGCGATGCTCTGGCATTGGAGGAAGGAAAAGCTGCCTTGGAACCTCACGCCAGAGTTTGCCCCACCGAGTGGTCTCCCTCGCATGCCTTTTGGCCTGATTCCCACAGTCCTCCTTCCCTTCAAGTTGAAATGCCTGGCATTGTCTTCTCTAGGGCCAGAGTTCTGACAATTTCCAGGAAAACCAGCAAACTAGTTTTTGGCCGAGATCCGGCCATCCTGCCGGCTGGACTCCTCCCGAGTTTGTGTGAGTTCCCAGGAGCCACTGCAGGGACCTGGCACGTGCCTGCAGGTGCCAGTGGGAAGCTGGTTCCTTTTGGGAAATGAACGTAGTGCGCATGTGCTTCCTACCTGCCTTGAGGTCTCCACGGAGGGAGGTCAACGAAAAACCGCACCTCTCGGCGACACCCCAGGCCTCTGTACATTAGGGACTGAACAAAAAGCAGCATTCAAGTAGCAGAGCTGGGCCTGGAGGGAGTGGGGTCTTGAACAGTGCGGCCACGCAGAGCACCGGGCTCCACTCAAGCAAACCCAGGGGCTGCCGCTGCGGCTGTCCTCAGGCTGTCGCAGATGCAGGAGAACTTAGAGCAAATCAAATCAGAGAGGCCAGTAGTTTCAAGGAAAAAACACAGCACCGGGTAGAATGCACCTGATGTTCTTCCCTCGAAGCCCTTTGCGTCCCTGTTCCTGGGGCATTTTCTCCCTGAGCTCCCTGCCTCCTTCAGACTCCCTTGACCGGAGGGGACAAGAGACAGTCTCCCTGTGCCCGTGGGTGCCTAGTGTGTCCTAGGCAGCATGTATACAGGTGACTCTGAGCTGAGCGCTGAGGAGCTGTGGTCTCCAGCCGCTGAGCCCAGTGCTCACCCTCTTTCTCCTCGAAATGTGACAGTGAATGTTCCCTGGGTACTTCTTAGTGACCCTAGGGGCCAACTGGTGAGCTTTCTTATAGGGCATGAGGGTGATAATAGAAAGGTTTACAAATATATTTAATCAGAAACAAAAAAATGAAAACATCTATTTTGTTACCTCATTTATGTTTTGCTTTATTTTTGCTTGGGTAAATTTTTTTTTACAGTTTCCTGAAATGTAAAACTTGAGGGAATAGTTGACGTAAGGTCTCCTCTGTCCTTGAAATTAAATCAGTCACAGTTCTGATGACTTTCGGTTCAATACTTTTCAATTATGTCTACTAGCTCCTTCTCAACAGTCCGCTGGTGACTGGTGGGTGTTGACTCCTCCCACGCTTTCCTTCCTCATCAAGGTGAATGTACCCACCATCCCTAGCAGGACTCTCCTATCCAAACGCAGAATAAGAGCAAGAGACTTCTCTTATTTGGGGAAGGACCTAGTGTAGCTGGTGTTACAGCCAAATATAGGTAACTGTGGGATGTAAAATAGCTTCACTGAATTTTAATAATAAGCAAAAAACCCTCCTCGCCTCCAGTTTCCCTCCATAATAAAATCATCCCTAGGAAAGTTGGATGGTCATTTTTTGCTAAGTATATTTACTGCTGTATTTACGTATATCCAGTGCTGTACTAGTAAAAGGTTAAGAACCAGCTCTTCAGGGAAATAAATATATATGTGAATGTCTATATCTGCATAGATACATATAAATTTACTATAAATTATACTGATATAAAGTATGTGAAGCACATGATTTGATTCTCACAGGTAGTTTTTGTTGATGTTAGCTGAATATCTTATATTCGTAGTCAACCTGTAGTTCCCATTCAGCCATGATTTGAGAAATTCAGAGGAGGAATGATGCTTGCTTAGTATTTGATTCAGCAAAGTTGCAAACATCAGTGGCAAATAAGTGTGCTGTGAACATGAATGTTGGAGGATATTTCCTTTACATTAACACCTAAGGCAAAAGTGAAACTGGATACTGTGAGGGACTTTTTGCTAAATGAGATAATAGATCAGGCCAGCAGGGGAGGACAGTTGGAGGTGATCAGGCCAGCAGAGGAGGGCAATTGGGGGCGAGCAGGCCAATGGGGGTTGGGGGGCTTGGGGGCAAGCAGGCCGGTGGGGGGGCAGTTAGGGGCAATCAGGCTGGCAGGCAGAGTGGTTAGGGGTTGATCAGGCAGGCAGGTGAGTGGTTAGGAGCCAGCAGTCCCGGATTATGAGAGGGATGTCCGACTGCTGGTTGTGGGATCAGGCCCTAACCGGCAGTTGGACATCCCCTGAGGGGTTCCAGATTGGAGAGGGTGCAGGCCAGGCTGAGGGACACTCCCCCAACCCCTGTGCATGAATTTTGTGCACCGGGCCACTAGTAGATTAATAATAGTGGAAGGATATTGTCTCAATTTTTGTGCTAATCACAGTGTTCCAGCTATAGACACCACACTATTAGGTTTAATCTGCATTGTTAATATTTTGTTCATCACTTCCTCAAGACCAGATAACCAACAAAACACTATATCAGTAGTGTTTGCCAGTTATGTTATATAAGTACTCCCGCCATGGCTAATGTCAAACTACAGGCGTGACATCACTGTGCAGAGTTGGGGAGAGATGGGCAGTGTCACACTATCGTATACTATGTCTGCTATGCAGCTGCACTAGACATGAATAGCCTAAGAGCATAGATAATGGAAAAATATAGTGAAATAATAAGGAAGCGAAGCGTTTCAAATATTACCTTTACTATGTATATTTATTTACTTGTAAGTTACAGACTTGAATTATGAATGTTCTTTTAAAAAACCAGCTTGTAGAATTTCTGGAAATTTCACAAGCAGCTTTTATGAAGGTGTGAGTACAAACCAGCTCCGGCACAACACTGAATCCTACTTACGCGGACCCCCAAATAGCAAGGGACCCGGGAAGTCTGGAAAGAATGGCAGTTGGCTGGCCTGGTAGGAACAATCCCCAGAAAATAATTTCCACTAAAAACTTCATAATCATCCTTCTCGCAACAGCACGGTTATGGCCAAAGTCAATTTAGTTTCGCCTTTTATGGCCTCAGGAAACTCTAGATTCGCGTTAGGCTTGTGTGTTGTGCCCAGGACTGTGCCTGCTCTTCAGAGAGAAAGGGCAACCAGGGCTCGTGCAGGCGAGGAGGCCAAAGCTCCAACCAAGGTAGTGACGGCGCATGCCTCCCTCTTCACAGTGGATTTCAGCTTCTAGACATTCTTCCAATAACTCCTCTGCTTCTCACCCATTCTCCTTGACAGCCTTCCACATAAACAGTTTGCTCTGTGGGAAGATGAAAGTTATCTCCTTGATTGGAATACATAATTAGAGGGAAACTAAATGACACTGCCAAGTTTGGATTTCTCCACCAAGTACCTCCTGAGAAATTTGTCAAAACTCAATTATTGCTGCTCTGCTCTATAGTGAAAACAGTGTTCTGCCATAATCCCTCCTCTTAATAAATTGTTTTCTGTACTTAAATATTGTTAATACTTTTTTAAAGTTTTTTAAAATTGATTTTAAAGGGAGAGAGAGAAACATAGATCGGCTGCCTCCTGCACACTCCGTACTGGGGATTAAGCCTGCAACCCAGGCATGTGCCCTGACCAGGGAATCTAACTGGCAACCCTTTGGTGCATGGGATGATGCTCAACGAACTGTGCCACACTGGCCAGGGCTATTGATACTTTTTAAAATTGTTGTTTATCTACCCAGCTGAATCAGTGAGTGAGGCTATTTCAATAATATGATTCTCAAAAATTATTTTATAAGCTATGTTAAGTGCATACTTCCAAACACATTAAGGGTTGCATGTGTTTTAAATGTCTTATCTTCCACACCTAAATGTATTTTTATAGTGAATGCAGGCATTGTAATGTGCTCATATGTTGATCACGTCTGCACCTGAGAGTGTGCAATGATTAATTAATTTCATCAGTAGGCAAGATAAACCCCTCACATTTGAGACTGGTTAAAATGAGGAAAATGTCATTTTAGTAAAAAATAAAGAAGAAAATAAAATTTCTTCATGTGATTAACTTCACAGCACCTGTTATTACATTTTTTCTTATATTCCATATTGTTATAATTTAGTAACTGAAAGCTTGCCTCGTCTAATTTGTTGTGGGAAAAACTGACATAGTATTATCTACTCATAAATTATACAGTGACAGGTTTTTCTTATTTCAATTTTTATTTAGTTAATAAAAATTGCATCATTTTATATTAAAGCAAATATCCTTAGCTTTAGTTGTAACCACCCAAAGATTTTTTAAAACTCTAATATTCTGTCTGTATATTTTAGTTCCTCTTTTAAAACACAATATTATTTTACTTATTTTTATTTGGAGAAGAAATGGATATATGCAAAGAAAGTGAGGGTGGTCCGAAGTCTTTGTAGAGCGGGTTTTAGCCTGGGCTGGGTGGTTCATAACGTGACTTTTGGAGGTTCTTCAACCCCTGGAAATTACATGTGGACATTTATGTGTATGTGCATTGGCATGAGGGATCTATAGTTTTTTATTTTTATTTTTTATTTTGTTGTTGTTGTTGTTAATCCTCACCCGAGGATATTTTTCCATTGATTTTTAGGGAGGGTGGGAGAGAGAGGGAAAGACAGAGAGAAACATCAATGTAAGAGAAATACATCAATTGGTTGCCTCCTGCATGAGCCCCAACTAGAGCCCAGGCAGGGTTGGAGCCTGCAACCAAGGTACATGCCCATGACCAGAATCAAACCCAGGTCCCTTTAGTCCCCAGGCCAATGCTCTATCCACTGAGCAAAACCGGCTAGGGTGGATTCATAGTTTTAATCAGAATCTGGTAGGGAGTTTAAGATGCTCAAAAGCTTACAGGGATGGTGAGACCAACTTTCTCCTACTCTCCCCACCTCTCTGAAATGAGTCTTATTACTGAGCTACTGCCCACATCTCCTCCTTTTATGTCTCTTAAAAGATACTTTTAATCCCAAATTCTAATCAGTGGAAGGATAAATAACCAAGTATGTGACAATAAAAATGATTCAAAACCTGGGCCAGTGTAGCAGCAATAATACATATGGTCAATAGTTTGTAGTGGGTTGGAACCTGGCCGCTTTGGAAGCAGGCATCTCTTTAGCCAGGTGGCCTTGTTCTCATTGTATCCCTGCTACATGACCCCCTGGAAGCTTGAATGATCATGGAGTGGATGAGGAGATAAACTGTTGAGAGGTGGGAGCCAAAGGTACAGTGTCACTGCCCATGACAAATATTTGTGGATCAAATATGTTTCTTGCTTTTAGGGCATAGAGCCATGACTCCATTGTTTTTTTCTGTCACTTTTATGTGCTGTTGAGATGTCCAAATGAACAATGACACTTCTGTTCCAGGTGTTTCCAAATTGGAAGTGACTGATTGCATCTTTGGCACGTCTTAAAGGGACTTAAAGACCAGTGCCCATTCTTTCCATTTAGCCTGAGAATGTGGAACTAGAAAGAACACAGTGTTGTTTGGCTAATGGTAAAAATAAGGATTGCTAATGAAGAAGCTTTCTCATTAATTTAACATCCATTATTATGACTTAACTCATTTAAATATGTCATAATTACCTCTTGCAGCTACAACAACAATGGCTGATGATGTGTGCTGGCTACCTATGTGCCTCGCTCTTTCCGTGGCTGATCTCAGCTTTCACGACACTGTGATCAATAGGCATTACTATACTCCCCACTTTACGGATGAAGAACCTAGGGCACATGGAAATTGAGGCCTTTCATAGGGTTACTTGTCTTTTAAGTTTTGGCACCAAGATTCAAAGCCCAAGATGGGGGCGGAGGTCCAACCCCAACCCCATGGCAGCCAGTGTCCTAGAAGCTTAGATATGACAGCGATCCAGACAGACATGGTTCTTGATGCCTTGGAAGGAGGAGCCGTGATAGAGAGAAAAGGGGCTGGCAGTGGAAGTTGCTTTTAAATGAATGGACAAGGAAGAATTTTTGGAGGAAATTTTAGCTGGCAGACTTGAAGAAGACACGAAAGAGAGATAATAGATGTCTTCAGAGAGATGAGCAAGCACAAGAGCCCTAGGGAGGGAAGGGGCTTGGAGTATTCTAGAAACAGCAGACCCAGAGTAGCAAAGAGCAGTGAGCAAGGAGAAAAGAGACGGGCTAACAGTGGCCATATGAGGGTGACTTACTCTTCAAACCTAAAGGCGGTCCTGTGGCGGTTTGAAGCCGTGTTTCTTTGTCCATGTGACCTGATGTCATGATTGTCCTCTAGGACTTGGCTTGCCTATGTTTGCTTTCCCATTTCCTCTTCATCCCACATGGACTTCACCTTCTGTTGCCTGTTGGCTCCTTTGGCGGGCACATGGCATAGTGCTAGGGGAATGAAAATTATGTCATTAGTTAAACCACTGAATTAAGGCTCATAAATAATGTGGCCTAAAGAGTCCTAAAGGACATAAAAGTGGAAAAAAAACATTAAACCAAGAACTAATGAGCCACTTTTCATTAGTGTCATATGACAGACCTTTCACTCTTTGGGTATTGGTGGGCCCAACAATTGCTACGATTATCTCATTCCTACTAGTGTCTAATATAATTATTGCATCTGGATTCAGTTTATTTGCCATTCATTTGACCCTACAGAACGTTAACGCATGTGTGTTTTGTTTGTTGTTGTGGTTTTTTTCCAGCAGTTCCATTTTGACACAGCATGTCACATGGTGAAGATTCCCTAGCTTTGCTTCATCTACCCCATTATGGCAAATGGCCCTTGATTAGGGCTTTCTTTAGGTCATTATCAAGTGTTTTCTACCTTGCAGATAGTGCTGTTAGGACGAATCCATCATATCCCAGAGATCCTATATGGCTTGTTATTTGCAGGTGATTTATGACCCTGGTCGTGGAAATGCTGTTAGCGAACATTGGGGAAGCAGAGCTGTATTGAGAAATATCAATGTATCCTCATGTTCCGGCTTGCAGTGACAGTCAGAGATCCATCTCCCTGACAGTTACCTTGTTAACATTTTGATCAGATGGCAAATTTGTCATTTTTCATGGTAACAAGTATAAGTTTGCACAAGAACCGTAGATAGATGGGAAAGAGAAAACAGGCCTCTCTTGGTTTTTCTGTGTGATGTAATCAGTAATCTTCGGGAGAAGTGAAATAATTACTCTGTGAAAAGCTCAGCCACTGGGAAATGTGTTTATTGTAGAAAGCTCAAATTTTTCTTCATTTGGATGGAATGTGCTGTGATTGTATGTGTGTGTGTGTTTTGCCTTTGCTGATATTTTGATTAGCATACCAAGCCTCTGAAATTGTGACACAGAACCGAAGGGTTTACAGTCAGAAAGTTTGGTTTAATTGCAATAGAAAATGTGAGCCAGGTGGTGGATATAACTGCCCGCATGAGCAGCCAGGGAGTGGGGGCTCTTCTCCCTCCGAAACCCCCTCACTTATTAGCATCAGGATTGAATAATGTATGTTCTTCTCCAGACCTGTCAGACACTGTGAGGCGCCTGCATCTTGATACCTCACTTGTTTG
Organism: Cnephaeus nilssonii; assembly: GCF_951640355.1. Classification (NCBI taxonomy): domain Eukaryota; kingdom Metazoa; phylum Chordata; class Mammalia; order Chiroptera; family Vespertilionidae; genus Cnephaeus; species Cnephaeus nilssonii. The sequence continues at coordinate 47,050,849 of NC_137088.1, read as the reverse complement.
GGACCACGCAGTTACATTGTCTTTGTATTGTTTTGCTCCTATTTTCTCTCAGCTGTAGCCCTGAAGCTGTGAAATCGTTCAGCTCTCAGCCCTTTGGAAGGCTCTGAGCTCTAGCTGGTGCTTAGAGGGGAATGTGTTGGAGAAAGAATTCACTATTTTGAGCAGCATTTTGTCACCGCCAGGGAGTCACAAATGGCCTTTGCCCTCCCTGCACAATGACAACTCTTGGTACAATGGACAGCTGTCAGTTAGGGCTCGGGAGGATGTCTGACAAACCAATATTATTGAAACTCAGGTAAGACGGGCATACGCACCCCTGGGCAGCGCTTGAAGCAGGAAGACGGGGATCCGGATGTCAAATATGCTTCTCTCTGATACAGACAACTCACAACGTGCATGCCTGGAGGTCCCAGAGTGCAGCTGGTTTTCAAATGCTTCTGTCAGGCGGCCTCGCCTTTGGGAAATTATATTATGTTTTTAATTGCAGTGGAATGCAACCACAGAGAGGAAAATATGCCAACTATAATCAATCATTCTGCTTATTATAAACTTTTTGAGAAGGCAGAAAATGCTCAGTTTTTTTGAGCTGGGTTTTCCAATATATGTGAAACTATTACCCTAAAATATAGCTTATTTCTCATTAGTTTTGTCTATATGCACACTTCCAATAAAGAATTTAAAGTAAGGTTAAATCCATATTTTTGACCATCCTGTTTTATCTTTTAACACTCTGTCCAGGTCTGAATGATGGCTTTGCATTCTTAGTCTCATCTGACTCACCATGCATGGTTACCAAACTTATTTGGTGGTTGAGGGTTGGGGGGTGGGGGCAGGAGGGAAAGGAGGAAGAGGCAGCTTCCTTCCCACTTGCCTGAATATACCAATTTGAATTTGTCATTCTGATGACTATTTTCCTTACAGAAAATATACAGAGAGATGTAGAAGGTCACATCCCATTTTCTTGAAAGGCGATCCTGTAATATTCCTTATAGCCAATACTATCTAAATTCTCCCAAATTTTTCATTTTTCAGCCTTTACTTTTGACTTTACTATCGTATGCTTGTGGCCCAAGCCTGCTGTGCATGTCTAAATGAGTTCAGTGTCTTAAGTGAATTCCCTACCCTTCGTTTTTCAGAAGATTTCTAGGGCTTATTAACATTTCCCACCAATTCATCTCTGATGTCACTTGTAGCTTCATGCTATGACTCCCTGCTCTGAGCCTCCTTGCTCATCACCTCCTGCTATTTATAGCCATGTCTTCATGTTCTTGAGGCCCTTTGAAAGCCACTTCCTACCCCGGTGGCCATCAACTTTCTCTTCATTCTCCAAAGGCACATCCAACACTAGACTCATTTCTCACAATTCTTCTTCTTCTTTTTTTTTCTTTTTTTTTTTCTGATGACTCAAAGACTGGGTGAAGAAATTACGGTTCTGAATAAGTTAAGTAATGTACTTTTGGCTGCACATCACAGAATTCCTTACTCAGAAGTTCCAACAATTAAAAGGTCAAAGGTGGAATGTTCCAATGCTGGTTATCTTGTTGGCACAAACATCGGCATCAAGAATGTAATTTCTCTCCTCTTTCTAGTTCTCTTGGGTTGGCTTCTTGCTCAAGGCTAGTGACCCTCATTTGTTACAGGGCGCCTGCGCTGGTGTAGCCATTCCCTCCAGACCCACTGACAGCGAGGAAGAATGGTGCTCATCTGTTCCCTTGTGTTCTCTTTTGATGGGAGCTTTTTCACAAATCTCTCCCTGCTGGCGGAGCATGTCGATGGCCTGCTTATTCCCATGAATTGTTTAGACCGTTTCAGTTAAGGATTAACTTCCCATGAAGAAGGTGGAAAATGGGAAAGGGTGGGTATAGAAGTTCTTTCAGCAAGGTAGGAAAGGGGAGTGGAGATGACTAATAATGCCTGCTGCTGATGCAGAAAAGCACAGCTTATTGCAGGTTTCGGGTACGGCTGGTCCTGACCCTCAGTGAAATGGGAGTTAGTTCCTCCTTCACTTCTAGCTTGTTACCCTGTTGCAGGGGCAAATTGACGCCCAAAGGCAGAAGTGCTCTCCAGCGCCCTTCACTCTTGGAGTCTATATTTGTGCCCCAGGATGACCGACAGTAGAACATTTGTTTCCATTGAGGGAAGCATCATCCCATCCATAGCAGGGCAAGCCGTGGTGAAAACATGCAGCCCAATGCTTATCTCAGTTCTCAGTTACTGTATTCAATTTTAAATAACATTGCTTATTAGACCTCAAAAATCCATGCAAGATGATTTCAAGCCTGATAGAATGCACATTGCCATTTAGAAAATATAATCTCTTGGAGATTCCAGTTTCTTGTTTAGATATCCATTTTATATACTTTTGTAATTTTCATTATTTTACAAATTGTGATAAAATAACATAACATTTGCCATCTTAACTGGGTGTTTGGTTTTTTTAATGCATGCCAGTAGCATTAAATACATTCAGTTGTCTTGCAGTGATCACCACTGTCCAGCTACAGAACTCTTCATCTTGCGAAACTCTGTACCTATTAAACAATAACTCCTCCCAAAGCAGAATTGTACTTGGGAAAACCTCTGATACCTTAGAAATGATGTGGCCCGTGGTGGACATAGGGATGTGTACAGATCTTTATGGGAATGACCCACGGATGCCATTTGAATCCATGTCACGAGCCATCTTTCCATAATAGACTGCTTCCGAAACGAGGCCCCCTTCTAGTGTCAGCCTTGATTAGATCCCTGGTCATTGGAAGTTCACCCAAGAATAACTATCTCAACCACACTTTTAGTGACAAAGAAAGGTCAATTTTCGTCCCTACAAATGGAGAATGAGCAAAACCATCAGGATGCTCCTAATATCACAGAAATATAAGCAGTTATTTTAAGGGCTTCCCCTTCACTGCACAGGAGGGATTACATATCGCAGGGCATTTCCCCTATTCCCTGGACAAAGATAATAGACCCAGAAAGAGCCCAGCACGAGACGAGTGTCTTGATGGCTCCGGTGAGAATGCCGCTGCCCACACTTCCTCTCACCTTCCCAAATGATGATGAAAAGGTAAGCAGAGCAATGTCTTCCCTGGGAGATGGAAACTCTTAAAAAGTAAACAGCAAGCAGTAGTTAAGGAGAAACAGCCGACGGACGCCTCTGGCAGTTGCCTCAGAGGTCAATGAGAATATAGATTGCTCTCCCAGAGGCCTTGGTGACAATGACAGAAGAAAAGAAACGTCCTAAATCATAGTCTGAATTATTGTTCCCTGGGAAAAGTGTGAGGCACCTTCAGACTTGGTTATCAGCGTTAGACGAAGCACTGCTCTCCTCAGGACCGGAAATAAATGAGGAGGAATGAACCAATCCTCCTCCTGTCTCCAGCGGGGACCAGAAGGATGGGGCAGGTCTGGGCCAGACCAATAAGGGTTTTCCAGGAAATGATCATAGAAAAAAAGGTAGCACTTGCCCAAATAGGAGATGCTCCTCAAACTTTCGTTTTTCCATTTCATTTTGTTATCCTTGCTTCTCTGGTTTTGATTTTGAAAAATGGGACCCATCTTATGGGGATTTGGAAAGTGATTGAAGGCCCTGGTTAGCAGCTGATAACTGGAACGGGTGCTAGAAAGAATGGTCTTGGAGCCTACGGAAGAACTTTCCTCTGTAAAAGGGAATCATCAAGCGAGAAGAGGCCATGTGTCTCCTGGTCGCCCCTCATCCCCAGTGCCTTGCATGGTACCCAGCACAGGCAGGTGTGTAATCATTTTCTTGTGATTAACAGAATCAAATACCTGAGCAAGCAGTCTGCTTAAGATTCCTGACCTCCCACCCAGGCCACAATATTGAATGCTTCTGTCTGTGAGGGAATAAGCAGGGAACAGCTGGAGCCTTCTGGACCCCTGGACCAGCAGCAGCAACATCACCTGGGAACTTGTTAAAAATGCAAATTCTCAGACCCAGCCTGCCCCTGACCTGGTGAAATCTGGGAGGGGCTCTGTAGTCTCAGGTTCAACAAGCCCTCCAGGGGATTCTGATGCATAGCAAAGCTTGAGAACCACTGTGCTTGTCAAAATTACTGACCCATTTTAAACGTTATACATTTTTAACCAGGTGTATGGGCATCTCTCATGAGTGGATGATGAGGTTTTGCATTAATGTGCGGGACAAAGTTGTTTCTCGGCTAGAAGAGAAGTTGGATCAATGGGTTTGAATGCTTTGAACTTCGTTTTGAGGCATTTAGGGTTAGTATGACAGAAGGGAATCTATGGGATATACAACTTTTGGAGAAAAGCTATAAACATTTATGTGATTCCTTTTTGAGAGCTGGGGAAAAGTTTATGACCTTCACATTTCCCTGCAAAAAGGTTGTGCCAGTTTTATCCCCAGGACTGCGTGCATGAAGGGAGAAGAGAGAATCATATTCCTTAAAGAGGTTTTTTCTTTTCTTTCTTTTTCTTTTTCTTTTTTTTCACCACAAAAATGTGTTCTTGGAGGCTGAGGGCTTTAGACTTAACTGTTGCTTCATTTCCAAATCTTGAATGGCAGAGCAAGGTCAATGCCCAAGACAGATATAGGGAGACATATAATCTCTTTCAAATTGGTGTAATCCAATCTGGATTCTGCTCCCTGCCCCAACAAAAGCCAAACTCCTAAGACAGATGCTGGTAAGAGGAAAGAGGTTTATTGGAGTGCCGGCATCTGGAGAAGATGGGGCACTTTCCCCAGTCCTCAAACACCCACCTTAAGATCTCAATGCAGGCAGAGGTTTTTATAAGGAGGGAGAGGGAAAACAGAACAAAGAGATTAGGGGGAGGAGCTCTGGACATGCAGGTTGTGTTCTTGCTGGTCTGATCTAGATTTTCATGGTCCGAGTCCTTGAGCTGGCCCTCTGGTTGAATCCCTGGGTCTGGGCAGTCGGCGTCAGCCAGGGCCTTGAGATCAAGCTGCTCCTTAGGTTCACACAGGAACTGAAACTGCTGGATAGTGAAGTATACTAAAAAAAAACAAAAACAAAAAAATCTGCTACCATGTAAGCTCTGGTTTTGAGAGAAAAATCAGGTTAGAGTAACAGCTGGGTTAAACATTTACTAAGATTAATATGGGTAGCTTTATATAAGCGTAGCATATTCACTCCCTGTTACATTGGGACATATTTGCTGTTAATAATTCCCCTGAGATGACAGGTATAAACTGGGCCTCACCCTAGACCAATGATTCTCTGCTGGGTGATGTCACCTCCACCTCCTCCTCCCTTACCACCTCACCCCCTGGCCACTCCTCACCTCCCAGGGGCATTTGACATTTTCTGGAGGCAGATGTGGTTGCTATAACGGGGTGATGAAGTGTGTTACTAGCACCAAGTGGGTAAAAGCGAGGGATGCTGCTGAACATCCTACAGTGAACAGAACAGCTCCCCCCACCCCCCCCCCCCCCCAACAAAGAAATATCTGGACCCTGGCCTAGAGCTGAGTCAGCCCTGTAATTGTGTTATTTTCAATATAATTCTTTAACACCAAGGCATTGTTGGGTGGTTTAAACCGGTTAGTCTTGCTGTATTTAAATATTTTATTTATTTCAACTCTCTCAAAGGCTTGTCTTACCATCATCAATTTGATATCATCTTACTCTGCCCCCCAAATGGGAAAAAATGGCATAAATTCATACCTCTTCAAAATTGAGCAGAAGCAACTTTTCTTTGTCATTCTTTTTCCCTCCTGATAACTATTTTATTGTATTCTATTTAACTCCATCAGGGGATAACCATGGATTTTTAAAATATATTTTGAACAACTGATACACTTATAGCCCTGATTCATGATGAGCATGTAGCGCAGCAGTCTTCAGAGGTATAGTGGGCTTCCTTCCATGTAAATTCAATAGGATCATCCAATGTGGATGGAAGTAGACGTGATGAAAAATAATCTGTTCAATCAGAGAATATGTGCTTTTGTTTGCTAGAAAGTTCACATTATAAAGTTTTTCTGAAGAAACAAACATACATTTAAAAAAATGCTGACTTAGGTTTGAAAATGTTTTATGATTAATGTTTTAAAAATGATTCCAATACCCGTGAATTTGAAACCTTCCTTTCATGGTCTTCTATTTTTTTTTTTTTTATTCTCTGTTAATGCTCTCCAAACCAAAATGTGCTGAGATGTATTAATATTTATTGGGTTGAACATGAGATTGAAGCCAAGGTTGCAAGCCAGCTCTAGGTCATGTCGACATAAGAAATGTACAAACCTGTGGAGAATTTTTATGACTTTATTTGGGCCAAATTGAAGACAATTGCCAGGAAGCAAATTCTCAGTGGAGTGAGAAAATGCTCCAGAGAATGGCAGTTTTGCACCTTATTTTACACATTACAGTCAGGGAGGAGGGGTTACATGAAATCCTTTGGTGATAGATTAGGGAGGCGAGAGAAAGCAAAACAGGGAAATCTCTGGGATTGGATAAAAGTAAAAGGAATAGACACACACTTCTTTTACATTGGTGGGTACAGAGTAGCTGACAGTTGACAATTAACATGATAACAGTAACAAGGAAAGGTTTGGTGGTCTCTGCTCTGATGCAGGGACTGTGCCCTGAGGGGTCTGGAAAAGGAAAATTACTTTGACATTCTAAAGGTATTTTATCACAGATGCAAAAAGACAATAGGCAGGCTCACTTAAGGTAATGATTGACCTTTGTCGGGGAAGATACAGGCCTAGGACATGACTACCCCTACCTGAACTGCTTTTAGCTAGAAAGTTTTAATCTCGGACCATCTGATTTGGTTACTGTACGTCTCTGAGTTTGTAAGGTCTCCATGCAGGCCTCCCCTGAGCTTTTCAGGTTTAGTCCTCTCCAAGGACTTGACCCTGGCAGGGCAGGAGGGCTGGGCTCTGTGGTACATGCTCCCCTGCTCCCCACCTTAACCTAAGTCTGAAGTGGTGTGAGGTCGGCAGAGAGGAGTCTTCTCAATGTAAACTAGTCCCTGCCTCTAGACCGATGGCTTCTGGTAGGCAGGCAGAACATGCAGGATTCTGTTCTGAAGTTTTGTGGGAGTTTGAATTGTATTTTATAAACAAAGAGGAAGAACACTCTTCACACACCTACCCCCACCCTCTCACACACACCCCCACCCCCCAAATGAAAAGATTTGCCAACATCACTGGGGATATGCCTGGCTGCTGAAAGCTAGTGAAAGTTCTGTTAACTGAAGTCCAGAAACCCAGAAAATGTCCTAAATGAGAAAAAGTAAAACCTTTTCCCACTTAATTTAAATAAATTCTTATTTCCCATTAATGGGGGAAACGTGCTTTACATCCCAGAGTCACAGTGAGAATCATGGTCCTTTACAAAGCCTACAGTCAATTTGAGAAGAAATACGCCTAGGATACCAATGGTAAAATAAAGTTCACGGAGATAGTTGTTAGAGAGAAACTGGGTGCACCAGGATTTGAAAATCCTAAGAGTTGGCGTGGCCTTTGTGGCTCACTTAAGGCTGTTTTTTGAAGTGGATTTTTAGCTCAATTTGATGGATGGGAAGAATTTTGATGAGGTGAAGAAGCTGGCTGGGAGAAGGAGGAAGAAGCTGGGAAATTTAAAAAGGGAAACAACACATCCTATATAATAAAAGGCTAATATGCAAATTGTCCCCTCAACCGAGAGTTTGAAAGGGAGTTCGACCTGGAGTTCAACTGGGAGTTCGACCAGGGAGTGGGGTGGGGCTGGCCACCCACCCACAGCACCTCCCCCAGGCCAGCCCCACCCCCAACCAGCTCCCCCACCCGATCGGGGAAGGCCAGACCCCACCTGTGCACGAATTCATGCACTGGGCCTCTAGTGTCAAATATAATGGAAGGTACGGGAACAATTATTTAAATAGTGTGTTGATTATGAGAAAGAATTCCATTTACACTAAAGCAGTGGTTCCGTTCTCAATGGGATGATTTTGCCCCTCAGAAGACATACATTTGCAATGTGGGGAGACACTTTTGGTTGTCACTTCTGGCTAAGAGGGCTCCTGGCATCTAGTGGGTAGAGACCCGGGATGTTGCTACATATCCTACAATGCACAAGGCAGCTCCCTACAAACAAAAACTTATCTGCTCAAAATGTCAGTGGTGCCAGAGTTGGAAATCTCTGGCTACAGGTGTGTAGGGGAATAGGTGACCAGGTGACCAGGGCCTATGCTGTGTAATGGCCTGAGTGCTAAGATGAGCTGTTTATAATATTTGGCCACTGAGGACTGGTGAGTGGGCTGGTGTTTTGTTAGAAGGTCCTCTGTTCTCTACCTTATCTTCACTACCCAATACAATGTCAGGCCTATAGGAAATGATCAGTAAATATATTGTCCATCCGTCTGTTCATCCATCCATCCATCCATCCATCCATCCATCCATCCATCCATCCATCTATCCATCCACGAAACATTAGCTGAATATCCACCATGTGCCGGGCAAAGTGCTGACTGTTGAATGCGAAGGTAGGTTTTATGGAAGTTAATTGGGCACAGGATAGCAGGATGGATTTGAGTGGGTGGTTACTAAATTGAGGACACAAGTATAATAGCCTAGCCCAGTGGTCGGCAAATTCATTAGTCAACAGAGCCAAATATCAACAGTACAACTATTGAAATTTCTTTTGAGAGCCAAATTTTTAAACTTAAACTTCTTCTAATGCCAGTTCTTCAAAATAGACTCGCCCAGGCCGTGGTATTTTGTGGAAGAGCCACACTCAAGGGGCCAACGAGCTGCATGTGGCTCACGAGCCGCAGTTTGCCGACCACAGGTCTAGGAGAAAGGAAATGAGTGCTCAGAGAGCGGCATACTCAAAGAGGAAGGAAAGGGGGGAGATTTTGTTAAAAATGCAAGTCTCATCCAGTCACAGGAGTTGACACTTGACTTAGTTCACCGTGTAAAGGAGATGGAGATTTTCAGGGCTTCGTCTCAATTTTGAGTCTGGGTAGCTGAGAGACTGGTGTGCCAAAACAAGATTTCCTTTGGTAGGAAAGCTGGTATGTTCAGCTTTGTACCTGCTGAGTACAAGTGGGGGCCACTCAATAGGTAGCTGAAAATGTGGGCCTGGAGCCTCATGCAAAATCCACGTCTAACTTCCTTCCGAACTAAGTCTCTGAAGGTTCTGTCGTTACCACAATAGCTACAGAATTTGGGGTAATCTGATGAGCCCAGAATCTATTGTCTTCTTGAGAAACATTTTGAAAAACATCTGGAAGCCTGCAGGGATTTTTTTTTTCTCTTTTCTGTTTATCCATTGTTGACATGACTTGCTATATGACCTAGGAGAAAACTTCCCATTTAGCCCCGGAATTTTTCTGTTAATAAACATTATTCTTCTCAGGAAGAGCCATTCCTTTGGAATTTCAAAGATCTATTTTTGCAGTGAGTTTTCTCCTTCACTGATCTCGCCTGTTTCTCATTCCCAAATAAACAAGGGCACATGGTGTGTCTGAAGTAGTAGTGTCTGACTTTGAGTCATGGGGAAGCACAGCCAACCTCCACAGCTGCCGCCTCCTTTAAAGTTATTTGTTTCTCCCTGTAATTGCCTGAGTCTGTCACCTTTTATCTGCTAATTATGAGGTTGTATTTGAGTGTTAAGGGCTTCCAAAATAAAGCTGAAGATCCTAACCTCCTCCTTCATTGCTATTTTTCCATTCCATGCTGAGCCTTTGGGAAAGACCCAGGAAGGGTTTTGCCTTGATGAAATGATGAGAGATAATATGTAAATGATTGCTTAAATGACTGCTTCCTGCTAAGCACCATTTCTGTAATTGACTAATATAACTGAAGGGTTTAATCTGAGATAAATCTAATCTTAGGAATCTATGTATATGTCACCTTTGTTTTTCCGGCAATTCTGTGCTAATTTTACTAATTTATCACCACAGTTTAGATATGCATTGTCTGCTTAAAATGTCACAAACTGACTCTTCTTGTCTTTGATTCAAAGGAAACAGACTTTGCCCCCCAAATACCACCTGATTACTGTTTTGCTAGATTCTCTCTTTCTGACTATCAGCATTGAGCCAACTTGATGAAGGGTACTCTTTTCTTTAATGTGGTATCTAAGTTAGGAAGTTTATCAACTACTGAACTCATTAAGGTTGTAGTTATAGAATTCAGACAGAATAGAAAGAGTAACCTGAGTGACCCTCATGCACTCCTCATTCTTCTTGGCTCCACTGGTAAAAGGGGCTGAACTATTTGAGCTTGTTGATTTGAGAAAAACCTTTTACTTCTAATTTTGGAATCAAAACCATTATAAAGGAGGACCCAGACTTCCTTTTTATAATAAAAGTACTTGAAGTGGCAGTGGGGACCTGTTGTTTCTGTCTTCCAGGTATAACTTTTAACTCTTTCTGATAGTGGTGCCCCATTTTCACTGTGTAGCCATTTCTCCCACATTACGTAAGATTTTGGATGACCTGTCAGTCATAGAAATCCCTCTTTCCAAACCACAGGTTGGAGATGTGACCAGGAATATCTACTCAGGGTTTACCATCTCTTGGCCATAATGATTGGTCTAAGGGGTGAACATGTGATCCAAACAGAGTCAATCAGACACTTCTCCTGGAATTTTATACACGGATAGTTCTCCTTTTCCTAGACTCACTGAGTTGGTATAATTTAAACCCAGAAATGGCTAAAACCATCTACTTCCTCCTCCAGGCTCTGTCATCCCCAGATGAGCAAGAGAGTAGCCCAACACCCATAGAAAAGCAGCTAGAAGAGATGGAGAGTCTGAGGGCCATTAGAGTTCAGGATTGGAGCTTCCATCTAATGGGTTGGGTTGGAGGCAAAAATATTTATTTGGGGTTCTGAGTTGCTGTCAGAAAAAGGCACTATGGGCCATGTAGTACTTGGAGCCTAAATGAACATGTAACAAAACAATATGATAGCAGGATAATATAATTCAGGTCTTCATCTGTGCTTTCTATATCAAGGGATCCATGGACTGATTGTCTTTTCACAATAAGTCAATAAGGAGCAATACCTCTTATTAAACATTTCCCATTATAATACACAGTCACATGAAGGAAACAGTGTTTTGTGTGTGGAAATGGCACAACACTAATCTTATTCCTTCATACTGATTATACTGCAACTAGGAAATGGAAGAACATTAATCTCCCTGCTTAGAATCCAGAAAACATGTTTGCAGAGAGGATTGGTGCTAGGGTGTACTGCAGTGCAGACTGAGGGGCTTAGTTGATGAATGTATTGATTCTTTGACAGGATTTTTTTTTTCTTCAGATATTGAAACTAGCTCTTCTGATGGGGACATGTTCAGTCTTTATGATGGTAAAACACAATGAAAGATGTAAGTTATTTTTAAATGTTTCGAAAGCAGTTTATTCCGTGAGCTGAAGAGCATTCACTGAGTAAAGCATGTTGGGTTTAGCCCTTTGGATGACCTTGCTCCTTACCTTTTCTTAGACTCAGTTTCTTCATTGTAACTTGAGATTATTGAAGTAGACACCCTTTAAGCTGCCTTCAACCTTGCATTTGGACCACAGATAGGTTTATCTTAAGACTTGCAGTGGTGAGATATGGAGAGGGTGGAGTTATGTGGAGGATATTATTCATAGATTAAAAGTGAAACTGTAAAAGGACCAGGAAGTATGTAACATGATAAGTGTGTACTGAATTTTGGACCAATTTTGAATTACAACATAGATTTTATTTAGCTGGAATATATAAAAATGTGAGACTAGTAGATTTTCCTCTGGTTTGAGAAAAAAGGATTAAATCAATCACAGGAAATAAAGAAGAGGTAAGATAAGTTAATCACAAAATAAAACAAGTTGCATGAAGACAACTGAAGTCACCATTTCAGTATTACAACAGAAACAGAATGAGAAAATTCTTCTCATTTCTGAATGCATGAGCAGTGAGAAGTCTTAAGAGGGGGTAGTTTTTGTCTTAACATTTCATTTACAGTATAATTACTAGTATGTGTTCCACTATAAATTCTTTTGCAGTAATGTTAACTGAGAATGAATGTAGCCATTACTTATGTTTTGATCTTGTATTGCTTCAGTAACTTCTTAGAAATCACCCTTTTTAGATTCAAGTAGCAAGTATATCCAAATTTTAACATGGGAAGCGCATACTCCATAGCAAACAAAGAGAAGGTGGGTAATCTTCATAAACTGCCATTAATGACTCATTCTCTTATTAGGTTGAAAGTAGTTCTGCTGATTAAAGTAATTAGCGCCATCAGATTTCACTATACATTGCTCTGATGGTATAATTTGAAGAGTCTCTTAACTAATTAGATGCTATTTATATGGGGTGGTTATGAATGGGGGGAAATGCAGTTCCCACATTAATGAAGTTCACAAACCCCGCATTTGTCATAGGTTGCAAAAAAATAAAGGTCATTTTGTTTGTGGCCACCTGTAAATGAAGGAAGAAAATAGGTAATCTAGACACAAAAATAGTCCAAGAAGGGGTCATGTGAAACCCAATGTTCTCTGCCAGACCAGGAAGCAGAACGAAATAGATGAGAAGAGGCGGTGGCAAAACATTCTGGTCTCAGCCCAGAGATACTGTGCCAACATCAGTTAACCGGAAGCTATCTGTGTAGGCAGCAATTATTCTCTTCTTTCTGAGTATTATCACTCCTCCTCCTTTCCTACACACAGCATGCTTCACCCTCCCCTTCTCAAACCATGGTTAGTGATTTCAAATCATCATCGAGGCCTATCAGATTTACCTTCAAAAACACCCCAAATCCAAATAATTTTTACCCTCTTTATAACTTCATCTCTCTTCCAGCCTTCATTTTCTCATTCCCGAAAATTTTTTAGCAGTCTTCATTTTGCTCCCTAAGCTTATATGCTTACCCTCAAGTGTCTATTCTCCTGTGGCAGAAGTCTCTAAAGTAGAACTTGTCATGCCCGTTTTATGACCCTCCCGTTGCCTCCCATGCCCCTGACAATGACATAGGAAGTCTTTGTTTGAGTCTAAGGTCTGTCCCCCTCATCTTTTCACGCTTGTCCTTCCTCAGCAAACCAGAGTTATTCTTTCTGTTCTGTGAAACGCTGAGTTTGTTCCTGCCATAAGGTTTCTGCCGTGGCTGCTTCCTCTGCCTGGAATGTTTCTCCTCTTGATCTCACACGGTGGCCTATTCCTGTTTATTGTGATCTCAACTCGATTCCACGCCCTCACTGAGGCAGTCCCGGTCTATCATATAGGAAATTGACCCTGTTCTAGATACTCTCTATCCCATAACTATGCGTTCTTGTCTATATACCATCTACCACTATATCACCACCTGAAATTTTCTGATTTATTAAGCATGTATTGTCTGTGCCTACATGCTTGTTGAACTAATGACTTCTTTTAACCAGTTAACTGCCATGCTATTTTGAATTTAATTTAAAAAGGCCTGCCGAAACCGGTTTGGCTCAGTGGATAGAGCGTCGGCCTTTGGACTGAAAGGTCCCAGGTTCCATTCCGGTCAAGGGCATGTACCTTGGTTGCGGGCACATCCCCAGTAGGGGGTGTGCAGGAGGCAGCCAATCGATGTTTCTCTCTCATCGATGTTTCTAACTCTCTATCCCTCTCACTTCCTCTCTGTAAAAAAATCAATAAAATATATTAAAAATAAAAATAAAAAAATAAAAAATAAAAAGGCCCACCGCTTGTGACTATAGATGCTTATGGCGTACACATGGTTAATAGTAGAATGGTATTTCATATGTCCTTATTCACAGAACGCTGGTATATAAAACAGATGCAAGAGGAGCTTCTCTGGATGCAGTAAGCATAGAGAAGGCACTGAATCTGTCACTGGAAAGGGGCCGGACCAAGGCGGGTCTGCCCTAGCATGGTCTGGAATGTGTGGGTTCTTGACTTCATGCAGGAAAGATTTCAAGATACAAGATCAGGTGATTTTGAGAGTCCATTTATTAAAGCTGGGGACAGTGAAACAAAGGAAGGGCTTAGGACAGAAGAAGCAAGAGCACTGCAACAGGTATCAGCCCAGGTGGAGCTGCATTTTGGCTCACTGAAACGCTAGGCAGAAGGAGGGCCCTTGGAGACAGGTTCAGGGCGTTAGCCTGGGACGGTACCGCTGCCCACTGCTCCCCTGGTTGCATGTCTCATTCAGACTCTTAGAGCTTAGGAGAAAGAGAGCAAAGATACATGCTTGAGGAAGGAAGAGGGGAAAGGCGTGGGTGTGTTCAAGGGAGATCACATACTGAGTCCTTTGTCTTAAGGGTCTTTATCTATTTTCTAAAGGTGGGACTTTTAGGGAAGGTCTCAGGGGAGGATCTCAATTAGCTTTCTAAGTGTTTCCTTTAATATGCCCATGCGTCGCTGAAACCGGTTTGGCTCAGTGGCTAGAGTGTTGGCCTGTGGACTGTAAGGTCCCAGGTTCGATTCCGGTCAAGGGCATGTACCTTGGTTGCGGGCACATCCCCAGTAGGGGGTGTGCAGGAGGCAGCTGATCGATGTTTCTGACTCTCTATCCCTCTCTCTTCCTCTCTGTAAAAAATCAATAAAATATATTTTTTAAAAAAATATGCCAATGCGTCAAAATGAACATATAGAGGGATCAGGGTAATTCTCTGGTCAGTTTCACCCTCAAAGAATGTCACCAGAGAGGGACCAGGACTTAGGCAGGTCTGCCCAGCATGGTCTGGAATGTGTAAACGATTTGCTTTTAAGTGTCCTTAGTTAGGGAAGATAAGATATTGCGATTTATTAGTTGGCTTGGTGTTTGTCAGTCTGTCTCAGTTTCCCCATTCCACTTGCCAAGGAATTTCTTAACTTCTAACTAATCTGCCTCAAATCCCCTTGGCCTCTCCCTTTCTGACTTAGCCTCTGTGGAACCTCAGGCTCTTGCACGCCACCTTGGGCTCTATGAGCACAGTAAACACCATAGCACTGGTGATGGCAGCAAAAGAGCGCTTAGTACACTCCCACCATTGTCCACCCAAGTCCAAAGTTTGTATGGCCATTCCCCCCATTCCCACCCCCACCCCCAGTGAATCAAGTCTGTCTCTCCTGCTTACTCTTCTTTGTGGGTGAGCCAGAGAGAGATAAGTGGAGGTCAAGGGGCAAAAGCATTCTGTTAGTGAGCTAATGGGTTGGAACAAAAGGCCTGGTTCCTTTCAAGTCCTGCAGAGGCTCTGTCCTAAAATCCCATATGGCTCCTCATTATATCCCAGGCCCTGCTTCCGAGAGGAGGTCATTATTTCAGCCTGTAATCCCACATAAAGGCTTCCCATTTTTCAGTTACATAAAGTAATATAACACACATCTCAGCATCAGACATCGGGATTAACACCGACAAGGCTTGTGTTAAAATGCTCTCCCAGGCAGCATCTCCAAAGTGAATAGAATAGTTAACATGCCTGCACAATGATTCTTGCGTCATGGGGAGAAGGATTTATGTTTAAATACTATTAACATTTTAACTCTGGCAGCCATGGTTTAAAAGAATTATATTTTAATATAAGATTAAATATATTTCTGTAATAATACTTATCCCACATTATTAATTTTTTATGCTTTTAATTTTGATAACCCAACTAACCAGTTTGGAGAATGTCATTTTTCTTTGATATCTTTTCTTTTTAAATGAAATTATACTATTAAGATGAAGTGCCCAGTTTTGAAATGGGGAACTGTCTCTTTGAATTAAAGTGTAGGGGTCAGAATGGGCAGTTTTCAGTTTAAGCTGAACATCGGCATTAATTAGCAGTGATCGTTGTAGAAGTATAACTAGTCATGAGCCTGAAGCTCTGACCCCCTGGTCAGTGGCGGCCTTGATGGTGCAGGAATTGCTCTGGAAATCATGAGGATGGAAGAATTAGGCCTCCCTTCTTAAACGGCCGCATGTGGGAGGTTTCTTGTTTCTGTGTTACAGGATTTTGGAAGAGCCTCTGTGGGCAGAAGAGGTTAAGCCCCAGTTTGCCCTCTGTCTTTCTCTGCACACAGATAAGCAATGCTTGTTGGAGGATTCTCTTATGTGCAGAGAGGACAATGCATGCGTGAGGGTGTGGTATGCACAGTAATTCATGAAAGCAGATAATGTGCAAATCATATTAATCTACTCAGGGCCCCTGAATATAGATAGGGCAGCAGTTTGTGCCCTGTGTCAGTCAGAATGGAATGGGTATGGCTCAGTAACAAACAGCCCCGCTCTTGGAACAACACAAGTCTATTTCTACCTTATGCCACAAGTCTTTTGTGGATTAGTTGGGTACTCTGCCATATATCATTTTTATTTTAGGGAATCAGGCTGATCAGTATTCTACCATCTGGGATATTACTGGTTACTGTGGCATGGGAAAAGGAAATGGTAAATTGTGCACTAACTCTTAAAGACCTCTGCCTAGAAGTGGCTCACTTCTGGTTTCATTCATTGGTCACAGTGAACCACATGCCATACCTAATTTTGTGGGAGCAAGGAAGGACGATACTATGACTCATAGGAAGAAGAAAAACCAGAAGTATCAGAATGCAGCTCTTATGACTACCACAGGCACCCTGCTGATGGGTGAGCAGGGGCTGAATCCTTTCTGATACACAGTGAGCCCTAGCTCAGGGCTTTATCTGTCTGAGAAAGAAACACCTTTTTCTAATTTACAAAATGTTGCCTCATAGGCAGTTCAGGCCCTCAGCTATTTTTCCTAATGGATGATGGTAATGACCTTCATTTATTAATTCATTCTTGCATTCAGAAGTAGTGATCGAGTCCCTACTATGTGTTAGACACCGAAATAGAGTTGTGAAGAAGCAGACATGGTGTCTGCCCCATTGAGTTTATGGGCTCTCAGGGAAGACAGATAATGAAGAAGAAATAATTAAAATGTGATGGATGCTGAGGTAAGAAAATGTGGGGTGCCATGGGAATCATATGACAGCACATAAGTTATACCTTGCAGGCATTCTTTCTTCTTCTGCAGCATCTTGACTTTCCCCTTCAGGGCCAACCAAAGGTTTTGAGTCTGTTAAACCGATAATTAGACCAAGGCACAGATGATTTAGGTGACTTTGCCTTGCAGACACTGATGCACACTGGAGGAGTCTCGGCACTAACATGCATCTCAAAGCAAGTCTTAAAACGGCCATGGTGGTCTGTCTGATGCTCATTAAGACTTTACCCGGGGGTGTTTTTTTTTTGGGGGGGGTGGGTGGGAATGAGGGATAGAGGGAGGAAGGGAGGAAGCAATCACGGATGCCCGCATTGGCTTAGAATCAACATTTCCCCATTATAGGGCCCTGTAGCAGATGCTGTTGGTGTACTGCCCATGCTACCTTGGACAGTGACCATCCCATTACACTGACCCTTGGTTTCCATCTGTAAAACCATGGCGTTCTGGCTGAGGGCACTCTAGTCACTGGGGTCCACTGGGCCCGTGTGCAGTGCAAAATGGACTGGACGGGCCAGACATTTAATTCTGCTCCCCATGGTAGCAGTCATCAGCCCTGATGGAAGTGCGGGATAAGTATCCAGCTTTCCTTGCTCCTTCGGTGGTGGAAAGACCCTGAAACAGGTCTCCCCTGCCTCCCAGCAGGAGGAAGTCCCTCTCTCTCACAGCAGTGATCTGCTTGGTAACACACACTTGGAGGATGGAGTCTCCCAGTCTCACTTCCCTACTTCCCTGCTGTGCTTTCCGGGACCACCTTGCAAACCAACTACTCAGTCCTGTGTTGAGAATTGTTTCAGAGGAACCCAGCCTCAAGCAGGCAAATGTAAACATCGAATCAGCAATCCCCAGAGTCAGAGCCTCTAACTCTTCTCTCTGCTGTCCTACACGTGGGATGCTAAGGAAAAGGATGATTTTTGTCCTGGGTAAGGCAGAGAAATGGCCAGTGAGTCCTGCTGGGCGCCCCTAGGCCCTTAGAGGCTGATTACTGCTCTGATCTCGCCTTTGAAAACGCAGCTCTCTGTTCATTAGTCATTGTGTGCAGCTGGCAGGGCGCACTCCAGCACCAATTGCAGTTTTTTTCCAGACGTATTTTGTGATAATTTGGCATTTTTGTGTTCATATTCAGCATGACTAAGGCCAATTACATCGCAGAGTCCTTTGGAGAAAAGCGCTTGAAAGCAGAACTAAGGCCATAGAAAATGTATTTGGCTATTTCATTCTTTTTCTTCTGAATAGCATGTTCCATGTTTTTCTAGTTCATAATCCCTCCCCTAACTGCATTGTCTACTAGTTGACTGTTGGCATAAAAATACACTGATTAGAGAATGAATTGTGGGCCCAATTTGTGAAAATAGACTTCTTGCACTTTAAGGAAATTCCTGCGATGCTGTTGGGAAAAGGTGATGAATGCAGTTTTCAGTGGGTATCTGCATAAATCACAGCTGATTTGCAATTTATCACCTTCCCTTCCTTGCTCGGAGGGTATGTTTTTAGGGATGTGATTATTGGGCAGAAGTGCTAACAATGATGGGGGAAATTTTCAGAAAATGTATCCAAACTGCAAGTTTCTACATTTTCAGAAATAGCACCTTGAAAGTGCGCTCTTTCCCTCTCTCTGGCGCTACTTCCCTAAGCGGCGTCTGAACACGAGGGTTTAGCCGTGAATCTGTGCACAGGTGGCCTTGGCCTCGTGCTTCCGGGGGTGTGGCAGTAGAAGGAAGTGTTGCCAGCTCTGTGTGCTCAGCAGCCAATTCACCCCACATCAGCATCACTGGGGGTCCTCCTCACCCGCTAGCTGTGTGTTTGGCTTTGGCATCCAGCCTTGCCACTGAGTGGGTCACACTGCATTTAGCCATCTGCGAAATAGACCCCAAATCCTCACCAGGCTTCCTAACCTCCACATGCTTATGTGGCCTTCACCTCCCTCCAGAACTCAGTGCCACGTTCTGCGCAGCCTTCTCCATCCCAGACCCCTCCCTGGACCCCACCTCTCCAAGCCAAGGCAGAAGGCAGCCGACTATGGTGGAATGACGATGAATGTTGGTCCTACAGTGGGTGTCAGATCTTGGCTGTGCCACTTACTTACTGGGGGACCTGGTCTGTTATTGAACCCCCATGCCTTACAGCGCTCCCGAGAGTGCTGTGGGGGATGGATGGGACTGGGGATAGAAAGGGCTTGCTTGTTCAGGGAGGGAGCTCGAGGAATCTGAGGGTTCTCTTCCATCCCATCTTCTCAGCGGATTCGTCCAGGCTTGGCGGCTGGGTCTTACTTTCCCCGGCCATGCAGTAGAATGGTTATGTACATGTTTACTCTCACTTTTCACATGAAACTCACATGCAACTGTACAGGTGAGGCTACCCTGAGCTCCTGCGGCCCCTGTCCTCCCATGAGCCTCACCCTTGTTAAATCAAACTAACAGAAGACAAGGTAACAGATGTGCGTCTGTGCGAGCATGCTTAGTGGACGTGACTGGCGTTGTCTTGGAATAATGGAAGGATACTATCACACACCAACATTTATTTGGCTTTCCTCTAACCACTTCTTTTCTGACAAATTCTGTTCCTTATGGCAGTTCTTTGCTTGCATGCACTCTCTTTGTCTCGGTATCTAGCAATCAACTATTTTTTTTTTTCTTGCACACACAGCCTGTCACCCTCCCCATCCTGCCTTATGCTGAATTTTCCTTTCCTTAAGGGCGGTCATCAGGCTCTCCTCTGGCTGCTCTCGTTTTTGTCCCTGCTTAGGACTTCTTCCCAAGAAAGGGTTTTCCTTAGGACCCATATTTCTTAGAAAGTACAGAAGGGATTCTAACCGCACGTAATGTAATTTCCCCCCGAGACCTTTGCTGCCTTCTTCTTTTCAGAGCTCAGCACTTTTAGTATTTTTTTTTTATTTTGAGGCCATTTCAAGCCTATAGAAGAGTTGAAAGAGCTATCGTATCTCTTTTATCCAGATTATCCAACTTTTAATATGTTAAAACATTTCTTCTTCTCTGTCTCTCAAATAGACAGATATAGATACTCTTTTTCTGACATGATTCCCGATCAAACCTAAGTGTGAGTGTTTATCTTCCTAAAACAGAGACCTTCTTGTTACTGCTATGAAAACCCTCCCCGTTGGGCAATCAACTCTGGCAAGGGCTACCATCCAGTCCACAGACCACCCATATGGCCAGCCCTCTCAGAGACACTCCTTTTTCTTGGTGCTCCTACCCAGCGACGCGTGCCGCATTTAGCTTTTGTTGTTCATCCGTTTCCTTCCATCTGGAACTGTTCCCAGTCTTTCCCTGCCTCACCTTGCCCTGTGGGATGACCCTCTACCTGGGTCTTTCAGAATGTCTTCACAATTCGGCACAGGCCGTGTTCTCTGCGCATTCCTGGCGGGATTGTGCAGAAGGGATGCTGAGCTTCCTCAATGCCCCGCCCCCTCACTGATCACCTGGCCCAGGTGGTGTCTGCCAGGTGTCCTCACCGCTCTGCGCACTTTTGTAATTTCTAGTACAAAATAATACATTGCACGATCGTCTCATCCTTTCCCTGTCCAGCCATTTCTCCGGGCAGCCCTGGCCCCTTTTAGTGGAGGATGGCTCTAGAAACGAAGATCAGGGGACTTGGCATGTTCATTGCTCCTGGGATGTCATTGTTTCTAGATCCTCTCCACTTACATTTTCTGGCTAGAAAATAGATGCATATATGTCTGCACACGCATTTATGATCAGAACTATGTATATGAGTATGCATGTACATATACTCCCTGCCATGAGTTCGTACCAATCTACATCTAACTCTTTTCCCTTTTCCATGTTTATATTAATACCTTCTCAGATGGTGAGAAACTACCTTCTCATTATCTTAGATATATTTTCTCAATATAAGCCATCTCCTCAATGATCTGTGACCCCTCTGTGACCCCTCCTGCCTACCACATCTGCACTTCTCATCCTTTCTTCTCTGCCCCCTCAGACACGGCGCACACCACTCTCCCCACTGCTCCGTGCCATCCCCTCCCCACACTGCCCTCCGTCTTCAGCGACTGCATGCTGCCCTCACCACACACCACCGCAAGAGCTCCTCCCTCTCTCCACTGCCTTCTCTGATGCCCTCTTTCTCTCCAGGAGGGAGGGAGGAGGGAAGGTGGAAAGGAAGGGAAGATCATGCCTGTTTGCTGATGGATGGGTTTGGGGAACTCCCATATCCCTTTCACAACACTTTGGCATCTGTGTTGCATGATCAAATTTTTTTTTTTCGCCACCCACGTACTGCCCTTTACTCTCCCAGCGTTACCTACCCCTCTCTAGGGTTCTGTTTAAATACAGTTGAAAACAGAAGTCATTTAATAATATTCAGCTGAGCTAACTGGACCTGCAGCTCCGAGCCGGGAGAAACGGGGAGCGCTGGCTGGTGAGGGCAGTGTGGCAGGGCACAGGCAGGTGGTACCTGAAGGGTCAGCTGCAACTCTCTCCGTATCCGGCTTGTTCAGTGCCCTCTTTCACCTTCTTGTTTCTCTACCAAAACGCTTTAAACATATGATAACACTCATAGTCTCTAGTATCGCTATGGACATAAAAGGAAAGAAATACATTCTTGTTGGCTTCCTTTCCAATGTGCCAGCAGCACACAAGCATAAAGTCTCTCCTAAGGTAGAAGAAAATCACCGTGCACAGCACAGTGACAAATGATGTCATGTGTAATCTTTAATGGAGGTGGTGTTTTCCATGCTCAGAGGGCGAATTGATTCTTGAATCTGTGCTGGTTCGCTGTGTCTAATCAATAGGCAAGCTTCCCTGGGGAAAGGCGAGAGTGGAAACTGTATCTGCCCCCTGATTTTTAAGGCAGCAGAGTCTCCAGGCCTCATACACTTCCTGCCACTCACCTTTCCCCCACCTGAGAACTCTCCTTCATCTCCCTAGATTGCTTGTTTGTGTAAATAATCTCTTCCTATGAAAATATGAAATGGATTATTGGCAACATCATTAATAACCTTAATGGAATAAAGCCACAAGCCCTGCCTAGGGTAAATTATCATAAATCTTATATCATAGAAACCTAGCAGCAGAGAGTTCCAGGTGGGCAGGGAAGTGGCCAGAATGTTAAAAAAAAAAAAAAAATTCTTCGAAATGAGCCAGTCTGAGAAAGACAACTTTCACATGATCTCATTCGTATGTGGAATCTAATGAATAAAATAAACTGATGAACAAAATAGATACAGGGACATAGACGCATGGAACAGACTGTCGAATCGCAGAGGGAAGGCCGGGATGGCTGGGTGGGTGGGAAAAAATATTCTTCTGACCTAGAATTTGTGGCAGAAGCAGAGGGAGCTGCTGGGACACATCTGATCTCATTAACGCTCACGGTTCCCAGGCAGGGATGGAGAAATGACAACGTGTCGCTCACCCCTGCCCTCTGAAGCCTTTCTGTGAGAAATGCTGCAATTTAATCTTGCCTGTCACAGATCAGACCCCAACCTGAACACCTCCTTTCCCCAGAAGGTGAAACATTTCAGGATCCACGGGAGGAACCAGAGTGCCGCTCGGAGGAAGCACTGTGTCCCCACGGCAACTACTAAAATCGCCTCTAAATGGGACGTGCTCACTGTGCCCGGTGTGCACGCTGCACGTGGTGGTTACATTCGCTCTGCTTTGTGTGAGGCATGTGACTTTCGGCAAATTGTTGCAATTCTTCTTGACTCAATTACATTATTCCTTAAGTGGTGATAGTTCTCCCTCTCAGGGAGGTACTCACCTCAGAGCATTAAAGAAGAGGTGGATTTTTGTTTGATTTTTTTTTTTTTTTAATTCTCAGACAAGCCCTTGATAAATAGTAGCTATGACTTATTATTGCTTATTGGTACTTCCAGATACTGAGCTAAGGGCTTTATATTAGTTACCTCATTAATTCTTACAGAATTAGAGGGTTGTTATGAAGCACCATTTTTCAGAGAAGGAGACTTAACTTTTAGCTCAGCTAACACTCCTGCATCGTTCAGGTAGGAAAATGGTACATTCCAAAGCTAATGTAATCCTATGTAATAAAGAGCTAACATGCAAATGGTCGTCATGCCAAAATGGCTCAGACACTCAACACTGGGGAGAGAGAAACGGGGACCAGCCTGGCACAAATGAACTCGTGAGAGAGGAATGGGGACCATCCAGGCTACGGCCCAGGAGAGGACAAGCTGCCTGCCCCACGGTCCCGGGTGCCAGCACCTGAGGCTGCGGCCTGGGAGAGGGACAAGCAGCACACCCCGTGGTCCCGGGTGCCAGAGGCTGCACCTGCACCTGCGCCTGTGGCCCAGCCCAGGAGAGGGATAAGCTGCACACCCCACGGTCCTGGGAGCCAGCGGCTGGGGCTGCGGCCCAGGCAAAGCTGCCTTCCCACAGTCCCCTGCGGCTGCGGCCAGCCAGGGCAAAGCCGGCCTGGTTCCTGGGTGCCTGCGGCTGGCCAGAGGGAGGGAAGCCTGGGTCCCGGGTGCCTGCGACTGGGTGTAGGAGAGAATCCTGGGTCCTGGGTGCAGGGCAAGGCAGAGGCAGTTAGGGGTGATCAGGCCAGCAAGGGAGCATTTGGGGTAATCAGGCCAGTAGGAGAGCAGTTAGGGGTGATCAGGCAGGCAGGCAGAGGTGGTTAGGGGCCAGCAGGCAGGCAGAGGGGTTAGGGGTGATAAGGCAGGCAGGCAGGCAAGCGGTTAGGAGGCATGCGGTCCCGGATTAGAAAGGGTGCAGGCCGGGCTGAGGGACTCCCCCTCTCCCCCCATGTACAAATTTCGTGCACCAGGCCTCTAGTCCTAGCTAATAATAGAGTAATATGCAAATTGACCGTACCTTCGCTATGCCCATGATTGGCCAGGAGGCACGGGGGGGTGGGACTCGGGGTGGCCGGGGTGGCCGATTGGGCCGGCAGGACACTGAGCTCGCGTCACCAGCGGCAGCGCCATGGTTGTGCTGCGGCACAGAAGGGGCCTCTGGGGCAGCGAGCTCACATCCCGCCGCCGACCATCAAAAGCGGGGAGCTGGGTGTCCGCTCCGGCACCAGTGGACAGACACCCAGCTCCCCCGTGATCGAAAGCGAAAGCGGGGGAGCTGGGTGTCTGTCCGCTCTGGCACCAGGCCAAAAGCCTCCGCTGGAGGCTTTTGAAATGCCTGGTGCACCAGTAGACAGACAGCCAGCTCCCCTGCGATCGATAGCGGGGAGCTGTGTGTCCACTCCGGCACCAGCGGACCCCCTGCCATCAAAAGCGGGGAGCAGGCTGCCAGCAGTGTCCGCGGAGCGTGCTAGGCTTTGTGGGGCAGTGGATATGGCCTGGATGGCAGGTTAGGCCTAGGGGACCCTACATGTGCATGATTTAATCATGCACTGGGCCTCTAGTCTATATAATAAAAACCCAATGGCCGTGACGCCATAAAGAACAAAGACTGGCACAGTTGGGTGGGGCCGCGCAATTTCACGTGTTGGAATTCTAGACTTTCTATAAAGTCAGGCTGCTACTTGTGGATTGAAAAGAAATTTTCTTATGGATAACAATTGAATACACTGCTTAGAAGAACAGCATGTATCTATATTTATGAGTTAAATATGTCTGTACTTTTCCTCTTGAAATGTTGTTGTCTGGTGTTGGTAAAAGGTTTACACTGACCTGATACATTCAGTGGGGAATGAGCTATGTTTTTCTATCATCTGGAAAAGTTAGCATAAAATTGAAAGCTGGGGAAACGCCTGTACAACCATCTGGCGTGATGTTCTCTTTGAAGAAATATTTTTAACGGCTCCTTCCATGTCTTTAATAGTCACAGGATTCTCTAAATTTCCGTTATTTTTATGCCCATCCTGTTAAATTACACATTTCTAGGCATTTGTCCATTTAATCTAAAATTTAAAAATGACTTATAGTTATTGACTGCAGTCAGTTATCTTATTTTAGCTGTATTTATGCCCACCTTTTCATTGAAAATATTTTTTCCCCTCATCTTTTGATCAGTCTTGCCAAAGGTGTATCTGTTTTGAATTTGATCAAAGAACCAACTTTTGACTTTTTGATCTTCTCTAGCAAATATTTATTTTCCTATTTTGTAAATCTTTGTTATGGGTTTTCTTTTGTTAATATGGACTTATTTTGCTCATTTTTATGTACTTAAGATTGACATTCTGTTTGTTAATTTTGAGGCTGTTTTCTAATATAAGTTATGTAGTGTTTCATTGTTCTTCTGTTGTATCTTTTAATTTCTTATTAATGAAATATTCAATGGGGGAAAACGAAGCCAACAAAGCTCATATAAGATTGAGTAAGGATGTCATCCTTTTGATAAAGTTAAAAACAGCTTATGTTACAAAGCATTTTAGGAACAATCATAGATGGTGTGTTTGGAGTGAATGTTTGTATCTCCCCAAAGTTCATTTGCTAAAGCACTAACTGCCAATGTGATGATATTTGGAGGTGAGGCCTTTGGTACTTAGGTTTAGATGGGGTCCTGAGGATGGTGCCTCATGAAGGGATTAGTGCTGTTATAGGAAGAGGGAGAGAGGGAAATCTCTCACTCGTTCTGCTCATGAACCAAGGAAAGGCCGTGTGGGCACAGCGAGAAGGCAGCAGTGTGTCAGCCAGCAAGGGGCTCTCACAGAACTCAGCTCTACCAGAACACTGACCGTGGACTTCCATTCTCCAGAACTGGGAGAAAATAGATGTCTGTCGGCTGAGCCATTTAGTATATGGTTTCTGTGACAGCAGCCTGAGCAGACCAGGACAAGGCCACAAAACCGAACAAAAACATGACAAAGGAAGCATGAGCCTGGAACTCAAGGTGATGGTTATTTTGCGTGGGAGAGATAAAGGAGATAAAATGGGGTAGATGCAGATGGATAGAGAAAGGTAATTGTCAGGGTCATAGCTTTTGTTTTATATGTGTCATCCATGAGTGCTTATTGTGTTCTTAGAAATAACTTACTAAATAAAACCAGGAAAATCTTCATAAGTAACATTGGACAAATGCTAACCACGTGCCAGTCCCCATTTTAACACTCACTGAGTCCTCACAAGGGCCCTTGCAAGTGAAAATACTATTTACTGTCACGGTTGTTATTGGATCCAAATACTGAGCTCAGTGGTTCAAATACTGATCAGGGGGTAAAGCTGCTTTCGAGGCCACGACTGGGATCATGGATGTGAGCTCTGAAAAGGCAAATTCAAGTTTTTTGACTACCAAGTCTACAGTTACATGAGGTAGAGAGCTCCCTGTCAGTGCAAGGATTCTAGCAGGGACCGTTGGCCCCTTCCAGGGAAGGACTGTTTGATAAAAGACCTAGCTGCCTGAGCTCCCTAGACACTTTGGATTTAGTATCAAATGCCTCGGAGCAGTCAGGCTGCTGCTCCCTGCTCACTTTATATTAGTGTTATTTAGGGAGGGAGCCTTGTATAGTAATGATACAGGCTTTGGAGTTGCCTGGACCTGGGTTCAAACCCACACTCTCCCACTTACTAGCTTTGTGCCCTGTGATAAACTGATTCTCTGTCCCTAGCCCTCAGTTTCTGAATCTGTAAAAAATCACAAGATTGCTGTGAGGGTTGTGGAGTATGCCCTGCACTGTACTTGGACTCGCAGAAAGGGCTCAGTAGTATTGGAGAGAAGGACGCCAGGTCTGTGGTATGGATGATGCCAGTACCTGCATTGCCTTTCAGGAGGCAGAGGGATGGCCTAGTTGATGAGTGGGATGCCAAGCAGAAATTCAGGGGGAAACTTGACCCCTTCGCCTTCCTCTCCCTGCTCTCTAGCACTTGCCACGTGCACATACCAGAGGAGTTTCCACCACTGAGCTTCAATTATTCAGCAGACGTAGTTGTGTTCAGTGACACATGTGGCAGATAGAAATCCATGGGTTCTTTGCCCCGGATTGCTTCTGGGCAAGTTATACAGCAGGGACCCTTTAAAGCGTCAACGTTGAGGAGCAGAAATTGATTTCCCTCGCAGCCTCTTCTCGAACACTCCCGGCTTCTGGGGATTTCCTTGCAGTGCAGGGCTAATGACTTTTGATACCGATCGATGCGAAGCTAATTAATTTACTTCACAGTTTTCTTGTACTCGAACTACCCAATGGTTCAAATGATCTGTTGTGGTTGGTATTTGGGGGGTTTGGGAGCCTGTTCTTTGCCTTTGCTTTTCCAGGGGCTAATTAGCTCCGATGACTTTATCTATTGGTGGGATTTGCATGGTGGCAGGAGGGTGTGCACGGAAGGAACACTGGGTTCCATGACTGCTGTGTCGTCGGGACGATTGGAGACGCCGTAGTCTGAATGAGTGATTTTGTTTTGATACTGTATGGAAATAAGGTAGTTAATTTTAACTGTCGCTGGCAAGTTCCAACATAGCATGAGAGGAACGGTCTCTCTCTTTGTCTCCCACACCCACATAATAGAACCTGATGAAAAGAAAAGCATGTCCATGGAATTATTCTCCATCTGGAAACTATAAATTCTTTGTTCTCCAATTGAAATTCATGTGTGATTGGCGGAAGCTACTCAGTGTAACAGTTTTTTAATTAAAATACTTAGGGAGAGAACTAATATCCTCCTACTAGGCGGATCTTATCTCTGTCCAAGCTGAGACTCAGGCAGTGTGTATTAAAACAAGATTAAGGTGTAAATTAGAATCACTTCTACAGATACGTGTGACTACTCTGTGTCTCTTAATTGGAAGAGTCCTACTGGTTTATTTAACAAAGAACCCCAAAGCCATGTCTGATTTTCATGTTGTCAGAAGCTTGTGGAAACTTGAAACCCTGGTTTGTATATAATACCTCCCTGAATAAACTAGCATAACAATGAATGTAATATCTTTAGGGGTCAAGGTAAATACCAGTGGGAATAGTAGCTTTTAATGGTGATACTTTGTACAGTTTGGGGCAAGACTCTTATCTATTGAAAACATAGATGCATTGAATATACCCGATTTGGTGAAAGGAACTTCTCCCCAGTGCGGAGATGACTGGGAATAATGTCAATGGAACGGGCTTGAGTTAGCCAGACCTGCTTGGAACCCCAGGTCTAGCTCTTGTGAGCTGTTTAACTTTGAGTGGGTTACTTGTCCTGTCACAGTCATCTTCCTTATCTGTCAGATGTGGCTAGAAATAGGTCCCTTGCGTAGAGGTTGTAAGATTCAAGAACAATAATGTACATACAATACTTAGTATAGGAACTGACAATGTAAGGATTGTTCTGTAAATTGCTACCTCTAATCTTCATGATTCATATTAAACACTACATTTTAACTGATATTTAACTAGTAGCTAATGAGCCATGGAAGTTTTAGGTAAACTAATAATTAATGAGCTATTACTGTGTTTTTGTTTTAGTCTTTACCTGTGGACATGCTTAGAGAAAGAGAAAGAGAGACAGAGAAACACACACACACACACACACACACACACACACACAGAGAGAGAGAGAGAGAGAGAAAGAGAGAGAGAGAGAGAGAGAGAGAGAGAGAGAGAGAGAGATCAATTGATTGCCCTCCATACATACTCCAAGCAGGGATCGAACTCACAACCCAGACATGCACCCTGACCAAGAATCGAACTGGCAACATTTCAGTGCACAGAGCAGTGCTCAACCAACTGAGCCTCTCCAGCAGGCTGAGCTATCCTGTTTTTGAGCTATGAGAATTACAACCACTTTCACCACTGCCATCGTAGTCAACTTAGATTCTACATGTCAGAACTCACATCAGCGGATTATCTGGGCTCAGTCCGGCTGCTCTTGTTCCAGGAAGAGCCATCTGGCGCTGCATCAGAATATCACAATTCATCTTTAGCCTGGATGGAGAAGACCCCGCTCCTGTGGCTAATGTTTGGTTGGCCAGGCCTTATGAATGAATGAGAGGGGGAGGCCATCATAAGTAGGAAACGCTTTGGCAGTACCCAGGCCATTCTCATGAGGAGGAGCTGTGGTGGGGTCAGGATGGATTAGAACATAAATTGGCCCACACAGTCTCATGATGGCCACCTCCACCTCTCTCACATGGTGCTCTTTTTGTCGTCTCACCAGCACATTTACGAGTGCAGGAAGGTCCTTGCTTATGGCCCGTCACACCTCCAAGGTGCCTTTCCTCAGACATGTGTGAGTCCCTCCGTCATTGCCCCGAGTGTCCGGGTGTCGAGTGGTGACTGTGGGAGCTGAGCAGAGAGGTGACTCATTTTTAATGAATATTTTAAACAAAGTTTCTTGTTGATGGCCATGTTTCCTGTCTCTAACATCCCTGGGTAGAGAGCTGAGCTTGCATCGGCTCATTAACTCTAACAGCGTGGCCTTTAGCTTCTCCTCCATGTGCGAGGCAGCAGACTTCACTTGGGCGTGTAATTTAAGAGGAGAGATGCACCACATTTTTCACTGGAGCACTTAGGTCTTTCAGGGTTACTCTGAGCCTGAGCTTCATTTTAATGAGACGGTGCCAGAAAAAAAGCTAGAAACACAGGTTGCCGTTTCCTCAAAAAGAGATACCCAGTGCCACTGGCCCGGCGCAGTGTTGACAAAGCTACAGATTCTGAATGAAGGCAGACCTTGATGAAGAGGTAGAGTTGTAGAATCAAAAGGTTCTGGGGAATTTTCAAATTAGAACATTTCCCACTGATAATGAAAAGTGACAGTTTCCTCCTGCTTAGATGCTAAGTCCAACATCTTTACTCTTACAACTTACAAGGAAATAATGAATGTTTTATGCTAAGACCTTCTCCTTCCGGGGAGCAGGGCTTCACCTTTCTAATTTTTTGTTGAATTAGCTGCCAGCGCGCAGCAAATTTCATGTTAGCATCTTGTCCTAGCAGCGCGTTAAAAAAAAACCCACAAAAAAACTAACATTTAGAAAACGTATACCTAATTAAAATGGTATGCAAAGCCCCCCAGCATGGCTTATCTTTAAGGTTGTGTGTACATACAGTTGTGCATGTATAATTTATTTCCAGGAACTAACATCAAAAGTAGCTTCTGTGTGCTTCGTGTATATTCTCCTCATGTTGCTGAACTCTGTCCAAAATTGCATTAGGCTTTTTACCTTCTCTGGAGAAATAATACATCTCTCATTCTTTGAGCTCTTCAGCTCTTCATAGATGGATCATTTCAGAATAATCCATTTTTATTTCTGAAGACAATGCTAATCATTCTCTTAGAGAAACAAACGTTTGCGGTATTTTGCTCTGCACTGGGAAAGAACTAGCTCCGTGCTGGTCAGCGTGCTCCCCGTGCCGTCCCCTGCGCGTGGCCCCCGGGCCCGTGCTGTTGAAAAGCTGACAAATGTTTCCAGCAGCCGGCTCTCTCCCAGGGTGCACAGACTTGTGAGGGGGAGGCCGCCACTCAGACTGGAGTCTTGATAATTTTGCCGCAATTAGATATTAGATTGCAGCTTGGACACAGCTCACGTTGCACGCACCTCATTTTATCATTCTCATTTACATTTTACAATGGGAGGATCTTCTTTCTTAACAACACTGTGCGTGTCGGCTTGAATGGAATCTGCCTGCTTAGGGGTAGGAATCTGACCTTCACCCAGGAGAGCACTTTCCTACATAGAATTTGTGAGATAACAGAATTTATTCCGTTTAAGATCAGGGAGTGTTTGAGCAAAGAGGATTATAAAGGCAGCGGAGAGCGATGGGTGCAGCTAAGTACTCAGGGTGAAAGATGAAAGACGGGGACCCAGAAATGGGATTTTTGTCCCCAGATATCCGATTGCTCCTGGGAATGTAAGAACCTGCCTTTGAAGGGCTGTTTTTTGGTGAAGTTTTCCATGGCACTTTTGCAGAGGCCCTGGGTCACTCTGAGCGCCAGCAGGTTGTATGGCATCGTTATCGGATAGCAGCAAAGCCGGGCACCGTCGCAAAGGCTCCCCTTCCCATTTCAGTACCTAGCTCCCCACTATCCTCCCACAAATGAGTGCTTTGGGCATTTCTGAAGAAAATTACGTGTTAACACAAAGGAGTCATTTAGTATTTGGGTATATTTTTATAATTCCCCAGAGCTCCAACATTACTGTGGGAGATACAAGTGCTACTGAAAGTGCTCAGAGATTCAGAAGCCTGTTTACGGGGTGTGTGTTCTTCTGATCTTTCTGGTGCCTCTTTTCTGTAAATATAGCTTTATTAAAATATAATCGGTCCTTCCCAACTTTATAGATCCTCTGACCATCTGAAACCTATAGATCTCAATGCAAAACCGGTCTTCCTTGTGAGCCATCGGGACTGCTATCTACTTATTAAAAGATCCGGTTGTAAAGCGTGTCGGGGCTGTGGAAGTGGGTGGGCATGTGCGCACATGAGGGTGGTAGTTTGGGTTCTGGGGAAGCGGCGGTGAGATGGAGTCTGGGGTGCAGGATGTTTATTAGGCATCGGGCACCTGTGGAAGGAAGGGCAGAAGCAGGACCAGGCAGCGGAGAAGGTGGAGTGGAAGGCAGGCCTTGCAAAGCATCACCCAACCCAGCTGGGAGCCCTGGAGTCAGTATTGCCCATCAAGGTTGTCCTGTGATGGCCTGAAACGGCAGTGCCTTTACATGCTTGCCTGACTCAGGTGCGAGGTGCTGGCTGCCTGGGACAGGAGTGTCCACTTGGGAAGCAGTTGTCTGTTGCCGAGGCCTGTTTGAAGGAGCTAATGGCTGGGCACTGTTTGCTGTCCACTTGCCTCACAATTGGGCAGCCAACCTTTCCCGGAAGAGGAATTTGGGTGGTGCAGATCTGAGCCTATCACATCACGCCTGTGTCCTCCTAGCCCCACCCCCCTCACCACTGAGACCCTGAGTGACAGGATCCATTGATCCTCTGTGTCTCTATACTGTATTTAACCATCAAGAGAGCTATGGGCTCCTCAAAGAATGCAGCCGGCTAGCTAGGGGAGAAACTAAAATGCGGAGGTGGATGCCGTCAGCCCAGTGAGACTGCAGAATGGAGACGTGAAGCGAGGGCTCACGGGGTCTGGGGGTGTGTGAGAATGGGAAGGGAAGCAGCTTCCAGATGCCATTCCTGGAACCGTTGGTCTGTGTGCTACGTTTGCGCCCTGCTGTCTCTTTGGAACCTCACAGCAACCCTTGGAGCTCCGGCCTTTCTCAGCACCTCCAGGTTACAGATAAGACAGCCGAGAACTCCAATTGCCGCAAGGTCCAGAGCTGTCCAGCAGAGAGGCAGGGAGAGCCTCCCAGTGGCCTTGCCCCACCACAGTGTTAACATTCCCTGAGAGCTTGGCCCTTTTTAAGAATGGGGACAGTTCCTTGGAGGGGTGTAACTCTGCAGAAGACGGCAGACTGGACATCTGTGCAAGTTAGAAATGTAGGGACAAGCAGTGTCAGACGTGGTGCCCGCCCTCCGGGAACCCAGGGGGCAGGGCTTTTACACACACAGTGACAGATGCACAGCGTTGGAGTCCCCGCACACTGGTGGCTTCAGAGGGAGGAGTAATGCCACGCGGCGAGGGGACTGGTGTCAGCGGGGCTTGGCCACCGGGTAAAAGTCATTTCTGAGCTCACTCAAGAGACGCAGGCTGCCCAGAAAAGGCATGGCCTCTTATGGCAGCGCATTGCCAACATTTAAAAATTAGATTTCGCATTGATATGTTGATTTCTGGTTTGTTTTTGTCTTGTAATGGGAGATCTGGCAACACAGGTACTCACTCCTGTGTGAAGGCGGTCTGCGGAGGGGGAGCGTTTGCCACTCGGCAAGGGCCCCTCGCAGGCATCTGAGGGGGTGACTCCATGTAAGACCTCGTCACTGTCACTCTCTCATAATGTCAGGATTGCGCGGGGCTCTCAGGATGGGAAAGGGGACCCTCAAGACCAAGGGAGGGCCTTTCCCCGAAGCTGGAGTCAGGCTTTCACCTGGCCCAGTTTTACTGACCTGGAGCCGAAGGGGCACGTGGCCCGCAGGGTGACAGCTCGGCCCTCTTCCGACCCTTCCTGTGGCCTCCGGAGCCCCCCCTTGCTGGAGTCGGGGTGCTGAGAAGGGCTTTCGCTAAGGTGAGAGATGCAGTGGTGAAGCCGGAGGCCGGGAAACTCGGTGAAAGAAATGGTCTGTAAGAGTGAGGTGAAGGCCGCCTCTCCCCTGAGAGGCCTGTCACTTCAAGTCTGGAAGGCCAGGCCTGACAAATATTTGGAAAATGTTCAGGCCAAAACCATTTTGCACCAGGAGAGGACGAGACGTCCTGATAGATTTTTCCCTCCTTCATCTCTAATATCTATGATCCCCTGCATCCTGCTGAGGACACACAGATCTCCCAGGCTGTTCTCGGCCTGACATTCAGAGCCTGGAGAGGGATGGA
This sequence comes from Cnephaeus nilssonii, assembly GCF_951640355.1. Taxonomy (NCBI): domain Eukaryota; kingdom Metazoa; phylum Chordata; class Mammalia; order Chiroptera; family Vespertilionidae; genus Cnephaeus; species Cnephaeus nilssonii. The sequence continues at coordinate 47,017,681 of NC_137088.1, read as the reverse complement.
GCTGGCTGAGTCTCCCCAGAAGCCGGGAGCGGGGAGAGGAAGCCACTGCTGCTCAGGAAGTGGAGGAGCCTCCCATGGGCTTAACCTCGAAGAGGGCAATTCTGAAGGAGCCAGTGGGGAGCAAGGCTGCGCCTTTTCACTGACAAACATTTAAGTACCTACGGGGCACCCACAGACTTGGAGATGGCTCAGGCCATGCTGCTGGGCACAGAGCCTGTCTGGGGAGAGAGCAGTGCTGTCATAACACAGGAAAGGATCAATCTGGAGGCAGTGCTAGTGGGGTGGCGGGCCGGTGGGGGGTGGGGGGGGGGCGCGGAGGGAACCTAGAGGCGGGGAGGGCCCTACCAGTGAGGCAACACCTCCCCGGGTGGTGCTTTTCTTCTTCCTGTTTTTGGAATATAGCTTTTTTCTTTTTCTGTCCTAATGAAAGGTCACACTGATCTTAAATGTGCGAGAAAACTTGATGGAGGTCATGCTGATCCTAAATGTGTAAGGAAACTTGATGGAGGTCACACTGATCCTAAATGTTAAGGAAACTTGATGGAAGTCACACTGATCCTAAATGTTAAGGAAACTTGATGGAGGTCACTCTGATCCTAAATGTTAAGGAAACTTGATGGAGGTCACTCTGATCCTAAGTGTTAAGGGAAATTAATTGAGGTCAAGTTGATCCTACTAATAAATGTGTAAGGAAACGCGATGGAGGTAGTGCGCATCTGGGTGAAGCGAGGAGGCTGGCTTGGGGCTGATGACCTGGCCTCCCTTCAGCTTCCGACTCCTGCTTCTAAGGCACCGTCACCCAATGAGGGCTCCCCAAGAGGCAGACGGGAGAACTCTGGGAAAGAATTGGTGTGACAATGTTTTTATTTAAAACTGATACTAACCCTGTGGAGAAAACACAATCTCCACTCTACAAATCAGGAATCTGAGAGGCAGAAAGGTTACATGCCTCAGGTAACTCCTGCTTGCTCATACTGATGCTGGGGTGTGAGCCCAGGTCTCTGAGTTGTCACCTCTGCTTCCCCTGTCCCAGAACACACCCATGTCCCACCTCGGAGGCTGTGACACCCCAGCATGGTGCAAGGAGGACGTGGGCTGGCTAGGATGGCCAGAGCGTGGCTTTTCAAAGGGGGATAGGACAGGGGGAGGGAATGGCTGTGGAGGTGCATGAAGGAGGTGGACACAGAACAACCTCCAGAATCTGAATCTAAGTGAATGGGTGGAAGGTGGTAGGGTAATGTTGGTGATGGTGCCAATGATGATGGCAAACATTTATTTTGTGTTTACTGGGTGCCAGGCACTAATGGGGTACAGAGAGGTTTAGAAACTTGCCCAGGGTCTCATAGCAAATGGGTGTTGGGGGCAGCATTCAAACCCAGACATTCTGGCCCCAAATCTGTTCCTTTGACCACTGTATTAAACCGCCTCTCAGAGTAAGCAAACCGATGCTGATAAGGAACAGAGAAGACCTTTGCGAGATTTTGATGTGAAAAAAAAACTAATTCTCTCAATTTTTGTATGTTTACTTATGTAAACCAGAATTTCTCAACTAATATTCCATGAGCCATTTATAAAAGATATCATGAGCCTGGCCTGTGTGGCTCAGTGGTTGAATCTGGAGGTCAGGGTTAGATTCCTGGTTGAAGCACATGCCCATGTTGCAGCTTGATTCCCAGTAGAGGGCGTGCAGGAGGCAGCAAGTCAATGATCCTCTCATCATTGATGTTTCTATTTCTCACTCTGAAATCAATAAATCATATTTTTAAAAAGATATCATGAAAACATAAATTAGTTTGAGAAATAGTGACTTGAAATTAATGAGGCTTCTGTGTGCCAGGACACCCTGAAACACCCTGAAAATTGCCAGAAGGAGACGGCACAAAGCAGTGTTTCCTAAACAAATTTGAAAAACCTAACTCTTTTCACACAAAAAAAATTCACCTGTACTTTTTCAAACGGGTTTTACCTGGGATATAATTTGGGAAACTATGGCATAGACACTTGGTGAGTTTGGGACCAGAAATAGCACTCAACAAGTGAAAACTGACCCCTTGGGAGTAAGCGCTCGTCTTGATTGGGAGCGGAGGCCAGTCCGACCATTGTCGGGGTCTCTCCACTCAGACTTGGCGTTCTGCCTGGGCCCCTACGCCCAGTCTCTGCCTGTCTCCTGATGGCGACTTCCTGCTGAGCCCACTTGTAACACATGGCAGGCGCTCTTTCTCCCTGCTTGGCAGTGGCTGCACCTGTTAACAGCCCGGGCCCAATTACTCTCAACAGTTTGAACTTCAGCTGCCGTACTGAGCAGCAGTCCTCGAGCCTGTTCAGCCCATAATAATTCGATTTCTAATGACACTCCGAAAGAGGACACACTCCACATTCTCACGCAGGAGCCTTCGGGTTTTCTGGCAAGTACTGAGGCCAGCCACCCTTTAGCAAGAGGGCATCAGGGAAGGAAGAAAGAATCCGAGTGGATTTGGTGGGTACTGTTGTCTCTGACATCCTTGCCTGTGGCCACCCATCTACTGGGTCTCCTACTGAGTTAGCATGAGGCTGTTAACAAATGCCTCAAACCAGCACTAAGTGTCTTTGAAGGGACATAGTATGGCTCACTTTCCTCCTTATGCAGCAGTCACCTGGGAAGAGAAGAACCAGTCTAACAGTATGGGGCGGTGCAAAGGAGCCCAATCTGTGAAATTGATAGAATCGCAACTCTATGCTCATCTCCTAGTTTCTTGCAGCATCTAGTCACAAACTCTTCTTTCCACTCAAGATTGAATAGTACTTCCTTATCTTTCAAGTGCCCCTGACCTGTTGGTCTATTATAGCCATACTAGTGGCCCAGTGCACGAATTCATGCACATTGAAAGGAAATTAATTAGAAGAAATATTTTAATATCGCTATTCTCTATAATAGAAGTGTCAACCAAATTCATGATTTACAGTGACAGATCAAAACACACACATGTGATTGGCACCAGCAAGAGCTTTATATGTATCACGCATGCGCGAGTCAATTTAGCCTTTTATGAATATAGAATAAACTTGCTTAATTAGACCTGCTTTCTGATGTAGCTAAACTTTTTCCAGCCCAGTGAAGCACTCTAACTTCTCTTTCAGGTAATTGTCAGCAACACAGCAGTAAATATCAACACAAAGCAGATTATTATTGTAGATCATGCAGGGAGAACAAAGGGTAAAATATTTAACTGTAGCAGTGTTTTGTGCAGTGAGAAAACCTGAAGTCATTTTTAAGGTCCACCATTTTATACTTCTTTTCAGTTGGGTCAAGTTTCTAAGCTTTCTAAATCTCTGTTTTCTGGCTAATGAAAAGAAAGTAGGATTCCACCAAGTTTCCTATCTACCTACTCTAGGACTTCTGTGAGGATCAAATGAGATGAGGCATGGGAAAATGTTTCACAGACATTTGGTTAAAGTGTGAAATGTTTCCACCTGACTATAAAGCAAGTCGTGTTTCTGGGCTGAAGAAACTGCAAGGAGGCTAGTCGCTAGGGAGAGGAAGCAGGGCATTGCTATGTGACGTCATTACCTGGATGGACACTTGGCATATTAGCTATACACACACACACACACACACACACACACACACACACACACACACAGACACACTGAGTGGCAAGATTATTATGATCTCTGAACACATAATAATCTGGCCACTCATTGTATATCCTATATAATAAAAGGCTAATATGCAAATTGTCCCCTTGACCAGGAGTTTGACCAGCAGGCAGGCCGGCCAACGGCCCATGTCCCCTCCCCCTGGCCAGGCTGGCCGGACCCCACCCATGCAGATATATCTATATCTATCTATATTTTAGTATATAAAAGATAGATAGATAGATAGATAGATAGATAGATAGATAGATAGATAGAGATAATAAGCTCAGGGGAGGACTCCATCTGGAATCTGCTCTATCCATTGCTATTCATGGAAATTGTTGATTTGAGGTACTTTAGAGTGAAGGTGAATGGTAGGAATTTGGGTGTCAGCCCAGACAGAATGTGTTGGGGCTATTTGGGAACAGTCTTCTTAGATGATTTGTGTCCCCCTTAAGTTACTCAAGCTATTCTGACCTGTTCCTTTAGTAATTTACCCCTTGGCCAAAATTTCATCCAATATTCCATTCCCTCAAAGCCCTGGAATTTCTTTGTAATATGGCAAAGGACTAATCAGCTTAACGAGGCAATGGTCTTCAAGTATGTGAAGATTTCTTTCTAGTGCATCTCAGAAGGAGTCTTTTTAATAGAGTATTGGGATACAAAGGGGTAGTTCTCAGGGCATCAGGATTTGCAGTCCTGAGCTAGGTCTACGAGGAAGACATATCGAGAGGAATGTCTCCAGCTATTGCCACTCGGAAGGACAGGACCTGACCTTTCAGGCGTGGAAACTTTGCAGACCTACCTGTGGGATGAGGCTCGCTCATGGTGGTTCTAGTTAACTTCCATATACATGACAATAATTCTAGCTTCTGCATTGAGCTCCTAGCTCTTTTGTCTTTGCCAGCGTAGAAAAAAATGACTAAGGACTCCCTTATTATGAAGGTGAGTGAAGTTTAGGAGAGTTTCATGTTGGGTGCAAAATGACATTGGACAGAATAGATAGGAAAAGAGAGAAAGCTCCATTGATTAAACACGGGAATATTATTATTCTTACTTTTTTCTGAACCAAAGAAATTTTCAGATCTTGTTTTGACTTCCAAACTATTACCCAGGTCCAGTGAAGAGGGAACGTATAAAATCTATGCTAATGACAATTTTGGTCCGGGCTGATGTAAGCCAAAGGGCCTTTGAGCCACACAGTGGGGAAAGAGCGGATTGTAACTCTTGGGAAAAGGCTATCTGTGCAGAAAACAGTAGGATGGAATATTTACAGAACAATCTGTACATCTATATAAAATTGGGCTGATCAAATTCAGTTTAAAAACAACACCAGGAAAACCACTGGCAACCACAATGTATTAATTAATGTAAGCCTATTTGGAAATTTGTTGAAAGAATTGACTTACCGCTTATTTTCCACTAATTTGTTTAAATTTAATTTAACTCAATGTATATATCTAGATAGAGATAAAGGTCTTTAAATCTATAGATTTATGCATTGGTGTGTCTTTCTGGGTGTGTGTATCTCCTATCAATTGCTTAACATATTCTCTGCCTGTGAAAAGCACCTCAAGTGCATTATCTCATTTAACCTTCACAAAACATCATGAATGGAGCAATATATATTCCAGTGAAGTAAGCAAGGACTTTGGAGTCAGAAGTCGCCTGAAGTGAATGGATACAGTAGGATTTGAACTCAGGTCTTCCTGATGTCTCAGCCAGTATGCATGACCATCCACCGTGCTGCCTCCTTTCTTCCTTCTGTCACTTTGGATATTGTGTGGACACAAAGCTCTTGCTGTTGAATAGGTTGTGCATTAGCCTTGATTGCAGTAACAAGGAAACCCCAAATGAGCAGGCACTCATTTCCTGCTCACAAGTGTGTGGGTAGCAGTGGCTCTGCTTGGCTCTGCTCTATGACCCAGGCTCAAGGGGACGCCCCCATCTTGGCACTGCTGTTCTCACTGCAGAGAACCAAAATGCAAAGGGTTGAGTTCAGCCATGCAGTTGCATTTTTAGCTTCTACTTGGACACCAATATTTCACAGCTACGTACATCCCATTGGCCAGAGAAAGTCACATGACCACTCCTGACAATATGGTGGGAAGTCACAGGTAAAGTAAAGCTGTATAATCCTCTTAGAACAAGAACAAATAGTTGGGGGAAAACCACAGCCTACCACAATGAGGTTATGGAAGGTAAGCCTTTCTGTGCCTCAGTGGCTGAGAAATGACTGCAAAGACATAGAAGTGACCTTTGCCCCTTTCCTAGCCCCCTTAGCTCCTGAAATTGAGGGGAAACTGTTCAATATTCTAATGCTATTACAGGCATGGAGTGGTTCCCACAAATCAGCCACTTTCAGAATGAATGAAATGAAGCATCAGCGTGGAAAAGGCGGGCTAGCCAAGAATACTTGACATGGAGTGTCCCAGGCCTTTTCCAGCAGGAGGTGCCAGAGGAAAGCTGGGTTCTGTGAGCCTAGAATTTCTATACTAACAGCATGGACTCCCACACAGGGCACATCAAGGGAGCAAGAAGGTGCCTGCGAGAGGAGATAACCGGTTAATTTACCCAGGTGGGAGAAGAGAAGGTGGGCAGTTGCTTCAGAGAAGTAGAACGAGGGGTTTGTTTCACTCTCCTTGGCTACAACACAAACTCCATCAGCATTTGGCCACAAATTGAAAATGAGTGATACCTTTTTAAAAATATGTATGTTTATTGATTTCAGAGAAGAGAGAGAGAGGGAGAGAGGGAGAGAGGGAGAGAGGGAGAAAGGGAGAGAGGGAGAGAGGGAGAGAGGGAGGGAGAGATAAACATCAATGGTGAGAGAGAATCATTGAATGGCTGCCTCCTGCATGCTCCCTATTGGGGATCGAGCTCGCAACCCTGACGGGGAATGGAACGGTGACCTCCTGGTTCATAGGTTGATGCTCAATCACTGAGCCACACTGGCCAGGCTGAGTGATACCTTTTAATCTTTCCCTGTACCACCCTGCTCTCTGGTGGGTTTTTTGTTTGTTTGTTTGTTTGTTTATTTTTGCATAACCCTCTAGCCCCCTCCCACCTTAGCTTGTCTGGATACAGGTTACTTCTGAGCAGAATCACCCATTACCCTGACTCTCCAGCTTATTCAGGAGGCTCTGCTCTGTATAAACAGTGTCCCTTTGCCAGCGTAGGGACAGCTAATGGCTCCAGAGTCACACTGCCTGGCTTCTCTTCTGGCTTCATTACTTCTTTGATGTGGACAAGCTTCTTAACCTAAGTCTCAATGTCTTCATTTGTCACAAGGAGATAATAATAGTCTAAATGGTCGCCCTGAGAATGCAGTGAAATGAGCCACATAAGGCGCTTAAAAGGGTGCTAAGCCCATGGTAAGAACTTGAGGTACTATCATCATCATCACCACCACCGCCGCCGCCGCCAATAGAGATGATGAGGATGGTCATTATGCTAATAATGGATCGCTGATACTTCATATTAGTAACTTGAATGGTTAACAATGACCGAATGTCTTCTCTGTGCCAGGCATGCTTCTGAGCTCTTCTTAAGCTCATCTTCACAACACCTGTAGCTGGGTAGGATTGTAGCCCCCCATTATGTAGATGAAGTAACTAAGGTTCATAGCGGTTAAGAGCTTGCCAGGGTCAGGTAATTAGGAAGAGGCAGGGTAGGCCTTTCCATGGAGGTGAGCTGGCTTCAGAGCCCATGCTCTTAACATGACACACCAGGCTTCTTGCCATAAACACACAGTTGGAGCTCACATCTGCTTCTCTTCGGGGCCAGTGTGACTGCACAGGTTATATATGCTCAGAGCCCCATCCTGCTCCATCCTGTGCAGCGGCTGGAAAGCAGGCTGGCTGTTCTGAGAGCAGCAGCCTTGAGTCCACATTGTGTACGAATCCAGTGACCCAATTATAAAGGTTGGCTGCTGTGCCCGGCCGGAGCCGCCTGCACATCTCTTTGAGGGCCAGTGGAATTGCTTTGCAAAAGGCCCCACTCAGGTCTGCTGGGCGGCTGTCTGTGCCGTGCTTGACCTGGTCCACAGATAATGAGGGAATTTACATCTGCAGAATTAGGATGTTGCATTTAGGATTTAGACTATGGAATAGCAGGGGAGTTGGAATATTTTCTTATAATGATTCATTTTAGGCCTGTTGAACAAAACTGCACACTCTAGAGTCCTAGGGATTTTGCAACAACTTTTGATTGCTTTCTGAGTCGCAATGTAACATGTTCAGTAAACAGTTTTGACATGGCACTTTTCAGATTCCCTAAACAAGGACCCAGTTATGCACCAGCTTAGCATTAAGGATATCTCCAAATAGCTGAAACTGTTTCTATAGAAGTCATATATTGATTCCCAGCTTTTACCCCAAATGAAAAATTCCTAGAATTTTTTTCTTTTCACTTTGAAATATGGATTTTTTTTAAACTTCTTTTTTTGATTAAGGTGTTACATATGTGTCCTTATTCCCCCATTATCCCCCACTCATGCCCTCACCCCCTCTCTTGTCTGTGTCCATTGGTTAGGCTTATATGCATTCATACAAGTCCTTTGGTTGATCTCTCCCACTTACTCCCACCCTCCCCTACCTTCCCTCTGAGGTTTGACGGTCTGATCAATGCTTCTCTGTCTCTGGATCTGTTTTTGTTCATCAGTTTATGTTGTTCATTATATTCCATAAATGAGTGAGATTATGTGATATTTATCTTTCTCTGACTGGCTTATTTCACTTAGCACAATGCTCTCCAGTTCCATCCATGCTGTTGCAAATGGTAAGAACTCCTTCTTTTTTTACCTCAACATAGTATTCCATTGTGTAGATGTACCACAGTTTTTTAATCCACTCATCTGCTGATGGGCACTTAGGCTGTTTCCAAATCTTAGCTATGGTGAATTGTGCTGCTATGAACATAGGGGTGCATATATCCTTTCTTATTGGTGTTTCTAGTGTTTTGGGATATATTCCTAGAAGTGGGATCACTGGGTCAAATAGGAGTTCCGTTTTTAGTTTTTTGAGGAAACTCCATACTGTTCTCCACAATGGCTGCATCAGTCTGCATTCCCACCAGCAGTGCACAAGGGTTCCTTTTTCTCCTCATCCTCGCCAGCACTTGTTGTTTGTTGATTTGTTGATGATAGCCATTCTGACAGGTATGAGATGGTACCACATTGTCATTTTGATTTGCATCTCTCAGATGATTAGTGACTTTGAGCATGTTTTCATGTGTCTTTTGGCCTTCCTTATGTCTTCTTTCGAAAAGTATCTATTTAGGTCCGTTGCCCATTTTTTGATTGGGTTATTTATCTTCCTTTTCTTAAGTTGTATGATTTCCCTTTAAATGTTGGATATTAAACCCTTACCGGTGATAACATTTGCAAATATGTTCTCCCATGCAGTGGGCTTTCTTGTTGTTTTGTTGATGGTTTCTTTTGCGGTGCAGAAGCTTTTTATTTTGATGTAATTACTTAATTGGTTGTCTCAAGTTCCTTCTGGGGAGTAGGTACAAAAATAAGTGTAGACTAGCATTTGTGTCCAGTGGGCACTTCCGGTTCCTTTGACTATCTTAGTAGTTGATGTGGATTGTAAAGGTGGATTACACTGCTCTGGGCAATACCTTCCTGCATTTCAGTAGCTTCGCACATTCAGTAGCTTCAACTGTGCTGAGGGCCTGCTGGCTCTCCCCCAGCATCTGGACATGCAGCCTCCCAGGCACCAAGGCAGGGTCAGAAAGAGCTAGGGAGTCAGGCACTGGCTCTCACCTTCTTTGTTCCCTAATGTAGCGTTTTTACTCAGAGCCCATTGGCCAGAACAGGTCAGTGTGGGTGCCTTATCTGCAAAGGACTTGGACGTGCAATCAAGCACCCGGATATTTAAGGAGCAGTAATCAATCCACTCTCCAACGGTAGTGAAGGCTATGGGACTGTGCATGCTCTCAGTGCCATGTCTAAGGCAGCAGGGGCCGGGGGAGGCGTGGACCCTCCTGGCTGAGGCTGGCATGTTTTTTCCTACATGTCTGATTGTGAGGTTCAAGGGCTCCCTGGTCTCTCACCACTCCTGCTGTGGAGAGTAGAGACCCATGAATATCGAGAATCCCTAGGGAAATCACACATTTAGTCTCCACTGCCTAAGATCTTGAATTGTGAATGTAAATCCTTTAGTTAGGTCCACATACGTTCATACACAACAAAGATACATTTTTAGAGGTCAGGATACTAGAATAATATACCTTTAGTTATTCAGAGGTTGCCTCAATCGCCTATTTCTTGGTGTCCAATGGGTACCATATACATATTAAGTAAACATAATTTTGCATATACTTTTCTTCTTTTTTTTTCCTTTTGTGGTTTCTTCATAGGCATTGTGATTAAACTAGAGACTCTTTGAAAAAATTAAGGTTCTCTTTCTTTACTGGAAAGTTTATTTACATAACTCCAAATAATTTCCTTGAATAAACTTGACTTCCTTATTAACGAGATGACTAGGTGATATATATAATCTCCATTGGTTTTAAAAAAAAAAAAACACACACACACACAAATCTCTACACCTTAAAAGTGCAAAACTTAATGTACTGCTCACTTTTAAAGAATCATATAGTGTTAGGAAGAGATCCCCCATAAATCTACCATAACCAAGGATATGACATAGTTGAAATATTGTTTTTCTTTAAGTGGTGAATTAATTTCCTTGGCTCATAGACTTAATGGAATTTGGCCCAAGAAGTCAGGCAAGTGCTTGGTGATGTCTATGGGAACATGTCACATGTAGCTATTCGTGTGGGAACTTCGCATCTCTCCTTAAAAAGATGTTCACTTCAAATAACCACCCTTTATCATCTGCAGGCACGTATACTTGGCAGGGGCAGCTTTGCTGTGGAGTGTAAAGAAAGTTGCCAGTGACTAAGAGACACATCAAATGTTCTCTGAGAGTTGTAGCAGAAAACCAGAACCACATTGATTTCTTAGAAGCTACTGAAGCAACACTGTAACTTTGATTCTAGATTTTCCTCCTTATTAGGAAAATGCCAAGGGGAAAATCTCTTCAATCCTGGAGGCAAAGAAAATGTAGCTTGTTTCTTTTTCTTTGTTTCTTGTTTTTGATGATTGTTTTCATAAAACTATATGAAGATAGAAAAAAGCATCACAGTCCAACAGAGTTCAACAATGAAAATCAAAGGATACAACTGTTTCTTTGCCTTAAACGCCAAGTAATCAGTTATGTCTCTACCTTGTTCTACAGACTTGAACACTTACATTATTGCATGATGTTGGCGGAGTGTAGCTTTTCGTTTTAATTCTAGGAAAGGTCAAAAGGATTCTTTTTTAAGTCTCTTGAAATGGAATGGAGATGGATCTCTGCGTGCTTCTTTAACGTGGGGTATTGTAATTCATTTTAAGATGAGCAATTTGGACCAAATGTCAAATTGTCAGAGAGACCAGTGGATCAGAACAGCAAAGACTTGGGTGGACAGGAAGGGAGAGAGGAATCCAACACACATCGCTGTGAAGAAACAGGTTAAACATATATATTATCTGTTTGCCTCCTTGTGTCTGTGCCTGTACAACCAAAATGGATGAAAGCTGAACATTTCAAAGACTTTAAAAATATTAATTTGTTGCATAGTGGCTAACACCCATTGGCCTCAGACACACATGAGTTGTTGTGTGTGTTTTTTTGAAAAATAACTTTTTAATTTTTTAAATTTTATTTCTTTATTGATTAAGGTATTACATATGTGTCCTTATTCCCCCATTACCCCCCACCTCCCATTCATGCTCCCACCCCCCTGTTGTCTGTGTCCATTGATTAGACTTATATGCATGCATATAAGTCCTTTGGTTGATCTCTCCCCCTTACCCCCACTGTCCCCTAAACACACATGAGTTTTAAGTACTGGCCTCACCAATTCCCAGCTGAGTGAGACCTGGTCCTTTTACTTCTCTGAGCTGGGGTTTCCTCATCTATACAACAGGGGTGACTATAGTATCCATGTCCGTGATTCAGTGAGAAATGCACGTAAAGCATTTCCTATAGCTCTTCTGTGTCGGCACCGATGCGAGTGGTAGTGTTCGTGCACAGATTTCACTGTCGCCCGCAGAGTGACATTTGATGCCGGTTAACTACACCTTTTGGCGTCTGAAGCGCAGTCCTCTGGACCCAGTAGACAATCCGTAATTATGTGTTGATGTTCTGTCATCGAAATGTCTGTTATTTCTGCCATCACTGACTTCAGATGTCATTCGCTTGGACTGTGTTATTCCAGATGAGCTGATCAGTCTGTCCATCACGGTTGAGTAACTGGCCGGCACCGTGAAAAGAAATGTGTTCTGTGACCGTCGTGCTTAGCTGCTGCCCACAGAGTGGGGACGATCGGGTCAGGCGTGACCTCAGCGGCCCGGCGCATGCACACAGCTGTGGTGGTGGTGCTGGTGTGTGTGTGTGGGGGGTGTCATTAGAGCTTTAAAGTTCACCTTGCACAGCATGGAATCCAGACGCAGAAGCACTTAGTAAATATTGGGTCACTGGCTTGTTCATGACAGATGGCATATCTGACAGCTGAGCTTTGCCATAAAATATCACTGTCCCTATCTGTGTGAAAGGAGGTTGAATGAGGCACATAGGAAGGGAAGTGCATAAGCTCTGAAAGGGCCCCTAAAATGCCATAAGGAGACTGATTATTTGCTAAGCGGAACTTCAGTATAAAAAGGCGGTTTTGTTCTATGGCTTGCAGTGTTATTGCACAAAGCTTTATGAGCCCAGAAGGGGACTTGGGAAATGTGCAGGGATGTGTTCCATTGATCGTGGTCTCCTGGCGATTGGCGAACAGGGCCCGGCGTGCTGGACACCCTGCGGCACGTAGACTCTCACCCTGAAGAACTGTCTCTGCCAATACAGGGGTTGACAAGCATGCTGAGTGCTGAGTGAGTGCCGGAGAGTCGTATGCTCTGAGAAGCTAAGACTCGGTCAAAAACACATTTACCAAATGCCTACTGTGTGCCACACGCTAGGATACGTCATTGAGTAGCCAGAGATTCCCATCCTCATGGAGCTTGCATTCTGGAAACAGGCATAAACCACAAACATAATAAATGAGTCCAGGACTCAGGAGGTCAGGAGGTGATAAGTCTATGGGAAAACAAAGAACAGATTAAAGGGAAGAGCAATTGATGAAGAGGGGAGTCATATCACAGCTTTATTTTTTATTTTATTTTTTGAGAGAGAGAGAGAGAGAGAGAGAGAGAGAGAGAGAGAGAGAGAGAGAGAGACTGACTCTTGTACATGCCCTGGCCCGGGTGAGTTATATCACAGACTTAAAGTAGGGTGGATGAGAAAAATTGGGTGAGATACAAATACTTCTCATTTACTCTGGATATGGAAATATACTGTGGGATTAAACTGGGCATAGAAAAGGGATTCCTGTTTTTGGAGTTTGTTAAAAATTGAGGCAGAAGAGTGAAATGAGTTTCAGGGCTGAGATTACTGCAAGAAAGCAGCCCTAGGGACATTACTGCTACAGATGGATGGATGGATGGATGGATGGATGGATGGATGGATGGATGGATATAAAATGGCTCAGCAAATGTCAGTAGAGAATATCAAGATCTCTTGTGTTGGGGTGCAGTCACTGTCTGAAGTCACACTGCTGGCTCTGGCTGGGGACCTTTGCAAGCCTGGCCCCGAGCAGATTGGGCACATGATTCTCCGAGCCCAGCAGAGTCTCAGTCCATTGACCTGTGCCCTTTCTCCACTAAAGGCCCCCGTGAAAGCCATCAGTCCTTCTAGAATGAGACTTGCTGATGTATAAGATAAACCGAGACTTTTTTTCAAAGCCTGATCTGGAAACTGTGTGAGCCTCAGACGTAGTTTTATTCTTCGGAAGAACCAATGAATTAGATGAGGGAGCCAGAGCATTTTCTGGGACCAAACGGACAATGGAGAAACCTTCCTGGACAGAGGTGGCCAATGTTCTCTGCTTCCCTCCTCCCCTGAGGCCACAGATGTGAAATAAAGCAGCCAGTGTTGCAAGAGGATTTATTTTTTGTCTGAACCACAACACAACTCAACTGTCCCCCTAGAAAGGGAGGTCGTCTATGATAATAAATGAAAATGCCATTAGCACCCGCTGAGGCCCATGGGAAGTTGTTCTTCCAAGAAAAGCATCGGTAAAAATAGCGCACTGTAAAATAAAATAACACCTGAAATTAAAGATCACACACGTAGGGATGATCAACGCAGAAAATCCACCCGGAGAAGAAACAGGAACTAAAGCACACAGACAATAATGCAGCAGCGTGTGCATATTGTTGAGAAAGAACCAGGCCCCGCAAGTCAGCAGGAAGGGCTCTGGAGGTGCCCGTGGGAAGGCGGGGGAGGCCCCAGAGGGAGCCCGCAACACTTCAAACAGCAAACTCAACCAAACAAACAAAAGCTTTGCTTCCTTTTACCACAACATACACAGCGCTGCAGATTTCACAAGTTCTTTGAAAAGCCTTTGCAGAACCAGCTGGAAAATCCTAATAGCAAAGCTTCCCAAGGGAAACGTATGCAAAGGCTTCGGGAGTGGGCATGGGGCGAGGATGGATGGAAGGAATGAGGAAGGAGCCTTGACGAAAGGGGGAGAGAGAGGTCAGAGAAAGAGTTGGAAGCTGGAAACTAACATTGGGCCTTCAAACTACTTGTGATTACTCATACAGCACGCTGGATCTTTGTGGTGTCCATGTACTCGGCCATCCCTCCCTGAGAAGCTGGGCTTCCTTCTCCCTTAGCAACTTACTACTCAGGAAGTACCAACTTTCACACAAGCTAAGATTGCAAAAAGAAGGCACTATAATAGGGACTTCCCCCAGCATTTCTAATAGGAATTTTGCTGCCTGGACATCTGAAAATTATCCAGGGTCTATTAATTCGGAGGCTGACCTGCCTTCTCTGAATATTCAAAACTATAATTATAACAGAGATGTACCGAGGGCTCAGTGTGTGGTGGGGAATGTGCCAGATGCCTAGCAGCTGCTGCTGCCTTCAGTCCACACGGCAGCTCGAGGCTGCACAGCCGGCCGTGTCTCATTCCCAGGCCAGGTCCTGCCCCCCCACTAGTCATTTTCCATGCTCTGCCACTACTCTTCCCTTTCCGTGTGAGCTCCCTCCTTCCTTCTTTTTCTCTTTCTCCTTTGCTCCTTCTTCCTTTCTCTCCAGATGTATGGAGAAGGCAACTCTGTAAGAATCGGGAGAAAAAGGAAAGCGTTCTGACCTTGGCACTGGATGCTCTGTTGGTTGGGACAGGGTGGGGCATCAGCAGGGCTGGCTCCGTGGCTGCTGGGTGCCAGGCGTGTGTGAGCCAGGCTTGTGCGCCCCACCGGGCACTCTCAGACCTGAGCCAAGGAAGAGCTCCGAGCCAGCATCCCGTCTGCTCTGTGGGAAAATCATGTAGCGCTTCCCAGGGGGTGGGTGTCAGGAAACCACATAAATAGTCACTATCGTAGCCGCCTCCTTGCAGGTGATGGGGGTCGGTGTTCTCCATGGACACCTCCACAGGAAGCTGGCAGGAGGCCCCCGGCCTCAAAGCATTCTCCCCGCTCCTGAGCCAGCCAGGACCTCCCCAAAGCCAACATCAGCTTCCACAGATACATTCATGTCTGTTTTCTCACCCTCCGACTTCTCCTCAGGTTCATTCTTTGCCAGCCCTTCCCTGATGGGGTTCCTTGGAATTTCTTCCCCAACCCACTTGCCTCCCTGGTTTCCCCTCAGGGGCCTGATCTCCTGAACTCCTCTCCCAGCCCCAAGACCGGCCTGAGTCTTTGGCCTCAGCCCCTCGCTCGCTGCACGTTGGGCTCCTCCTATCCATGACCGCTTCCTGGACATCTCACTCTGCACTCTGATTTCAGAAAGTCCGTGAGTCGGGTCCTACTAACCTTCCCATAAACATCTTCTTTCCCATCATGATCCTCATCTTGGTTCATGACAGTCACTCGGCCCCCGGTTTGGAAATGGGGAACTGCGACTCCTCTCTGTCGTCATACATTCAGCCAGCCAAAGAGGTCGAAGGACTCCATCTGGTTGTCTCTCGTCCTGCTCTTTCTTTTCTCTTGCCCTGATTTTACCCCTCCCCATTCTAAATTGTCCTCCTTCCCCCATTCCCTGTGTCACCACCAGGCTCTTCCTAAAGCAGAGCTCTGCAAACTTTGTAAAGGGTCAGTGGGAACAGTTGGGGCTCCGTGGGCCACGAGGTGCCTGGAAACCACACACCTCTGCCTGCGCGGCAAGCAGCCACAGCAGCAGGTGACCAGACGGGCATCGCTCTCTCCAGCAAGACTTCATTCACAAAAACACGTGCTGGGCCTGATTTGGTCCATGGCAGTGATTTTTAACCCTTTTCAGCACATGGCACACATTAACTAACTACTAAAATTCTGTGGCACACCAAAAAGATATATATATATTTGTGTGTGTGTGTGTATATATATATATATATATATATATATATATATACTGCCAATCTGACAGAAAATAGGTATAATTTTGGTTCATTTACACTGGGGGGCTATTGTTGTCTTGGCTGTTGTCATTTTTATTTGGCTAAGGAAAAGGTCAGTGCCCTAAGTAGTACAGTATGGCATGCTTTAAGATCCTTGCCGCGCACGGGTGGAAAATCGCTGCTCGCTGGGATAGCATTTGCTCAGCCCTGTTCTAAGGCATGAAAGTCCTTCTCACCTGCAGGTCAATAACCTTTTTATGCCTAACGTCTGGCTGCGGATTAGCATTACTGGTAGTGGACTGAGGCCAGGGCGTGCTCCTGTTGTTAAGGGTGATTCAAGTGAACAGACATGTGTGAGAACCAATCACATCTAAAGCTGTGCTTCTTAGACATAAAAATCACCTTGAGAACTTAATCTAAAAAAGAACGCTCCTGAGCTGTGCTCCTGGGCATGCAGCCGGCTCTGTGGGGACGCCTAGCTAGGGGCACTTGGGCAGCTGTCCTGGATGATTCTGAGAAGCCTACCCAAGGCGCATGCTCTGAGAAACACTGACAGAGTGTATCTCATTAAAGCGCGTTAGCCTGGCAAGTACAATGCTCTTCATCATCCTGTCCTCACCCACGTGCCCAGCCTCTCCTCCAGCCCCTTGGCCCAGGCATTCCATACTCTCCATCCATGTGTGCATGCTTATGTGTGTGCACACTCATGCCCCATGTCTGCACATGGAGCCTCACGTGCTTGGAGTGTGTTTCCTCCTTTCTCCAGCTGGAGGAATTCCACTCATTTTTCTCTGGCCTTATTCTCATCTTGCTGCTTCTAGGAACTTCTTTGTTCTGTGGAACTAACATTGGAATGGAGAACACAGACTCGACATGAAATAAGTGAAAGATAAAGCATATGAGAGGGCCATTGGTGGTAAAGGAAGAGAAATAAAGCAGGAGATGAGGGTTAGGAGTGCTGGGAGGGTTGGTGGGGGGGGGGGGGAGATGGGGGCACTGCCCTGGATTGTCCTGATCCCGACTTGCTGTAAGCATCTACCTGTGCATGTTTCTCTCCTCCCTCTGCTTTCCCCACTGTCTGGGTCATCGCCAAGCTCTTCAGGGTCTTTTCGAAGCACGAAAGACCCCATGTTGTCTACATCAGTAACTTTGCCAAGTATGTTCTCTTCCAAGAGAAGTTATAAAGACTGTATTTTTCTATGAAGTCTCCTGACTTTGAAATATTGACAACTAACTCAATTAAAATGAAACCTCTGCATTCCTGAGAGAAAACCCGTGTGTGGGCTGCACAGTCCAGCAGTCATTGCCCTTTGAGTTTGAGTGAGGCGGTTCTGAGGACCCTGTGAAGTCTGTGTAAATCTAAGTGTGGCGGCATTTGCATAACAAGAGGATATTGGTACTTTACATATTTGATGTTAAATATTTGTCTGTTGAATTAAGTCATACATACTGCAGAGTGAGAAGCTTGAGCTTAGTATGTAGGGACTGAGGCCTGAGCAAAGCTGACCACTGCACTCACCCACCCCCCTACAGAGAAGACTTGCTGGCCCAAAGAGAACAATGCCTTGTGTAAGACCCCCTGGACATTAGCGACAGCATTGGACGGAGATCCAATTCAGTTTTGTATTCTCCTACTGCCCTTGTCTGGTGTGGTTATAAATGCTGAAAATGGAACCTAGGTTTTCAGCAAATTATCAGGCAAAGTATATATCGACCAAGAGAGGAATGGGAAAATAAATCAGGAAGCATCCATTCTATGGTATGATTCCATTAATGCAGCAGTGGTAGCCACTAAAACAAGACGTATGACCGTGTACATGGATATGTGCAAATAAACAGAAAAACATCCTAAGAACATGAGCCAGTCCGGTGATACTGTTGCCTCTAGGGAGGGCACCAGGACTGGGCAGAGTGGTGTGGTCCATGGGAGTTAGATTCTTGTCTCTGTTTTAAAGTTTTACTATACCAATAAATTAGTTTGTAGAAATTAAAATATTTGTATTGCGATAGAATTGGCATATGTTACAGTGTATTAGTTTCAGGTGTACAGCATAAAAAGCAATGTTTAAGAAAAGAAAAATAATGAGGCAGCACTGGTAATGGGCCCACAAAGCAATATGAAATACAAACAGACTGTCTCATAAAATCAGAAACCCAGCCCTGCGATGAGGGATTTCTGGGTCCAAACCAGGCAAGAACCTAGAGAAACCAGCATGTCGTCCTGGTATGTGTTACGGAACAGCCTTGGCAAAGGACTCGGGAGCACAGTGCTTTCCCAATTAACTGGGAGCAGGGGCGCAGCGGCTAGCAGCCTTCCCAGATCCACAGCCTGGGGGCGGCCCCTCTGCTAACCCACAGGGCCATATTGTTCGCAGAAGTGTATCCTATAGAAGATCTATGTTTAATCGCTAAGATCCGACAGGAAAAAGGAAACACAGCACATGGGGCTGTTTCTGCAGCACTTCAAGTCTACAGAGACAATGTTTTTTTAAGTAACCAGGGGAAATCTCCGGGATGTTTGTCTGCGTTCTCTGCATTGCCGTTCACTGACTGACACAAGGAGCTATTACAAAAGGGAGCCCAGGGCCAATCTCATGTAGCTGCGGGTGAGGGTCTGGTTCCTTTCATCGGGCTGTTTGCTGGGGAGAGCGGGTCTGTGTGCCCGCCCCCCCCCCCCCCCCCCCCCCCCGCCCAGTCTGTGCAGGAGACCAGCCTGGTTAAGGAGACGATGGCGGAGCAGACTTAATCGGACCACAGGACTCCCTGTGTGCACGGGCGTCAGCGTCTGCCCCGTCCTCTGGGGCAGTCAGTACCCATTACCCAGTGAGGTCTGTGGTGCTCACACAAGCAGGTCTGCTATCTTTCATAATAGCAAACTGTACTTTTATAAAGGGCTGAGCTGCAAACATTCTGAATGGCAAACCCTCTCTCCCCGCCTCCCCTCCCCGCCCCCCGCCGCCAAAAATCCCCCCACAAAAACCCAACAACCTTACTTTTGAGACAAGCCTGAGGACATCACACCCTCCTGGCCAGAGCTGTATCTTACTGAGGGTGACTCCTGGCAGCAGGATGCCACCGCCTTCCTCTGACTCTGGCAAGGGAAGCTGGTGCCCAGCAGCCACTGTCCTGGGCAGAGATTCCTTGCACATCAGGGCGCCGTGAATTAACCCCACTTAGGGGCAGGCAGCCTCCTGTATTTACGTCCTGGGACCCAGCACATGCTGTGACCTGGGGGAGGCCCAGCAAGCCGAAGGGGGTGTCTGCAGCGCTCACGCGTGGGCAGAGCGGGGCAGGGGGCAGGGGGCAGGGGCGGGCTGCCCATGATGAATCCATAATGAATGCGCCGGTTCTGCAAGCGGGTGAAGCACGGGATGGTTATTCCGCTTTGAAGTTTTCTGCCTGCCTCTTTGGAGTGGATCAAAGGCCTCTTTTTTTATTTTCTT
Organism: Cnephaeus nilssonii; assembly: GCF_951640355.1. Taxonomy (NCBI): domain Eukaryota; kingdom Metazoa; phylum Chordata; class Mammalia; order Chiroptera; family Vespertilionidae; genus Cnephaeus; species Cnephaeus nilssonii. Next base: position 46,998,143 of record NC_137088.1, on the reverse strand, counting down.
TCCAGAATTCACGTAAGCTCTAACACAGTGCCCTCCTCTCAGCGTCTCCTCTTCCAGCACAAATCCCCTTCCTTCCAGCTCAGAATAACAAGGTGAAGGTGTCCACACTCTGCTCTCTAGGGTTTCCCCCTCCCTCCTGCCTCTCTCCTCCCTCCTCCCTCCTCCCTCCTCCCTCTTCCCTCCCTCTCCTTCCCAGGTCTGGAGGCTCCTATGCTCAGGGCCTGAGCTTATAGGAAACAGGTCCTGGCTCTGAAGTGCTCCGCAGCCTCCTTTCTTGCTAGTGAAGCAAGGACTCTTAGAGTTTTCCTTTGTAAAGAAAGGGGAGTTGGTATGGAGAGAAAACTGTTGTGAATAAAGCCGATGGAGCCGGCATCCTGGTTGCTTTGGAAGCTGACATGAATGTGAATCAAAGCTTGTAGTGCCTTTCGTGGGCTGGTGGCGATTTCTAGGACTGCTCCTATCCCAGGTTCTGCGTGTGACCTCATGCTGTTGTAGCCACAGTGCAGGCGGCCACATCGAGCATGCTCCTCCAGGGCAGCGCTGAGGGATGTCCCACAGCTGTGGGCGGGGAGCGTGGAGACAGGCAGGGGAGGCTCCCAGGCCGGGTTTGCCGCCAGCTGGTTTTCCCAGATCTGCACAGACCCTCTGGCCCAGCGAACCTGCAGAATAGGTGCACTCCCAGCACACACAGACAGTTAAGGGAAATCGAAATCTTAAAGCCTTCAGGCAAGCAGTTTTTAGTAAACAGAGGGTCTTATAGATGGTAATTTCAACAATTAATGCAAAAATAGCATCTGCTAACCCTCAGACCAGTGAGGACTCTGGGGTCTGCAGAGCCCAGACTGTATGCTGAGCTGTCTCCCCTGCTTTGGCCTGGCCCCTGGGGTCTCTCTCTGAATACAGGGTCGCTCTTGTCCAGTGCCCAAGTGTCCACATTCATCTGCTCAGGAACCCTCTGTCCCCCTCACTTTTCCTACTAGAATCTCCATCATGTCACGGGAGTGCTGATTTTCTGAAGTTCTCCAAGACACCGATACAGCAGACATTTCCTAAGTGCAAGACAAGGTCAGATCTTGAAGGGGATATAATGTGAGCAGGGGCGATCCGGCCCTTTGGACAGGGACAGTGGGTCAAGAGAGGCAATGAGAAAAGTCCAAAGAGAACAAAGTAGACACGTTAAGAGGGTCCAGGGCCTGTGAACCTTCCCAGAATGTGCTTTTCTTACATCCTGTTGGTTAGTTTTTGTGTTATCTCTGCTCCTGCCTTCTAGTGTGAGTGTCCTGCCTTCCTGCTCCCCTGTTACCTGCAACATCTACAAAACATGCACTGGCCACCCCACGTAGCTCAGTGTTGTTCCCACTGGTAATATGTGAGTGTGATACTCAGATTCTAGCACACCTTTCCCAGGACCTCACAGCATCATGTGTACTGGTCCATCGTCCCTTGGAAATCACTCCAGGGTAGGAACCTGCAATATAATAAACCCAAGCCCATTGTGAATGCTGCTGCTACTGTTGTTTAAAATTTTAATGAAAACAAAAAGATGTCAAATAAGCCAAAAGTCATAGTGAAGATGGCAGTGTGATCATAACAAAGATGTGAGGACTGTGTGCCAGGTGTTGCAATCAAGCCTTTGCATGCATTACTGCATGTCATCATCCCAGGCTCTAGAACAGCAGTTCTCAACTTGTGGTCACGACCCACAGGTTGAGAACCGCTAGCAGGGTCGCCTAAGACCATCGGAAAACACAGATATTTACATTACGATTCATAACGGTAGCAAAATTACAGTTATGAAGTAGCAATGAAAATAATTTTATGGTTGGGGGTCACACAACATGAGGAACTGTATTAAAGGGTCGTGGCATTAGGAAGGTTGAGAACCACTGCTGTACGAGGTGATGATCTTAACAGATTTTTCATATTTATTCCCCAACCACCATGGTAGCCTTGGTGAGACCTGGATGATAAAAAGTCAGCAAAGGGAGCTAGAAAAGGAAAGGTGGTTTCCAGGAAAAGCAAGTCCGAAGGGACATGGGCTCTAGACTAGGAAAGAGCTCCAGGACGGAGGGCCTCCATCCCCACGCTCCGAGGGAGAGTCGGGTGCTCCATGAGAATGGCATGGGCACACGGGAGCGGCATTATGTTTAGTGTCCATGCCACCCAGGAAACACACAGGACTGGTATGGACAGAGGGGTAGAGCTGTAGTTGACCCTTCATCCCCATTTACAAATTTTGACTTTCGATGTTATTTCCAAATGAGTCATCATGTTTTATGAATGCTAAAGCACTAACTTGTTAAATGCAAATGTTCTTAACATACAACAGAAATTTAAGATTTGTCCTGACATTGTTTCATTTTGTAAAATAGCAGCTTCAGGGAAGGAGCTCTCTGGGCCTCAGAGGCCTGCCTTTCAGTCACCCCAGACCACGACTATCTGTACTCTGACGATTGGGCCAGGGCCAAGCTGTTGGCCATCATGTATTTCTGCAGACATTTGGAAGTTTCTGACCAGCTTGTCTGAAATACACTGCAGACACGGAGCATTCTCCACCCAGCCCGACGTTCTCTCTCACTTTCACTCGGAAGCTGTGAATCCTTCCTTGAAATAACAGTGCATCTTTTCTTCGCTCAAACCTCCTGTTTAGTTTTCAAAGGATAACAGATTTCCCTTCCCTGAATAATTTTCTGTGCTCAGTGCTGTGTGGGTGAGTGTGTATGTGTGTGTGACAGCGTGTGGTATGTATACACATATATACATATATGCACACACATACGTATATACACGAACACATTTTAAAATGTATTTTGCATGGAGGGAGGTCACTAAGGTGAATCTGTTCTCATTCAGGATTCCCAGGCAGAGGCAGCTCTGACTTGGATTACTCATGAGCCCATCAGCCCACCAAATTGGTGTATCCTAGCATCCAACACCCTGCTCCCGTCACAAAACCACAACTCAACTTTTTAACGCTTGTACGTCCGGTACCCTCTCCATGGCCTAACTGGATGCCACGCTGGAGCGTACCCAGCTGTTTTTGCATAGCACATATGCCAGGCACTGCACCAGGAGCTAGGAATACAACTGTGTGCCAGGCACAGGCCGGACCCTGCCCTCTGGTGTTCACATTGTCACGGGGAAGACAGGCTTTAGCCCTCCCCTGCAGAAACCAGCCAAAGATATAAGAATATCTACGGTATTACCAAAGGATCAACGGAAACCTTGCCTCACATGAAATTCCTGACATCCCTTCCAGCTTATTCTTAATTCTTTAAGCTCTACAATCAGCCTTCCTGTTCCAAAGAGTACCTCCAGATCCTTGTTCTATCCTCTCTCCAAAATCCACGAGTTTGGATTCCAGATTTAGTAACTAAGGGTTCCAAGCATGACTTTTCTCTTCATGCACCATGCTCCCTGGGAGCCGGCCGGCTCACCTTCTTAAGCTGGTAGGGCAGCGTGCGAGGGTAAGTCCTCAGGCAAAGCGTCCAGGGAGCCAGAAGCCAGTGTCCAGAGCCCGAGGTGCAGGCCACTTCATCCCAAACAGGCAGGGAACCGGATGTTATGAAATGCATATAAGCCTGGGGAGGAAGGTGCTCAAAGACAATTACCAACTAAACATTTCATTAATGAAATAATGATTAATTATAATTACTAATTAAAGTGCAGGATTATGCTGTTGGTTTTGAGCATGAACAGGAGTAATGACATTGCCATTTTTTAATGGAATTCCAGGAACAAAAATTATAACAACTCACGGAAAAGATAAGGCTTGCCAGTGTGAGTAAGAGTTATTGTTGAGCCCAGGGGCATGGACTTTTCCCTGCCGGTGAACTTAAGTTAAGAAAGTTTAATGCGGTGTAATTTAATTACTGAGTGTGGGTTTCTTCTCAGTGGGAAGAGATATCAGGTTTATGCTTTAAAGAACACGAGGAAGAAAGTAAATAGCTATGGGTAACGATTGGCTACTAGCAGAAAAAACCATCACAGAGCATTTAGCTGTCTTTTGCATACTATTTGAAGGTAGATGCATCCTGGCCCGGGTGTAAATTTTATTTAATGAATTCTTAGCGGATTAACAACACGCAGCTCATGCAGACGGGGAATGTGGTGCTGCCAATGTCTCAGCAAAGTGAATTTCCGTGGGAAGAAGGAGGGCTCTGTTGAATAATTAACGCAGGGCGTGTTCACAAAGGCCAAATTCCCACGGGAAGCAGGAACTTGACCCTCGGTAATAAACCATTTAGGATTCATTAAATATAAGCATCGCTCTTAAACTGTTTGCCGTGGCACGCGGCTCATCCATAATGCAGGATGCTGGCCTGGCTGCCGCGTGAGGACCCAGCACTGGGCGCCTGGGTGGCCGCAGTTCCCTGGTGGCTGCTGCTTCCAGCGGCTCAGCTCCAGCCCCTCCGGGTGTGCCGTCACTTCCCCCGGATTGTTACGAGGCTGAAATCGGTCCGTCTCAACCAGGAAAGCTGAGGTTTGGCTCTCCCTTAGGAAACTCTGTGTAAGGAGAGCCTCCGACCCCGCTCAGACCTTCTCACCAGGGTTCCCAGCCTCAGCACTGCGGACCTTTGGGCCAGACAATTCTTTCAGCTCTTTGCTGCCGGCTGTCCTGGGCAGTGTTGGATGTTTTTTAGCAGCATCCCTGGCCTCCATCCACTAGATGCCAGTAGAACTGCCCCTCCCCCAGAGGGTTGTAACAATAAAATGTATCCCGCCCGGCCAGCGTTGCTCAGTGGTTGAGCATCGAGCTATGAACCAGGAGGTCATGGTTCGATTCTCAGTCAGGGCACATGCCCAGGTTGTGGGCTCGATGCCCAGTTGGGGGCGTGCAGGAGACAGCAGATCCATGTTTCTCTCTCACCATTGATGTTTCTATGTCTCTCCCTTCCTTTCTGAAATAGTGAAAGTATATATATTTTTAAAAATGTACCCAGACTTTGCCAAATGTCCCCTGGTGGCCAGATCCCCCTAGTTGAGAACCACTGTTTATGGAACTTACTGGAATGCATCCCTGCTGAGTGGGGCCTGGGGACCCACAGGCCCTGTCACCTGCACCACCACAGCCTCCACAGGACCCAGTGTGTCTTTGTTCTTACATAACATCACTGCCCCTTCAGGGTCCCGATGTAGCAGCAGTAATTGTGCCATGAAAGTGAGAACCACGCCCTCCAGGACGCGGGCTGCCCTGTGATCCCCTCCATGCAGAAAGGGCTGTGTTCTTTCCCTCATGCATCAAAGTGACTGGGCTGAGAGCAGCCCCACACTGCTCTGGACTACGAGGAGTGGAGTGAATTGCCAAGCTGTTTTCTTTCTTTCTTTCTTTTTTTCTTCTGAGATCAGTATTGACAGGTGGATGGGGGGAGGGATGTGTGGCACATGAGCTCACCCAGGGAAGGTTTCTCTCAAACTGTCTTTGAAGTCTGAAAACAAATCACAGAGGCCTTTTTCCTGTAATAGAATATAGATCTGATTTTTGATTAAAAGAACACTCTGTTAATTCCGTCTCGGCACGCAGGATGCCCACACACTGACTAAAAAAAGAGACAGGAAGCTATTTAGAGAATCGCTTTGTCTACACAAAAGCAGAAACTGGCTTAGCGAATGATTTTGCTCCTCTTTGAGTTTGATTTGAACCAAAATGAGCAGGGATTTCTCGGCACCCCATAGCCATCACTCAGCAATGTTCTGTTAAGGTAAAAGGATGTGATGTGCTCAATGCAGACATGTCCCTGGTGACGCAAGTGAAGAAGAACATGCTGAGGTGTGTGGAGTCCAAGTGACACGTGGCAGGACACAGCCCGTGTCACATGGAGATGCTGAGTCTGGGCAGTTGCTGCAGGTCCAGAGGGTGCTGATTATATCTGGGACAGCAGGCCCCCTTTGCCTGTGATAACTCCCCTCTGGCTCGGGAGCAGGCCATTGTCAATAGTGGTTTCCAGGACCCCACTGAAAAGATACGTTTTAAATGAACTAACCAAGGGCAGTTCGGAAAACAGAACAGAGCGGGTGATGTCTATTTGGCTGGAAACCTGAGTAAGTCTTATTAATTCAGAGTAGAAAGCTTCCACGTGCTAATTACCAAAACTACTAATTAGCTTTAATTATAAGCTTGGAAGGAAGTTGAAGTGGTTGCATGTGATAGTGCTGTTGACCTTTTCAGTGTACTTTGGGGGTTGGGGGTGGAGAAGCAAAAAGGGGGTGTTATACAATTCATCAGAGAGCAATTAATTTAGGCCTTCTGATGAATATGCTCTAAATGAACACATCTGTGCAGAGAAGGACATAAAGGCATTCTAATAGAGCCTCACCAATGTCAACTCAAAGTGCCCCAGCCAGGGGAGAAAATATCCTCCTTTTGTAAGTGATTTCTTATTCTGTCACTGCTGCAAACCCAGGGCCAGGCTGGGCGCAGCTAGATGGATGCTCTTATCCGCACACAGTCGGTGAGAAAGGAGGCTGGCTTTGCGTGATGTCGGAGGGTCACTGTGAGGAGCTGTCCTTGGCGAAACCTGTCCCAGGTCTGGATGGACTGTCCCCACCGCCCCCTCACCTCAGCCCCTCTGTCACTCTCTCTGGGCCCATGCAGCCGAAACCACTCCTTTGACGCGGCTGGGGTCCTCTGTGTTGTTTTTCCTGTGGCAGGACAGCTCCACACCCTCTGGTCCATCAATACAAACCATGGTGGCTTTCCAGGGTCACCAGCTCAGCGCTCCCGCCCCGCCCGGGCAGCAGGAGCTCCACACACACACACACACACACACACACACACACACACACACACATACACGGGGGAGGCGCCCAAGGCAGGCCCGCAGCTGCTCGTCTTGCTCTCATCTGTCATCCCTGAGTCCATTACCCTGTAGATTCAGAGATCCTTTGGTTTGGCTCTAATTTCTCAAAACGGACGTGTCTCTTAGTAACCACCAGAGGGATCCTATATAATGTGATGGAAATTATAATCAACATGGAGGGATCACAGAGCAGACAGCCTGTGGGGCCCGAGGCCCTGGGTCTCTCCCTGGACAAGGAGAAGTGGGGAGCAAAGGATGAGCCTTGAGGGAGAAGCTTCAGAGAGGAGCTCCCCAAAGAGGGCAGAGCTGAGCGAAAACCCAAGGGGTCTGAGGGGCAGGCTTTCTCTTCACCTGGGAACATACAAAACAACCAGACAAGTAAAACAAATCCTCTTCAAGGGAAAGAAAGCAGTTTTTAAGTCAGTGGAAGTGGACTTGTTTCAGAACCTGTGTTCAGAAGCTGAACTTCAACTACCATAGGACTTCATTTAAGGGCTAAAGCCGTTGCTGTTTTTAAAATAGATTTGCAAAACTGCATAAAAGAAGAGGGAATCCGGAGGGTTCCGTGTCGTTTGCTAGGCCTACTGTGTTTTGGTTTATTTAGATAATGCTGCAGTTGGTAGAAATGATCGACATTTAAAGTGTTAACAGGCTGTGAGTGCATTGGATGTAAGAGAATGAACATTTTATAAAAATTAAAAAAAAACTTATAAAGAGAGAAATGTGTTATCTCCCCTTCTGGAGGCCAGCGGTCCACCATCCCATCGAGGTGTCCGCAGGTCCTGCTCCCCTGAAGGCTCTGGGGAAGATCTTCCTTCCACCCAGCGTCTGGGGCTGCCGGCGGTCCTTGGCTTCCTGGGGCTTAGAGCTTCATGGCGTTTGAATGTCTCTTTTCCTACATCTGCAGGCACCATCCCGCCCCTGTATTTGCACTTTCCCAGTTTCTGACTCCGCCTTTGCGTGGCCTCTGTGGGTGTCTGTGTGTCTCCAAGTCGCCCTCTTTATGAGCCATCAGTCACTGGATTCAGGGCCCACCCAGTGGAGTATGGCCTCATCTTAACTAACTACATCTCCAAAGACCCTACATTCTGATGCTTCGGCTAGACACAAAGTTTTGGAGGACACTGTTCAATGCAGTATACGTTCCTTATCTATATTTTTTTAAAGAACTTTTCAACCTTTTTTTCTAGACACAAAGCAGGGCTGATATTCTTCTAATATGATTTCCAGGTCATGGATGAAATCTTTTATCATCACCTGGAAAATGGTACTTCTGTGACCCCCTTGATTCCCTTCTGATTTTTTAAATCCAGTTTCCCAATCAGAATGGCTCCCCTCTAAGCTGCTGTGAGGCTGTGCCAGAGTGTTAATAGTTGCCTCGGGGTGGGAGTGGGGTGTGTGAGTGTGTGTGTGTGTGTGTGTGTGCATGTGCATGCGTGCATGCATGAGTTGGCCAGAGCACCAGAAGACAGCATTTCTACCCATAGTCCCTAGGTAGTAGCTAATTTTATCGCCCTCAACTGTCAGGTTTTAGAGGTTATCCTTGAGCATATTGGGCCAAATCAGTGTAGTGAAAGCCCAGGCGATCCTTGTTTATACCTGTTCTTCATATCTGCCTGGCTGCGCTAAGGGCCAACTGAAGGTCCAGATCAGCTCAGCAGAAAGCTGAACACTCAGGCGCATCAGGCAAATTGGCAAATAAGTGTCAACCGAATAGGAGGTGGGAGAAGAACGGCAAGAGGGGCCCTCCATAGGGGGGATGGTTGGCCGGGCGGCAGTTCATGATCAGCAGAGGAGGTGATGAGGAAGCCTGGCCCAGGCGGCTTGTCAGAGAAGCCCTGAGCTTCCAACCCTTCCAGCCACTTCTTATGTCAGAGCCCCGCCACGTAGACTTCTAGCCTTGGCCTGAACACAGTATCATGGAACTCACCGCCCAGCCCCCTTTCACAGCCCACAGTTCTGTGGCTCTAAGTGTGGGATAAAAACATCTGCTTCCCCAGACCACTAAGGCTAAAGGACGCTTATTGACTTATTCTGTTCTCATGAAACACTGATCAGAGGCAAATCAACAGAGACAGGAAGCAGAGGAGTGATTGTGGGGACTGGTGGGAAGGGGGCGATGGGAAGTCACTACTGAATGGGTACAGGGTCTACCTTTGGGGTAATGAAAATGTCCTGGAACTAGATAGTGGCAGTCATTGTTCAACATCGTGAATGTACTCAATGCCATTGAATTATAAGCTAAATGGTTAAAATGGTGAATGTTGTCCATTTCAGCACAATTTTTAAAAAAGCTGCTCCTTCTGATCTACCCAATGGTCCCATGAAAGCCAAACTGAAGTCTGGTTCCTCTTCCGTGGGGACATCATTTGAATGCCTTTCCCCCCTACATCTGTAGGCACCATCATGCCCTATATCTCTGCGTTTCCAGACTGATTACCCTTCACTTGTTCATCTTTGATGTCCCTTATCCAGGGTAGATTCCCCTCTTCCATTACTTTTTTGAAATCAGGGTACTACTGGGTAGACTGTGCTGTGCAACACGGCCATTAGAGGCTGGGGTGGGGGACAATCACCTGCTCTAGCCTGGGACTGAGGAGACCTGCGCTGCAGCCTGGGTCCTGACTCAACCATCCAGCCTCTCTAGGCTTCAGTTTCTTCATCTACAAAATGAAAGACAAGAGGACCTCCAAAGCCTTTTCTAACTCTCTCACTTTATACCCAATTCCTTGCTCTGGACCTCATTCCAGTTTTTGACACCCAAGAGTGAATTCCTGTTTAGTATTGATGCTGAACTACCAATTCCCCCTGATCTGAAAGTGACTAAGTCACTACCTTTTTCTCACTAAGAGTTAAGCTGTATCTCTCCCCCGCCACCCCACCCCACATGTATGACATTGAATGTGGGAGGTCAAATGAAAGATTAACTGGGTTTCTGATGAAATCCTATCCAATTAGCTATAATTTTAGATTTTAATTGCCATATCTAACCCATGTATATTCCTCCTATTTCACTGTGATATAGAAATCTGGGCATGTCCTCAAGCAAGACCCTGAATCCAGTTTTGGGTAGGAGAGGGTCAGACCAGAGCCAGTGGCAGCCCAGTGGAGACTTCCTTCTGGTGTTTTCTCTAGTCCCCACACGTTTGGCAGTGGCCCTGTTTGTCTTCATTCTGTTTCTAGAACTGTCTGGACGGAGAATAGACAATGACTAGAGGAAAAGAGGTGTATGATTACCTGAGGGCCTTTCCTTTTATTTATCTTGAGATGAGGAGTACCCTTGTGTTTTTGCTGGTTTGACTTTGATTTTGTGGTTGTCATTGCTGTGATGATTTGGTTCACTAGAGGATTTCTTCAAGTTCCATAGTCATATCTGTCTGTGCCAGTTGGGGGTACATATCATCCATTCACCTGCAATAACTCATTTGAGGCAGCAATGCCTGTGCTTGATGGGAGACAGGCAAGTGGGTAAAAGTAACATTGGATGGAAGTGCTACTGGCGATCTGGAAGCTCCACATGAAGGGTTTTGATGTAGCCATGACTAGTCTAACTATAGCAGAATGAGGCACTGGGAAGAGCCTACAACTTGGAGGTCCAAGAGCTGGGTTCAGTTACTCCATTTACCAGCTCTGTGGCCATGGCCAAGTTTTTGGCTCTCTGTTCCCTGGTTACCTTATTTGTAAAAGGGAACTCATTTGAGGCTTATGTGAGGCTTAACTATGTGCTGAGCATGGTACATCACATGGTACTCTTCAGATGTTAACTTCCCTCCCACACCTCTTTAGGAGAAATTAAGAATCATATGAGGTAATCTACATGAAAATGAATGTTATAAAATCTAGGGCATCAAATATGTTATCCAGCAAGAAGAGTAGAGGGTAGTCATTTCTTAGCCTCTCTATAAGCTCTGATCCTTGTCTGACCCCCTTTGAAAGAAAGCAAGAAACATTTTTTTTCCATAGGCAAGAATCTCCCCCCCCTCCCTCCCTCCCTTCTTCCTCTATACACTCCTCCTTCCCTTCTTACCCTCCCCCCCACCCCTTATTGTTATGCCAAGGAGTAAAGAGGAGGCTGGGATCTGTGTGTGAAGGTTTGGGGGTGGTGGGAGGGGTGAGGCATGTCCTAGTATGATATGAGTACAGGATATTTCAAGGAGAGTTAAAATTTTCTGGCCTCACTTTGGATCTCTCTGTTTCATCTGCAAAATGAATTGCATTAAACCACCCTTCATATTCCTACTGGAAATAGAAAAGTTGGGGCAAGAATTCCCTAAACAACTTGTCCAGTGCTTGACCGGCCTTCTTCTCTCATCTTCCCAAGCTCTGAAGGTTAAGTGCCTACAGAACGTGAAACCACACGAAGGGGCTCTCCGTCTTTGAGTCCATCTCTCATGCCGATTCCCATTGCCCCGAGCCAGGCAGGAGAGGCCCTTTCCTCCACTAGAGACACTCAGTGCCGGGAAACAGCACAGAGAATGGCCTTCTTAGCTCCTTCCCTCCTTCCCACCTCAGTAGTAAGGAAATGCCAGTCTTGAGAGAGCCCACCCACCTGGGAGAGAAAAGAATAGTTTTCCCAAATACTTGGAGGACAGACGACCTTGGCAGTTCCCTCTGGCCTATCTAGGATGGGGCACCCCGGGATCGCCTGCCTTTCCAGGTCCTAGAAAAGAGCGTCAGCAAAGGGAGCTCAGTGGGACCAAGACGACAGAGCCTTCTTCCTCCAGAAAACCCAGCCATGTGGGACTAGGAAACAGTTATTGACTCTAACATGCTGCCGTGTAGAACACATGTGGCTCATTAAATACCTGCAGACGTGACCACCTCACAGCTGTCCCCGCTTGGATTTAAGCGTGAGGAAAAGCTGGGAGCCCCTCTTGTGGGTGCCATCATGTCCTTCCCTCCCTCAAAGAATTCGAGGCAAGGATACGGCCTCATGGGCTGGCAGCTTTGCAGGATGTCTCTGAGCCCCTGTCCTGCTCCAGGAAATAGAAGGTGCCATGAATAAAGCCAAGCTCTGAAGAATATGCACATCTTGCCTGAGGGCAGGCCACCGCTTACAAATGCGGAGACACCCAGCCCTGAAAATCTGTCCCAGCCCACAATCTTCCCACTCGGAATCTGCTTGCGGGCCCTGGATCATCAGATGTCCTCTGCCTCCTTTCATTTCTTTATCATTTTTTTTTTTAATCTTTTCTCCCGGATGTCCCTTGTGGGCAGACTCCCTGAGGCTGTTAAGCTAAGGATTGGTTGTCCAAAGCAGCCGATAAAAAGAAACTTGGGGAACAAAGCCCCTTGCTTTGTTGGGTCCCTTTGATAGCTTGAAAAGGTCAAGAACCTCTTTCCTTAGCAGAGTCTCCACGTGACTTTGCTAAGTGATGAGATAGAGATTCTCTTTAAAGGCCTTGTATCCTTCCACCTTTGTTCATATGCAAAGTGATTTCTTAAAAGGAGGCCCTGGGCATTCATGCACCTGGCACTCTAATGAGGCTGATGGGCCTGTTAATGCAGCAGGAGCCAGCCTGGAGGGTCTCCTATCCATGAGGCAGGAGAGCTTGGCCAAGGAGAGCCACGAGATGACACATAAACAGAAACCTCGACTGGCCCCATCCATGGCTCTGAATTTCTCATTCTTCGGTATAATTTCTGTCCCCACAACTTGGGAAAAATTGGTCTTGTCCCTGTCTATAAAATGGAGGGGCAACTTAGACTCTTGACTTTAATTCAGATAATTAGTGTGTTGAGCTTTCAATTTAATGAGTAGGCAGAAAGGATGTGTTTTGTGGGCTTTTATATGTAGCAGAATTATGAATGCTGGGTTTCAGGGTTAAAGTTTATAATCATTCAGTAATGTTCATACAGTGCATAACATGTGAACCAAGCGGCCGGGCTGGGCAAGGGCTGTCTCAGGGCAGGCATTGCCCCCAACACGGGTTTTAAGGGGTGCACACTAGTAGAATCGGTAAAACACATAACCATGTTATTAGTTCAAAATAGAAAGTATTAAACAAGGCTGTAATTTCAGAAGAGAGATTCTTTTGAATCTATTCTCTTTTTTTCCTATCTCTAATTTCACCGTTTCTAATTCAGGCCACTGTCCCATCCATCCCATCCATCCCTGGGATTATAGAACTTGACACACTAGTGACTTGACTATTTTCTGGCCCTTACTGAGCACCTACTGTGTGCTGGGCAGTGGGCAGGAGGAAACACCAGATAGCTGATGGGCTTGTATTTGGGTGGAGAGACAAAGAAACTCCAAAATAATGACCCATGGCACACTGTGAGCTGAGACCTCAAACATCCCTGTTTGCAGGGGCCGGGCAGCAGCAATGAGTGGAGAGAAATGGGCCATGGGTAAGAGGTAGAGTTGAAAGGAGATTCTTGAAAACTGGAGTGGATCTTTCCTGTCCAAGCAGTGGTTACGTGGGTGTAATTAATTATTGCCAAGCAGTAGAGGGGGACAAGGGCCACAGAGCTTTTTGTGTAAAATCTCTCAGTTTGTGAGCATTGATGATTAAGTCTTTCCAACACTGGCTAAGCCATACAGAGCATTCAGGAAGCCTGAGCTGGCCCGGGGTACCTCCTGGCAAACGCCAGCAGGTGCTGTGGTGACTGTGAGAGAAGCAGAGTGGCCGGCAGCCAGGTGTTCAGGGAAATACTGTGGAAGAAAGAATGTTCCATATGGGTTTGGAGGGATGCCTGGAGGCAGGACCTGAGACTGTGGTCAGAAAAGGGTAGTAAGAGCAGGGGTCAGGGCCCAGCATGGAACTTTTGGCCAGACAGGTGAGTGGAGGCCAGGTGCTCCGGTGACCTCATGCAGGTCACCTGCCCAACGGAAACCTCTCTGTACTTTTCTGTGAATTAGGATGGTGGCACCTGCCTACCAGAGTTGTTGGAAGGAGCTGATGGGATCAGGCCTAGAAAATGCCAGGTGTTGTACCTGGCAGCGATACACTGTGTTTAACATGTTGGTTCTTCCTAATGTTTATTACAGGTTTGGACTTTGTTCTGTTTACACTGTGGTATTAGTGAATTGCTGGGTGGTGTTTTTTTGTTGTTTTGTTTTTCTTTTTTAAAGATTTTTCTCACTTATTTATGGAAAGTAAACATTTAGAAATGTACCAAGAAGAAAATGGCAATCATCTATGTTCTGACCACCCGGGATTAACCATGTTAACATCTCAGCAGATTTGCATTTGCATCAGTCTTTTTCCAAAAAATAATTCTGATTTTATTAAAAATTATAATATAGCCATCATAAAATATCATTAAAGGGTAATAAAGTTCAAAAAATGAAAGCCAAACACATCCTTACCAAAACTATGATAAGTGTGAATCATTTAATTCAGCTTTACATGCATTATAGGTCAAAGATGGATGCTTAGGGTTATGGGGTTGCTGTGAGGATTCAATAAGATACTAGTTAATGAGGTGTACTACATGGGGGTTGCTGAGAGGAGTAAATAAGCATGTACATAGCACGGGGTCTGGCGCATAAGCCTCGGTTAGTGTTAGATCATAGGAGTTAGCAGCGGGCTACAAATGAGCAGTGCAATTGTGTTAATCCTATACTTTCTGTATAGCATTTAGTGGAAGTCTGATATCCAAGTTGGACCCCACACTTCAGGGTCTTCTCTTCAACCCCTGTTTGCAAAGAAATATTCAACACCTCTTTATGGTGACCTGGGAAGGGGGAGATGATCTTGAGTCTTGACTCAGCTCTGCCATTTAAGACTGTGTGATACTAGATGGGTCACTCTGAGCCTCACCTGCCTCCCAGGATCCTTGGGAATTTCATGAGCTGACTCATAGAGGGCCTCTGGAGCAGAGGATGTCACCAAATGTTAATCCTTTTTCTTCCCCCTCTCTCTCCTCCCCTCTCTTCACTCCTTTCCTGTTTAAACTCAGCAACTGAAATGCTCAGAAGTGCTCACAAAGCCTTAGTTACATTTCAGACTCTCCCTCTCTTCCTGATCTTCTCTGATCCTGACCCTGGAGTTAATGAGCACTGATTGGACATCTGTGTTCATCAGTGGCCCAAGAAAGGGTGCACGTGTTGGCTATCTCTGGTTAACAGCCCAGCTGAAGGCAGGAAGCAAATTAGCTGTTAGAAGGTGGTCCTTTGCACCTGAAATTCATTATAGATTAAAACCCATTTTGAAAATGCATCTCTAACTCCATGAACCAGAGTACAGCCTGGGCCACTTGGTGAGAAACCCCTTTTACTTAGTGATTTAAAAAGAAAATCTGGGCTTCCGCAAGGCAAAGCTCTATGAAGGGTGCATCTTAGGGGCTGATTGTGACATATTGATCCCTGCTGCCAGTGAGAAGCAGCTGACCAAGTCCAATGCACCCAGGATTAAAGCCAAGATCATTGCAGAAGGTGCCAAGGGGCTACAGCCCCAGAAGCTGATCAGATTTTCCTGGAGGGGAACATTGTGGTCATTCCAGATCTCCACTTGAATGCTGGAGGAGCCACGGTATCTTACTTTGAGGGGCTGAAGAACCTAAATCATGTCAGCTATGGCCATTTGACCTTCAAATATGAAAAGAATTCTAACTACCACTTGCTCATGTCTGTTCAAGAGAGTTTAGAAAGGAAATTTTAGAAGCACTGTGAAACTATTCCTTTTGTGTCCACAGCAGAGTTCCAAGACAGGCTATGGGGGGCATCTGAGAAAGACAGGGTGCACTCTGGTGTAGCAGACACTTGGAGTGCTCACCAGGTAAATCATGCCCACAGGTGGGAAGTATGACCTGGGAGTGAACCTGAGGACAGCTGCCCAGGTCAATGCCACTAGGAAAGTCTTCAAGG
Source organism: Cnephaeus nilssonii (assembly GCF_951640355.1). Classification (NCBI taxonomy): domain Eukaryota; kingdom Metazoa; phylum Chordata; class Mammalia; order Chiroptera; family Vespertilionidae; genus Cnephaeus; species Cnephaeus nilssonii. The sequence continues at coordinate 46,982,528 of NC_137088.1, read as the reverse complement.
TGTACAGTGACCTGGGTGGTCTCCACATGGATGAGTTGCAGCTGATTTCTTCACTACCCTCTTCCCGTCTTCATCTGTATTCCTACCACAAGTTTACATGTAACCACAGTTTTCTTTCTCTCATTAATCCTATATAATAAAAGCCTAATATGCTGTGTCCGGTTGGCCGTTCGACCAATCAAAGCATAATATGCTAAGGCTACTCAACCACTTGCTATGATGTACACTGACCACCAGGGGGAAGATGCTCCGACAGGTAGGTTAGCTTGCTGCTGGGGTCCAGCCAATTGAAACTGAGGGAGAAGGGCCGGACACGCCCTGGAGCCCTCCCTCGGTTCCTCCCTGGCTGGCCAATCTCCTACATCCCTCCCTGGCCCCGATCATGCACCAGTGGGGGCCCTGGGCCTGGCCTGTGCCCTCTTGCAATCCGGGACCACTTGGGGGATGTTGGAGAGCCGGTTTTGGCCTGATCCCGCAGGCCAGACTGAGGGACCCCACTGGTGCGCAAATTTGTGCACCAGGCCTCTAGTTATTTAGATAATGGTCAACATTCTCAGCAAGTCAATCCAAATCAGCCTCTTAAGAAGAAAGAAATTAAGGTCAGGGAAACATGTACAAAGCTGAAAGTAGATGCCAGAGAGCTTTTGGGTATGTGCCTGTAACTAAAAAGTCCTCCTATCTGGCTGCACTGCCTTGCTCAGTGGCTGCCTCCCAGCAGCCAGAGCTGTGACCGGGAAGGCACCTGCCATCCAAGAGCAGTCAGCTGCCTGTTGCCTCACCTCTGGCCAAGTCTGAGACATGCTGTAACTTTGACATGTTTAAGAAGCAGGTGTGTGGCATTTTCAGACGGTAGCATGGTCCTCAAGTGAGTTATTGGTATTTTATATCAGCAAACCTACTCAATTTTATAGATTGCAAACAAAAAATAAAGGCTGTTTCTCTTTATGAATTTTATTCTTTTAGAATTAAGTACTTCCTGCTATAATAAAATGGCCTTCAATCCCTTAATAACCCTAACCTTGACTCAAGTAGTGAAGGCCTATAACATAATGAATGAAAAAAAAAACTAGCAATTTTATAACATAAGACCATATCATTTATAGCTTATCAATAGGATGTTGTCCAGCAAAAAAAGGAAGTCCAATGGAGAATTAAGTTATCTTCATACATATCATTGAATAGCAAATGATTAGGCTATTTTTTGTTAAGGCTGTAGGAATTTACTAACCACAATTGTGACATGTAATCCAAAGAATGCAGTAGCCTCCTCATCATGTTAGTTAATTATTCTTCTCTTTTGAAAAATCTATTATGTTGACTAATTGAAGAATAATTCAAGTAGAGTGTTCCAGGAAAAAAACACTTGGGCTCCCTCTTTGGAGTCTGGCTGGTGGCTCTGAGCATTGCCAGTAATGGCCCAACTCGCCCTGACTTTGGGTCCCCTTCCAGGGGCCTCCCATTCTGTGCAGCTTCCCCAACAGTGGCCTGGAGACAGCCTGGTGTTGAGGGCTGTGTTTTCCGGGGCCTTTCAAACAGGAGTGTCCCAATAAGTGCTAGATATTATATACATAAGAATAAGCTTCTTTCTTCCTTCCTCCTTTCCTTCCTTCCTTCCTTCCTTCCTTCCTTCCTTCCTTCCTTCCTTCCTTCCTTCCTTCCTCCCTCTCTCCCTCCCTCCCTCCCTTCTTTCCTTCCTTCCTTCCTTCCTTCCTTCCTTCCTTCCTTCCTTCCTTCCTTCCTTCCTTCCTTCCTTCCTTCCTAACAATAATGTCCTTTCAGACATTTCTAACTACTTTGTAACTGCATGACTTACCTGGTGGTAAAAGTAATTATTAAAAGTCTACCTTTTCCAAAAAAAATAAAAACAAAAATCTGGCACTGCCTAGTTGCTTGAGCTTTGCTAACATTGCTGTAGCTTCTCTTTACATAAAGCAGGTGTCAAGCGAAGACTTTGTGTGTGATGCTGATCATTGTGTTGTATTAAAGAGCTGCATTGCGTTCCAGAATGAGAACAAGAATGCTTCATTTTCCTCCACCTGCAAAACCATTAAATTAGGTGACATGTTTGCAGCTCCAGAACCAGTAATCAGCTTTCAGTCTGAATGGGGGACATGGTGTTATAATGCAGTGCTTTAGCATTTGCACTTGATAGTTTAATTTAAATAATACGGAGCACAGTTACGCTTCTCGTTGATTGTCAGAGTAACAGGAAAGAATGCATTGCACAAACTGTTTTTCTGTAAACAATTTTGTATTCTTGGCTTTTTCTTCCTTGTTATTAGCCTCTCCTGCCCTCGCTGAATAAACTAGAAAATGGCAGAGGCCTCTAACGTCACCAGTATTATGTTGCTCTTTGTTCCCTTTTCCCTCTTCCCAGGGAAACAATATCTGAGCAATCTCCAAATTTCCATGAGATCGTCAAAAGGCCTGCAGCGAACCATTAAAAAAAAATCCCCCCAAAGAGACTTTTTCTTGCAAGATGCCTTTATGTATTAGAGATCAATTTTCTGATAAGATTCTCTGTTCCAGAGAATATTTGGTAATTTTAGCAAAAGTAAGTCCCTGCCACAGGAATAGTGAATCTCAAGTTAATGCCCAATAATATCACAAACTAAATGAAACAAATTGCTGAATGTCTCCCCAACATCCCCCTTCAAAGTAAAGCTTATTTCAGGATTTTCTTTTATAGGACTTTCCAGCTATCAGATGTCTCCACAGAATTTGTTTTCTTCAGGGCACAGTGTCCCAATTGGTTTCCAAACCTTAATCATAAATCCTTAGTAACAACTTTACATTTTTGCTATTTCCATCTTTCCCTTCTACTTCCCACACACAAACAAACAAAAACAAGAAAACCCCATACAGAATATACCCATCTATTGGTGCCTGAAGATGATAGGCCTTGAGAATGGAGCTGCCTGTATTTTACTATTAGTGATTTTTATTTCTTAAGATTTTTTTTTATCCATTTGCATGGCTTTATAACCTCGATCAGTATGACCTGCTTAAGCCTTCTTAGGCACCGACTCTTGGTCGGAAGTCGGGGAGGTGGAATGAAGTTGTTCATTTTCACGGTTCCTCCCTGCCCCCAGACCTGCCTTGTCCCCTGCAATGCCGGTTGCTTGTAAATGTTGCACACATCAGCCTATCTATCTGTAGGTTCAAAGCAGATGGCATTTTTCAACAGATGCTGTTTAAAACTGAGTTAAATAAAAAAATATTTCAGTGGATTTCCTAGTGTTTCTAATTCCACTGGGAATCTTGCCTGGGCAAGAAATATGCATCTAGTGTTTCTAATTCCACTGGGAATCTTGCCTGGGCAAGAAATATGCATCTCAGTAGCTCTGGTTTATTTGGATGCAACACACCTGCCCATGTGTAGCTTTGCGGGGAGCACACGAGTGTAACGAGGTGTTTCCATTCATATTTTAAGCGTGTCCTGGGAAATAAGGCCTTGAATCTGTGTGAATACCAGTTGGGAGATCTCTCTCTCCACTCACAACAGCTCTTACTCTCTGTCAGACACAGCCCTAGCTATTCTTCATATCTTATCTCTTTCAAACATCCCAACAACCATGGACCCCATGAATCCCCTCTTTCCAGATACTGACGCTGAGTGGACAGTGGAGCTCACGTGCCCATGGTCACACTGTTGAGAGCTGAGGAGCCGAGATTAACTGTAGGGTTTCCTTCCCAAAGCTGTGCTCTTGGCCTGCCCTCACATGCCCCCGCTCTACCTCTTCGTGTGTATAAGCAAATGTCCTGTCGATGGGTGTGTTGTTAGGTACACCCATGACCCCGGCCTTTGGTCAGTGTTGATCATTTTTGAATCCTCCTTAAATCTGGTAGGTTTGATTATGAAAACAGTTGTCAGTACTCAAGGAACAGTGATGCAGCTATGCACAGGGACTTGTGTATTTGAATAATTCACAGAATCATAGGATTCATGTGGTCAGAAGAGAGCCCTTTTTTTCATCATTTTCCCTCCCACTAGCTAGCTCTCTTGGTCAGAATTTACTCATATCACATGACACTATCCTTGAGTCTACTTTAGTTCCTCTTAATCTCTACCTTTAGTGATTACGCTAATCTCTGGGCAGTGTAGACACATCCCCTCTATGTCTGGGATGTTTTTGAACTGTTTCAGATGTCCTAGCTATTGTGTATGTGTGTGTGGAGGGGGGGGAGCGGGAGTTTGATAGCATCAACCAACCAGAGGACTTGAGTGAAGATTTTGATTGGGGGGGTGGGGTGGGGGTGAAGGTTATGGAATGTTTCTCAGCAGAGAGGCTCTGAGAGATGGAGCCATAGTGTTCGAGAAGCAACCACCAAACACACATTGGCAGCCTTCCAGGGGACCTGAGCAGTGACCCAGGGAAGCCTAACACACATGGTGGCAAATGATCAGGCTCTCCACAGGAACGGGCCAGAAAAATGCCTTTGAACACGGCTACTTTGTCATAGCAAATGGAACAGTTTTCATTTGTTTTAATTCCACAATTAGTTCTGTTAATAAAAATGTCTATTTCAGCTATTTAAGACACCCACTAAAACGCTTTAATATTAATTTCATGGACAAATTCCAACAGAACTATATTAGTTTTTCCCCCATTAAGGTAACATTATGGACTTTTAATAGAGCTCTCAGCTGTAATGGTTTTTATTGACCTAATTATTAAGTGAATTAAAATCTGTCCCAATGCTTTCAAAATCATGTAATAGTGGTGTCAATGAGAACACTATGGTGGTGGTTACTGAGAGGTGAAGAAGGAGAAACCCTACACACACCTCCAGAAAGGAAGACAATACTCCAAATACAGTGAGTGCATTTGCCTTCACTATGGAGGAAATTTGAAATATCAAAATGGTACTTTGTTGTGAGTCAGTTAACCTGTTGTACACAGGAGACGTCTGTTTTCTTCCTTGCCTGTCTTCTGTGCTTTTCTTTAGATGCTTTCTAAAAATTATGTTAGAATTTTAACAGTGATGTGAAATATATGATAGAATCTTTGAAGAGGTTTCTCTAATCACCTTTTAGTATAAAAGTAATATGGTCAATATCAATAGTGCAGAGGGCAGAGAGTACAATATCAAATCCTACTTTTTAGGAAGACCACTGGTAAAGGCTTGAGGAAGCTGTGAGTAAATAATTGATTTTTACCTTCCAATTATTTGACATTTATTTGGCACAGACAGCAAATATGTGGCACATGCGCCTCTCATCCCCTCTCCCAGACATCACTAAGGATTGGCCCACCCTTTCTCATTGAGAGCAGTGCATTCTGGGGATCTCAGGCCTGTGCTTCAGAAACTTCTAGGGAATTGCATTTGCTCATTAAAGAAATGCTGTGATAAAGGGATGAGCATTATCAATCCTATTTACCAAACACCCGAGACTCAATAGGGATGGAACTAGATCAGGGCACTGGCAGGTGGGGAGTAAATTAGAGTGAGAGCACAGAGCCCGACTCCTGGCCTATTGATCGTTCTGTCAGTCTTCCATCCATTCATTCCACAAGAAGTTATTGAGCACTTCTATGTGCCAGGCACAGGATAGGCAGCAGTGAGCAAGGAGGTCATGGTCTCTTCTGTCAAGGAACTTCCATTCTGGTGGGTGAGGCAGACAATAATCTAACAGATAAATAAGATGATTAAGAAATGGATACTATGGAGAAATGAATGGAGAGAGATGTGATAGCTTTAGAGGGTTGCAAGGAAGGTCTTTGTGAAGAGGGACTTTTGAGCCATGGCCCAGCAGAAGAAGGAGCCACTGAAAATCTGGGAACAGAGGGTCAAACAGGCAGAGGGAGAGGAGCTGGTGTGAAGGGCTAAGGATGGGAGGAGCCCCATGTGCTCAAGGGAGACCTGAGAAGGGGTCTGGGAGGAAGGAGAGGGGTAGGTTGTGGTCATCCAGTTCCAATAAAGGGATTTGGGTTTTAATCTCCTTTTATTGGACACCCATTGGAGTGACTTAAGCAAAAAGTGACCTAACCCAATATATGTTGGGCATAGAGTGGAGACACCACATCCTGGCTCCACAACGATACCTGCCTAATCGCATGACCTCAGAGCATTTTGGTGAGATAAAATGATATGTAAGTTTGCATTTTGTCCTAATGCAAACGAGTGAATCGTACCTGGCTACAAGTGCACACGCCTGCCCCAGTGAGCTCAGAGATGGCGCTTCCTGTCTCTTCCTCGCCCCTGGCCAGGGACTGGAACATTTAGCAGGCCCAGGGGTAGGACCACACAGGGAAGCACACACAGAGGAGGAGCTGGTAGAGACAAAAGCGAAGAAGAGCTCACCGTGTGCCATACCAACACTTGGACGATGCATAAGTTCCAGAAAGATGATACGTAAGCTTGTTTGAACCAGGAAAGAAGGCACATCTTTCAGCCGCCATTTATAACTGAGGGTAGCTCTGTTCTGCTTGGTGGGGGCATCTCTTTGACCTTAGTCAAAATAATAAGAGCTGTCATTGGCATCCTTATTGTTACCAACAATTCTAGGGTTGGCTGAGTGAGTACCATGTGTAGACACTGCTCAGCGCTTTGCACGGCATTCTCTCGCCCTGCACAGGGAGTGACTATTGTGCTGTTTGAGAGGTGAGCAAGCTTAGCCACAAAAAGAGTATACCTCGTGCTTACCCAAGTTCAGCCAGCCAGCCAGGGTAGGAGGTTTAACTCCAGAGCCCTTGCCCTTAACCACAACGGACCTTCAGGCCTATCGTCAAATGGAACCATGTGCAGAAGCGTTGAATTTGAGACCTGTCTCAGTTCCTTCAGCCGTACATTAGGGGTGACGATGGCTCTGACCTCGGAGCATCTTGGTGAGATAAAATGACATATAAGTAAAACTCATAGCAGAGTGCCGAGCACACAACAACGCTCTACCAGCCATGTCGCTTGGGCACTAGGCCTCCATGTTCTGACGTGGAAGAGAGTCGCCGTCTCCTAGGACCATTGACGGGATTAAAGGTCAGGTGTGCATCGCTCTTAACACAGTGCCTGGAGGTTTCCTAGGCGCTCCACAGGGGTGGTGGCAGCTCTGGCTGACCTAAGAACAATCGGTGATTCGGATTTGTAACACATTGTAAACCAGAGTAGCTGGGGAGTCCCTTCGCTTCTGCAGTAGGAATGAGCTCTGTCTTGGATAGCATGAGTTCATGTGGGATCCGTTGTGGCGATGCCAATGGGCTGACACTGATTTGAATTCTGTCTGATCCTGTTTCAGAAGGAGCCACGTGTGCCTTAACGGGAAAACTTAGTGATGACTTCTGAAGGAGGGTCTGCTGGGTGATCGTTTAAGTCCATTTCTGACAAGAATTTCAGAGAGCCTCAAGTAGTATAACATTTTTCTAAAAAATCACGTGTGCTATTTATCTGATAGAGCAGCTGGCACGCTGGGGTGTGTTTTTTCCTGGTTAAAAAATATGAAGTCTCTGGCTGAGCTCATGGGAAACATCCTGGGCATGTGGCAGGGAGATGAATGGATTCCCAAATTGTGTCTGATTTTTAAAGCTCACTGGGGGCTCAGGTTAATGTGGGACATAGTCGGGAAGTGTTAGGGGCTGTGTCTGGTCCACTCTCAGGATGTCTCGGGGCCCAGCCCTGGGCTGAGGGCACTGAGGAGTCTGCGTGGGGGCAACAGGCTTGCTCTCAAGCACCAGGAATGTTTCCCTCTGAAGTTATACTCCTATGAATGAGAAACAAGGAGAGAATGGTTTTATCTTTGAAATGAGTCAGTAGGCACTATACTCCATAGGTTTACATGGCTTTGAACAGACCCCTTCTTATAACGCCTGTCCCCTAATTTGACCATGGCCATGAAGACGCTGCATGTCCTTACATTACTTGTGGTGATGCTGTGGAGGAAAATCTCACCGATTCTTACAATGACTGTACTTCCGGGAAGGCAGCGTGGGTGTGGGGAGGGGCTGGTGAGCACTGGTCTGGAAGCCAGGAGGCTCGGTTCCCTCTGCCACTGGTCATGTGACCTTCGGCGGGGCGTGGCTCTCATAGTCCCTAAGCCAGGGGCTCCCTCTGTTACTGTGTCAGCACCAGCCTCGCCCTTCCCCTCTGGGGACCCACACTTGATCTGCACATTCGCTCTGGCTCGTCATGAAGCCAGGGGCTGCTTCCTTGTTTGACTGGCACATCTTCTACTTGGTTTTTCACGATCATCTGAAATACACATTCTCACTCTGGAGTCCCCAGACAGACCCCGGAATGAGATGCAAAAGCTGGAGAGCAGGTGACTATTTATGGGGTCAGGGGAAAGCGCTATGATTTCCATTTATTCATCCAGTCACTGTTGAACACCTCTCCTCTGTCAGGCACTGAGCCAAGCGGGGAAATAAAATAGTCATCTGGGCCGATCTGGTCCCTGACCTCCCAGGGCCTCCATTACAGTCAGAAAGTTCCTAGAAACAAGCAGACAATCACAGTGCAGGGGAACGGAGATGTGGGGTCAGCGGGACTCGCAGGTGCCCTAGGAGCTGGAGGCTCAGACGCCACTAGATTTTCAAGGGAGTTCATGCCCTAAACATAAAAACATCTGAACCAAAGGAAGGGAGTTTGACATGCATGATGCTAGTGCGAGCAACGGGTGGGGAATCGACGGGTGGGCAGAGATAGCGTGTTGCAAAGTTTGGCTTAAAAACTCGAAACCAATATAATTGTCATTTAATCATAGCTAATGTACATCGAGCTCTAATTATGTTCCAGATTCTTGCTAAATTTTAACATCAGTAATCTCATTTATTCTTCATGAAGTGTCTGTGAGGAGCTGGGCTAGTCCTGTTTTACACAGTGAGAGCACGGGGCTCATGAGTATTAAGTTATCGTTTAATATCTTCTACCCGAAAAGTAGCAGACCTGGGATTTAAACCCAGGCCTGGGCAATTCTTAAGCTTCGCACTAGCACAGGGCTTTGGATCACAGTGAGGGTGTACCTGGAACCATCACTTCAAGCAGGCTGGGAAATCTTGGTTTCCTGAATTGTTTTGCCAGACATGGGCAGGCTTTAGATTTAAAAACTAAGAAGTCAGCACCATCTGTTCATTCCCGTGGGAGACATTCCCTGCCAGGCTGGCGTGGAGGGGCCCGGGTTCACCAGCTCCGGGTGAGACGGTGTCATGTACCCGTCTGTGGCCCAGAACCAGCTGTGGAGTTCAGGGAAGCAGAGCTCGGAGGGGCTTATTAACAATTTAGCAGTTCCAAGCATGTGGTCCTGTTCATTCCATTTGCTGCAGAAACACTGTCACAATGATTAAGACCCGGCCACTGTGGGGATGCGGGGATGTGAAACTCATTTGGTGGCTGCGCAGCTCCCACGGTCTGGTCTAAGCTGCTGCAAGAGCCTCCTTCTCGGGCTGAGTGCCCTTCCCTTGCTCTTCCAGTTGACCTTGACACCTCCAGATCCCGAGTGTCCGTAAGATTTCTTCCTCATTTTATGAAAGTTTGATCCAAAAGATACAAAGCTCCCCTTCCCCCAGAAATAGCTCCTGTTGATGATCTCACCCCCCAAACACCTGGCCCTGTGGAAATGTCCTTGACGTAGGAGTGTGTCGGTTTATCATTCAACAAGCCTTTACCGGGGCCAGGCCTGCATGAGGCACCGGGCACAGGGAGGAGTCAGCCCACGCTCTCAGGATGCCATGGTTGACAGACAGCCTGTGGCAAAGGGAATCAGGAGCTCCTTGGGCTGCAAGTGACCACTCACACTGCTTTCAGGGAGGTGGGAGAGGTCACCAGCTCCTGTATCTGGGGAGTGTAATGCTAGAGGGGACTCCAGCCTGGCTGCCTGGAGGGCGAGGCAGTGTCCTGGGGCTTTGTATCTCCTCCTCCTCTCAGGCAGCCCCTCCCCCAGGGAGCTAATGTGACCACAGCAGCCCAGCCTCACATCCTACTTTGTTGTAATGGAGAAGTTGTTTTTCCCAGCAATGCTTAGCAATAAATCTGCACAGAAGATTCGGGCCCAACTTGAGTGACATGCCCCATGCTGAGCCAGTAACCATGCCCGAGGGATGGGGTGCTCAGAATGACCAGATCTGGGTCCTGAGCCCATCCCTGCGGCCAGGTAGAACTGGAACCACCCTATCTTAAACACGAGGAGCAGAAGTGTCCCCTCGCAGAAAGACGGGCCCCTTAAACAGTAGATAGCAGAGGGACACCTGGGTGCATGAAACAGAGGGATGGATCTCATGCGTTAATGGAGCCCCAGAGGGGTTAGCATTCGAACACAATCCCAAAGGGTGAAGGAAAACTTGACAAGAGTACCAGAGGCTGACCTGGAGCTTAGCTCTGCTTTGCTAATGCTCCGTTAGTGACCTGGGGAAATATTCGTTCAAAAACCTTTACTGAGTTATCATTCAAGCGTATACCAGGGACCCTTCAGTGCAGGCTGCAGCGTGAACAAGATGCACTGTCTGTCTCTCATGGACTTTACAGCCTACAGGAGAGGCAGGCATTACCCAAATAATGCACAAGTGATAAAGTAAGTATCCTGGTGTAAGTGCTTAGAAGGAAAAGATGACCGTGCTCAGGTAAAAGAGCACAGGTGTCATACGTTATTTTTTTCCAAAATGGAAAAGCAAAGTCTGTGTCCCTTTCCCACAACCAATCAATAATAGATTGAGGAACACAGATGAATCTGTTTACACACACACACACACACACACACACACACACACACGGGTGCCCGCCTGTGTGTGTGAGAAAAGCAGAAAATAAAATAGAGAGTAACATTTAAGCCAACTTCTATTTTGCACTTGGAGGCCTAGCTCCTGGGGACCACCTTAGAATGCGTCACTTCCAAGCTGCCCAGTGGCTCGCTAGTCCTCACCCTATTAGCATTCCCAATCCAGGGCTGATTTTCATGTGCATATCCAGTGTCCTTAACCATTGTACTTAGCTCAGTACAAAACACTATTGCCTGCATTTTGTCATTTCCTCCTATAAACCTTTGGGGTTTAAAAAGCACGTTTTGGTGTGGAAGCAAGGAAAATCTGGAGATGCTGCTTTTAAACTACTGACTCTCTTTAATAATAAAAACTTATGCCTGGCCGATGTGTCAGTGGTTGAGCATCGACCTATGAACCAGGAGGTCACAGTTCCATTCCCAGTCAGGGCACATGCCTGGGTTGCGGGCTTGATCCCCAGTAGGGGGCGTACAGTAGGTGGCTGATCAATGATTTTCTCTCATCCTTGATGTTTCTCTCTCCCTTCCTCTCTCTGAAGTCAATAAAAACATATTTTTTAAAAGTATTGATTATACTATTTTGTAACCAATCTGGTGATAAAAATGTTTCGTTGTAGCATCTGCCCATGTAGGCATTTCATGTGGAGAAGAACTTACCCATTTAGATTCTCCTGAGAATGGCGATGGATCACAGAGATGAGGGAACCGCCCCAGGATGCTGCTCTGGTGAACTGGTGTTTACAGTGGAGGCTGCGAGTGACGGGGGAGGTGTGCCCTGTGTGCTCAGGCGCACTCTCATACGCTGGCCTCGGTTCTTTATCATGTGAAAGCCACATGCTCATAGTTAACATTTTAATGGGTTCATTCTCCCAGGTAGCTTATAAATCCCACTAATAAATCAAAGGGCCTTCTTAACGGAATTTCAGGGGCTGCTGTAATATTGCTGTATATAAGAATTAGGGATACTGGAAGCTAGATTCATAATTTTTTCTGAGGTCTCCACTCCCCCTCCCCCATACCCATGCTCCCCGCCCCCACTCCAAAAACTAACATGATTGGAAAAGGAAGTTGGAGATAAATGTCTCTGAGCCACATTGAGCAACGTCTTCCACAAGACAAAGTGAGTTACTAAGAGAAAAATGTACACGTGATTTAAAAGATACCATTTAAATTCTATTAGAAGATTTTTTTTGAAATAAAAGGCAATGAGTTAAGTGAGAATAAGATGTAAACCTTCCTACAATATTTGATTGCTAATGAACAGAAAGGATTAATCTGAGCAACTAAGAAGAGAAAAATGCACAGTGTTTTCCATTAAATCAACTAAATGATTAAACGAGTTAGTCAGTAGAAACCATTTTAATTTTCTAAATGTGAAATGTGCAGCTTATAACAAATACATTCAAAGCACCTTTCTAAGCAAGTTTTGACCATAAAAAATGTGGGTTATAAAGCTGTTTGGTATTTTCTTCTTTACAGCCAATATTTTAATGCAGTGACGTTAATTGTGTAGAATGAAATGTCCCTCCTCTCTGGCCTTAAAAAAAATCAGCATCTAGGGCAGCGTTCCTAATGGATCTCCAACACGGTTACAAAATGATTGATCGTTGTCACAGTCATTGTCGCAGCTTTCAGAGCTGTTACATTTTTAATTAAGTTGGCTGTGAATTTTTAAGTGGCAGAGGTTGATAAACTAGCGCTCGGCACAATATGACTCTTCTTCACTTGGCTGTCATAGTTGGTACATTTCTGTGCATAATCTTCTTAGCATTCCATAAGTCTCTTGGGTCTCAGGCATTGATCTGTAACATTACTCGATGTTTGGAGATGGGGGAAAACATAAAAATCAAAGACCATGGTTCTAAGACATTACTTGGTAGACTGGGAGGAGATGTAACTTGTGACCCCTGGGAATTGGCTGCCATTCTCCCTTCCTGCACCCCATCCGCAAGGGAAAGACTAATGGGTCATAGGTCGGTATGCCAGTTCTTCCACCAGTAGGTTCTGAGAGGCTCCTCGGGGGCGGTGCTGGGACATAAGAATGAGTCTAGGCACTGGTCCATCTGAACCGACTCTGAGAAGTGCTCTGAAGGAAGGGGCCAGTCTATAATGAAGGGGGCTCCTAGGTCCAGGGGTCAGGCAAGCCTTCTCTGAACAGGTAGGTAGGCTTGGAGCTGAGATCCGAAGGTGGGATGGCAGCCAACCACGTGAGGAGGAGAAGGCTGTGTGTTCCCAGCAGGGAGCAGCATGTCAGGGCTCTGGGTGGCAGAGAACCATTGGAAGACCTGAGGAGAGGTTGGGGGCTGGAGCCCAGAGCGGGAGTGAGGTGAGAAAGGATGCTCTTTCAGCCCAGGATGCAGTGTCTGCATCGCCAGGAAGCCCTCGGGAGTTGAATGACCAGCTGGAAGGATAGCTGTCAGAATGGTTCTATCAGGAAAAGATGTCCAGATGCTTTTGAACTAGAGGAGGGCAGACACAGCTTCGATGTATCTGACTTCTGTGGGCCGTGAGAGAGATAATAGAAAAATCCAGGAGAAATGGAGGGAGAGGAGAACGAGTTTGATAGAATTACAGAATGTTAAGGCAGGTGTGGACTTTCCAGGCTCTGTTCTCACCACCATCAATTTGCACACTAGGAAGGTGAGCCCCAGAAGGGTCCATGCCACCCTTTGATTAGCAGGGACTCACCAGCCTAGCTCATCATTAACACGAGGTTCTTCCTAAAACACTGTTACTTCCCTTTGTTCTCACCTGCTAGGGTACCTTGTCACGCGTTATCCAAGAGTGAAATAGAAATACCTTCATTTTACTTTTGAGAAAACTGAGTCTCCGAACTTTGATTTCACTCTGGGGTGAAGTGGTCTCCTTATTTGTCCAACAACAGATGCGAGCGAGGGAGGGTTTATAGGAGACAAGGCAAGAACAAAGCTTCAGAGAGACCTAGATTTGAATCCCAATGGAGCTCACTGACCTTGGCAAAATACATAAGCTCTAGGTTTCCGCATTTGCCCATGTGGCTAATCGCAGTGCCTCCATTATTGGGCCGTAAGCATAATGTTATCCTTCATGCAAAGGGCTTCATGTGATTCCTGGCATGTCGGAAGTACCTAATCCATAGTTTATGTTATCATAGAACACTTGAACTAATCATCATATCAGTGAATTAATTTTATTATTTTCCCTTTCGTAGAAAGAGAAAATGGAGTTTTGCTTTTCATAAACATTCAGATGCCCTTGAAATGTCCTGGAACTTCCTTCTTTACTTCTTGGTCATCTTTTGCGCATGAGGAACTTCCCATTTAGGCTACTGGCTCCTCATGAATAAGTAAATTCCCATTGGCTCGTGTATCCTGCCAGTTATGGGTGCATGCAGGTGTGACCACCTCTCAAGGAAGGAAGGGCAGTAGGTGAGTCCACCGTTGTTCATCATGGAAAGATTTCAGGCTTTGGGGTCACACAGTCCTGGGGTCAGTCCTGGCTGGGACGTGTGCTGTCTGTGAGCCCTGGAGCCAATTAGTGATCCTTTCTGAGCCTCAGTTTTCTCAACAGTAAAACGAAGATATTTCTATTTATTATATACTATGTCCTGAGATTTACCTAAAATAGGGTAAATGCCTGATGCATAGTAAATACCCCACAATTTTGGTTCTTTGAATTATGCAGCTCGATTCGATGATAATTCCCATTGAAGTCGCCACTGTGGGTGTGGGTGTGGGTAGGGGGAATGAGTGGGGACTGAATCCCAATTAGTTATGCAGCCCTTATTTCTAAGGTGCTCCAAGTGGATGTCATTTTTGGCACCACAGAATCGACTTCCACACCCTCCCATAAAGCTTTAGTATTTGGCACCAGGAATACTTCAATGAGGCATTTGCAGCAGCATCGATGGGAACAGCTCAGGGGATCATCAGAAGACAGATGACTACGCAGGGAGATTGTATTAGTTAGTAAAAGTGTGCGTGGAGTAAACACAGCAGTTACTTTCAATGGCGCAATCTCCATAGTTTCCAACAAGAGGCTGTGCAAATTGCAAAGGAGGGAAAAGAATATCTCAGTTTTCCTACACTGAGGTTACAGATGAGCCACAGAGCTACCATTTGTATTTGCAGGCAATTTCCATCATTCCGCATGCATGCTCACCCTGGCACCATTTCAAAGCATTATTCCACATTACTGTAGTATTTTATCACACATCACAGGTCTGACACAGTTCTCTCCTTGGCAAGAAAGTGCTCCAGGCGAAGTTTCAGATTTTGTCAGTAGGAAAAAAGGAATGGTTACAATCCAGAAATGGCTGGGGAAACATTCCTTCAAGTGCTACAAATTTGTAAAGGTAAAGCTCCAGGTAGAATGAAAGATGAGCGGCAAGCAGTCTTCTGTCTTGCAGGTTTCTGTGTATTCTATGCTGTGTTCTCTGGTTGGGCACAAGACCCCACTGGGCCAAGCAACTGGTGGGTGTCATTGGCCAATGCAGGTCAAGTTCGGATGCTCCAAGTGAAGAGAGAAACTACTCCACGTAACTTACATCCCCAAGTCTTCGGTCTAGGAAGGTGGGTTCACATCTTCATAGACATAAGTTATCTAGCCCCCCCCCCCCCCTCATTTGCCTTCCTCTTGGTGTGGCCCAGGCCTGGTGAAAGGATTATGTGTTTCTCTCCATTTCACCCATGCAACCAAGATAGAGTTCGCTGGCATCTTGTCTCTGGCAAACTTTTACCGGACACTGTAAAAGCCACAGTGAACATGACAGCTGGGAACCAGAGCTCCCAGGTGCCGCGACAGAGCCTCTGAGGAGTGGGTGTCCAGGATGCCACAGGAGCACACGGTGGGCACCGGCTCAGATTTTGGTGGGGTGACATCTACATGGAATACATGAGAGGTGACAGAACGCCATCCAGTTCCTCCCGCTCCTGCCCACTCCACCTCCCTAGTCCACTGAGGGACAGTAGATTGAGATGTGAAAGATAAAGAGCCTGGTGCAAATCCAAATAACTCCTTACTTCCCAAATGCCAGTCATCGACCCCAGTTTCTCCCACATCTGGGAAGCACTTCTACTCTTCAAATCAACTTCCCTTTTCTGCCTGAACACTTCATTGAAAAAAGAAAGATTACATCCCTCTTGCAGTAGAAAAGCAATATAGTGTGCCCTAAATAGAAGGCGATTACAAAAGTAAGTACATTGAAAAGTAAAGTGGTGTTATTAAATTTCATCTGGGTCCTGTTGTTTGAGCCTGAGGCGGGTTTTTTGCTGGTGTAACGTGTGGATGATTGAGCTCAGAGCTGCTGAGGACAGCCCAAGGCTGAACGTCCTCCTACAGAGCCCGGGGGAGAAGGATGCTGAACCTACCCATCGCTGTGCATTCACATCTTTAAGGTCAGACTCCACTACCCAAACCCACCGTATGCATCTACCGAGGACCGCGGCCAGCTCTGAGAGTGGCCAGGGTGGCCCAGTGGAGTGCCCACATGCTCAGCTTTGCAGGGCTTGTTAAGCAGTTTGGATTTTATCCTGAAAGAATTGGAAGCCAGAGAAGCAATTAGATGGCTGGCTAGCCTTTCAGAGAGACCACTCACTGCAGGGGGTGAGGGGCAGTGTGGGGATGGAGAGTGAGAAGCAAGTCTGGGAGAAGGGGTCTAGACACAGGGGCTTTGTAGGAACCAGAGGAAAAACTAGAAGAGTGACTATGACAAAGGAGAGGAAAAAACATCTACCAAACTTGGCTGGTGGGATGAGATATATAGTAGGTGCTTAAAAATGTTCTCTAAATGCTGGGGCTCATAGGCCTTTTCTCTAGAAAGAGCCAGTTCACTCCAATCTCTTTTATACCAGATTTTGGTCAAGAATTCATAGTCTCTCAGCTCAGCCTCTATTCTCCTCTCCAGCCTTCCTTCCAGCTTCCTAGCCCAGGTCTCTGGTTCATTAAGATTCTTCCAGAGTGAGGTCTGCAAACCAGGCCTGAGTGTTGATAACAATGTAGTTCCCTTTGGTTCCTTATAGGGTTGGGAGGTCTCAATTTCTCCCATCATTTCCCACTTGTCTGAAGGCATTGGGGACAATTCCCCCCTCGGACATATGGCAATGTCTGGAGACATTTGTGGATGTCATTATGGGGTTGGGGAAGGGGTATGCTAGTCACTTCAAGTAGACAGACACCAAGGATGCTGCTAAACGTCCTGCAATGCACAAGACCACCCCCACAACTGAGAATTGTCTGATCTAAAGTGTTAGTAGTGCCTGGGGTTGAGAAACCCTGGCAGGACAGTGGGAATGTCAGAAAGTATCTGGTAAGGGCAGAGAGAAAAGGTTATGGTGAGGCAGGCACTTCTGTTGGGACCTATGTGTTATTTCAGGTGAGTGTTGGGGGTGGGCAGGATAGGAGTGTGGAAGGACAGCTTTCTCTGGATATTCCAGGATTGGTTTAGGGCCAGGGACAGGCAGCCAATCAGAAAAGGCAGCTTAGTTGGTTGAAGCATTGTCTGGATGCACTAAGGTTGCAGGTTCGATCCCTAGTCACAGCACATATAGGAATCAACCAATGAATGCAAAAATAGATGGAACAACAGACGAATGTTCCCTCCCCCTCTCTCTCAAATTCAATCGACAATTTAAAAAAACCCACAAGCCCCGTGTGCTCCCAGACACTCAGGGCTCTGGGGGAGGGGCTTGGAAGGATGGACGAGGCCTTGGATCACTCTTGGTAGGCAGATCAAGTTCACCTGCAGGCCAGCTCACTCAGTCCAGGACGCCAGCAGGTGTGTTGAAATTGCAGGACGAGTCATACTGTCTTGGCTAGGTTCCAAGCCCACCCAGAAAACAAACATCTCTGTTTTCAAAGGACGGTAGCAATGATTACTTTTTCCTGGGGGAAAAATGCCAGAAAGATAAACACTTTGTACATCACTGCCTGCAAGCTTTGAGTCTATTTGTCAGACATTTATCTCCTTGTATACTCAGCCCTCCCCCCCTCAATTATCATTTAATTAATAAACCTAATAGCCTGAGGTACGCCGATCAATAAGGAAGAAAGCGCAGGAAGCTTAATCTGACTCATCAGGGTATTGAACTGTCTGCAGAAAGCTGTGAGCCCTTCCTCCGAAATGAACGGGCATCCAGTCCCCGGAGATACCAAGAGCGAGGGGCCCATGTGTTCCCGCAGCGTTTGGGAAGTTGGAGAAATGGCATATGCAGACAGCCTGTTCTGATTCATGAGTGAGCTGGGCATTGAGTTTCTCTTTATTTAATGGATAGAAATGAACTTACTGTCGTGCAGAATAGGAGCTCTTTTTTTTTCTCTTCTGTGGACAGGAGCAATTCTGTCCTCGTGGTATATGCACAACCCAGTAGCTAACTACATAATCAAAAACTTGAGAAAAATACCTCTGACTCAACACACACACACACACACACACACACACACACACACACACACGTTGAGAGTCTTTTATATACTTGTCTATATATTAGATAAATGCAGATCTTCAGCGTATGTGCTTAGAGCAAAGACATCCTACTCGGTGTGGGCACCAGAGTCCAGTGATGGGTTTAACATTCCTATCATAACCGAAGGTAAATGATAATCTTAAAGGCCTACCCTTTCCAGGGGCTGCCTCTAAGGGAGTCCTGAGATAATCCTCACCTGGGACCAGGTGCAGGTAAAGAACTGTCTTGGGTTCAACATCCAGCAAATGCATCCCCAAGCTGACTTCAGTGATCAATGTTGCACAATGAAAATACCACTAAAATTCATTAGCAAGACTAAAGCTGTAACTTTTGCCATCCCTGAGACCACCAGGGATCCTTCCTTTGTGAATTCTTGGGCCAGGGATTATCCTTTCCTTGAATTATAGTGAAATCTGTCTTAAGTGATCACCCAGGGACCATCCAAAATTGGTAACTTAGTAGAGGTTGAACTTTAGCTAAAGGTCAAACAAAATTCTTCTGGAAACCTTAGGGGTTGCTTAAAGGTGAAATGCGGAGCTGAAATGAAAATTGACTTAATCCCCGGTTTATGAACCTAGTAGCACAGCTGAGCAGACTGAGGGATGCAGTCGGCTCCTAAGTGCATCCTGACTTATCTTTCTGAAATGCTTCAAGCCTTCTGTCAAGTGCCATGGCCTTTCCGCTTGCTAATCATATGCCCAGCCATGCTTTATTTTCTAAGGTGCCCATACATTGTGAAGACCTTTGGTGGCTTATCTGACCCATGACAGGGTAATTCTACAAGCATGGCAGGTGAGGCCCTGCTCACAGTGCACAGAATGTGTATCACCGATACCTTGAAAATCGTTACCTGGGAAGAGGAAAATTGGCTCAACTGACATTCAGTGTAGGAAGGAGTTTTTGTTTGTTTGTTTTTAGGGAGGGATCTTTATTCTTCTCCATTATTATATAAATACTAGAGTCCCAGTGCATGACATTCATGCACTGGGGTGGGAGGTCCATCAGCCTGTCCTGTGCCCTCTCACAGTCCGGGATCCCTTGGGGGGTGTCCGCTTGCCAGCTTAGGCCCGCTCCCGGCAGTCGGACATCCCCCAAGGGGTCCTTAGCAATGCTGTGGAGGTGGGAGAGATTCCCACCACCACTGCTGTGTTCGCCAGCCAGGAGCCCGGCTTCTGGCTGAGCAGCACTCCCCCTGTGGGAGCGCACTGACCACCAGGGGGCAGCTCTTGTGTTGTCAGCCCCCTGGTGGTCAGTGTGTGTCATAGTGACTGGTTATTCTGCCGTTTGGTCTATTTGCATATTAGGATTTTATTATATAGGACAATTATCTTTATATTGTAGTATAGAGGCCTAGCATAGAACATAAAATACCTCTGTAATCTATTTTATGACCCCCTGTGAATAATTAGAGGAGAATTTATAGCCATCTTCAGGTAACCCTGGAACTGCCTGGGCTAAGGGTAAGACGGCAAAAAGCTGAGGGAAGTAGGGCCAGCATACTTTTCTTCTTCGTTCCTGTAAGTAGTGAAGGAATAGACACATTGGGCTCAAACCCCTATTGCCTCACATTCTGTAGCTTGGACTAGTCGCTGTGACCCGCTGAGCCTGTTTCTTCCTCTGTCATAAAGCAATAATACCACCTACAGCTGTCATTGATTGACTGACCCCTACATGCAAACCCTGGGCTGAGCAAGGACTTTACACACAGTGAGTGCACCCTGGAGAATCCCCATTGCATCCCCGTGTGAGCAGTGTTTCTCCATTTGAGGAGATAAGACTGTCTATAAAATATTGATTAAAAATAGCTACTTTGCAGGGATGCTGAGAACATTCAGTCACGTGGCAGGCGAAAGCCACCAGCACAGCCTGCCTGCTGAGCAGCAGTTTCACTAGTTAGTCCGATTCCTCTTCCCGTAGAGACGGGCACTCACTATGTGTCCCTGTGACGGTGCATTTCAGAATTCTTATCCTGATGGGGTGGGAATTCCCCAATTTTTTTACTCCTCACATGTGTATTTGAACACCGCAGGATGCCGGGAGGACAGCGGGGGCCTGAACAGATGAGTTCTCTGCTGGCAGGCCTGATGGTCAGCACTGTTGTGCACTTGAGGTCCCGTTGAAACCCAGGTGTAGGAGAAGGACTTAGGGAGGGGCCCCATGAGGAGAGGTGCTGATTGGATGGTTTCTTGGTGTAGAAGCAAGGTTAACTCAGCATGCCTAGATCAATACATCTAGGCCTTCCACTGTTCTGTGTTAGTCTTTTTGGACAATTTAAGTTTATATACAGAAGAAACTGGTGTTTTGAACAAGTGATGTTTTCATACACAGTCTTTATGTCTTCCTAATATACCTACAGACTTAAGTTCATGGTGATGGGGCGAATGTGGGCAAATGTGGCACACAGGAGCAGCCCTCTCAGCTCCATTTTCAAATTGGCGGCTCCCCGGAAACCAGCAAACAGTCACCATAAGGGCGATCCGGGGAGAAAGCCCAGAACGGCTTGTGCACATGAAGGTTCGATTCTCTTGGCTCCAGCTCCCGGAGCCTGGCTTTCGGTGCATGTCCAGGACAATTATCCCTCTTTCCTTAACAATATTTACTCTCCTGATCACATCCATCACTTCCCAAAGCACCCCAGGGCAAGAACGGCACACAAGGATGGCATCTTCTTTCCGGAAATTCTTTCTTATGTCCAAGTTAATGAGCCAACAACCAAGTGGCAAATGTTCCCTGAAGGCCAGCACCCTTAGCTGCTGCTCTGTGCCCTGGCTGACATCGTGGTACACCAGGTTATTTGCTTCAACTCAGATCAGAATACTAATCCATAGCCCCTCCTCTTTCTTTCTAACAGCGGTGAAGTGTAATAGCAATACAAGCAATAGCCACTTTCAGTTATTCTTCATCAGGTTAAGTACATTCAACTCCATAGAATCGTGAGGTTGGTGACTAAAACTGGTTAGTGGAGAGAACGAAAACAAAAGATTAACAGGAACCTCAGGTCTACAGCCCAGGTCTATTTACTGTTTTGTAAGAGCTGTAGAGAGGATTTAAGGTAAATAATAAACTAAGCTTTTTATACACAAGACCCTTATGACTCAACCAAAGCCTACTCTTCTGCGTGATAAACCTAAGGAACCTCCTACAAAAGGAGAGCCTGTCCCTGGGGCTGCCAGATTGGCCCCCGCTGCTTGTTTGTGTAAAGGAAGTTGGAGTGGAGCACAGCCATGCTTGTGCCCTGCAGTGGCTGCTTTCACAGGACGAAGCAGAGCGGGGTATCTGCCGCACAGACTCCGTGGCCTGCAGAGCCTGAAACAGTTATTGCCCGGCCCTTTACAGGAAAAAAAAATGCTGAACCCTCCCTTGTCCTAAAACGGGGATGGACTTTAAACAGCATGCTCCATGAGGGCAGGGGTCACGGCTGTTTTGCTCACCCGTGTGTGCCCAAGGCCTCATGGGTAATGCGGTCACTCAACAAAAGAAAGATGTTAGACTTCTCTCACTTTGGAAGTTCCCTTCACTTTTGTTCTTTATCCCCTCCCCTCCCACTGACTGTAAGATTGGAGTCCCAGCATTATCATCTGTCTTCAGTCTTACCTCCTCCGTTTGAGTTTTGTTAGCTTATGAACAAATGTTCTTCTTCATTCAGTAAATGCTGTTGATCCCCCTCATAGTCCCAGACACCGAGCATATGGTGGTGAACAAGGAAGTTCAGGCCCAGGCCTACAAGCCTGCAAAGATATGATGCTAGTGGGAAAGACAGAAAAACAAGTAAACACACATGCACACAACCTCAGGCAGTGAGAGGAAATAAAATAGGGAAATCTGATAAAAGTATTTGCACAAGAACAGATAAATTTGGATGCAAATGTCAGAAAAGGCTTCACCAAGGAGGTACCATTTCAACTGATAAGGAAAGGAGAGGGGAGTCTGGGGAAACCTGGGGACATTCCTTTGAACTGTTTATCTAGTAAATGGCTTATTTTTGTCTCATTTAGTTCTTTTTATTTTTTGAGCATATTCTTTGGCTCCCCATTTGGCCGGTTTGTTTCTGTGTGGTAGGTAGAAGGTGCCCTGTGGGGCCCAGTGGTGGAATCTGCCCTTGTCACCAGAGCCAGGTGCTCCAGCGGTGTCCCCTGTGAACTGTGTGGCCTCCTGTGGTGATCGGGCCACAGTGTTTTGGGACACACTGGCAGGCGAGGCTGGTCGCTGGCCTGGCTGGCTGCGAGGCCAGGCCACAACTGTTGCAGGCGCCCGGGTACAGGGACGGCCCTGATGGGGCAGACACACTGCTGTGCTGGTGCTGACTGAGGCCACCCACCAGGTGTGGCAGGGCAGGAGCCACTTTGGAGGGGTGCCAGCCGGGTGGGTCCTCAGGGAAATGCCAGGGTGGGGTGAACAGGGTTAGCAAGCTTAATGGAGACCAATTAGGTGGGAAAAGAGTAAAGACAGTGGGGAAAAATAGTGCCCCCAGAACGTCTGACTCTGGAGAAAGTTCCAGCACACACCCTAAAATTGCCCAGTGGATCCCCTGCATGCCTGACCCAGGTCTCCCAAAGAGCTCCCTCTGCACTGGGGTTCGGAAAGAGCGCAGCCTTTACTTCCTACAGCCTTTGTCTCTGCCAGGTGTGAGCCCTGCTGGTTCTCAGAGCCAGGTGTCATCCGGGCTCCTCTTCCGGGCGCAAGTCCCCTCGCCCTTCAAGGGGGGACCTCTGTGGTTTGAGATCCCTCCTCCCTGTGGGCCACCACATGTGGAGTGGGGGGGAGGGTGGGTCCTGACTGGACTGAGGCTCTGCCTCCCACCGTCTCAATGTGGCCTTTTCTCTGGATCCGTAGCTGTAGGAAATGTGTTCTGCGAGTCGCCAGGCCGTTCTCAGGGGTCGCTCTTTCACGTGTAGCTGTAGCTTTGGTGCCAATGAGAGGAGGTGAGCTCAGGATCTTCCTGCTCTGCCTCTGGAGCCGAAGCTGGGAGCCGTGGCCCTGAGTGCCAATGTCGCCTGTCCGTGAAATGTCCTTCCTCCTGGTTGGTGCCCTGTCTCCGGATCCCAAGTCACTGCCCCTGCTCCTGTGAGGGATCTCACGTCCTGGCTTACACTTTTAAGGCTGCTGGGGTGTAGCAGCTCAAGAGTGAAGCAAGGAGACATGTAGGAGGTGGTTGTGGTCATTCGGGGGGAAATGGGCTTTTCTTCGAGTCCCAGGGGAGTCCCACCGCTTTCCAGGATTTTTGCTTGAGGGACAGCCACTCTTTCCCCTCTGTCCTCTGTGCTGTCACAGCCACTCAGGCCCTCCCTTTGCACCTAATCTGTGAAATGTCCTATATTGTCATTTATCCCGCGTCTCTGTCACTGAGTCATGAGCCCCTCAAGGAAAGGGCCTGTCTTGCCACTTTTCTTCCTTAGACCCTATTACGAGGTCCCTCAGCGTGTAATGGTGATAATGCATAGCCCTCACCCCAGTGGAGAGAACAGCCGCCTATGTCAGCCCATCACCTCGGGAACGTAAGCTAACCAGAGCTTGTTGCCAAGGAAATTCAACATCGTGGAGCAGTGGGAGCAGAGACGCTGGGGCTCTGGCCTGAGCGCCTTGGAAACCAGCCAGGAGCGAGGGCCATTCCCTCAGGAGGCCGCCCGCCCCCTGCAGGGACGCTCCTCGGGGGGCACACAGAGCTTTCCGGCTCATTGAAACCCTGTGGGTACATGCGACCCTGGGCAGCCAATTCCCATTCATTGTCGAGGTCACAGCACCAAACTTTGGCTCTGTGAGCTCACAGAAGCATTAATGGGGTAATGTGCTCCATCACGCAAATGGGAATCAGAGAGACTATAATGGGCTTCATTATACCCATCTGTTCATCCATCACTTCTCTCCATCGCTCACCACTTCACTCCAGAAACGGAACACCCCTCACTAATTAGATTTACCCTAATCTCCTTTATGCGCCATCAATCCTCTCAGAGGCCATCTGTGAGTTTAGAGTTCAGACCTTTAAGAATTATGCTAATCAGTCTTTTTCTAATTTAAAGTGTTCATCTGATGACCACAATTTGAAACTTCTTGCTGTGACAAATGGGAATTCATTGTGAGATTTTGTGCTAATTTTAAACACCCTCATCCTCGGAGGTGCCCCATAACGGGCCGTTTCTAAGAAAATTGCGAGGTGAAGAGCGTAGGACCTCAGAGCCAGCAACCAGTGAGAGACACGGAGTCTGTGTGGGAAGAATGTTAATTGCGTGCAATATGAGGAAGAGGTGATTTGCTTTCATTTGTAGAATCAGAAAGAGCGGTGCCTGAGCTAACATTTGCGAGTGGATTGTATGTTCGGGTGGTGCAGCCGCTGGCGTGTAAAACGCAGTGGAGAAGCAGTTCCCGAGGCAGGCGCCCGAGGGAGAGGAGTGGATTTTCAGAGCCCTTGCCTCCCCGGAGCCTGCGGCCTGGTCCCCAGGGGCTGGTGGGGAAGTTCAGCAGAGTTCTGTGCAGTGGTTTGCAGCTGGTAGGAGAAAGGGCACTTTCGGACCCAGCACAGTGGCATTCACTGTGGAGCCTAGAACCCAGGCCCTGAGCTGGGTATTGAATAGCTGTCAGCCCTCGTCCTGGGTGGTGGGAACAGAGCTCAGTGGAGAGATTGGTGATGACTGCATTAACTGCTCATTGAATGAATAAACAGATGTGTCTTGACTGGGAATTATATAGTTCAAGTAGCACTTTTCAGACGGAAAAGTACCCATGAGTCTCTTGCAGATCTTGGTAAAATAGAGTTTTTGATTCTTTAGGTGGGGCCTAAGATTTGGCATTTCTAACAAGCTCCAGATGGTGTGGATGCTGCTGGCCTAAGACCACAGGTGTGGCAGGATCGGTGAAGAGTTTGGGGGCACAAAGAACCAGGGCCAAGTCTTGCCCACGTATTGGCCAAATTACTTCCCTCGGTACCGCATTCATTCAACAAATATTTATTGAACCTCTATTACGCTCCAGAAACTGTGCTCAGTTGAACAGCTGGAACAAGACAGGAAATGCCCCTGCTCTCCTGGTGCTTTTAGGCTGGTGGGGCGACACTCAAGAAAAAAGATAACAAAGCAAAAATGAGTTATTATAACTTGTGTTGATTGCTAGCAATAACAGCAATGGTGGCAAACATTGATTGAGAACCTACTGTGTGCACGGCAGAATTTTAAAATATGTTTATAACAACTCGTATCCCCGCTTTTAGATACGGAACCTGGGGGACAGGCATGAAAAGCAGTAGAGCCATGACTGGGAGTCGGGCAGCCCAGCCCGGGAACCAGCGCTCCGGCCCAGGGCTTGGCTGACCTTCCTCTGAAGGGCCGGGCAGCAGATCCTTGGGGCCCGCAGGCCACTTGCTTTCTGCCGCAGCACCCGCATCCTGCCTGTGCAGCACAGAGGCAGTCACAGTGTCGCGAGTGAGCAGGACTCTGTCCCAAGGGAAGTGTATTTACCGACACAGGCCCTGGGCCGGATTTGACCCACGGGCTGTACTTTGCCAACACTCATCCTGGACCATTGTCCTAGGCGGCGCTTCTCCATTGTAAAGCAGCCCTGTCCAGTGTAAATGTAATGCGAGCCACACGCGTAATTTTAAACCTTATTGTAATATATTTTTAACCCAAAATATTATCACTTCAAAAGGTAATCAATATAAAACAATTTTAATGAGAAATGTTCTTTCTAGCACTAGGTTTAAATCTGGTGTGTATTCTGCAGGCTCAGCACGTCAGCTCAGACTGGCCATGTTATGTGCCCAAGAGGCACATGGGCTCCTGGCCGCTGGACTGGACGAGGCAGCCTACAGGGCTTCACGCCCCCCCCGGCCCCCCCCCCGGGCTGAGCCCGATGATGTGCTCTGTGGTCCACTCTTGGAGCAGCGAGGCTGTGGCTGCCACCACCAAGGGGAACATTCTCGGATGAGACTGGGGGGCGGCCGGCAATAAGGTGGCCCGGGAAGGCTCCTTAAAGGGGCTGCATTCCAGTTGAGAGCCAGGGGGTAAGAAGGAGCTAGCCTAGAGAACAGTGGGAGTACGTGCTCCAGGCAGAGTCAGAAACTCTTTTAGATTAAGTGAGGCAAGTTGATTCCAATAACATGTTTTCTCTGGCAGTGGGTCAATTTTGAATTTTTTAATGGCCTGCAGATAATTATTTAGGTTTCAAAGTTTCCCTCAAACAAAATCATTCTGCTATTTAAGATAATTTCTCAAATGATTAACACAGACTGGCCGAGGCAGGTGTCCATGTGTTTTCCACGCATGCGTCTGTTTTACCACATAAGCCCAGGTGAGGGCATAGTTAAGTGAGAAGAGCTGATGGTCAGGGGCAGCACCTTCTATGTTTGCACTGATCTGTGTTTTGCCTTTTCATTTGCATTTCCCTTTGATGAAAAAATGAGATAAAAGGAGAAACAAAAGAAACAGAAAATCTCCAACACTGGTCAGTGAGAGAGTTGCCTTCCGATTGAACTGGGGCATAATACATTCCCACACAAATGATAACTAAGTTGCTGAGCTTGCTGTGTGCCAGACACTGCCGAGGCCCTCGTGTGGATTATCTCATCCACTCATCCCAACAACCCTATGTAGTAGGTATGCGTTATGGGTTGTGTGCCCGCACCCCCCCCCCCCAAAAAAAAAGAGATACGTTGAATCACTAACGCCCAGTACCTCAAAATGTAACCTTGTTTGGAAATAGGGCCTTTATAGAGGTAATCGAGTGAAAATAAGGTCATCAGAGTGGGCCCTCATCCAGAAAGACTGGTATTCTTGCACAAAAAGAAATGTGCACACAGACAGTGATGTGAGGATGTCATGGGGAGATAAGGCAGAGGTAAGGGTGATGGGCTAGCAGTGAAGCAGTGCCAGACACTGCCAGCTGACCACCAAAATCTAGGAGAGGCACGGAATGGACACTCCCTCAGAAGGAACCAGTCCCATCCACTCCTGATTTCAGAATTCTGGCCTGGAGAGTTGTGAGACAAGCAATTTCCATGTTGAAGCCACCAGGTCTGCGGTACTTGGTTATGGCAGCCCCAGGAGACTCCTACAGCGTGAGGTCCTCTACCCCATTTTACAGAGGCCCCGGCTCCACAAGTCTGTGTGATGTGTCCTGGCCTGCCACACAGCAGGGCTGATAGTAGTAAAAACAGATTTGTGCCTGTAAAAATACATGGAAACCTACTATTTCAGTCCGGGCTGTTCATTATTTGAGAAACCGTCTTAAATAGCAGGATGATTTTATTTGAGTGGAAACTTTGAAACCTAAATAATTATCAGATGGCCATTTAAAAAACCAAAACTAACCCACTGTCAGAGAAAACATGTTATTGGAATCAAGTACGCTGGCAGCATAATGTGCAAATTCCATGTGTAGTGCTGTGGTATCTGAAACATAATTATCGAGCTTAAGTTAATCAAACTAATGCTCAGAAAATCTGGCCTGGCAGCTTGTGGTAAGTAATTATATATACTGATTAAAAATGTAATCCACAGCGAGCAGAGGCACAGGAACCTCCATTTGATACACACACTGCACATGTACAATTAGGAAGCCACACAGAAGAGTGTCCACAATGAGATGGAAATCTGTGGGACCTGCAGGTGTCCTGCCCAGTCTCCTGCGGGGTGCCGTGCAGGTGCCCACTGCACCCAGTGGAGGTTTGTAGCATCCCAGCAGGGCCAGCTCAGGAAGGGGATTGGCCAGGGGTGCTCACTGCCCACCACAGCCTGTGCCACAAACTGTTGTTTCCATTTTCTCTCAAGTTCCTCTTTCGAAGGATGATTAGCTCTGGGACAAGCAGAGGTCAGCTTTCTTGGTGATTATCCAACCTCTGAAACAATGAAATTGTCATTAGTTATGGGTCACAAATAAGGGTAGGATGCTGACCTCAAACATACCTTCATTTGTCCTTTGTTTGCTATTTGGTTTTCTCTCCAGTTATCCTTGAAAGAGGGAAATACCGTTGGGGTCCATGGGCCACTCAAAGTTTGGCTTCTACTCAGGTTCTTTATAAGTTTACTATATTACAAAAATTTATTAAGTAAATATAGTTGAATTTCAGGTTGATGAAATGCTATTTTGTTCTGTATCTCTCTTACAGCATATGTCTCTGCTCTTGCATTAGTGTTATAATATTTGTTTCAAGAACAAACTCTTCTTTGAGGCTAAGGATGGCCATAACTGTGTTGGCCTTCTGAATATCTGATCTGGTTGTGTATCTGGACGAGAAGTATTTAGTGAACACCTACTGTGTGCCTAGTTCTGGTTGTATAAGGTCATTGCTAAGGTATTGGATTAAATCATGTGACATTGATGTTTTAAAGGTTAAGGAAAAGTTGAATATTGCTAATAGATATAGTTCACCTTCATAGAACCTATAATTTAGTAGAAAGATAGACAAAATAGAAGACACTATAGAATAAATTTCCTGAAATGAAGCCAAGTAAAAGCCTCCTAGTCCAACCTTGGGGGCAGGGGAGGAAATGTATTCCATTCAGAGAGAGTAGTATGTGCAAAGAGTAGTGGTAAGACAGGCAGGTTGTTTAAACAAACACTCCTACTTAAATAGGGTGGGAACAGAGGCTGCAAAGGGTAGAGAGATGAGGGTGAAATGGAAAATAAGATGCCAAAAATTCGGTGGCAAGGACCAGCTTACTCAGGACCAGAACATTAGAAGGCAAAGGTTAGGGTCTACGCTGAAATGGCCCTGAGCCATTACCTAGAAATTTACTTCTGCTTTTAAAACAAGAGGGCCCCTCTACATACTTCTTCAGTTGTGAAAGTAGATGCAGGCCACCTCTATTTTTTATTTTATTTTTTATTTATTTATTTTTTTGACCGGCTACCGGCCAGCCAGTAGCAGCCTCTATTTTTAAATTGAGGGTCCTTTTTAGTAGAGAAACAGGACTGGAAGGCTCAAACTACTCACTTGATCTTCCTGGGCCTTTGTTTCCCTCTCTGCAAAATGGGGACAACGATATTGTGCCTCTTGCCTGCTCAAAGTTGATCCAATGAGAGTCCATATGCAAAAGTGCTCTGATTTAGATACTTCATCTCAGTCTCTATTGCTCAGCAGATGTCCAATACTGTCCATGAGACAGAGAAGGAAGGTTGAGGGCGAGGCTCTGGAGGCCCACCTTCTTCGAGCTGTAAGATAAGATCACATCTCCAAGCCTTGCCTTCCTCGCCGGGAAAGGGAGCTGGCAGCACTATGGCGCTCTCAGGAGGATTAAAGGAGATCATGTCTGTTCCAGAACTTGGTACCTGGCAATTAGCGAGCACCTAATAGGAATCCATTAAGAATAGCAGTAGTGATAGAACAATAATACGATTATGCTGTCATTATTCTCGGGCTCCCATTCTTCCTTGTTTCACTTCCGGGAAGCAGAAGGGTCCCTGTCATTGGACTGAAAGCCTCTCCCCTGCGGCCGGGGACCGGGGTCTGTTTTCATAGAGCAGCATTTGTTTCTCATGCTTTAGCGGCTGCTTGCCTAAACCTGACTCCTTTCATCAGTAGACAAGCGCTCTCTCCACCCGAGGCCCAAATAACCATTTGCAAAGTGAAAGGACAATCAGTGGTTGGTTTTGCCTTTGTGATGCCAAAAAATTAGTTTGTCTGGTTTTTAAAAATTTTTTATTTTGGCATCTGATGGACACAGTCTGAACAACTAATTAGGAACACTCGCAGATCTTGGACTGATAAATTGGCTACTAGGCCAATTGGAGTCAATTATTGCCAAAATCAAAAATTAAAGAGCTGGAGGAGCAGATAGCTTGGGAATTGATGGCTTTTTCCAACACTTTGTCTGCTTCCTACCTAAATATCAATCAGCAGACTGTTGTCCCCAAATGGTGGGCAGCAGAAATGGAGCTAGGGCTTCAAAGCCCTGAAATACAGTCTCGGGGTAGGAATCGGCGTATATGCAAAAGGACTGAAAGAGGTCATAAAATGTAGAAAGCATGTGAAATTTATATTACTACTGCAGACGTGTTTATTAAAATCCAGCAAGTATTACTTCTGCTTCAGAAGTAGGACATCAGAGCAGATTTATGGAGAGAAGAATGTTTGGATGACTGTCTCGCAGACATAAAGCTCTTAAGGCAGAGCAGTTTTAATTAAGAGCAGCATCCTGTGTGAAGTGTTATACCCAAATAGATCCTGGGGGGAGGGGGGAAGGGTTCAGTGGAGGGATAAATCAATTTCAGACATCTGGAATCCAATTAATAACGTCAGTGCTTTCACATGCAAATGCTACCGTGCAGTAATCCTATGGAGGTTCTGCAAGGGAAGCGGGATTTCCGCAGGGAGGGAAATTGCAATCATCCTATGTGGTGATCCTACATGTTGCCCAGAGATGTTTGTTTTCATCTATGGGCTGCCGTTACATACCATTCAAGTGGTGTTTAATGACTAACGAGTATCTGCAAATCAGAGCCTCACCCTGGAGCTTTCAAGCCGGGGCACGCGTGCACGCGGAGCGGAGGCAGTGTGGCAGGAGGGACGTCCCAGGGTGCTCAGACTCTGATTCTAGGAATGTGCATGGGTGATTTCTGGGCCTTTAAAGCGATACCTGAAATTATAAGAAACTATTTTAAAGCATTTTTATCTTTTATCCTTTAAAATCAACCAAATAAACTTCTTTAAACCCTTTGGTGGCACTGAGGTGAGATTAATTAAAAGATTAGGACACTTCAAAAAGATTTTTGTGGATGTTTAATTCATACAGGTATAACTCTCAACATTAATATTTTCAGCTTTAATGAGAATATCAAAGATACTAATATTTAAAATTCAAGCTATATATATATATATATATATATATATATATATATATATATATACACACACACACACACACACACACACACACACACACAAGCCAAGCCTAGGAGTTATGTGTATGTGTGTATGTATGTGTGTGTGTGTGTGTGTGTATATATATAATTCTATTTGCATATATTCTTATTTTATATATTTATAATTTATATTTATGCATATAAATATTTATAGGTATAAATGTAAGTCCCAGGCTTGGCTCTGTCTACAGTGCCTCTTGGTAGTAAATAATTGGGAGGTTAGATGCACAGTAGGAAGCGGGAAGAGGGAGGGTCTCCTTTCTGGCCTGGTGCTTTGAAATAGTCATGAGCCTGGCATTGCACTTGAACTCTTCCCTGTGGTGAAGAAGTGAGTTTGCAGCTGCCTCATATCTCTGTTGTCTGTGCTGATTTCTGGGTTATGGTCACTTCTAGGGTATAGAAGTGAGCCGGCAATAAGGAAGCCTCAGTTTCTTTCCATTAAATATTCTGGCTTAAAAAATAAAAAGATGTTTGAAATCCCGTGTGACAAAGATCTGTGGCCACACATGGTGAGCTTAGCGTTTCAGCCACATGCAGGCTTTATGTCTTCATTAGAGCAGGTTTGTAAGTGAATAGAGAACGGCGTTTGGGAGGGCTGGCTCCTATTTGTTTGTCAGCTCGCGTGGGCCAAGTTCTTTGAAGGGCATGGGAACAGCTCCCTGCGAAGCGAATGGGTTTGTGAGGGTGCAGTTTTGTAACCGAGGTAGAAGGAGTCTTATAGGAAGAAGGAATCATGACCATCAGAGGAGTGGTGAGTACTTGGAACACGGATTTCACATTAGTCGTTTTTCATCTGCCAACACGTGGGTGCCGGTGCCAGGCGCCTGGCCGGAGGGTGCTAGGGTAGCTCGTGTAGCTCTGCCGAACATATGGTGAACATTGGGAAGAAGTTTGCGAGGTCAGCCTGCTCCCCTGTGGCCACCACGTGTGCAAATAGCTTGCCGCTCACCTGCTTTTCTGAGGGCCTGATGTTAAGGTGAGGGAGGGCCCAGGCGCAGAGCCACGCTGGGCCAGCTGCTCTGGCTGCCTCTCTCCCTGCGCCTCAAGCATCTGCACATCCTGCGTCTCCACTGATGACTCTTCTGAGCTTAAAAAAGTAGGTGCTTCACGAGGGTGATGTGACCAAATGAATCACTGATCCCTATTCGCCTCCAGCGCCGAGGAAGGGAGGTTCACCCTCATCTCTTGCCCTCTCTCTGGGCACTTCCTCTCTCTGCTCCAGCCCCTGCTCGGCAGCCAGCTCATGACCACGCAGACACCGTCCTTCCTCTGCTCCCTCTCAGCTTAATCGCCACCTCCTCAGAGCAGTCTTCCCTGACCACACTGTGGCATTGGTTCTCTTCATTGTTCTCTCTCATGGGGGGAATGGATTCGATTACTTGCGAATTGCCTGCTCTCTTGCCTAGAAGGGAAGCCTCCTGCGGGGCACCAGGCCGTGTCCGGCTTGCTCCCCACTGCGCGGCGCAGGTGCAGGACACTGTGCCAGCACCTGGTAGACACAGCACTATATGCTGAATAAGTGAACGAGTTCTCTAGAGAAACCAGCTTGCGACGCTTGGGGGACCTGTACTGTACACGCCCCAACCTAATTCAGCTTCTCCCAGTGGGCTCACCTGCAGGGCTCAGCCTTGCTGCCCGGAACATGGTGTTGAGCAGGAGTCTGAGGCTGTTATGGAGGCGTATTTTTGGTGGCGTGTTCTGTGTTGGCTTAACCGTGCAGTGCAGACATTCCCCGTCCTGAGGAATTGCTGTAGTGCCCGGGTCCTGCTTCTGAAGGTTCTCTGAGGTGCCTGGGGAAAAAGAAGCCATAGTGTATATGAAACAAACGTTTAGGAGATGTAAATGAAACCGGAAGTTGGCTGGTGCTTTGCCGCTTCCCTCCCCTCATGCTCAGTACCGCAGGCTGACATCACTCCCGGAGGAAGGCAGCACTTGCTCAAGCACCGATATCCCGAACACGGGGAAAGGCTCATGCAATGCGACTGGCCAAGAAAATGGCTTTTTGAATGAATGTCTCCTTCCCCAAGTTCGCTGCGTCACAGACCTTCCTTTTAGAAAGGCGTTCCTTTCTCGGTGAGCATGTTTTCAGAAACGGGAGGCCCGAGGAAATCAAACTGGTAGAAATCAAACTAAAAAGTTCCTGACGCTTCACCAATTTCCTACCCATTGAAAACGGGGAAGGCTTGGGGAGGCTGGAGGCTGGGGCCTGGGGCCTGGGCAGGTGTTGGTCAAGGCGCTGCTTCCTGAAAACGGCCCTGGCCTGGAGTTGCCTTCACAGAGGAGTGACCGCCAGCCCCTGACCCTGGTGGAGGCTGATCTCTGTTTGCAACTTAGCTTTTCTGTTCTGTGCTGCTTTATCCACCACGCTTTCTAAAATGTCAGCCAAATGACGAATTTACAGAGTGGGTCCAGCAAACGATACTTCTAATCCCAACCAGTACTGTTCCTAGCTAGCCTTGTGATGCGAGTTCCTGAGACTCAGATCTTCACCTGGAAAACAGGGAGCAGTGAGTGGGGAGGGACAGTGCTATCCAGTGACGCACCTGACAAGGGCTGCTGGGAGTTCTCCCAGGGGCCAGGCACAGCGAGCAGCGGGGCCAGGAAGATGGACAGGTCTGTGATTTGGTGATTTCTACTCTGAGCATCGGAGCTAGGCAGGAGGCTCTTTGCCCAATTAACCATTGTCCGGGGCTTATTATAATTTGAGGAGAATGAACTGGGTTTATGCAACTGAGTGCTCCAGCAGTGGTCAAGCTATGGCTGTAAAGGGCTTTCCGTCTGAAATGCTGAGCCCAGGGATTAGGCAGGCTCAGTCTCATCCCTCGCAAACAGGAGGCTCCCTGGAGTAAGCTCTGAAGGAAATGGCAGCCGTGGAGTGTCTTAGGAATAACTCCAGATCGCACTTCACTCCGCAGACAGTTCTCAAATGCACTGACTCCCATGTTATCCCCCACGTTCCCCCCACCCCCACCCCAGCCATAGTCTAGCTCCCAAGTCCTGCTCCTTAACCGCCTGCTGTCTTGTAAGAAAGCTCTGAATGGTGGCCGCCAGGAGGCAGTGCAGCAGGCCTTTCTTGAACCTCAGATTTCAGGTAGCCTCCCTGATGGCTCCCCTGACAGGAAGGGACTCATTCGATATTTTAATCGAAATCAACTCTGCACAGGACCAGGAGCCAGGGTTGCCCTTTTCTGAGCTGCTCCTAGCAAGCTTCCGATGGAAACCTGCAAATGTTAATACCCAACCAATTAAAGTGGTTTTCTGATGGCAGGCATGAGTTGCCCACCTTGGTTTGCACAGGTTTTAGAGGTTATATAGGATGCTCTGAAGACCTTTCTCAGTACCGTCGACTGAGGAATATTCGGTCCAAACTGTGATGCGGGCAAAGTCTCATTTGCTGCTTTGGCAATCGGCTTGACAATGTGATACTTTAATGTATAATTGGATAAGCAATTGGGTTCTGTTATAGTACAGTGGTTTGGCATAATTATTTTCCAGGGCTGTGATTTTCTCGTTAATAAATACTTTTGGGGGTTACAAATTCTTAAACATCAACACTCTATACTCCTTGAAAGTAGGCTGCCATTAATTAATATAACAGCTTATTTCAGCATTTGGGCCCCACTGGCAGCACTAAAAAAAAAAAAAAAAAAAAAACACAAAAAAAGCTTGCTTTTACTCAAGCAAGTTAGGCTTAAGCCAGAGCTTTTGCAACTCATCAGAGGATGAATGCTCTGTTGATTACCTGAGTTCCTCTCGGCAAAGGGCAAAGACCCGGGCTTTGGAGCCTCATAGTGACCAGAGGGAACCAGAGGGAATTTGATTGCACTTAAAGGTCTCACCATCTAGCAATCAGCCTAGGGTTCCAGTTCATAAGATCCCTCGCACAGAGAGTTAGAAGAAAGGCAATTAACATATTTTTTGC
Source organism: Cnephaeus nilssonii (assembly GCF_951640355.1). Taxonomy (NCBI): domain Eukaryota; kingdom Metazoa; phylum Chordata; class Mammalia; order Chiroptera; family Vespertilionidae; genus Cnephaeus; species Cnephaeus nilssonii. The sequence continues at coordinate 46,947,607 of NC_137088.1, read as the reverse complement.
ACAAAGAAATAGTTGAGCCCTGACTGGTTTGGCTCAGTGGATAGAGCGTCGGCCTGCGGACTGAGAGGTCCCAGGTTCGATTCTGGTCAAGGGCATGCGGGCACATCCCCAGAGGGGGGTGTGCCGGAGGCAGCTGGTCGATGTTTCTCTCTCATCGATGTTTCTGACTCTCTATCCCTCTCCCTTCCTCTCTGTAAAAAATCAATAAAATATTTTTAAAAAATAGTTGAATAACCTCAGGGTTCTAAGGAAGCAAAGTGGTGGCACAATACCTTTTTTTTTTTTGGTATCAAGTGAGAGCATGAGGTGATTGATTAGGGCCCCAGGAAAGCCCACTGTGGGTGACTGTCTGCTCAGTAACCGGCAGTTCGAGAAAAAGGGTTTGGTTCTAGGGAGGAAACTCGTGCTCAAAGGATGCTGTGCGTGCATGTGTGTGTGTGAGAGAGAGAGACCACCTCTAAAATCATGCATATTACTCACCAGCAATCTAAATGGTCCAGGAAGGCTACTCGGGGACTTGGGACTGTGAGAAGCACACGACAGAAGGGAGGCACATACTTTGCACTAGTTCTGAGCAGGGAGCCGGGATCGATGTGTGCTATGCAAAGGGCCAGGAAGGCAGCGATCAGAGGCAAAGGTCTGTCTGTGGGGAGGGACCGAGCCCCACTCAGGAACTGCTCATGTTGCCGCTGACTCACCACCACACAGGTTTATGGGGCAACGGACGCCCCCGCATCCCTCCTGCCCCGTCCTCGCCCCTACCACCCAGCTCCTGTCACTTCTTGTCTGGCTGCTACTGTCTCCCTCTAATTCCTTCTCCAGCCAGGCCACCTTTTAGGAAAACTATTCCAGTCCTTTACTTCCCTGCTTCTACCCCTTTAATATCTTCTTCGCACCAAAAATAAAATGCAGATATTTAGCCACCCCCACAGACTGCAAATGCTGTTCCCTCGCTCCTCGCTCATTGCTTAAGGGATTTCTAATTGATTACCTCTCAGCTTAAAGTCATCCTCAGTGAGGCCTTCCTCCACACCCCACTCAAGTTCTGCCACCCCAGCAGACCACAATGCTCTTTCTTTAGAGCTCTCACAATGTGAAATTATTTTGATGTCTAAGATCTGCCCCTCAAAATTGGAAGCTTCCTCCAGGTCAGCCCAGTAGGAACAAACACACCCACGTGTTAGAAGTCCATCGCTCAGCTGCCTTTCCCACCTCTGGAGCCGCCTAAGTTGACTCTCAAAAGCTTTCAAACTAGGTTAGCCCCCTCCCAGCATCTTTCTGTTTAGCAATGCCCATCTCACTCATAATTAACCGTAATTAACCATTTGGTGTTTCCCCTCTCTACCTGGGTGCCCCATGAGGACAGTAAAGGGGTCTGTCTGGCTCAGTGCTTTAGGGTGGGGCCTCCCCTAGCACTGCAGGGACAGAACAAATACCTGGTGTATTAATATGTGTTCATTAATGCCATGTTTAATGCCAATTTCCCACATTGTTTTACTTAATGTTTTTTTAATCAGCTCTTATTTTTAACTTAAATTTACAAGGAAATCTGAGATGATATCATAAATGGGAGATAACACTAAAACTAGGAGATTTCTGTCTAGACCATCCTACCTAATAAAATGGTAATATGTAAATTACCATCACTCCGCTACGCCCACGATTGGGCCAGCGGGAGGCGCAGGGGGCGGGACTTGGGGTGGCCGGGGTAGCCGATTGGGCCAGCGTCTGCGCCATGGCTGTGCTGCGGAACAGAAGGGGCCCCTGGGGCAGTGAGCTCACGACCCGCCGCGGACCATCAAAAGCGGGGGAGCTGGGTGCCTGTCTGCTCCGGCACCAGGCCTTTCGGAAGCCTCCGCCAAGCCGGAGGCTTCCGAAAGGCCTGGTGCACCAGCGGACAGGCACCCAGCTCCCCCGCGATCGAAAGCGAAAGCGTGTAGGGGACCCTACACGTGCATGATTCAATCATGCACTGGGCCTCTAGTATTTATTATATTCTAGCTAGAGTCTGGGTGGCTCCACCCTGTTAAGGACATGCTAGTACCAACTGAGACTTTCTTTTATATATACACTAGAGGCCCATTGCACGAAGATTCGTGCAACAGGCCTTCCTTCCCCTGGCTGCCAGCACCGGTTTTCCTCTGGCACCTGGGACCCAGGCCTTCACTCCGGCCAGAGCACCGCTCCTGTAGCTCCCTCTGCCCCCTGCCCTTCCCCTCATAGCAGGCATCCCACCCCACCTGGCAGCTCCGTGCCTGTGTATGCAAATTAACCCGCCATCTTTGTTGGGTTAATTTTCATGCTCCCGATTGGCTTGTGGGCATTGTGGAGGTACGGTCAATTTGCATATTTCTCTTGTATTAGTGTAGATTGATTCAGGGAGGAAGGGAGAGATAAAACCATCAATGATGAGAGAGAATCATTGATCGGTTGCCTCCTGCACACCCCCCACTGGGGATCGAGCCCGCAACCTGGGCATGTGCCCTTGACTAGATTTAAATCTGGGACTCTTCAGTCCACAGGCCAATGCTCTATCCACTGAGCCAAACTGGCAAGGGTGAGACTTTCTTTTTGATTAATCAGAAGAACTCAGATAATGGAAAAGGGAGCAACTTTCTCACTAGATTTCAGAGCTGTTTGCAGCTTTCATTGTAGACTGGAGGACACCTTTTGGGGCCTGGGGTGTGTGTTTCATCTTGAAACACTGGAATGTTAAGATTTCTCAAAATGACAAAGAAATTTCAGCTCTCTTGACGACTCTCATGGATGATCAGGCGTGGCTAGAACTCCCTGTCAGGATTCATGAGGGAGAGCGGTGCGAGTAGCAGGAGGGATGGAACCCACTGGCCGTGAGAACCCTTCCCTAAAATCACAGTGCGAATCCTGACTTTTTAAAATCAGCTCCGGACCCCGCCCCAGCGAGAATGACTCTCTGAGAACACTATGAAGGAAATTATAGCTTAATACTTCCACCAGACCAACTTGCATTAAATTATGTATGTATGACTCTATCTTCCCTTTTGGGTGGTGAGACCCCAGAAGGCAATGATTTTTGGCTTATTTTTAGAGCTTTCATAAGACCTAGACCAGTGCCTGGAATATATCATGTGCTCAGTAAGTGCTTGCAGAACAAACAGAAGGTAGTAACAGAGAATTAGGTCTAAAACTCAAGTATTTACTCCCCATTCATTGAAGTTATTTCCCTTGCTATACTTTGTATAAACACCTATCTGAACGGAATCACAGACTCATAAGAAATGGTTTATTTAAGCTCTCTGCTCCTTGCATTGTTTTGAAAAACTAATAACAATGAAAGATGTAAATATATATTCAGCCACTTGCTTCTTGAAGAAGTGGCTTAAATAGTCCTCCCCCCACCCCCACACACACCTTTGAAGATAATTTGGCATTTTACTACAGATCAGTCCCAAATTCTGAAAAGTATTTAAGTCACCATGAATCATTCCTCGCCTGTACTCCATGACCGAGCTATTACAATGCCAACAGCCAGGGCACTCTGAGCATTACACCCGGGAATCCATTATGACCCATGTGCCTTGCAATGACACCCTCCATGCACAGAAAGGAACAGTGTCCAAATCAACACACATCAGTACTGCACTCAGAAGTCCCCTTAACACCCCCTCCCCCAAAAATCCTTTCAGGATTTTATCTAAAGTGGGGTGACTGCAGGTACTTTTAAAAAATCTCTCCTCAAAGCTGTCCAGAAATAGAATTCCCTTTGAGGAGCCATCACAGACTTCATTCTGTTGAAGGTGAATCAAGTCTTTGGTACAAGTTTTTGCGAACTTTGTAAAGTTGGCACGTGAATCGAGTATCTGAGGACAGTTTCAGCTGCTGTTGTTGCACAGGGAAAGGAGGGAATCTGGGTCACGTGGCCATGGCGCTGAGCATTTTCACAGTTGAACTGTGTGACGGAACCGCAGAGGGGAGAGACGGGTACCACAGCGCATTGAAACCCCCCCCCCCCCGACCTGGATGAAGGGTTGCTATTCTATGTGCTACTAAGAAAGAAAAACACTGCCAAGTAAATTATGACACACCATCAATTTTAGGACATGCTTTGATTTCAGAGATGTTAAAATGTGAAAAGCAGTATCTTAGAAACGATAAACTATGGCTTTTAAACAGTGCGGGCGGTTTACTCTGAATGTCATGCAGTAATAAGCCCTGGAGTGGACCAAATGGTAGCCTTGAATTTGATCATCAAGACATTTTCCTCTGTCTTTTCTAAGATTCACAGCTGGGCAGGTTTGAGACTAACCCCAATGCTGGATGCTCCTTCGATAACCCCCTCACCCCATCACTCTTTATTCTAACACGATTTCTTTGTGAAACTAAGTTGACTCTCCCCCTCCCAGCCTGTTTCCATTTGGTAATGTCCATCTCACTCATAATTAACCATTTGGTGTCTCCCCTCTCTACCTGGGGACCCATGAGGACAGCAAAGGGGTCTATCTGGCTCAGCGCTAAGGGCAGGGACAGAACAAATATCTGGTGCATTAACCCATGGTCACCGCCTGTCCCTGCAGACAGCTAAAGGTAATCTAGAAGATTCATAGGAGGGGAGCCCCGTCATCAAAGCTTGCCCAAGGCAAACAGTGCCTTTCCCTAAGCCAGTGTGTAAGATCGATCACAGGGCGTATCCCAGGGAGCCAGGCAAGCAGGACTCCACTCCAAACCACAGCATGTTAATTTCCAAGTCACCTGGTGGCTCTTCCAGGACCTTTCCCAGGGTCCCTTTTGCTACAGAGACCAAAACCTCATTCCAAAGCTTCTGAGCGAGATCAGTGTCTGGGGCTGCTGGCATGGCCTGTGGCCCAGGCTCGCCTCTAACAGGGCGCCTGTGGGAGAAAAGCGGGCTGCAGCGAGTCTGCAAAGGACAGCCTCAAGTCTGTTACCCCCAACCATAAAATTATTTTCGTTGCTACTTCATAACTGTAATTTTGCTACTGTTAATGAATCGTAAATATCTGTGTTTTCCAATGGTTTTAGGCTCTACAGCAGTAGTTAGGAGACCCTGCTAGCAGTTCTCAACCTGTGGTTGAGAACCGCTGCTGTAGAGCCTAAGACCATCGGAAAACACAGATATTTACGATTCATTAACAGTAGCAAAATTACAGTTATGAAGTAGCAACGAAAATAATTTTATGGTTGGGGGTCACCACAACATGAGGAACTGTATTAAAGGGTCGCGGCATTAGCAAGGTTGAGAACCACTGATCTACATAAAGATGTTTTTCCCCAAATGTACTGCTTCTCAACAGTTAAGTGCATCTTAGCATTGCCTGAGAAATTTGAAAACAATTCCCAAACCCAGGCTGCCCCCAGACCAATTAAATCGGAATCCCTGGGGAGGAGCCCGGCATCATTGGTGTTTAAAGCTCTTCCCGTGATTCCCGTGAGCAGCCAGGGTTGAGCATGGTGTTTTTTTCCTCTTGCTTTGTTGTTAGACACAACGTATAAACACAAAACAAACAGCAGGGGTCCTCTTGGACCTCAAAAAACAGCAAGGGTGGAGGAGGTTCCAGAAACTTTTTTAAAGTACAAGACAGATTAGTGCCCAGACCCAGGGTGTGGGTGGCAGGCCACAGCCACAGAGTCAGACTAAAGGCTCCTCCCTCTCCTCAGAGCCAGGACGACCCCAAGGAGCCTCTGGGCTTCCCCAGAAAGGCCGCCGCCCAGAGGAGGCCACATGCCAAACAGGTTCTTCTGCCTGGAGAATCCTGTGTACCAGGGGCCTTGCTATGAACCTACAGACGACTTCATTGGAAGCCGTTTCGTCAAATGCAAAGTCAAAGCGGAACGTCGGGGTCTCCAGACCCTTTGTTAAGTCCACTTCTAACTTGGGCTCCTGTACAAAGGGGAGACACTTGCTAGAAACGGAAATCACATCCATGTCTTTCTTGGCCGATCCGTGTTTATTCCACGGGCGTTTCCTAACACAACCGCCTGTGCTGTGCTCTTCGGCAGGATCGGCATAGTAAGTGGATGACGACCCTTGAATCATCTGGGCCAAGTCCCGGTTTGGTTGTCATACTCCTGAGCTCGCTTTATTCTCATTTCAGAGTTCTGGGCCTTGTTCTCTTCTCACTCGTTCTTTATTTCCCCCATCGCCTTCACAACGCATGCGTTCCTCCGCACTGGGTTCACAGCCTTGGCACACTGGCCGCCTCCCACGGGCTGCACTTGCTCTCCCACCTCCTCGCTGACCAGCGGAAACTGCATTTCAGCCCCTGCAGGGCAGGAGTTCCTAGGGGGCCGATAGCTGCTGGTGGGAACTGGCAGGGGCAGCTCCACCTCCATTCATTCTCCTGAGTGGGGATGTGAACCTCTGCCAGACTGGACACCATGGGGCGGCTTCAGAGACCTTCCTCGGGAGCAGGAACTGTTTCGTTACATTCACCTGCAGGGGCGGATGATCCTTTGGGTGTAAGGGAAGACGCTCTAAGAGTTCTGGGTTTATTGCAGCCACATCATCAAAATCAATCTCTTTGCTCTTTGCGGCACCTCCTTCTGCCCACTCCACGGAAACACAGGCTTTCTCCAAGTCCCAGTCCTGACATCGGCACTGTGACCGAAGCCAGGACTGTGCTGGATCTTTTTGTGGAGACCAGGAAACAAGCGGGCCTGCAGTGACAAGTCCATCAGGCCATTGGCAGGTGCGCTGGAAGAACACACCGAACAGCAAGAATCTACAGCTCTGCTAACCCTCCGAGCGAGGATGATCTAAAGAAAGCCACAGGCTCGCCTCGCGGCATTTAGGAGGGGAACCTCTCAGTTTTAAAAACCACGTACAACAGAGCTTTGCAAAGATGACTAGTTTTTGTTTTATTTATTTCCTATTTTCTGTAAACAACTTCTAAGCGTTGGCACAACGTTGCCATCTGTAAGGCATATGTCAATAACAGACGGTCGCCTAATAATTAGAAAGTCATTAACGTTTGCCAGCTCTAAATTATTTGGATTCATCTGGTATGATCCGCACTGATGAGGCCACTTAATGCTTGATTTCTGTGTCTTCCGATGGCGGAGCCAGAAGTGGGAAGACCATATTTTCTGAGCTTTGCATTGTTCTTTGTCATCCGACTGAATTGTTACTAGATGGATTTATAACAGATCTAAAGCTGGTATCAAAATGAAAATTAGTTCTTGAGTAGAAAAATGGCAATGCAGTTTGACTCGCCTGTAGCAATTGTGTCAGATCTGCCTCTGCAAGGGAGGAAATGACTTCTTAATGTGGTTTTCTTCCACAAAGGAGAATTAAATCTATGTGGCAAGATGTAAAACCAGTGTGCTGGCAGCCAGATTCTGAAGGGAAGATCCATGACCCTCATAAACATATCTGTGGCCTGGTTATATGCTAATGAACCTCATTTAGGCGAAGGCTTCCAGGGTGGAAAGATAGCTCAGCTCAAGAGCCAGGCTATTGTCCCTGACTGTTTTGCCTTCAGTAGCAAAGTTTGCTCTCAGATAATGGGGCAATTTCTCCATCTGCTGCCAGCTGCCAGGGTGGGGGTCTCTGGGTCAGATTTAGAGTGATTTGGGCCTGAAACAGCAAGTCCCACTATTTTCGTTGATAGACTTTTTGCTGAGTCGGCAAGATTATTTTACAGTGGTTCTCAACCTTTCTAATGCCGCGACCCTTTAATAGAGTTCCTCATGTTGTGGTGACCCCCAACCATAAAATTATTTTCGTTGCTACTTCATAACTGTAATTTTGCTAGTGTTAATGAATCGTAATGTAAATATCTGTGTTTTCCGATGGTCTTAGGCTCTACAGTTCTCAACCGGTGGGTCGCAAACCACAGGTTGAGAACCGCTAGCAGGGTCGCCTAAGACCATCGGAAAACACAGATATTTATATTACGATTCATTAACAGTAGCAAAATTATAGTTATGAAGTAGCAACGAAAATAATTTTATGGTTGGGGGTCACCACAACATGAACTGTATTGAAGGGTCGCGGCATTAGAAAGGTTGAGAACCACTGTTTTAGAAGGAGCTGACTTTTGGGCAAATGCACCTGGTGGGTGGAGCAGGGTGTGTAGAACTGTCCACGTTGGTGCCACTGGAGGTCCTCAAGGGTGGATTAACAGGCAAAATTAATTGTTGGGAACAACACTGGTGCTTCCACTGTCCCGCTAGCTGACCTGACAGGAGAACACACTTCTGGGGACCTCAGCTTCTTCCTTGGCAAGTTGGAGCTCAATAGTGCCTGCCTTGTGAATGGGTCATTGTCAGGATTCAATGAAATGCACCACGAAATAATACACACCAAAGGAACTGCCTTCGCATCCGAAATACTAACCATCATTGATGCTGTTAAATCATTTGCCTCTCTCTCCTCAAATGGCTTGACACAAAATACTACACTGCAGTCTGTGAAGAAGTTATACCTTCAGCATTTTGTGGTGTATAGAGTCTCACACAGGAATAACAAATTTAGTTAATAAAACTGAATTGCAGTAGGAGATTAAGGGGAAAATTGAGCTGTTCAAATGGAGAGTTCTGAGAACATCCCCTCTCTCTGATAGAATGGAAATGTTATCCACTCTATATGTAAATCTGAGACATATATACGATATTTTTTTAAAGAAATATGGGCATCTGAAGAGGACTTTTAAATGATTCAACTAAGATCAGTTGTTAATATTTTGATGTTTCCTAATTTAACTTTTTACTGTTTACCTGCTTGAAGCCTCTTTTAATAGACATACTCTTATTTCTTACTCTGTACTCATGGCCCTTGCATTATTACGGTAAATGTGCTTGGGCTATTTTGGTTCACTGAACAAAACTGCTCAAAGCTCGTATAAGAGAGGCTAAGCCACAGAAAGTAGTGGGTAAGTCCAGGCCAGATGAGAGGAATGATAATTGCAGGCAGCAAGCTCAATGCCTGGTAAGTGAAATGAATGAAGGATGAGGGCTGAAAAAGAAAATTAGCGACTTGTGGGGATTATAAATGGCAGGATGCCCCCTCAATCTGTGACTCCTACACCCAGCCCCGGCAGACAGTTCCAAGCAGGGAACAGGCCATCCTGTGTTAGGCAAAGAGGCAGGGTGTGAGAAAACCTCACATAATGCTTGCCAATTCCAAAGAAATAACCCGGAGGGCTGGCTGTAAAAGACAGGGGTGGTTTAGGATTTATGTGCGCGCTGGGGGTGGCCAGCCAGGGAAATTTTCCACAACCCAGACTTTTTCAGTACAAGGTGATATAGAGTACAGAAACAGGGCATGCTGGGGAGGGGACATGCTTGCACATAAGCTGTGTGAGACCGAAATGCTAGCTAGCTGGTTCTCTGTCATTTCTTGACTCAGGAGCTGGCCAGGCTCCCAAGGTGTCACAGTCCACTTACTGATGGCCTTCATATTCCCACAGGGTGAGAGGGGAGTTGGAGCATGGGAAGGGGCCCATGTTCTCACACACCAAACAGTAGCCTAATATGGTTATTTTATTGCAAATGCTGGAAATGTGGTTTTATACATGAAACCACCCCATATTCAAATTTTGGCAACTTAAGGCAATTAAAAGACACCCTTCCCCACCCCTCCCAGCCTATGATTTGCAAATTCTGTTCAACTACCCCACAGTGCTTGTTCAAGGAGATCGCAAGGACCCATTAATGAGCTAATTCTGTGTTGTCTTTTTTCTCCAAAGCTCCAGAAACATGACAAAGAGGAGGCAGACTCCCCAGCTCTGTGGAGATCGGAGGAGGAAATGGCAGCTGAAGCCGAGGCGCTGAGGGCCTACTTCCAGTGATGCAGGTACAGGCTCCACCTCCTCCCCACTGAGACCTCCAAGGGCCTCAGGAAAGGGGCTCCCTGCCCAGGTTGGGGACGTAGAAAAGCAGCTGCACCAACATTCTAGGCTGGTGGCTGCAAAGGACAGAAAAGCCAGAGTGAGGAAGACCCTGATTCCTGAGGCCTAAGCCATCCTGTGAGTCACCTCTCCTGTGTCTTCTCTTCCAGTCAGCCCACCCTCACCTCTCTCCTGTTTCCTCCTTTCTGATCCTGCTCTTCTCCAATCCAAGCAGCCCAAGATAGTTTGTAATTCCAACCTGATTGTCTCTAAGAGGTCAAAATCCTTTAAGGGAGTCACAGCATCCTTAGGCTCAAGGCCCACAATTCCCCTGTGCGTCTGCCAGGTGCTGTGGACCAGCTGTCTCCAGACCAGGTCAGCCACGCCTCTACTCTGGCTGCTGGTTGGTAAATCACCCTTCGTGTTTCCGTGTAGCTTTGGCTGCTAGGAAGCTCAGGCCACAGGAAAAGGCCAAGGTGAGAATGATGTTTTGCATTAATGGTGTTTAACTAACTAGGAGATCATAGATTTCAGATGCTGGTAGACATCTATAGTCAACCTCCTTTTAAGAACGCATATAAACAACAAATTTTTATAAAATGTCAAGGGGTTTGTGGATCTTCTGAAATTAGCGAATAAATAGGGTTGTCATGAAATATTGGGATACATACATCTAGATGAAAAAATAATTTGCTGTTTAATCTGACATTCAAATTTAGCTGGACATTCTGTATTCTATCTGGCACCCCTGTTAATAGACCTCCTTAGGGATAATGGACCCTAGATAAGGAGCCTCTCCTCAAAATAGTTTCTTTTCCTTCTTAGATTGTCTTCTTCATCTGGTCTTATGTAAACGTGTTTATATTATAAGCTGTTGAAGTACGTCAGGTACTAATTAAAAACAAATACTAGTAGCAACTGAATTATATAAAATAGCACCAACCACTTAGTGATCATGAATTTTGGCTAGAAAACACATTCCTTTATTTCCTTTTTACTTTTAAAGTAAGCCCTTTTCAGTTAGTTTCAAGTATATGTGCACTTGATAGCTCCCCCCACCACCACCTCCTTTGAAAGTATTCTGATTACTGACGCAGTATTAGCTGCCTCTCCTTCATTACGGCGCAGTATGTGTGTGCTCAGGCCCTTGCATTCTGGAAAGCTCATTTCATTCTCCCAGGCCACTGGCTTGTCAGCTCGGCACGCCATTGCCTGAAGGGACGGCGTGCGGTGCTAGCAGAAGCTGTCTTTGATATTTCATTTTCACCCGGTTCACCTTCTCATCTCTCTCTTTCTTTTTAGGATCAAGCTAGTTTACCTGAGAACACAGGCCTAGGGGCATGCCTGCCATCCTCCTTCTGTCCCCTTCTGAAAGCGAGTGTGTCATTTTGGAATGTCCCATCCGAGCGGGGTAACATTCCTCAGAGGCAGCTTCCTAGGCTGGATTTTCTTCTGTCTGGGTTTCTTGTGTAATGGCAAGAAAGCTCTAGGCTTTCCCCGAGGCGTGCTGCCTTGGAGGGCTTTGTCTTGCCATGTGCTCCTAGACACTTCCAGAGGTTTTAGACTTCTCACCCACGTTCCCAGTGTGCTTTGTCCCTTTTTGCTTCTCTCTTGCCTTGAGGCCTAGCATCTCCTGCCTACCAGGTGAATCCATGTGTCTTAGAAGTCTCGCCAGAAAGGTAGTTACCTTGTTATACAAGTGATTGCACAGTGCATGTGAGTTTTTTTTTAAATTAACCAGCATGGACTTCTCTCTTTAAGGGCTTTTGTTTATAGACCAGACAAATCCCCTCCCATTTTCTGGGCAGTTGGATGGGTGATGAGGTTGCCCAATAGACACAACTAGTAAACATCATTTCCTGTTGTATAATGGGACTACATGTCCCCCTCTTTACAGACAGAGGGGAAAGGAACCATTTTGTTTAGGAAACCTGCTCAGTGATTGGTCCACGTGGCTCTTTGACACCTGCCCCCTCTCTTTTGAAAATGCATCTATACACCCAATGTTTATACAGGGTTAAAGCGTTCCTGGAACTTCTGAATCTGTTAATATATTGGGCTGTCATGCAAGATTTGGACATACCCATACTTTAAAGACTAGTATGACTCCAGACCTGCTCCAGCCCCGAGGGCAGTGCTCCCCATGTCTCTCACCAGGTGCGTGGGGAAGATGAGGCTCATGTGGGAAAGCCAGAGTCAGCTTCCCTAGGGAGTAGAGGCCCTCCTGTCTCTGGTGGGAGGACACCAGGCAGGAAAGGCTGCACCACGCCCATTGCCTCCCATGGGCACATTCAATGTCCTGGCTGATTGGATCTGTTTGCAACCACCCCTTCTCCTGGGAGGCCAGGTGTTTAGGGCCTGACCTTTAACACTCTCTTTGCCATTAGTCTTCCTTAAGAACAAACACATTGCAAAGAAGAATGTGCAAACCTATACCCAGAGAGGCCCTAAATAGGAAAATGGACTATAATAGGCAAAAAGCTACTCTCCCCTGAATGTTTGGTATGGAAATGCTTAGCAAATCATTCAGTCAGTAGCAACCCTGTTCTATATCTTCTTTTCTCTCAGTCTCCTACTTCATTTTTTCTAACTTTAGTTGACACTATTACTGATGTCCCCATTGACCCCCACCCCTTCCCATCACCATACAGTTGTCTGTGGGTTATGCATCTGTGTTCTTTGGCTAATCTCTTCACCTTCTGCATGACAGTACTGCCGTAGGACCACAAAGATAAACATTCCAATACTATCAACTGTTTCCTCAGCCTCTTGAAGGCAACTACATTAGGTTAGTTCTGTAGAAGAATTCTCCTGATCCTCCGCTATAATCTGCAGGATGGTTTGGGCCTTCTCTGTATCCCTAGCCTAGCAGAAAATTACTTTGAACTGCAGTTTCTTAAACAATAGAGGAAATCAGACCTTGTCTTTGCCATGCAGAGAAAAAGCCAGCTACCTAAGAGTTGCTGGATGAAGCTGCAGTTGTCTCACTCTCCACCTGACAGATCCCTGATGAGGTTGGCAATCCCTTGGTTCCAGAAACTCAGTATCTGCCTTCTGTGCAGGTGAATTTATGTGCTGCCTCCCCGCACACCGGGCTGAGTGCGGAGGAGGGTGCTGCCATTGCTCTTTGAGTCTGGGTTCTAAATCACATTAGATGACAGTGGGTCTGCATTCTTTACCTAATCTTGTGCCCTTCCTGGAACATAATCCTTCTTTTTTTTTAGGTACTTAATACTAGGTTTCGCTGCCCCTAAACACCCATGTTACATTTTCTACTGAATTTTAAAGCAATGAGGTGTGTACAAGTGAGGGAAGATTTTGTCATCTCCCTATCCCCATTTCCACCCCATGTTGTAAGTGAGTGGGGTGTGTTGGTTGTAAAATATGCAAGCATCACCCCCAGCTCTGAAAGAAAGTCAGAGAAGGGCAGGTTCCCATACTCTGTTGTGTCAGCAGAGTTCATTTGTAATTCATCAAACTCTCTTCTGTGTGAGGCATTATTTTATAGATAATTGGTTGCCTCTCATTTACTCATAACAGAGCCTTGCAATTTCAAAGCAACTGAGTCAGCCCAAAACAGCATTATTAGTAGTTACAGATATACTGTCAAGGCAAAATGTTGACACTGGCATTTTTGAAAAATCACCATGATTTCAGCTGCTGGACCACACATATAATCATGGACAGTTGAGGTAGACAAGGAAGAACAGGTTTGCTTAGTGAGTATGTGTCTGGTCACTGAATTATACCTTTTAAAATCTATCCTACCACCTGGAAAAATCCTCAGCCTTCTCAAAGAAGGTCTACTGTGAGCATGGCAGCCTGTAGTGAGAAAGGCCTAGGGATCATAACTCGCACTGTTCTATGGGGAGGCAAAGGAATACCTTCAGTTCTTTGACCAGTTCAATCCTAAACCGACTACGTAACCCCCAAATGGGGGTGTCATCAATTCCAATGAAAGTGTTTGCCAACACTCTCTGAGCCACCCCCACATTGATAGGATAAAAGGGTTTCTTGCTCTGGCCGGATGGCTCTGTTGGTTGGAGTGTCATCCTATACACCGAAAGGTTATGGGTTCAATTCCCCATCAGGGTGCATACCTAGGTTCTATCCCAGTTGGGGCCCATGCAAAAGAAACATCCATGTTTCTCTCACACCTCAATATTTCTCTCTGCCTCTCTCTTTCATCCTATCTCTTCCCCTCTCTCTCTAAAAATCAATGGGCACATCCTTGGGTAATGATTTTTTTTTAAAATCGTTTTTTTTAGCATGCAGTATAAGAGAAGACTTTTTGTTTAAGACCAATGATACTTTAGTATCTTCAAAAGCTCTTTAGAAAAAAAGGAGCCATCATCTTAAACACAATAAGAAAAGAGATTTTTGCGTTGCTTTTTCCTTCCTCTCCTGTTCATGTCTCTATAGGAGTGTGCTGTCTCTCCTCTTACTGTGTAGACTATGTTTATAGAACCAAATTTCAGTAGCAAGGAATTACAGACTCAATTATTTGGATTAGATAAATCAAGTCCCTATGGCCTAAATTGGGAATCAGAGGGACTTTAGAATAATAAAATCTAAATGAGTTATTTCATGATAGCCCAAAAGAATAGCCATCTAGTTATATGTTAAAAATTTGCCTTTAATAAAAAATCTATGGGTAGTTCCAAAATGAATTTGTTTAGTTTGGTTCTTTTAAATATATTTTCCAGAGATTCAGCTTTCTCTAACATGTACCCAATAGTTCAGGCAAAAGTTAACCACAGGCTGCCATGGCTGGTCTGCCTCAATGGTTAGAGTGTCGGCCCTCTAACCAAAGGGTCATGGATTTGATTCTAGGTCAAGGGCACATACCTGGGTTGCCAGTTCATTCCCCAACTCTGTCAGGGGCGCATGCATGAGGCAACCAATCAACATGTCTCTCTCACATCAATATTTTTTTTCTCTATCCCTCCCTCCCTTCCACTTTATCTAAAAACAATGGAAAAATGTCCCTGGGTGAGGAGTAACAACAAAAGATTACCAGAGGCCACTGATAGCTAAAGAATATACAGAACTGTTCTGTCCAGATGATCTAGTTAAACTCCTGGTAGAAATAACCAGTTTCCCGTGGTTACTTTTAACCCTTATGGATCTTGGAACTCCATGATCCATCAGCACAGAATCCTTTTCTGACAAGTGCATCCCAAGTGCCAAAAATAATTTTTAAGAGTTTCAAGCTTTACTGGCATCATGCAAAATGATAATGAAATAAAGCCTGTCATCACCATCATCACCTTCTTCTTCACCCTCATCTCATCTCCAGAAATGGAGACTTTATCACACATCAGTCTGCATACTCTCATATGATAAAACCCTTCTAAAAATACCCACTCCCAACACTTTTTTTTCTTTTTCTACTTGCTTCTCTCCACTCTGTGTTGTCCTTCCCTATTATTTTTGTCTTTGTCTCTGCCAGAAAGGAGGGTGGTGGAAAAAAGTCCTCCTGGGAGATCATAGGAAGTTAATATAAAGAAAGACTATGAAAATTCACCTTAATAATCTGTAACCTGCCCTTTAATAATAGTGAGTATTTATGTAATTCATTCGGGAAGTTAATATGAAGAAAGGCTATGAAAATTCACCTTAATAATCTGTAACTTGCCCTTTAATAATAGCTAGTATTTATGCAATTCATTCCATCATTCCATCCTGTTTCTAAAATGTCCTTCAGCCACCTCTTATATAAGTGCTGCATTGTTTTGACATTCCTGGGGCCTCAAGTGAGTTATCATGTAGGCACTTGGTCAATCAGTTTGGGATACATTAGCAAAAGCAGCTCTAAACTGTGTTTCTTCTGGTTTTAATACTTCTCTGATGATTTAAAAGACACGGCAGTGTGTTCTTTAATTTATCCTGAATGGTGAGCAGTGAAGACTGTGAGTGTCTTATTTTTCAAACTAAAGTCCAAAAACTGGAGAAGGTAGATACTAAGGAGAGACTATTTAGAGAATTAAAATATCCTATTGGAACAGCTTGTTCCAATGGTGTTTGCAAAAAAGCCAGCCCAATTCCATGTAATGTGCCCTTTCTTCTTCCTCTTTCCCTTCTTTTCTCCTTCATGGGTGAGGCAGGAGCTATACAGGGTCAGGGAGAGGGCTGGGGAAGCCATCGTGAGGGCTTCCTTTTTTGTACCCAACTGCTTTAGGGGATGAGTGCCTGCCACCCTCTCTGTGCCCTCCCCAGACCTATTTTTGTTCACTATCACCACTTTGAAACACTATTACAAGGCAAACCTTGTTTCCCCCACTATAGCCAGCCTCATTCAGTAATCTGAAATCAAGAGAAGTCAAGTGGCGGGTAATGCCCCCTCTAAAGCAAATGACTATGTTGAACTTTATCAGAACTCTCTAGAATGTGCTTATAAAAGAAAAGACTGGTCAGGTGAACATTACAGTTCTATACAAATTAAGTCCTCTCTCAAAAAAGACACGTGTTTCCAATCACTTGTTCTAAGCACCAGGCATATCCCCTACCAAATTAAAGTATAAAAAGGTATTCTGGAATCATCTAATAATGATATCTGGATTCTCTACTATTTTGTTTTTTACAATCAGTGGAAATGTTTTTAAATAATTCAAGGTGGTGCCTCATCAACATGGCCACTAAACTTACTCTTTGAACACATCACTCTTTTGTACCTCACTTTTCCTATGTCTGAATTACTACAATGAAAAGCATTTTAATTATATCCCAGAATTATCATCAGGATAGCACAAAAACTGGATAGGAAATGCACTAGCAAAAGCAGCTCTGAATTCTTCTTTTGGATTGGATACTTCTCTGAGGATCCAAAAGATATTCTGGTATATTCTACTATTTCCAATGTATCATGAATGGTGAGCAGTGGAGACTGTGACTATCCATTAGTTATACCAAGATGTAGATTTATTATTTTCTCTATAATTTATATTGTATTTTAAAGATGATAAATTGTGTAAATGTTCAGGTTACAAGAAATTAGTTTAAACAGTAATTAAAGAATAAATCCTATAGGGCAGGAAGTTTCCAGACCACCAAAAAAGAAATGGGGGACTTCTGCTTCTATTACTAACAGACCAAATACTTTGACTCTGTTCAACTAGAATAACTGTACAGAATAGAAGAAAATGTCTGTTAAAGGTAACAAAAGAATGCAGAATCAAGATGGAAAAGAGGACAGAATCCCAGAGAGAAAGGAACCCAACATGAAGGTTGCTTTTTCCCTGAGGTAATTTGTGAGTCTAGTAGAGGCAGATAGAACAAAAGCAATAAAAGCTGGGTTTCCAGTGGTCATTCATGGGTGGGAATACAAAGGTCTGAAAAAGTGGTGACACCCTTGGGAGAAGAATGAACCAGATCTAAACCAGCCCTAGTACCAACTGCAGCCCAATTACAAATCATCTGAGCAATTGAGAAAGTCTTAATCCCTGGAACTGAATTACAGTGACCCCAAATTACTTGTCCCATTAAGTTTCTGGCAGAAGCAAAGCAAAAAAAAAAAAAAACATCTTTGGAAGAAAATACACGATCTTAAATTATTTCTACAATTTAAAAATAAAATAAAATGCTGATCAGGAATGTGTGTATGCACATATATCACAGCATATGAGGAGACAAGTCAAAACAAATAAAAGTAGAATCACAGAGTACCTAACATTGAAATTATAAGACATAGCCATTATAACAACTATGTTTATTTTGTTTCTGGATAGAAAAGACAAGATTTTAAAAATTTCAGCAGAGAGCTGGAATCTATAAAAAAGACAGAAATGATATAAAAAACATAAATAGAAATTCTAGAACTGAAAAATGTAATAACCCAATGAATGAATTTAGCAGCACACTTTTTAGAGCCAAAAAAAAGTGAACTTAAAGATGAGCCATATAAAAATATTCAGAATGAACTATGAAGAAATGAAAGTGGAAAAATGTGTAAGAGAGATCCATTTAAACAGAAAGTCTTAATAGATATATATTTAAATTTTCAAAATTGAGTTCTTATGGAAGCTATATTTTAAAAGATAATCTGAGAATTTTTCAAAACTGGCAATAGCACGAATCCAAAAATATAAGAACACACAAAACCCAGAGCAGGGGTTGTAGAATCTAGAACTAAGCACATAATAGAACTGCAGAAAATAAGTTCTTAGATTTAATGGTGATGAAAAAAACAAAAACATTTTCTTTCAAAGGAGTAATATTTAGAACAAAAGCAACAACAAAAAAAAGAAAATCAGAAGACCATGAAATGGCATCTTTAAAGACTGAAAGAACATAACTGCCAATCTAGATTTCCATACCCAGTTAACATCTTCTTAGAGAAAAAAGGTGAAATAAACATATATTGACAAAATCTGAGCGAATTCATCACCATCAGACTCAACCAAAAGAAATTAGAAACAATTTTGAACTGATTGAAGATAACTAAAATTTGAGGATGCAACTAAAGGTGTGATTAGAGAATAATTTAAGTTATGACATATGCATTTATTGGAAGAAAATAAAAGCTAAAAGTTAATGTGCTAAATATCTTTCTTGATATTGTAGTCATTAAAAAGAAGAGCGTGTAATGAATAATTTTAGACCAATAAATTTGAAAATTGGCATTAAAGCGATGTTTCTATAAAATATAGTTTTACCCAAGATGACACAAAATAGAAAATAAAAATAATTGATACCTATTAAAGAAATCAAATCTGAATTAACACTCTTCCCACAAAGGCCTATATAGCTTTACAGAGAATTCTACCACACAATTAAGAAGGAAGTAAGAATCTTACTAAGAATAAGATTCTTGGTGAGAATCTTATGACTTATGGGACAAATTCTGCCAGGGAAGAGGAAAACAAAAACAAAATCTCTTCCACTTCCCATTTGGTATATGAATTGCCCTGCAATAAACATAACATGGGAACACAGATGGATAAATAGGTAGATTATATATAGTGTGCATATACAATTCATGAAAGGGATAATACTATGACCAGTGCAATTGATTTTATATTACTATCAAGTAATGTATTTGACCAGACTAATAGAGGGGGAAATAATAGAATCATCTAAGTAGATGCAGAAAAAAATATTGAGTTCAATATACAACTTAATAAATATAACAGTTCTAGGAAAAGTAGAACTAGAAGGGAATTTATACTTAAAGGTAAAATGTTGAAAAATATTTATCTGAGGTTATAAATGAAATAATATTCACTTTTAGCATTTCTATATCACAATATACTCAAGGCCTTAGCTAGTACAGCAAGTCAAGGACATTAAATAAAAGAGTATTTAAAATGAAAGAATAAAATGGTCATAATTTGTAAATAATATGATGTCTGCGGAGAACTCAATAGAATCTACTGAGAACCAATTGAAGTTAATCAGTAAACTTAGCAAGGCCTCTTGCTAAGAATAGAATAAGATCAGCACATGCAAGTTTTGAATTTCTCCAAATCAGCAACTGTCTTAGTCAGCTCAGGCTTCCAACAAAAGACTGTAGACTGTGGGGCTTACACAATATACATGTGTTTCTCCAGTTCTGGAGGCTGGAAGTTCAAGATCAGATTGCCAGCATGGTCTGATTCTCATGATCCCTCTTCCTGGCTTGTAGATAGTCACCTTCTCACTGAATCCTCCCCTCACTCTTTTTGTAAGGACAATAAGACCGTCAGGGTGGGGGGCTCTACCCTCATGACCTCATCCAAATCTATTTCCCACCTGAAGACCTCATATTACTATCACATTGGGGATTAGGCCTTCAACACATGAACTTTGGAGGGATACAAACATTCAGTCCATAACCGGCAAACAGTTAGAAAATGAAAAAAAAAATTAAAGTTATCTAATATTAACATCAGAAATCAAATACCAAAAAATAAAGAAATATAAGCTTCTGGGCAAAAAACTATAAAATGTTATTAAAAGGCATTAGAGAACAATTACATAAATGGAGAGATGAATGACTCAATTTTATAAAGGCTAAATTCTTCTCAAATTGACTTATAAATTCAATGCAATTCAAATAAAAATCCCCATAGGTTTTTTTTAAATGTTCTATTTTTTGGTGAAAATTGACAAGTTGATTTTAAAGTGCTTATGGAAATGTAGCCAGAGACTATTAAAATAACAATATAGAAGAATAGGATGGCTTACTGTACAGCATACTGACTTATTACAAGGCTACAAAAGTTAAGAAGGCATGGTATTGGTACAAGGATAAATAGTTCGGATTAAATATAAAGTCTAGAAACAGATGCAGGCATACTGGAACACTTAATTTTTGCTAAAATATTTAACATCATGGAGTTCATGGAAAGGAAAATATTTTCAATAAATGGTTCTGGGAAAATAGGATGTCCATGTAGAAACCTAGTGAAACTATTCCCCTACCTCATATCACATGCAAAAGTCAATTCCAGGTGGACCATGATTCAAAATGTGAAGTGTAAAACAATAAAACTTTTAGAAGATAATATAGGAGAATATCTTCATGATATGTCAGTAAAGACTTTTTAAATAGGACACCAAGAACATTACCATAAAAAGATTAATAAAATGGACTACATTCAAATTAAGAAATTTTGTTTATCAAAAGACACCATTAATAGAGAAAAAAGATAAAACACAGAGTGGGAGGAGGTCTTTGCCACATATATATCCAACAAGCCAGAATCTAAAAGGTAATTTTTTAAAGGAAAGGGAAAAACACACACACAACTTGCAAATAATTGAGAAAAAGTCAACAGCCCAGTAGAAAAATTGAAAGGATTTAAACACACTAAAAAAAAAACCTAGGTATCGAAATGGCCAATAATCTTTAGTTATCAGGGAAATGTAAGCTTAATCCTTTGCACTTGCTTGCTTTTTTCTCAATTCCTTTATTCTACTCAGGATTTAATTTTTTAAATACCCCAGATTTTACAAAGCATGGCAGTAGAATAAAAAACTGGAGTTTCTTTTCATACAAACTTATTTATTTGGATTTTTTAATATTTCAAATTATTGATACATTCAAAGAGTATAAAAAGAGCTGCTACCGATACTAACCGTGTCAAGTCACACTCGACATCCGAGTGCAAAAGGTTAAAACACAATAAAATACCACTGTCCATACACCACAACAGTCAACCGTTTAAAAGACAATATCAAGTGTTTGCAAGAATGGATCCAGGTGAAGCCGTGCCCCTGGGTCCGGCCGAGACCAAACCAGAGGGAGTCGGACCTGCATTACCACCATTTGTCCACCATCCAGAGCTGAGGGGTCAGTGCCGACATGTACTCATAAGGAACTGGTGGACATTGATATTGGGTCTCAAAAGAACTGTTGGTCCAGAAAGAAACTCACTACAGACTGATTCATTTGCCTGTCAGCATAACTATTATTGCTCATCGCACATTCAATTCTTATAAGTATATCTCTAGTGACACATGATTTCGCTCATCTAGGGGAAATGATGAACAACATAGACTGATGAACAAGAACAGAACCAGAAACAAGGAGGCATCGATCGGACTATCGGGCCTCAGAGGGAGGATAGGGGAGGGTGGGGGGAGGGGGGAGAGATCAACCAAAGGTCTTGTGTGCATGCATATGAGCCTAACCAATGGTTAAGTTCAACAGGGGGTTGGGGCATCCATGGGGAGGGGTGTGGGATGGGAATGGGGGGATGAGGACAAATATGTGACACCTTAATCAATAAAGAAATTAAAAAGAGAATGTGGAACAACAGAAATACACAAAAGAATACATAGACAGATTGTGTTCATGCAAATTCAAAATAGGCAAAACTAAATTACAGTGTTTAGAGATACATTCATTTTGAGAATATGGGAAAGCGAGGAAACAATCACCATAAAATCAGGCCAACGGTTTATCTTTGTGGGGGAGGCAGGAGGAGGGTTGTGATTGGGAAGGGACTGTGGGGTGGAATGGTGGAAGGGGGCTGGCAATGTTCTAGTCCTTGCCAGGGGTGGTGGCGAAATATGTGTTTGTTTTATATTAATTCTGTAAGCCATATATATATATATATATACCTTCACTACTCTTCTGTCTGTATATATTTTACCATAGAAAGAACTAAAAATAAATCTGATATGTGAAAATTTTGTAATTAAGGACAAAAGAAAAGGAAGGAAGGGATTGACTCAAATGTACAGCCTAATTGCTGGCTGAATATTCAATTATTCCATAATAAGCTTAAACACAAAAGAATAACCATTGCATATAATCTTTACAAACACTCTGCTACTACATCAGAGAGGCAGTTCTCCTCCTCTTGGCCTTTCACAAGCCACTCTGCCAGCCAGATAATTATTTCAGGAACCGAGTAACAGAGACTACCACAGAGAGGATGCTTTATTATTAATGATTCTTAATGATACCACTTATGAAGAGCTTATCACGGACAAACAAAACAAAGCCCTTTACAATTTTTATTCCAATGAAACCCCACAACAACCCTCTAATAGCATCCCAATTTTCAGAAATTGAAACTGAGGTCTAGGTCACTATGGGACTTGCCCAAGGACTCTGAGGTTATATACATAAAAAGTCAGGGTTCAAGTCTGAATCAGGCAGTCTGAGTCTGGAGCCCACATTTACCTTTACACTAAATTGGTGGGTCTCTGTTTAGAAATGTCCTCCCTGCTTAAACTCTAGCTAAATCAAGACAAGAATTGTACAATAAAGATGGGGTATAGCTTACTCTCGCTTCTTCACGAACTTCAGGAAAAGAGCCAAATACTTATTGACTCTCACATTGGGGGCTTTGGAAAGACCACTTTAGCCACTCATTACTACCACCCGCTGAAGAGACAGCCCTCTGCCATGTGTCCCTATGAAGCATCAGTTAGGGACTGAATATTTGCCTGACAGCTAATTCTGCATTGGATGGACAGCAGTGAGTCATGGCCAATCAACCTTTGGGCCCACATGCATTCGATGTTGCATTCTTGGGACCAGTGAGGATCCCAGGGGCTCCATTCAAGACCTTTCAGTTAGGGTTTCCTCTGGAGATAGAGGTTTTCACCAAGAGCCTGAAATTAGCTCTTAGATTTCAAAACATTGAGAAGATTGTTGAGATTTGAGCAGAAAACAGAAGGGGCTGTAGCGGACATTTTCATTTGGAGCTGCCAATCTCATCCAATGGCCTGGGTTCTGGGCATGTGACCCCAGCTCGACCAGTTAGAGTTCTTCCCACCACTGGTGTATGGATGGAGAGAGGAAAGCTCTTGAAGGGGTGATGGAGACTTGAGGCTCCTGGCAGTCATTTTGCTCATTATTTGCAGAAGAAGCCCACAGAGTGAAGGGAGACAAAGGTAAAGAGAGGGGATGAAGTCCTCTGTCTGCCCCGTCCTTCACAGTTAAATGGTCAGCCGTCACCTTCCTCCCGAGGCTCATTTGAAATGGGATTTCCTTACTTGCCATCAAGGGTCCTGGCCACAACATGGATACAGACTGCTTGCCTCCTGGAGGACATTTTTAACCTGGAGGTTCTAGAACTCATCACCAGCTATTTGTTGAAATTCCACTTTGACCCAAACACTGTGTGAGAAACAGTGGGTGACACCCACATCCACCCTAGAGGAGCAGCAGATTCATCTCAAACAATAAGACTGATTCAAGAACAAGCGAGCAAGTATGAGTTCTGTGCAAGTCGGCAGTACAGTGCCAACGGTACCTGTGACCAAATGGATTTTTCTGCTTTATCCCACCATAAAGTAGTTGACTTTGTGTCCATTTGGTCTAACCCCCATGCCCACACACAATTACATGCCCTCTAAGAGCCACCCCGAGGTCTAGGACTAGCAATTTTAATGCGTATTTAAGAGATTTTTCAAAGTGTTCAAGTCAGTGTGTAAGATGAACGATCACGTAATAATTAAAGCATTAAAAGAACCCAACTGAGGATTTCCTTTCCGCCAGCAGGTATCTTTAGGTCAAGAAGGTCTATAAAAACCACCACCTCATTTTCATTCCTTTAAGGTGGACAAATATGGCTTTGAATGTAATTAAGCGTTCGGTGCAGGTTTCCTCTGCTAAAGCTCCACGTCTCATTCCACAAAAAGTTAGAACGGTTGGCATTCTAAGCTACAAACTGATGATGTGCTCTTGCTTTGAAGAACTGAGTGCTCCTGATATTTTTAATTAGAAATGATAAGCCCGCGTCATAGCTACAGGGAGGGGAAGCTTTCTCCCAGGCAGGCCCGTCTTGGCCCCGGGGGCTCTGGGCTGCTCTTAGAACTCGGCCCCCTTCCTTCCCAATCTCTGCGGTGGCTCCTGCAGACTTCAAAGTCATCAGTGTAAAACAAGGACTATGCCTACTGTAGTAACTCAGCATTTATCTCAGACACCCCTATCAAAGTTTTGCTTTCTTACTCTCCTCTCAAAGATCTATTATCTACTGAGGCCATTTTTTTTTCTTTTAAGGTGGAAGATCTTGTGTGTGGATAATTTTAATTCCTCAAATTCTTTAAAATAATGAGATTCAGTAATGCAAATTTAAAAGAATTTTCATAAAACCTAAAACTCCCTTTGTTCTGAGGAAACTTTCATGATACTGAAGTTAAAAATATAACTTCTTTATGTAGAATAATACCAACTATTGAGTAGGTACCTCACTCAGCATATCATTACCCTCACACTCACCACAGGTCATACAAAAGAATGAACATATTAAAGTAGGAAATGTATTAAGATTGTTATCCTTTTAAATGGGATCAGGTCAGACTTTGGAAAGCTAGCTAGGGCCCAATTGCTTGTAGGCCACAGTAAAGGACTAAGGTCAAATCAAGACTCATCTCTCATGATTCCCTGCTCCCACCCCACGCTCCCACTTCCAGCCTTCCTGCTTCCTTGCTGTTAGCAGATCACATCAAACCACCACCACCTTGGGCCCCTGCACCTCTTGTCCCCTCTTTCTGGAATTCTCTCATTTCCTCCTTCCATTCAGTATTTGACTCAAATGTCACCTGCTCAGAAAGGCAATCTAAATTAGTGCCCCTGTTTCTTTCAACACTGTAAACTTGCCTTATTTTTCTTCATAGTATTAACTATCATCTGCTACCACATTACAGATTTATTTGTTTGTCTATATCAGGGGTCCTCAAACTTTTTAAACAGGGGGCCAGTTCACTGTCCCTCAGACCGTTGGAGGGCCGGACTATAGTTAACAAAAAAAAAACTATGAACAAATTCCTATGCACACTGCACATATCTTATTTTGAAGAAAAAAAACAAAATGGCAAAAACACCCGCATGTGGCCCATGGGCCGTAGTTTGAGGACGCCTGGTCTATATCGTCCACTACCACGTAAGTGTCCAGGGACAAGGCCATTGTCTCTAGCACTCAGAACAGCTTCTAGCATATCATGGAGGCTCAAAAACCCTTGCTGAGTGAATGAATGAGTGACAATAATTGACATTTCTTTAGAGTCCAGACCTTTCTCTGAGCTAGGTACTGTGCTCAGTGCCTTACTTGCATCATATTTAGTACTCATAACAATTCTGTAAGGAGATACTATTATTTTCCCATTTTGTAGCTGTGGAACCAAGGCACGGATAGGCAAAGTAACTTAAAGTCACACAGCAAATAGTCACAGGCTGACCTTGAACCCAGAGCCCATGCTCCTAAGGACTAAATTAACTCGTTAGACACTCACAGATCACACCCCATCTCCAAAACCCAGGCCAGCTTCACCCTGGGCTCAGCCCAGAGCCTGGGCCCCAGGATGTCTTCAGAGCAGCACTGTCCAATAGGAACAGAGTGTCAGCCACACCTGTCATTAAGATTCTTCAGTAGCCACATTAACCACATATTAATGTTAATATGTTTTAGCACAATATATCCAAATATTATTTCAATCCTACATAATAAAAAGGCAATATGCAAATTGCATCACTCCGCTACGCCCACGATTGGGCTGGCTGGAGGCGCAGGGGGCGGGACTCAGGGTGGCCGATTGGCTGGCGGTAGGAGCGGGGGGCGGGGACTCGAGTCCCCGCCCCCCGCTCCTACCGCCAGCCTAAATGGCCAACGCTGCGGAAGGACCCATGCAGCCGGCGGAAGACGCTGGTGGCGGAACTCGGGGTGGCCAATTGCGTGGCTGCCGGCACCAGTTTTCCGCCAGCAGCAGTTTTCCACTGGCCACCCGCCATCAGGGCGGGGCGCGGCGGAGCGGGGCGGGGTGGGGTGGGGCGCGGCGGGGCGGAGCAAGGCGGGGCGGAGCAAGGCGGGCTGCAGTGGCGCACGGGTGCAGGTGTGGTGGCCCCAAGGCTGCGGCAGCGGCAGTGCACGCGGCTGAAGGGGCCGCTTGCAGGATTGAATCCTGCAAATGGGCTACTAGTATATTTATAATATAAACATAATATAAAACTACTCTATAAATATAAACATTTATTGAGATATTTTACATTTTTTACTAGAATAAGCCTTTGAAACCTAGATATTTTACACTTGCCACACATCTCAATTCAGATTAGTCAGATTTGTTAGTACTCGTTAGCCCTAAGTGGCTAGTGGCTGCCATACTGGAGAGTGCAGTTGTGAAAAGAGGCCAGTATCTGGGATGAAGCAGATCTGGTTCCCATCCTGCACTTGCTAACTGTGAACTTTCCTAGCTGTGAACTGGGTGTAGGGTCTCTACTTCCTGGAGTGGAAGTGAAGACGATAAGGTTTCCATATGTAAGACTGTCCACTCCTCTTAGCACAGGAGCTGGCTGGTAGATGCTCGGGACAGATGGCTTTTCTTTCCCACCCAGGAAAAAGAATCTGCTGAGCGCAGCCTCAGGGCCTCTCTTCACTCCAGTTAAGCCTTTTGAGCCAGTGCCTCTATTTCCGCTGTCTGCCGTGAGTGGGAGGAGGTCTCCCATGGGAGGGAGGACCTTGGCTTGAGTCCTTGTCTCCTGGACCATCTGGCTGAGCTTTGAAGAACAGGTGATCCCTTAGCCCTCTTTATGGCACATACATAAGGACTCTGCGTATCCTCGGGGGGGGGGGGGTGTGCCTTCCTGGAAAAGTGAGCAATCGGCTCTCTCTCCTATCCGCTTCCATGTCCCTGCTGAGCATCTTTGGGCTGGAAGGGCGTTTAAAGCGTGTATAATTCAACCTATTGTTTTACAAAGAAGATAGTGGTCCAGAGAGCAGATATAACTTAGCCAGGCTCACACGGTGACAATGTAGGCATAAACCTGGACCTGCTGTATTTGCATCTCTATCTGAACACACATAGAGACAGAGCCATAGAAACTTCCCTGTATGGAGTGCTGATGCCTCTGTATGTTATATGCTCATCTTTGTCTTTTCACAATCTGCACTTTATTCTAAGCACCAGACGCTCAGGACAAGCAGGCTGGTGTGAATTATGCTCTATTCCCAATAGCCTTCAACTGTGTTTTCTTGCCAGTTTTCAACCCTTGATCAATTGGTCCCAGGTAGAACTTGAACATAATTCAGATTAGCCTAGTTGTGAGTAGCTGAAGTAAACCATGACTTATTTGACCATCAATTTCATGCTTAAAATGTAGTATTAAATATTTCATCTTTGTGTGTTTTTTTTTATAAAGGCCCTGCTCTGGGTAATGGACTTTTACCCATTAGCCTACAGATTTTTTTATTTTTATTGTGATATAAGCCCACATACAAAGCAGAAAGAACAGAGCTATATCAAATATATAAATTGCAGTACCTTTTAAATGGCAGAGAGGAAAAATTATAATTGCCCTGTTTGGCTGTTAAATGTGCTAAACCCTGACAAATTCTCAATGTGACAATCCTTGAGTATTTGTCTGTAATCCCTTAGCAAGTGCACCTTTTATTCAACTACAGAGTTGTACTCACTCCGGACACAAGTGCCATTAATTAAATAACACACTCAGCAAACTCACAGAGCCATTAATTATCAAAGGTAGCCTGCTCCCTGCTCCGTGCCTGACTCTACAATCCCGTCACCCAGAGCGCACACTGGAGCACAGGGACACGCTGGAGGAAGGTCACCCCCAGGAGCACGACAAGAAGCAGCTGTCGGACAAGGTCAATGACAAAGCACGCCTGCCTTTCTGCCTTCCCGTTGCCCCTGTGGAGGGTTCAAAGGAAGGGAAAATGTTTCACATCGTAGGAACTTTCTCAAAATTAGTTTCTCTCCTGCAAGACGCAAGTAAATATAGAATAATCCTTTTTCATTTCGACTGAGTCTCAAGGAAGAGTAATATCAGCTGAAGATTTAGAGACAAATAAAGCCTGCCCTTCATAAGCTGCCTCAGAACAAGAAAGCCTTTTGGGGAGTCTCCTAGGCAGACCCGGGGGGTGCACGTCAAACAAACATAGAAGATGGAGCCTTCCTGGCTTCCAGGCCAAGCACATGCCAAGGAGGAGCTGGGCCCTCCAGCGCGGTTTGCTCTGTTCTGCCTCCTCATTCCCACCTCCCAGACTCAGGCCTATGTAGTTTCCTTTGCCAGGACACCTTGGGAGAAAGGGGGTGAGCCCTGGGGGCTGCAGTAAGTGACCCACACCTGCAAGCTTGGCAATTGTCTTTCTTGCATGTTTGCTGTTCTTCATGTTTGACTTATTCCTTCAAAGAGAACACAGCACTGAGTCTGTGGCCTCTCTACACAGGACAGCCCAATGCCACTGCAGAATGGAGGCCTGCGTCTCCCCTCCTTGGGGGCTGGCTTCACAGTGCCCGGAGCTGGTCTTTGCCTCCAGGACATGGATCTGGAGGGCTGGGAAACTGTTCAACAGGAAGTTCAACACTTCCCCATCGCAAGAAGCTGTTATTAATCAGCATGTGCGACATGTCACAGAGGAATAGTTGTGAGCCGGAAACCTTGCTGGGAAGTTGCCCTGCTCCCTGGAGTGCAGCCCGACAGCCTTGGGTCCCTGGCCACTGCGCTTGGGGTGACCCTTCCTGTCTCCAGATGGAGGACAATCACGTTGACGTGGAGATACTAATCAGAGTGGCGCTCTGATCCTTGCCATCTCTCTCCCACCTTCGCCTTTACCCACTTTCTGCAAGAGATTGCCACCAGCGGCTTTTGTGGTCCAATTTCTGACTCCAGTTTATTAAGAAAAAGCTGAGAAGCAGAGGTCAGGGGTGCCTGCCGTTAGAAAATTGCTCACCTTGTTTTTGGTGTGAGCAGAATGACTTTGCACGGCTGTCTGCCTCCAGCCTGCTAGCAACTCAGTTCCTTTTAGAAGAAGGGACTTGTTACCAGGAGTTTTATGTTACGTTGGGGAATGTGGTTACTTGGATCTAAAACCATTTCTGTGTCAGCCTGGGATTGGATGCAAAGCAGGTCATTTTGTGCTTCTCAGGGGCAAGAATCACCGCCCGTGAAGGACAGCGCTTGTCCTATTTCTGTGGCTCTGCTGAGGGTGGCTGTTTGCAGCTGAACCCTGCCTCCAG
Organism: Cnephaeus nilssonii; assembly: GCF_951640355.1. NCBI lineage: Eukaryota > Metazoa > Chordata > Mammalia > Chiroptera > Vespertilionidae > Cnephaeus > Cnephaeus nilssonii. Next base: position 46,918,370 of record NC_137088.1, on the reverse strand, counting down.
CGTCTGCAATGCTTTGCAGCATTGGGAGCATTTGGGGGGAGCACGCTTTGGAATTGGATCAGGAAGGAGACAGGCTTGGAGCTGCTCACCATCACATCACACTCAGTGGCTCCCTCCAGAGGCCCAGCCCACACTCTGGACCAGTAGACCAGGCTCCGGAGTTGGGGCGTGTTTAGAGCTCCCCCGGTGATTCCCACGAGCCGCCAAGTTGAAAAACGCTACCTTAAGGAAACAGAAGCCTGTTGAGTGTTTGTGGTCCCACATCTGCCTTTTATACTCTATCAAGTTAGACTGACTGGCAGCCCCACCCATGTCCCCCTACAGGAGACAGGCACACTCATCTCTTTTCTTTGGAGCAGAAGAGGGCCCCTTGCTGTGGGCCTGTGGGCCTGTAGGAGGAATGGAGCTGGAGGCAGGCGCCTCCTGCATATACACACTTCGTAAGGAGGCGTTACTCTGAAGGTATGCGGAGACAGCTGGCTCTGTTGAAAACAGGGGACTCCGCCCCTTTCCTTTGGAGAAAGATTTATCAAGCCAAATGGCACTGCCCGTTCCAGGGGAAGTCAGGGGGGCCTTCGGCACCTCGGCTTCCACCCTGACCTCACTAAATCATGACAACAAAATGCAGATTGACCTCAAAGACTTTCCCGAAGGTTTCAGGGAGGAATGAGAAGCTCACAGTGCACACCACACCGCAGACCATCCTTAAAACTCATCCGCACTCTCCCCATTAGACACCTGTATTTCCCTTCCCAGTGCAAGGCTGCCCTCCCCCAAAATCTCTTTACTGTTGGGAGCTGCCCTCTGCCTCCATCCCCTGCTCGGCCAAGTACACCCTGAGAAGGAGCTTCATCGCACCACCTGTTACTTCTCCAGCCTGGCCTTGCCGAGCATCAGCTCATCTGCCACTGTGTCTATTAGGAACTCTGAAATATTTGAAAAGTACACGTCACCCCCATGTTCATCACCAGTCAGACTCCAGGCAGCCTGGGCACTCTGTCCTCAAAACTCCAAAAGCCCACGTTTTCCTGATTATCTACCGCATTGCCTCAGCCGGGGCCAAGAGTTTCCCAAATGGGCTGGGAACACCTTGAGGATACCATTGGTTACCTCTGTGCACCCTCTTCTGAGCCTTACATGCCAATAAACACTTTTATTGATCTGCCCAGATAGCACTGAAAACACTGCTGTCTAAAGGTGGTACCAAAGGAAACGACAGACAGGAAGAAGGGCGCACAGCGTGTGAAATCCGATCAGATGATGGGAAGATAAGTACGTGGCCCAGAGGCACTCTCTCCGATAATGAGGCCGAATCTCCCCTACGTGGCTAAGTGCTGACACGCACTTGCTTTGACACTCAGGGGTCTCGTGCCTGCTGGCTCCCGACTGGAATGCAATAGAGAATAAATCATAATAATGACAACAGCAGAGGCTCACATTAGTGAGTACTCAGAAAGGACCCGCAAAGCACGGCTCGGAGTGCTTCCCCGTGTTAGCCCGCTCCGTTCCCTGCACGCCCCACAGTGTGTGTTTCACATGCCAGAGACACGCAGCCGGTGCGGACGAGGCTGGACTTCAGGCCAAATGGCGAGGCCAACACGGTCACTGGCTGTACTCTGGCAGGAAAGCAAACTCTCCTTCCCTGCAAACTAGTTGGAGGAAAGAAACACCGAAGACAGAACCTTAAGAAGCGAGGTCAACAGTTTGGGTGTCAAAGCTGCATGAGGGATGGGCTGACAGAGAGCCTGCTGCGGATGGATGGGGCCGCCCGGAGACTCAGAAATCACAGGGCTGGTGTCGGGAAGGGCGGGTGTGGGAATAACACGGGGCCACAGTGTTCAAAAGACCAAAAATAACACCGACGGAAACTTCTCCGAGGACATAAATCTGCCCCAGACAGGTGAGGTAGAGGGAGAAAAAGGGCACATCCATTTCCAGGCCTGCACAGGTGCCTCTGACTCAAAGTCAATAGTTGTTCAAGGACAAGGGCCATGATGAATGACTGGGAGATGACCTGTGTGTCCAGGCCAGTGGGTGGTGCTGGGCACAACAGGGGAGGGTCCCACTGTCATACGGGAATGAGACAGGCCCCACTACAGGGGTGCATACTGATGGTGCATTCACCCCACTCTCCCCCTCATGTACAGGCATCAGTGAATCTAGGGCAGTGGTCGGCAAACTCATTAGACAACAGAGCCAAATATCAACAGTACAACGATTGAAATTTCTTTTGAGAGCCGAAAACCAACTTCTGCGCATGGGCCACGAAGTTTCATTCGCACTGTACGTGCGCGCCTGCACGTGGTATTTTGTGGAAGAGCCACACTGAAGGGGCCAAAGAGCCACATGTGGCTCGCGAGCCGCGGTTTGCCAACCACTGATCTAGGGGAATCAGATCCTGAGCTCAGATGTGAGGCTAAAGCAAAAGTGACTCGACCTCCTCGTTCCGATTCCAGAAGGGGCCAGGTGTACTGGCGAGGGAGGTCCTGCCTGCCCTTTGCTCTCTGGCTGTTACGAATGTGCAGGAAAAGGTAGTGCTAGACTCGCTGAAAACTCCGTGCTCCAGAGACTGACGTGTGTGCCTCCCCCAGGGGTATGGGCCCAGGCTGGGGTGCCCTGGAACGCACACTGGAACTGGCAGGTGGCTGGGCCTTTGCACCTCAGCCTCCCAGGTGGGTTGCACTCAAAGTCACAAAAAGCTACAGGAAGTGAAGCCCCTTGCAAACGCCGAAGGAGAAGCCCATTTGTGCTTCCCACAACATTCCTCGGAATCTCTTCCTGCTGGCTCCCGACTGGAATGCAATGGAGAATAAATCATAATAATGACAACAACAGAGACTCACGTTAGTGAGCCTCATAAAGGACTTGCAAAGCACGGCTCTGAGTGCTTCCCTTATTAACCGACTCAGTTCTCTGCACACCCCACAGTGCCAGCCGCTCCAAGCGTCTCTTAGTGCCCGGACTATCAAGCTTCCCCAAAGTTGATGAAATTTAGCCCATAAATTCCTCATCCTTCTTCCCCTGCTGTTGAACTTTCTCTTTGCTGTGACCCTCTGCCCTTTGCAGTGTCCTCCAAGCCAGGAGCCCAGCTAGTCCTGTTCCTGACCTCACCCGCTTTTCTGACAGCTCCATTAAGGCCCAGAAGCCAAGGCCCCCAACAGGTTCTCCTTTGGGCTGGGGGAAGGGTGTCAGAGCTATGTTCTAGGGATTTTCTTTCCAAATAAGATGAACTCCTTCCCCACCACACCACCTTTTCTATTTTATGTGAAGGAATTATTTGTTTTAGGCTTGGCCCATATTTTTTTTAATGTGTTTTTATTGGTTTTTAGAGAGAGAGGGGAAGGGAGAATGATAGATAGAAACATTGCCGAAAGAGGAATATCATCGATCGGCTGCCTCCTGCATCGCCCCTACTGGGGATCGAGCACACAACCTGGGCATATGCCCCAACAGGAAACTGAACTAGCAACCTCTTGGCTTCTGGATCAACACTCAACCACTGAGCCACATCCGCTAGGCTTGGCCCAGATCTTTAAGGTGACCTGGTTGTGAAGCAAAGCTGATTCAGCCTGCGGCACACTAGCTCACTAATTCCCCAAATCCAGGGGCTGAGACCCAACTGACTGGTGTGGAGACCTTGCTAGGAAGCTCTCTCCAGATTCTTGGGCCTCTCTCCTGACTTGTTGAGTCAGAATGTGGGGGTTAGACTCAAGAAGTGTGTGTTTTAAGAAGCTCACCAGGTAATTCGGATAATGCCTGTGTCTGAGAACCCATTCTTACCTCATTAATAAAGGTCTGAAATGGCTTCAATTATATGTAAGCCTGGGGTCCATAGAACAGGCTCTTAAGGGACCATGTAGCTGACTGTGCGGGTTGTGGGCACAAGCTACAGACAATGGGGGGCACCGAGGGGGGCAGGCTTCAGCAGGATTTCACAGAGTCTTCCCTCAACTGTATGGCTTCTTGTGCAATGTTAATGGCAATCTAACAGATTAGCAGTAAGCAAACTTACATTTTATTTATTGCCATGACTCAACAATTGCTATCGGTTCTAACTTAGATGTTTGTTTTTATGTTCCATCATTTCCAGGCATGAAAAGCACCTCGAACAAATCCCAAGGCATATGGAAATGGTCCTCGTTCTCAAGACTCTGCGGCATTGGAAATGAAGCTAAGCAGACTTTATTACATCCTACAATTCGGCAACCTTTTGCTCAGCATTTTATTGCCCTGCGGAAGCCACCCAGTTATGTTTTAATCATGATGACTGACAGGCTAACTTCAAAACAACGGCATCGGCAGCCCTTCCGCACTCCTGGTCTGCGCACTCAGAACAGAGCCCTTTCTACATTGTCCCTGTGCCTGGATGGAAATAAAATGGCAGTTAAGATATTCGTCTCCTGTTGGCTCATTTAAACATTGGTATTTGGGGTCTGCTGAAAGTCACAACTCTGGAAGTCCATCTCAGAACTACTGTGTTTCCTGGAAACCAAGGGTGTGTTAAGCGGAGATAAGATTTGCAGTTTCCATTTTGGTAGGCAAGATACTAGAACAGGAAATGTACAACCTCTCCCTGGTCCTATTCTCCTGCAGAGAGGCGGAGAGGAAAGAGCTTAAGATGGCAAAATTAGCTCCCCGAAACCAATAGACACGAAATGCGGCGATTAGACACCTCGGACAAGCTGAGTGGTGGAACGCAAGGAAGGGAATGGCAATGCTCTCAGTACCGTCCCAGGAAGCACACCCCTAGTCTATAATAACCAGCTTCTTTAAGGGAGGATGAAGGCAGTAGGCCCTTCCCTCATCCTATCTAATAAACAGAGAATATGCTAATTGACCCTCACACCATCACAAAGATGGCAGTGCCCACAGCCAATAAGGAGGGGATATGCTAATTGACTGCCCTGTCTCAAAGATGGCAGCGCCCACAGCCAATGAGGAGGGAATATGCTAATTACCCACCACACCCTCAAAGATGGCTGCACCCACAGCCACAAGATGGCGGTGCCCAGTCCCCTCAGCCCTGCCGGGATGACAAGCGAGTGGCAATGGGCTCGGCAGCTCCGCGCGCCTGCCTCTGGAGTCCCCCAGTCCCCTCAGCCCCCCAGCCACCCAGGGCCAGCCCAAGGCACAGGCAAGCCTCAGATGGCGGCTGCCCAGCCACCCAGGGCCGCCCAAGGCTCAGGTAACCAGGGCCAGCCGAGGCTTACGCTGCTGGCAGTGGCAGCAGCAGAGGTGTGATGGGGCATCTCCTTCCCCTGATCGCCGGGTCACCTTCTGCCCCTGAGGGCTCCCAGACTGTGAGAGGGGGCAGGCCGGGCTGAGGGACACCCTCCCCCCCCAGTGCATGAATTTTCATGCACCGGGCCTCTAGTATATTTATAAAAGGGGGGGGGGGTAGAGTTTATAGAGAAATATAAACTACACCAATAGCTCTGCTACAAACAGCCAAAAGCAGAATTGTTCTTTGTCACAACGCGCCTCCTTGAGAATCCCTTTGGCTTATGTTCCACTCCCAGAACCGGCACCATCACCAGCATGGTGTTCCCTGTGACTTCTGCCACAGTGACCACACGCTGGTGGCTTCAAACAACGGGAATGCGCTCTCAGGGCCCTAGAGCCAGGCTTCCCGAACCCAGCGAGGCCGTGCTCCCACCAGAGGCTCACAAACTGTCCTTGCTGGTGGCCGTGGCAGTCCTTGGCCATGTCTCTCTCTGCCTCTGTCCTCACATTCCCCCACTCCTCTCTGCGTCTCTCCTCTGCTCATCACAGGATTAAGGTCCCATTCAGATAATCCAGAATGATATCCTTAAAGTCTTAATATCTTTAACATAACTTATCTGCAAGGCCCTTTTCCAAAATAAGGTAACATCTTTATTTGAGGGGTTTGGGGTGTGCTATTCAGCCCACAACTTGGGACATTTGACCTTTGGCTGCTTCTGATCCAGTTAAGTCAAAGGACTGAGTATGACTGATTTATATCCATTTCAAACCTTCTTACATGTCTGTCAATGCCCTGCTTATTGACAGTGATTGTAGGAGCGTCCTTGCGTCTGGGAAGCCCGCTGGTTCCCAAGCCTAGTCTGGATGCTGCTTTCTTAGCTGAAGGTAGAAACGACTACAGCGTGAACAGGATGTGCTCAGAAGATGAAATACCAGGGAGGAGATGGCAAGTGCTGGCACCCTCACCCAGCCTCCGGGCTGCTGATTTGTGGAGCAGGTCAGACATTGACCCTGTCTCAGTTTTAAGAGCAAATGCCACCAGAATGCCTGCCCCCTGCCTCTAAGGCTAATTCCACATGTCGCTCATTGGCTTTCCATCAAAGAAATAAGTAAACCGTCACTGAGAAACAGTGACTCGAGTCATACTGCAGGCCCACCTGCAGTTTGGTTTCCATTTGGCCTGTGCAATTAAAACCCTACAGGAGCCTCAATTCTGCCTGTCCACCCTCGATTTCCTCACTCCAGGCTCTTCCTGTAACTCTGCCCGAATCTCTCCTTCCACGCCAGCTCCAGGAGCCCAGGCTCAGCTGGAGGCAGGATGGTCCAACACTGACTATTTACAGTGCCTCTGAAAGGATGTGCCGAGAACTAACAGAGCCACCTGATAGGAATATGTAGAAAAACAACTATTACTCCGTGTGCTAAAGTGGGTCTGGCCTGCATTGAGAAAACGCAACAGGCCAGGGAGAGCAATGCTTAGGTCAGAACAACGTCCCTAGCAATAAGCTTCTTTTTCTCTCTGATTCCTTCTTAGGCATAAATACCCACGAGGTTGTTTCTGTTTCGAGAGCGGGTAGTTTTGTGGTAAACAATAGATAACTTGGAGGTATGCACAGCGTCCATTTCTATTGTGCTGGTGCCTTTCTGTATTGACAGCATTAGAAAGAAAGTGTCTTATGTTGATCTCTGTGTACTTACTTTTCAAACTCTGGGCCCATTCCTTATCTTTACTGTTCCATTCGCAATCAAAATCCAAATGGTGGAAGAAAATGGTCCTCTATTTTTGGCAAGGAGCCTGAAAGAACCTTTTCCCATGATTATTGTCACCACAGCTGACCCAAAGTCACAGAACAGTACTCGTGAGACCCCATCTTGCCTTTCGGAGGGTAAAAAGGGGCTGCATCTCTGAGCAGAAACCGCTCCCATCTGTCCTCCTCTGTATCCAAGCTTGAGACTTGGGTCTGGGCACAGACCAACTCCTTCTGTACCTCCTAAGTATACCTGCCCGACATGCTGGTAAAAGAAGGAAATGAACTATTGCTGTATATTTATTGTAGGTATATTTGCAAATGTTATTTTATTTAACCCACACATGATCCCTATATGACACATATGGAAATTTAGACTCAGAAAAGTTAGGCGACTCGCTCAAGGTCACACAGTTGGTAATAGGTGGGTTTGGGATCAACTCAGGTCTGAGTCCAAAACCTATGCTCTTTGGAGAAGAACTGTAACCAAGGACTCCCAGCAAAGTTAATAAGTGCCTTTCCTAACTTTTCTCCTGTCTATTGAGTAGGCAGGTTGGTCCTTTGCACTGACATTCAAAGGGAAAGGGGGAGAGATAGTTAAGGAAAGGCAGGGAAAGTCCAAACATTCTCAAGGTGAAAGCATCCCTCCAATCATGTAAATGAAGACCACTAATGGCATTCCTATAACTTAATAACATATGGCAAAGGAGTTACTAAAAGTGCTTACTATAACAACCCTGAGGCAAAAGTACTCACCAAAAGGTTAATGATTATGTATCCTAGGAATAAAAACAACATAAAATAATGAGCATGTGATTACTGAATAATAGAGATTGAAAATATGGGTCAGTCCTACTTGGAACTGCCACCAACCCTCAAGCATGGTCACACACTTGTAGTTAATTTCAATTCTGCAAACATCTTGACCACCTACTATGCATCGCTGGCTATGGCTCAGCAGCCAGAAGCGAGGCTACCCCAGAGGTACTGCTGGAAAGTGGAGTCACTGTGGACTGCAGAGGAATGGGAAGAGCAGGGCTAGTTTCAGCAAGAACATAGGTCCTACTCCTAGGCACCTAGAAGACTTTTCTGACTCTATTATTACTAATATTATTATTCTTTTTTCATATAAGCCTCACAAAAATCAGCCAGCCTTCCTTCTTTCCACTCTCTCTTCCTTCTTCTTATATTTATTTAATAAATATTTATTCAACACCTATTGTGTGCCAGGTATTGTATGTACCAGGTGCTGGTGCTATAAAGCTGAGCAAAAACATTTGGAAGCAGCGATTTATCCTCCTTCTGTAGGTGAAGAAACGGAAGTTTAGAGGGTGTGTGACTTGCTTAAGGTCACACACTAGTAACAGCGCATGTCTGTGTACTAAAGCTTGGGGCACTTTGCCCAATCAATTTGTTTCCCAGATGACAGGACAAGAGAGAATAGTAGATGCTCTATGAGTTAACTCCTGGTTTTCTGTAGAGACCAGGCCCAATAAACACACCTACTTTCCCCATCAAAATTAGCCCGGGAAACAATCTAGCCCTCTCAGGTTCAATTTTTATCAATTTGATGAGCATGTACTAGTACCATCTGTGTGTACATCTGGGGGGTGGGGGTGCGCTCAGAGAGCAATTGTGGCTCTTTATTTCACCCTATGTCCTCCCCCTTGTCCACAGGATAGCAGCATTTCGGTCACTCTCTGAGCATTCTGTCTAGTGAGCCTGGCCCCGGTGAGTGTCTCCCTGTCCCATGCTCTTCTTAAGGAAGGATCTGGAATAAGACCCCCCAGATTCCAAATGAACCCCATCGTGCTGGTCTGTGGTCACACTTTAGTAAACAGACTTCCCATCCAGGTTGCTCAGGTCTCCTTCACCACCTTTATGATTCTGTCACGCCCCTCCCCTTTTTCTTCTCTCTCAGAAGGTAGCTCACAAAAACAAGTCCAGAACCTTGGGAGTCTAAAGCAGTGGTTCTCCATCAGCGCCACCTGCTGGGGAGGGTTTGTTAGAACTGACAGCAAGGCCCCACCCCCAGTGCTTCCACTCAGTAGGTCTGGCATGGGGCCCGACACCTTCCCAGGTGATACTGACCCTGGACCCACACCTTGAAAACCCACAGGCCCGACAAGTAAAAAGAATTCCTTTTTTATGCTGAATCCAGCTTGTTTTTCAGGCCTTGCGCCGAACACGTCTTAGTCCACAGGCAATGTACTGCAAGTTAATTCCAATCCGTCCACTCACGCATCTCCGGTAGGTTTTCGGAGTTATTTAACACCACAGAACACTTCTTGCCTCGGCTAATTAAGTGGTTAGTTTAGATTGATAGGAGATGAACAAAGGAAAAGTGGGGCAGCTGCAGCTCACGGCCAACTTGATAGAATGGTGCTATTTCAGCCAAATTGGGGTCGGCTGCTGAAGAGTTCAATGTCATTATTATTATTATTATTGACATGTAATTGACATACAACATTATGTTAGTTTTGGGTGTATGACATCATGATTTGATATTTGTGTATATTATGAAATGATCAGCACAATGAATCTAGTTAACATCTGTGACCACACAGTTATAATTTTTTTCTTTTGATAATTTTTAAGATTTACTCTCTTAGTAACTTTCAAATATAGGATTAACTAGAGTCACTATGCCGTACACTATACCCCCATGACTTATTTTACAACAGGAGACACCCTTCACTCATTTTGCCCATCTTCCTCCCCGCACCTCTGTCAGCCACCAACGTGTTCTCTTTCTCTCTCTGAGCTTGGTTTTATTTCCTTTTGTTTTTAGATTCCACATGGACGAGAGATCATATGGTATTTAAGGCTTCAATGTTGCTATCTTGAGGGAAATGGAACTTGCCCCTGCTATAGCTGGAATTCATTGAAAAATCCATTCTAATTTAAGGAAGGACAAAAGCCATATACCTATAGCTTTGGAAGGTTGTATCAGCTCAGAAGTCTCACATTTTCAGAAGGGAATGAATGGTAGGGAACCTGCACTGACTGTGCATCAGCCACGTACCACTGACCTTTTGATGCAGATAGGACTATCCTGATTTTACAAACAAGGAAAATCAGAGAACGGGTCACCCAAAGCGATGGTAATGATGATGGTGACAGTCATAATAATAGCGCCTAACATTTACTGAGCACTTACTGTGGGATTATGTTCTAGGCTTTTTTTTTCCTTCTAGGTACTCTATGTTATTAGCTCAGCCAATCTTCACAACTCTTTAAGTTCCATTATTATCCCATTTCACAGATAGGAAAATTGCAGCACAAGGATGTTCAACTCGCCCATGGTTGTCCAGTTAGCAAGTGTCAAACGTGGATTTGAACCCAAATGGTGTGAATCCAGAATCTATGACATTTTCCTGGCTGAGATGCAAACCCAACTTGACCAAACTCTCAAGTCCCATTGCCCTGCTGTCCTAGCCCTTCTGGGGAAAGAGCCTGGTGGGACTCTCCCACTCACACCCAAAGACTGACGCTATAATACCCCACCACCTCTCCATCCCGCTGCAGAGCTTGGCTCTGTGTATTCATGAAGACCTCACAAACCGGCACATCGAGCTCTCGGGCTCAAGAGAAGGTGGCTCCACCTGGGAGGGAAGCCCCCGAGAGGGAAGGCATGTCATTGCTCTGAGTGCAGTTTTCCCAGCTTCAGTTCTTCCCAACCTTCCACATTTTTGCCATATCCACATAATACCTACGTTATTTTCTCACGACATTCTCTGCTACTCAGCTCTCATTTTCACTTACATTTGTTCAATGAAACTCAAAGCTACTGAGGCAAATGGAAAGCCAGTACCCATTGCCATAAATGGAAGCTAACCAACAGGATGAACACAAAGTGAACTAAATTCTCACTACCTACTGTCTGTGGGTGGGCACTAAAAGCCCTGCCTCTGGGGCCTGCCTTCTCACTTTATTATAAAGGGACATGGTGTTAGAGAGGTGTTAGAATAGGCTGGCACCAGGCAGAGTCCCCCTCCTTGAGGACAAAAGAGACGTGGAAAAGGAATAACGTGTCACCTTATGATATGATGGTCTCACTGGATGTTTGGTCCATGGGGGGTGGGAGGGATGCAGACCTAGCTAGGTGTGGCCTGGCAGTACCATGTCCATGGCCTAGAGCCAGCGAGGCTCCTCTGCTGCTTTCTATGCAACAGGCACATCTTGAAAGGGCGCCTCGGGGAAGCAGGCAAAAATGAAGAGAGAAAAATGATCACACTGCCAAAGAAGCAGAAGGAACTTCAACGGAAATAGTGATTAGAGAGGAGTTTTCCCTTTGAACAGAAGCGCCTTTGATAGTGCCTTCCTCTGTTCTGTTGTTCAGTTGCAACCATGGATAAGCAGGAAGAAACAAATGAGCACTTTTGTGTATCACGAGCATCTGTCATAGAAGAAGCGATGGCCCATTTTGAGGGGGGAATTCTCTCTATCTCCATCTCCATCCAAAGGAAGAGAAGTGAAGGGAAGGGAAGGAAGGAAAGGGAAGAAAGAGAAATAAGTCCAGCAAAGAGGGTTTGGTAAGGCACCCCCACTCCCACCTCCAAGGATCCTAGAACATTCATAGTCTTTTTTTCTAATTTAAAAAAATATTTTTATTGATTTTTATTTTTATTTTATTTTTTAAATTTCTTTATTGATTAAGGTATTACATATGTGTCCTCATCCCTCCATTAACCCCCTATAGTCTTCAGTGACCTGAGAAAGTCACTTGATCCTCCTCCTCCCATTTTTCCCTTTGACTTAAGCACCTTTGGGGATATAAATAGTCTACATAGCAGTAGATTTTAAAAACTTATTGCATAGATATTTTAAATAAGAAAGAACTCAACAAAACTGCCTTTCCATAAAGCATACGGATCACGCAGACACCGCCCTTGATAAGGGTCTCTGCGGGGGTGATGAGAGAGCACTTTCAATGGAGCAAATGCCATGCCCGGTGCTTTACCGCCAACAACCAACTAATCCTCACAAGAAGCCAATGAGATGAATCCTATCGTCATTCCCATTTCACAGACTAGGAAACTGAGGCTGGAGAGTCTTAGGAACTTGCCCAAGATCAGGGAGTTGGTGAATGACAGAACCAGGCTCACACCTAGGTCTGTTATGCACCAAAGGTTTAGGTCTTAACTATCAAGCTCTGTTGATTCCCTGATGGAGAGGAACTAAATATTCATTACCATTTATAACTAATTATATATAATTAATTATATCATTAAGGCAACAGAGAAACTAATAGGAGCCAAATGTTTCCCCAAGGCTCTATTGGCCCAATGTTAGTTTGCAAAAGACACAAGAGCCTGAGAGCTTTCTCATATTAAGATCGTATTTCTCCTCCCTGCGCATATCACAGATTAAGTATTAATAAGAATGATCAAATCACAGTAGTTGAGGTTTATTGAGCACTTATTAGATGCCAGATGTTATGCTAAATATCTCCTAGGCATTTTCCTCTTAATCCTCACCCACCATCTTATGTTGTTAACATAGGTGTTGCCTATGAGAAAACCGAGGCTCAGACATGTTCAATAACTTGTTCAAGGTCCCTCCGCCTGTAAGGGGCAGAGCAAGAACGGCGAACCCAGCCATATCTCTACAGACCGCGCAGAGCCCACGCTAAGACACGGTGTAGTAGTAGGATCAAGGAGCACACAAGTTAGGGACTCTGCACTTTCTTTCTCCAAGACTGCAGTGATGGATGAAAGAAACTCATGGAAGTTTCTGGGGGACTTAATATCTACTAGGTCCTTTTCTCGGCCAGTGATCCAGAGCAAAGGCTAGCTAGAGATGGGCTCTTCACAACCCCCGTGCTCTCTGCACTGCTGCATGCAAAAGGGAATGCCTTCTTCCTCTGGGGTCTCAGGGAGGCTGTGTGCCCATAGCCCAATTCGTAAAATCAGAATTTTGTCTGTGTCTGTTACTCCGTAGGAGAATCCAGAGCTTTCCAGAGTTAGTGTTCTGGAAACTCTCCCAAGTACCCGCCCTGCGTGTATTATATTTCCAGTTCTAGCTTCAACATGCAAACTTGAACTACATTTTATGGTCTAATTGTGCCGAATGAGAAGCTGCTACACCTAAGATTGTTCCACAGCAACAGGAATGTGCACCAAGTCCAGAGGGAACTGGCCAAAGAAATGCATATAGCCCAGGGCCTTCCCCTGGGAATGGCATTCTGTCCCTCTGGGGTGCGGCCAGGGAACTGCACCATGGCAGCCAATCCCAGGAGACTGTTCTGAGCGCACAGGTTGAAAAACACTGTTCGATTCCTCCTCTCCTGGGGGTTCTCATCCCAAACTCAGATGCTTCCTCCTCCAGCAATTTTTATTTATTTATTTATTTTTTACTGCCCTCACCTAGCTCTGTACTTCAGTTCTGAGATTCTATCGCCACTGGGACCTTCTACTTGTTTTCCTGCATTTCACAAATTAGTCAGAGATACAGGGAGGGAAAGGGGTTGGGGGCAGAGGAAAGACACACACAGGGAGATAGGAAGAGACTAGGTTCTAATGACTTGGTTTGGGCTTCCTGGATCCAGCTAAACCTGAAGCCAATAGATCCCTGAGTTTTAGTTGTGTGAGCTAATAAGTGCTTTTTGGGGTTAGAGCTACTAAGCAGGTGAATGGCAAGAAAGGAGTAAATCTTATCACCGCCCCCCCTCGGCCCAGTAAAGGAAAACAAATAAATGTGCATAACACTATCTATATATGTAAAACACTAATATGCAAATAGACCGAATGCAGAACAACCGGTTTCTATGATGTGTGCTGACCACCAGGATATGCACGGAACATAGTGGGCATCAGCAGCAGGCGGCAGAGCATGGAACATGGCGGGTTTCGGCCGTGGCGGGATGGTGGAGCAGGTGAGTGGGGGTGCCAGACCAAGGTGGGGCGCCGGTCACTGTCATCAAGGCAAGCCTCTGGTGGTTACTGAAAATTCTTTGCTTGGCGCTTGCACCTGCTGCCGGCGCCGCCCCACTCGCACCTGCTGCCAGCACCAGAGCCACTGCTCCCACCCACTGCCGGCACCAGCCCAGCCCCACTCGCACCTGCTGCTGGCGCTGGCCCCAATCACTCCAGGCTGTCAGCGGGTGTGAGCAGGGGGCCAGTGCCATCAGTGTGTGGGAGCAGTGGTGGTGGGAGCAGAGCCACCGGCAGACAGGGGACTGGGACCACCAAAGGGAGGGGCCAGACAGGGGCACTGCGGATGGGCTGAGACCCGCTCCTGTGCCCACTGCAGCCTCGCAGCCCACAGTTCCTTTCAAGGTGCACGGATTTGTGCACTGGGCCTCTAGTTATTAAATAAAATGACTCAGCCCTGCTTTCCCTGCCTGTGTGAGGCTGAGCCAGCACCCCAGCCTGCCTGGCCCTTTGCTTCCTCATCGTCACCATGAGTATTATGTCAGTCTAATTTTGTGGTTGAATTGCCCAAGATTCTGTGCCCAGGGAGCCATGCTGTTGTTGGCTGTTGTTCCTCTAGGATTAGCACATCAGAAGTAAAGATATTAAAATAGAAATCATGTCCTGTCATCACTTTCTGCTTCCAGTCCTGGCACTGACTGACAGGAGAGCGCTGCTGAATCAGGTTCCACAGGCTCACCGGGTGAGAGTTCACGCCAGAGGTTGCAGGAAAAGGGACGCGGGTCAATGGAATCAGAGGCCTTCTGTGGCCCTCAAGTTTTTCAGGGCAGATTGGAACTGGGAACCCAGCAGGGCTGTCTTACAAGTGTAAAACTCTCTTACCATCTCTAAAACGCTTTTAAAAAATGTCTTGCTTTCCTCCTTTGTGCCTTATTATTGGGTCCATGTTCCCTGGGGATCTTAGGGGCCTGACTTCCCATTGTAAGTTTCTGACTTTTGTTCCCTAACACCAAGTTGTTCTTTAGGAGACAGAAGCGGGAATAAAAGCGGGTCCACAGATGCAGAACACTCCCTGCCTGGTCTGGGGCTGCTGAGCTCCAGTAAACAGGCCGAGGCGGACTGGATCAGGGGCAGAGCATCACCCAAGCTTCCCAAGGCCACAGCTCAACAGCCGTCCCAGTGCCAATCTCTGTGCCCCGTGCTTCACACTCATTCTCTCCTTTGATTTTCACAACTACCCTCTTAGGTTGTCCATCAGCCCACTGACAGATGAGAAAAACCCAGCTCACAGAGGCAAAGTGATTTCTCTGAGGTAGCACAGGGAGCAAGTGGCAGAGACTAGTGTGGGCCCTGCTCTTTGGGACTCCAAAGCCTGAGAGCTTCACCAAAGAGCCTAAATGGGAGCAATATTTAGGAACAGGGGTCGACAAACTATGGCCTGTGGGCTGGATCTGGTGTGGTGTGGCCAGATTCAGTCACACAGGCCATAGTTTGCCTGTTCCTATATATGGTGCCTTCCTTCTACAATAAGAGAAGTGAGCTGTAACAAAGAACATATGGCCCACAGGGCCCATAGAGATAAAATATGTACTGTGTGCCCTTAAAGACGTTTACCAGCCTGTGGTTTAGAACACTGAATTAGGAAATCGGTTTGACTGAAAAGTCACTTCCCCTTGCTAGCTGTGTGCCCTCAGTTTTTCTCATCAGAGAGTTGGGGATCCAGGAGCACTGGCCACAGTGAGGATGTGGTGAAGATCAGGTGAAATATCACATTTCAGTCAAGCACCTCGCACAGTGGTTGGCACATCTTGCACTTACTTGCCCTACAAAACTATCAAACACCCAATGCAGCAGGGTCATGTGCTAATTCCCACGGAAGGACCAACGGGCACGACTGAAGCCTTGGTTGTGGGGTGGAGGGTGAGGACTCAGGTAAAGGACAACCTAAGTTCGCCAACCAGCCTGTCTGGAAGGTGTGGGGCTCTGGTGACTGGCTTTATCAGGGCCACACAGCCCTTGCCTGCCAGACCCTCCTGGGTGCTTAGTCTCTGGAGTTGGGCTCTGAGAAAGAATGCCTGAGAATCAAGGTCAACCTAAGGTGTTCTTCATAGAAGACATGGTTTTGTTTTCATTCTTTTAGCCCATCATGGAAGGTAGATGTAACAGAGAAATTAAATGGCAACCCAGGACTCTATGATCTTACTGATGTGTCAGAGATTCACAAGAATAGCTTCTCTTAACACCAATGGCAGAGATGGTTTTCTTTATTGCAAAGGTCAAGTGTAAGTCTGTTTATCCTCTGTATTTTAAAGTTCTTGGTGATTAGTAAACTTAGGTATGAGCTGAGTGGGACATGCTGAATGCATTGATTATGACAGATTCCTTTTCTTCTTAAAACATGAAGATGTCTTAAAAAAAACCACAGAGCTCCTGTTGGCCTCATTGGAGCTCACACAGGGGCTCTTTGTGATTATGCTCAGAAGAAATCACAATGATACTTCTTTCTCAACACAGCGAGGGTTTTATCCCACTGACAATGATCTCATATCAATTCCGTGCAAGCACCACACATCGAAGACACCCTAGAGTTACAGGGATGAAACTCAGTATGTGAATATGTCCCCCCAACACCATCACCTTCGGTTTTCCACACCAAGTTGTTTTAGCCAGGAGGCTGTGAGCTCAGTGATATATTGAATGCTTAACTCAACTTCATTAACTAGAGCTAAATGCTAACACACACTGTCCCAGCTTCCAGCACAAATTAGCATCTATAATAAAGCATATAATTAGCCACCACCCAAATGCGGTCCATGATGAATACGCCCCCAAGAGCCCCAGGACTGCTCTTTGATTTTCCTGCGACGGGTCTGTGGTAACAACCTGGTTCTCACATGCCTCTCATCCATTAGTCAAATGAGCTGGGAATTGACAAGGTTCTGGACAAACTCATCCAAAGTCAATAATGGAAGGGCAAGGAGTTAGCTGCTTCCCTGCCATAGGAAGGGCCCAGAGGGCGTGAAGCACAAAGTCAGGGTGGATGTGGAAATAAAAGGCAGTTTTCCTGGCCACCTGCACTCCAGCCCTGGTCAGTGAACACCTAGAGCCCTTGGTAAAATCCATGTGGGCGCTGACATCTCCAGAAACATCCATGCTCATCATGACTCCGCATCTGGGTGGCTGGCCAGGTACTAAGGACTTGCAGACCTGCCATCCCTTCCAAACCCCACTGAGAGAGGTTAAAGGATTTGCCCTAAAGGGTAACAGAATGTCGCCCCAAAATATACCACGTGGAGATGTGGACCTGAAAGCAATTCAGATGGGGGCTACACAGGGAGGAAGCGATCACCAGAAACTTTTCACCAGACAGACTACTTCAAATGACAGGGCGGACTTTCTTTACCGAACATCTCCTCTTTTCACCTTCCCCCGAAGTGAACTGCTGTCTCCCTTTTAAAGCCCCGAGTCCCCCACCTCCCCTTTTTATAGCTCCAATTGTGTGGCTGCCTTTGAATCTCATACCTTTATGGGGTTCCCATAGGTGCATTTGCAGCTAACTTTTTCCCTCATGCTAATCTGTCTTTTTATTACAGGATGGGTCTCAGCCAACAATCTAGAAGAGTTGAGGAAAAATTATCTTTCCACCCCTCCAGCCCAAAGGTGCATAAGGGACAAATACTGAATATGAGCCTAAAACCCCACATGCAGTTCATTTTGGATCAATTCTTTATTGAGCAACTATTCCTTGCCATCCACGATGCTAATGTTTGGGATTCCTCCCACATCTACTCTTAATGCATCTCCAGACTCGGAGTCTGTCCATTCGTCTCTCCACTTGTCTCTCACTCCTCGACCACCACTTCAGGCCAAACCACTATCACCTTAGCCTGACTTTGGTGACAGACTCCAGGCCCCTCTCTAAGCTTTCATACTTGCTCCTTTATAATTTATCCTCCACACATCAGCCAGATTCTCACTAAAGGTGTCAGCCAGAGCCCATCATTTCCCACTCAAAACCTTTTAATGGTTTCCTGCTGTGCACAGAACAAAACCCAAATGCCTGTCCCCACCTACAAACTTCTCTAGGGTCTCGCCCCTGCCAACCCCTCTGACCTTCTTTCCTCACCAAGCTCCCCTTTTCTAAACGGCTTTTCCTTTTTGTAATTTCAAAGGCACCAAGCTCTCTCCTGCCCCAATGCCTTTTCACTTTTGATTTCCTCTGCCTGGGATGTTCTTTTCCTGATACTAGTCAGGTGGTTTTCTCTCAGGGTTCAAGTCTCAGCTGAACTACTGCCTCCTCCAAGAGGCCTTCCCTGTCCAGTCTAAAGGGAATCTCCTCCGTATTATCTTCCTGTTTATTTCTTTCCTCCCCCTTGTCACTTTTGGAAAACATCATGTTTATCTCTTTATGCACCCACAGTATAACAGCATCTTCTCCATCATCCCACAGCTGCCTTCATACATTAACTGGGATGCAGACTTTGAGCAAAAACTTCTCCTAAAGGACAGAGTGACTGCAAGACTGAACTAAAACAATGTCCTTAGAATAACAAGTATTCCCGTGACTTTTTCCCGGGACTGAAAAGCCACACTAATGCATCCACGTGATAGATTCATAAAATGGGCAAGCTCCTGGGCTTGTCATGGGAGACATTCTAATGTCCATTCTTCTCTTGCTAAGAAAGCCTCAAGGATCCCTAATGCAATGGGCAGACCAAGGAAGGAGGCTGACAGAGGGAACATGATCTTTATGGAAAAGGTGGTTCTAAAATCTATTTGTGGGCTTATCCAAAGGACAAACCATGTGTGAACACCCAGATCTATTTCACAAAGGTCCCATTCATGGACTCTTTGCTCAATGAAATCCTTTCTAGAATAAAAATAACAGGTGGAAAGGCTCTTCTGTCTTCTGCTCTGGATGCACAGCCTTTTCTTCACCTCAGTGCGCAGGCTTGGGAAGCGCATCACTCCAGGCTCTGGGCCCAGGCAGCTGAAAATCCTTCACTCTGAGACACAACGTCACAGGCACAGCTTTGTTGCTGGCCTTCCATTGCAGCCACTCATGACTGGAGTGCATTTTGTCGAACTGAGAGGCAATCTCAAACCCGATCCCTCACCTTGTACTACGTGGGCCAGTTTGTGGAAACCATTTTGAAAAAACAACAACAACACACAAAACCCTAGTCCCAGGTAGGATGTCTTGTTTGGTGTTTTCTATGGTCAAACCTCCCTAAACTTTGACAAGCTCCCAATGGACACAGGATTCATTCATTACTCCTTACAGGGGCCCTGGCGGACTCCTAGTCTATGGCAGAGACGTGAGAAAAAAGAGAATTTTGGCAAAAACAGCTCACTGCTCCAATAGCAAGCGCAGTGACTCTGACCCGTGTTTTCTGAGATTTCCAGAAGTGTCCACACGATGCAGCTATTGAATTAGGTCTACGTATCTGTGATGTGCTGTGGGCTTTTTATAACTATTTCTTTTAAGCCTTCTTCCCTTCACATTGCAAATTAATACATAAAGCCAGATGGTGAGTATCAGGAGGGCTCCATCAACAATGAGGTATTGATTTTGCTGTGCAGCGATGCTCCCTAGAACAAGGCGAAGAGACTCACCTCTGCTTACGTGGAGATTTGAATATAGCCTTCCGGACAGCCCTGCAGGCAAGATGGTAAGATTATTTTTCCAAAATAGTATTTGGCTGCTGTGCAGCAAGAAGTGTTTGAAAGCTCCCATGCCTCCCTTGCAGCGAACTGATTTTCCATGGGTAGTTGGTCTCCTGTGTATGATAAGCAGGTCTGAGGAAACTGCTGAATGTATTCACTTAAAATAGTCTCTGCACCAACGGCTGGGAAATTTCCGTGGGGCTGTTGCACTAGAGTGCTCTGCATAATTGAACACAGTGTCTGCAAATAAGACTAATAACCATAGTTGTTTGAGTGATTACCATATCATAGATCGTAATTGTCTACCGGAAATGCTTCTGATGGTAATGTTGTTTCCATGGCCAGCCAACTCTGTGCCGCCAGTTGTCCATACAAATGGGATGGCCGCCCGCTTCTTGTTCGGCCATTTGTTTACTCGTCTCTGATCTTGGCCAAATTTCTCTATCTACAAATATGGAAGTTTCACTAGATGACCTCTGAGATTCTTGCAGGATCTGACCTTCTTTCTGGGTTTGGAAGAGTGAAACCACTCTCTTTCAAATGCTCAATGTGTACTGAAGGATGGAGCTCGGCCATGGCTATCCAGATGGTAAGGGGTGACACCAGTATTCTGGTGGTCTCAAAAGCCCTTAGCCCTAACCAGTGAGTTCTTTGGACAAAGGAAAAGTAGAGAGTGGAGCCACTCACTGTGTCACCTGGAAGAACCATCCAAAAGGCTTAGAAAAAGATGTGCATTTCCTGCTGCCAATTGGGCAATAGTAGCCTCTTCTCAGGAGAGAAGAATGTGGAGCTCAGGAGACTGACGTCACAAGTTGGACTCTTATGTCAGTTGAAGGAATTCTCTGCACAGATTAGTTGTACAATCTTCTGACTACCCATTTGGTAAATCGAGATGGTCTGCTAGAACCCCAGAATTTGGGAAGACAGAGCCAATAGCTTGGTATAATTCCCTCACCAGTACAACCAAGCACATACCAGTATATGCATGTGAGCACGCGCACCTGGCTGACAGCAGCTGCTCAGTACAGCACATCCCGGGAGAGGCTTACTTCTTAGTGAACTTAGTTAATGGATCTTCATGAAATGTGCTGCCCAGTGGGCGCAAGTGCAATATTTCAACTCCACCAAAGTTTTCGGTCACCAAAGCTGTTATAGCAACCTCACAGTCCACACCTCTTACTCATGGCCGTGGATCTTGGAGGAGGCCAGGCTGAGACCTCTGCAGGCAGGACGTGCCGATGGAAGGCAAACATGGGATTGCTCCCAGGGCATGGCCTGCACGCTGTTTCTCCAGACCACAACCCCTGCAGCGCTGCTCCTGCTGACTCCTGGCTGGCAAAGCTGAGTGATCTGACCTCCAGCTCTGGTGTCTGAGCCCAAATTATGGCTTCTCCACTCCCTTTGTGGCACTTGACCTGTCTGAGCCTCGCTTTCCTTCCTTACTGAAAGAGCATAAATAATGGTAGCATCCTTAGTCAAAAGGCAGTTAAGAAGATAAATTGAGAATAGACATAGCATAAGGATCTAATTCTGTCCTGGGCAAATAATATTGTGTGAGTTTCCTAGGGCTGCTGTAACAAATTGCTGCGAACTCCGTGGCTTAAAACAACATAAATTTTACCTTATAGTCTGGGGGTCAGAAGTCTGAAATCAGTTTCACTGGCTAAAATCAAGGTGTTGGCAGCCAGCATTCCTTCTGAGGATCCAGGGGAGATGTGCTTCCTTGTTTGTTCCAGCTCCTAGAAGCCACCGGTATCCCTGGCCTGTGGCCCCTTCCTCGCCCTCTGCTCCTGTCCTGCCATCTGCTCTGCCCTTCGCTCTCCAGCCTCCCTCTTACAATGACCCTTGTGATTACACCAGGCCCACCTGGATCATCAGGATCATCTCCCACTTCAAGACCCTCAATTTAATCATAATGTGGAAAGTCTCTCTTGCTATGTAAAGTAACATATACACAGGGTTCAGGGCATGCACATTAAGTGTAATTTTTACTATTATAACATTTCTTTCTGTCCTTCCCTACTCCCCCCTTTTATCAGGTAAAATTCACATATGTTAACGTGACAAATCTTAAATGTGCCATTTATGAATGTTTATAAATATTCACCCCTGTAACCACATCTCAAGTCATTATGAGAATATTTAAGAAAGAAACTGAAGAAGATACAAATAAATGGAAGCACACAGCATGCTCATGGAGAGTAATAATTAACATCAACAAAAGGTTCATACTACCCAGAGCAATCTATAGAGTCAACACAATTTCTATCGAAGTACCAATGCCATTTTTTTTACAGAACTAGAACAAATAATCTAGACATTTATATGGGATCACAAAAGACCCCGAATGGCCACAGCAATCTTGAGAGATGAGAACAAAGTTGGAGGTACCAGGCTACCTAATATCAAACTATACTACAAGCTCTAGTAACCAAAACACCATGGTACTGGCATAAAAACTGACACCTAGATCAATGAAACAGAAGAGAAACCCCAGAAATAAATCCACTCCTACATGGTTAATTAATTGATGATAAAGGAGGCAAGAACATACAATGGGGTAAAGACAGTTATTGAATAAATGGTGTGAGAAAATCAGTTATGTGCAAAAAAAATGAAACTAGACCACCTTCTTGCACCATATATAAAAATAAATTCAAAATAAGTTAAAGACATAAATGTAAGACTTGAAACCATAAAACTCCTAGAAGAAAACATAGGCAGTAAAATCTGACATTTCTCTTAGCAATATTTTTTTCTGATATACCTCCTTGGGCAAGGGGAACAAAATATATATATCAAACTAAAAAAGTTTTTGTACAGCAAAGGAAACCATTAACAAAACAAAAAGACACATACTGAATGGAAGAATATATTTGCCAGTGATACATCAAATAAGGGGTTAATATCCAAAATGTATAAAGAACTCAGACAACTCAACACAAAACAAACAAGCAATCCAATTTTTTTTTAATGGGCAGAGGACCTCCAAAGAGTACAGATGGCCAATAAACATATGAAAAGATGCTCAATGTCACTAATCGGCAGAGAAATGAAAGTTAAAATCACAATAAGATATCACCTCACACCTGTCAGAATGGCTATCATCAATAAATCCACAAATGACAAGTGTAGACAAGGGAACCCTCATGTACTGTTGGTGGGAGTGCAGATTAGTACAGCCACTATGGAAAACAGTATGGAGTTACCTAAAAAAACTTAAAAATGGAATTGCCTTATGACCTAGCAAGCCTACTTCTGGGTAAATATCTGAAAAAAAAACACACCTAAAACACTAATTTGAAAGAATATATGCACCCCTAGGCTCACTGCAGTTATTTAGAACATCCCAGATATGGAACTAACCAAGTGCCCATCAACAGACAAGTGGATACAAAGGTGTGGTACATATGTACAATGAAATATTACTTGGCCATAAAAAATAAAATCTGACCATTTGCAACAGCATGGATGGACCTAGAGGGTGTCATGCTAAGTTAAATAAGTCAGACAGAGAAAGACAAATACCATCTGATTGCACTTATATGTAGAATCTAAAAATCAAAATAAATGAACAAACAAAATAGACTCATAGATGCAGAGAACAGACTGATGGCTGCCAAAGGTGAGGAGCTTGGGGGGCT
The DNA here is from genome assembly GCF_951640355.1 of Cnephaeus nilssonii. NCBI lineage: Eukaryota > Metazoa > Chordata > Mammalia > Chiroptera > Vespertilionidae > Cnephaeus > Cnephaeus nilssonii. The sequence continues at coordinate 46,895,213 of NC_137088.1, read as the reverse complement.
GGGTGAAAAAGGTGAAGGGATTAAAGTACGAAGTGGTAGTAACAAAAGAGTTAAGGGGATTAAATTACAGCATAGGGAATATAGTCAATAATATTGTAATAACTATGTATGGTGTTTCGTGGGTACTGGGAGTATCACTGGGGGAACACTTTTTAAAGTATATGATTGTCTAATCACTATGCTGCACATCTGAAATTAATAATATCGAATGTAAACTGTAATTAAAAATAAAAATTTTAAAAATCAACCCTAGCCTTATGCCACCCAAACTCAATGATAGCTGTTGAAATCTTCATGATCACCAGTATCCTCTGAGAAAAAATTCATTGTTGTTGCTTACTGATGGAAACCCACATGTACAAAGCATGCCTGTTTCCTATGTGTATCATAAGACCTGCTAACAGAAGACAACCTGGAGCAAGCGTATCAAACTCGCGACCCACGGGCCGCATGCCTCGTTTATTTGGCCCGTGTTAGCCTTTGAGTTTGACATGCTTGACCTGGAGAAATTCCAAACTGTCTATGTTCAACACTGATCAGGAACAAATGCTGGAGTTGGGGAGTGGGGCAAGGCTTGTTTGGCGTAGGCAGGAGTTTGAATCTTTGATGTCTATGGACTTCTCCCCAAAGTAGTGTAAGAAAGAGTAATCTAGAGTCTCAGTCCATTTGTGAGGTCTGACTGCTGAGAGCTTTCAACATGCCTCTGTACAACACGCCCCTCACCTTGGCAAGTCCATGAGAAAGTTGGGGCACCCCTTCCTTGACCCTGGCAGGGAAGTCAAAGCAAATCCTGGCCTACTTGGGGAACCCTCACTCCAGCCCCCAAGCACTGTCAAAACTGAAGCCACCTAGTCCTCCCTTACTCCCCTCATCTCGCTCCACAGTGAGCAGAACCTGAGCCCTTCTCAGAGCATCTGTTGGCTGTTTGCTATGTGACTGATATGCTTTATTTCATACCCACTGGTGCCTGCGTGTCATTTGCCCTAACATCTATAAATCACTGGAAAAATCTGCCCAGTGTCCTGGAAGGGATGCTTGGCACCTAAATAAGACAGAAGACAAATAAGAAGCTCCATTCTCTACAGTAATAAAACTCACCTGTGAGTGGACCTTGGTTGTTTGGTCTCATGTATCCATTGGCCCCTTTTCTGGAAACAACACCTTGATTTTCCTTGAGAGGCGTTTGTCCCCATTCGCTATCCATGGGTGTGGTGTAGGGCTGATGCCTCCTCTAGTCCCTAGGGCTCCAGGGAGGCCTGGGCTTTAGTCTGGCCAATTGTTGCTCTGCGTCTCCTGGCCAGACTGTTTGGTTCAGGGACTTAGACTGATCCAGGGAAACTCAATCCTGGGACTTTGGCCTGGATCTTGGAGAGGACACATTCTCTTTGCATTCAGCTTGCTGACTGTATGGCTAATATAAGCCTGGAGTTGCCAGGGTACTGTGTACTGAGAGGTCCCTCCGTGGACTGAGGCCAATGTGATGAAAGCATAGCACAGAGATGGAGAGAGAGACTCCTAATCCTCAGGACATCCTGCAATTCCAGGATCTAGCCAAACTCAGAGTCAGATCCCCTCCAGGACTTTATAGTTGCCTGAAATAATGAATCCCCATTTCAGTTTACAGCACTTTTAGTTGGGTTTCTATCATTTGTGCCTGAAAGATACTTTTAAAAGATACAGTCATCAGTTTTTCTGCTCTTAGCTTTTTGTTTCTCTGGATGCACTGAGGCCAAATATGCAATGGCAACCACACAACCTTGGACCTCATAAACAATGAAACCTTCCTGTCTAAAAGTAAAAGCAGCAGATCTGTTAGAAATGGCATGACAAATCTTGGCTTGAATTCCACTCTACCAAGACCAGAAAACCCCTACATTAACAATACTAGGTCAACAATTTGCCAGGAAAATCAGCTGAATCAGGAACCTCCACTCCCTGGAACATTGCATTCTGTGCACCAGGAGCCCTGTGTCAGCAGAAGTGTGTACTGCATTGGAGGAAGTGAAGGTAAACTACAGACTGAGCATGATTCCCCAGTTTCTTCTCAGTGAAATTTCCTTCTATGGTAATTTCCATTCCAGTGCTGGAGTCAGTAAAGAGAGCTAAGCTGGTGCAAAGTTCTATTCAACACAATAGCTAAAATTCACTGAACACTGTGGTGGGTAGAATAGGTAGAATAACGGCTCCCCCAAAGATATTCACATGCTAATCCCGAGGCCTGTAGGTATGTCATGTTACATGGTAAGGAAGAATTAAGTTTACAAATCACACTGAGGTTGTTAATCGGCTGAGTTTAAGATAGGGACAGCTGGGCACAAAGGTCATTAAAAGTGAAAGAGGGAGACAGGAGAGGGGTTAGATGCACTTGACCCACTATTGCTGGCCTTGAAGATGGGGTGAGAGGGCCACAAGCCAAGGAATGCAAGCTGACTGTAGAGGCGGAAAGAGCAAGGAAGCAAATTCTCCCCTGGGGATGCTGTTATCAGTTTGCTAAGGTTGCCATCACAAAATCCCGCAACTCGGGGGCTCCGTTCTAGAGGCTGGAAGGCCAGCAGCAAGGTGTCGCAGGTCCCGAGACCTCTCTCCTTGCCTTGCAAAAGGCACCTTTGCTGTGCCCTCTTATGGCCATTCCTCTGTGAATGTGCATTCCTGGGGTCTCTCTGTGTCAAGATTTCTTCTGCTTATAAGGACACCATTCAGACTGGATTAGGATCTACCCAAAATGCCTTGTTTTAACTCAATCATGCCTTTTAAGACCTTGCTGCATATGAAATTACATTCCAAGGTACTGAAAGTTAGGACTTCAGTATATGAATTTTGGTAACGTGATTCAACCCATGACAGGCTCCAAAAGGGAAGACAGTCCTGCTAGTGTCTTGATTTAGACCCATGAGACCCATGTCATACTTCCAAGCTACAGAGCTGTGAGATAAGAAATGTGTGTTGTTTTTAAACTTTGAAGTTTGAGGTGATTTGTTATGGCCACCCTAGGAAACTAATACAGGCATTTACTATGTGCCAGGCACTGTGCTAATATTAATAAAGTGCTTTGCTTTTATTAATTTAATTTTCACCTTCACATCTGCCTCATCAGAGGACACTGTTGTGATCTTCGTTCCCTAGATGAAGAAGTGGGGCAAGGAGCTGCTAAGCATCTACCCACCGCCTCGGCGCTACCGCAGTGAGGCAGAGCTCGTACTTGGACGTGATTGTGCCGCGCTGCCCACCGCCCACCCTGCTGTGAAACGCCAAGGACCTGGTGACTTGACCTTCTAAGCAGGATGGATAAAGAGCAGTAGCAGAGCCAGAGGATGAGCAGGGTCACCTGGTCCCAGCTTCTTGTTTTGAAAATGAAGAAAACAATGTCCAGAGAGATGAAGCTGCCTCCCAAGACCTGGAGCGAATTCTCTGCGGCCAAAGTGGAGTCTAGGGCCCCTGGCTCCCAGCAAGCCAGTCACTCTTTCTCCTCTAACAATATGAACAGTTGCCTCATGTTCCCCTGGCATCTCACTGAGTCATCTTATGCAGGAGGCATCTGAGAGCCAGTCACCAAGTTAGAAATGGCAAAGCTTGGTCTCAGGCTCATCATCTCTCTTACGGAGCCATCCATCATGAGAATACAGATTGAGGTTTAAACCTCCCTTACATTTCTTGACGGGGGTTTTGGGGCCAGGCTATAGCCTGTTAGCGCTCTTCAAATTAGATTTAAGGCAACTTCAAAAACAGGAAGAGCCTTTTACATTTTAATCTGAATCCAAGACTTTAGACAGGACTCTGGACAAATAAGAGTGCAAAGTGGCTTCATCTCTATTAAGTTATCCAGAAAAGCCACCAGTAGCAGAGAAACCTCTGAGCAAGACGGAGTCTGCCACAGCGACATCAGGGTGAGGGCACCTCGCAAGGTTCGTGCACAGGTCCATGCACTTCATGCTTCGGAAACATCCCAGGAGCCAGCCTTTATTTTCCAAGCCAGACATCATTCACTCCATCTGTGGGAAGGGCTGGCCACATGGCTGGTTAAGTGGGAGTGAATGACTTCCTTACACAACTGAAATGTTGAAATGCTAATGATAAAATTCGATTAGCATGACTTCCAACAACCATCATCTTCCTACTCTTGTCAAAACGCAGAGAAGACCTGCTGTCACTTGCATATGTGGGACTGGAGGGAATAGCCATTTATTTTTGTTTTTGAATTTCTCTTTATTGTTGAAAGTATTACAGAAGTCCTCTCTTTTCCCCCCATTGATCCCCTCCATCCTTCCCCACACTATTGTCTGTGTCCATGGGCTATGTAAGTTCTTTGGTTAAGCTTTTCCCACCCACCCCCTTCCTTCTGAAATACATCAGTCTGTTACATGCTTCAATATCTCTGGATCTCTTTTGTTCATCAGTTTATTTTGTTCATTAGATTCCCCATATAAGTGAGATCATGTGATACTTGTCTTTCTCTGACTGGTTTATTTTACTTAGCATAATACTCTGCAGGTCCTTCCATGCTGTCTCAAAGGGTAGGAGGTCCTTTTTTTTTTTTTTACAGCTGCATAGCATTCCATTGTGTAGATGTACCACAGACTTTTAATCCATTCATCTACTGATGGACACTTGGACTGTTTATAGATCTTAGCTATTGTAAATAACGCTGCTATGAACACAGGGGTGCATATATTCTTTCTGATTTGGCTTCTAAGGTATTCTTAGAAGTGGGATCACTGGGTCAAATTGCACTTCCATTTTTAATTTTTTGAGGAAACTCCACCCTGTTTTCCACAGTGGCTGCACCAGTCTGCATTCCCACCGGCAGTGCACTAGGGTTCTTTTTTTCCACATCCTTGCTTGCACTTACTGATTTATGGATGGTAGCCATTCTGGCAGGTGTGAGGTGGTACGTCATTGCTTTAATTTGCATCTCTCTGATAATTAGTAATGTTGTCACAGCTGAACGCTCTAACCACTGAGGACACCAGCCAGGGTAGCCATGGTTTTTAGTTGGTGAGCTCACGAGGCCTGTGAGCTTTCTCACCACTAACCCTCAGCACCACGGCCTTCCTCTATGATCTGGGGACTCTCTGGAGGGGAATTCACAGGGGATGGCAGTGGATGTTTTTGTGTTATGTGTTGGCTGCTCAAATATTGAGAGTGAACATCTCAGAAAAGTCAACTGTCTTTATACACACGCAGCAAAGTTCTCCTGAGAATCGTTTTTGCCGAAATTTAAAGGATATTATTTTGAGACTTTAAGCATCAATGAAAAACATGGTGCATACTGCCATGTTGGATTTGCTTTATGGTATCATCCCTGGGCTTCCACTGCCCTCTTAAGGGGACTAAACTAGCAAATGAGAACATCCATGATGTTGCTTAAAAACAAATTCTGTGCCCAGCTGGTGTGCTCAGTGGTTGAGTGTCGACCGATGAACCAAGAGGTCTCTGGTTCAATTCTTTCCAGGCCAGGGCACATGCTGACATTGTAGGCTCAATCCCAGTAGGGGCATGCAGGAGGTAGCCAATCGATGATTCTCTCTCATCATCAATACTTCTCTCTCTCTCCCCCTCTCCTTTTCTCTCTCTAAAAATCAATAAGAACATATTAAAATTTAAAAAAAAATTCATCAACACTAAATAAGACCACATTCTCTGCAAGTTGATGGAATTTTGCATTTACTTCAATTTTGAAGTGGGCTTTTAGCTGCAACAGATTGAAGAAACTGAAGTGATGATCAGTGATGAAATGGTAATCAAATACAACTGATTTTAAATAAAAATAGAGAATGGATATGACTGCATTTGAAACATTATTGTGCTAATGTATTGCTTTTTAAAAGGGCTTTTCTTTTTTGTCCCCTTTTCTGGAATAGTCTTCACTTTGTCATAATATTCCCCTATTGGGGCAGGAGGGGAAAGGGAGATTAGGAGAGGAAGACAGCCCAGGGTAATTAAATATTCTACTTGAAATGCTGAAATCCCCAGCATCTTCCTGTTAGGAGTCCTGTTATCACATGCGCATCCCAGGGGCTCAATTCTACTGTCAAAATGCTCATAACACTCAACCCCAGCTGCCGAGGACAGCTCACTCTAATTTATTGTGTGGTTTAACACTGCCAAGGGATTCCGTACCTGGCCCAAAGCGCTTCGGATAAACACGCGTGCACGCGCACAGACACATATACATACACACACACACACACACACACACACACACACACACACACACTTTAAAAAAAAGTTTTTGACATGAATCCTGAGGCACTCATTTGTGAAAATTCCTCTTGGTTTAATTACACTTTCATTAAGCCAGAGACTATAAAAGTGCATATATGTCATCGCCTGTCATGGTTTTAGTTGGTCAAATAATAGAATAATCAATCATCTCATTCGCAGAGAATGGTATGATCAAAGGTATTAGAGAAGCAATTGGATTCATTCTCAGAAAGTGGTGGAACAATTACTATGATTGCCAATTGTTAACTGCTTCTGATAAGTATATAATGAGCCCGAGTGTTACTCTCACATTGTGGAAATTAAAATCATCTCTCTTATTTGAGTTCTCTGCTAAACATGATGGGACCTGCACAAGACTAGCTTGGGCTCTCAATTGCTTTCTTCAGGTGGATCAAAATAAAATTAAGTCCCAACCAGGAAAATACTGGTTTAATTAGAGAAATCCAGCAGCTCATGTATTATACATCAGCCACCCTACTGGAACTATATGCTGCAGGTAGGCATTAAAATTACAGTTGATTCCACAGGTTAGGGCACTTTTGTTTAGTTTCAAAGAAGAGAAGAAAATGGGGAATTCATTATTTAAATTGTTCTTCTGCTTCTACGGCTAGAATGCCTTCACTCTGATTGGTGGGAATTTGGCAATTCACAGTAAATTAGAGATTTGCTCCTGGGGTGGGGCTCAGGCCTGCCTCGGGGGTCCACAGACATTAGGCACTCCCTCTGTTTCTCCTAAACTTCTTAAAAAATGACATCAAGGTGACTGCTTCTATTTTAGCAAACCCTAAAAATACTCGTAGGGGCACGCCTCCCAACTTCCTCCTGGATCATTAGGATGTCTGGAGGGGAGATTGTTTTATTTATCTCTATATCTCCAGTATTCTGTATGAAGTCTGTCAAGTAACGGATGAATGAATGAATGAATGAATGAATGAAAGGAAGACATCTGATCTCCATAGCTCTTACTCAGATTAATTTCTTCTTTTGTTCCTCCCAATGCTCCTGTTTTTCAGTGTTTGCTAGAATCTCTCAGGAATTCTTGAGATTTGATTTTCACGTGCACAGGACACCCTGGTTCTGCTTTGTCCCTCCCGTGTTTGCCAGGTGGCCTGCCATTTGATGAAACACATCCAGGCTCTCTGTTGTTCTTGACTATGGATCAGGTTTCCTCTACGCAGACACATCATACACAACAGTTTGTAAAGTACTTTTCAGAACACTCATTCTGTCCTCTCTCCTGTGAGGTAGTGTCCATTCCCATTTGACAGACCAGAAAACTGAGGCTCCAGAGAGGGCAGGCCTGCTGTCTTTAAACAGGGGGTTCTTTCTCCTCAGCCCACCCTGCCCTATAGATCACATGTCATAAGGAGGATTTTCCTCAGCAAACAAAGAGATTGAGGTCAGAGAGAAATTAAGAACAGCAAGATTAGAGTCTTGCTGGGCGTGTGGGAGTGGAATGTGCAGGAATTGATTTGATCCTCCCTTTGAACATAACTCTTGACAGGCTGTTCAGAATGGGCAGGGCAGGCCCACGGAACACCTGCCTTCCGTAGCCACACTGCAAAGGGCTCCTCCTCCTGCTTGACCCCATCCAGAGGGAAGGTGGGCGGCTTCAGAGACTCTCAGAGGGAGGGCTGGCTGCTGTCAGTGGGCACAGCTGTCTTTTCCAATCAGCCCCTTCGCCGCCTCTTTGGTGACAGTACTTGGATTTCCTCGGGGAATTATTCCTCTTCTCACTGGGCCCGGGGCCACGCTGGGTCAATCAGCCACGTGCACCGGACCACGTGCTGTGACCCTTCTGCTCACTCAGCCTCTTGCCTGTCCGTCGGCCATTGCTAAGGCCTGGCTGTTTGTCCTTCTCCTGGATTCTGTGCGCTGTGCTTTCCTTCCAGTCCGTGCTTCTCTTCTGCATAGGTCAGCCAGCCTTGGGCTCTGTTGCTCACCAAATTCAAACACTTAACTGATATAGAAAACATACAGAGAAAGAGATTTCCTGTGGTTTGATGAGCCTGGTAACTGTCACCTGGGGATGGACATGTCTGGGGTCTGTGTGTACTCTGTGTCAGCCCACACTCTGCTGTGACCTTAATGCTGGAGAAAGTCCTTGTCCTCTCCCATTGTGGGGGGTAGCCTGGGAACAAGGCGCTGCCGTCAGAGACTGGACCAGAAAACGGTCAAAGTCAAGACCTTTCATGTCATCAGTTCAGTCCGAGGAGAAAGGACATCCTGATGGGCCAGCAAGAAGCTCCCAGGCCGTGGTCTGGTTTGTGTCTGTTTTCAGCAGAACTAAAATGTAATGGTGAGAGGTGACATCACTTGGTGTCAAGCATACAGGCACTGGACTGTAAGGGGACGCTCTGAGGTCACAGGAGGAGGGGAAGAGATCTCCGTTTCTGGAAAACAGTGAGAAGTGATAGAACACAGCAGGTGGAGCCAATCCTGGGGTGAAGGGTGTGCTTTCTATTGATACATGAGGTGAGGGGGGAAGTCTGCTCACCTCTCCTCCAAACTCTTTGAAACATCTTTCAAGGCTGAGAGAAGCCACATCTGAGGGAAGAGAGGGAAGCTTGACCTTGAGGCTCACTGAGGACAGAGTGGACACCAGAGGACTGGCTTTCCCTGTCCCCGAGGATTTAGATAATGAGGAAGGAATCAGACCCTTAACCTGGTTGCTTCATCCTCCTTGCCCCTCCTGCAAACCCCTCCAGATAAAACAAGAGCAACAACTTCCATTAATTAGAAACTTAACTTATTTCAGAGACTGTGCTAAAGGCTTTAAATCCATGGTTTCTTTTAGGTTTTATACCAGCGCATGGAGACGCCCCACCTCCACACACACACACACACACACACACACACACACACACACACACACACGTTAGGAGCAGGGACAGCTGTCCCCTCAGTGACCTGTGGCTGCTATAACACTGTCCAGGGAAGGTGGGGGCTTGCTGGATCCCAGAGCTCAGTGTTTGCTATGCCACAGCCCTTTAACACTTGGCATTTCTGTCACCGTTTCAGAAAGCACACAGCATTCTCTGCACTTCCGTTTGCAGAAATGTATATAAACATCGGATTCCGCTGGACCTTGAACCAAGCTCAGTCTCAGAGAAGTTGCACCCTCATCCCGAATGGCATCTCTGCTTCAAGCGCCCTTCAAAATGTGGAGGAGCTCCCTCCCCCTCCCCACACACCCGCCCCGCACAGGTGCGCGCTGTCATTCACATTGCAATGCCACAGGGCCAGGAAGCAGCAGAGGCCGACGTGAACCCACGTCAGAAGGCCTGCCAAGATGCCGAGGCCCCTGGGACGGACCCTGTCAGCGGTGCCCTGGGCTCCAGGCCTCACAGCCTGGCTGCCTTTGCTGCTGCCACACAAAGGGCCCGCGATCCCCTCTCTAAGGTGCAGTGACCTGCAGAGCCCCCGGCTGAGGCCCCTCTGGCATGTGGCCAGGCCTGTGAGTGAACATGGGGGTTCTCTGAGGCAGGCCAGGACAGTTATCATAGGAGACACTTCCCTAAGATGCCCGGGAGCCACACACCCAGGTTTTGAACTAGATTCTTGAAGGCTCTCCTACACCCCCGCACACACCCACCCACCAAAACGAATCCCTACCCTCTGGGCTGGGACAAAAAACATATCACCCCTCGTCCACTTGACCACCTCTGAAGGCTCTTCAGGGCAGTGTCCCCACCTCCCCAACCTTGCAGGTCTGCTCTCCAGCTGACAGCCCTGCCTCCCTCCTCTCCCCCTGCTTCAGAGTCCTATGCAGGTCTCCTCCCCCTGCCCCCCGCCCCACAGATCTGGGTACAGCTCACATGCTTCAAAAATATCTGTTAAAGTCTGCCCCAGGCCATTCCAGCAGCAAGCTCCCGGTCCTTTCAGGAAGGTGACCTGATTTGATTTTCAGTGTCTTCCTCTAAAATAGCCAGTCCCACCACCTTTGTTCTCTGGGCAGGGAAGAAACAGCAGAAATAACCAGGCCCTGGGTTTTCTTTTTTCTGGGGTCCCATGCGCCTGGGCGGTTATGCTCTAAAGTCAGAGAAGAACTGTCCATGCCAAAAATACTACTGAAAAGGAAGTCCAACATGCATCGGTATGTCATCAACAGTAAATAGCAAATCTTATGCAGACGACAGTGTGAGGACCACCAAGCCTGAGTAACAACAGGATAAAATCCGTCTAGATGCGGATGTGAGAGTTTTCAGATGATTCCACCTTTAAGGTAAATGTCAATTCTCCAGAGGTGATGAGAGGTCGTGTTCCTGCTCACTGGCACTGGCTGCATCCTGCTTTACTATGAATCCTGTTACAAATGCATTAGATGATTAGAATGCGTGTTACAAATCTGGCTGTTACAAGGAGGAGTTTAGGTGGTGGATCTCTGTATGCTAAAGGGGTCCGGGTGAGTGGTGTCTAAGTCTGTTTAAAAGGGAAACGTTTGGATGGCACCTTTAATGTGCAATTGGGAAACCCGGCTCAGCGGGGAGGAGACCCAAGGCCAGGTAGTGGTCGTACGGAGCCCACATCCTCCAACCTCTGAGCTGTGTCTCCTGCTGTAGCATGCCCTTCCCATTACTGTGAGTCACAACGCTGACCTGGTTCAAACTATAATTAAATTGGTTGGTATAGGAGGGACTGGGACCATCACTGAATCATATTGATCCACACATTTCTCTGCTCCATGAGAAATGATACTTTTCCCTGCTCAATGATACTTTTCTCGTGTTAGGAAGTCAGAGAAACATCCCCGTATCTTTCGTGTTTGTACCATGGTTCTCGTATGTGACATACAAACAACCATCCATTTAGGATATGGGAGGAGATTCTTAAATGCCATCTTAAGGCTCAGGGGAGCAACCAGTTATGAAAACTGGGCCCATGTAATGTGCTGGCACTTTGCCAAATTACTTTTTGTGCCTTGGGAGGTTTAATCCTTACTAAGGAGATCAGAATCATTTTAATCCAATTCAGAGTTGTAGAAACTGAGGTTCAGAAAGGTCAACTGACTCACTCAAGGTCACTTGGCTAGGAAATAGCAGAGCCTGGATTCCAGGCCAGGTCTGATTGCTGCGACTCTGACCTGCTGAGAGTGTGAAAGTGCCGCGTACACGGAGTCCCCGCGGCTGCTCGTGGTCTCGCTGTAAAGGGAGAGCGAGAGTCACTTTCCAGTCCCTGAGGACAGTCCCCGCGAGTGCCCGTTTCCCTGCAGCCTGCTCAGTGCACAGGGGACAAAACAGTGCGGAATGTTGTCGCGGTCACAGATGCTCACAGAGAACACAGCCTGGGAACTTGCCGGGGCCACATCCCCGCATGCTCCATTTTCTAGGGTCCTCCTCCTCTGTCGCAGGCCTACGTTGCTAGGCCCCAGTTCATTTAGGATTGCTTATTTGGCTTATAATATGCCAACATGTCAGATGGAATCCAGAGAAGTGACAGCATACCACCACACACTGGAGTGAGAATACTTCTCGCCAACACAAATTATTTATGGTCTAGCAGTTAACCAGTCACTCAAGTTGAGGATTTCGGTGCCACGGGGCTGTTTTATTATCCCCAGCATAAAGCTGCTTGTACATAAACAACATTTACTATGACAGTCTGCTAGCTGACTTGTTAAACCCGCCATGTCAGAATGGGATGGTTCTAACTGAGAGGGCCTTGCCGCTGCTGTGTTTGCCTCTGTAGGAGCACACCTGGCTCACAGGAAGTGCTCACATATTTTGCTTAACATATTCATCCAACAGTTATTTATTGAGTGCCTACTGTGTGCCAGGTTCTTCTCTAAGCATTGGGCACACAAAAGAGAAAACAAGAGCACCTTTTTAGTATGAGGCTTACATTCTAATTGGGGGAGACAGACAATAAATAAGTAGGCTGATGTTGGCGCTTTGAAAAAAAAAAAAAGTAGAGCAAGGAGGACTGAGAATGATGGGCAGTGGAGTTATGGCCCAGGACAGCCCCTCTTTTTGGGTGATATGCGAGCAGATGAATGAAGTGAGTGACTGGTGAGTACATATTCCAGGAAGAATCAACAGTAAGAGCCAAGGCCCTCAGGCAGGAGCATGCTCAATATGGTTAAGAAGCATCAAGGGGGGTAGTGTGGCTGAAGTGAATAGATAAGGAGGGAGAAAGGATGAGAGGTAAGGTGAGAGAGTCAGCAGGAAGATTGTGTGTTCGGTCTGATTGTATAAGGCCCTGCAGCCATGGTAAGGCCTTTGGGTATTTATTAAATGGATGGATGAATGAACAGGTGAGTTACTGAACGAAAAGCACTAGTCCTGTGCTGTGTGTTAGGACAGGTAAAAGCCATCTTCTACTTGTGGCTCCAGACCAGGGGTCCTCAAACTTTTTAATCAGGGGGCCAGTTCACTGTCTCTCAGACCGTTGGAGGGCCGGACTATAGTTTAAAAAAAACTATGAACAAATTCCTATGCACACTGCACATATCTTATTTTGAAGTAAAAAAAAACAAAACGGCAAAAACACCCGCATGTGGCCCGCGGGCCGTGGTTTGAGGACGCCTGCTCCAGACTAACCAGAGCAGCCACCATTTACTGGCGCCTCTAATGTGTCAAGCTCCCCGTTAGGCCTTTGGCAGACATGGTCTAATGTGATTCCTCCGCCTGTACCAGCGAGTGGCCCGTGATCCTCTTCTGCATCTGCCCGAGCAAGGCCTGTGGTCTAAATCCTTTCGCAACTGAGACCCTTGGGCAGGATGGTCTGACTGAACATGAGAGAGAATGTGAATGCGGAATAGGCCCTCTGGAGAGGGAGGAGTGCCCAGGATCCAAAGCGTCTCAGTAGGTGCTGGAGTTGGAAGCAGGGCTTTAAGCATGTGGATCGAGCGTAGGGAGGGCTGATCACCAAGCTAAATCTGAAAGTTCCTGAGTGCCATGATTTCTTCATCCGGGCCTTTCTCTCTGATGGCCAGGAAAGAAATTCCAGGGACAATGTAATCTTGTCAATGTTGATGTTTTTAAAGAAACTCACAGGTAAATACTGGCCATTAAAAGTATCTGCAGCTTGTAAGTGATAATGGTGAAATGGACAAATCAGAATTATTTTTTACATATCCATTATTTGGAGTAATCCTTTTTCTCTTAAATTACAAAAGTCAGACATACTCACTAAATGAATTCAGAATATAGAAGTTTATACAAAAAAAAAAAAAAAAAAGAGAGAGAGAATATTCTCTCTCTTCCTGTGCCTCCTGCCACTGGATATGTTTTTCTCTCCTTCTTCCCTCCGTGTACACGTAAGCAGGTGCCATCATGTCCACACGGCCTGGCCTACTAACAATATGTGTCCCCAATCCCACTTGACTAGCAATGACAGCTCAATTCATTTTCTCTGCTGACTTTGTAACACACTGACAGCAACAGCCAAGACTCTGCACCTTGTTTTTCCCCCTTTTGCTAACAGTATAACATGGACATCAACAATAAGTATGTTTCTAACTCATTCTTTGTAACACCTGTTTAATATTCCAAGGCATAGATATAATGATCTATTGAACTGTTCACCAACAGATGCACATTCAGCTTCTTGCTTGTTGTTGTATTATCATCACCAATGCTACAGTACAAATTATTATAAAGAAAGATAAAGATAAATATCACATGACCTCACCCATTTGTGGGATATAACGAACAATATAAACTGATGAACAAAAATAGATCCAGAGACAGAGAACCATCGGACAGACCATCAAACTTCAGAGGGAAGGCAGGGGAGGGTTGGGGGTGGGGGGTAAAAGATCAACCAAAGGACTTGTATGCATGCACATAAGCATAACCAATGGACAAAGACACTAGGGGGTGGGGGCATGTGCTCGGGGCTGGGGGTAGCCAGGGAGAGGTCAATGGGGGAAAAGCGAGACCTATGTAATACTATATGTAATACTTTAAACAATAAAGAATTAAAAAAAGAACATGTATATTCTTATGGCTGCTCTTATGTAGGTTAAACACATACACATTCAAATTTCTATGGCTCCTAGGAGACCGTTTCCAAGCGTGTCTTGAGACTGCGATGTCAGCTGAGCTGGCCGGTACCCTTTCCCCACACCATCAGACACACAGCTTTCTTTTTTAACTTTTGCCAAATTGATGGGCAAGAAGTAATCTGTCTTCCTTTTTAATTTGTTTCTCCCTGGCTACTAATTAAACATCTTTTTAAATGTTTATTGGCCATTTATGTTTTACTTCCTACGAACTGCTTGTCTGTATCATTTAACATTTTTGCTCTAGTCTTGTCATTTTTCTTAGAGATGTGAAGAAATTTTTTGATCAGTAGTCATATTATACCTCCTAATGTCTTCTGGCACTTTCTTCCGATATACTGTTTGTCTTTTTATAATGGTTCTGGTATCTATTATTATAAAAACATTTTAATTTACATATAAATTGGTTCTTTTTTGCTTGATGGCTTTGAAGTCCATCTTTTACTTAAGAAGGCACCCCGTCCCAAGACTATACAAATATTACTCTTGGTTTTTTCTAATATCCTTAAACTTTTAAAAATTGAGGTGGAATTCTTATAACATAAAATTAACCACTGTACATTTTGAAATGTGCAATGTAGTGGCAGTTAGGACATTCACAGTATTGTACAACCATCATGTCTACCTAGTTCCAAAACACTGCCATCATCCTAAGTAGACCCCACACCCATTAGCAGTCACCTCCTCACCCCAGTCCCCGGCAAACACTAATCTGCTTTCTGTGCCTACGGATTTGCCTGCTCTGTATGGAACCAGACAATACGTTTGATCTTTGGGGTCTGGTTTCTTTTATGAACATAATGTTTTCAAGTTCAGCTAGGTTATAGCATGTATTAATACTCCATTCCTTTGGTGGCTAAATAATATTCCATTGTACCAATAATATCCTTAAACATTTATTTTGTTTTATTTTTATAATTGGAATCTATTTTTGTATACGGTATGAGGTAGGGGTCTAACTTTATAAAATCACAGGCACTAAAGCGTTATTTTCTTTTTATTGGAGGCACCAATACCCAGGAGGAAATGAAAATGAATTACAATTCTGGAAATACATTTCTATTTCATCACCCACATTAACCAGAGTCCTAAGTACTTTTGTTATGGAATATGGAATCTATGAAATCAATACTTCCTGTTGAGACACCTGCCAGAGATGAACAAAGCAACAAATTACCACTATTCCCCGTAGCATCTGAGCACTCACCCTGACGCAGGGGCCTCCCAAGCTTCCCCTCTGCCCGGGCATTAGCTGGGGTGTGGAGTGACATTTATTTAATCAATGAATTAGCATTATATGGCTCATCTTGAAAGATACTTAAAAGATACAGCTCTCTTTTTCGAACCCATGCGAGCTGGGAGTTCAGAAATAGCACTGGTATTCTGGCTAATTTATTTCCTAAATGTTCATTCTGGAGTGGTGGGAACTTTTGACCTTGATGCTGATTATGATTAGCATAGCAATCACTCTTCTATAATTAAAAGGCAGATGAGAATTTTCTTTGGCTTGTTTATTAACTCCCCTAGGAATCTATTTTGTATTTCCAGCAATGAGGGCAAAGTGTTCTGTGTTAGTCACGAGAGAATGGGGGTGCAGTTATCCCAAAGATAGAGGCCATGACCCCCTTAAAGAATGACCACAGCTTCCTAGGTGACTGAAAGCAGTCTGGGACCCCTGGCTCTCCCCTTGGCCCTCCCTTGGCCCAGCAAGAATGTGCAGCCACAGCCCTCAGAATTAGCCATTGTGTTTGCACTTGTTTTAGCAGCTGATCTTTTGGCAGCCCTGAGTGGGGAGCACAGACCTTTCTCCTGGAGAGGCCCTGCAGCATGGGGCAGCCTTCTCTACATCTCGCCTGGGGAAGCTGGCCCTGCAGGCCCCAGGGACCCTGCTCAGCTTCATGCCTCTGCCTCCCCACTTGGAGCTCAAGTGACATCTGGGAATGAAGTTTTGGGTCTCAATTTTAATAATGACTATTATTGATGGATTACGTGATATAGTAGACACTGTGCTAAGTGCTTTTCATGCTTCCTGTCATTTAATCCCCTCAATCGTGTGAGGCAGGTATGATTAGCATTCCCACTTTCCAGGTGAGAAAACTGTGGCCTCCAGCAATAAATAACTCATCAGAGGTCATCCCCGCTCCCCTAAGTGTGAGAAGTGGGATTGAGGCACAGCACTGCCTGACTTCAAGGCCCTGCTCTAAACCAATACACTGGTGTCTCCCTCAGGCTCCCCTGCCACATGCCTCTTCTGGAACTAAAGCTTGACCTGAAGACATGCCCTCCTAATGATGATGCAATGACAGCAACGAAGCTGACAGGAAACAGTGCCAGGCTCTCAGCGCTGTTCATATTCGTAGTACGTCACTCATCCTATGAGGTGGATCTTATCATGTCTCCCACTCTCAATATGAGAAACTGAGGCACAGAGGAGATTCATGGCAGGGAAGCAGCAGAGAAAACCCGAGCTGGGCTGTGTGTGATCTCCCCTGTGGCAGCAGAGATGTAGGAAGGCATCTTGGAAGGCTGGACGCTGCTGTGCACTCGCAGGGGCTCCATGGTCCATGAGTGAGTTGGGTGTGTAGTTCACTCCAGGGCAGGATATGGGAATCCCTCTCTCCTGACATCTTTGCAGTCAGCTCCTCTGCAAATTCTATCTACCACTCTGTCAAGATCCTCTTTATAGCTCCCCACTGCAGGGCAAATGTTTCCCAATAATGCTCTCCATGCTGTGGGCTCTTTCTGTGGTGCCCTTGACATTCAGGGTTCTCTCTGGGCCTTTGAGTACTGCCTTGCTCCTGGGATGCCCCCCAGCAACCTGCTGGCTCACAGGGAATCTTCTGCTCTAACCTGAACAAACTCCCTGGGGCTATTGTCCACATCTCTCCACAGACTGCAAGGCAGCTCTCTGCCCTAGGGGTAGTGTGAGATGGACAGGGGCAGAAGAGAATGAGAGGCGGGAGGTTCACCGCTGGAGGAGATGAAAACTGAGGCGCAGACTGGGGAGCGCCTTCATGGGGCAAATGGCCTGCTACAATTTCCTATTAACCTGGCTACATTGATTTGGGCAGATTTATGAACTTTTAAGAACAGATGCCAGAAATAATTTGTTTGGTTTGGGATGTTAAATTTTATGATAATCACTAGAGGCCTGGTGCACGCAATTCGTGCATGGAGGGAAGGGGAATCCCTCAGCCCAGCCTGCAACCTCTCACAATCCGGAACCCCTCAGGGGATGTCCAACTGCCAGTTTAGGCCCCATCCCACAGGGATCCCTGCGGGATCGGGTCTAAACTGGCAGTCAGACATCCCTCTTGCAATCTGGGACCGCTGGCTCATAACCACTCATCTGCCTGCCTGCCTGATTGCCCCTAACCACTCTGCATGCCTGCTTCATCGCCCCTAACTACTTGCCTGCCTGCCTCATCATCCCTAACCACTCTGCCCACCTGCCTCATCATCCCTAACCACTCTGCATGCCTGCTTAATCTCCCCTAACTGCTCGCCTGCCTGCCTGCCTGATTGCTCCTAACCGCCTCTGTCTCGGCCCCTGACACGGTGGCTTCGTCTGGAAGAACATCCAGAAGGTCGTTCGGCTGTCCAGTCTAATTAGCATATTACGCTTTTATTATTATAGATTTTGATACAAAAATCCCAAGATAACCGCAAATAGCAACTAAATATATCTGCATTGGGTTTTGCTTTAAATTTACTACATCATACCTAATAAAATGGTAATATGTAAATTATCATCACTCCGCTACGCCCACGATTGGGCCAGCGGGAGGCGCAGGGGGCAGGACTTGAGGTGGCCGGGGTAGCCGATTGGGCCAGCGGGACGCTGAACTCGCGTCGCTAGTGGCGGCGCGAGCTCAGCGTCTGCGCCATGGCTGTGCTGTGGAACAGAAGGGGCCTCTGGGGCAGCGAGCTCACGTCCCGCCGCAGACCATCAAAAGCGGGGAAGCTGGGTGCCTGTCCGCTCCGGCACCAGGCCTTTCAGAAGCCTCCGCCGCGCCGGAGGCTTCTGAAAGGCCTGGTGCACCAGCGGACAGGCACCCAGCTCCCCCGCGATCGAAAGCGAAAGTGTGTAGGGAACCCTACACGTGCATGATTCAATCATGCACTGGGCCTCTAGTATTGATAAAATTACCAGTGTTTACTGAGAACTTCTTATGTGACTGGAACTATTTTAAGAGCTTGCAGTGCATTATCTCTTTAATTATTGGGAAAACAGTACTATCTCTGCCCCTTCTCCCCCCATCCACCCCCGTTTACAGGGGAGGAAACAGAGGCAGGTGACCCAGCTGTCAGAGCAGAGCCAGGAGCCACTCTCTGCCAGCTCGCACATAAACCACGCCGGGTGCTGTATGGTCCATCTGAATCAAGGACTTCCAGGCAGCACCCACCCACTGCACAGTGATGCAAATGCTTTTTAACTTACATCGCTAAAATCTATTTCTTTGTGTCCTTCTGGGGTCAGAGGCTTTACACGTATCATCTCATTTAGTCCTTACAACCATGTTCTGAGGAAAGTACCATTATCATCCCCTTTTAAGGATGTGGAAACTGAGTCTTAGGGCAATTAAGATAGTTTCCACGGTCAAATAGCTGATGAGTAGCAGGGTTAGCATTAGAACCCAAGCCCTATCTGACTCCAGATCTAGGTTTTTAAGAAACATTATTCTGTGCTCTTTCACATCATATGTAGAAAGAAGAAGGAGATGGTTAATTTTTTAATTAAAAAATGACTATCTTGTTAAGAATCTAGATTAATGACTTCCCCCTCTAGTTTGTGAATTTTAATGTAACTTCATAGGAAAGTCAATGAATAACCATAGCATTGACTTTGAGGGCCTATTCAGCTTTTCATTCCTATTGAATAACTTTACTATTCATAAAACTAAAAAAAATCTTACAGTTATTCAGTTTTGCTATTCATGAGAAACTTTTCTCTTTCCTATTTTACCTTTTAATATACATTTTGTCCTTCTATCTATGTCTCAGAGGGAATCTATTCTAGCTCCAGTTCTCTTACTCAAATAGATTATTCCTGACTTCTAGACCCACCCCAGACCTCTCTCCCATGCCACACAACTCATTTTTTTGTGCTCCGGGCACTGCTAATGTCTCCCACCAGAGATCCATCAAGTCTGAAACCCGACAAGTCAGGACTTTCTCCTGATTTCTCAATATCTGATTATGGCGCATCTGGTCACTCAGGCTTAAAACTTCTGGGTCATCTTTGGTACTTCTTTCTCCTCCCAAACCCAGTCCTTTCATTCTCTTATTCACCTATTTACTCCCCATGTGTGAAAGGGGCAGAGTACAAGTAACAACCACCCATTCACGCATCCACTCAGTAAGGACCACACGTCTACAACTGGGTCATAGATCCAAGGTCAGACCAGCAAAGCCAACAATCAGAGGGCTCCTCATGTTCATGCACAATAGCAGGTAGACAATGATGAGTGTGCAAAGTAAGGCCTATGTGGGTTTTCAGAAGAGGGAGAGGTTGCTCTTCCCTGAAGAGCAGTAGAGACTATAGGTTACATCACACACACACACACACACACACACACACACACACACACACACACACATACCCCTTTCCTGCCGCATTCATCACCAGATCCCACCCACAGAGATGTATGGCAAAGTTCAGGGCTGAACTTTAAATTGAAGGCTACGAGTCAACAAATTACCAATTCCTGCTCCATCCAACCCAAGCCCATCTCAGATTTAAATTTCATTCTATCTTCAGCAGGAAGCTTCCTGAGAGTTTTCATCAAAGGAGAGCATCGCAATCTAGTTTAGGAATTTTAAACATTTGCTGTGGATACTGCACAGGGAATGGATTGCAGGAACAAAGCGGGAAGGCTAGCAAGGAACTCACTGAGGCAGTCCCGGTAAGGGGCTGACATTTTTCTCCATGATCTAGGCTAGAGATTGGCAAACTACGGCCCATAGGTCAAATTTGGCCCACTGCCTGCCTGTTCTTGTAAGCAAAGTGGTATTGGAACACAACCATGCTCATTTGTTTACATATTGTCTATGACTGCTTTCAAGCTACAACAGCAGAGTTGAGTATTTGCAACAAAGACCATCTGGCTTGCAAAGCCTGAAATATTTCCCACTTTACCCTCTGCAGAAAAAGTTGTACTGGCCCCTGCTCTAGATGCACTGTTGTCTTTCAAATCCGAGAACATGCAAAGTGTTGTCCCCCCTCAGGTAACAGCACAGGCTGTTCTATCCGCGGGGAACACTCTTCCCTTATTTTTTGCACTGCATTTTCATTAGCCTCCTGGGCTCAGATTAAATGACAAAGATGTTTTTGGAACTGAAAAAAAGGCCCTTTTGTTCTATTCCTCTACCCTATTTGAATACTTCATGGCAACTTTGTAATTGGCCACAACTTTTAATTACACATATATTTGTTTATTGTCTGTCTCTCTCATTAAATGGTGTCATATGGGCGGGGACCATGTACATTTTATTGACCATTACAGACATAATAGCTAGCATTGTTCTTGTAAAGAAAGGGTGCTAAATAAATGTTGCATTCCAGGAATGGATAATTAATGAAATGACATGATTGTTGGGATATGTTGAGTGAATTGTATATTTTTAAATGAATAGTAAAACCAAACAAAATTCTCCACCAATAAAATGGAAACTATAAATGGTTGACCACTCTCTACAAACCAATACAAAAAAACAAAAAAAGATAGCCACTCAAATAAAAAAAGCAAAATATTTGAATAAGTGCCCACAAAACAGGATACCCAAATAGCCAAAAAACATGAAAAGTTGTTTCAACTTCATTGCTCATCATGAAAATGTAAATTAAAACCAAATGCAAATTGCAAATTAGAAGCATGTACATCCACTAGAATTGCTATAATTATGGATACAGGAAACAGCAAGTGTCAGCAAGCATGTGGAGAAAGAAAACCGGCCTTACACTGCTTATGGGGATGTGAACTGGCACAACCACTTTGGAAAACTGTTCGGCAGTGTCTGCTAAGGCTGACCTTATGCGTTCTCTGTGACCCAAAAGAACGGCACATATGTGCTCACACAAAGGCCAATAGGAAATATTAACAGCAGCACCTTTGGAATAGTCCCAGCCCGGAAACACTTAAATATCTATGAATAGAATAGGTATATATGTACTAGTATTGTGATATCTATGAACACACAGTGGAATACTATGCAGCAATAAAAATGCACCATCTGTCACTCTACACAACAGAATGAATGAAACCTTGCAAGTGCAATATTGAAAGACACCAGACACAGAATGAGTTCATTTAGGACTAAAGAAACAGATAAAACATATTTGTGGGTAGATTCCAAGATGGCTGCATAGTCGTTGGAAGCTCTGTGGGCATGCTGCCAACACGAGGCTGGACTTGCAGCTAAATTGCAGAGCAAATGGCTTGAAAAACCAGTTGAAGTATAGCTGGTCTGAAATACTGAGAACCAGGAACACAGAGGAAGAACAGGAGGATACACGGAGAGAGGGAGGCACCTCTCAAGGCTGGGAAGCTGGAGGGATTTTCCAGCAGGGAGTATGGGGTCGCAGCCCCATGCAGGAATCCCCAATCCAGAGCAAGAGAGAAGGGAAGGCTAGCCCGTGTAGCATTGGGCAGTGGGAATCGGTGGGGATTCCCTCTACCTGAGAGACTCAGCTCACACCATCGCAGGCAAAGAGATTTCTTGGTTCCAACACCAGCCTGGGAAGTTCGATCCGACCTGTACTTGTGGGGGGGGGAGGGGACACAGCAAAGCTTTGGGTGGGCAGAGGGGTCTGATCCTACACCCAGCAGTGATTCTGAGGGGCCTCTATGGTCTGGAAGAACTTTGGGCAGAGAGCCCGAGGGGGCTGGCCACCTTGGCTTGGGAAAGAGGACCAGCTTTGTCTTTCACAACGAAATCATCACTTTTAAAGCGTTTAAACCAGCGTTCACAAGTATCTTGGGATGGAGCATGTTCACCATAAGCTTCCCGAAGTATTCAGCAGCACTTTTCTTCAAAATAAAGTAATGAATTAAAACTTCCCGCAAATGCTCTTTTTTTTTTTTTTTTGGCACGAATTCGACATTTTTAAGTGTAAAAATACCTATGATGGTAACACCTTCAGCAAATTTGACATATGAAGTTTTGAAGCTTGCTGTCAATACAACAAAACAGCATACATATCAAATCGCATATATATCAACATATGTGTAACTCCATCTATTGAAAAAAATCCGTATTATTAACTGAAACACCTGCTAACTCAGTTGGAGCCAGGTCAGAGGCCCCACTAAGCGGTGCCTGGACACACAGAAAGATTGGAGTGCTAGTAAGACTGACTTTTATTTTTTTAATTTCATCTCCTTCTACTTGGTGTGGTGGTGAAAGTGCCAAGAGCCAGGCAGAGCTGAGGCACTGTGACTGTCTCCAGGGTGGGCTTCTGTCCGGGAGACAGCTGGGCAAGGGCTGGCCCTTTGGCTGCGTGATGGGAAACCAGAGCCGAGCTCCCCAGTGAGTTCAGCCAGCACAGCCCAGGGAAGGAGAGGAAGTGCCTGCTCCCCACTCCTACAAGCCATGGGCACAAACCCCAAGTGAGTCTGTTTTAAACACTCCAGTCAGGTCTGGGGGACCCCTGCAGAGCACAGTTTTGTGGGGAAAGGGAGAGCAGCTCTGGGCAAGGACATTCAAGGTGTGAGACCCCAGGCAGACCCAGGCTCTGGGCAACGGAGGCCCTGCCTGCAGGACTGCTTGGGGCTCTGCCCTGCGAGCTTCAGGCAGGTTGCCTAGGGCCAGGCAGGGACAGCAACTGGCATTGGCTTCACCAGAGAAGCTCCTGTGAGGCCTGGGACCAGCATACCAAGTGACCAGAATCAGACATCAGAGCAAAATCCAGCAAGATCCACAAACAGCAGATCCAAAGGCACAAAATTATGCAAAGGCAAACTCCTTTTTTCAAATCTTTTCTTATTTTTTCTTTTACATTTCATGTTTTTAATTTATTTTTTTCTTTCATATCTCTTATTTCTCTTTCCTTTTATCATTCAATGTTTTCACTTTCTTTTCTTTTTTAGTTATTTTACATTTTCTTTTCCTATTCTATATTTTAGTTTATTCATTATTACTTTTTAAAATTATTTCATTTATTATTTTTTATTTTCCATTTTTATTCTTATTCTTTAATCTTCCTTCTTTTATTTCATATCCTCTCTTTTTCCTCTCTCTTTTTTCTCCTTTAATTCTTTTGGTCTCTTGTCTTTTAGTATTCTTTTTAAATTGTTTTTATTTTTTATTCTTTTTTGTTGTTGTTGATAGTCTTGGTTTGTTTTGTGTGTGTGTGTGTGTTGTTTTTACTTTTGTCTTGTTTTGATCTGCCAGCATCTGTATAACAGTTCGCATGACATGGTCAGGATTGAGCCTCACAGTCAGCCAGCTGAGGGGTTAGCCCACCCACAAACAGGACAACAGTAACCAAGACCCAGTTACAACAGGAGGGCCCACATAACCCACACAAGGGGCATTACTAGAGCACCCAGCCCAGAAGACCAAGGAGACTACACCACTAGATCCCAGGAAGTACCCACTACAGAAGGCCACCCTACCAAGACTGGGAGTTGTTGCAGTGCTATCCAATACATAGGCACAAACACAAGCAGCTGTAGAATGAGCAAAAATGGGGAAACAAACATCATGAATAGCTTCAGCAATCTTGAAAAAGATTATGTAACCTGCCCAACGTTACACCAGTAAGGAACGGACATATGATCTTGGGTCTGCCTGACTCCAAAGACTGTGCTCTTAATCATGACATCGTTCTTCTCTGGAAGGAGACCAAAGCCTTAAAATCTGAGTGGGGTAGAAAAGCTCACAGTAAACCCATCCATTTTTACAAGTTCCCCACTGTAAAATATGTTCTCTTTGAAGACTTATTGAGAAAAAGAAAAGAGAGAGAAAGGAGAGAGAAACCTATTTGAGAAATTCTAAATGAGATGAACCATCCCAATCTGCCATATCTATTTACTCTTTAAGGAGATCTTTCTGTAAAGAGTGAGAATAATAGTTTTAATTTGATAATTAATAGATTATGCTTTAAACAGAAACAAAAGCATCAACAAACCCATTGATCATCATTCTAGCACACATGAAATTAAAATAAATTAGACTTGGAAATAATAAACGTATACAAATGCTATTTAAATTAATATTGACAATCTAGGCTAAAGTCAAAGGGAGGCTGGCCCCTGCTCCCTGTCAGAAGAAAAGGCCACCTTGAGTAGAGTGACATTTAGGATGCAGACAGAGCCTTGGGTAACATGTGTCAAGATTGCCAAGTGGGCACAGACTGCTCTGGTACCCTGCTGTGGATGAAGGACAACCACACCTGCCCTCATCCAGAACTTGGTGTCCTCACAGCCCCCTGCCACTTCTACAGGCACTTAATTGTCCATCATCCCATTTTACTGCCCAGTGCCAGACCTGAACTGATGTCATCCTTATTGTCATATTTCCTGTCCTTCCTGTCCCACCTCTCAGGGCCTCGTTTGTTCATGTGGACAGTAGTTTTATAACTCATTTATTAAAAAAATTTTGGAATATCCCTAATGGTCCAAACTCAGTTCTAGGTACTAGGGATACATCTATTTTGTTAAAAGTCCTGGTCATCATGTAGCATACATACTAGTGGAAGAGAAAGAAAAGGAATAAAGAAAGATATGAATATAGAATATAAAGTCAGGTAGTTCTGAGTGATATAAAGAAAAATAAAGTAGAGTCAGGAATCAGAAAAGGATGAGATATACTAGTTTATATAAGGATGTCAAGAAAGACTTTTGTTATGAAGTTGCATGAGCAGAAACCAGAATGAAATATGGAAATGAGGCATGAAGATTTCCAGGGAAACTGTCACAGGTAGAGGCCAGAATACACGAGAAATCCCTGAGGCAGGAAAAGAGCTATGTCTGTTCAAGAAGTAGAAAGGAAGCTAGTGGTCTGGAGCTGAGAGTAAAAGATGGGTTCCGAGAGTGAGCTGGTGGGCAGATCAAGCCAACATTGTTGGGATGGAAGCAAGAGAATCAACAGGGAAAGGTAAGAACTGATGTTGGTTCTGACAAGATGGTGAAGTGGAATATATCTCTCTATATATATAAAAGCCTAATATGCAAATTGTCCTCATGGGAGTTCGACCGGGAGATCCCTCGCTCGCTATGACATGTGCTGACCACCAGGGGATGGTGCAGAACAAAGGAAGGCCCCAGCTGGCAGCAGCCGGAAGGCCCCGATTGGCCCTGATCGCAGGACAGGCCTAAGGACCTCTAGTTTTTAAATAGAACCCATAG
This sequence comes from Cnephaeus nilssonii, assembly GCF_951640355.1. NCBI lineage: Eukaryota > Metazoa > Chordata > Mammalia > Chiroptera > Vespertilionidae > Cnephaeus > Cnephaeus nilssonii. The sequence goes on along the minus strand of NC_137088.1, from coordinate 46,869,635 downwards.
GATTTGCTGATCTACTGGATGTAGGGAGTAAGAGAAAGAGAGGTGTCTAAGGTGATCTCAAGACCAATCTAAGTTGATCTGAGACTCGTCCATGCTAAGGAACAGTTCCATCCAAGATTCCCTTCTCTCTTCATAAAAGAGCCTGTGGTAGAGGCTAGAGAGATGAATAAGGTAAGTTTCAGTAACAAGCATTTGAGCAAATATCAACATAATGCTGCTGATAAAGAAAAACAGCATCTAGGAGAAAAGAGACAGAAACTGGTTAAGTCACTGAGAGAAGTGCAGAGACCAAGAATGTTGGTTCCTAAGTATTCATCCTATGGCCCACTAACGTCACCTGGCAGTTTCTCATCTTGGCAATACTTTTAATTCTTTGTTGTGTAGAGATGTAATTCTTTGTTGTATAGAGATGTCCTATGTATTGTTTGGATGTTTAGTAGCATCCCTGCCTTCTACCCATTAGATGCCAGTAGAGACACCTGACCCCACCTCGAGTTATGACAACCAAAACTGTCTTCCTATGTTGCCAAATGTCTCCAGGGGATGCAATTGTCCTTGTTAAGACCTGATACTTTTCAGATTGTAGGATCACTCAAGGTGCCCAAATCCCATGTATTGGGGTCAATACACTACACCCAGGTGTCTCAGGTAGCAGCTTTACACATGGGCAGAGCCTTTCCTTTGTGCAGCTAAGGCTCCTTTTAATTCCCCCCCTTCTGCAGGCGAATTTCATTGGACCACTCACTCAGCTGGATGGGAATGCTCCCTTGTCCGAATCCCAGAGCATTCAGCACATCTGGCTTTCAGTACATCTGTATCTGCCAGCCACTGCTTATTTGCTGTGTGCCCACAAACCACTAGGTTAGAGCATCATTTGGGTCTCAACTCAGCTACCCTCCGTGGGGAGCTTTTTGTGACCCCCCACGATTGCACTAGCTACCTCCTTGAAACTTCAATCCTATCATGTCCTGCTTTTCTATTAATACCCTTTTCATTTGCAATTTGATTTGTATTTGAGAATCATTTGATTGTCAGCTTCCTCACAGGGATGTGACCTCCATGAAGGTAGAACTGTGGCTATTTTTGCACATGATTAAACCCCAGTCACTAATACAGTACTCAAAATACAATAGACTCAAATCTTATTGAATGAACAAATAATTAGATTAATTAGGATAATGCCTGCGAGGCACCCGGTAAAATGTTGTTACCATAAACACTCAATAAATGGTGGTTGTGATATTATTTTACTAGTATTCTTTATAGTGGATACAGGGAGACATGCTCAGAGATTACAAATTCATGTGGATTAATTTCCTTCCATGTCTATTTCTCCTATTTCCTCTTTATACTTTTTTTCTTTTTTGTCTACCATAGCTCCAAGGTATGCAAAACAAACTTCTCTGCATTGAAAATTTTATAAGAGTGTAGGTCTAAAAGTCTCATAGAAACTCAAGAACCTATTAAATACAGTGAGACATTATTATACATTTCACCGGGTGCGATTGAGATAGCTCCAGATCCACCAGGGTTACGCTCCAAGGGCAGATCTACACAGGACAGTCTGAGCCACAAACCAGCCTTCATCTCCCAGGCTCTCATCAGGATTGTCCCCTGATGAGAAAATCCTGGGGCTGTTTGTGGACTGGGTAATAAAGGTCAAGATGGATGTCCCACAGCTGACCAGGGCAGGGAGGCACCGTACCAGAGCCCAGAGACTGTCACATGTCACAGGCAATTGAATTGGGTGCTCAGAACTGGAAGTGCAATTCAATTACCTGAGAAAACAAAACCCAATTGAGTTTTATCTTGGCTCCGAGAGAAGCTTCATCATCCTATGAGGAGTGACCCAGACCCCTGCTTTATCTTTGGACTTCGTGGAGCATCCGTTTGCTCTGGGATACTTGCTACCTGAGACAAGAAAATAGGCATCATTTCACTTCCCAGCACGTGAGAGAGTTACCGCTGATTAAGTTTTATGCAGTGGCATTGGCAGTACAGCTCGCCTGGGCAGTAGCAGACAGTGGAGTCAGTCCATCCCTGATGCAGAGTCCGGAGGAGGTTGGCATGACTCCTCATGCTCATAATAAGATCCATTGGATGATGCCCAGATGGGAGATCAGTTGCCATGCAAAATCCAAACTGCCAAACCACCTTAAAAGGCACAAAAACTCTTCCCTTTCCCCCTATCTGGAAACACCTAGAAACACTTATAAACTTAAGAAGGACCAGCATGACCAGGAAGTAAGACCATAAACAAGCTCCTCCTCTTTGCCTACATTCAGCATAAGCAATAAGGATAGATAAGCCTTCCCCGAGTACAAATAATTCACATGCAGAAGGTTCCTGCTGACTGGACAACTAGATCTGAAGCACAGACTGGTTGTCTTCAAGCTATTGTTGTAGCCTCAGGATTTCCTCCTTCTACTGCTGGAGTTCATTGTTGTGCTGAATGTAAAGTTTGAGCTGCCCTGATTAAAACGGTATGTTTGAACTCCTATCTCCCACCGTGTATCAGCTCTTCTTTGGACTAGGAAGGGGTCCTCAAAGTTTGAAGTCCATTGCACTATTCAAGAACCCACATGTCTATGCAACAAAAGACCTTGAGAACCCAGTTCTGTCCTCACTGGAGAATGTGAGTCCTCAGGCCCTATCCTTACACAGTTCTACTGGGCCCTTCATGAATCAAGACATGGGCCCAAGGTCGGCCACCCTGGACTAGGGCACCAGCTGAAAGTGAGGACGGGGCTGAAGCCCCAACCCCCTATGTTCTCCAAATTATACATCTTGGCACAGGGCTTCCTGCATCTGGAGGCAGGGACACATTGTTCTAACTTGCACAGTCACACAGCAACAGCTCCAGCTCGTACGTTGGGCTTTTGCTATATTCTAGAAGATACCCTTAATTAAGAATGAGAAAGCTCAGACACAGCAGAAGGAAGGGATGGGGCTGTGTCTATGCCTGGACAAGCTCTGTTCACCCAGCTGCTTCACCATCTCCCTGACCTTGCTCTCCGGAGCAGGCTGCTCACTCACCAGGCAGGGCCAGTCCCCCTACTCAGCTTGGGGTAATTAACAGGCAGACGTGCAAAACTGACTTAGAGTATTTTAATTCTTCTTTAATTATGTTCCGCGTCATTAGCTCAGCAAGGACTCTTCCAGGGCCTGTCTCGCTATCCAGGGAAGGTTAGAGGGGATGATAGAATTCCTCCCTGATTCTGTGCGCAGCTGCATTAGGGCTTTGCAAAGTTTGCTCATCAGTCCATTTGGGCATGAAAAGATAGGAAAAGGTCCTTCTTCCCTCAAAGCCCAGTGGAGTGGAAGCAGGAAGATGAAGGGGACTTTGAAAGTGATAATTGAAAGAAAAATTCTATCCAAGTCTTTCAAGTTCTCTTGGACTCAGGAGTTCTTTTTTCTTTCCTCCAGAAGCTCTGGCTGCTACAGGAGGTTGGAAGAGAATGCCTGTCAGAGATGCTTTTATGCCAAGCAGCAGCCTGGGCTGTGGCTGAGCCAGGAAGGTAAGCTTTTTAAGAGTTGGTCTAAATACACCAGGGCATGGAGGAAGAGTCCTCAGGTGTGGCACACTGGGAAAACGAAGGGCGGCATCTTCTGAAGTTTAACCCTAGATTCGAGGGATTTCAAAGTGGAAGGGTTTTAGAATCCAACTAGCCAATCACTCAATTCCATCATGTCTGTCAAACACCTCATCCAGCCTCTGCTTGTGTGTGGGAAAGAACTTACAACCTGACAAGCTAGCCCAGCACCCAGCTCAGGCACCTGTTTTCTGTAGAAGGCTCTTTTAATTTCCTTTCAACAACCCACTCATTAAACAGTTGCTTCAGAAGCAGGTTTGAATCGCAGCTCTGCCACTTGCTAGCTGCATGACCATAAGCAAGTAGGTACATGCCTCTGAACCTCAGTTTCCTCATCTGTAAAATGGGAGTTAATAATAGTACTTATCTCTTGTGAAATAAATTTATGTATTTCAAGATCCTGACATGAGCTTTATTACAGATTAAACATGCTCTATTCCAGTGGTCGGCAAACTCATTAGTCAACAGAGCCAAATATCAACAGTACAATGATTGAAATTTCTTTTGAGAGCCAAATTTTTTAAACTTAAACTTCTTCTAACGCCACTTCTTCAAAATAGACTCGCGCAGGCCGTGGTATTTTGTGGAAGAGCCACACTCAAGGGGCCAAAGAGCCGCATGTGGCTCGCGAGCCGCAGTTTGCCCACCACAGCTCTATTCTATACGACATGTGGTACATAACTTTGGATTGGGCACACTACTATGCCTTCTAGAAAAGAAGATCTGTAAGTTCCCTCACCTGTGAAACAAGGGAACCTCATTCCCACTCAGCCATCAGATCGTGGGGAACAATAAAGTAAGACAATAAGAAAAGTACTTGCCATTTACTAATGTTATTTACTAAATTCTAGCATGGGGTCAACTTCCTCAGACACTTTATTTCACTCTTCCTGCAATCTAACATGACAGGCGCTGTTACTCTCCCCAGTCTACAGAAGAGCAAACTGTGGCTCAGGAAGATATAAGTAACAAAAGCACACAAATTATAAGAGACAGAGCCAGGCTTTAAACCCAGGTCTCCCAGAGGCCAAAATCCTCGCTCTTCACTGCCCCTGTAGTGTGTTTGAGTGTGAGCGCTGCAGACCATGAGCCTGATCAAAAGAACCATGTTGGTAATGCAGAATGAGAGCTCCATGGGGGCAGGACTTGCCTGCCTTGTTCATCATTGTGTGCCAGCACACCTGGGGCAGTTCATAACACAATGCGGATGCTCACTAAATATGTGTGTGTGTGTGTGTGTGTGTGTGTGTGTGTGTGTGTGTTGGTGTGTGTGAGAGAGAGGGGGGGAGGAGGAAGGGGGGATTGGGAAGTTCAAAAAGGAAAGAAGTAAGGAAGGAAGAGAGGAAGGAGAGATACATGGAGGGAGAGGGGAAGAGGAGAAAACAGTCTTTGGGAAGATGAAAGTTACTGTGTTCTGGTTATGAAAACAAAAGGTCAGGAAAAACAGACTCAAGATGTGGAGTCAGGAGCTGGAGTAAATGCAGCTGCCACCATTGCTGGGAAGAGGACAGGAGGACCAGTCTTTACTGCCGACAGGTTAGTTCACCCTGTGTGCTGGCTTGTTCTATGCCAGAGAAGGCAAGCTGTCAGGATGTTCCATGAGGAAAGAGGGGAAGCGAATGCAAAAACAGTCCACTCAAAATTGTAGGAGAGCTTCAGACACATCCTATGTAATAAAAGAGTAATATGGAAATTGACCATACCTCTGCTATACCCACAAGCCATGCCCACCAGCCAATCAGGAGCAAGTATGCAAATTAACCCAACCAAGATGGCTGCGGCCACGGAGAGAGCAGGAGGCTTGCATTTCCCTGGCAATGGAGGAAGCCAAGCTTTCCGCCTGCCCTGGCCTGCCTTGGCCTCCACTTAAGGCTACAAAATTTCAATTATAGAAGATAAATAAATCCCAACAAAAATGGCTGCGGCCACGGAGCAAGCAGGAGGCTTGGCTCCGCTCAAGGCTACAAAGTTTCAATTATAGAAGATAAATACCAGATACCAGGGCCTCCACTTGGGTCGCCGGGGGGCGTGGCCAGCCTGCAAACCACCACAGGCCCTTACCCAGGCTGCCCCACGCCCCAAGGGAACCCTCACCCTGATCTGGTACACCCTACAGGACAAACCAGCTGGCCCCCACCCATGCACCAAGCCTCTATCCTATCTAATCCTATCTATTAAAATAATAATATGCAAATTGACCATCACTCCAACACACAAGATGGCTGCCCCCATGTGGTCAAAGATGACTGCCCCCATGTGGACACAAGATGGCCACCACAAGATGGCCAGAAGGGAGGGCAGTTGAGAGGGAGAAGGTCTGCAAGGGAGGGCAGTTGTGGGCGATCAGGCCTGCAGGGGAGGGCAGTTAGGGCTGACCAGGCCGGCAGAGGAGGGAAGTTGGGGACGACTGGGCCTGCAGGGAAGGGCAGTTGGGGGGGACCCAGGCTTGCAGGGGAGAGCAGTTGGGGGGATCCAGGCCTGCAGGGAAGGGCAATTAGGGGCAAACAGGCTGGCAGGGGAGCAGTTAGGCATCAATCAGGTTGGCAGGGGAGTAGTTAGGGGGTGATCAGGTTGGCAGGCAGAAGCGATTAGGGGCAATCAGGAAGGCAGGCAGGCGAGCAGTTGGGAGCCAGCAGTTCTGGATTGTGAGAGGGATGTCCAACTGCCTGTTTAGGCCCGATCCTACCTGGATCGGGCCTAAACGGGCAACTGGACATCCCTTGAGGGGTCCCGGATTGGAGAGGGTGCAGGCTGGGCTGAGGGACACAGCCCCCCTTACATGAATTTCATGCACTGGACCTCTAGTCAATAATAATGCATATCTTAAAGTCTATTTTTGAAAACTATTTTGACACTAGCATAATACACATCAATACATATATTAGCTTGTAGTATTATAGAATCAACAGTTTGAGAGAATCATTGCAAAATAATATTGCTCTAAGTGAGAAACAAAACAGAAATTTATAAATACAAAAATTAAGGATTTCTATATGGAAAAATATGCAATAAAGTTAAAAATAACAGACTTGGAAAAAATTGTGCAAGATATTTGAAAGACAAAGGACAGCATTAATATTCAAATATGCCCAGTGCTCCTGCAGATCAATAAGGAATAGACAAATAACGTAGAATCGCGTGAAGAGAATGTGAATAGACATCTCACAGAAAAACACTGAAGTCCAATAAATACTTGAGCAGATCCCAAACTCTCCAAAAGCTGGGGGATTGTAAATTAAAATAGTAAGATTAGCAAAAAATTTTTAAAAGATTGATAATAGCCTTTTAGTGGTTATGTGGAGAAACAGGCCCTTTAATATACTGTTGGTGAAAGAATAAATGGGTGAATCTTTTCTAGAAGGTAATTCAGCAATTAACATCAACATTAAAAATGGACAGACCTTAGACTCGGCTGTCCCATTTCTTAGACTCTCTCTCTAGAAATACTTACACAGGCACATGAAAATGGGACCCCAGGGGCACTCATAGCAACGTTATAATAGTGAAAAACTGAAGCAACCTAAGTACTCATCATTTAGAAAATGCTTAAATTATTGTGCGCTAATTCTATGGAATCTGTTCAAAAGAATGTAGTACACCTATATATACTGACGGAAAGATCTCTAAAACGTATGGTGGAAAATAGCAAGTTATGGAATAACACATGTAGTATGTTGCCATTTATATTAAAAATAAGAACCAGGTAGTTAAACATATATCTTACATGGTCAATTACATAGAAAGGGGATTGGAAAAATGTACCTAAAGCTGACATAGGTTACCTCTGGGGAGCAGAGTTGGACCAGGGAAACTTGAAGAAACATTTTCATTGTTTGTCATATGTGTTTACACATGGCTTGAATCAGAATTGCTCACATAGTACTAATATACATTTTTCAAGTACAAATGAAAACAGGAAAAGAGAATTTTAATTTCTCTGGGAACTTCTGAGCTTACATCATGCCCCAAATGGAGTTTTTGCCTCTTATTTAACTGCTCCTTCATTGATATCAGGAGCTAGTTACTCTATAGTTCGTTACATACACACTCAGATGCACACCCACTGACATTCACAGAAGGCTGGAAATGCCAGAGACCTGGAGGCCATCTCCTCGAATTCTCTTGTGTTAGAGAGAAGGAACCTGTGATGGTTAATTTTGTGTGTGAGTTTGACTAGGCTAAGGATGCCCAGATGTCTGGTTAACACGATTTCTGGGTGTGCTGCAAAGACCCCGAGTTCTCCCTACACTAAATGTTATTTCACCACCTAGGTGTTTATTGGGAGTGCTTCTGTGGTGGCTAAATGTTGATTTAAAAGCTTTAGTTCCTTTTTTTTTCTTCAGAGGTGACTTGGTTAGCAGTAATTCATGCTGAAAGTGAGCTTTTATTTACCTCTATTCCAGAATTATTTCCCTTCAGGTGTATCTTCCTCTATGAAACAGAACCATTCCTAAAGGGCCATAATGTAATTTCATCTTTATCACTTGAATTTCATTCTAAATGTTCTAAAAGAGCACTCTGTTGAATGCATAAACAAGTGGAACAACAAATCAATGTTTCCCTCTCTCCCTTTCTCTAGCAAAAAAAGAGAGCACTCCATTTGGAAGGGTCTTCTGATGAGTCATTTTAAATGCAATTAGCTGTTCCATCTACACTGTCCCATGTGGTATCCACGACTCATGTGAGCCTACTGAGCACTTGAATTCAGCTCATCCAGATTGAGATGTGTTTTAAGAATAAATTATACACCAGAAAATGTATAAAATATCTCATTAATAATTTTATATTTGCATGCTGATTGATATTTTGGATATACTAAGTTAAATAAAATATATTATTAAAATAAATTGTGGCTAGTAGAGTATCTAAAATTTGATATATGACTTGCTTTGCAGTTGGACAGCGTTGGTCTAAATAATTTGTTTTATAATCTTGAATTTTTTCAAGCCAGTTTCCTTAAGGGGAAATTCATCTATCCCTTCTTAGAATCTAGCCACAATTGCAATTGTGGGTAAAAGTTGGCCTTTTATAAATTAAATTTATTTAATATGTTCAGGATGCAGTGCCCAATGGATTGACTCTTAATCCTAAGGAATTCACAGTCAAGAAGATAGATTAAATTATTTTTTAAAAAAGAAGATGGATTAGGCCATCATGCATATGATCAATTAAAAATGCCAGCCTTCTCCAGTATCCCCAAAACCTCAAAAAAAATATTATTCAAATGTTTAAAAACCTATTCTAGGTAAAAATATTCCAAAACTTCAGGTTGAGAGCATTGTGTCTATTTGAGACCTAAAAGGTACCCAGGATTGCCACAGAATTTACAGCCCCTCAAATAAAGAATTATAATGAAGTCACAAAATCTTCTTTTAAAATTGTATCTTCATGACTTTTTTTTAAGAGAGGACAAAAAAAACCATTTATTGTCATGTGAACTGTATAGGGGTAAGGGAAGGGTTGGCCCAATAACCTCTCATTTCATCAAGTCCATACCAAAGAGTGTGTGTAATTATATGGAATTCAAGTATTTATTCATAAAGGTCTATGAACATTAATTTGACCCTAACTTGAGTCCCTGGCAGGCAGGTTTATGTTACATGATTGCACTTCTGGACCTTAGTGGATTGACATGAGCTGGACCAATCAATAATCACAACCTCAGCCTGACCGTTTGCAGGTGGAGAAGCAAACTCAAGTTTGGAGGGATAAGCCCTGGCCAGTGTGGCTCAGTTGGTTGGAGCATCATCCGTAACCTGAAAGGATGCGGGTTCAATTCCTGGTTAGGGCACATACCTAGGTTGTGGGTTTGATCCTGGTAGGGGTGCAGATGTGGGTACAGAAGACAACAGATCAATGTTTCTTTCTCACATCAATGTTTGCTTCTCTCTCTCTTTTCATCTCTCCCTCCCTCTCTTACTAAAATCAGTAAGCATGTCCTCCTCAGAGGTGAAGGTTAAAAAAAAACCAAACAGATTGGAGGGATAGCAAAGAAAGGCAGTGGGTCAAGACTAAGAAGACACAGGGAGCAAACAGAACTGACAGTGCATATGGTCTTAAAGATAAAGAGAGGGTTGGCTTTGACTCCAGAGGCCTTTCCAGACCTTAAATCGAATCCTTCCTGAGACCTGGCTGACCTCTCAGTTCTTGGTTCCACAGAGATGTTCTGCTTTCTTAGGTGAAGTTTCACTGTTCGCCTAATTATTCTGAAGTGCTTTTGAATTAGTCTTAACCAAGTTAGGCAGGGTTGGAATGGGCACTGGATTTTGTACCCACGTGGGTGGAACATGAAGAAGCTATTCAAGATGTTCAGCCCCACAGTCTCAGAATGACAGACATGTGGGGGGATGTTCCAACATCAGCTGTCCATCCTCCTAACAGGTGGTGACTTCCAAAGCCGAGCAGAGAAGATGAAGGGACAGGAGCCACTGTCCTTGATTCATGCTACAATCCCTGGTCATTTGAAAGCACAGCTCTCAAGGGCAGTTCAGAAAGCGCTTCCTCACCAAGGAGGCCCTGAGCTCACCAGCCAATCATGTGTCTCCCCTTATATTCCCACCACTTTTCCTTTGCACCTGGCCTCCACACCTAACCTGGAGGTCATTTAAAGCAGCGGTCGCCAACCTTTCAGACCTCATGGACCACCAGTGGTCCGTGGACCACCGGTTGGCGACCGTTGATTTAAAAAGTGGTTACAGAGTCAGAAAATCTTTGTTTTTACAGATTAAAGGCCCTTAATGCCTGATATATTCTTATCTGTTTACAACTTTATGGAACCCTGTGTGTATGTATCTTTCTTCCTTACCAGATAGAGAGCTCCTCAAGGGAAGATACATTTTATTCGTTCTTCTGTCTTTCCCCCATGTAGTCCAAAGCTACTCCAACCACACCTGGTGGCCAAAATTATCATGAAGACATCTTACTCTGTTCATCCTTCTAGAAGCTAGCCTTCCTTGTACCCTTGCTAGAGTCAGCATTTCGGCTCTCTAGAGCTGAACCCCTTTTGCAAACTTTTTCTGTAAAGGGTCAGATAGAACATATGTTATGCTTAACTGGCCACTGTCACAACTACTGAACCATGCTATCAGAGTATAAAGCAGCCATAGACACACTTGAAAGAATGGGCATGACTGTATTCTCATAGAAGTTTATTTACAGAAACAAGAGGGAGACCGGATTTGACACATGAGCTGTAATTTGCCAACTTCTCTTCAAGAGGAAAACAGAACACTAACTTCTTAAATAATAAAAAAGTACACAATGAAAATACATTTGTCTTTCTTCCACCCCAGAGCCAGTCATTAAAGATAATCATTGCAAACAGTTTCTTAGGTATTCTTCCAGAAATATTTCATATTTGCACATGGGAATATCTATACAGCCTTATAGATATAGACATAGACATAGACATATAGGTATATAGATATACATGTGTACACATTCATAGTCATGTACATATTTATATGTCCATTTTAACACCTGATGTACTCCACAGAATATTCTATTTCTTGAATTCTTCACTTAATATTATTCTTTAGCTATCTTTCCATATTGTCCTAATAAGAGCTACCTCATTCTTTCAAATGGCTCTGAGTTCTCACTGTATTATACTCTATTTAATCAGCCCCCTATTAATAGATACTTAAGCTCTTTACAGACTTTTTCCCAATGTAAATAGTGCTGCAATGAACACCCTTGAGTACATGTTCAAATCCTCCTGTTAGATAAATTTCTAGAATAGAAACTTTAGGTTAAATGGTATATGTGTTTTAAATTTTAACATATACTCCCAATTGCCCACTTGAGAGGGCTTATAATTTATATTCTCGCTAATGATGTATGGGGAAAAAAGGCATTTTATTTAAGGTGCATGTATCTTCAGATAAAGAGGCATTTTTATATAGAGTATAAATAAACTATAACAATCAATGCAAGGCTACATTAAATAAAAATCAGCTGAATTTAGTGTGACTGTTTTAGTCATTTCTTAAATTTTAAAATAAGGAATTTAGAACTATACAGCAAATACCATTCAAATAAATTCCTTTTTATTTAAGGGAAGATATAAAATGCTAAAAAGCAAGAACGAAGAAAAGAAAAAGCTAGTAAAATTCAGAAAATGCACCTATGCCATAGCCTCATCCTGGGCAGAGTGCACCGCCCCATCCCTTGACTTGGGGCCCATGTGGCCACGTCTTGCTTTAGCCAATGGCATGTGTGCAATTGTGCCAGGGGACCCCTTCTGATCCTGGCTTTAAGAAGTCTCATGAGTTTCTGCTGGTTCTCTTGGGCCTCTGCCATTACATTGAAACACAAACAAACAATCACATCCCAAGTAGCCTGCTGGTTGAAGGAGGATGAGAAGATGGGAGACATGTGGCAGACCCACAACCTCAGACTTAGTGTCAATCAGGGACGCACAAACTGAGCCCCACCTAAGTCAGCTAACCCCAGCTGACCAACAGGTGTGTGAGTTGCCCCAGCCAAGATCAGCAAAGCAGCCCCAACCCAGCCCCATCTCCACAGCCAACTCTCAGCCTACAGACTGCATGAATAATGATAAAAGAGGGCTATTGTAAGCCACTGAGTTTTCAAGTAGTTTGTTACATAATGGTAACTTAATAATTAACACACCAGGCAATAAAAGAGGATGGATCTGGCCTACGTACTCAGGGCCTCCCTTCATCAATAAGCATTAAGTCCCCGCCATGTGTCGGGCACTAGCAAGTTTCTGAGGACACAGGACACAGTGAAGAACAGGGCAGACCTGGGCCCTGCTCTGGCAAACCTTTGTCCGGTAAAGGGAAGACAGGGAGTAAAGAAACAAATGATGCAAATACCAACAAATGCTATGAAATCATGATATATTTGTAAAAAGGACTGGCTGGCTGCTTTACTTGGACAGTGGGAGTGTCTTTCAGGTGACACTCAGAGGAGGTTTAAGGTGCAGGATCAGAAAGCTCCAGGCAGAGGGACAGCCAGTGCAGAAGCCCTGAGTGGGTAAGACATTGGCGCCTTTAAGAAACAGAGAGGAGGCCTGGGTGGCCGCGGTGTCCTCCTCCTTTCAGAGAGTTAGTGCCTCTTTGAAATTGGAAAAATGCACTCGCCCATGTCAATTGTAATTTCACTCTTCCAAAGACTTGATTATTTTCAATAAACTTGGCTTGAACATCAAATAACAATGAAAACCCAACCTCACTCTGTTCTCATTTAAAACAGGCATCTGCTACCGCCTCCAATCTTCACTAATAACTGAGCACAAACGAGGCAAAGCAACTAACAGTCTAGTGGCCGAGGCAGGTGCAGGCCCGGCTTCCACACCAGGTTCAATGCGGAGAGAAGTAACATAGAGACAACAGATTTTCAGATATGTCAGCTGCACAGTTTTGATCTTTCAAATAGACTTTTAATTTGTGGAAGAGTCTATGTCTAAAGGAAGCAGCTCTCCCCTTGAGGCACAGGCAGCGCTAAGTGGTTCCCAGAAGATGCGATATTCCAGGCTGGGCTGCCTTTGAAAAAGCACATGATTTTTCCCTGAGAATTAGTTCCCCATTTAGATACTGGAAAAGAGCATAGTTCTTCTGGCAGCCTATAGCCACTGATTCTGTTACCTTGGTTGCATTATTGAACTTCTGGGAGCTTTAGCTTTATTTGTGAAATGATGACGGTAATAACTAACCGGCCACAGGCTGCTATGAGGGTTAAATCAGATAATATGGTTCTAAGTCCTGTATAAACCATGATGTACCGTGTAATCCTGCGGATCCTGATTATTAGAGATGCCATGCCCGAGGGGCCGGATTGCTCTCCATCCCCACTGGACAGGAAACCTGCAGGATAATACTTTGATACATAAACATAACATTTTGAAATAAACACTATCCAAGGGGAAATCAACACCATTTTATGACTGTTATTAATAAATTCTCCAGAGACTCCTAGGGGTAACTAACCACCTTGTCTCGCTCATGATTTTCTGTGGGTCTAAATGGAAATTAGCAAAGGGGTTTCTTCTCTAAATATTCCCATATAGGAATTCCAATTACATTCCATTATGTACTAGCGATGAGAAGTCTAAAGTGTGCCAAGTACAGCATTTATCTTTGGACTATATTCACATTTTGTTTATGTGATGGTCTGACATATGGGCCCAAAGTAAATATTTTAGAAATCTCCTTAATGTCTTCAAATCTCTAAATTGATCTTTCCCCCAGCTGGTCGCATTCTTTAGTATTAAACTTTCAACATCTGAGTTATAATTAGCAGCACACACACTGCCCTCCTCACAAGCAGAGCAGTTAACTTGCACAAACCCAAACGTTTAGTCCTACCTGCACCAACACACCTTCCTGGCAGCTGCTGGTACTCGGAGTTGTGATCCAGAGTTCACGCCTGCTGTTGCTGGCACCACTGGGATCAAACTATACCCCCCGGCCTTTGTCTTCCGGGTGTACAATGAACCATATTCATCTCCTTCATTGGCTTGCTCTAAGAAACTATATCCAAGTTGCCAATTTTAAAATGCATGACATAAATGTCAGGACCCCATTCTAAATGATGCTTTCCTTGTAGAAATATGTTTTCCTGTGCTTGGCAAAGCAGAGCTAACCATCTGGCTAAGTGTATGTCTCAGCACACCTAGGGTAGCGGGTGAACTGGATCCAATATTTAGGTTTATCAGTACATAGAGCTAAGACTGATGAGGTTGTACCTTATGTAAGGATTTTCTACTTCACCAGAGATCTGTCATAAGATTCTTGTAGTGAGCTTCCCTGGACCAGGAAATATTACCCAATTTATGAAAAAGCAATTGACAGGTTAGTTTTGAGGAATGTATTTATTGCATAAGGTACTGGACCTTAGACATTGTGCCTCCTGGTTTTTGCGAACAAGGTCTGTCTGCCTGGAGTATGAGAGCAGGATTATGAGAAGGTTATATTGTGCCTCAGCAGATATTTGATAAATATGTGTTGCGTGAATAAAGAAACAAGTGGGTGGTTAGACATTGATTCTTTTCACCAGAGAGATCTTCCTTGCCTTCCCTTCCTAGCTAAACTCCATCCTTTGAGATCTGAAATTAATAGTTTCTTATCCCAAAGCCTTCCCATCCTCCGGGCTCTCTCCTCTACTTTGTTTCCACCTCTGTGCCTTACGAGTAATAATAAGAGCTATCAGAACAATTCCAGGAAGGATGGGGCCAGTAATAGGAGAAATAAATGGGGAGGGAGAGAAGCAGATAGATTTATTGAGCATTTACTCTTCCTAGAACTGGGCTAATCCCTTCACGCTCATTTTACTGAAGCCTTACACAGGCGAACATCTTCTTCACTTTATGGATGATGAGCCTGAGGCTTCCAAAGGGTATTTAAATGACCTGGAATCACGCAGCTAGAAAATGGTGGAAGGTGAGTTTTGACCCCCGGCCTAGCCCTCGTCAGAGCTACAATGCAGAACCATCACCTCCTGCTGCCACATCACACTTTGTTAGGTTTGTGGCTGTCTCTATCTCCCCTACGACCATCCTGCAGGCAGGCAGTATCCCTGTGGTTCTAATGCTTGGCTAGTTCTGGGTGTTTAGTGCATGTTTATTCATCGAGTAAAAGAAGATAGCATATTTCCTAGAGTAAGAGTGGGCTCAGGGTGATCTCAGCTGGGTCTCTGGGGATGATTTGGGAGGTAGCCAGTGGAGAGCAGATGGGGCTCTGACCTAACTAGACCTGCCAATCTCAGTATAGAGCTGGGAATCAAGAAGTCGTGTTAATGTGAAATCAGACTGTTCCGGGGTCAAAAGGCCCTTCCTCCCTGGGCATTTCCCGGTTTCTTAGCCATCCTCCCAGCAACCTGAGCATTCAGTGGGATGTTTACACGACAGAGTTTACTCCAGCAGAGAAAGAGTGAGTGCGCCCTTTCTGAGGCCAGCAGGTGAGCTTATTGAGACTGACAGCAGTCAGATTTGATCTCCGTGGCTCTTTCATCTCCTGGTGGCACCTTGAAAAGCCTTATTTACTCAAGATGAACCCTGGCTTTCAACTGCTGTCGAAGCATGCCCCTCAATTCACTCTCAATCAACACCAAGGATAACTCATCCTCACTCACACTGCTGCCATCTTTCTCTTCCTGTCCTGGTCAAAGGCGGCTCAAAACTGCCACCACCATCTATTCATCACATTCATCAGTCAGCTCACTGCTCACATCCCCTCCGTCCCAATAGTCAAAACATGTACACACTGATCAGGCCACACTGTATACGAGTATAAGGATGAAGCCTATAAGTAACAACAAGGTGTATTTGTATAGTGCCTTGTGACTTATCATATGTCTTATCAAATTAGGTTAATTATACTTCCCTCATATGGGTATGGCTGATTTTCGTTTGGAGAAAAACTCTTTAAGTCAACACTTAATCTTTCAGATTTAGAGAGTGAGAAGCATGCAGGATGTCGTGAAAGTCTTTCATTTTAATTTTAACAAAAGGTACTTAGCAATAACCACATACCTGCTAGTGGGCTAAGCATGGGGATGTAAAGATGACAGGGACAGTGTCCTGCTCCCAGGGCCTGCTGCATTAGAGGAGAAGCTCAGAATAAACAACTGCAAATGCTGAGGAAGATGCTGCTTAGAGAGGCTAGCATATAAGGAAACAAGGCCATGAACACCTCATTGTTAGTGCTGACCAAGAGCTGGTGAGTCATGGAGTTTTTCAGGTGAGCAGACCAGAAAGGAGCACTTTCTCAGTGTAGCAAAGATTGAGTGAACGCTGACCACATCCCAGGCATGGGGATATAACAGATGATATGATGACACTGACCCTGCCCGCCAAGGAGCTTATAGGCTAGTGCAGTGGTCGGCAAACCGCGGCTCGCGAGGCATATGCGGCTCTTTGGCCCCTTGAGTGTTCTAATGCCACTTCTTCAAAATAGACTCGCCCAGGCCGAAAACCGACTTCTGCGCATGGGCCACAAAGTTTCAATTGCACTGTACATGTGCGCCCGCACGTGGTATTTTGTGGCAGAGCCACACTCAAGGGGCCAAAGAGCCGCATGTGGCTCACGAGCCGCGGTTTGCTGACCACTGGTCTAGTGGACAGAAAGACTAACAAACAGGCCATTACACTTCAACACAATGGGAGCTGCGAAAAGCTGTGATCCATTGAGACATGTGCCCCTAAATTTTAATATCCTCCCACTCCACCCCCCACCTTGTCACAGTCAGATACTTGTTTTGTGGTCATTCCTTCTTATCCACCAGAGATTTGGGCATCTGACTCATATAATTCTACTCCATCCCAGCCCCTTCCTTGATGTGGTGACCCATCCAAAACCCTCACCTCTCAAGTTCTAACATTCTCATCTTCAGTGAGCCTCTCTTCTGTTTTTCATTTCTCTATCACCTACTCATAGTTTGTATCTGGGACCCGATGAGCAGAAAAGGGTGTATGTTCTTCCTTCCCAACCACTGCATGGCAAATGGCTTTGCTGCCATTTCATGTCTAACTACTTAATATATTAGGTGCTCAATAAAAAAGTAGGCATTTATTGAGTACCCACCAAGTGCCATGCACAGTGGTGGCCCAGATGGACAGAGCTGCTGAAGCTCAAACCTTACAGCTTGTGGGTGACCAAATATTCAGATGTCCTTTCTCCAAAGGTCATCTCTAAAAACTATTCTTGTTAAGCATTAAATCCATTTGTGTTTTGCCCACTTCTCTCCAGGCTCTAGAGAGAGAGGAAAATCAGAGCCCATCCATTACGATTCTGCATTTCTTTGATTCTTTCTACTAAGAACCTCTGGGATGAACCAGCTGAGAAATGCCTTTGCGGCACCATCTATTTTAGGTGGCCCTTTCTGCTTACATAAGTTTTCTATACTTGATGCTTTGCACAAAACTCCTCAAAGTCCCAATGGAATTAAAGGTCTTACCCCACCTCCCGGGGCCTTTCAAATGATAAAGGAAGTCAAATATATTTCTAAAGTTTAGCTAGGATAACCCAGCAGCTTTAAAAGCATCAGCACATGGGTTTTATAGCAATTGGGTAATAGTATGGCATCAAATAATTATCCAAAGTAAGAAGAAAAGTTCATTTTTATGTCATTCTTTAGAAGAGGATCAGTGATGGGAAAAAAGGGGGTCCTCAGTGTGTATGTGAGGCTCTGCTGTTAGGATATTACAGCAGCCAGAGTGCCCTGTTAAAGATTCCAATGGGCCATATTAAAAACCCACAACGCTTCCCCTAGGTTCAGGATGATGCCCCAGCTCGTGAACAGGCCAAGGTAGGCTCTCAGGATCTAGCCCTTTCCTGCCTCCCTCTTGTTCACTAGATATCAGCCACAAAGCTATCTCCTGGCCTCTCTCACAGGGCAAGTTCACTTTCATCTTCAGAACCTTTGAATTTGTTCTTCCCCTTCCTGGAACCGTCTTTTCCCAGATCTTCCTATTCCTGGCTCCTTCCTGCTATATAGGTCTCATTACCCAATGTAGTTGCTCCGAGCCTCAGTAATTCCCCACCGTGTCATCCAGTCTCTTCAAATGCTTGGCACATGCAACATTTAAAATTATCATTTGGCTTATTTATTTCAGTTAGTTTGTTGTCCCCACTCCTCCTTAAAGTGTAAGTCTACCTTGGGAGCAAAGATCAGGCTTATCCTGGTCATCGCTGAGTAATCAGAGCCTAGACTAGTCCCTTAGACTCGTACTTAGTGAATACACAGTACATATTTCTGGAATAAGTGAGTTTGGAAAAGTGGAGTGATTTCACCATCGAAATGCCTTCCCATGCCACAGCATTTAATCCATACATAAATGCAGCCTGTGGAGCAATTAATCAAAAACTTTGCTTATCATGCACCAAGGCAGGCCAATATGGAATGCTCACAACACGAACACACATTCGTCTTCCAGGCCCCATCCAGACGCTCTTTTGGCTCAGGTGGTTCTGAGGTGCAATTAGTCAGTGAGAACGCCATGCGCTCCCCTCACAAAGAGCGCAGTGCTGGCGGGGTTCCTGGGAGGGCAGAGGCTGGCGGGGCCTCCTCTTTGGGCTGCACCCAGATTGTGAGGAGATTGGGTAAATTAGGCTGTTCTAGAAGAAAACTGAGATGGTGGCAAAAACAATGGAGAATAATTCCACTGATAATAGACTGAAGAACTGTTGATGTTGGTTCATAGTGGTCCATTGTTTGGAACATCCTGTCTTTAGCCAAGTGTTCAGGCAGATCAGGGTTAAATGGATTTTGTTGTATAGCAGTGGAGGGAAACATGCCATGTGAGGACATGTATGTATTTCAATGATGCCCTGAAGGTACATGCACACGTACCTGTGTGGATGAGTTTTCATTTGTGTGTTCCATGTGGCTGTGGACACCCAAGCCTACTTCTCAAATGGACTGTGCTTATTCTACATTTTTCCCAGTAGCTAATGCAAACACACCTTAAGGGATCATGAATGCTTGGATTAACAGCAGCCACGCTACCTTGAGCACATATAAATTCAAATGGCTCTGTTGATTACATTTCTACTTAGAATCTGACACATTAAAGGAGGCCAGGACTCAGAGGAGTAAGATAGTTTCCATCCCTAGGATTTGGTTACAGTGTCTGAAAAATAATATCTGAATTTAAAGAAATAATTACTAGCATTTAGGAAAACCCACAGAATAGAAAGATTTTTTTTCCAGAGACAATAAAAACAGTATGACTCACCTTGATACACACCCCCCCCCCCAAAGTACCCATGTTTTCCATGTCTGCTCTGCCTCTGTGGCCTGCCAACCCTCTGCCTGTGTAACAAGGGACCAGGGTCCCTCTCACAGCCTGACAGTGGAGATGGCAGCGATTCTGCCAACCACCTGTGCCAGAGATATTCTATTAGTCTTGGTTGTTTATGGGCTAAGGGAGAGCTCCCTTCATGGTTATGTGGCAAGGTAGAGAGGTTACAAATGCAGCGTGCTGTTTCTGCTATCATCTGGCATTCAGAGCCTATCCTATGGCCTGACATCACATCTGGGCAAGGAGACTGCACCCATCAGCCAGAATGCTTGTTTTCTATTACCATCTCTCTCCCTCTCCCTCTCCCTCTCCCTCTCCCTCTCCCTCTCCCTCTCCCTCTCCCTCTCCCTCTCCCTCTCCCTCTCCCTCTCCCTCTCCTCTCTTCTCCTCTCCTCTCCTCTCATTTCCTCTCCCCTTTCTCTCTCTCCCTCCCTCTCTTCCTTCCCCCACTTATTTTTCAGGTACCAGTAGACCACCAAATGGGCTCTCAGGCCAATGCTTCCATTTCTTCTTTTGCTTCTGCAGAGACCAAATAAAATTTTCTACTGTAAGTACCCCTGACCTTACCTGGCAGGAAATTTACCCCACCTACAGACACCTCAGGCACCAGCCCAGGTCCCACACTAAGCCCAGCCTCCTTTTCAGCACTTAGCGGACACATTTTTTGCCTCTAGGACTTTGGATGTTTAGCTGCCCTTGGCTTGGCGCTAGAAAACTCCCAGATGAGAGGCTTGTCTTTTCCTGTGCACCCCCAGGTCTCTGCCTGCTTAGAGGGGGAGTCCCAACATTTCTCTCTGCAGAGCCTGCCCCTCCTCTCACAGGAGGGGACCCAGGCTCAACTCCTACCTCTCCTGCTCGCAGAACTGACTCCACCGAAGTGTTTATGAGGGTCTCTGCTCAAAGCTGACTCAGTGGAATCCTATCTAATAAAGAGGGAATATGCAAATTGACCATCACACCATAACAAGATGGCTGCACCCACAGCAGAGGCAGGGATTCTGTAACACAAGATGGCTGCACCCAGAACGGAGACCGAGTTCCCATAACAAGCCTTAACGAGCAATCAGCAGGGACCAGAATCTGCCTGGTCCTGGGCCGGGGCAGGGGACCTGAGGCTGTACCCCCGGCCTGGTGGGGCTTGACAGGGGACATGAGGCCGCACTCCCCACCATGCGGGACTTGACGGGGGACCTCAGGCTGTGCCCTCCGCCTGCGGGGCTTGACAGGGGACCTCAAGGTATGCCCCCTGCCCAGGCCTGGGCCGGGGGACCTCAGGCCACACTCCCCACCCCGGCGCTGGGCTGGAGGACCTGAGGCCATGACCCCCGCCTGGCGGGGCTTGATGGGGGACCTCAGGCCACGCCCCCTGGCCTGGGACAGGGGACCTCAAGGCGCGCCGCCCGGGCTGGGGGACCTCAGGCTGCACCCCCCGCTCTGGCGCTGGGCCAGGTGACCTGAGGCTGTGCCCCCCACCCAGTGGGGCTTGGTGGGGGTGGGGCTAGTCGGGTCTGGATCTAGCCCAATGGGGGTGGGGCCAGCTGGGTCTGGGTCTCTCGTGATTTTGAGGCACACGTGGGTGGGCAGGGACTTGACTCTGTTTCCTGTGGCATGCCCCAGACTCTGACAGGAGGAATATTTTCACACATTTTACTAATTTTCTTTCATCTCTGACACTTCTATTATAGAGAAAGAGCAAATAGCAATATTAAAATATTTCCTCTAATTAATTCCCTTTTAATGTGCACGAATTTTGTGCACTGGCTCACTAATTTTAAAAGAATTCCTTACTTGTTTTTCTCCTCCTTCACCTCCCAGGTTTGACTATTTCCTCCTCTCTAAATATAAAAGGTTAAGAGTGGGGCCAGGGAGGCAGGCAGAGCCTTCCCATGCCCGCCCCCCCCCCCAACACACACACACCCCTTCCAGCATTGTGAGCCTTGCTGTGCTCCCTGGGAAGGCTGAGCCCACTGCCTCTCCCCAGAGTGAGGAGGGGGCTTCCCCTTACAGCGGACTCGGTTATAAGTCATAGGAGGTGCTCCCTTGGAATTCTTAAAACATGCTTTCAATTAAACATCAAGCTCTGTCCAAATATGGTCCATATTTTGGGTCAGGATATCTCACCTCACCACCCCTACCCCCGCTGTCCAGTTATTTGGATTTCAACCTTGTAGGAGGTCCATCCAACTAGCTCATTTCACACTCTCCCCTCACTGCTAAACCAACGGTGTTGGGCAGAGCTCAGAAGACAGCTTATGGGTCTATGGTGCTATCTGATCCTGGGCCCAACCGGAAGTTTAGGCTGATACTCAGTATAACAAATAATCCCAACGCCTCTTGCTCCCCGCAGCTAGCTGAGTGTAAGTGTGGCTCCAGCAATGCACACACTTCTTGTTTGGAGAAGTTTCCTGTCATTTAATCTTAAGGGACAGACATTATGTTGGAGGGTGCAGAGAAGCCATTATGAACTACAGAATTACACTTACACATTTAAAGGTTTGTAACTTTTAATTAAAAATAAAACTAAGAAAAGCGAAAAGACAACTCAAAGTATGGTAGAAAATATTTGCAAATCATGTCTGGTAATGGTTTAATAGCCACACTATATAAAGAACTCCTACAACTCAACAACAAAAAGAAAAGTCAATTCAAAAATGGGCAAAAAAACCCAACAGACATTTCTCCAAAGATGATATACCAATGGCCAAAAAAATGCATAAAAAGATGCTAAACTTAGGTAAGTGCAAATCAAATCCCCAAACCACAATGAGATATGATTTCATAGCCACTAGAATGCAAAATAAATTAAAAATAAAAAAAAACAGACAGACAATGAGAAGTTTGACTAGTGTGTGAAGAAATTGGAACCTCTCACCCACGTGGTGCTGGATTGCTGGTGAGAATGTGAAATGATGCAGAGGAAAATAGTTTGGCAATTTCTCAAAAAGCTAAACATAGAATAACCATATGACCCAGACTTCCATTCCTAGGAGACAGCCAAAATAACTGAAAGGACCCAAACAGATACATGTACGGTGCCAGTGTTCACTGTAGCATTATTCACAATAGCCAGAGAGTAAACATACCTAAGTGTGCAACAGATGACTGGATAAATAAAATGTGGTACATTCATAAAATGAAATATAATTCAGCCACAAAAAGGAGTGAGGCACTGACACATGCTACTACATGGAGGAAGCTTAAAGACATTACGCTTAGTGGAATAAGCCAACTTCTGGGACAAATACAATGGGAGAAATACTATATGCTTCCATTGATATGGAATACATAGAATAAGTAAATTCAGAGAGACAGGAAGTAGAATAGGGGCAAGGGAGAGGGGATAATGTAGTTATTGCTTAATGGATACAGAGTTTCTGTTTGGGGTGATGAAAAATTCTAGAAATAGGTGATGGTTGTACATCATTATGAATGCACCAAATGCCCCTAAATTATACACTTAAAAATGGTTAAAATGGTAAATTGTGTTATGTATATTTTGCCACAATAAAAAGTAATGAGAGAAAATATAAGAAAACAACAAAGCAAAATATTCTTATAATCAAATTTCATCTGCAGTTCCCTCAGCTCAATCTCAGAATCCGAATTCAGAACGGGACCTGCTACCTCCCAGTGCCCGCTGCTCCATGACAGCATTGAGTCTGACTTCTCAGTGTTCAACTCACACATTCACTGGTTCCTTCAAATCATCTTTCCTTCTACTTTCCAGACATTAATAAATGCCTAGTAAGTGCTCAGTGATCAAAATGGGAGGTGAGGGGTGGATGGAAAAGACAGATTTCAGAATGTATGTATGTCAGGGTCTCCGCCCAAAGGCCCTTTACCTGCCATCCCAGCTAAGCTCACCTCCCATGTTAGGAATCATCATCCCCATTCTATTGCTGAGGACATGAGGCCAAGGAAAGTTAAGTGCACTTGCTGGTAGCAGGCAACACAATTGGGATTGGAAGCTACATTTGCCAGAATCAATGCTCTCCATGTCTCATGCCATTCATTCGAGTTCCTTCTCTCCCTCTCCCTCTCCCTCTCCCTCTCCCTCTCCCTCTCCCTCTCCCTCTCCCTCTCCCTCTCCCTCTTCCTCTCCCTCTCTCTCTTTCTTTCTCCCACCTCCCTTCCCAATCTCTCTCTTTATCCTCTTCTCACCTCCACCCACCCTCACTTTCACTCTCCCAAAGTCTCTTGGGTTCTTGGCTCTCCCCATTGTCCTCAGCAATATGGCCAGCTTCAAAAAGGTAACAAAGCTCCTTGATAGTGGTTCAAAGTTCAAGGTCAAAGTTGCTCAAGTTTCAGGTGGAAGCAAGGATCAGATTTTGTAGGGACTGCTCTGCAGCTGGAGGAGGGGCTGCCCCCAGGGGCCTGCTGCAAGCATAGCAACAAGATGGTGCCAGGAGCAGCAAGTAAACACTCAGCTGCCACAGGCAAGGCGAGCCAGCATGCCCCCAAGGCCGGGATCCAGGCAAGCGCAAGTGTGCCCTCTGCTCTCCACAGGTGGCCAGACTGGACAGCGGTGGATTCTGCCAACAGTTCAGCTCCATGTGCTTTGTTACTAGCACATTCCTGAGTCTCTGCAAGCCTGTCTGGGCTGGAAAATGGTCAAGGGGCTACATGAGGGGCCCTGGAGGCCAGGCCCAGGATCACAGGCTTACTTTGCTACAACCGGTAGATTGAGCAAGGAGAGCAGGGAGCAGCAGGACAGACAAAAGTAGAGGTGATTCAGACTCTTGCCAAGGGCCAGGGCAAGCCTCTTCCCGGCTAGCCACCCCAGATTCCATTTCTGTTCTGCTCCTTTGGAGACTGGGTTGAAGAATTCCTTCAACTGTTTTCCCTTGCAAGCATACAAAGCACGCTCCTGAATTTGTAAGAGCTTTATTATCTCTGCATTTTGTGAACCAGTGCAATTCCAAATCAGCAAGAGAGGACAGGCAACGGGGGAAATGAGTAGCTTTTTCCCTCTCCACTTACTAGTGAATTTCAAGTCATTATCAAACAGCAGCTCTGCCTTCATTTACTCCATCACATGAGGTCTTAATGCACCTCACAGTATCCTGCTCATTAACACTGCTACGGCGCATTTATGGAGTATTTAAAGTCAGCCGTGTTCTCTCTCTCTCTCCAACTCATTCCCTGTCGTGGAGTCCAGTTTCTGGGATGGAGCTCGATCAATAAACACATTCTTTCTGACTGTTGAGATTTTCTGTCTTCCAATTAGAGGAGAGGCACAGAGCAGGCTGCTTTATTAGAGGGAGACAGCAGTCAATTTTGGCCTGATGCTGAGTGGGAAATGCTGATTTTTCAGATGTTTGTGCAACAGAAACAACAAAGCATCCACTTGGAAAGCAACAGGACTTTTGTTCGCCAGAAGACTCACGAATGGGCTCGTTTGGCAGCCTCAGAAAGGAGGACAGGAGCACGAATGTGGGGCCCAGGGGACAGCAGTGCCACTCTCCCAGGTCCCGCGTGATGGTCCAAGTGAAGTGGCAGCAGGGAAACCTATAAGGTGGCCTCCATGTCACTGGGTGATTGGAACCCCGTCTGGCCTAGGCGAGTTATCAAGTCCCCACGTGGCCTGGATCCTGGGTGATGGCAAATGCTGAGATGCAGACACCACCCTCCAGGCTGCTATTCATGAGCCTTTCTACTGAAAACCGAAAATGTAAGTCCTCTTGAGTCTTCACATTGTTAAACACCAAGCACAGGCCTTCTCATTTTGCTTTGGACCCTTAGGGACTAAAAATTTCTAACTAAAAGCTGGGAGGCAGGATAGGGCCTGTCTCATGCTTGTGGTGCACTGTTAACATTAACGCATAGAGAGCAACAGTTGGGAGGAGGGAGGAAGAGAAGGAGCAAGGGAAACAGAGAAGGGAGGTAAGAAGGGCAAGGACGGAAGGAGGGAAGAAACACACTGGTCTGGGAGTCTGGAAATGGGTTTCACTTACAGCCTGTGATTATTAACTCAATGACACAGGGCAAGACTCATTCTACCCTTGTTTGGATGGGAAACAATTTAAAACTAAAACCTAATGAGTTTTAATCACAGATATATGATATGAAGGTCAAATTGGAAGATGACTATGAAGTCACTTTATCATTAATGTAATCCAAATAAAACTGGGCCACCTTGAGGCCACTGTCAGCACAGAGTTATTACACACACACACACACACACCAAAAAAAAAAAAAAATCCATGTATACTTTTACTAAATGACTTCTGAAGTATGACAAGGAGGGTTTATACCATGCAACAGGACAAAATCCTCTTAAGAGAGCTTGTTGGACATCTCTCTCTTCCCCCATCATCCCTTCCTTCATGACAGCTGTCCAGCTACCTCCCCTGTCCTCAAGCAGCTGATCCCATCCTGACCACATCTCTCTCTTTCCCCCTTTCCTAGATAATTTCCCCCAATTGATTGTTCCATGTGTTTACCTGGGCAGAGAAATCTACTTCCCCTTCTCTTAGCTTCTTCAACTGAAGTCTCCCTACCCACTGCCCCGATCTGATAGCTGAGTAGAGTCAACATGATACTTTTAAAAGCTGGGAGTATGAAAAAATTGTAGTCACAAACTTTTTGTTGCTCTTCCCTGTTATACTTTTAATACAAGATTGTTATCTAAAATCTGATTATAACATGTCACAATAGAGTGAAACCAGTGACATTGAGATCCAAGTCGACTGATCATTTGTAGAGAACCTACCTGTGGAGGAATCTCTATAAGGACAATGCTAGAGTCTTGGAGGTATAGACTACTTACTCTGTCATAGAAGGATTTGGCTATGGCATGTAAGTTGATGGGTTACCTTAGCCACAATTTATCTCCTTATGACTTACAAAAGCTCCTGAAATTGCCATAACTCATGTCTTTCCTTTGGATTAGGCATGGTCATAAAACACATGGAACTCTTGCCCCAACTTCTCACATCAACTGATGATAACAGGCTCTCCTTCCAAGCCCAAGAGAGGTACGGGATACTTCTCACCAAAGAACTCTGGGAAGTCAATCTCAATTATATGGGATGGCTGTGGAGGAGAAACCTGTTGGCCTGGAACAAAGACACGAACTCTGCAGTGAAAATGCGTGTAAGTTACCTGCCAAGAAGAACTTATTCTGATATGGTTGATGACTCCCTCTTTAGAAAAAGTTTTTCTTCTCTTGGCTTCTGAGACATCACACTCTCCTTTCCCCCTCCTCCTCCGCTTGCTATGTTTGTCATTCTGCCTCAGTTTCCCTCACTGGCTCCTCATCATCCTGATCTCTCTGTGTTAGTACCCCAGGGTCCTGCTTTGGGCTCCTTTTACCTCTCTATCTACACTCTCTCCCCATGCAGTTACCAAGTCCCATAGTTTAGATACCAAAGTGTCTAGATACCAAATCTAAATCTTCCATCCAGGTTTACCCCAACCCCAGATTTAGAAGTCCACAGACATCTCAAACTTAATATGGTGAAGGAAAGCCCTCTTGATTTCCCTCCCAACTTGCTATTTCTCCATCTCAGCAAACCACCATTGGTTCCAGTGGTTCAAGCCAAATCTTCTCTCACTTTCCCTCACCATATCTAATCCATAAACACTCCCATTGACTTTACTGCGGGGCCAAATCCATCTACTTTTCCCAATCTTCTCAACCACTACTTTAGTGAACACCCTCCACCTGGCCCCTGTAATAGCATCCAAACTAGCCTCCCCGCTAGAACTCTTGCCTTTGCCAGTCTAATCTCCATACAGCAGGCCAAGTGATGTTTTAGAAATATAAAAGTCACACCAACCGCTTCTATAAAACCCACAATGGAGTTCCTTCTCACTTAGAATAAAATCTAAACTCCTTGCCCTGGATCTTTGAAACGCTATATAATGTTTCCTTTCTATACCTCCAACTTCACCTCCTATATTTCTCTCCTTTTCATTATAGTTCAACCACACTGATCTTCCTAATAGTTTTTGGAAAAGCTTAACTTGGTTTTGCCTCAATGCCTTTGCACTGGCTGTTCCCTCTGCCTGAAATGTCCCCAACCCCCAATCTTGATGGAAGGAGCCTTTTGTCATTCATATACCTGCTTATGTGTTACCTCTTCTAAGAAGGTTCTTCTGGGCACACAATCTAAAGTAGCCATGTGCACTAGTTTCCTGGTGCTGAAGTAACAAGTTACCACAAAATAGTTGGCTTAAAACAAGAGGAGACATTTATCTCTTTCAGTTCTGGAGATCGGAAGTCATATAGCAAGATATCAGCTGAGCTACCCTCTCTCTGAAGGTCTAGGGAAGAATCCTTCCTTGCCTCTTCCAGCTTCAGGGGGTCCAGCATTCCTTGGTTCATGGCTGCATCATTCCACACTCTGCCTCTCTGGTCCCACTGCCTTCTCTTCCTCTGCCTCAAAACTTCCTCTGCCTCTCTGCTATCCTATAAGGATACATGTGACTGCATTTAGGGGTCACCTGGATGATTCTAGATAAACTCCTCTCAATATTCTTAATTACATCTTCTGTCATATGATATTCAGAGGTTCCAGGAAATAGGGCACAAACATATTTTTTGGAGTCTACCATTCAGCTATACATGTAAAACATATTATTGATTTAAACTCTCTGGTCACCACTTACTGTTATTGTCCTCATTTATTTATATGTCATTTGTTGGTTTAATTCCTGTCTCTCCACCAGAACATAAGCACCATGAGAGTAGGGACTTTGCCTGCCTTTACCCTTTGATATTCAGAAGAGTGCCAAGTAACAAGTAGGCACCCAAAGTATTTTAAATGACTACACTGAGGATTAAATTAAGCCAATATTTTAAAACTTTTAATTTACTTGTTTGCTTTATAAAATCCTTTCTTCAAATGCCAAAGCCTAAAGGTAGACTGAGAGAAGTTGAAAGCTGAGCTCTTATGTTTGAAGAAGGGGTTGAAAGCTGGGAGCTCTGGGCCTATGCTCTTTAATTCCTTCTGACAATGCACACTACAGGTTGGAGGAATTCTCTGGAACAAAATCCCACTTTAATATCTTGGTTAAAATTAGTTGTGCAGGAGAACTAGGGCATGGCAGAACATGGAGGAAATGGGCCACTGAGCAGAAACCTTTGCTAGATGAGCTGGAGCAGGTAGTAGAGATATGTAATGGTGTGCCATGTCCAACATGGGCAGCACGTGGTCACTGCAGGTGTGTTACATGGGTTAGAGGACTGAAAAGTTAACGTTTACTCTCAGTTAGGTCATGGATACTCAACATCACATGGCCTGTCTTTCCCAAAATGTGCCCCGAAAAGACTGAGGCCGAGTGTAAGGGTGTTCTCTGACCTCAGAAGGGAATGGGAGAGGGTAGAGAGGGGAATTCTCAGGGCACAGGCTCTGCACTCAGACAGACCCAAGAACCAATCCGGGATCAGATGGCTTCTGGGCCATATCTTCCTGGGTGGGCTGCTTAATTCTCTGAACCTCATTTCCCCGTCTGTAAAATGGGACAACAATAATGCCTACCTCGTAGGTGTTGATATAGTAAGCCAATTCACATTAAGCTCTTGGCACAGCATCAATACATAGGCATAGCTTGCCATAATGATCATTTATTAAGTATTATTATTATTATTAGAGTATTTGGACTTTTAGATGTAAAGCTCGGCTGTTCTTAGTTAGTAGCTCCTCATTTCCAGTCCCTGACCCCTCTAGCCTGAGAGGAATGGACTCCTTGGTTCACTCACTCACTCAATCAGGAAATATTCTGTAAGTAGCTACAATGACGCAGAAACTGTTCTAGCTGAAAAGGATAAAGAAGTGCAGAAGACAGATTTCCTTTTCTGACAGAGCTTGCCTTTTGGCAATGGACACGGATAATAAACAAGTAAGCTCTTTGGGGAAATCCTAGCATCGTCTTGCCCTTGCTGTGCTGATTCTTCATCCTTAGGAGCTTAACCTGAGTTCTGTTCGGCTGATGCAAGGGTCTGCCACCAAGCCCGCACACCAGCGGCAGAGGCGCCATCCTACCCACCCCTCCTGTGCAGGCCTGCAGCCAGTTGCTAAGGGGATCTCAGGCCCATTCCCATGCAATTGTTGATGATAAAGAAGATGATGGTAGTGCTCTAACCTCCATTTGTACAGTGCCTGCTAAGTGGTAGGCACCACGCATGCTACTTTATACAGATCACCGTATTTAAATCCTCTCCAGAGCCTGTGAGCTAAGTTCCGTTATGCTTCCCATTTTAGAGGTGAAGAAAATGAAAATCAGGCAGGCTATGAACTTGAGCCAAGCTGCTGCTTCTGAGTGGCCTGGCTGGCCCAGGGTCTGCGCCCTGCCCCATAGGCTCCCATGAAGTATGCCTGGCACTACTGACTGAGGTTGCAAAGACGCTGTGGCGTGTGTGTAGGTAGCCAGGTTGGTCTGCCCACAGCTGGCTGATGACCACGGGGCAGGACTGTATGTCAAGGCTTGGCACCGCCGTGCCCAGGCTGACTGACTGCTGACTTGACTGCATGAGACTTCCCTGTGCTTCCTCAGGATGCTCTGTGGGGGTGAGAACCTGCCATCTGCCATCGAGGCTATACAGCTTCAAGGCAGAGAGGAAATGGTTCCACAACTTACTGGTTGGGAGACCGTGGGCAAGTCGTTACCTTCTCCAAGCCTCACATTCCTTACCTGTAAAAGGGCACCCACATGAAATCTGTCTCATGGGTAGTTGGCAGGATTAACGGAGGTAATGCAGGAAAGCACTTGGCACAATGCCTGATAGGTGAAGTGAAGCAAAATGGGAGGGAGGGAAGGAGGCAGGAGATAGAATGTGAATCTAAACTAACTGTCATCTCTCCTTGGCTGAGCTCCTTCTCTCTGTACCACAAGGCCCCCATTTGCTCAATGTGTGGATTTCTGAAAAGCCCTGTCACCTCAAGTCCCTTATGTCCCCACCTCTCAAAGTCTCTGGGTCTCTGTAGAGCAAAGAGGCCCCATTCAATGAACAGAGATGAGCCCCTCCTCATGGCATTGCCAAGTCTGTGCCTCAGAATCAATGACTCTAGGATGGTTTCTGGATGAGAAAGAAACTCCAGGAAATGCAGCCTTTCTTTTTGCTGTGTGTGTGCATGTGTGTGTGCATATGTGCACAAATGTGTGTGCATGTGCCCATTGCATGTGTGTGTGTGTGTGTGTGTGTACACCATCTCTTATTTGTCTGTTCAGCCATGGACGGAAACTTGGGTTGCTCTACATTTTACCTACCGTGAACATTTTTGCTATCTTTCATTTCCTTTCATTTTGCAAAAAATGAGTCTACTCTCATTATATTTTCTGTTGGAACCAGGAGAGAAGTATACACAGGGTGTGTTGCTCTCTGCAGGTGGTGAGGGATTCCAGGTATTCTGCTCCTGGCGGGATGCTGGTGAGCATGGGTTGGGAAGCTCACAGCCTGGGTAGGCACGGGGTCAGCACTCCAATCAAGCTGGAGAAGACCAGCTTTCTTTGGCTCCTAATATACTGGGGTACGCCCCGGAAACTTCCCAAAGACTGCTCCCTTGCCTCAGACTCTCTTCTCTCCCCTCTTCACTAAACTTGCTCCTTCTTACCTTTGCATCACTGCTCAGTACCACGTGCCCCAATAAGATGCCCCTGGCCTCCTTGGTTGGTCTAGTGCCCCTCCCATCACACAGGTTCCTAATACGGTGAACTTGCATTCCTAACAGTTAACATTCCCCAAGACCTAACATATCTGGCAGATACTCAGAAAATATCTTTACAGCAAATGAATGTATAAATGAATTGTAACACCAGAAAATTAAAGACGTTCCTAATTCTAAAGCGGGGGGCCTGGCATTTGCCTGGGCGGCCAGCGCTACTCCACACCCCTCCCCTGTCCTCTTCTGCCTCCATCCAAGCACCTCACCTCCTGCACCCTGGGCCCTGGCAATCTCTCAGGCCCTCAATCTTCCAAGTGGGGCCTGCAGCGAAGCAGGAGGGAAGAAACCACAAGCCTAGCTAGGGTTTAAAGACACACTCACCTGAAATTGCACAACTCATCCCGCAGGCTCAGCAGGAATGCAGCACTTGGAGAAATTACACCTCTGAGCTGCCAGGATATATTCAAATGGCCAAGAACAGAAGTTGGCCCAACTGGGACACATGCAGAGCGCGGCAAATACGCACAGTGCGCTCACGAGCTAAGCATTTTCATTTCTCAGGGGAATGTCGAAGAATGTCTGCCTATCTGGGGGTCCCTTTTTCCCCTCAGTTCCTGAGTAATTCTGGCTGCACATGTAAATGACATCAGAGCTTTGGGCTTACCATCCAGTGCAACTGTGACTAGCTGGTCTGGAGAGGCCACTGGGTGATAAGTACATGAGCCTGGAATTTGCACACCAGGGTTCAAATCCTGGCTCTGACACTTACTAGAATAACCTTGAGCAAGTTCCCTCACCTCTGCCTCCGTTTCCTCATCTATAAAATGGGGATAATAGGACCCTTCTTCAAAGGAACAGTTCCAAGATTTACTAAGTTAATACATGTAAGCACTTAGGTGAGGGCCTCAAATGTAGTATGTGCTCAATAAATATAAGCTTCTCACTATTGTTTAACATAGAATTGGCAGAACATTTGACTAGAGAAGTGGTTCTTGGATTCCTTGATCTCATATTTTCACAAAATTAAAAAACATTTCTTCACCCTTATTTTCAGCTTTTATTTTGCATATTATAGGTATTAAAATGATCAACTCTATCATTGTATTCTATAAAATAAAGCATATTTTAAAGCCTCAAATGAAAGACAAGCAAAGCCATTGAAAAAATAAACATGTTTAGCTTTATGAGATGCTAAAAACAAACAGTAAATATACTGCTGTTTGTTGAAGCTGCATTGAATTATGAGCTAGATGAATCAGGCTGTCTAGAAGCTTCCATCTCCCCATGGTCCATCCCTGGTATTCCTGGCTTCTACCGCCCCCTAACCTGCCCCATCACTGGCTACTTTGCATTATATTTTCTCATTAAATTCTCTGTATCACTTCCCACACACCCCCTCCCCCCGCCAGCAGCCCAGTTCCTCACCTCCCTGATGCAGGCACTATGCTTATTATAGTTGTATCTTACACACAATAGATGCTCAAAGCATACGGAATGAAAGCACAACACCTAGTCCACAAATCCAGCTGCAACCAGTACATCCCATGCAGCTCACAGAGGCCTCTCACACCTTCCAGTGCTGCTGTGCTTCTCCTATAGGCTCTTCCCCCAGGAGATTCCTAATTCATCCTGTTTCACCTACCGCCTCCCCAGGGAGGCATCTCCTGAGCACTCTAGGTAAACAGCCACCTCCTCCCTCCCTTGCTCAGTTTCTCCTTACCCCCAATTCATCACCAATCACAGTCAGACTCTATGTTTACTTGCTCATTTGTGTACGTTCAGATTCCTCCACTGGAGCGCAAGCTCTATGAGGGCAGGGGCTCTAACTTGTCCTCTGTTGCAGTTCCAGCCCCCGACAGTCATGCAGACAAGAGTAGCTGGCCAAGCAGGCCACACAAAGCTGGCCTGAGCAGCATTCACTGGCAAGAATCCACGGAGAGGAGAATGGACAGTAAGGAGCAGGAGTGTGGATCCTTACTGCCCAGGAGTTCTACGCAGAGCTACAGCCAGGTTAGAGGTCAGACCCCAGGAGGAGGACCATGGCCCTCTGGCTCATGGCTTCTTAAGCTGCAGTCCGGGGAGCACCAGCCCCTCCCCTAGCATCACCAGGGCCAGTAGCAATACAGAACAGCAGAATCTCAAGTCCAGCTCAATCCCACCAGCTCAGCTCGGTGCTCATGGCTGTGGACCCAGGACCTGGATGCTAGGCTCTAAGTTTTAGAGTTGCAGTTCTAGAATGAGAAAAGCCCAAGACAGAATTTGTCACTTTAGAATTCTTGGTTGGGCAAGAAGCGGCCTCTTACCAGGCATAATGAGGACGTAGTGAGGGCTGGAGCCTGAGACTCAGCAGAATTAATCGCTAACGTACCAGGCAGTGGCTAGCTTCCAGAGAACTGAAGGAGGCCATACCTTCTCCTGGGAGGCCAGCCTGTGAGTTAGTTAACACTGACCTATCACCAGCACATATTAGGTACTCAATAAATGCATGTTGAATGAATGAATGAATGAATGGCCTTTGCCCTTTAACTGTGCGATCGAATCACCATTAGAAAAAAATCACTGTCTTGCATTAAGTGAGTGTTAACTAAAGAGAAATTGAGTTCTCTCTATCTCTGTGCATAGCACACATGCTCTTGCTTGCCTGTCTCCCTCTCTTCTTCTTTCTTTCCTAGAAGAAAAGCCACTCAGCCCCCATGGCTCCCACATTCATGAATGTGGGTCATTATCCTGCTGGTGGCGGTGCCCCGTATACTGGCCAAAGCTCAGGTTAAGGGCCACGGGCTTACTCTCCCTCCGACTCTCAGAAGAGGCGGAACAAGCCCGCGGGAGCTTTTCTGCACCTGGCTCACCGCCACCACCGGATCTGCAAAGGTTCTCAGAACCTGCGAGATGAGGTGACCTGTTCCAACGGCAGGAAACTCAGAAGCAAGCTCAGTCTCTACCTCGG
Source organism: Cnephaeus nilssonii (assembly GCF_951640355.1). NCBI lineage: Eukaryota > Metazoa > Chordata > Mammalia > Chiroptera > Vespertilionidae > Cnephaeus > Cnephaeus nilssonii. Next base: position 46,835,720 of record NC_137088.1, on the reverse strand, counting down.
AATCCCCAACAAAATTAAAGCCTTTCCAAGTAGTTGCAAATTAGCAGTGCACTGCTGTATTTTGTTGAATATGTTAGTCTTGGTCTCTAGTAACATCCCCCCTCCCGCCCCAGTGGGCCCATCCCCGCTTACTGCAGCCCACTCCACTCCCCATTTCCTCACATGGGCCTGCTATGCTCCTTCACATCACTTGCCTGGCCCCTCAGGCATCTGAGCTTTTAACTTCCATCTACATGCCTGTGCTTAGAAATTCAATCAGTGCAGACTGGTCCCCACAGGCTGCTTCCCAGTTTAATTGCTGGCCTCCTTCAAAACTCCCGGGAAAATGGCCATTGCCCGGTGCTTAAGGCATCGATCTGGTAATCCCCAGGCCTGGGCCCCCTTCCCTCCTCCTTCCCCGTCATGCTGGCTTTTAAACTAATTTTTCATGTGCAATAACCTTATTTTCTCCAGTAGATTCTGGGGTCCTGGGAAGGAGTCTTGCTCTTTCATCTCTGTATTTTGCATGCCACCTGACTGACTGAGAATCACGCTTCTGTGCCTTCAGGATCCCCTGGCAGCATGATGAAGGTCAGCGCACACATGCACATGGAGGGAGGGAGGGACTTAGGAACCTGGATGAGCTTTCCAAAACTGGATCTCGGCCGCAAAAACAAGCACCAGGGCTCCCTGCTTTCCTAGCCAGAAGCCAAGCACAAGGTCATTCGGGAGAACTTCGTTCTCTGCACCAGAGAGCACAGGGTGGCTATTCGCAGCTTAAACGTGTGATCTCAAGCTTTGTACCTGGGTTTCAGCCTCCGTCATCCCGCTCAGCACCAGAACTGCAAGAAGTTATACATCCAGAGCAGGATGCTCAGCCTCTGCACAGGGGACATTTTGGGTTGATAATTCTTTGTTGCGGGCAGCAGTGTGTTTAGCATCACCCCTTACCTCTATCCTAGCCAGTAGCTGTCTCCCCCTCAGTTTGTGACAATTAAAAATGTGTCCAGGTATGGCCACATGTCCCATGGGGGCAGAATCTGCAATGGTTAAGAACCCCTGGTCTATAGTGGGATGCAGGGATTCAAATCTCAGCCCTCATACTTATTAGCTGTGAGGACTCGGGCACGTTCCTTATCTCTCAGAAAGCAGCTTTCTCATCTGCAAAAGGGATGTCATAACAATGGTAATAATAATAATACTGTTACTACCTTGCAAGATCCATGGGAGGATTAGATGCATTAATGCATGCTCTCAAAATACTGCCTGGAACGGAATAAGGGCTAAGCAAGGTCTGCTGTGAGTACCACCTGCTTAGACCTCTTTCCAAGCATTGTCACCAAGCCTGATATGGACCCATCACTCAAAAGGGGGGGGGGCAGTTTAAAAATTTTATGAATCTTGACATTGAAATCCCTTGGTTCTCTCTCTTCATTATCTGAGAGTCAGGAAAGTGAACGGCATGGGAAATGCTTTCCCCTCAAGTTCAAAAGAGACAATGAGAAAGTAGTGTGAACTGAATCCCCAGAGTCCAAATGTGAGAGGTTCTTTGTATGTATGCTAAGGATTTTGAATTCAGTTTCTCCTGGAAAGGTGGGCAGATCAACTCTCCCAGCACGAGCTGAAGCCATGCTGGCTGCTTCTAGTCCCCCCCCCCCCCCCCCCGCAACCCTCCGTGGTCAATTGTTCTCTCTCACTGCACACACATGCTTAGCCAAACATTTGTATAAGTATCAATGCGTGTGCTTACTTTTGCTTATGTATTTGGTTTATTTATATGGTCCTAACGTTCTGGGATCTTTATTTTTACTCAGTGGGGAACAGAAGGCTCCTTTTTCCGTCTGCAGCAGCCCTGTTTCTGTCTTGCCGCATCAGAGCATCTGTTTGCATCACAGATGCCTATCAACATTAGTTCTGACTCCTCTCTTAATTAGTGGCCTAGTTTGAAAGCAGAAGGCAAGGGAAATATCTTTGTAAGTGGAGACTGGGAGAAAGAGGAATTAAGGAAAAAGAAGCAGAGTCCTCAACCCAGCACCCCGTTTCCGACTGTGCATAGACTTTAGTGTGCATAGGGTGTTGGTGAACTTGAGCTTGCCTTGAAAAGCCAGGGAAAAAAGACTCTGAGGACCATCCAGTGCTGAAAATGTCTTTCCATATATTTCAGATTCCAAGCCTCCAGTGTCAAATGCTCTTGTACTGATTCACTTGGGAAATTATAGTGCTCAACAGCCCTTGAAATTCTCATTTGGACACCCTACCCGGGGAGTAGCTAAGAGCATGCCCAGCAGCACACAATTTTGTTTGGAGACTCTTCTTTGAGGCTCTGTAAGTAAAGATAATTGTACACCTGTAAGGACCTCCCGGCTGGAGGCACCGACCGCTTCATTTCTGCATCAGCATCCAACTGCCCGAAAAAGTACTGGGAGGGAGGAGAAGCAAGGGAATCTTTCCAGGGAGATCCAGGAGATGAGTATGAGAGACGCAGGAAATGAGTGTCACGGCCTTGGAGCAAATGAGGCCACGCTGCCATCAGCCTTGAGGGCAGCTTGTTTGAAAGTGAACCCTCTGACTGGACACCAGGAGGCGCTGGTGAGGACACCGCACACATGAGCACATGTGTGCTTGTGAATGGGATGAGCTCCTGGGAGTCGGGGGCCACTGCCCAGACTTCTCATGTGAATTTCCTGGTGCACAGCACAGGGGACATAGTAGATGATCCATAACTATTGCCAAAATACTGTATCTTTTCCAAGTAGAAGCTTTTACCTCCATAGAATTTTTGGAGGCAATATTGTAGAGAAAGCATCAGAATCAAGAGGTTTGGAAGAATCAGAAAGATCTGCATGGAAATGTCTCCCTCGCTACTTACTAACTACGCAACCTTAAGAGAGTAGGCTACCTTGGACTTTCCATGAGTAATGGGAGTAACACTGGGACCTACTTGCAGAGGTGAGGGAGGACTGAGATGTGAATCAAGCACATTGCATAGTGTCTGGTCATGAGTGCTCAAAAAATGCTAACTAGTGCTGGTGATAAGAATAACTAGCCCTGGCTGGTGTGCCTCAGTTGGTTGGAGTGTCACCCCGTACACCAAAAGGCTGTGGGTTTAATTCCCAGTCAGGGCACATGTCCAGGTTGTGGGTTTGTTCCCGGTCAGAGTCTATACCAGAGACAACAGATCAATGTTTTTTTCCCTCACATCAATGTTCTCTCTCGCTCGCTTTCTCCCTCCCCCCACCCCTCACCCTTTCTAAAATCAATAAAAACATATCCTCAGGTGAAGATTTTTAAAAAGTGTTTTTAAAAAACAGTAAAAATTTCAGATGTAGGAATTCCTGTGGTTTGCTTAGAGAAAAAACATTTCAGTGTTTGCTAGGTAAAGGATGTGCTCAGTTGTCCATTTGACTAGAGAACAAGGCATTTGTCTTTCAAAAAGACAGGTTTAAGGTGGATATAAAAATAAACATGTCATACAATCATTCTCTTTATCAGAGAAGATTAGTCAGTGACCTGCCAGTGAATGTTCTTCAATGGATTCTCCCAAAATATTTACGCATTTGTAAAAATATAAATTTATTATACATTTTATGAGTACAAATAATATGTGCCATACAATTTGCATATAATAATAAAACAAACAATATTCTTTATGTTAGATCCCAATTGATTGTCAGAGAAGACTTTTTCAATTGTTGCTGCCCTCATATATTTGTAGCCATTCAACCTTGATTTAACATGTAGTTCTAGCATAATAGCTACTGATACAGCACACTTTTAAATATAACCTGCATTATTAACATATTTTTCCATCATCTTCTAGTCAATGACTCCAGACATAGCAATGTATCCAGGCCCAATTAGTAGCCTTAGCTGATTTTCCAGGGCAAAGACTCCCGCCATGGTCAGTTTCTAGTTATTAGCAGGATATCAGTGCCCCCGCCCCGAGAAGAGATGTGCAGGGGCATAGCATTCTATAGTATTTGGCTACACAGATACAATAGATTAAATAACCTCAAAAGCAGAGAAAATATTAAATGTAGTAAAATAGTGAGGGCATGATGAATAAAGTCTTTATGACCGTTATTTATCACGTAATGCATTTAATTGTAAGCTTATATTTAATTTTTAATTATGGTAAGTAACAGCTGGCTCTTAAAATTCCTGAAAATTTAGGAATTGGCTCTGCCAGTAGGAGCTGATTACCAGACACTACCCTGAGGGAGAAGCATCCTGTCTGAGCCATGGATCTACTGCATCTACACCTGAAGGAACTTTCCAGTTTGTCATATCCTTTCCCAAAATCTCACCTCACACATTTAATTCCTCCTACCTTTGTCCTATCATTGTCTAATGAGGCTCCCCAGCCTCGTTCTCTGTCCTTTCTCCGTACTCCTAATGTCACCTCCCTGGTCAATGCTTTTGCCACTTCACATCTGGACCATTGCAAACCCTCCTGGTGCCTGCCCCCTGCTCTCTCCTCTTCTGCATCATTCTCGATTCTCTTCCCAGATTCTCATCCCTGCTTCAAGGCCTTCAATGGTCCATTTTAATCTTGTAGATAGAGTTGAAAGCCGTTAGACACTCTGGAGATGGCTGCAAAACCATGCGAATGCACTTAGTGCCACACAACTGTACACTTAAAAGTGGTTCAAATGGCAACGTTTATGTTATCTATGTTTTAACACAATGAAAAAACCAAGGCCCTAAACAATCTGCCTTTGCTTAGAGCTTGCTAAACTGAACCCTTCATTTGCGTTACTGCTGCTGCTAGCTTAAGCTCACTGGTCCTGGCCCCGAGCACTGTGCCGAGAAGTCTACATCAAGCCTCAGCAGAACCCTATGAAGTTGGCACTGTCCTGGCCACCCTTTGGCAGATGAGAAAATCGGGGGTCAAACACCTTTAGGAAAATCACTTCCCAGAGTATTGAGCTAACACCCTCCTTACTAGCCATGGAGCATAACAGCTCCAACATCACCATTCGTGTGTGACATCTTTCTGTCCAAGAGCCAGGACCAGGGTGATAGATGTGAGTAACTCACTTGGGCACAAAATTTTAGGGAATAATAATGTTCAATAAAATTTTAAGACAATTTCTTTAAAAATCAAAAATAATGCAAAAAAATACACTGATGAGCAAAATATCAGTATTTTCAAACCAGGCAGTATCTGACCGGTCCTGGTTCCCATAAAAACATATCCACCAAACCAGGTGATGACCAGGGCTCATGATGTGCCAATTTGAGTTTTTTTAAAATATTGTAATAAAATATCATTTCTGTTAATTACTGAGTTTCTTGGAGTTCCCCTGAATTTTGTGCCTGAGGCCAGCACCCCACTTACTTTGCCTGGTCCTAGCCCTATTGTCCAGTCAGCTAGAAAGAAAGACCCATATCTTTCTCCCTCTATCTCCTCCCCCATCCCACCACCTTCTGCTCTCCTAGGCCCCAAATGCTGACCTTCAGCTGTATCTAATTTCAGGCCCTAGCCCGTTTTTTTGTTTGTTTGTTTGTTTGTTTTAAATATATTTTATTGATTTTTTACAGAGAGGAAGGGAGAGGGATAGAGAGCTAGAAACATCGATGAGAGAGAAACATCGACCAGCTGCCTCCTGCACACCCCCTACTGGGGATGTGCCCGCAACCAATGTACATGCCCTTGACCGGAATCAAACCTGGGACCTTTCAGTCCGCAGACCGACACTCTATCCACTGAGCCAAACCGGTTTCGACCCTAGCCCGTTTTTTAAGAGAGAAGAAAAGTCTGTAAGAACTATTGCGATGCCTGGGTATCACTATGTCAATAGGAAAGGGAGTTGGGCTTTGTAGCCAAATTTTTGAGAAGAATTCCCAAACTTAGATATTCTTTGAAAACATCAGCCTGGCAGAGATCTATTTATTGCTGAAAACACAACCACTGCCTGCAGTGATAGGGGGAAAAAAACTGCCTTCCTTTAATCTTTTAGATTTTCAGATAATCTGCAGCTCCTTAGTAGAAAGCAATGTTTTCTAGTTTACTCTTTAAGTAAAGAGGCATCCTTATGAGAAATTGTTCTTTGTATTTTTAAATGATTAACTACCTAGAGCTATTATACACACACACACACACACACACACACACACACACACACACACACACACAAATTCACGACAGCTCATTAAATAAGTGGTATAACTCTGTTGTAGGTTTACCAAAGGGTCCAGAGTCGAAATCAAAATATTGAATCCGTTCTGGGCTCCATGCCTTCAGTGGGTGCTTTTCATGAGTTCAAGCCAGGCCTGAGCAGTGCCCTCTGGGAAAAAATACTGGGCACCCAGAGCACTGAAGGAACACTGAAGGTGATGCTCCTTTAAAAATGACAAAACACAACAGCCCTGGTCTGGTGTTTCAGGTGGTTAAAGCATCGTCCGTACACCAAAAGGTTGTGGGTTTGATCCCTGGTTGGCTGTGTAACCAATTGATGTTTCTGACATCAATGTTTCTCTCTCTCCCTCTCCCTACCTCTCTCTCTAAAATCAATAAAAAACATATCCTAGGGTGAGGATTAAAAACAAACAAACAGGCAAAAATATTGGAGACTTTAAACAGAAAGACTAGAAAATCTCCTTCACTGCCATAGAGTTGCATCATATAAGACCTCAATCTACCTGGAGTTACAGGTGGAAGAAATAGTTACATTCACAGACATCAAAACCCACTGCCTACATCACATGATGATCAGGTACAGGGTCCAAATTGACATGTGGCATTGAAACCCCCAATTGAGAAGTGAACATAGAAATGAGAATAATGGAAGCAAATGTTTAATTGCTCCATAGTGCTATTTCTATAATTCAGAGTAGCAGTCGCCAACTGGTGGTCTGCGGACCACATTTCTATAGAATGTTGGGCCCTGAGGAAACAGGCTCGGTTGCAGTCAGCCAACTTTGGAAGAGACTCTCAGATAAACCATCACCAATATTAAACTACAGCGGGAAAATGGGGGAGAGGTTTGGGGGGGGGGGCAGGTAAGAGATCAACCAAAGGACTTGTATGCATGCATAAGAGCACAGCCAACAGATGCAAGACACTGGGGTGGGGGGGACTAGGGCAAGTGCTGGGGGGTAGGGGAGGCCGGGGGGAGGTCAGTGGGGGGGGGGGAAGGAAGAGACATATGTACTACTATTTTTAATACCGTAAACAATAAAATTAAAAAAATTAAAAATAAAATCACATTCAAAGGGGAATATTAATGTGGACACCAAATTGCTTTTCAGATGCCATTCAAGATAGCACCTTTGTAAAATGCAGAGCTATTTATAAATGTCTACCATCTTATCTAATCTTTGGTCTAGCAACTGGTAATTATGAATATGCCCAGCAATGTGCTAAGCACTATATAAGCATTTTCTTATTTAATCCTTAATATAACCTTTTAAAATAGGTATGTGTGTATATATTTAAATATAAAGTTTCAACATAGGTCACTAAACTGAGACTTAGAGGAATGTCTTTTTTAAATTGAATTTATTGGGGTGACATTGGTTAATAAAATTATATAGGTTTCAGGTGTACAATTCTTCAACACATCATCTGTATATTGTATTGTGTGTCCACCACCCCAAGTCAGGTCTCCAGGGGAATGTCCTGCCCAGGGTCTCAGAGAACACTGGAACTGGGACTTGTCTCAGATCTGCTGGATACCAACTGCTTGAGGAGTTTAATCATTATTCAAAGTGCAAAACACAGAGGAAGTAGGTCATGATTATTAAACAAAGTCCATTAGGAGCATGGAGACAGTAAGAAGTGTCTTGGGTTAACTTTGAAGCATTGCTAAGCATTGCTAAGCAGGTCCCCGGGAGAAGGTCAGGGTAGAACTCGGGGGGCGGAGCCAGGGTCCTTTCAAAGGACAGAACTGAGCAGTTCCACAGCCAGGCCTGGGGTATGATGGTGGAAAATACATTAACAATCTCATCCTGGAGGTTCATAAATATTATTCAGCAAGGAACGGGAAGACAGCCTGTTTATTTTGAGCATGGAATGTGTTACGTTCTTCTTTAGAATGCTGAGCATGTGCATGTAACATGTGTCTGTTTTCCAGCACCGGCTTTTCCCATAGAACAATAAATTAAAAATTAGTTGCTAATGGAGGTACAATCAGAAAGAGAGTCAAAGGAGAATACCAAAAGCACACCTTCCATAATTTTTCCAGAAGATTCCAGCAGCTTAATGTGAGCTCACATGGGCTTCTCACACAGGCGTTACTAGACACTGTTTTTTTTCAATCTGCTCTGCCCAAATGTACGATAAGCACTATTTTGAAGTCAGTGCCTTTAACAAGCCTTCTATTTTCCACTGCAAAGAAATTCAATTTCTTCTTTGTTCAAAGAAAAAGTGGAATCACAGACATCGCTGCAGGAACTGATGAAAACATTGGCAAAACGTTCAGATAAGAGAGATCACATTGTTACCACCTCATAAGAAACAGGTATGTAAACATATATCCCGTGTTATCTTCTCTCACAGCCATTTTGAAGAAGGGAGCAGATTGGAGGTGGGGTGGCACTGAGAGTCTCCCCGTGGAAAACCTTTTAAAAAAGCAATCCAACCTTTTAATCATTACACCAGGTCATCTGAAAAAAGTATTTAACTTTCACTGTGACTCTCATTGCTTTCCTTCTCCGGGATGGCTTTTCCTGTACTGACAGAAACAGATTTCTGGTCTTCCGAAGAAACCTCACACACACAAGGCCAGCTCTTTCACGGGTGACATAATCAATTTTTTAAAAATTCTTTCTCTTTGTCTGAGGTACCCCTAAGCTCGGGTGCAGAGCATAGGCTAAACTCCACTGAAAGTAATGAAATTGGTTTGCCCTTACATTTCTGGTCAAACCCCATCTGTGGAGTCAGGCCTTCCCCTGAAATTTCTGCTTTCCTAACACTGCTTCTAGACTCAGCTGTGTGCTGAATGCACAAGCAGCAATTGCTGCTTGGTGGTAAATGGGAGCAGAGAAAAACTTAAATGCTATTCCTTAGTTTCTCACCTTAAATTTCTGAAGAAATGCCCAGGGCTACCCGTTACCATGATCCAGGTCAGGGTGACTTCTGGGAAGCTCTCTGTGTACAGTGCTGGGAACTTTTTGTTGCTGGTGTCTGCCTGTAACTCTCAGCTGCTGAGTGGGGCAGAGAGGAAGTGGGAGACTTCCTTCAGTGCCCAGAGCCAGCGCAGCTCTGCGGCTCCTTTCTAAAGGCATTCAACCTGACGGGACAGACACGAAGGAAGCGGAGCTCAGCTCCACACCAGGAGGACAACCAGCCTAAATTCACACAAAAGCCACCAAGACATGACCAGTCACATTGAAGTACATCACACTTGTGGCTTAATTCCCAATGAGGTATTCATGGCAGACATTAGTAATCAATCCCTACTCTGTTCTCCAGTAAATACAGATGGGGCTTCCTGATCCTTCTCTACAGAGCTCTTCAGGCAATGCCTGCCTACCAATAGGATTGACCACGCAGGTGATCCTGACTTAATCCCCTCTTTCTCTAGTCTTTAGGTAAATGATCTGTTCACCTTACAAGGGAACAAGATACAGCAGTAAAAATTCAGAATAACAAGACAGAACGACCAGGTCCACGCCTCTACTCTGCCAAATCACTTGCTCTCCTTAAACTTTAAGTTTTTGGTCTAGAACAAGTAGTTTGGGTTTTATTAGAAGATATCAAACATGGCTCAAGAACCACTGGGATAGGCATGATAATGGCACCAGGGCCCTAAATTCATGACATTTGAGCTAAGCAGCATTCAAATATCAAATGAACAAAATACTTTTCCAAAGTAAATAGATTTTGTTGCAACAAATGAAACACAAACTTTTCTAAAATCACTTTTGAATGTATAGCAGTTTTGTCACTATATATTTTATTAATCGAGTTTCTTGGAGTTCCCCTGAATTTTGTGTCTGAGGCTAGCACCCCACTTGCTTTGCCCACTTGCTAGCCCTATTGTCCAGTCAGCTAGAAAGAAAGATCCATATCTTTCTCCCTCTATCCCTCCCCACTTCTCACCACCTTCTGTTCTCCTAGGCCCCAAATGCTGACCTTCAGCTGTGGCTAATTTCAGGCCCTAGACAGTTGTTGTTGTTGTTGTTGTTTCTACCCCAAATAAAAGTTATTCTTTATCTCCTTAAGCCTCAGCATCTCATGGGGAAAAAATGATCTGGAAGTTTCTTTCTAGTCTGACAACATGAAAAATTTTAGAGTTAAGTGCAGGCATTATATAAAAGGCACTTTCCAGGGATAGGTCCAGGAGCAGAAACACATAGGTGCTACATGGGATTCCATGTTCCACCTTGTTACCACTCACCTTCTATGACCAGAGAAAACTGGACTGCAAAGCAATCGAGTCAGAGTGGGGAGAGAGATCTCTGCTTCATTCCCAGTATTGCCAGTGATGCCTAAATCCACCAGTTTCTTAGTCCATAAACTTAGGCATGGTCTTCGATTCCTCCATTTCCTTCTTGTTCTAATGTCCAATCAGTTCTGTCAATTTCCCTAAATCATTTCTCAAGTCCATCCCCCTCTATGTCCAACCTCATACCACAGACTAAGCATCACCTCCTTCCTTTCTCTTTTTACCATAGCAGCCTCCTAACTGGCCTCCTACATCTCTCCTCCTCCCACCATCTCTCTTCACTTTGTAGTCAGAGTAAACTTTTGCATTATACTCAGTTAATATCATTCTCTTGGTTGAAATTCTCCCAAGAAGTTCCTATGTACTTTCATAGTTATAGAGCCCTGTGAACTTTGAATCCTGCCCTATATCACCAACATGATTATATTCCCCTCTGCTCTTCACCCACCATCTGGCCACACAGCCTTCATTTAGTTCTTCAAATGCACCAAGCTAATTCCTGCCTTAGGGTTTCTTTGTAGGATATCCCCTCTGCCTGGAATGATCTTTCTTTCCCACTATTGTTTCAACTAAGGATTAACTCCCACCTCGCCTGGTCTCTCTGGCTAAAGAAGTTCAGTATCTACCTCACCACTTTGTGTGCTTCTTGAAACCACTATTATTTATAATCATCCATTTACTTGATTCTTATTCTTTTGTTTGTTTCTACACATCTATCCTATATAATAAAAGGCTAATATGCAAATCGACTGAACAGCAGAACGACTGGTCGCTATGACACGCACTGACCACCAGGGGGAAGATGCTCAATGCAGAAGCTGTTCCCTGGTGGTCAGTCTCCCACAGGGGGAGTGCCGCTCAGCCAGAAGCCGGGCTCATGGCTGGCTAGTGCAGCAGCAGTGGTGGGAGCCTCTCCTGCCTCAACAGCAGCTCTAAGGATGTTCGACTGATGGCTTAGGCCCGCTCCCTATGAGGGCATCCCCTAAGGGCTTCCAGACTGTGAGAGGGTGCAGTTGGGGCTGAGGGACCCCCTCCTCCGAGTGCATGAATTTCATGCACCGGGCCTCTAGTATATATATAAAAGCCTAAGAGACTGGCCGACCAGCCAACTGGCTGACCTGTAGCTATGATGTGCACTGACCACCAGGGTGCAGACGCTCAATGCATGGACAGAAACCACAGGCATGGAAACATGGAACAGACTGATGAATTTCAGAGGGAAGGGGGCAGGGGAGAGGGCAGGAAGAGATTAACCAAAGATCTTATATGCATACTAGAGGCCTGATGCATGGATTCGTGCACTGGTGGGGTCCCTTGACCTGGCCTGTGGGGATTGGGCCCAAACCAACTCTCTGACATTCCTTGAAGAGTCCTGGATTGCAAGAGGGTGCAGGCCAGGCCAAGGGACCCCACCAGTGCACGAATCCGTGCACCAGGCCTCTAGTTAAATTATAAACTCCTTAAGAGCAGAGGCCTTGCCAGGTTTTCTTTTTCTTTTTAATTGAGGCATCTCCAGAGTCTAGAGCACAGATGTCTTGTTTAATCCACAGAAGAAGTCACCCTGACGAGTATTTCTAGTGATAACTTTCACTGTTGTATACAAGTAAATGTCAATGTTGGTTATCAAAAGGCTGTGGAGACTTCCCCTCTTAAGAGCCTCTAGTGCTGAGTTGTTCTGTATGATAGCCACCAGTGACATACACCTTCTACATTATAGGACATTTCCACACCACAGGAAGTTCCATTAGACAGTGCCACTCTAGGCATTGGGTTCAGTTGGATCAACTCCCTTTATAGAACTGACACGATGAACTGACTCCTCAGTTGCTTCCTAGTTCTAACAAGAACTAGCCATAAGCTTGAAGCCTTGCATGGTTATCCTCCAAGACCAAGCTACCTTATTTACAATCCCCGTCAGCTTAGTTTACTAGGCATGAAAAATGTGACTGACGGCGGGGAGTGAGCCTCTCACTGAGAAATATGAAAATCAGGAGGAACTCCTGCCACTCTATTCAAAGGCTTTCTTTTCACTTCAGCTACAAAAGCCCTGTGGAAAATGCTAGTCTTTTATTACCAGACTATTGTTTAATATTTATCCAGCATCAAAAACTATGCCGAGAGCATGAGCTGGAGCTCACGCTGGTCTCTGCCTTTTGGGACTCACCATTTAATTAGATGGATGGGGAAAATACCCAAGTGTGGTTTCCAGTCACATTTGTGAATAATAAGCTGGATTGCTGCTGCTGGGAGAATGTCACGCTGACGGGAGGATGCAGCGTGTGGTGTCTCCTATTGTGTGGGCAATGAGTCCCCGCCACCTCTGCTCCGAGCTGCTACCAGGACTCCAATGCTGCTTGTAATACAACTGCCGCTGGCTTGCACTCAATTTAGGCTCTGAACTCTTGCCGAGACCTTCTCGTCGTGGGACTGTACCACTCCCAATTCATTTTGCTTTCTTTTTGGTGGTCTTAATGCCGCCCCTTCCCACCCTGGGAGGACTGGTGCAATCCAGATTTATTTTGCTCATTCCCCCTTGAGCTGGGGCATCTGTCTCAGTGCATACACGGACACATGGTTTAATACCAGCTGGCCAACCCTGAGGAACACTGGCCACATCTTTGCCACGGGCTGAAGTGATGCTGCTGTAATCAGCAGGAACAGAGTCCATGGCTTAGCCTGTCAGGCCCTGTGCCAGGTTATATCAGCCTTCTGGGAGCCTTCAAAACTTCTGTCCCTGCCTTTTCTCCAAAAAGACCTTGAATCTAGCCAAAGTCATCCGCCCTCCCCACCCCCATTTTAACAGCTTTATTGAGATATGTACATACCACAGCAATCATCCATTTTCAGTGCAAAATTCAATAATCTTTTATTATATTTACAGAACTATGCAACCATCACCACAATCTGATTTTAGAGGGTTTCTACTCCAGAAAGAAATCTTAGTAATGCCATTAGCAGGCACTCCTCGTTCCCCTCCCCTGCCTTAGGAAACCACTAATCTACTACTTTCTGTCTCTACGGATTTGCCTATTCGACATTCTACTCAAATGGAATCATACAATGCATGTTCTTTTGTGCCTGGCTTCTTTCATTTAGCACGATGCTTCTGAGATTTACCCATGCTGTAGCAGCATGTATGAGTGCTGCGCTCCTTTTTGTCAGGAGGTGCTATTCCATTATGTGGATTTACCACATTGTGTGCATTCATTCATCCTCACACTGTTACCCAAAAATCTAAATTACATCAAGGCCTTCATTAAGAACCTTATTGCTTTTTTATCTATTTGAATAAAGCTCATAAAATGATTTCCTTTCTAATATTTTCCACAAGTTTCTGCATCCTAAAAGATAAGGCCTCCCCTTAATATGTGCGCATAGTTGTACATCTTTCAGAATCACTTAAAAGCAAATAGACCCATAAGTCTCCAGTGTTTGCAGTGGATAGAAATCATTTTCTTGGGAAATACTGTCAGGTCAGTTGCTACCAGGAATGATCACTGGTGATATAACTAAATACAGCTGGCCCTTGAACAACACAAGTTTGAATGGCACAGGTTCACTTATATGCAGATTTTTTTCAATGAGTATATAAGTGTACAATAACACTTTTTCTTTGGAACACAGTATATAACACATACAACATACAAAGTATGTGTTAATTGAATGTTTACATTATCAGTAAGGCTGTCAGTAATTATGTTTTGGGGAATCCAAAAGTTATATAGAGATTTTTGACTGTATGGGTGGTTGGCGCCATAACACCATGTTTTTCAAGGGCTGACTGTACTGTCAAGCTCAATAAATGACTCATTTGAGCTGAGGGCAATGGCAAAATTGGCAACAACATCTTCAGATTTATAGTGAGGGCATAAAATATGGCACCTTCCCTGTATGCAGCCATTTAAATATTTGCCATGGGGTGGGACATTTATGTTTAATAGGCTGAGTGTTTCCCAAGCCTCTGCTTCCAGCACGAGCAGAAGGAGGCTGCTTGGTTCCCTGTGTCGGCTCTTGTTCAAGTAGAGCTGGCACTCGTCATTCCAACTTCCCAGGGATCGTGCTCTGAAGCACCATGTGGAATCCTTGGGTGTCTCCAGAGACACATTTCTACCTACATGACAGCCGCTATCTCTCAGATGCCCTCCACGTGGTGGTCTCTATTCTCCTCTGCCCCTCCTCTGCTGCCTAATTGGAATCCTTTCTTTTCAATTCCCACTTCCCATTTCTCCTCAGCCTCACTGATTTTTTTTCCAATCTATATTTTCAGTTTGGCTTAAAAACATGTACCCACACTTACCTACACTCAGCTCTTCTTGGTGGCCCCAAAACTCCTCCTTTATCTCTTTTTCAATGTAATTGATTAATTGTAAATATTTGGGAGATTATGCCATTTACTTCTAACACATTGTTCTCTAGAGTATTATCCACAGTGTGTACTTCAATAGCTGTGACATAATTTTAATGCCATAAGACACAATCTATGTAACTATAAGTTCTTACCCTATTTCAGCTCACCCGTGGATTTTGACACAAATTTATTGTTGGTTTTTATTCTTATTAAGATAGATTGAAAGATAGAATTAACTGAATGGGAATTCTGCCAGATATTTTGCCAGGTGCTTGACACATATTTTCTCTTAAGCTTACAAAGCTGACATTGCTACCCCCACATTACAGACGTGGGAATCAAGGCTCAGAGGCTGAGCAACTTTGCCCGGTTCACAGAGCTGGCAAACAGTGGATCCGGGGTTTCCCCTGTTCCCAAAAGCCATGCTCTTCCCACAGCTGCCTCCCCATGTTCCGGTGTCACTTTAGTTAGAGTCCAACATCTTTCATTCACAGCCACGAGAGTCACCCGGGTTCAGTCACACTGGCTACACCACATTCAACTTACAAGGTACACCTCACTGAGGGGGGAATGGTCATGGGATAGAAACCGCAAGAGGCTCAAAAAGAGGGGTTTCAGACGTCAGGGTTCTGCTCTCCAGCCCCGTCCTCAGCTGTGGAGAGCCCTTCCTGCACCATCTACCAGCCGGGCCTTCGTTCCCTGCAACGTCTCCAGCAGAAGCAGATAAACCCACTCTCCTCATGGTTGTCCCTGGGGCTCTGAAGACCAACACAGGATCCTCAACGTTTGTGATGAAGGAATTCTACGTCCTTTGCCTGGGTGCTCTGTGAAGCCACTTGCATTCCCGGTGTCGGCTGTAAATAAACCAGCCAGGCAGGCAGCCTGCTGCCCAGTGGTGTGGCAGGTCTGAGAGCTGCAGCTATTCTTATCATTTCCCAAATTTACTGTCTTTTGTCTCTTTTGCCCTAAAGATCCTTAGGATCAGGCCCTCTGGTGACTGTCACATGCTCTGGTGCAACCAGGCTTACCTGAGTCCTGAAGACACACCTGACATGACATGATGTCACCACTGGGATTTACTATTTATCAAGGGTGCTCGGCACACCTGGCACTACTCAGGCAGTGTTCCCAGCCTCTCCTCCCCCTTCCTTGAACCAAGAATAGGACCCTGAGGGACTTCACTTGCTCACAGATTCTGTGCTTGCTGACTTCCTTTATCTCGGAGCTCTGTACCCTGCAGGTGCCTAGGGACTGTCTGGGTGGCATCAGGCTTCTGACACTAACCAACATGACCTCAAGCACAGACCTCCCTCCACCCTGAATTAGCCTGAAGAGGCGCAAACCGGCAGGCCCAGGCGAGTGTCCCCAACCCTGGCTTTCTTTGCTGCGCCTGCCCCAGGCATTTGCAGTCTAAGCTCAGGAGCCCAGCTCCCTGCTGTCTGTGAGAAGTCACACGTCCAGCGCAGCCTCTGTACCCAGTGGCCTCACACTCTTGGGTTTTTCAAGCATCGTTTCTTTAAAGCTCCAGGCCAGCGTCACGGGGATGTCCTTTAAAAGTTTGTTGGCCAACTTCGTGACACGCCACTGCAGCGACCTTGTGCCTGTAACTCCTGAGGTGAACCCTGCTCTCGTCACCGTCTGGGCTGCAGGCTGCCGCCTTGCTTTCAGCACTTTCTTGCTTTTAACAGCTTGTTTAAGATCCTGGAACAAGCTGTCAGCCTCCGAGGAGGGATGGTGCTAGAAACAGTGCGGGAGCTAAAAATAAACACCTCTGCAGATAGGGACAGGCGCGCTGTATGTGGAGACTGCAGCCCCTTCAGACCCCCCTGCTTCGAGGCCTACTGGCTTCCCACCGGCATGGCCCAGCCTTGGAGGGGGCACTCTGCCTTGCATGGTGTCAGGAACCATTTCTAAATGGCCCATGGGGGGCAGCGGCCCTTGTTTGTACAACAGGCACAAGCTGCCCAAATGGCCAGTTAGTCACCACCAAGGACGAGACCTCTGATTCGTAAGATAAGCACAAGGTGTGACTTAAAAAACCAGACGGATTTGAAATTCGTATTTCGTATATTTATTTTTGCCTGTGCAAAACGAAGTGGCTTTAAATTCAGCAAGGACAATTGTCTGCGGATACTAACAGGGTGATTAGGTAAGCAGGGTGGTCCTCCTGTTTTACCAGGTCAAAGTTTACCAACACAGCAGCTGCCATGACAGCACGCACATAAGCCCCCGCTGCCGCACGATGCGGTTCATTGGTTATTGCCGTGAGGGCGCGCAATCCCTGGCTGCCGTCGCCGGGCACACCTGTGGCCTAGACGTCGTATCTGTTAGCTTGTTTCTAGAAAGAGCCTCAGAGTCGTTTTACGGGGAAATCATGGTATTGGAGCAGTAAGTGACCGGTCGCAGCCCAGTGGAGAGTGATGCAGCCTGAAAAGAAAAGACTAACCATTTCTAGAAGGTCAGGTTTGAGCCAGGTGTGCTAAGGGCCACACCTATGCTATGACGAAGCAAGAAGCCTTTTAGGCGTGGGCTTAGCCACCCTGGGAATTGTCAGCTCCGACCTTCTCCTTGTTGGTCAGTGCAGGAGGGGGGCAGGGGTCAGGTGATCATCTGTCCATCAGCGCAGAGATCTGCTCAGGGCGGGGCCTGGGTAAGGTCTCTGTGGCTTGACCGGGCCACACACTGGGCTATTTTGGGACACGGGTCATGGTTCACAGAACTCTGACAGGGGAACCATGTTAAAAATCCCGAAGGGCTGATAAATAGATTCTGCTGTGGTTACAAAATGTTCCTTTACAGCATAGGAAGTCCTGAGTGCTGAGGGTCTAACTCGGCGGGAAGGACAGCCACTAGCACCCAGCCCGGGAAGCACAGGCTGGCGCGCTGCCTTCAGGCCTTCGCTGCAATTTCCCCGTGAAAACGGATGAACTCCGAGGTGCTTTCTATTCCGATTAAACACTCTCTCTGTGGTGCTGTCAAGATTGTAAAATACCTAATACAGCAGTTAATTATAATGGCATGAACTACTTTAACCTTTACAATTATCTGTGTTTTCAGAGGCTGACCCCTCCCAGCTCTCGCTTAGAGGTTAGTCATGCTCGGAGCAGTCGGGGATGGACCCGCCAGCCATGAGACACGGGAAGACGGAGGAGGTCAGGCCAGAGGGAGCTCCGGAGCAGGCAAAGCGCAGCCCACAGGAACCATTCCTGCTTTCAGGACCGGCTGCAGCCACGAAGTGCTCCTCCCGGGGCAGCTCAGGCCTAAAGGGGAATTGGTTCTAGAATAAGGTGACTTTTTTAAAACGCAGTGGGACGCGGGACAAATTGTTAAAAATCGGGACTGATTTGGTCACCTTATTCTAGAACCTTAGAGGCACCTGTAGCATCAGAAAAACGTAGTTGCATTTCCGCTTCCCCATCACTGCATGTACCGCCTCGCCCATGGAGGGAGGACACGGTAGCAGCGAGTAAAGCTACCACCAGGTGCTACGCTGAAGGACTCGCTGAACTCGAGTGGCTTCGACCCCAGGCGTCTATGAAGCTGGCCACAGCATACCCACTTTACAGAAGAGGAACTGAGGCACAAAGGGGTGGAAAGGGCTTGTCTACAGTCATGCTACTAGGCTGTGAAGTGATGACTTTCCACAGAGGATCTTCTTAACCAAATCTCCAGGGAGGGACGGACTAGTTGGCTTACTCCCTAAGGGTCCAACAGGAGTCTCTGAATAAGCCTCTCCCTGTACCTGCTCACCTGGAGAGGTTCCTGCCTGCGGTAATGACCATGATAGCCCTTGTGTCCTTCCCTTTCTCTCCCAGTAACTACAAGGACGGAGCCTTAAAATAGCACCAGACCCTGTGCAAGTTGCCAGCAAAGGAGACAGGCTCCCTCTGGAGCGGTAAGTTAAAGCCACCAGAGTGCTCCCCCAAATAGGTCACTTGCTGCATTTACTCTACTAAAGAGCTGTGATGAGATGCTAATGGCTACGGTCAGAGAGGGCACAGGAAGGGGGCAGGGTCCCTGAAAGGTTTAAGTAGGAAAATAACAAGTGAAGAGTCTGCATTAGAAAGATGCCACCCAGTCTGGTTAATGAATGGCAATGAGGATGACAGAGACCATAGGCAAAACTTCTCCAGTGCTCCCTGAATGCCAAGCACCTTCATGCATGCTTTATACACATCACCTCATTGATCCTCTCCAAAATGATTAGGCGCTGATATTAGTATTCCTATCTTATAGACAAAGAAGCTGAAGTACTATGTAGGGAACCTACTTGCCAAAAGCCACCTACTTGCCAGGTGGGGCTGAGAAGAGTGTGTGGGTGTGCTGGGAAGTCTGACCGCTGGCTGGGGAGGGCAGGGAGGAGCAGCAGCCCTGGTGTAGGGAGCTGGCCAATGTCCCAGGCATAAATACTCCCACTGTGACCAATTTCCAGCTCCAGAACAGCACCGTCAGGCGGAAGCTGTGCCCCCAAATGGAGGGGAAGGTAGAGGGCAGATATCACTGGGCCATTCCTGTAACAGATTTTCTACTAAATATAAACGGATAAATTCCCTTTATCCAGCTGATTTTATGAAAGGTTAGGTGCCAGCACCTTGCTGAGAGAGACCACGCCTCTAGTTAAAAGGCATTGAACCTCATCCCCTAGTGCCTGTGGGCTACTTTAGAACACCCAGCTGCTATGAAACAATAGACCAAATGAATTCTGCCAAGGCTGGCTACTTTAACAATTTTGTGAATCACTAGCCTAAGGCTCTTTCTTCTATTCTATCTTGCCTCTAAAATCATTGGATACAAAAAGGTTGTTCGTTTTTATATGCCTCAGATAAACGTATCACTAAGTAATGTAACTGGACATTGTGAGGTGAGGTGATGCTAACACTTTTTCCCAAAGTGTCAGGTTACAGAAACATTTTTTTTTTCAATATCAGTCGGGATGAAATACCCCTTAGCAATGACATTTTCTAACTTGGTCTGTACTTCACGTCACCTCCTAATGTTGTTCTTTGGGGCCATCTTGCCCTGCCATTAAAAGGAACAGGAGAGCTAAGTCACAGGATGGCGCATTAGTGGCTATGACACTTTTGCTCATCCCTCTGATGGGCAGCTGAGAACCTGGCATTACCCTCGTGCCATTTCCTTTGAGTGGCAGGGAGGTCGGTTACTGAATGAGCTGCACACCCTCAGTTACTCCTCTGTCATCTTATCTTGACCTATTTTCAGGAAGCATCTAGTGGACAACCAATTCAATTAACTATAGGCCCTCATTCAGTTAGAGCAGGGGTACTCAGCCTTCTGATACTTGAGGGTTATATTTTCTTAAACACTGATTTAAAAAATAATTAATCAGAAATGGCTTTAAATAATATTTAATCTGGGAAGACACTAGGGCAGTGGTCGGCAAACTCATTAGTCAACAGAGCCAAATATCAACAGTACAATGATTGAAATTTCTTTTGAGAGCCAAATTTTTTAAACTTAAACTTCTTCTAACGCCACTTCTTCAAAATAGACTCGCCCAGGCCGTGGTATTTTGTGGAAGAGCCACACTCAAGGGGCCAAAGAGCCGCATGTAGCTCGCGAGCCGCAGTTTGCCAACCACGGCACTAGGGTATAGAGGCGCATTCCCAGGCTCTGGTGTCAGCTGATCTGGGTTTGAGTCCTGCCTCCTTCATTTAACATCCATGTCATCTAAGACCAGCTTCTTAATCTCACTGGGTCTCACCTCTTGATCTGTAAACTGGGGATAAACACCCAGATCACTGGATCATTGTAAGGATTAAATGAGTGAGTATAGTTGAGCCTAATAGGGTGCCTCCTGCCATGTGTTACTACTATTTATTAAAGTATGTAGGCAAGGCATGTTTACTTTTTGCATGTTAAGATAATGTTGGTGGGCACAAGTGTTTGTAAACCTTAATACCTCCAGGATCCTCCAGGATTTGGGGATCACTGATTCAGAGTAGGCAGATACCATCACACCCTCCTCTTAACACACCCCTTCACACACACTTCTAGACATCCCTTGACCTACCAAGGGACATTTACAGAGTTTCAAGTAGTATTCGGGTAGCTGGTTTTTTTAAGAGCATTTTTTTTTTTTAATGTAAGAGAACCACACCCTCCCATGACAAGAAAATATATATTTAAAGGCCTTGCCTAAAATAAATCAGAAGATCAAAGGTGTTTCTTATTAGGTGTGAGTATCTTCAGGTAGGGATTAAAATGGAGAATTTGCATTTAAATGGAAAGATTAATGACTAATACAGAAAGCCCATATTTAATCACCATTTCCTTAACACAAATAATTTATATTTTTATACAGATCATTCACCTAAAGTCAGCAATAGAAAATGATAGGTGTAGTATTTTAGAAAACAATTTCTGTGCCACCAATCATGCATCTCAGTTATAAATACTTCTGAGGCTGCAGGTTTCACACCGTCACTTGTGCATGATCTAAATGTCGGTACAGTAATTTGGGTGTAAATATATTTGAGAATGTGTGATTCTCCCCTCCGAGAAATATCTTAAGCAGAAAGGAAAAAATCATCCAGGGACGACTGACTCCTCCGGCGACGGTCTGCTCATTCGCTTTCCCCTTACAACTGGTTAAGCGTGGTTTGCACCCCCACTCCAATTTTAGACAAGTGTTACAAAAACAATCTTACCCCTCTTCCGGAATAGTCAGTACTGAAAACACAAAGGGGATATATTTCCCTCAAACTAAAATGTGAAGGAATGTTCTGTAAAAAACATGTTCTTCCTCCTATCCCCAGGACCCCTTTATTGGCATATTTCACGTCAATGGTGCAATGCACTTAATGCTCCCCACTGGCAGGTCAGGAATCATCTTGCTTATTCTAAGCTGCTCTCCTTCAGAATTAAATACCACCACCACCATTTATTCCATGAGCAGGGCACATCATATGCATACAAAGGATGCTTAATGGACCTGGGACTTCTCTCCTAACACTTAACCAGAAGAATAGGAAAACTGGACACCTTTGTCCTGGGAAAGAGACCTGGTGGAGAATTACCCTGGGCATTGAACCATATCTGCTCTCCGTCTGTGGTTTTAGGTTCAGTGTTGAGCAAATGTTGAAACTGGATTTACACTGGCTGGAGAATTGTAATGAAATGACAAATTTGCATTAAGTAATTTTTCTCAGGGGGAACCAGCCAATCAGAGAGGCTGCAATGCAGACACTACCAGGCAATCTAATGTTGCTTGCTGGTATTAAGTTGTCTTCTGGGCCCCGAGCATTTATGGAGCTTTTTCAGTTCTTTCCTTCTCTACCCTCCACCCACTTCATCTTTGTTTTTCTTCCTTACTACCACCCCTCCCCTCGGAAGAAGCAAGAGCAAATTACATTTAGTAAACAAGACAATGATAACTTATTGGAAGCAGGAATGACTAACGTTATTCTTTGCTCATAAAGGTTCAACCTGATTCTGGAGTTTGGCCTAGTGTTTAAAATTAACATCACCCCTACAAATTGGCACCTCTGGACTCTATTGATCTCTTCCGATTGCTGACCAGTACAATTGGCACCACTTCCTTTGCCATTAAGAGGACAGGATGAAATGCATGGGGAAAATATAAGCACTTTACTCAGAAAAGAATGCCAACCAACAGCCATCCTATTGGGTTTGGAATTCTTAGCTCCCAGGACTCCTAATCTGTGCCAATGATGAATGTATCAGCAACGGTGGCTGGACTTTGTGGGTGGCGGAGTTTGGCCCCAAACCTGAGCAGTGTTAGAGAAGTCTAGCTCAGAAGACTCTGCAGTACTAATAGTACCAAGTTACCTCTGAAGGGAAAACCTAGCCACGTTACACTCATTGTGTCCGAACTGAGCTGCCACCCAGTCAAAGCCAATTAAAGATGCATATAATGACTCTCATTTCTGAAAAATATGACTTTACTTGATTGGGGAGGAAAAAAGTGTAAGAACTGGTGTGTAATAGGCCTTCCAGACTCAGCTGCACTGCCACAGTGATCCCTGGTGTGCAATAGAAAAAGATGTGGTCCAGTGCCTAATGGAACCAGAACAGCACAGGGAACACATGCACTTTAATTTATTGTCCCTCCGCTGCATTGGGATTCTTTTCCCAAAGACCTTTTAATTAGAGCATTCTCAGGTGGGAATGTGTTCGCCTTTTCAATATCACACGAATAATAGGAAAAAGGCAAACACTAATCATCTTCCCCAAATTCAGCTCAGGCTTTCACCCGAGTTCATTTCATCTTCATCAGCAGTGCCATTTTCTGTCTCATATTTCAAAGAGCAATTGGAAAGCAGATATTTAATCAGAAAAGTTTGGGATTCATTTTTCGGACACCCAATCTGTCTTTGGAGGCTCCAAGACAGACAATATTGCTTTGACTACAAAAACAACTGAAGTCTGTGTCCTTGAGAAATGCTGAAGCTCAGTGAATATTCATAGGCTTTAGAAATAGCCTGGTCTGGTTCAAATCTCAGGTCTACCATTTATTAGATGGTTGATCTTGGATGGCTTCCCAGACTCTCCAGAGCCTCAGTTTTCTCATCTGAAAATGGAGTTATCTCTCTAAACATCTATTTGTTAAAGCTCTTCTATGCATTGGTCCTAGTGCAAGTGAAAAAAAACCCAACCTGAGCTAACCTGGGCAAAAGGAGGGTTTTCTTATAAGAATAAAATTCAAGTCCCATAGAAATAGATTGTCTGGACTTGATTGTCTCACCCTGTGAAAGGGAGGACTATTGTAATTGAACTGGACAAACCAGATTGTCTTGTCTCCCTTTGTGAAAACCAAGAACAGGAATGCAGCCAGATCTCAGGAAAGGTTGACTCTTGGCACAGATGTTGCCAGGCACTGACACAATGCTCTTGTCTCTGTTTCTCTCTGTCAATTGACACCATTCCTCCCTCTCCCTGTAGGTTCCTTCTTTTTGCTCCATGCTTCCCAGCAGAAGAAAACTTCACCGGAGTTCCTGAGTATAGCAGCTATATGTCTAGCCACATAAAGACAATCTCCTTGACTTCTGTTGATGTCAATTCCAAATTTAGAAGGAAGGGATTCTGATTGGCCCAGGTTGGGTAGGATGATACCCAAGCTTGGTTTAACTTGATGTGGTTGGGCATATGGTTACACTTTACAGGAGGCTGCTCTTCAGAGTGAAGTCAGTTAAAGGGGAACTGGTGACATGGAAAGCTGCCCCAAAGGTATTCCCTCCAGGAGTAAGAATATATGTTGGGAATTAATACAGTGGCTGGTAGGGAGTAGGCATTGAGTAAAATATACCTTGAATTTCCCAGTCAATGAGAGCATTTTATGAAATGGATTAAAATTGACCTTTCAGTTTTCATGCACACAAGTCCCTTGTTTCATGAATGGGATAATACACTTGGTCATTTGAATGCCAGAATTTTCTTCACTGAGATGGTGACACTCATAAAGAAAGCATTCCACAGCCAAACGTAGAGATTTACAGTGTGAACTTCTTCCACACTCTCCAGATGAGGCACAGCAGGGCTGCTCTGCCAGTGCTGGAGAGAGGACCATGGCTCCTCATCATCATCCTGGGTGACAGTGGGGGGCTTCATGACCTTTTCTGGGGCCACACTGCACTTATCACAGGAGACATCTTATTTCAGACACAAGATGCTTTTGAATTAAGAGGGCCCCAACTCTCATGCATGGGAAAGGGAATAAACAAAACCCAGAATCAGCACTACATTGCTTTCTAGTTGCATATTTGATTTTCAAACATAGCATAATAAGCCTTCTGCTCTTGAATGAGTTGGTTTAGGATATGCTACAAATAGAGGCATTTCAGGATGGAGGGAGCTAATGGTCTGACTGACCAGTAAGGAATCCTAAGCGAGGTTGTATTTTCACAAACCTAAAGGCTCTCATAAACTGTACATTCCCAAGAATCACTAGGCTGCTTTTCTGAAACCAAATAAGCAGCTCTGGGTTGGAGTCCAGGACTCTATCTGGGCATATTTCTTTGGTCAACTATCGCGTCCAACCTGAGCAATAATCCATCTTCTCAAGAAGCGTTTCTCATGTGCCCCATTGAAAGTCCACTTTTGTTATGACTCCTCCTTTCTCCATTTAATTTCTCTTCCTCCTTCAGGCTCTTCCTAACTTCTGCCCTGTATTTCCACAAATACTCATTTTACATAAGCAAGGAGCATGGAGAACATCCCTTTCTTCTTTGGCCTGGTTCTCTCCAAAATGCAGTAATATGCGTACAAGTCTATGTAGCAGAGTGTTGCCTTAAAAGTTTTAACTGAGGCACCAAGATGTGAGAAAGAACAGATCCCAAAGAGGTGCTGGAAGCCCAACGTTCAAAAGAAAGGCCTGGAGAGTGAGTCCCTCACCTGGTGAGACTATACAAGGCCTGGGAAGTCAGGAAATACAGAGAGGGCATTTTAGGAGAGAACAGTTGATGTGCTTTAAGTGCCCACCCTACTCCTCTTCCCTGGAGAAGGAATGAGGCTCAGGCCTGCAAGAAGGGCTTCAGTGGAGAGCCTGTGTGTCCTTCACAGTGAAGGGCCAGGACACTGGATCTGACTCCTGCCTGAGCAAGTGAGTTGGTAGCAGTTCATAAAGAAGACCTCACTGGTATTGGCCACCAGGCCCAGAGGATATCAAGGCACAAGCGTGGCAGAGAAGGGGAGAAATGAAAATCCTGCTATCCCCATTCCCAGAATACAGTTTTGAATGGAGTTACAAGTTGTCCACCGAGGACTGAAACACTTAAATAACTTAGGTCATCTGTGTACTTTTAAAGTGACCACAGAGCTTAGAGCAATCAGGAAATTCTGAGGCTGGTTGAGTTTAACCAGGAACATTGGAAAACCTCTGCCACTGAACAAATTTTAAGTGGATGGTGTAAGACAATCACAGGCTCCAGGCTCTATGTCCCAGGATCCTGCCTGCTCAACTCTCTGACTGCCTCTCCAGATATTCCCATGGCAATGAAAATTTAGGGAAGAATTCATAGGACAAAAACAATGTTACCGATTCATATGGTAAACTGAGGTCACAATACCGAAATAAAGGTACTTCTTTTAATTTCTTGGGACTTCTGACTCTAGGGTTTAAAAACAAAAGTTCCTGCAACAAAGGCAAGCACTTGCAAAGTCAAGTAAGCCTGACTGGCCTGTGGCTGTGAACTGCTTAGGTCTGTGGAAAATTCAAATCAAAGCATGTGACTCTCCCTGGCTAAACGCTTCCACTGCTCTCCAATCCCTTCCAGTTAAAAGCCCTTTAACAAGGATTATAAGGCCCTGTTTGTAAACAAGGGCAAGAGCCACAGGTGGGCTTTTTCATTAACAGGACCATACAAGCCTGGCCCGTCTCTCTATCTCCCTCTCCTGCTGCACTGAGGCTCCAGTTTGACCGAATGTTCAATTGGCAACACAACACACCATGTGCTCCCTAGCTGTGGGCCTTTGCATAGGGAGCTCCATCATCCTTGAATGTCAACCACCCACCCACCCACCCTTGATCCAACTCAATGCAACTCAGCTCTCAGGCCTCAGTATAGAAACAGCTTCTTCTAGAGAGCCTTCCTGGACATTCTGTGCCTCTGATGGGCACCTTCCACTGTGCTCAGACAGCCCAATGTGGCGGCTGTCACTCTCTGTACTGTGGTTGTTTCCCTCTTTGTGTCTCCCACAGACCATCAACCCAACAAAGGCAAGGACCTATCCCCAGGTCTTACTCCAGCACCTCCATGGATGTTCTGGAATGTCTGTCAAGACCAGAAAGGACCCAGTTCAGAGCATCATTCTATCAAGAACTCAGTTAAAGAATTTTGGAAGAAAAAATTTTAAAACAACAGAACGTCAGAAGTTCAAGTGGCTGAAGGCACAGGTTTACCAATTCAGGTGAGGCCATGGTGTGAGATCCCAGGTATGAAAGGAAAGGCAGTATTAAGAGTGACCAGCTTCATCATCACATGGGAATTTACACTTTCGAATCCACATTTCTCCTCATGGCTCTAAGCTCTCTTGCACCTGTCTGTCTGTCTGTCTGTCTGTCTCTAAATGTATAGTTTCTCAACTTTACTTATCCCCTACTGATCTGCTAATCTCTCTTTCTGCTCTGTAGTCTGGCCCCCCCTAGCCTCTGTCTAAATGGCACAAAGACACTCTACTCTCTCCAAGTTCACATGATACATGCCAGCAACACACAAAGACTGATGAGCAGATTCTACATTTCAATTCCATATTCACAGAAAAAAAGAATGTGATTGGCCCTCCTTGGAACAGATGGTCAAACATGCGCTGTAGGCAAACCAGCTCAATGGTGTCAAAGAAGAGATAAATGTGTGAGAAGGGCAGACACTCTAAAATGTGTACTATGGCTAGGTACCTCCTAAAGGTGTGTTGAATGGAATGGAAGTCAGCTAATTAGGATGCATAATTTATATTCAATTTTGAATTGCACTTTCTTCTTGAGGGCACCTAAATTTAAAAAACAGAATAATTATAATAGCATTTTCATAAATTAAGTAGTATTAGGCTTAACCCAAGTCACAGCTAAGTGTCCAGCACAGCAGGGATTTAATAAAGACTTGTTAACTATCTATAACTGTTGAATTTTAATTTAGCTTTATTTAACATTTCTTATATTCAAAGTACTTGACAACAATTGCATTTCCTAATCTTTGCAATCTTCCTGGGAACCTGAAATGCTATAATGCTATTTTACCATTTGATAAATTAGAAGGTACTGTTGCCCAGAGAGACTAATTTACTTGGGAGAGGAGGAGGTAGTTAAAGACACCGTATCAGGTCCAGAGTTTTACTTCTTCTCTCTCGAGCTCTGATCTTATTCAAGATGCATAATCTCTTTTGAGCTTCACTTTCCTATCGCTTAAACCTGGTACATTATAATTTACCATACCAAGTTTTATGAGGATTGAGAACTGGGACATATAAAGTGCTCAACATGTTAGCTTTTAATATAACATAATAGCTATTATTGCACAATATTTTACAAGATGTTAGGAAACATTTCCTTTACTAAAGAGGAGTTCCAGGGATGCCATGACACAATGGCTTAAGAGGCTGTCTGCCTGATAGCTCCAAGGAATTGGTACTTTCTGGTCATAGGTTGACGGTTGACTCTTTCCCTTGGGTTTAGGCCTGCTGGGTCCTCCTCTCTAAGGAACAGGCTAGGCTCTGGAATGCTGACTTGAAAGGCTGGAGGTCAGTTAAGAAGCCATACAAGCTGTCAAGGTAGAGTATGGGAGCACTGTGTGAGCACTTGGAACAAATCCAAATAAAGGCCAGGGAAGAGGGCCCAGTGTCTAAAATGACACTGGCGTACCTATAACATGGTGTGTACACTCCATGAGGCAGCAGCTGGGGTGGGGAGTTTGGGGGGGCGGGGAGCTAAGGGCACCATGGTGGGAATGAGTCCATTATTTGCTACTGATCTTAACAGTGACAGGGAACCATTTATATGCTAATTATTCTATTACTGATGGTATGTTGATTGGATCTCTTTCACCACCAAATGAATAACTCAAACTGTTGTCCCATTAATGTGGCTCAAGGCGCAAACTTCAAGGTGCCATCTTCAGAACAGATAAGGTAAATTGGACCACAGCATCTTTGTTGTTGCATTCACATTATGGAAAATCCTTAACTTAGTCATTAACCATGTGTGCAAAGGCATCTTTAATCCAGCTGAATATCTTTTATTCATTCATCTATCACTTTATTTCACCAACATTGTTGAGCAGACCCTGAAACCCAAATCATTGTGAATCCTACAGTCTAAAAAGATAAATGGCTAAGTGCACCATGTAGGCACAGTGTGGATCTTTTATGCAGCTGAAACTTCTCAGTGATTTGGGAAGTAAAAGGAGTAAAAACATATAGAAAAAGAAACATGCAGAAACTACAGGAAAGATGGCAGATACAACCCATGTCTCTTTTATCTGTGCTGTCACTGCTAAAATCTCTTGACACAGCTACAGAGGGTCAACATATGGCCAACGCATCAACCAGAGAAGCAGGTTCAGCTCATTAGGATTCTAGATCAGCCTTCAGGCAGGAAGCTGAACCCACAGGTCAGTGGAAACAGGCAGGGGTTGATGTGAGTGCCCTTCAATATTGGACCTGATTGCTCCTGTCATTGAGATTGGCCACAAGGAAGGGAAGGTCAGTGGTGTACCTTTGACCTGGAGATTATGCAAAAGCAGCCTCCCAAGTCAGACGGGAACAAATGTGTTCTACAGGGCCTACTGCTCACAGAACATTGCTGTTTTGGGAGACAGTTTAAAAGCTGAAGTTCTCAAATCTGCCAGAGTTTACATAGCTAAATCCCAGAGGACAGTTCATGGTCAAAGACATTCTTTATAGTATAAAACCATTTTATAAGAGGATTAACAACACTGGACACTGGCCTTGTGATTGCCTGTCCTGGAAGAAATGATAGTTGAAGCAAAACACTGCTGTTCTAAAAGTTCTTTATTCATTCACCCAATCTCAGGCACCTACCACATTAGGGACCACTAAGATGCTCTGAATTACTGCAATGCAAGGTAGTGCCCCTCCTCAAGCAGGAAAAAAGCAAATGGTCAGCAAGAATATAGCAGAGGAGATGTACTCAGTGTGTACCGTGTTCCAAGGCATTAAGCTGTATTGTTGGGGTATGATGTGGACTGAGAGATTTTCTCTCAAAAATTTTGAGAGAATGGATAAACAAGATGCCTTTAAAATTAGGAATTGACAATATATTATGAGGGATCAATCTGTACTTTATCATTCTTTTCTATTCTGGAAGAATGCCTTGTAATTTTAGACCATCCTATTGGAACAAATTTCCAGTTACTACTCAATTATTATTTTGCAGAGCCACTGCCAGTAGCATCCTAGATGTTGTTAATCACAACACATACACACAAATTTGCCTCTGTGGGTATAGAACACAGCACCTTATCTGCAAGCACTCTATGAAGAAGACCATATTCCTCCCCTCAATCCAGACTTCAATGGCACACATTCCATATTCTAAATCCTCAGGAAATATTTTAGAAGATAAAACTTAGAAAAATAAGTAAATCAGCCCCAGTTTGCTTCATAGAAAGAATGAGGACTTAGCAGTTTGCACAATGGTGTTTCTTTTACATGGTGAAAGGATTTGTCATTCTGTGTTCAATTAATGATGGAACATTTAAAACACACTGCCAATAAAACAGTGTTGTATACTAGTGGGAAAGGAAATGAGACAAAAAATATGCCTGTCCCATTATTCATTTGTATCGATCTCGATGTACAACCCTATGCATCACAATTTGACAAAAGGTTAAATATTAACAGAGGAATCATTAATCTAACAACACAAATTAACACAACAATAGCTCTCCTGGTTGGCTTTATGTATACCATGGGGCTCTAGATGGACTAAGGACCAAGTCAGAATAGTGTTTAGTTCCTCTCTTTACAGATCTAATAACAAACTGGATGGAATAATATGATAAACAGTAAGAAGTTGTTAATTGCAGATGAGATGTAAGATAAAGGGCTCTTGCTATGAATTGTCTGACATATTAATTTCAGAGGCCTCTTACAAATGAAAACATGAAACATCTTGCATAGGGCTTGGCACACATTTTTCAAATAATTTAAAAAATATTTTAGGTACTATAGTTTTTTGAGAGGAAATAAATTTTTCAATGAATTTTATCAGTTCTACCAATTTTATTCAGTATATGTCTCTTCTATTAAATTCATTTTATTTTTATAAAAGTTATTTATTTTGTGTGTCCTTCTAACTTTCCTTTCCACCATCCTTTAATTCATGAATCCATCCATGCACCCAACCATGCATTCATCTATGTAGCCAACCATGCATTCATCTATACATTCAACCATGCAGCCATCCATACACTTTAATGTACATCTGTCCCTATACCAAACCATGCATCTGTCTATGCTTCCATCCATGCATGAGCTCATGCACCCCCTACTTGTTTATCTATCCATTTGCCTTCTGGGAGCATAAGTTTTAAGTGAAAGATGTGTTGGATTTTAGAGAGATGGAGAGGCTGAAGCCTAAAGATGTTGAGTGGCTTATCCAAGTCACTCAGTCTAAAATGAAAGCATTTGATTAAATCTTTTAGGTGTTCCCATTATTGTCCTTACTTATAGCTTATAAATAAATGAACCATTCAGATTATGAGTATTTATAGAAGATCACAAGATTTTAACAAATAACTAAAATCAAGTTCTAAGAATTGAAAGATAAAAAAAGAGTCAGAATTTCAAATAAAATATAAGTGAGACCTGACCACTATAAAAATTAGTCTTAAAGTTTATAGAAGAAAACATGATCATTTTCCATAAAAATCTCTCATTGAGATAGCTAAACTCATTTGTCTGAAGAGAAATGACATGTCATCTTTACTAAGTCATACAAAACAGCTCTAATCAATTCCAAAGACATGTCACTGTGCAAATTTATTACATTTTTTCAATGATCCTATGGATCTTATTTTATATTGTCTTTAAAAACCATTGCCCATATCAACCAAAATTGGATACTCCACACATAAAAACACAAATACACAGACCAATATTCAGAAGAGGAGATTATATTATCACAAAATAGATAATCAAATTTAAAGGGCCATTTCTAACCTAGATTTGGCTTTGCATTTTTGTAGCACTGTTTTCATTTTATTCACCAAATACAGACTTCTTGTGAAGTTAGTTGTCTCTCATTCATCATTTAAACAGCTCCTAAAATCCCCTTCCTCCACAGTCTTCAAAGGGAGAGTGGATGGTTTTCTGAGGCATCATCTTTCCTGTGTCTGAAACATACCCATGATTAATTTCTCTTCTCTGTATTCATAAACATGCATGGGCCTTCAATGTGAAAGCCCTCCATATACCTGGGCAGGGGTCCAAGTTCATTTAGATCAATTCCATAGGACTCCAAAGCCTCCAGAATAAGGACTACATCAACAACATGTAGATGACGGGGAAACACAGAATTCTGGTACCTCTGTAATGCAGCAAAAGTTACCACCTTTATTATTAAACTAGAGGCCCGATGCATGAAATTTGTGCAAGGGGCTTGGCCCTTGCAGCCATAGCGGCTTGCCTCAGCCCTCACAGCTCCAGCTTCGTCTGGAAGGACATCTGGCTGTCTGGTCTAATTAGCATATTATGCTTTTATTATTATAGAGCACAAATAAAGAAACAGATTGTGTGAACAATAAATGCACAAGGAATCACAAACCACTACAAAGAAGATTTAAAAATTTTTTGAGGCATTTCAGAGAAAACCAGTTCAATTTTCAAGCTCTGTGTATTGGAGGGGAAAGTTTTGTCAGAATCTAGGTGTGCTAGAAGATACTTTTCCATCTCTAATTTATAGGGGCCTATTTTTGCTTGCCTTTTTACGCTATGCAGCCCTGGCCAACTTCAAAGATTGATGAAATCTGAGAGTGGTATTAGATTTAACACCATTCCAATATGGGCTTTAAGCTGAGTGAGAATGAGTCAGACAGGCAAGGAAATAGAAAGGTAGGGGAAGATTCTACAGATGAAACTCTTGGCCTTATAGCAAACTGAATGATGATGATGATGATGATGATGATGATGATGATGATGATGATGATGATGATTTCCTACAGAAATTTCTGGGGTGGTCCATGATGCTCTAAGATCATGCTGCTTCCCTGGTGGCATCTAAATAAAGATATCATGAGTTGAAATGGATTGTAAATGTATGTGCCATCCAAACAGAATGAGAAATTCCCTAAAATCAGTGCTATTTAACAGACTGCTCCCTGTTTATCATGCCTGGAACATTAGGGCTGTGCTAAGGAGAGAACTCAGTTACACTGGGCCAGCATCTCAGCAGTTACTTTTTTTAAGAAGCTGAGCTGCCTAGTACTAGTGACCAGTAATAGAATACTGACAACGGTTTAATGATTTCTCACTTCGCCTTCAGGGGCATCATCAAACTCTTCTTGTTCTGATTCTCTCAGGAACCAGCCTTTTAAGTAAGCAGCTAAACAAAATTCTTCATACAATAAGAGAGGCAAAATAAGATTGAAAGTGATAAAATGTTGAGAAGCAGAGGTTGGCAATCCTCAAAACAGCATAAGAGTTAAAAATTATGACATCTCTAGTGAGCCAAAAATTAAGGTTCAGTATAAATTCTGTCTGTTAGGCTGATGATTCAATGCCAATACCATTTGGTTAAAACTAAAGTAAAATTCCCACACCATTCTTGTTAGCTTTGTGCCTGGACAGTAACAAAAGACATATTAACACTAACAGCCTTTATACGTTCCTAAATGATAGCATTAAGTTTACAATGTAGGATTCTTAATCGACATTTGAAATATAATTTTAAAGGTAGTTTAAAATTATGGGCTGTGGGGTTCATAGGCCTGGGTTAGCACATTGACTCAGCCATATGTTAGTTAATCATCTTGTACAATTTATTTAACCTGTCAGTCAACTATAAAATGGGGATAACTGTTGCTATTTTACAGTCATTGTGAAGATTAGAGAAAATAAATATATGTAAGGTTCCTATTACAGTCCCAGTCACATGTTAGGCTTTCCATAAATAATAGCTATTCCTATCATTGTCTGAATCTTCAAATCTTTCCTGAATTTTCTTATAATGAAACCAAGGTTTTTAAATAACTTCAGAAGTTTTAAATTAATTCTTAATTTTTCCAGTATTGTTCTAATATGCAAGCAAGATGAGAAGGTCTTCTAGTCGAGATGTTCTCTATCCTGTACACATTTCTTGTCCTTAGTATGTATCCATGGAAGAACCTGTGAGATTTGACATATGGAGCTTCCCCCGATCTGGGTTTTGTTTGTTACACACTCACAGGCAATTAAACATGTTCCTCAGTCCTGAGTACTTCTATCAAATTTATAGTCAAACCCAGAGACTTGATCAAATCAGTTTGATCCCTTTAGCAAGACTAATGGTGGTAGTGTGTTGTTTCACCTGGAGACACATCTTGTTCTACGTGTGTGTGTGTGTGTGTGTGTGTGTGTGTGTGTGTGTGATGTTAGTAGTCATTAATGCTCAAAGCCTGAATATCTTATTAATTTATAATGCTATGTTAATTCAAACTTTGGGCTACAAGAATTTTACTTAATTTTCCCGGTTACGTCTGTGTGTATCCATGCCTTCATTTCAGAATAAGAATACACCACCACCAATTATTATCTGAAAATAAAATGTCCTCTAATTTCTCCTGATTTTGGTTGCATCATTAGATCATGTAGTCACTACTCATCATAATCTTCCCATTTTTACTCATAGATGTACAAATTGTAATACATTTAATGCCAATTGCAGTTTATCCTGATGTCTCTAGTTATTTTGGTGATCAGAAGCTGATTCTCTACCAGATCCCTTTTTGTAAAACCTCATGGAATGATATTCCTTGAGTCGTACATGTGGTAATTGTCTGTGCCCTTTATATGGAAAGATCCTTTTAAGTAGACAGTATGCCTTCCTCATGTCTTCTTTCTTCAGTTTCTTCTGGACTAAAGTGCTGCTGTCAAAAGGCCTGATGAAATCTAATATTCCTTCTCTTTCCCTTGTAAGTCATGTGCTTCTTTTGCCTAGATGCCCAAAGGATTTTTTTCTTTTCCGTTTTTTTAAATTCCAGATATTCTACTGAAATATATCTTGCTGCTAGTAGATATTGAAAAGTGTGCCTTTTCAATATGTACTTTCAATTTTGTTTAAATTGTAGAACATTTTTCTTAATTACATGTTTTAATATTTGCTCTGGTCCCTTGCTTCAGTTTCCT
The DNA here is from genome assembly GCF_951640355.1 of Cnephaeus nilssonii. NCBI lineage: Eukaryota > Metazoa > Chordata > Mammalia > Chiroptera > Vespertilionidae > Cnephaeus > Cnephaeus nilssonii. The sequence continues at coordinate 46,801,184 of NC_137088.1, read as the reverse complement.
TTTTCAGGAATTCTGATTATTCGTATACTTGATCTTCTTTGCCTATCATAAATATTTATCGATTTCATTTGAATCCTTATTTCTTCATTTCTTTTTGATTTTTAAAACTTCGCTCTGTTTTATCTTCTATTTTTCTTAAGGCATCATTTATTATGTTTAGTTACTGTTTTGTTCTTCCTAGTTTGGTCAGTCTTTCTCAAGTAATTCTTTTTTCTTTTTCTTTCTAATTCTTCCTTGAGCTCTGCCATCTAATTTGCATTTGTCTAATTTTTATTTTTATTTTTTTCACACCTTGTGTGTAATTTTCTTAATGTCTTTTAGATTGTTTTCAAATAGAATGTCATAATTTTGATTTATGTTTTGAGCATTTATTTCTGGCATCCTTTCATCCTCTACATAAGGATATATTCTACTACTTATCTCTCTTTTTTCTTATAACAACTTCACATCAGATTTAACCTAGATACTTTATTTTGCTCATTTCTGTGTGAAATTAGTTTCCATGAAGTTTTAGAAGGAAGCTTGATTCAGGGAAGGTTTTTTTAAAAATTTAATTCCACAGGTACTTTTAACCACTACTGAATATAGTATTAAAACATGAAGTACTTTTTTAACTGCTACTGAATATAGTATTAAAATATGGTGGCCTGATTTTTTGAGATTCTTGTCTCTGTTCCTTGCTCACATGTGTGTCTGGACCTTCCCCTTCTTTTGTGTCTACCGATCCTGTCCTGTTTAATTTTGATTCCACTCCAGAAAGTGTGTCCTTGGTGCAGAGCCCTGACTCACAGCACAGTGGGCCCTGTGTGGAGAGTTCATACGGCCAAGGCCTCTCCAGCACCTTCACATGCACACACTTTTCCTGCTGTTAGGGATGCAGCAACCCCCCCCCCCCCCCCCCCCCCGCCCAGTGTAGCTGCCACGCTTCAGCTGGCCTGCCATGCATGCCAACTAGCACACACTTTGCAGGCTGTTTGTTTTGTTCTCAGGTCTGTCAGCTCCCACTGCTCTTTCATCTACTTCCTCCCACACAGACTCCAACACCTGCTTGTCTTCTGAGGGTTGTGGTGAACCTTGTCACCTCCTTCCTTTCAAAGCCATGAATTTTTGTTTTGCTAACTAGATTCTCTGATTTTCTGTGAAGATTTGCTGCCACTGCCCATCTTCCCCAAGTCTCCTGATTCAATAGTTTTAACAAGCAGAAATGAGTATTAAATTTGATTTACCATAAAGTGTGTTTTGAAAGGAAGAGAGCAAATCTGAAGGAGTGAATTTGGGTTTTTGCCAGGACACTTTGTGTTTTCAGGAGGGCCATGCTAGTCTGAGTTTTAGTGTTATCAAAATGATTACATTGGGAGACCCCAGGTGTGGAAGCAGTGAAAAAAAAAAAGAAAGAAAATGTTTTTGATTATGCAGTGATATTTGCAGTTGATCCCTTAGGCCTCTCTGTTGACTTGATTCTATTTTCCAACTTAAACCTCAGTGGATGGTATGTTCGACGCACTCAGAATGTTGAGTCTGGTCCTTGGTGATCTGATTCGAACTGAACCACAGCCAGGGAATCACCAAACCAGGGCACATCCTGTTGGCGGTGTTTGTGTTCTGGGCGCTCTACTGATGTTGACAACTAGGAGTAGCTACAACTCTTCCTGTAACTCTGCCATTAACTTACAAAGCACCGGTACAGTGAGTTACTTTATGGGAGCAAACAGTAACTTAGGAGAAAATAAATTCCACCAGATATTTCAGTCAGTTCCACTGTAGTACAAGACTAGGCGAACATGTGAAGGGCAGTCCAGAGATAAAAGCATGTTACTTCCTTCAAAGTAACAATTTTTTAATTCAAGCTATTATTCTCGGGACTCCCAAATGAAAGATTTACAATATCTAGAGCAGTTAGTATTGACTAACTAAGATACCATCCATTTTCAACAGCTCTATGTGGCCAAATAGCATGAGTCCTCCCAGCAGATCTTTGGGCTGAACATCAGCTTCCAGGATTCACCATCTTTCCTGCCTCACCTGAGAGCTCTCACGCCCTCCCACTGTCAGGATGAAGGCACATGGCTTCTCCTCTGCATGGCATGATTGCCAGTCCTGCCTGCCCTCCAGCCACCGTTCCATGCTGTCCCACAAGGAATGGAGTTTTGTTGGTGCCAAACAAAAGCAAACCCAAACTCTCCTGCCTTATTAAAAAAAAAAATCAGTCATGATAACAACTAAATCCAGATACTTTGGGATGATGATTTTTATTGTTATGGTCAGGTGCTTAAGTCTCCTTGGACAGAGTTAAAGATTGAAAAGATACACATATATGGAGAGATGGAGACAGAGAGAGAGCCATGTAGACACTGACATCTATGCCTAGGTCCTTACCTACAGCTCACATTCTCATGACCGAGCCTCACAGATCATCTGGAGTTGTATCTAAAGTTCCCAAAGAGAGAAAATAATTCTAAAGCCCTTCTATGTGGGGGCCAGTTCCTATGAGAGATCTTTGAACATAAAGCACCCGGAGGACTCCTCTCTTTCCCAACCACCCTGTGAGGTCGGAGCACAGTGTGCTGGAAGATTTTAGAATTTAAGTGATCAAACCAGGTCAAATATGAGAGGACAAAGCCCAGCCAAACAGCTTTCTGTCTGCCTGTTATCTGCTAGATGATCCGACGTGCGCTCATTTAGACCTTTAAACAAGACCCTGCAAGCTTCCTCGTTTCAACTTCTGCAAAAGTCACGGAAGCCACATTCACCCGCTCCCACATCTGCTTTGCTGCCTCTCCTTTCCTCCCGAGGAGGGAAGGGGGCATGCCAAGGCACCGGGATGGAGAGGTCACTTAATTTTCGTTTGTAAAGCCAGATCTCCTGTGCCCTCCATAATTACCAATCAACTTCGCATAAGCAGCAGAATTAAGCCCCGTTATTCTCATTTGCCACAAAATTAGAGGAATTAATTAAACATGGGGAAAGGGCTGATGTCTGCCAAATCACTACTTCCAGTAGACGGAAACAAAAGCAGGAATATGTACGGGCCCGAATAAAAACCATCGCCGCGAAGTGCTACACCCAGAACCACAGCGCAGTGATCCACGTGAAAGGTTTGTGTCGGTAGAACGAGTCTGAAAGCACTGATGTGGTCCTCTCCGTTGCCTATATCGTAGGCTTGGAATGGGAGCTCAGCGGCCCAGGGAAGCAACACGAGGACAAACACTCTTCCTCCCCTCCACCGGGGTCTGGCATCTTAAAACACCGGGGTGGCTTCTGTTGGGGGTGTTGTACTGGGAAGCGGTGGTCTGTGATCAGTTTGAGTTTGAACAAAAACCCAGAAGAGAAGGCAAACTTAAGATGAGCTCTCAAATCTAGATTTGCCTGAGGGATTCCATTCATGGAACTGTTGCTAATGAGCTCAGCTCACCCCCAGAAATCACGGGGCTGGAGCATCAGTACTTCTACAGGAGAGGTCAAGCTGTGTGTAGCACCAAATCCCTGAAATAAACGAGAAGCAGAAGGGCATGAGTGGGAGGGTGGGAGTAGGACTCTCACAGTCTTTGCTGTTGGGCTCAACAATGCACTGATATTAGAAAAGTTTAGAAATTAGGAGGCTGAGAATGGTTAAGTAGTTTCGTAAACTGGAAAAGACAGATTCAAAAACAAAAGTGTTCTTAGAGGACTGCCTAAGAGTCCTTTCCAATTATCTTCATTATGAAACAATGAAATATATACTATTCCTGAAGTAAACCCACCAAAATGATACCCCTTCCCACTGCTGGGCTGCAGTAAGAAGGCCTCCTTATCTTCCTTAATGAGATTTTTACTGCGCGTGTAAATTTGCCTTGTGATGAATTTTTGTCTTGGGAACCCTGAGTCATGTTACCTTGAGCTGCTCCCGGTAAGCATGCAAGCCTGCACCCAATTTTTGCTCTGGAAATGGCTCCTTCTGGCAAGGGGAATGCCATTGGAACTCAGTTTAATTTGCTGCCTCCTGTAAAGATGCCATTATTCTGCTAGTTCCTTGATGGAGTTACATTTACAAAGGAAACCGATAGCAATAACCTTTTGGGGTTGTGGTTAGTCAGTATTTGTTAATGCCTGAGCATCAGTGAGAGAAAATTAAGACAGGGACAGATCTGGGTGCAGAGCAGAGGACAGGTGAGTGTTCATCAGAGCAGAAACGTTACCTATATCGTAGGTGTGGAATGGGAGCTCAGTGGCCCAGGGAAGCAACACGCTTCTCACCTGGAACCTCACAGCGGGGAGCAGGTGCAAGCGACATGGTCCACCCTGGACTAACCACGGGGTGGGTTTTCTAGGACAGATGTTCACTCCCACAACAGCTGCTCTTAGTGACTCAACATGTATCTGAGCCATTCATGTTTCCTGGGCTTCAGTGGAACCAGGAAATAATAAGTAAATAATAATCCTACCTAATAAAGAGGGAATGTGCTAATTGACCCTCACACCATCGCAAATATGGCAGCATCCACAGCCAATAAGGAGGGAATATGCTATTGACTGCCCTCAAAGATGGCGGCGCCCACAGCCACAAGATGGCAGCGCCCAGTCCCCTCAGCCCCACGGGGCGGCAGGTGCATAGCAAGGCTGGACCTACCCCCAGGCAGGCCCAGCCACTCTGTGCACCTGTCTCTGGAGTCCCCCAGTCCCCTTAGCCCCCAGCTGCCCAGGGCCGGCCCGAGGCTTGCCTGCGCCTCAGATGGAGGCTTCCCAGCCAACGCCCAAGGTGCAGGCAAGCCTCAGATGGCGGCTGCCCAGCTGCCCAGGGCCAGCCCTAGGCACAGGCAAGCCTTGGATGGTGGCTGCACAGCTGCCCAGGGCCGCCCAAAGATCAGGTAACCAGGGCCGGCTGAGGCTTGTATTGCCAGCAGTGGCAGCAGCAGAGGTGTGATGGGAAGTCGCCTTCCCCTGATCACCAGGTCGCCTCCTGCTCCTGAGGGCTCCCAGACTGTGAGAGGGGGCAGGCCAGGCTGAGGGACCCCAACCCCCCGCCCCCCGCAGTGCATGAATTTTCATGCACTGGGTCTCTAGTAAGTACATAATAATAAGTTCAAAAGGCTTGGCAAAATTCTAGCTCAAAGCAGACTCACAGTTCCTTAGATAAACAGAGAGGCTCTGGACTTGAGCTGGGTGGCCTGGAGGTGCATGTGACAAACTGGACAGGGTTGGGAAGGAGGCCCTTGCCACCAGTGCCTGGTGCCAGCCTCACCGTGTGCAGAGCCGCAGGGTCCTAACAGGTACAAGGCACTCTTCATGGACTTACTCAGAGACAGCTGTCTTCTCCAGACAAATCTTTTCTAGGCCTGACCCAAATCCACCCTGTATGCCAATGAGGTGCTTTCTTTTCTTTTCTTTCTTTTCTTTTTCTTTTTTTTTTTTTTTTTGGTTAATCCTCCCCGGGGGATATTTTTCCATTGATTTTTAGGGAGAGCGGAAGAGAGGGGGAAAGACCGAGAGAAACATCGATGTGAGAGAAACACATAGATTGGTTGCCTCCAACCAGGGCCAGGGCTGAGGAGCTGCAATCAGGGTATGTGCCCGTGGCCAGAATCAAACCCGGGACCCTTTGGTCCACAGGCCGATGCTCTATCACTGAGCAAAACCAGCTAGGGCCCCAATGAGGTGCTTTTGAAATCCATGTGCCAGTCAGACAAGGTCTGATGGCGCACAGGGAGCTGAAGCACACACCTAACCAGTCCCTTCTTGTCCAAACACGGTCCCAGATGTGTCTGGAAATGAAGACGACAGAGGACGAGTGGTGAGGGGAAGTGGAGCACAAAGAGAGAAGACAAAGGAGAGCAGGGGTGGGGAGGGGAGAGAATCTGGGAGTTCTCAGTGAAGGCGGCAGGACGTCACCCCTCGGCCCTGCCCAGGGCTGGCTCTGCACGGAGATCAGATGCCCTTTGCCCCTGAGACAGAAGAGAGAGGCGCACAGACAGGATAGCTCTGCGGGGATGAGCATGGCACGTGCCATTCAGAACTATGGAGTTATCCTGGGATATCGAGTGTGTCCCACACACCAATCTGGACTAACCAACTGGGGCCATATTTTTGGTTCATTAAGCTGCGTGTTTGGAAGCTAAGAGGCAAACTCCACCTCAAAAATCCCACAGAGGCAGACAACAGAGCACTTAGAAAATGTTCTTATAAGTGAAGCCTCAGGCTAATGAAAAAGCTGCGTGAAATCAAGGAAAACAGGCAAACCACTCAGGCAATTAAGATCTGAGGGCCATTACGATGGCTGATGTAAGAGTGCCTGTTCTGGAGCTCAATGTTGCCTGTAAGCTGTGTGACTTTAGTAGCATCACTAAACCTCTCTGGGCCTCATTTCCCTCATCAGCGGTGATTAAAGGGAGTTCCCACCCAGCAATGCTGTAGTAGGGTTTTTAAAGATTCTCTTAGACTAAGACATGGCACACAGAAAGGGCTGAATACATGGAAGCTGGTATTGTTGATATGCCATTATTATTACTACTACTACTACTACTACTACTACTACTACTACTACAACAACAAAATCTGTCCCATGTTACCTTTGCCTCCATCAACTAACCAGAGCATGGGGAAATAGTAGAAGAATTACCTACTAAGCAAAAGGGGTGGGTTGCCTGTTTTTATTTGAGAGGGTGAGTTTAACTGGGTGTTAACCACTGTCTGCTGATGCTGGTTTCCTCTGAGACAGGGAGCGCAGCTATGACACATTCTCAAGATCTGTCAGCGCAGTCGCTGTGTGGTTCCTGCCTCATGTTGTTGCTTTATGGATTAAACAAGATAATGCATGTAAAAATCTTAGCCTGTAGTGGCATTTTAATAAATAGTAGCCATTATTTCTGTTATTCCCATTATCAATGTCATTACAGCTATAATATTACCATATAACTGAGGGTGGGATGATTCTATTTTAAATCTTACAATCAAATGCAGATGAAGGACTGAGATGCAGCCTTCCTATTTTCCAAAACGGGATTAAATCTATTTTGATCTTTTTCCTTCTTTTTGGAGGGAGGGGTAAGGGGGAAGAAATAAATGTAAAGATGTTTTCTAAATTCTAATGTATATTTCACCTTGTGTGTGTAAATTAAAAAAAAAAAGTTAAAGCTCTCCCAACCTGTGCCTCAAATGTATTTTGCTACATTTTATGTTCCGAATGTTAAGGGTATTTATTATCCCTGGTTCTGGGCAGTGAAAACTGCCTGTTGAGAACCTAACTGGAACACAGGAGAAATTGCGCCATCTGCTGGCCTCTTTGGAGAACTGCTTAGGGGAAGCTGCCCACAGCAAAGTCAAGCAGCAATGGGGCTGAGAGTCATGGGTCCAATGGTTTGAGATCCAAAGGGCACATAGGCCTCAGTCATAATTGAAAGCCTCTGACCAGTCACTACTTAAGCTTCACTGCTGTGCTTCTGGGCACGTGGCAGCTGGTCCTGGCCCATCTCTCAGGATAGCCCCTGCCTCTGCCATTCCCAAAGCAGATGATGAGTCAGCAGGGGGCACGCCTGATGTACTAATCTTGCTGCTCTTGGCATTTGCCCCATTCCCGGCCTGTGGCTCATCAGAGCCTGATGCTTCCTGGCCTTGGCTGGGGCTCAGGCTACCGCAGGCTTCTGGCCTTCTCTGCTGTTTTCCCAAGGGCCTCAGTCACCTGCCAGGCAAGCTGAGCATCACGGCCAGTGCCCCACCTGCGAGCTGGGTGGAGACAGATGCTGACCAGCCCAAGGCTCACTGCTATTACTATAAGAAGCTAGGCCATACCCTCCTCCACAGGGAAGCTCTGGCCACGTCCCCATTTAAACAAATCTTTACAGTCAGACAGATGGCCTCACACAGAATAGAAGGCTCCCAGCACCAGGACAGAGGACCCTATAGGAGACTCTTCCTGAGCCAAATGTACAAAATCATGAATGTAAAGAAGCTGATCTGTATGGAGCACCTACTGTATGCCAGGTATTGTCATATGTGCACTCACATATTATTGTATTTCATCCTCACAACAACTCTGTGAGGATGACACTATTACTGCCCTTACTTGAGGTGAGGAAACAGAGGCACAGAAAGTTCAAGCGGCTTGCACAGGACTCACAGCTGCTGATGGTGGCACCGGGGTTCAAACCCAGGCTGCCTGGCTCCAGAACTCACATATCTATTCTGTAGGTTTGCTTTCAATACTTAACTAACACTGAAAGACCAGATGAGGCAGTGAGACAGAGAGGTCGGGTTTGATGGAGCCTCAGGTCAGTAGCAGGGGAGGCCCAGATGACAGGGACTCAGCTTCAGAGATGGTGGACCAGTGGTGGCTGGAGTAAAGGGAGAGGCATTCTGGAAAGTGGGAAGATGGCAGAACCAGGGAGAATGAAAGGTAAGTCACTGCAATACAGTGAAGAACATGAAGAAAGAACAACAGGAAAACAAAGACGAGGGGACAGAAGACTTAGAGTTCTTCACACTCAAAAACTCTGGAAGCCAAATAAGCTTAGCGCCACCTTGGGCTCCAGCAGACAAGAGTTGCTGAGCAAATGCATGAGGAGAAGCGTGTAGGTTTAATTACCAGACAAGCGGCTGGCGTTGGTGTGAGCACTGCCCACGATGGTGTGGATGACTCACAGACATCCATCCATACCGCTGGGCAGGACTGTCACTCACTCCCAGGGTCTACTGGAGACCAGGCACTAGGGATACTGGGGGTAACCTGCACTACATATACCCCACTCTCAGGGAGTTTGCATTCTAGTGGGATAGACAGAACACAACCAGGTAAATTAAATAAGATAGTTACACATCAGAAAACATGCTCTAACTGAAATAAACAGGACACAGCGCTGAGGAACCGTGGAGAAGACAGAGACCGATTGGCCACAGAGAAGGATCAGGGGCAGCTGGCCGGGCCCCTCATTCCAAAGGGCCTCGCACATCCAGTGCTGATGGCTCCTCCGGATGAGGATCCTGGGAAGGCACAGAGTGGAACTGACAGGGCTGGCCGATGATCTCATCCTACAACTCTAGCCGAGTTCTGTGCCAGGACTCACCTCCAAACCACAGGACTCATTACACCACATGCTCCTTTTACAAAACAAATTGGCCATCATCTTGTGAATAAGTGAATTTGAGTTTCATTGTATTTGACATTGTTATGCATAAATAATATAATTTTAAATATTTTAAATATTCTGAAATCTGGGCACTTGATTTGTTGTTTCATTGGGGGAGATGGAGGAGGGGGTGTTGGCTGGGAGCCTCAAAGAACAGGCGTGCCCAGCATCCCACGCTGAACAAAGGCCCAGGATGGGGGCATGACTGATGCTGAGACTTCGGGCAGCAGGGAGGGAGGAAGAGCATCGCCAGCTGTATAATGAAGCTGTTGCACATCTGGAGGACAAAAGCACCTCTCCAGGACTTACGATAAAAGGAAAATTTAAATAGCATTAGGGAATAAAAGATCCTGGTAACTTCTGGTAGGGAGGCTGAGAGTTAAGTCCTACACACTGATTCTAATTTAGCCAAATGTAGGGAGAACAAAGGCCTCCTATCTGGCTTGATGCCACCCTGAAGCTTGATTCCTTGAGGCTCACCCGGAGAAATGCTCAAATGAGTCACTGAATTATAAGATGCTCAGTCAACCAGCAGATTGTACATCTCAGATTCACCCTGGGTCTGAAAATAGGCGTTAAAATGGCAATAACCTGGGAAAAAATACAAGCTGAGGCAGAATTTCAACTGACAACCTTCATGACATGCCTTGTGGTGAGAGGTGGTGGCTGGTGGCTGACCAGGGGCCCAGTGTACTGTTGGCTGCACAAGACAATCAACTTTCTTGCTGAGCATGGAGTTGAGGATGTGAAACGTTTCACTTTGTCCATTTCAGCTGGACCTTGAGGACAAGGAACCCAGGATTGACCTCTGAGAGAAGGTCCTGTTTGGGCCAGAGGCAAAGCAAAGCAACGCTAGGTCCATTGGGGCAGACCTGCCTGTGACTAGGAAAGGTATCGGTGTGCTGAGAAAATAATATTAGAGAAAATTTCCTTTCTTTACGTCCTCTTCCCCACCACAGAGGAACTTCTACCAATCTCTGTTCAATTTCTCACCCTGTTAAAAAGTGTTTCCCTGATTAAAACCTTGCTCACACTATCTCTTCCCCCTGGCTGAGATTCCCAAGGGAAGCATTCTATCAGTCTCCTCCCCAGGTGGTTAGCCCATTGTCTAAAACATCATCGGCCCCACTAAGTATTTGTAAAATGACTGAATTGCCAGATTATCACAATTTCTATCTACTCTCACAGAATTCCCTCTGGTAGTTATTAAAAGACTGGTTTCTCTGAGCTCAACCAACAGCCACTGGGAATCAACCATCACTGAATAATTCATTTCTTTTACTACCTTATATCTGCTGGGGGATTCCTAGGTGTCAGGCACCGTGTACAGTTTTCCAGATCCAGCAGTGAATCAAACAGGGAGCTGACAGTGGACAAGACCAGGGCCCACAGACTTTCTCTAAAGAGCCAGAGAGGAAACACCTGGGGCGTGGCAGGCCACACGTGGTCTCTGTAGCACAGTTTTCTTTACCTATGTTTTTTCCAGTCCTTAAAACTTATAAAAAGTATTCTGATCTCAAAGGTCTTTCAAAATAGGTCCCACATTTAGCCCATTTTCCATAGTTTGCCAACCCGTGTGAGACACGGGCCAAAGGGGCCTTGATAATGACTCAAGCACAGATGTGAGGAGCAGCAGCAGAGGGAGGGAGGCGGGCTGCCCTGGGGATGATTTTGGAGAGAAGGTCTCTGGGGAGAAGAAACATCTCAAGTGTAACCTGATGAAGGAGGCAGGCGAAACACAGGCCGAGATTGGGGAGCGCCGGGTGGGACAGGAGAGCCTTCAGTACAGTGGCCACAGGTAACGGCTTTGGGCGGCAGGGCTGGTGGCATCCTGACCACACGGACCTCAGGGAGCTTGGGTTTTGCCTTAGGGCTAGTGGGAGCCTTTCTGGGGTGGGAAGGGGAAGACATGGGCCCTGGTTCAAACTGGGAGAACCCCTCTGGCTGCGGTGCAGGAGTGAGAGGACAGATGGGGGCCCGACAACTGGATCCTCATGCTGGGGGAAGAATTGTCTCCCCTCCACCCAAAATATGGTGAAGTCCTAACTCCCGTACTTTAGAATATTTCTGGGGGGCGGGGTGATGGGTGTGGGTCTGAGTGTGAGTGTGAGCTGGGGATAGACCAAGGTTTTGGTTTGGGGAACAAGGTTGAGAAGGCAGGATGGTGTGAGATGTGAGGGTCTCCATGAATTCCAACCAAAAGAAAGCAGACAGGGGTCTGACAAGCAGATGTAGAGATATGGGGGTGGGGAGCAGGAGCACGTGGCTTAAAAGAGCAGCTTCCTAGCTTCCCCTGGTGAGCGCAGCTCGGCTGCGACCTGGCTGGAGCAGGAGGGCGCCTTTCACAGCGAGGCGTTAGCTCTGGGCCCCTTCTTTAGAGGAATCACACCAGGGAAGAAATAAAAAGGTTGAGTGTTATTTTAATTGAATTTGTTTTCAATTTATTTTCAGCTGTCTAGGGAAAAACCTTTTACACTCACATCATTTGATTCCCCTTTACTTCGTGTCCATTATCCTCATAATGAGCTTTTAACGCATTAATGCAGCCATTTGCCAAATGATTCACGTTGGGCAAATCAATAAATAGCAAAAGCATAAAAATACACCAAACTAAGACACTGAACCAGAATATAAATGGAAAATGTGGGCTCTCACTTCCCTAAGCGTGAACTGTGTTCTGACACTCCACCCAGGGTATCGGGCAAGTGTCACAGACATTCCCGCTTTTCACACTTCACTTCCTGAGTGTCCTGTAGCACCAGAGCTAAGCTCTGGAGCCAGCGGGAAGCTCCTCTGCCTGCCACTGGTGTTGAGCCTCAGTCTTTCCACCGCATTCCTCTCCAGCCATGTGCTGTTTGAACGATCACCTTTTCTAAATGTTTCTGAGGAAAAGGGAAAAATCAATATGTAAGACCCTATGGATAGCTTTTAAAGGTTCAAAGGAAGCCAAGAGGAGTGAGAACTTTTGCCGTCTACACCTCCAGTTCATGCATCTAGTGTGTACCTAGATGCCATCCATCCATGGCCTGTTTTGTAGTGCCACCCTGGGCTTATAGAAAGTAAAACAGTTTTCAGTTTGTAACACGGGAATTCCTTTTGAGGGCTTTGCGTGTTTCTTGATTCCAACATAAAGGAGAATTTTCTCTGGCCCCCACCCCACAATGGTGGCAGAGAGAGGAACATGCCTTGGTACTCAATGAATGAAGATTGAGTTAATGCAGACCTTCTCCCTTGCCCATCTGTGCCAGGATCTTAACCTAAACCAATTGGGAAGCTCATAATAATCTAGTGTGGGAGTTTCCCAACTGTCTTCCAAGGAACTCGGGTCCTCTGGAATGTAATCAAACATACCAAGAAAAAGATTCTTTGGTTAAGGAACTGTGGAAATCCTTATATACTCAATTACTCTCTCAGATACTCCAAAGCACTAGCCTTCCAGGCTCTGAGAAGTTCTGCAGCACATTTTGTTTAACTTGGTATTCCCCATACTTGTTGACTAAGAAAACTTTAAAAGTGATGAAAAAATATTGAAATTAAAATACCAATTCATGCTGTGGAATACAAGGACAATACTTAACATAAAAATCATTTTAGGAAAACTCACCATATTACAGCCTGAACTGGGTTTTCATATTTTGACAAATGTTTTCACAATCCATGAAATACCTACCACTCTCCTAAACAAACTGGGTCACCATTGCCTCTTTCTATCTCCCCCAGGGAGCATGAGGTTCCTTAGGGCAAACTTTGGGCATTAGTCACCCATAATCTACTCAATAACTGGTGGTAGTGAAAGAAAAGAAGTTATTCAGGACTCATTTCACTACAGACAACACAAACCTAGTATATCAAACTAGCTTAAGAAATGGGTATTTATCGAAAGTACATTAAAAGAAGCTTATAGCTCTGGTCATGCTAAACAGCCAGGTCTCAGTGAGGCAAAAATCGGAAATTAGGGGAGAATTTCAGGCAGTCAATTATCCTCTGGCTCCTGGCCCTCCTTGTCTGGATGGTTCTTATTTCTTTCTTTTTTTTTTTTGCTTGTTGCTTTTTTTTCTCCCAAATGTCCAATCCTCATAGCTTTACAACTAGAAAAGATAGGTGACTATCCCCTTAGAAAAAGCCAAGGAAGAATTCTGATTGGCTTGACTCCTGCCCTGGGTCTACCCTGATTGGTTCAACCAATCTTGTGCCAACTTCTGAGTCTGGGTCCTGTGATGAACAGCCCTTATTAGAACCACGACGCTAATTCAATCATAATTCCAATGACTGAAATGGCTCCCTAAAGAGAAAGAGGAGCTGGGTTCTGATGAAGGGGAAGGTATGGGGGCTCACATGCATGTCCACTGCAAATGGAAAGAGAGGATTGCTGGTTCTGGGGAAAAACCATATCCAATTCACCCCTTTCCTCATGCTCTTTGAAATCAGCCAAACTGCAGATATGTTGTTGAGGACAAAGATGCTGGTCAGCTGGGGTGGTGCCCTTGCACTCTGCATGTAACCTGGGTCTGCTTCTCTAAGGAGGAAAGCACACAGGCTCACTGCTGTAGAGGTCCATTACCTTGTTGCACCTAATCCAGTGATGGCGAACTTCTGACACGTGTGTCAGTGCCATTTATGATGACACGCTGCCGCTGAGGCGTCCACATGCCGAGGATGAAACATTTATGTTATTTAAACTATAAATATCACGAAATAATGTTTTTTCCTCAAAGTGACACACTACCCGAGTTATGCTCGGTTTTTTGGCGAAGTTTGACACATCAAGCTCAAAAGGTTGCCCATCACTGACCTAATCTGTTCGTTTTTATAAGTGGGGAGAAAATATGTTATCACAGAAGAAATGAGTTTTCTTGTTTCTTGAGAAATTCACATATACCTGGACATTTATCAACTTTCCCCTTGTGATACCCTATTCTAAATGATGTATTAATCATGTTTTGATTATACAAATCAATTAAATATGTAAGGGTTGGTTTAATTTAATTAGATCTTTGGTAGGACTTCATATTTATTTAGACTTACTGTGTTGACTTTTAATAACTCCCAAGTGTCATAAAGAACATATTTTCTTAGCTATGCTTCTCATAAAATCTTTATCTACCTGCGCATATTCCTGCATAGTTCCATCCATCCGTCAATCAATCTGTCTGCTGACTACCCACATACCTACCTACTGACCAAATCTTTTTATCTGGTAGCTGTGCCTAAGTGGATTCCTATAGTCCATACACATAAGGGACTGTGATCATTCAGAGTAAGGAGATGGCCAGTGACCTCATGTGGGTGGACCTGGCTCAGTGTCCCCAAGCTGCCTTACATTAAGGGCTGACCACAAGTGGGGACACTCTAGTGGAAGAAACAGACCCACAGATCAAGTGTGCATCAATGTGTCTGGGGAATGGTTCCCTAAGAATCACTGAAATAAAGTCCATCATCCAATCTGAGTTCCTCTGCCCAGAGAACCCACCACAACCACTGGGACGCACTCAGCCATAAGGTCTGCAGGAAGCTTTGGCACCACAGCTCTCTCCTCACCAACTCTGATCCTCATTTCTTAACGTCTCTTCCAGCTCAGTTTCCTGAATGGGGTGATGTTTGCAGCACAGAACAAGAAGGGAAAGGTTGGGCTCCCTGATGAACAATCTCTTGAGGAAATATTTTTAAAACTAAAACACTATTCTCATGCACACGAGCTCCCTCATTGAACCCACCTGGACCCACAGAACCATGCATGTTCTTATTCATCCCTGCCCCTTCCCCATCCTGCACCCCTAGCCAAGCTCTCCCAGAAGGCAGGGTGCTTTTCTGGGTTGTTTTTAAATATTTACGTCTTGATGAATTTTTTTTTATTTTTTTTGCAGTCTCAGAACAGACATAACTATGACCCATATTTTATAATATATGTAGCTCATTCTATGTGTTTTTGAAAGTTCTTATTCTTTCCAACAAATGCAATATAAATACTTGGTACCCAAATGTAGAGAGCGGCTATAGAGTCAACCCTCGGATTGACCAGTAGCAGGGCCACAAACAAGTCCCAGCTTGGTGGGCAGAGCCCTCTTAGCATAATTAAGCTTAACCTTATAGCCCTCCCTAGTTCCTTCCTAGGTAGCTAATGGGCTGTGGGAGGTGCAGCAAGTGCTGCCAAAACAAGGTGAAACAAACTCACAAGAACATTGTAAACATGCTGACCACTACCCTTGTTTTGATCTGACTATAAAATAAAGCCCCGGTTTACAGGCTAGGTCTTTCTGTGTCCTCATCCAGGCACGGGAGATCCCCTGAGCCCCAGCTGTATTCTCTTGTCTGTCTTCTTTAATCCTTCACCGCCCCTCTGCAGGCTCACCAAACCTGCCCGTGCTGGACATGGCACACCCAAAAGAGCCTATTTTCAAGATAAGGTCTTTCAGTCCAGTGTCTGGGCATTATTTTTCTTTGCCTTCAGGGAAAAAATCCAACATTCAGAAGAAGATGGTCAAGGGGTATTTACTAGGTGCCAAGTACTGCTTTGCAAAGTATTAAGGATCCAACAGTGAAGACAGTCTACTGGGGAAAATCACATGTCAGAAGATTAAAATACAGTGCCATGAAGAGAAGTGAACAGGGAGATACAGAATACTGTGAACCAGAGAACTCACACCTAACTCATACTTCAGTGATCAAAGAAGGCTTCTCAGAGGAGGTGACCTCAAGCTGAGTTTCAAAGAGTAAGTAGGAGTTAGTCAAGTAAATAGGGGCCAAAAAGAAGGCAGAGGCATAAAGATGACTGGTGGCTGAGTGGTGCAGGTGGGAGGTTGGGCTTCCAAGCAGAAAGACAGTCTGATTAAAAAACAAACAAACAAAAAAAACAACAAAAAAAACAAGAAACCAGAAGGAGAAATTGGCCAAGAGTAAACAGAAGGGTTCTAGTAGGAACACATTTCTAGAAGGACTTTGTAGGCCATATTAAATCTGCTCTTGCAGCAAACTTTAAAAACAGTTTCCAGAGGGATTTGCTCCTCTGGCTGCTTATGGAGAATGGATTGGGGGAAAAGAGAAGACAAGGGTAAAGCAGCCATCTTGGCAGCCTGCACAAGGGCAGAAGCTTTGAAGATGGGGAGGTGTTAGGCTTGGGAAGTAGACATGCAGTCCTTGGTGACTGGTAGGAGGAAGGAGACAAGGATGACCCCAGGTTCCTTAAGTAAAATGATGTCATTCACTGAGATGATGGCACAGGAAGAAGAGGCAACCTAGAGAAAGACCATGTACTCGGGGAAGGTGAGTCCACACATGGGTGTGAGGTATGTAGCCCGCACACCATATCGAGTCAGACAGGATGGGCCAGATCATGCAATGGTGGCGGCCTGAACAAGCCCAATAACAAAGGTGGCTCACATGCCTGTCCATCACCATTGCCATGGCTCTGTCCCCCACTGTCCTCACTCAGAGGTTCAGGCCGACATGGCAGCCTCTGCCTAGAATATTGCCCAACTCATGGCAGAGAAAAAGAAAAAGCTAACCTTAAGCTGACTCAAGTGACACATTTCACTGTTACTCATTGCATTAACCCAAAACCAGTCATGTGATTAGCAGAGTTAAATGGGACAGAGATGTACAAACCTCTCCCTGGGCTGGTCACTGGGAGAGATGATGGGACAGTTATAGGATCTATGACACCCAGGAGAAGTGGCTAGAGACCCACTCCCAATATCAGCTAAGACAACGAAGCAACATAAAAACTAGCTTCTCTCATGCCAAGTTGGTGAAGCTTTTGAGGTACCAGCATTTGGGAATGATTGCTTCAAAGGGGCAAATGAAAGTGTGAAAAGGACATAAAACACCCACGTTCTGGCCTACATCTGTGCAGCCTAAGCAAGTCCATTGCATCTCTGCTTTGGCGTTTCCCTATCTGACAAATGAAGGTGTTAGCTATACAGGTTCCGTCCAGTTCTAGGGTACAATGGTTCTGACCCCTACTTTACCCTTGAGATCTGAACATCTGATTCTCAGGCTTTTTACCTCGTCAGCTTTGAGGACAAGGCACTCTCTCATTGCCACATAGTCACACTGCAGTAATCAAGATTCAAATGGGGGCCTCGGGCCTCTGTGGCTCTTGGGATGTACATTCCTAATTTATCACTGCCTTGAAAGGTCTGCCTTCACTACCTGGTCCTGCCTGCTGCATCACTTAGGAACTAACCCATTGTGGTTGGCCTAGTTCTTAACCCTGCCCTGTGGGAAGGACCTTTAGTGCCTCTGCTATGGCTTGTTAGTTTGTGCACTCATGAGGAAGCCAGAGGGTAGGCACTTGGACCCTACTCCACCAATCCCAATCTACCTTCATCCTGGCTGATTTAAGAGCTATGACTGCCATTGTGCCCCCTTCTGCTCTAATTTCTCTCCCTTAATGCTCATCTAGTGAAAAATAATGCATTCCAATTTTCAGGTACCTAGGATTGCCAATCCTTTCAAGATATAATCAGTCAAATATAGGAATTTTTTGTATCTAAGGCTGATGTCAACATTGCTACACATCTATTACCCAAACTACATAATTAAAAATGAACGTATCAATGACATTCACACATATCATCATCCTGATGCAGGAAAATTTGCGATAAAAAATTCAAGAAGGCATTGGGAAAGGAGATGGGGATGGCAGGGAGACTTCCCCCTAAAGATTACACTAAGTTAGCATAACGCAACCTGGTTTACTGTTAATCTGTTTAATTAAGGAAATGGCATTACACTAGATCAGTGGTCGGCAAACTCATTAGTCAACAGAGCCAAATATCAACAGTACAATGATTGAAATTTCTTTTGAGAGCTGAAAACCGATTTCTGCTCATGGGCCACGAAGTTTCAATCGCACTGTACGTGTGCGCCCGCATGTGGTATTTTGTGGAAGAGCCACATGTGGCTTGCGAGCCACAGTTTGCCGACCACTGCACTAGATTCACAGGGCCTGGGTTTATGGCCCAAATAAATGTAGAAGTACTTCCAACAGCAGCCACTCAAAGCCTATTCCAAAACTCCCTTCTGGTGGAAGGTGTCGTGAAGTGTTCCACACTCCCAAGCACTGGCATGAAGCTAAAGAACTCAGTCTTGGCCCTTGTGATGGGAAAACTCTATGATGTCACCTGCCTGCTCGTGTTCAGCACTTGCGTTATCCCCTCCCACTGAGTCCTGGGCAGGACTTGTTTCTAATCAAGCGTATGGCAAAGGCGATGGATGCTGCTTCCATAATTGTTACTTAGTACTGTAACTCCCATGTTGCTAGTAGTCACTCTGTTGTCTTCATTGATGAAGTAAGCTCCACTGTTTTGAGCTGCTCTACGAAGAGAACCACATGTCAAGGAACTGAGGGCAGCCTCTGGCTGGCAGCCAGCAAGGAACTGAGGCCAACTGTCCAACAGCGAGTGTAAACCCTGCCAACAGCCTGAATGAGCTTAAAAGTAGACTTTTCCCCAGTGGAGCTTTCAGATGAGACTCCAGCCCTGGCTGACACCTTGATTGTAGCCTGTGAGAGACTCAGCTAAGCCATGTCAGATGTCTGACCTATAGAAATTGTTTGATAAAGGTGTGTTGTTTTAAGTTCATGGTAGCTTGTGATGCATCAATGGATCTTATTTTGGGTTTGGAAAACCTGAAAGTGTGCTGGAAAAAGACTTTTAATGTGTAATAAAGAACAAACTTCTTGCACTTACCTATTAGATGCATTCCTTGGAGGGAGAGTACATTTGAAAACCTTAGGGAGAATATTTTATACTTTATATGCAAATTAGAGTCAAGTTCAAGGTGTGGGTAGGTATAAATGGTGTTTGCAGTTGCATGAGGTTCTGAGTGACAACTGGAAGTCTTGTAGGAACTGGGACATTTAGTGCATGAGACTGTTTGTGGTGTTCAGGATGTCTAGCATTCCTGACCTTCACCTACTCTATGGAGGTCACTTCACCCTGTAACAACCAACAACAGCCACATGGGTTTCCAACACTGTCTTGGGAGCAGTTGAACCCCACTGGGAACCCTAAAGGAGCACCTTGTTCTGGGAGAGAACAAAGTCCTCCTCCATGAGCACAGGCAACTTGAATGACACAGGCAGGAGGTAGCTCACGTGAGGGGGTGTGGGCAAGGATCACAAAAACCCTGTCCCCTTTCAAGAGTTCTGATCCCCGGGGTCACAGACTCCAGAGTCAGACAGACCTGTGCATGACCTGCCCTGATTCTCACTCACAGGGGGGATGCGCAAGAGCTGCCCAAGCATCACCAAGCTTTAGATTCCTCATGTGCAGGAAGAGGGCTTCCACACTCCCATCACGGGCTTGTGGGAGACAGGTGTGCTACAGAGCAGAGCACTGTGTCCTACAGGGGAGTACCTGCTTCCATACATCTGCCTTTATTTCTCTGGCTCAAGGTTTTGTCTGAGGAGCTCAGAAATCCCATTCTCTTTTCAAACAGGCCCCGTGGCTCCTGGGCTCAGTGCTTGCCCAAACGGAGAAGGCCAACCTAACTGGACCTGAAATCTGACTTGTCTGTGTCATGACAGGGTTCAAATGTCCCATGACCAGTGTTTGGTCCTCCCATGGTGTTAACAGAACTGACATCTCCTTTCCCCTTTTCTCTAGAGAGGCAGGCCAGGGTAATAGTTACAAACAATAAAGTCTGACTCTTAGGTTGAAATCCAGCTCAATCACCTAATATCTCTTACTTTCAAATCTCCTGATTTCCAATCTTCAATTTCCTCTTTTGCAAAATGGGGATGATAACGGCATTCATCTCATAGGACTGTTTTGAGAATAAAAAAGGTAATCCATGGAAATTCTTAGTACAGTATCTCAATTCCTGGTTCATACTAAGAACTCAATAAGAAATGGCTGCCATTGCTATTCTTACTGCTATTATCATCATCTCTATGTGGCCATTGCTATTGGCAGCCTATGGTGGAGAGGCTGCAGAGCATGGAGATTTTAAGGGTCAGCTCTGACGTCTGTTTCTGGGTTTGCCACTCATTAGCTGTGTGCTCCTGGAGCCATTGTAACTGCCTGGTATGAATCCCACCCCCCCATCCCCAACTAACCCCCCTCCAAATTTGACATTTTTTTGGACATCCCAGTTATTGGGAAATGTTGCTTTGATAGGTACCAAGTAACTGCTTTCACTCTTTGTTAAAATAAGACTTTCTCACTAAGATAATTATGGAAAAATGAAAAAAATCTCTAAATATTTGAAAAGTAATCATAGAAATGTAAAGTGATGCTGATGATGTCTCTTATGTGAGGGGAGAGAGACGGCCTTGGTTTGAAAGTGGGTTGTATCCTGGCCTGCATTAGATGAGAGGCTTGATTTCAGTCCTTGCCTGAACTCATGGGCCGTGCACAAGTCCAAGGAGACCCTGTTCTAATCTGGATTGTTTTCTTAGCCAGGCTCCTTATCTGGGAAATGCACACTCAGCTTCCTTTTGGGAGTGAAAGCATTAATGATTAAGTTCAGGTAGAAATTTCTATTTTTTGGTAACATTTGCTGAAAATTAACATGGTTTTCTACTTGCAACATACAGTCTCTCCCCAGGATCTGCCTTCCTGGGGAAAACAGTTAATATTTTCAGCAGCTACTGAAAGGAAGAACCAGGCAGGTATAAAATGTGTGTGCTTCTGCATTCCTGTTTCCCTTTGAGCAAAAAGCACAGCACCAACTGGATGAAATAATAGCTATTCAGTTGGTCATTCCCTTATGACTGCAAGCCATTTGGAGCTCAGTCACGCTTATGAAAGCTGATATTGACTATGTGTAGAAATATCTGGAATGAGATGCTCCACCACTGACATCTTTCATTCATAATTACTGCAAAGTGTGTCTGCTGGGGCCTAGTCAATGACCAGTCAATATTCCCATTATAGCTGGAGCAGGGTGAGTGGCTAGGGCAGAAACACAGAGCAGACGTATACTCAACGGGGCCCCGGGCCCAGACATCAGAGTTGGCCCAGAGGGCCGTGGGACCCACTGATGTCCGCGGGTCGGGCGGGCATGCGTGGATGCTTTTTGCACTCTGCTCCATGGGGCTGGAAGTAAGTCTCTTCACAGTGCTAGGTGTGTGGGAACCCCTCTGTGAAGCGGGAACTTCTGTACAGAAGGAATGGTTCTTCTCTGAAGAGATGCGGTGCCGAGCTTACTGCAGTTACTTTTGGATGTTCGTGGCACTGCTCATCTCATCGAAGAACACATTTTAAGTGGCTACCCCCGGCCAGTGATCAATACAAGTTAGAAAGTATGTGCAAGTACTGCTCACCCCAAAGAAGATGTCCCAGCATTGGCCTTGGTGCTGAAATGCTGCTGTGTCATGGAGAGGCACTGACGATGGGGAATTATCACAAAATGGCTTATGGACGTCAGAGGATGGTCTGGCCTCCCATGGGCTGCTGGGATAGGATTCACTGGCATTGAATTCAATCTGGCAGTGTCTATTTTGACAGCATGAGCCCATTCTAAGCTTGAATTCTGAGTTCTTCACAAATCCTAAAAGCCAGCCAATGTCCAGGTATTGTATGCACCTGGCACACGCTACTGTGGGGAATTTTCTTTTAAATCTCCATTTAAGACTCATCTACTGCAAGTAACTAAAGGACCCCAGAGTTTTGGATTTAGGATATCCCTTACTTCCAGTGTTTCACAGAAAATCCTTTTAGAGCCCATTATTCTGGGCCATGATGACTGTAACTACCTGAGTCTAATTTAGGTAACTTTCCTGACACTCTAGTATATGAGCACAGAAACGAGTATTAATTTACTGCTAATTTAGGGTGCCAACCCTTAATTAGCAACATGCCTTGTTTGAAATAGATGATATTGAAAGCTCAGCAGACTTTTATCCAAAATAAAGCCACATGCATGCAAACATGTACAACATATACCTTCATCTCTCCATCTAATATATTTTGGAAGTATGCTCCCTGGATGTTTGCTTAAAACACATTAAGATTAAACTTAAATGGCACCATGATAGTGCAGCCTATCTAAAAAGCCCACAGACTTGCAGATGAACAGCTGGCTGAGTATATCCTCAGAAAAAGCCCACAAAGCTTTTCAGGTTCAGCAAAACTTGGGGAGCTCCAAGTGGAACTGCATTTCTCTAACAATGGAGTCAAGAATCTCCTATAAAACATATATTCTTTTGTTTAATCCTCATGATGGCCTCTAAAAGTTATCTCCATTAATCCCTTCCATTGCTGAAGAATCTAGGGTTCAGAGAAGTCCATCCATCCATCCATCCACCCACCCACCCACCCACCCAACAATTATCTGAGTGCCTACTGTGGGGAAGATCTCTAAGGGGAATGGGGATACAGTGGTGACAAAGCCACTGTCCTCAAGGAATTTACATCCTAGAGAGATTAAATAACTTGCTGTAAGTTATACACTTGAGCCAGGACATGGCCAGAATCCCAAGTCATGGCTGCCTGACTCCTAAGCCTTGTTCTTAACCAATACATCATGCTGGCCTCTGTGACAGGGGATGATTTAGGAGGAGATAAAATTCTTGCTTAGCATTTAATGTTTGCTTTCTTCTAAAGAGACACTGGGTTTTACCATGGCACAGTCTAGCTCTTCAATTAAACCAGGCTCTCCTCTCTCTCTCCATCCTTCCCTCTCCTGCCACATCTCTCTCATTACTAAGGCCTTAAACATATGGAGGGGCAGGCATCACGTATTTCTTAATGCCAAACTATGGCAGACATTGCCTACTCAATATCTATCCTTCCATTACTACAGAACCACACCTTTGCTTGGGGCAGCAAATGTTTCTATGGAAAAAAAGAGTTTCCTAGGCTTGCATGTTCCAATGATGCTCATGTGGCTGAATTCCAGCCAATGAGGTATAAGAGTGAGTCCACTGGATAGAGTTTCCAGAAAAGTTATGTTTTCCTGATAAAAAAAAGCAAGGGACAGGTTCACCTGGCCCACATTTCTGCCCCTTCTCTTCTTTCTACTGGAGCACGGGCAAGACTCCTGAGAGGTGAGGGGCGGGAAGATCTTGCCACTGTGCAGGTTAGCGTCTGTGCTCAGAGTGACAGAGCAGGGATGTGGAAGGAGGGCTTGCGGGTTGACTCCATCAGCCATTTGGGCCATGTGGGGTCTCTCCTTGTACATGAGAAACCTACACTACAATTTTTTAAGCCATTGAAGTTGGGTGTTTGTACATGCAACTGACTACAATCCCACTGTCACACAAACACAACACATAGTATTTATTTTAAATTCAATGTTGAGCAATCACCACCTCCACACCACCGTTTACACAATTTAAGGCAGTACAGCCAAGTTTTATTACATTGTGTCACTTAGTCCTCATAGGAAACCTATGAGGGAGGGATAAGCGCTTCATTTATAGGTGAGGAAACTGAGTTCAGTGCGGTGAGGCAAGTTGCCCAAGGTCATCAGCCAGAATACAGTGACGCTTGTGTTCAGACCTGCTCTAAAGCCCAGTCCTTAAGCAGCTGATCTGCTGGTGTGTCTGGCTTTTTGGAACCACATAAAGTAACCATTGCTGGTCTTTGAAAAATACTATTGAATTGATGTTTAGTACAATAAAGATCCCCAGTCAAAAATTAAGATGAATCTGTATCTCTAATAGCTTAAGACTCACTGTTTCAATAAAACATTCTTCCCAATGTTTTTCAAGCCTAACAATTCCAATTCATTTTCCTTCTGCTTGTAACTAACCTCAAACAATATGACTGTGAAAACCAACCACCAAGCTCTGTGCATGTCCCATACACACACAAAGCTTATCTGTCCAACATCCTCCCATCTGACCGTGGCATTCAGAGCTACTAAGTGCCTGGCCATGGAGCTCTCTCTCCCCTGAACTTATTTTGACCACATCAGGATGGAGACTGGAGTCGGAACACATCACAAAGGATGAGGATTTTAGAAGCATGAGCAAGTTCGTGGAAGGACATCAGTGTGGTTGTCAGGTGAGAAAGACTCCGAGCAGATGCCACCCACGTATTCTTCCTACCTTTGCCCATCTCTCTGCCTAAATGTCTCTCTCATAGCAGCCAGTACATCCCCACATCCCCATATGCTCACGCTCTATAGCTTTTTTCCCTCCTTCGCAAGTTAATCCTCTACAACCATTTTGGAATTTTTTTTTCTTTGCAGCCATTTGACATTTAATCAGATATGATTTGATTATTTTTTTTTACCTTGTTCAAGATTAAACTCATATTTTTACACACACTTCTTTAGGTGTGTCCCATTCAGTCTTCACTCTGTGCGTGTTTTGCCTGGTTCAGCTTCCAGGCCTTCTGCGGATGCCTGGGTCACCTGCCTGGCACAAAGTCTCTTCTTCCTTTTTCTCATTAGGGAATGTGTTCATAGGGCCAGGTTTAAATGCTTAGCTATTCAAAGAACTGGAAGGATTTGTGGCACTTACTCCCCCTTAAATACCCTCCTCAGATGTAGTTACAAACTAAGTCAATATCACAGCATAAAGCAAAGCATGAGTCCAATGTATTTTTCTGATTATGATAACTTTCACTCTTTTATTTGAAATATCATGTTTAAACATGTGTGTTTGTATATATGCATACATGTGTGTATGTATATATGCATACACACATAGTTATGTGTGTATGTATATATGCATACATGTGTGTATTATGTGTATCTATCTATCTATTCATCAGGTTATACTGGCACACTGAGCCCATACTCAAGCTGTCAATCTACCACTTGGACAACCCAGCACTAGGTCTCACATTCTTACACCGGGACATTTTACTTCATACATGAGCGAAAGGTTCAAGTTCCTGGGTCCCAAACAGAGAGAAACATAAAAGCTACAGGGAAAGAGACCTTTCCAGAGAGAAGTATACTGCTTAATAATATAAAGGGAATAGGCATTAGGTGCCTGAATATTGTTACACCCAACCAAGAAGCACCATTACTATTGATTGTATGTGATAGCAATATATCACTTTCGATTCATGTTTGCTTCTTTGAAAACCCTGTCTATATTTTCTATTCATATTAGATGACAGAGCTATATAATTATCTTGCCCAATCCATATGCTATTAAGTACTTAAATACATAAATAATTAATTGATTGATGATATGCATGAAGAAACACATTTTCAACTTTCTAATTCCAAATATTAAGACCAAATTTGATTGTGAACAGTTTATATCATATATCAACCATAATCAAAATAAATACTTTCTAACTAGATTTTAAGTTAGAAAATTATAGAAAACAGTTTTATAGAAAACAGTTTTATAGAAAACTAGAGGCCAGGTGCATGAAAATTCATGCACTGGAGGGGGCGGTCCCTCAGCCCGGCCTGCCCCCTCTCACAGTCCGGGAGCCCTCAGGGGTGGGAGGTGACCCGGCGATCAGGGGAAGGCGACACCCCCATCACACCTCTGCTGCTGCTACTGCCAGCAGTGCAAGCCTCCGCCGGCTCTGGTTATGTGAGCCTCAGGCAGCCCTGGGCGGCTGGGCAGCTGACATCCGAGGCTTGCCTACGCCTTGGGCCAGCCCTGGACGGCTGGGGGGCTGAGGGCGGGTCTGGCCGCACCGTGCACCAGATGCCCCCCCAGCTGGGCTGAAAAGACTGTGGGACTCCAGCGGCAGGCGCAAGGACCCGCCACACCACGCACTACCACCTGCCCCCCGGCGGAGCTAAAAGAACTGGGGACTCCAGCGGGGCTGAGGGGACTGGACACTGCCATCTTTGTGACGGTGTGATGGTCAATTTGCATACTCCCTCTTTATTATATAGGATTATAGAAAACATTTTTTTAAAGTTTTTTTTTAAGTTAGAAAATTATAGAAAACACAAAGAGTAGCATTCAACCATATTTCTGTGACTCAAAATTTATCATTTGAAATTGGATGCACCTCCTCTTTTGTATACACATTGTTAAAACAATTATGACAGTTAGATATTAAACACATTCCCTTTTAAAAGAAATATTAGAACATTACAGATAAAACTAATGGCTCTTTTCTACCATCCCCAATACTATTTCCACCCATCTGCTTTCAATTTCTTTCTCTCATTCTGTCCCAAAGTACCAACTATAATTATTTTTGTATGTAGTCTTAAAGTCTTTTTGTTTAAAATATTTTTATTGATTTCAGACAGAAGAAGGAAGAGAGAGAAACATCAATGATGAGAATCATTGATTGGCCGCCTCCTGCATGCCCTCTTCTGGGGATTGAGCCCACAACCTGGGCATGAGCCCTGACCAGGAATTGAGCCCTGACCAGTAACAGAACCCTAACCTCTTGGTTCATGGGTCAACACTCAACCACTGAGCCACACTGGACAGGCTTAAAGTCGTTTTTAAAATTCTTTTACATTTACCTTTGTGCATAGGAAGTAGACAGTGCTAATTTTTGTATTCTTCAAATTCTGATTTTACTCAGGTAGAGAACTAGTTTTCAAGAAACTTCTCAGAGAAGCCATGTGATCATCTCAACAGTGCAGGAAGACTATCTGATTCAATTTGATGTGTGTTATTTAATTTAAAAAAAATCTTTTTGCAAACTAGAAAGAAAAATGATTTTCTTTACCCCGAAAAGAGGAATCAATAAAAATCCCAGAGTGAAAAGCATATTTGATGGTGAGACATTAGAATACCTTTCAAAGCTGGAAAGCTGAGGGCAAGCAGCTGTCACCAGGTCTGTTCAATAAAACTGAACCAGTGACTCAAGAGCATCTGTAGACACAGAACTAAGAAAACAGTTTACCAAGTTTTCTGGATATAAGTTGGGCATATAAGAATTGTTTATGTTCTTTTGCGCTAGCAGGAATGAATTTAAAATGCTATTTTTAAAATGCCACTTAAAATGACAATCCAGACTATACCATGTCAAGAAGCAAATTAACCAAAAGTGTGTAATAAGTTTATGAAGGAAATTATAAAACATATATAAATTGCTCATATAAAAAAAGAATATGTAAAATATGGCATAAACAGGAGACATGTATCATCATCTTAGTGAATGGGAAGAGAATAATAAAAGTAACCATTTTGCTCAAATTAATCTATAAATTCAGCTTCTGCTCTGGTAACACCAACTTCATCATTTTTACTTCCAACCCTAGGGTTGACAGTGACCTCTTACAATTGCCAATTTTGCAGCACCATCCTATTTAGCTTCTCAGCTGTTCCATTATCTGTCCAGTCAATTATTTGCATTAAATTTCCTCTGTTAAAAAACCCAGAGTGTTCCTAGCTGGACTCTGATTAAAACACCATTTCACACTCATTAGGTTGACACAAATTTAAATGTCTGACAATACTATGTGCTGACAAAGATATAGGGCAGTGGTCGGCAAACCACGGCTCACGAGCCACATGCAGCTCTTTGGCCCCTTGAGTGTGGCTCTTCCACAAAATACCATGGCCTGGGCGAGTCTATTTTGAAGAAGTGGCGTTAGAAGGAGTTTAAGTTTAAAAAATTTGGCTCTCAAAGAAATTTCAATCGTACTGTTGATATTTGTTTGGCTCTGTTGACTAATGAGTTTGCCGACCACTGATATAGGGCAATGTAAACTTCCACACCCAACTGGTGGGAGTGTAAACAATAAGACTATTTGGGAAAGCAGGTGGCAATATTTAGTAAAATTGGAGATGGGTGTTGCCTGTGACTTAGCAAGTCCACATCTAGGCATGCATATCCAACTGATAGTTCACAAGAAAAAAGTAAAATAATACTCACTACAGCAATATTTATAATAGCAGATATTTGTAAGACAATGTAAATATCTATTAATAGAAGAAATTATCATTGAAATATAGTATGCTAATAGAAATACTATTGAGTAGTTTAAAAGTATCAACTATAGCTGCCTGTATAAACATGAATAAATCTCAAAAGCATAACGCTGAGTGAAAAATGTCAATTCTGTGTATTATTTAATGAGATAAAAATGGAGTAAAATTACTAAAAACAAACACACAGAGGAGTAATCAACACCAAATTCAGGATAACTGTTCCCCCTGGAAGGAGGGATGGAAATGGGATTGAGTGGTCTGCATGTAAATTCAACATATCTACATTTTATGTCTTAAAAATATCTTATGCTACTTAGTAAAGGTCATATCTGATAAAGCTGGGTGAAAGGTACATCCATGTGTGCTATGTGATGCTACACATTCTTTTGTATCATCAAAGAATTTCATTTGATTTTTAAAAATAAATAATCTTTCTAAAAATAAGTAGCCATTATTAATGTAGAAGAATAATGGGTACCTAATAAGGACCCCCAAACTTATGTGTAGAAACTGTTGAGAACTGACAAGAGATTCTGTATGAAGCCTACCTAAATTCATCCAAGAAGCTGTATTTTATACACACTCATCCCCATCCATCTTCAAAACAATACACTTTCTCCATGTTCATCATCATCAACCATGTCAGCCTGCTGAGACCTGCTCCTGAATGAATGCTGCTTCAAAACACTCTCAAGCATTTTCCCAAGCACTGTCTATCACTGCTGGCCTACCTATGTCTATTATAGTAAATCCATCTCCGTGATGTGCAGTTCATCCGCCTCAGGTGAAGTTTCTAGCCATCAGCATTGACGCTGAGTTTCTCACTCGGTCTTGAGATCTAGCTGCTTGGCTCCATGTCACTTATTGCCCCCTCCCCCATATTGGCTATTAAAGCCACTAGTTTATGGGCCGAGGCTCAGTGGGTTTTCGCAGTTCTCATCACTCCACTGTAATCAGTGTCTAGCTTATGAATCTTGGACCAGCTGCAGTTGAACTGCTTTATACCTGCAGGCATCCCAGCCTCTCCCTGACCTCTGAGCACTTGCACATGCTCTGTCTTGATGTAGAACACTCTCGCCCCAACGCTTACTTTTCCTGCTGACTTCTTATTCCCTTCAACTCCAGCTTAATCCCCTCCTCCTGGAAAGCTGCCCAGATCCTAGAGACTGACATCCCCGTACTCACCTGCTATTATATTCAGCACACAATATCATAATCACTCTCACCCACCCAATGTCAGCTTCATTCAGCCAGGGAATGTGCTATGTCATTCATCACACACTGTCAAGCAAAAAGCCCAGCATATAGTAGATATTCAATAAATATTTCATGAATAAATGAAGGAAAATCAAGTCAGACTAATGGTCTACCCAGCAAGTGATCTTCTTTGGTGAGGGGTATAACTTGCATCCATGAAGTCAAACGTCTCCCAGACGCTAAAGTTGCTTGGTAACTTACTGTAGATCAAGCATGTCAAACTCAAAGGCTAACACAGGCCAAATAAATGAGGCATGCGGCCCATGGGCCGTGAGTTTGACATTCTTGTGCTGTAGATCAATCTTCCCAGTATCTATCTAATTTTCTGCAGGACTTTCTCTTTAATACAAAAAATTACCATTTCTGGGATAACAAATTCCATAAGATTACATCATACTATGTAGAGTTTGAGTTCTGTCATTTGTTTTTAACATTCTCCTTTCAAGCATAATGTCTTTAAAGCTAAAATATTTGCCATGATAATTCTTTAGCTTCTTTCTTTCAGCTAAAAGTCATACAGAAAGTTGTTTTTTTTTTTAAATTTCCACAGCACAATGAAGGGAGAAACAATGGAGACCAAGGATGAAATACACAACTGAAGTGAGCACTCACGGAGGGCCAACCAGACACAACTATTTGACACACACAGATTCTGGCATTTGTGTCAGTGATGACCACGGATTACTGCCCGTTCTATGACTAGGGATTTTGCCTTTGCTAACTCTAAAACAATGGGTAACTATGCGTGCACAAAAGGAAATTCTTATTAACACAGCTTGTTTGATAGTTGTTCTTATGCCAATTTAAACTCTCTCATTAGTTTGCTTCTGCAGCAGCAGCTGGGAGCAATACTTCTTTTGAATTATCACAAGATTTAATGGTGTAATGTGATCCAAGGGAAGGCAGACTAGCTACAGCAAGAGAAAAACAACAAACGAGTATAAACCAGTTCTAATCTATTATAATTGTACCAATTTTAACTTTGAATATTTTATAGAATATGTATGTATTTGCACATTCAGTATGTGTATAGATATATTTCATTTTTATAGATTTCATCTGTTATATATGATTGTACTCTCAATACCTGTATATATTTCAGAGGTGAGTATATTTTGCAATGACTCTGTTAGAATACAAGCTGTTGTTTTTTTCTCCTGGGAAACTTTTCTTGACATTTTTTTTAATAATAAACTTGTTTTTAAATATTTTTAAGGAAACTTGTAAAAACACTTTTGCTTAGCTGAGGATGGAAAATCTCCAAGGGTTCAATGTTTTAATTCTCTAAAATGTTTAAAATTGTAAAAGTAAACCAAGTAGCATTTTCCTAAACAAGCATTAGAAGATTCTTTGACAATTCCCCTCAGAGCATGCCTCCTAATCTGTTTCAGCATACTTATTCCTGATTTAAGCACTGTTAATCCTTACATCTTCCTTCCAAAGAGCTTTTAAATTATACTCTTAAGCGGGGCTTATTACTCTGAATTTCAAGTGGATGAATTAATGTTTCTATGTAAATGTCTCCTGTAAGTGCAGCTGCTCAGGCATGTGGCGAATGTGGGAGAGGGTGTGCTGAGCACTGGAGGCTGTTCTGCAAGTTAGACTTGAGCAGACTGTACCAGGCAAATAGCTCCAGTGTCTTTTTTTTTTTTTTCTGAAACCAATGCACTGACCTCAGAAAATACAGTATTCAGAGCAGGACTCTAGCTGGCTTCAGACACACTTTTGGGCAATGACAGCTACTGTACTTTGTAGACCTGAATGTTTAAAAACTGTAAACCACACCCCCTGTTTCCCAACTCTGCTCCCACCCACCTTCCCAAAGACCATGCCCATCCTTTTTATCATAGAAAACAACAAGCCAGCATGTCTCCTTTTCAAACACATGTTTCAACTTATGATGAACTTATGACCTGTTTCTGGGACTGTCTTACCCGTCATCCATTAACAGAAACTTGCAGACCTATGTTTTTCTGAAGGTCTCAGGATTATTTTGAAGTGTATGGCTTTTGAAAAGTCAGAAGTAGAATAATTAAGTGTACACAAGGTTAGGGTCCCAAGTTATAAGTCAGACA
The DNA here is from genome assembly GCF_951640355.1 of Cnephaeus nilssonii. Taxonomy (NCBI): domain Eukaryota; kingdom Metazoa; phylum Chordata; class Mammalia; order Chiroptera; family Vespertilionidae; genus Cnephaeus; species Cnephaeus nilssonii. The sequence goes on along the minus strand of NC_137088.1, from coordinate 46,769,988 downwards.
GCTCTTTGATTCAAACCACTATTTTATATTTCCTCAACAAGTTACATAACCTTTTGTGCCTCAGTTTCCACATAAATAGGATGGTAATAATAACAGTACTTAGGGTTAGTTGGAATAATTCAACTAATTATTTATATTTTATATAAATATAAAGTATGGGCTTAGCACAGTGCCTGGCACACCCTGATATCTCAATAAATGTTAGCTGCTACTGCTGCTACTATCACTATTCATTTGGTATTATAGGAAACAAACTTTTCTTTTTCTCCAGTGTTGACTGAGCACAGTGAGGTAACAGAACTTGACACAGAGATAAACTACCAAATACCACTGTATATTCACATAGAAGGTTCCGGTTAGCATTGATCTAGCCTGACCACCTTTTGAGCCTCCTGAGATTTTGCAAGACAAATAAAGTCACAATATTTCATTAGTCAGAATTTTAGTTGCTAGGAAAACAGAACAAAACAAAAAAATAGATTCCAGCTGATAGAAACAGAAGAGCAATTATTTTAAGTATCTTGGGAAACGCCTAGAGAATTGTGGACAAGGTCTGAAGGAGTCGGCTCAGAAAAACGGGAGGCGGGGCGGCAGGATCCAGGCTCATACCGTGCCTCAGGACCCTGGCAAGAGCCCAGCGACCTGCACCTCTGGACTGCGCGCCTGGATCATGTCACTCGCCCTGATTCCGGGGGACACCGCTGCTAATGCCACTGCCAGCGAGAATTCTGCTTCATTCATCATGTTTTGTGGCTCCAGTAAACTTCGTCACGGGTCCTACTCTTTTCTGGGGTACCAGACAACCAGAGAATGATGGTCAGAAATGCTCAAGCTACTCAATGAAAAACTCCCATGATCAACAGCGACTGGCCAGCGACACTTAGAGCCATGGCCTTCCCTGATGACTTGAAACTCCAGGGCACCAAAATACCTCTTACCAAGAAATCGGAAGAAGTTAACACTTTTAAAATAAGTTCTTAACTCGTTCTTTTGTTTTGTTTTGAAGGGAGAGAGGGATGTTTTAAAAAGCAGTTTCATGCAAAACTCCAATGAAAAGTGTCTTGGAGTCTAATAGATATTTCACTTTCATGAAAAAATGTCTTGGAGTCTAATAGGTATTTCACTTTCCTGCCTTTATCATTATCCCTAATGAAACCATATTTAACTATGCTTCCAAGAATATGCTGCTGATGCAGTGAGTACATTTTTTTCTTAATGTACCTATTTAGAGAGTGACAGGTGTCACCAGTTGCTATGCTGACTCTACAATTCCAACAACTGTACTGGCTTTCCTTATTGAAAATAATCAATGGCTTTGACAGAGAGAGGAGGGGATATCGTGGCATATTCTGATGCATTTTGACAGCATGTGTCAGAGTGGCTGTCCCTGTCAGTTTCTGCTCTTTGATATTTTTCTAACTAGAACCGGGGGAAAGCTCTCAGGGTCTTTAACACTGACAATCCCAAACATAAAGGGCAAAGGATACCTAGAACTTGCATGGTTTTTATTCGCTGCTGCATTTTATATTTTAACCCTTCATTTGAACCTGGTATAGTTTCCACAGATTTATAACACTTAGAAGGACTCATTTGGGTTTGCATGCATGCTTCCTTGGCAATGGAAAAGGCCTGGATTGACGACTAGCCACACTTTAGTCTTAGCTCTTTTTTTATCATTCCAATTAATTTTAAAACTTTATTAGTAGATATTGTGAAATATTAAAATCCTATGGCCATAATAAAGAGATAAAGGACATAGGGCATTTTCATTATAATTCATTATGTGTACTGATAATTCCCATCATAATGGCTGCTGCATCAATGCAAACATTCTTTATTAGAATCTGCTGTTCTATAAAAGACTTCCTTTTATATAAAGGTGAGAGTCACATTGGCAATTTAAGCTACTCTCTCCTCATAGCAGAAAATAATCTGTTGTGCTAAATAATTTGAAATACCACTTTGTTAACAGGTAATTAAAATGTGTAGCTAATGAGCCTCCTGAGACTTTAAGCTAAAGCTACACACTGTCACTTAAATGACTCCCTCGGCTCAGGCAGTTAGTTGCCAATCCAGTGGAAAGATCTCGAACATGGGTGCATGGGCAGGCAGAAGTCCAAGGACCATGACTATCCTCCGAATGGGGTTAGCGTGGATCCCAGGTGAGACCCAGGGAACCTGAGCCATAGTAAGAACCCCTGCTTCTCTGACTTGTGATGGTGTGTGCCAGTCTATCCAAAATACAAGACGAGGAGAATGGAGGCTAAGACCATGGGCACTGCTTCCAGCCTTGGCGAGGGGTCTACTGCCCAGCTGGGTTGATGTAGGACCTCAGCTTCCTTGCTTAGCGCCTCCTGATAACTTGCCTGACATCTCAAAGAGTTTCTTAAAATATTCTTAAACCTCTGGCATCGCTTCCTGCCCTGGGCCTCGTGAATAAAACATTTACCCAGTCAGCAGCTTTGGCAGAAAGGAAAAGCCAAGGGCCATCCATCAACGTCAGGAGCTGAAGTACTAGAGACTGCAGATCCTTTCATAACGCCGCTGCTTTATGGTGTTGGTAAATAGTCAGATCTTGCCAGCCCCCGATTTTTCCGTGTTTTCTTTTCCAGTCTGGAGAGTGCTCCTTCTCTAGCCCAGAGACATACCACCACCACCACCATCACCACCACCATCACCACCACCACCACCACCACCACCGGAAATCAAGGAGTGGCATGATGACCCCAAGTGTTTCTGTGTTTTTCCATTTGTAATCTAGATTGGTTTCCTAGGGCTGTCCAAACAAAGTGCTATAAACTGAGTGGCTTGGACAACAGAAAAAAGTGTGTTGTCTTGGTTCTAGAAGCTATAAGTCCGAGATCAAAGTACCAGCAGGGTTGGTTCCCGCTGAGGCTGTGCTGGAGCATCTGATCCTGCCTCTCTCCCAGCTGCTGGCGGTTTGCTGGCAAACTCTGGGGTTCCATGGCTTGTAGAGGCATCCCCCCAATTCGTGCCTTTACTTTCACAAGGCACTCTCCTGTGTGCATGTCTGTGTGCAAATACCCCCTTCTTATTAGTCACCAGTCTTATCCGGTTAGGGGCCCACACTGCTCCAGTAAGGCCATAATCAAGTGCATCCACAATGACTGGTTTCCAAATAAGGTCGCATTCTGAGGACAGAGGGCTAATGCAGGAAGTTTGGAAGGACACAATTCAACCTATAACAATCTTTTCTACCCTTTTCAAGGTGCATTTCTTCTTCCTATTGGTTACATGAACATATCAACCCAACTACTCATAAAGGACTAATAAGAATTTTTTTCTTTAAATAAGCCCAAAAAAGTCTGGAATCCATATGCAATCTGATTAATTTACCATAAGAATCAATTTAATATTATGCTATTTTGTGAGGTTAATGAGTAAAGCAATTTTGATAGGAAGTATAAAGTCAATGTTATTGGCATTTCATGAATACGGTATTCTAAATCCCTTTAAGTTGTGAATAAAGTAAAATGAAGTCAAATAAAAAATGTATCATGTAACATTTCAAAATTTATATTTGAATAGACAGAAAATGTAATTTCTTCTGAGATTTCTATAGGAGAATTACTTAAAACTAAAAAGTTGCCAGGATTTGGATTGAAGTGAAAGGGAAGCATTATTTTTTAAAATAGTCTTAGAACCCATAAAATTATTAATAATCCCAAATGTTTTTGCTAGCTACTAAAAAAGTTAGTATCATATTTTCAGATTTTTTATGGACCAGATCCCCTGCAAATACTCAGGTACATATGAAAAGGGGATATATCCTCAGTGAACACAGAGAATCCATCTATAAGGGATAAAGTTGATTCATAGTGAAGACAGTTTCACTCATCACCTTTTCATTTTATATTGCCTCTGAGAATAAATTCCCTAGCTTATCTAGAATAAAACCACGCTGCTTCTAGACTCATTCATGAGATTAGTCTCATTATATATGAGGGTTTTGTCACATACCCACACAGTAAATATATGTGGTGAGTATATCACTACAGACTTGAGATGCAGTATCATGAGCTTCTATGTATAAACGCAAAGACAATATAATTCAGTCCAGTAAAAAGGGAACCACATTGAAGGGAAGAAATTATTAGTGTCATAATAATGATGTTGAAGACTTCTGAGAAAGTTCCCCACTTAATCAGAAACGTTACCTGGAGCTCACGTCTCCTGGGGCCATGCTGCCTCAGTCTTTAGGTAGCCAGGAGTCACCTCATTATTTACACCCTTCAGCTCTCAGGCAATGAGCACCTCCCCTCACAAACATACATGCATACACATCCACACACATGTACACACACACACACACACACACACACATGCACAGAGCCACAGGTTTTCCTATAAACCATAACCAAATCCAAACAAGTTGTTTTGAGGAGCCTTCTTTTCCATCACTTTTTCATTCAGACAAAGCTACCAGGAAAATAAAACCCTTTCATGACATAAGTCCTTCCTATACCTGTCTGCCCTGGATCCTATTAATGAAACATGTTGAGAATTTGTATGGTAGTTAATTCTGCCCTGAAGACATGTCAGTCTGTCAACCTGATGAGAGTCTCCTCAGAGTAACTGACACCCCACCTCATCCCCAGTGCTGTCCCTGTGAGCGCTGAGAGGAAGCTTCCACGACTGGTTTTGTTATATTACTTTAAGAAGACTCATCTCCTTAAATTACATTTGTTTTTAGTTCCACAAAACACCATTTCAAGTACATTTGATCACCTCTCCCCTTTGATATAGACAATGGTATAAAACTAAACACAAACCATGTGCTTGGCTATTAGAGATGTATAACACAAAGGAGAGTACAAACTGTCTATTACTTGCAAAGATACTTTTTGCTTTTCTACACCCATGCTTTGTAGTTAACTTCAAGTTATGCATCTTGGAAGCGAACAAGACACCGACTAAGGATCATCTTTGCAGACTGCTCAGGGGTATTTCCTGGCTCTGCTGGGGTTTCATTCCCAGGTAACTTTTCTGATTAAGTGGGGAACTTTCTCAGAAGTCTTCAACATCGGGATATTTTATGTACTTCTTTTAATGCATTATTAATTTAATATCACACGATTTCCTCAGGAAACAACATGGCAGCCCCAGCTCTCCGAGTGTCCTACTAAAAAGGAAAAGGCTTCATTGCATAAGCCCCATTTTCCAAGGACCGCTCTTATTGTTGGTCTACAGGAGATGGTGCAGTAGGGATTTTGCTGAGTCTGGTTACTAGGCCAACTGCATATTGCTCCCCCTTCTCCAAGAACTGGGCCAGGATTTTGGAGATCACAGATGGTTGTAAATACGTGCCATTAGCCAGTGTGACCTGTGGCCTGTTGCATGTGTCAGAGTGAGGGGGCTCTCCATGGCGAGTTCTCATGATTCTCAGAGGAAGCCTGTGAGGAGGTGTGAATCAGCCCTGCTTCACAGACACACATGCCCTGAACTTGGAAGGTGTATTCAACCAAGCTGGGTACCCAAAGCTCTGCTCTGAGAACAGGAAGCTCCTCACAGACACCCACCTTCCTAGAGAGGCTTCAATAAAGTCTGAATTGGGAAGAAATTTTACAGATAAAGATAATAATCAACATTAGCACATAGCAGCCTCCACGGCTCATTGTTAGCCACAATCAAAGGATGTCGGGTCCCTGCACCAGAAGTATTTTCAATAAAAGCTAATGTGCTCTCTTCAGCTCCTCCCAGCGTCATCATGAGGCCAGAGGGAATAGGCCTACTGTCCTAGTTGAGAAAACGTTATAATATGACTTGGAAGAGAGCCCAGATGCAAAGAAAGGAAAGCACCCTGACGAAGGTACCTGGGTAGTGACCAGGGTGAGGGAATGTCAGTCTGAGTCCCCACCACTCGGCCACTTTGCTCAAATCCGGTACATGCGGAGAGGCCACAGAAAGCTTCGTTCCTTCCCTCCCCACTGGCTTTGCTGGTGCTGACTCTAATGCCCACTCTTGTTATGGCTTTCGCAGGCCTGGCTCCTTCTCAGACATCAGATATCAGCTCCTTAAGGTCTTTCCTCCTGTCCTACCAAAGTGATTTATTTCTACTATCACCTATCTCAGAAATCCTGTTCTTAATCTCATGATGTCATCCCATCCTCTGCTCGTCTTATTCACAATCTGCTTCTACACGAGGCAGAATGCCCCTGCGCTCAGGGACGGAGTCTTGCTTTCACTGGTACAGTGTCTAGCACATACCAGATGCCCAAGGAAAGTTGACTGAATGAATGTATTCTAGAGCAGCACTAGCCCACAGAACTTTGTGGAATGATGGAGATGATCTATATTATGCTGTGTCCAATATGGTACCCACTAGCCACATAATGTTAGTAAGCATTTGAAGTGAGGTTAGTACGAATGAAGAGCTAAATTTTCAATTTCACTTGACGTAATTTTAATTAAGTTTAAATATAAATAGCCACATGTAGCTGCTGGCTGCCATATTGGAGAGTGGTGTTTTAGGACAATTCCCTCGGTGCTCAGAAAGGCACACAATTATTCCCAAAGAGCTAATCTGACCCAAAGAGAAGGTGCTGCATGAGCCCGAGTTTGGGGTTTTTGTGAGCTACTCGGCCATACCTATACAGCCTGGGAATTATGATACTTTCCTTGGGCATGGAATATGGTATGTGTTATAAAACCAGATAAGTTGGACCAAATTTCTAAAAAAACAAGTTAACATTTTTCTAATTCATTTTGTTGATGCTGTCTGCATATGCACAAAAGTCTTTAAAAAGAAAAAGTAGGCAATAACTCAAGCTAATTCCCCAGTATCTGTTTACCCCAAACAACAAATGAAGCAGAAGAGGTTCTTCTCATTGATTCAATGGGCCGTGGCCTTCGAGGGCTGAGGCTGCGGCTGTGGTTTCTGTGATAGGTTTATCTCCAGGGGCCTGACACAGTGGAGAAGGCACTTAGTAAAAATGTTTTGAATGCACAAATTAATCCCAGAGAGTGTTCTGTTCAGTTACTTGGGTTTATTTCCTTTCTCGTTTGCTTTTCCCATTCATTGTACTTATTTTCTCAAGTGGAGAATAAAAGGGCATATGGGGAAAGACAGGTTGTAGAATAAAAAGGGCCTTTATTCCCATATTCTCAAGTTTCTCAGATAGTGCCCCAAGTGATGGGTTAGTGTCAGGAGACTAGGGGAGCCACAGGGCCAGGCAAGGTTCAATTTCTCACCACGCGCAAACACCAGAGGATGGTTCGAGTGAGGGCCAGTGTAACTTTCACTATCTACCATGAATGGGCTGGCCCCCAAGGCCGGTTCTCAGAACAATACTACAGAAATGCCAAGGAAGGGAAAATAGAACAGGATGTAAAAAACCCAAGTGCATTCTTCATAAACCTGATCTGAATTCAGTTATGCTTGAGGTTTGCACTTCTCTCTCTCTCAAAATGCAGATCCCGCCCCCCCTCCCCGTCACTTCTATAGCAGAGAATCACACCCAGCTTCCCTAGAGGCTCCTGTGTACCAAATGGATCCAGGTACAGTTTTCTCTTCTAATTTGAAAGCGGCAGCTCCAGCAAATAATTTCCATGAGAATTAACAATCACCCTTTTCTTTATCCCTCTCTTTGCCCTTCCTCCTCCTCCTGCTCTCCCTCCCCTCCTTCTCCTTGCTCTCTTTCTGATATAGTGTATCACAATCAGAATTTCCTCTTTTTGATCTATTAGAAAAAAGAGTCCCGTTGCCTTAATATTGACAGCAGCTGGACCGCCTCTGGCCAGAAATCCTTTGTGTGAAATAAACAAACAAGAATTCTGTCCTTCCTCATTTCCCCACTGAAGCCTGTTGTTGCCTGCCTTCAACTGGAAATCTAACCCACAGGCATTTACATCATGAGGTTTGTTTTCATAAGTTATAGCAAAAGGCAAAAATGAGCACGGTTCTCTGGCTACAGGGCAGATTTCCCAGCGCCTGATTTGTTAGGGATGACATTTCTGTTAATGCCCTAGTATTAAAACTGCATGCCCATATTTTAATTTCACCGCAATATCACATCATGGCACTTAATAAGAGAGAGCCATCAAGAACTATTACCAAAAAGACATTATGAAACTTTATATGACTAAGTTGTATATTGACTTTGGGTGAGTGTTTCAAAATAGTTTCATTAATTTTATGTCAAAGAAAGAAAGGGAAAAAAGGAAGGGAAGAAGAAAGGGAGGGTGGAGCAAGCGAGAAAGGGAGGGAGGAAGGACAGAAAGAAGGAAGGAAAAAGGAAACAGAATCTCAGACTGGGAACTCCTGAAAAGGAGAGAGTAATAAGATTTTTGTTCTGCATTTTATAACTTAATATCCATTCCATTATGCCCTGTGTGGAGCATCGTTTTCCTATCAATGGTTTAATATGAAATGTATTGTTATACTGGGCCAGATACTATTATGTACCAACCAGCACAGAAGACGGCTATGCCTGAGAAGCATGTTAGGGAAAATAGATGTTAACACTGTGACTCCTTTTCTATGAAATGACAAACTTCCCTGAAGCACAAAGTAAGGTTTAATCCAATCTCTTCGATATCCATGATGGGGTGTCAGAGACTGTGTGACAGCACCTCTAGGGAAATATTAATTTCAGATGGAACTAGACAATAGTGAAAATCATACAGAAATCCTCTGTCTGCTTTTACGGCTAACCATAAACAGAAGGCAAAGATCAAACACGCCAGCTTTAAGTCAGAGGTCAGACACCCATTTACAGGAAACAGTATGCATGAGAAACACATCTTCGTACTCTGATTTTAGAGAGGACAATCGGTGCATCCTCAGAAAATGCAGAGATCAACCGCTTGCCTTTTACAGGGGCAGGGCCTGACCCAGCACCACGGACAAGGCCTTCTCCTGGGCTTGGCTGGGATTTTACAACAGGCATTACAAACCCTTCAGAAGCCTTTTGGTTAAAAAGAAGATCGTTGGTTCTCTCTCTTCCCAATTCTCTGACCCAGCAAAAATTACTGTCAACTCTCTGCCCATCGGAGGGATATTGACTCTCCTGTTACCATGGCAACACATTAGTTGTCAGGACTGTGTGTCTCTCACACTCAGCGCCTAATCTGTTCCTCCTGTTTTTTTTGGAGTTGACACTTTCTAAGCCTTAATTAGATTATTTGATGGGACCTGCACATTTTATTTTTATACTAACTAGCTACTGAAAACAGAGTCATCCAGAGAACAGATCATAGCGGTAGGAGTCGTGTGCTGTCAAGCTGACCAGGAATGACAAAGAGCAGGAGTAAAGTGGGAGGCACGGGCTCCACTTGCAGCTCTCCTCAGATATTGGGGAGAATCAAAACAGTTTTGCCATCTGTCACAGAGCACAGTGTGACAATTACAGAGCTGTTTGTTTCGACGTTTGAGGAACATGCTGCCACTGTGATTAGATCACAATACTATTACCTAGTAACTAGAGGTTTGGATCAATGCCCTTTAATATTTTTCATCTCAGAGAATCTCTGTCTTAACTTATTTTTCAGTGGGAATGTCTGCTAAGCAACTCACTCAGAGATAAATATTTCACACAGGTAAAGCACTTAGCATGGGAGTCGCAGCACAGCTGATGACTTAATTTCAGAGCTAATAACCAAAGAAAACAAGGGGAGAATTCATAAAGGATTACAGTCAGTCTAGAGCAGCAGTTCTTCCAAGGGGTCCACAGAACCCCTGGATTGGGGGGAAGGGAGAGAGTTTTGGGTCCAAACCACTGTCCTGATAAACCTAAGACATTATTGCCTTTTTCACTCTTTTAACTTTAACACTAATGATGCAGAAGTAGTGCCATGAAACGGTTAAGTGGCTTACTACAAATCATGGCGCGTTCTCTCTCTCTCTCTCTCTCTCTCTCTCTCTCTCTCTCTCTCTCTCTCTCCCTCCCTCCCTCTCTCTCTCCCCCTCCTTGTTGTAGGAGGAGGAGGAAGAGGAGGCAGTTACATTTTAAATTCTTTTTTTTATTGATTTTCTACAGAGAGAAAGGGAGAGGGGATAGATAGTTAGAAACATCGATGAGAGAGAAACATCAATCAGCTGCCTCCTGCACGCCTCCCACTGGGGATGTGCCCACAACCAAGGCACATGCCCTTGACCGGAATCGAACCTGGGACCTTTCAGTCCACAGGCCAACGCTCTATCCACGGAGCCAAACCGGCCAGGGTGCAGTTACATTTTAAAATATCCTTGATAAGGGAGTTTTAAAAAATTAACTCTTAAATCTTGGCCCTTGAGTACACGTCTTACTAATATTCTGTATTACAGAAAAGGAGACAATGCATAAAACACTTGTTGTCATTGAAGTTTAATGGTTGTCTCAAGGAAAAGCTTTGTGTGATTGAGCGGAGAGCCAAACTAACCACTTTCTTAATGGAGCACAGTTTTTACTTGAAAGAACAATGGACAAACAATGGTGTTAACACAGGGATTTGGCAGATATTTTTTCCAAATGAAAGAAAACTGTCATTTCAAAGAGAACAACCTATAGTATTTGTTGCCATTGATAAAATGTGAGCTTTCAAGCAAAAGTTAGATATTTTTGATAAATTATACCGGTGAGCTTAAAATCTTATCAATACATAAAGATTTTTCTGATGATATAGATATTAATGAATGTAATTTTTATACTGTACATTGAAATGTGTCAACATTTGGAAGGTGTGCACCAAAATTTTCTAAATAATCAATGCATGCATGATATTACAAAATCTTTCTTGGGTAAAAGGTCAATTCAAAATAAAAGAAAGGCCAATGGATTTTAATGTAACATTATAAATCATTAATTCATAAGGTTTCAGATTTCATACTGCAAATAGCCATGGGAAAACTACCACTTGTCAAGTTTGGGTGTATTATCAAAGAATACTCTCAATGACCTAAAAAAGGACATTAAAACAGTCCTCTCTTTTACAGCTACACATCTGTGTGAGACCAGATTTGTATTTACCCCTCAACCAAAATAAACATACCACAACAAATTGAATGCAGAAGCAGGTAAGAGAATTCATCTGTCTTCTGTTAACCATACCTTAAAAAGTTTGACAAAACTGTAAAACAATGCCACTCTTCTAGCTAATTGCTGTTTTGGAAAGTATTACTATTCATAAAGCTATTTTAGTTTTTATACAATAGGTTTATTATTGTTATTTTAGAAATAAACATATACATTTAATTTTTACCTCTATTTTATAATCTAGTAAATACAAAAGCTAAGCCAAACCATTGGAGTCCTCAATAATTTATGTGTAAGGGATCCAAGATGACAAAATTTGAGACCACAACATAGAAGGCCAAGGGGAAATTGGTTAAGACACTGGGACCACAACAAAAGGACCTAGGACACACAGAAAGGTGGTTCTTAGAAATACATTTCATCTAGAAGACAAAGAAACAAATGCTTCATGACCAGGCTCTAAGTTCTTATCCAAGTACAGACAACAAAATCCCATAGCAAGGAAAAGACAGCCCAAGCTTAGCCTCAGGACATAGCTCTATTTTGGGGAGTAAAACAAGTTCCTCTCTCTTTTTTCATCTTACAAGTTTTTTGTCTTGTATGTCTTTCCACCCTACCCTAAACAAACAACATTTCATTCCAGATGAACACATGGGATTCTTGGGGATCACCAGAGAGTTATTAGCACCACATGTTTATAAAAACAGAAAGCAAGATCAGAGGTTACCGTTTCACCTTTTAAAAAGCACCATTGGCAATATCTATAATAAAAGATAACAGTAACATTCTGCTGCTGATGTGCCTTATGCTAATTAAATAAAAATCACAAATTTTAATTCACTAATGTATGCCTAATAGATTAGAGAATGTGATACTGTGTTTCCAACAGAGATTGGCATCTTAGACCAAGGTAACCATTCCAGCCCATAGATTAAAACCCAGATCACACTAATACAAGAGAAATTCTAAGAGGTTATACGTCTTGCAATACTTAGTAGAATTCAATGATTCAAACCTTCAAAAGCATAAAATATTATCCCACAAGAAGAACATTTATCAACCTGGAATAAGTGAAACCAAGTCAGTCAAAATAAGTACTCTGCTCCCCATGCATGTTTTTAAGAATAAGTCATAGTAACAACTTCTACCATAGACTATTTTGTAGTCTGTGTCATCAAGCTTGGGAGGACTGGGTTCTTGATTTCCCCATCAGTAAATGTAAATAAATGTCATTCACTTACCTGAGTCCAAGACCATCCAAGCAGCTTGACCACTGGATCTGCCATCTCGTCTTCCCATCGTAGGACTAGGAAACAAAATAAAACGATGATCATCACCCAGCCTGGAACACCTCTGTACATCCCCGAATACCTGCTCCTTCATCTCTGAAATGAATGCAACTTCAGGAGAGAGGAACCTGAGGGATGAGACCACCTGCTGGGGCTCATCTCTCCAGGTAGGAAATCAGCTTTTCTTTGCCCCCACACTCTTTTTTTTTTTTTTGCACAGGTTTATATTCTCTTTCACAAGCAACAAAAACAGTGATGCAGGCTTTATTATGGCATTGCCAAGCTATGTGTTTTTGAATACAAATCAATTTTATTGTACAAAATTAAGACTTTCATATTTCTAAATCTACTGAGGCTAAAAGTAACAGCAGCAACAACAAAAATCTTTAAAAAAATCTTGATTTTAAATTTCACAAAAATTGTTAAATGTTTAGTTTCCCAATATCCTCACCCCTTAAATTAGCAAAGTGACCTGCGCCAATATTTGAAGAATAACACTATAAGTAACACAAAGTACTTAAAAGGAGTACAGCAGCAGGGGTTGTTTTCCATTATCCCCCCGTGGATGGATACCTATGAGTAGTACAGAACCCTGTATGCACTATGCCTTTTCCTCTACACACATACATACACATGGCAAAATTTGTCAATTAGGCACAGTAAGGGATTAACAATAATTAATAATAAAAAACAATTATAACAATATACTGTAATAAAAATTATGTGAATGTGGTCTCTCTCTCAGCAAACTAGAATAAATTTCTTTTTCCTCTTCATAATTTCACGGGTAGAAGACTTGTCCTTACCATAGATCTGAGCAACCGCAGCATACAATTTCTTTCTTTCCATATTAAAGTTGAGACATTTCACCTTCTCACTTAAAGGATGCACTTTATGACTTCTCTTTAGCACATCTGAATTGATAGCATCACTACTCTTGCACTTGGGGACATTATTAAGTACAATAAGGGTGACTTGAACCCAACCACTTCACTACCACACAGTTGATCTGATAACCACAATGGCAAGAAGTGACTAAAGGTCTGGTAGGGTATAGTGTGGAGATACCAAATACAAGCATGACTCATGACCCAGACGGGATAGGGTGGGATGGCGAGATTCATCATGCTACTCAAAACAGCACCCAATTTACAGCTTACAAATTATTTCTGGAATTTTCCACTTAATATTTTTGGACCGAGGTTGACCAAGGATAACAAACTGGAAAGTGAAACCGTATATAAGAGGGGACCACTGGAACAGTATTTCCTGGTTCGATGATCTCTTTGGCATGAGACAGTGGGACCCAAATCCCTTGGAAGATTGAGCCAGACCACCTGGCATCTCCACCCAACACACCATTTTCAAATTCAACAAAGTAATAGCATGTTTCTCAAGTACAAAACATGTCCTTGAAACCAGAGGGCTGAGAAGCAGACAGCATCATCTGAGGAGTCTCCTGTGATTCATTATTCAGGGAGGGTAATGGGAGGACCAGTGCTGGACTTCCTGGGTGTTCTGAGTCTGGGCTCCAGGACCAGGCTTTGGTTTGCAGTAACAACCCTCTGTTCTGTTGTTTGGGCCTCTTCTCTTGTTTGTTAGGGAAAGTGTGACACAGTTCAGGCTTATATCAGAATCTGTTTTTCCACACTGCATTTATCACAAGATAAAAACTCTTTCAACTGTCTCAAGGTAGTGGCTAATGAGACCAAGTCTCCCTCATTTTTATGGCCAAAACAAATAAAACAGAACAGAGCACAATTTTATGATTCATGCTGTTGATATAAATATTATGACTTAGTCTGATAGCCCTGTTTTCGGTTAAATATAATAAACAAAAAATGATAAACTAGCTGTTAAAGAGTTCACCCCAGCCAAGCTCCCCTTAGAAGTTCCCTTATAGTATCAATTAATAAAGTGGTCAACATTTAGTTCTGTGTAAAAGTAAAGTAAATGACCCCAACATGTTGTCAATTGTTAGGCACTCTTTATAAAAGGATGGAATTCTTCAAAAGTGTTAGTGCTAAGCAACTATGAAGACTTTCAAAAATAATTTCTTATCCAGCAAGTAGATAATTGGCTCCTCATAGACTTCAGTAAAAACAAAAATTAAAAACAAATTGTGCTTAATTTTTATTTCTTAATATTTCCCCTTCATATCATTTCTCTTTATGACACCAGCAGTTTGTAAGATTATTATTCACAGAAAACAAAATCCCTCCTGGACTCTGCTTTCCCACTTCAGGATTTAAAATATGTGAGGGAGAATACCAATGGCATATTTCACAGACCTAGAACAAACTCTCCAAAAATTCATATGGAATAAAAAAAGACTCCAAATAGCTGCAGCAATCCTGAGAAAGAAGAACAAAGTTGTAGGCATCACAATAGCAGATTTCAAGTTATATTACAAAGCCACTGTTCTCAAAACTGCCTGGTACTGGCACAAGAACAGACATATAGACCAATAGAACAGAACAGAGAACCCAGAAATCAAACCAAGCCATTATGCTCAATTAATATTTGACAAAGAAGGCAAGAGCATACAATGAAGTCAAGACCATCTCTTCAATAAATGGTGATGGGAAAATTGGACAGGTACATGCAAAAAAATGAAACTAGATCACCAACTTACACCATTCACAAAAATAAACTCAAAATGGATAAAAGACTTAAACGTAAGACAAGAAACCATAAAAATCTTAGAAGAATCCATAGGCAGTAAAATATCAGCCATATATCATAGCAATATGTATACCAATACATTTCCTAAGACGATGGAAACTAAGGAGAAAATAAACAAATGGGACTACATCAAAATAAATTCTTCTGCACAGCAAAAGAAACCATCAACAAAACAACAAGACAGAGCTTACTGCATGGGAGAATATATTTGCCAATGTTATCTCTGATAAGGGTTTAATCTCCAAAATTTATAGGGAACTCATACAACTTAGCAAAAGGAAAATAAATAATCCAATAAAAAATGGGCAAAGGACCTAAGACAGTTTCCAAAAGCCAACATACAGAAGACCAAGAGGCATATGAAAAAATGCTCAAAGTCACAATCATCCGAGAGATGCAAATCAAAATGACAATGAGGTACCATCTCACACCTGTCAGAATGGGTATTATCAACAAATCAACAAATGACAAGTGCTGGCGTGGATGAAGAGAAAAAGGAACCCTCATGCACTGCTGGTGGGAATGCAGAGTGGGGCAGCCACTGTGGAAAACAGTATGGAGTTTCCTCAAAAACTTAAAAATGGAACTTCCATTTGACCCAGTAATCCCACTTCTAGGAATATATCCCAAGAAATCGGAAACACCAATCAGAAAGGATATATGCACCCCCATGTTCACAGCAACACAATTTACAATAGCTAAGATTTGGAAACAGCCTAAGTGCCCATCAGCAGATGAGTGGATTAGAAAACTGTGGTACATCTACAAAATGAAATACTATGCTGCTGTAAAAAGGAAGGAACTCTTACCATTTGCAATAGCATGGGTGGACCTGCAGAGTATTATGCTAAGTGAAATAAGCCAGTCGGAGAAAGAGAAATATCACATGATCTCACTCATTTGTGGAATATAATGAACAACATAAACTGATGAACAAAAACAGATCCAGAGACACAGAAGCATCAAACAGACCATTAAACCTCAGAGGGAAGGCAAGGGAGGGTGGGAAAGGGGGTAAGAGATCAACCAAAGGACCTATATGAATGCATATGAGCATAACCAATGGACACAGACAGTAGGGGGGGCGGGGGCGGTGAAGACCTGTGCTGGGGGAACTCACACAACTCCTCACTTCTGGCCTGTGCTGGGAGGGGCTGGAGTGGACTGGGAGAGGTCAATGCGGGGGGAGGGGGGGCAGGGGGAAGGAGACATGTAATTCTTTCAACAATAAAGAACTGAAAATAAAAACAAACAAATAAAATATGCGAGGAAAGAAAATACACTTAAGCTTCCCAACATGCAGGAGGGGCAGTTGTTATGTGCTTGCCACGGGAGATTCCATCACACCCAGAACCTGCAGCGAATACCTTTTTAGTGAAGCTAGAAGAACACGGTTTCAGGAAGAGACAGCAGCCTCAGGGAGCAGATGGACCACTGTTCTAGGGCAGCCATTACAGTCTTTGGCTACAAAGATCAACAGCCACATATTCTTTCATGGGGGTTACTTGTCCTTACACCTATAATCTTCCTACAATCTTTTTATTATTGTGATAAGATACACATAATGTAAAACTTACCATTTTGACAATTTTAAGGTGAACAATTCATTTGCATTAAGTACATTCACAGTGTTATGCAACCATCACCACTATCTAGTTCCAGAAGTTTCTCACCACCCCAAAAGAAAACCCTTTACGCATTGAACCGACAGTATTGAAAGCCATCGATTAGATGCTTGGTTTGGGATCAGAATTTCTTTAACTCCCCACTCCGATCACCAGCAGATGATCACAGTTAAGAGTATGACCTCTGCAATCTGATGCCCTGCCTTTAAATTCTGCTCCTGACTGTCACCTCGGACAAGTACTCACTCTCTCTGAACGTCACTGTCCTCATCTATGGATAGGGAGCAATCAGAAAACCCTCTGACAGGGCTCTGAGGAAGAAACTAGCACACATACAGCCCACTCAACTCGGGGCCTGGGTCTGGCATCAGGAGCTCAATGTGTGCCTCGTATATTTATTAATTTATGCTTTTTGTCACACCTTCCATGTGCCAGGCTCTATTCTAAATGCTGTGTAAATATGAGATGCTTTCAAATTCTTAGCCATCCCAAGAGATAGTCACCATAACGAGCTTCATTTCACCGGTGAGAAAACTCAAGCAGAGAAGGTGAGTCACTTGCCCTAGGTCCTACAGCTCCAAAGTGGGGGAGCAGGAGCCAGGATTCCAGCTTCCAAGGGTGTGCTTCTCACTTCTGGCCACACTTCCTCCACATTATCATACTCCCCCAAAATGCATAGTCCGTCCATCTTCTTTGCCATTCTTTGTCTACTTCCTGAGGCAATTCAATGTTGTCAAAAATGGAAACCACCCATATTCTTGCCTTTCTCACACAGCACCTGACAGTGTTTCTCTGTACTTTTGTCATGTCTTTTTTCATTAAATGTGTGATTTTACACAGTAGACATGCAATCAGCTCAGACGTACAAAATATAATCAGAAAGCAATTTTGTTTACTGTTTTGCCCTGTCATGTTATAGCATAACCATGCAAGAAAATTTTTATTCCCCCAAATGTATGTGACCTTGAATTACTAGTCAGCTTTTTGTACTTTCTGTCTCTTCATGTAGGCGCACTATAACCCCTACATCCTGAGTGGCAGGCTCTGTGTGGCTGGTTAGCTCACATCACACCAAGAATTTGCATCTAATTCTTGGTAGGATAGAGTGGTGAGAGCTCAGAAGGAGGGCTGGTTCTTGAACCACCAAAATAGTGGTTCTTTAGCTCATCCTGGGACTAAGGGCACAGAGCAGGAAAGAGCCCTAGTCACAGGGCAGAGGAAGAGAGAGATTATGGAAAACCACCACAGCAGCTTCAAAAGTCCAACTTTTACAGACAGAGTGCAGGGGGAACCAACTCAGCTAAGCATGTGTGCCTGTCAGTGTGTGGAAGGATGGCAGTCTCCCAAATCCCACGTACAGTCACCAGACATTATTAGCAGAGATCCAAGTGTTTACACAGAGCAAGCCTCCTGGAAATCCAGGGCAGGAGGCTTCTTTACATGATTAAAGAAGTGCAGGTTCTGATAAAATAAATTCCCCTTGAGGCACAACTGTTTTTCTTCGTTCCTACAAAGGGCTTCATATTACAGGGAGGTATGTCAAATTAAATTTCTTGTGTGTGTGTTTTCTCTTTTTCTTTAATAACGAAAGTAATAAGTGCTTATTGTAAGGAGTTCAAACAATACAGAGTATGTAGAGTGAAATAAAGCTCCCCTCTTACCACCACCATATTCTAATCCTAGTCCCAGAGGCAACCTGCCAACACTTTAGAATGAAACCCTCAGATTCCTTTTCTATTTTTGCACATATGCAAGTATTTTTACACATGTACAAATGTGTATGGATATGCAAATACATGGGTATATATATGCAAATACATAAAATCTAACTTTTGTTTTTGTTAAATGTAGGACAAAACCATAAAAAAAGACAAGATAGATTGTAGCAGAAGTTGAAAACATATTGTGTCTATTATTATGAGCTGCCAACACATAGAAAATAATTTGGTCAGACACATGCAAAAAAATGAAACTAGACCACCAACTTACACCATACACAAAACTAAATTCAAAATGGATAAAGGACTTAAACATAAAACGGGAAACCATAAAAATATTAAAGGAATACACAGGCAACAAAATCTCAGATATATGCCGAAGCAATATCTTCACCTATACAACTCCTAGGGCAATGGAAACTAAAGAGAAAATAAACAAATGGGACTACATCAAAATAAAAATCTTCTGCACAGCAAAAGAAACCATCAACAAAACAATAAGAAAACCCACTGCATGGGAGAACATATTTGCCAATGATATCTCCAATAAGGGTTTAATCTCCAACATTTACAGGGAACTCATACAACTTAACAAAAGGAAGACAAACAACCCAATCAAAAAATGGGCAAAGGACCTAAATCGATACTTTTTGAAAGAAGACATAAGGAAGGCCAAGAGACATATGAAAACATGCTCAAAGTCACTAATCATCCGAGAGATGCAAATCAAAACGACAATGCGGTACCATCTCACACCTGTCAGAATGGCTATCATGAACAAATCAACAAATGACAAGTGCTGGTGAGGATGCAGAGAAAAAGGAGCCCTCATGCACTGCTGGTGGGAATGCAGAGTGGGGCAGCCACTGTGGAAAACAGTATGGAGTTTCCTGAAAAAAAAAACTAAAAATGGAACTTCCATTTGACCCATGATTCCACTTCTAGGAATATATCCCAAGAAACTAGAAACACTAATCAGAAAGGACATATGCACCCCTATGTTCATAGCAGCACAATTTACAATAGCTAAGATTTGGAATCAGCCTAAGTGCCCATCAGCAGATTAGTGGATTAAAAAACTGTGGTACACCTACACAATGGAATACTATGCTGCTGTTAAAAGGAAGGAGCTCCTACCATTTGCAACAGCATGTATGGAGCTGGAGAACATTATGCTAAGTGAAATAAGCCAGTCAGAGAAAGATAAATATCACATGATCTCACTCATTTGTGGATTATAATGAACAATGTAAACCGATGAACAAAAACAGATCCAGAGATAGGGAAGCATCGATCAGATACTCAAACCTCAGAGGGAAAATAGGGGAGGGTGGGGGTAAGGGGGAGAGATCAACCAAAAGACTTGTATGCATGCATATAAGCATAAGCAATGGATGCAGACAACGGGGGGTGAGGGTGAGGGCAGGACTGGGGGTGGGGTGGGGGGACAATGGGGGAATAAGGACACATATGTAATACCTTAATCAATAAAGGGAAAAATACTCATTATAAGAAAAAATTTTGTAAATATATGTGATGATGGATATTAAAGTTATTGTGATAGTTTTGCAATTAAAAAAAGAAAAGAATGGCAGAGAGAAGGTTAAAATGAACAGATCTTTTATCTAGAAATACAAACATCATTCCATTTTTGTACATCAAACTCCAAACTGTGTGAAATTTAGTTTGATTGGTTATATAACCCCTCTTCTTAATCAGAAGTAGTTCAACAGTACCACCAGCTTGGAAGATTTATGTTAGGTGATGCTGGGAATAGAAACATGTGACTGCATGTACTCATTGCTATTATTTGCATTCTTGCTTATTTGATTTACCATTCTCAACAACAGCTTTGCTCAGGCATTGCTGCCCCCTGCACAAAGTATCTTCCCCCCACCCTGACATCCTCCCTCCAGCAAGCCATAGATCATTTCCTCCCACCCAGGAAAGACTTTCTTCATCACTCTGACCCAAGGAGACCAAGATTGCTTTGGCTTCTGAACCCTACATGGAGGCCTAGGAGCCAGAAGTTCCTGAAGCCAACTGCCAGTGGGCAGGTTCAGAACTAGCTGGTTCTTGGCTCAAGCTTAAAGGAAGACAACATGACTTCAATGCAACCTTACTAGGACCCTGGACTAATTATAGTCAAATTTGCATTTCGGTTTTGACACCACCACCCCAGGGTTTTTCTGTGTGGATTACGGGTAAGGGCATGCACAGAAGAAATATAGTTATACTAGAGACCCTGTGCACAAAATTCATGCACAGGTAGGGTCCCAGTGATCAGGGCCGATCTGCAGGGTGACTGGCAGGGCAATCGGGGGCCCCCGCTCACACCCACCTTGGCTTGCCTGGGTCCTGCGGGCTGGGGGCAGCTCCTGCATCGAGCATACGTCCCCTGGTGGTCAGTGCACGTTATAGCGACTGGTTGTTCCACCGGTCATTCTGCAGTTCGGTCGATTTGCATATTAGGCTTTTATTATATAGGATAATCCTTTTCTGTCAATTATCCCTAGATGCAAATGAAAGTCTCCACCAGAAAATCCCATGTTTAAACCATATAACGCAGGGAGTGCAGGGCCATTGTCTCTCTCAATTGGCCCATTCCTCACTTGGAGTCTATTTTCAATAAATCCCTCTTTGCTTTACTTTCATTTTCTTTGGCCTTGATATCTTTTCTGTGTCGACGAGAAGAACTGAGGTCCCAGTCAGTAACCCCAATCAGTAACATCTTAAACTTCAAATAATAAATCAAAGATGATTTCCCCAAAGCTTACAAGGTCCGGATTCTAGGATAAAGAAAATTAGCACGCTAGCCAGGCTTCCTTAACTCCAGTCCCCTCAATTGACACCAGAGGATCATTCAGCCTGAAATGATGGGGAACACTGGATGTTGGGGAGGAGAAACTCCGTGACTTTTATCAGATGCTCCACAAATCCCGCAACTCAAACAAAAAGGGTTAAGCAACATGATTTCGGTCACATGGCAGACACATACTGGAATGTGTTTGGGGAGGTGGGTGGCATCTGTGTGGCAGTGTGTGGCTGGATAGCACTAAGGGCTCTGCCTCTTTCCACCGGTGAAAAAACACATTTGTCTCCACCCCTCCATTTCAACCAGCTGTTCAAAGCTTAACGTTAATAAACTATCTATCTTTTGATATTTTTAAAAAATATCCAGCCATGATCCTAAACTCTGTTTATAGCAGGAGACTGTAACAGGAAGGGTTGTGAGGAGAAAAGTGCCTCACGCCA
The DNA here is from genome assembly GCF_951640355.1 of Cnephaeus nilssonii. Classification (NCBI taxonomy): domain Eukaryota; kingdom Metazoa; phylum Chordata; class Mammalia; order Chiroptera; family Vespertilionidae; genus Cnephaeus; species Cnephaeus nilssonii. The sequence continues at coordinate 46,748,443 of NC_137088.1, read as the reverse complement.
GAGAGGGTTTACATAAAAATGAGGTTTGCACCTTAATGTGATCACAAACCTCAGTACACCATTCCACATTCAGTTAGACACATACACAATACTGCAAATCCCTTTCTGCTGATATGTGCTTATGCATAACTGGTATGAATGATTCGAATAATAAAGCATGGCTCTGAAAAGCCCCTCGATTCCTTAGAGGATATTAGTAAAAATGATTCCAAAGTATAATACCCAAGCCAAAGAGAAGTCCAGTGAGTGGAGCTCATTATTTCTGAAACTTGTCACACAATAGAAAAAACCATGTCAGTTGCTCTGACTTAAATTAGAAGTGGTTTCCCACTGAGTAGTGTGTTGAATCTTCAGCAGAAAAACAAACGATGCCTTAGACAATTACACGTCCATCCAGGGATGAGACTGAACCCAGCAGTATTTAGATGTACCTTGATTTCAAATAATGAAAGCAATTACTCCTTTCCAAGACTGGAAGTCTGTATTTCTTGGGAATCAGGATATCTGGGTTTTAGTCCTGAGCCTGCCATAAAGGTTTATGACCTTAGACAAGTAAGGTAATCACATTTTCCCTATTTATATAATGAGGGGGTTAGAATCTGTCTCATTCTCAGCTTCCTTCCAGCCCCAGCATTCAAAATCTTAAGTATTGTTTCAATGACAGTGAAAGGATTAAAAGATTTTTTATTAAAAGAAAAAAATGAGGAAAATTTGTTTCACATTAAGAATTCTTGAAAACTCATGTTGGATTCTGAATCTGTAAAATGGATCTTATGTTTTCCTACATATGAATATCCTATCTTAGATCATTTACTACTAACATTCATGCTTCAGGTTTCCTGGTCCAGTCTCTCTCTGGAGGTGAATGCTATTTAAACAAACACCTAAGTATGATGGAGTCAACATCTAAAAGATGTCCCATATTTGCTCATTTTGGATGGTCATGTATCTAGTTTTCCTTTTTTTTAAATTTTATTTTTCTCTCACTTTTTAGGTTTCATATAAATACAACCTCCTCAAAGAGGCCACCCCTAATGGCCATTGTTATTTAGGTCCACCCATGCTATCTCTATCCATCCCTGTCATGGCTCCCTCTTTATGTCCTTCATAGCACTTAGCCCTCTGCACAGCTATGTCTTTGTACTTATTCTGCTTATTGTCCAGTTCTCCCAAGGTAAGGGTCTTAGCTATCTTGTGCCTGGCACATCTGACCTTCAATGAATAATTACTGAATGAAGATAAGCAATACCGTCTATAGCACACAGGCATAGAAGTCTTGTCAAGAAGGTCAGATGAAATAGAAATACTCTACAGAAGCTGGCTGATGAGTTCAGACTTGCCAAACCAGCTAAACCATACCCACTTTGGCCTATAAATTCAATGATCTGGAAAGCAGATCTTGCCAGAAGAAACACTTTGAATGTGTTAAACAAACTGGCCCCTGCACATTGAGGGCAAGGAGAGACTGAAGAAAGATGGGGACCAGTCCAGATTAGTAGATGGCAGGCTTAATAAGCAACAGAACTTACATCTGAGGCTTGTCTTGGCACCCGTAAGATGAGTGGATCTCTGCATCTACCAGCCAGAATCTTAAAAGTTTATATGGGAGCCTTTACTGGGTTCAGTCATCTAGAACATCCAGATGATCTCAACATCTTACCATTGCAAGGCTGCATCCTTGAAACAGCTCCTAGTGTGGGAATGTGGGTGGAATGTACATTCCAGAGCAGGGGAGGGAGTAAGGAGTCTCCAATTGCCCGAGTCCAGCTCCTGGGTCAACAGGTGGTCATGTCTTCTCAATGACTTCCTCCAACAGAATGATGCATCATTAAAAATATTTTTTTAAAAGATACCACAGTCTGGTGTCATTCATAGCTAACTATTATAGCTTTAGGACCTTGTACTTACTAATAATAGTGAAGAACAATGAATTATTTCATGTCCAAAGAATTCAGGAGAAAATACTTCCAGAAGCCCTAGTAATATTTCCACTACATTTATAGCTGGTGATGACTGATGCTACACTAGCTCCTCTTGAGACAGTTAAGTCACCAAAGCCACTGCCATCAGAACAGCCACTGAGAGTGACCATAGCCCCAGATGTGATGGGGCTGGGAAGTAAGTACACAGTGTGGCTGCTGCATGGCGAATGGGGAGCATGGTAGGAGCTGTTCCTTGCTGAAGCATTTGTACAGCTGATGCAGGAAGTCGTGGTAGAAACCCTACATAGTTTTCTAGGGAACTTATTCCAAACCAGAAGCCCCACCAGGAAGCAGAACCTGGAGGACACCAGCACTGACTTTGGAATCAGCAGTGATTCATACCTGACTCTGCTAACCACAAGGACAGGATGACGTTAAGAAAGTTACTTAACTTCTCTGACCCACACTTTTCTCGCCTGTGAAATGAGGCCGAGAAGATCATCCTCCATATATACCGGGTAAGAAGATGGATTCTAGAAACATACTGTTTGAGGTCAAATAACGTTGACTGTTATTAGCCACATGCTTTGGAGAAAATTGGGCAAGTCTCTCTCTGGGCCTTGACTAACTCATTGATAAAGTGGGAACAATGATAGTACCCTACCATGAGTATAAAAATGAGATATAATTATTATTTTTAGATATGTTTTTATTGATTTCAGAGAGGAAGGGAGAGAGAGATAGAAACATCAATGATGAGAGAATCATTGATCGGCTGCCTCCTGCACGCTCCCCACTTGGGGTCAAACCCACAACCTGGGCATGTGCCCTGATTGGGAATTGAACTGTGACCTCCTGGTTCATAGCTTGATGCTCAACCACTGAACCATGCCGGCTGGGCAAGATACAATTCTTAGAAGCATGTGCCTCTATACACAGAACATAAGAAATGCCCAGAAAATGCCAGCAATTACACTTCTTTTCCAGGACATTCTACAAACTTAGAGATGTTCCTTGACACATTGACTGAAGCAAATTCTCACATGTACCTAGCAAAGAATTTTCTGATAGTAACACCCAAGGGTGAAATGAAATATTCTATATATTCTAAAATCTGAGACAAATGTCATTAGAATGCTTTACCAACAGTTATTTAAGGAACTATTATACCTTGGGCAATAATAAAAGTTGAGAGGATGAACAGAAGAACTGAAATCCTATTTACTGAGGAGTTGGATAGGACAGGTGGGAAGATACTCAGAGATGATCAACTTTTATCAGTCACACAGAAGATTTTCCATTGAATTGCAGGAGTTCACAGACTTCAAAGACCCTTGCCTTTGGGGGCTAGAGCTCTGTTTCAATCAGACCAACAGCGCGTCTTGACCCCTAGTACGACTGCTCCAGAAGCCTCCTCAGCACATTGCTGCTCCCAGAGGACAAAGACATTTCTCAGCCACTGTAATGGTAGAGCCTCTGCAATCTGTGCACATCGCAAGTCTGTGGAGGGGCTTTCATTCTTAATGAGGCCACCAGACCTGGAGCCTTGTTCTCTATGCTAATGACAATCTGCTCGCCTATGACCCAACAGGGCAACTTACTCTTTCAACACAAATGAATTGAGTGCCTGCTCTGTGCAGTGCATTGAGCTAGGGGCTAGGGATCAAACAATAAATAAGACAGGTGTGGCATCCGTCTGCAATGAGTTCACAGTCTAGAAGGTGAAACTGCTGAGTAATTTGGGACTGTGGGGGTGTGGGTGGTATAAGATGCTACACAGAAACACACATGGGCATGAACCAGCACTGGGGACTCAGGGGGGCTTTCCAGGGAAGCAATATCAAAGCAGAGTGCTAAGGAGGAGCAGGAGTTAACCAGCAAAGGAATGTGAAGGGTAGAAACGGAGGGGAGAAGACTCTTCCAGGGAGAAGAAAGAGCATGTTGGAAATCCAATGGCAAAAGGGGGCTTGATTCCTTCAGGGTCTTAAAAATCTCAGGGGGGGGGGCTACACTGTAGGGTAACGTGGGAAGAGGCATGAAAGCAGCCTGGTGGAGGACCCTGAAGGTGATGTTACAGAATGTTGACTCTATCCCATAGAAAGGAAATAAGTGTAAGGCCTTTTAAGCTGAGAAGCCACACAGTTCACAGGTTCCACCAACTGAGTGCCAGCTGCACTCTGGTGCCAGGACGCACTTCACCAGCACCCATTGGACACACACCCTTTGGAGCCTGCTTCTCAAGTGTGTGCAGGGCTAGGATTCTCCGATGAATAGGACCCTGCTTCTGCCTTCAGGGGGCTCCCTGCTGAACTGAGAGGTCTTTGTCAAATACTAAGTTGACAGAAATGGGTGGGAACCTTTAAGAAATGGAATGGAGTGAAGTCATGGTTCAGAGCAGCCTCTGGGACAGGTTAGAATGAAGAAGTTGAAAGGGAGACACCCCATAGGACCTCGGTCTCCGTGAAAGCAACACTGGGCTGGCAGAAGGAGAAGGTGCCGCAATGATACTCACTGGGTGTCCCGCAAGACAGGGAACAGCATGAAAACAGAAGCAAAAAATGTGTGAATTCTTAAAGAAATGAACAAAAGGGCCAGTTCATACCAGGTCCTCTGCAGCCTTATTACTAGAACATTTAGAGTTTTTCCAAAACACTCTTTAAAGACAATTAACCTTATTTGGCATGTTACAAAGTCATTTTAAATCTCCATTTGGTGAATGAATAAATATATTCACTCAGCAGCATGTGTGTGTGAGTGGTAACTCGGTTTATCAAGGGCCAGAGGAGCCCAACCTCAAGGCGAGTGCCTCCTGCCGAACCGGGCGGGGGGGGGGGGGGGGGGGGCTGGCAATCATCTCCTACCAGCCTTGCCACCTGTAATAAGTGTGTGATGTGGCCGAGTTTTTAAAATAACACCTGGTCGGTGTGGCTTGGTGGGTTGGAGCATTTTCCTATGTGCTAAAAGGTTTCAGGTTCCAGAGGCAACCAATCGATGTTTCTCTCTCACATTGATGTTTCTTTCCCCCACCCCCTCACCCCCTCTCTGTAAAATCACTGAATATATCCTTGGTGAGGATTAAAATAATAATAAAATAATGCCAGCATATCTGTAAGGCCTCCCATCCCTGGGTCCCAACTTGAGAATTTACACTTACCATGACAAAGTTTAAAGTGGGAATGGTCTCATCCTAACCATAGCTGCCATTAAGGTATAATTCAATGAAAACATTTTTTAACTTCTTTAAGTTGTAGCCAAAAAAAAAGAGGCAATTTTTATCTTTTCATTGGTATTTCAACTGTTTCAAAACTAATCCCACTGGTATTTCAACTGTTTCAAAACTCAACAAGCCACCGGGGGCCATCTAGATGCACAAATTTTAATTACATGATTCCCTTAATTAATTTTGATGGAGGATTTCACAACAAAGATCCCAAGTCAGTTTTGTTTTTCCCAGAAAAGCATTGCACATGTAATCCTTACTCACATAGACCTCCGCTGAGTTCGGGTGCTTAAAAACCAACCTCTTTAACTTCCTTGAGTACTAAACACAGGAAAAAATAATAGCTATGCCAGGAAGGCACACTTGCACTGCCCCAACTGCCATAAATGTGGCCCCAAGTTCACCACCCTTCATTAGCTTTACTTGTGATAAGATCTGGAGGCAAAAGTGGGAGCTAAATACAGAGCCACCAAATGATAAGTGACAGATTCTGAAGGAAATAGTAAAGCGAGCCCAGAGAGGGACTACGTCCGCTGTCCCATCAGGTTCAGCCTCTGTGACTCCTCCAACGTGGAGCCTGAATGGTCTGCAAGGCTGTACTTCAAGGGCTGAGCAGGGGGCTGCCTGCCTGGGGTCTCCAGCGGGCGTTGCTGCACCTGCATGCTTTTCTCAGTGTCCAGCACCTCAACCAGGTAATATCCTCCCATGCCCATCATTCCATCTCAAGGAACAGAAAATCCTTATTCGTTCTTTCGCAATCACTCCAACTAAATAAACAAGCAAGCAAACAAACAAACCCACTTGCTCTACCAAAGCGTGTACATCCTCATACCAACCTCACTGGATCTGTACAGTGGGGTCTAGGAGATTCCATTCCCCTGTCCACTCGCTCAGATGTCCATCGGCCTCCTGCTCTGGTAGAGCCAAAGGATCCTGCTTCTCAAAAGCAGGCAATTCTGACGGTCACACCAAAGCTGGGCCCCTTGCAGGGGGGCCAGGAAAGCAATTCCTGTTTGTGAGCACCTCTTTTCACCACCCCTAACCCTTGAATTATTTATGTCCTCACATTCCAATATGCACCCTGGATCTCTCATTCTTTGCACAAGTAGTGGTGATGGAAGCGTTGCGGTTTCTTTATAAATCTCACATGTAACTGCCTCTGTTGACATCCCATCTCTAAGTCGGGGCTCCAGTGTTTTCAACATTCCACAATGGATGCAAGCTACATAAGGATCTTGTTCGATCTCGTGGGACTGGGGCAGGGCCCGGAGTCTGAGCTCCTAGCATGCTCCCAGGTGTGACTAGGTGTGTGTCTGCAGCCCACACTTGGAGCAGTAAGGGCTGATTCACAAGGAGTGGACACTAAACTTCCTGGTAATTACTCAAGTAAACAAAACATCTTGCTTCCCTTTTCCGCTCTGGGTTTCTTTTCTTCTAATTTACAATCTCTCCTTAGTGTCTCACACTGATTTTGTTGGTGTTCCCAGTACCCATAAAAACCAGCACCACAACCCAAATTAGTTCCACATGAGAACATGACATAAAGTAGACTCACTCTGCTCTTTCCCCATTTGTCATTTCAATCACCTAAGACACACGGATTAAAAAGAGAGACGGAGAGAGAGAAACAATAAAGTACCTAATGTCCCATGTTCCCCTGTTTATCTGAAGGTGTTGATTACCTCGAGGTAATTTTTTTCTTGTAAAGTAATTTATTTTAAATAAAAAAAAGGTCAGGCAGCTATTTCATTTATCACTATTACAAAGGAGTCTAACCCAGTGATGGAGAAAGGGAAGGAAAAATTAATTACAAGTCAGAAGCTGCAATAACACTCCCGGTAATTGTGACAAAAATTTTAAATTAACATTTCTGTCACTGAGAGAAGTTTGATTAATTTTACAATTGGAGATGCTATAGCCAGAATATTGGGGGACTAGAGGACACAGCAGCGTGCAGTTCCAGAAGGAGATGGCTTCTTTAAGACTCTGAATGTATCTGCAAGGCACCTTCACACTTTATTAACAGCTCAATCAATGCCATGCTGGAAATAATTAGCCAGGAAACCATGGAGCAAATAGATTCTGACTGGCAAACCATGTGAACAGAAATACACGCAATGAGCTGCTCTGTAGCTATAACAAAGCCAACCTTGTTTTCTGCCGTACAAAGCATCCTGGGAAGATCGCTGTGGCCCCTGCAATCTTCCCTTCAAGAAATAAAACAACAGAGCAGCAGCAGTTACACTCTTCCACTGGCCTTTCCTTAAAGATCTTACACTGGGGAGGGATGCAGAGAACCCAATGCCCAAACAAGAGAAAGTAAGAGAAGAGAAAGGGTATAAAGGGTGTATTAATAACCCGCTTCAAACTGGCTGAAAGTGTTCTCCTGTGATGATTTATCAATGGCCTGTGTAGTAGAGTGGCCTCATTAACTAACACAGCACTTAACACGTAGTTTAGGGTTTACTATGCTCCAGGCACAGAGATTCTAAGAGCCCTTATCTATACCAATTCCTTCAATCCTTGAAATGACCCTGTAGATTCTGCAATAATCCTCATTTTATGGATGAGCTATTTTTGTGGCACAATGAGATTAAGAACCACACACCTAGAAAATGGTGAGCAGATAGATACTCATTCCCAAGCTCCAGAACCTTCACTCTTCACCAGGGGTCAGCAGACTGTGTCCCACAGGCCAAACGCTGTTTGCCATCCATTTTTATAAGTAAAGTTCTATGGGAACATGGCCATGTTCATTCATTTACAGATTGTCTTTGACTATTTTTCACAATGAAGTTCCAGCCAGGAGAACTTCCCCGAGTCTGAGCTATTTAGCTGTATGGGTTGAGAGACAATCATACAATTAGAGGGAGGAGACAGAAGGAAGTACGAGTGGGGAAGGGAGAGCAGTGACTATTGACAATGGCTGGTGTCTGGGGCTAAAGGACATTAACTGGCCCTCAAGAGGTTTGAGGTCTGAAGGGAAGCCTGTGTAAGGCCACGAGGAAGGTGAAAACTGAGAGCAAGTGTCAGAAGCCAATTCCAGAATGTCATCAGGGCTGAATCATCTGGGACGGCTAAAAAGCATCTCCCCCAAACCTGAATAGGATTGTTAACTGCCAGACAGCTCAGGGCATTTTATTGCCTCCTGTTGGCCAAACACCTGAACAGCTGTAGGCTATTCCCCAAACTGACAATGCTTCTGTAAACCCTACCCTTTGAAGTGTATTATCTCCACCTTGCCTTAGGACAAATTGTGTTAATAAATAGCACAGGGTCCTTAGACAAGGGGTAGTCTTCTAGCTCCTTTAGCTGAAGATCCTCTGACCCCCAATGCCTTTCAAAATTATCTTTAGTCTTTGGACTCCTCCTTAATCTATGCACAGCTCCTTTCTCCAGATTGTTGAACCCTTTGTAACACTGGGACAAGAATCCCGACAAGCAAGTTAGCCAGAAAGGTAAACTCAAGCATCCCAGTGCTATGGGAAAATTGCACAGGTAGAATTTCTCTATTGCTAGTGGAGTTCTTGGGGCACCACTGAGGCCCCCACAGGAGGAGGAGATATGGTAGAAAGCTTTATTTGTATGGGGTTACATCCCTCAGTTGGCAAGTTCCATTTCCCTTAAGCCAGTCCTGGAAAAGGTGCAGCTGCAGATTCAGCAGAGCTAAGCAAAAGCAAAGCCTGTGTCCAAAGTTTCCCTTTCTTGCGGAGTTGAGTCCGGCACAGCATCAGGCTAATTTTAGTCCATCAGTCCCTTGTGTGTGGGGACCACATGACTGTGGGCATGTGGGCAAATGTAGAGCATGAGAGCCCCACAAGCCAGGAGTCAGACTGAGCAGCAAGAACGCAAGCAAGAGGGCCAAGAGAGGGAGCTCACTTTGTTCAGGAGCTTACGTATCTCGGAATTCACCTCCATGTAATGGCCACGCCCATTCTGGCCTATGACCTGCTCCCCGGTGTGACTGACAGGTAAGCACCTTTCCTACATCATTCAGACCTCACTGGACATGCTTATAATATTTGCAGTTCCTTCCCTTTGTTCCTTCCCAGTTAATTAATATCTGGGTTAATTACAATGTATCACAAGGAACATTTACAACCATAGTTTGTCTGTATAATCAAAGGGAAAATCTCACACATTAAAAAGCAGAAAGAAAAGTAGAAATTAGGAGATATTTTTTCAAATTATAAAGAAAAATCCAGGGAATGTAAACTGCTAGATATTAAAATAAAGTTAAACTTTATAGTAACTAAAATGCTTGCATTGATCTAAGAGTAGGCGGGCAGAAAAGAACAGAAACTGATTTAAATCTTAAAACATGTACATAGTCAATACCAGTATAGACAAAAGAGGGCATTTAAATCAGTGGAGGGGGTATCTCATAGATGGTACTTAGATTCCTTCCCCCTGAAAATGTTAAATACCCACATCACAATAAACCCCAGGCGAGTTAAACAAGTTTAAAAAATGAATCAAACAAGAACTAAAGAAGAGTATAGTTTACAGTTACTCACTCTCAGCATTAGGTAATCAAACAGCAAAGGGAGAAACAAAAAAAGATGTTTAGAAATATCTGCCTCATAAAAATGAAATAAACTTTATTGTTAAAATATGAAAGTCAGACAAAAGCCTGAACAATCTGTTGTGTTAAGAATTTATAAGAAAATATACTTTAATTACAGTGGACAAATACATAAAACAGCGGAACTAATAAACATGAAATAAAAAATAATAACAAAGGGAAACACAAAAACTCAGTCTACCTAACAGGAGAACACTTGGAAACTCATAGTTATCAGAACAATGAATCTTCTTATAACGATTCAATACCCATTCTAACCTATGAAATGAGCCAAGATTATAAACCACCCCCACTGCCACCTGCAGTGTGCTGTGAATTTAATGCAAGGATCCTCAGGGGTGGATGATGTAAGCCCATAAAACTTTTAAAATAGCCTGATTAAGCCAGCAATTTCACTCTGAAAATTTTATCCTAAGGGGGAAAATATCACAGATGTGCAAAAAGAGTTGAACGCAAGTAGAGTCCTGATAGAACAGTAACAAAAGTTAGAGGGGGAAAGACTCCAAACATCTAGCACTAGAGAACGGTTAGGAGGGTTCGGCACAGCAATCTGAAGAATCATGCCCGTTCTAAAGCTCCAGCTGCCGAAGATTTCAAGGCAGGGAAAGAACCCAAATGCACTGTTGAGAGAACAGCAATGACAGTGCAGTGTGTGCAACCACACCCCTGTTTAAGGAAAAAGGAAATACCATCTATTTATGGATGTAAAATGTTTGCAATAGAAGAGTTTGCAAAAGGAGGAATGCTGTTTTTCTTCTGTGTGCTTTCCTGTATTTTCTAAGCTTTTTTAGAGGCGGAAGTAATTCTGTCATCAGTATTGATAAATGTATTAAATGCTAATTCTCAAAGAGAATCTGGACACAAGGCAAAGTTGACCAATGCTCCCGGAGTCTCAGTGTGGGGCGAGAGGGTTCTGGTGGCTGGAGAGGGAACCACCCCCAGGGTAACTGACAGTTAGTTACTGTGTCACAGGTCAGCCGGGTTAGAGTTAGGACCTGGTTACAGTCAGGACAGTGAGATGGCAGCCCGAGAAAACCCAGGGCTGCAGAGGGCCCGAGATAGACACCAGCTGCCATGAGAAGGGAGCCATCGCTGGAAATGTTCAGCGGCCGCAGCGGCCTCCTTGGAGCCACCGGTCCGGCTGCTCCAGGGCCCAGATCACAGCGCCACGTAGGAACCCCTGTCTGTGACCAGAAAAAAGCGAACTGACATTGCAAGACAGCGTTTCCTAGCAAGCGCATGCAGTGATTTTTTCCTTCAAAAACATCAAAGACTCCATTAGAAGTGGTGTCACTGAATCTGATTCTCTCCCCTTTCTAAAGGCAGCAAGGAATGTTAAAAGGCAGTGTGATAGAAAGCTTTTCGTTTGGATCCATAGACACTCTGTTCCTCAGATAGGAAGGGAGTTCCACCTTTGAAGGTGCGGGCTTCATGCCGAGAAGAGCACAATTGATTGTCTGCCTCTGCTCTGCTTAGTCAAACCGTCTCTCCCTGCTTGTGACAGGAAGGAAGGAAGAGGAGCTCCAGGTATTAGCAGACAGGTGACTGGGGCTCATCTGCAGAATTATGCTAACAGAGTCCATCCCAAACAATGCTGATACCTAGCACAGTGCCTGAAATATAGCAGAGACCCCATAAACAAGCTTCAATAAATAATCCCATGGAATCTACACTTGCTGGAAGGCAACTGGGATCATGCCCTTTCTTAAATTCCCTTTCTATATATTTAACTGCTCAGCATGTGGGTATCTTGAACTTAACTCATTTTGAACATCCTGGGATCATTCTGTGATGTTTGGCTTCCTATGTGGGAAACAGTACTTACTCATCAATACAATCAAGCCAATGAGTTGAGGTCCCTGCTAGACTCCGTGTGCTCACTGCAAGGGCCTGTCACCTCACCAGCCCATCCTCCAGCTGCACTGATGAGGAGCAGAGTCAGAGGCTGGTGTGAAGCACTGGCTGACTGGGGATGGGGTTCCAAGTTCCCCTCCTCCTAGGACCTAGGGCAAGGCTCTGTCAGATCAGCCTTTCATTGAGCTCGTCCCCAGCAGATGGAGTAGGGCGGGGAGAACACAGCTTACACTTGTGTATAAGGAACCATTACGCTGTGACTTTTTCCTTTCCTCTTGAGTTAGTTCCCTTCTCCTGGGTCATGGCCATATATTTCCAAATAATCTGTTTAAGCCATTAAAGCAAGTCATTCAAGTGGGGAAAATCAATGAGATAGTATGGTGGTTTTGAACTACAGGGGTGGGTAAAAGTAGGTTTACAGTTGTAATGCAAGTAAATAGTACATCTATACTAATAAAAGCCTTGGGAGTGATCAGCCCATCAGGGGAGGGTAGTTGGGGGCAATCAGGCCGGCAGAGGAGCAGTTAGGTGTCAATCAGGCTGGCAAGGGAGCAGTTAGGGGGCAATCAGGCAGGCAGGCAAGCGGTTATGAGCCAGCAGTCCCGGACTGTGAGAAGGATGTCCGACTGCAGGTTTAGGCCTGATCCCAGGGATCGGGCCTAAACCTGCAGTCGGACATCCCCCGAGGGATCCCAGATTGGAGAGGGTGCAGGCTGGGCTGAGGGACACCCTCCCCAGTGCACAAATTTCGTGCACCGGGCCTCTAGTTAATAAATAATAATACAAAACAAACTCTTGTTTCACATACTCACAGCTATAAACCTACTTTTGCCCACCCTGCATGTGGTTGTGACTTAGAGCAGAATCGCCTATGTTTTCAGAATCTACATTTCTGGGCTCCACTCTCCACCCTCAATGATTCTGATTCAGTCCAACTGGGAAGGGCCCCATGAATTTATATTTTTAATTAGCTCCCAAATGGTTGAGGAAGATGGTTTGAAAAACATTTTACCTGACCATGAGCTCCAGGGAGGCTTGCAGCATCTAATGTATCTGTTTATTCACAACTTTTAGCCTAATGCTTATCATAATTCGCTCCATAAATATTTATTGGATTGAATTCATGTTTACTACTAAGGATGTTATGTATCCCTTTAAATACACAAAGACAGTCTAATCATTGGGAAGGAATTGGGGGTAAATATTTGAAATCAGTGTGTTATTGGTTTATAACAACAACAATAAAATGGTCTGCTCTTCTGATTTCTCTTGGCTGCGACTCTGCCACCTTCCACTCTCACATGCTGTAGCTCAACAAAAATATAGAAAAGGCAAGGAGACCAAGGTTCAGAGAGACAGCCATTTCCCTGCACAACATAGCTAAGATCCATCAGAATGTACAATCTGTGCTCGTCACCCTTCGTCTTGGGAAGGTCACAGCAGGTACACTGGGCAGCATAACCATCACAACCATGGGGTTCTATGCAATTAAAGCACCGCCTATAAGCTCTGTGATCATGGGTGTGTTATAGCTTCTCCAAGCCTCAGTTTCCTCATCTGTGAAACGGGGAACAGTGGCTACGTTTCCTACTCGGAAGCTGTGAGGGGAGACAGGCTCACACAGACCAGGGGAGCCGTGACAGCTGTGTACAGTGTTTTGTAAATGCCAAGAACTTCATATCTGAGTTACCTCTGTGAGTACCACTAGTCCTTTAGTACTGATTTTCAAATACTTTTCTCCAGCAGTATTTTTTTTTAGTTTCAAAGTTTTAAAAACATGCATCTTTATGCACCTATATAGTCCAATTATTTTTTATTGAAACTATCATATCCCAGCCATCTCCCAAAAAATGTGAAGGGGGGGCGGGCAAGAAAAAGAAACTGCCAGCTCTCCTAGAAATGAATTATCTAATGTCATAAAATAGGTTTAGTTTCTGTCTCCTGAAACTTAAGTCTTCTTAATAAACAGTATCTTCATCTCTTTGCATCTCCTTTATTATCATACATGCCTGAATGTTGATATCTTTTAATTTAAAAATAAAATCATCCACTTTCCAGATACAGAATCAAAGCCACGTGACCATCTTCAGGGTAATGCAGAAAACATAACTGCGCCTTCCCTGCTTTGCTATATATGTCATGTCTTTCCCCACCTTTGCCCTCCAATTCTTAAAGAAGTATGTGAATGCATCCTAATGACTGTATTGAATCTTAATTAGGTTAATTAGACAGTGTTTAGTTAGTGAATTCTTGAAATAACCAATGCCACATGCCCCATCTCAGAAACTAGCTATTTCAATTTTATTCCATTAGTAATTTTACTGGTTTCGTTTTCTCTTGGAGAGAAGATTGGTTTCTAATTTGCCTTTTACTCTCATCCCCCTAATTTCATTTTCCTTTACAAATAAATTATCCATGTGTAGCCAGGTCTTTATGTGGTCAGAGGTAGAATGGGAGTTGTGTTAGTCTAGGTTTTTTGGGGGGAAGCCGAGACAGGGCAGAGAGATACCAGATGATGCTGCCATCTGAACCCACTGGACCAGAGGGCAAGGGAAGTCTGGGTGAAATGTTCTGGACTGCTCTGCAGTCTAAGGAAGATTCGGTGAAGTCATGGGGTGTTTTAGAGCCCAAACAATCAAGTGTCCTGTCTTCCAGGAATGGTCTGCCTTGGTATCCCCAACACTTCTCATTTTAGAGAGAAGTAGTCCATAGTAGGTATCCTCTGGGTACTTATGATGGCTTTCAAATGGCAGCACGTGGGACCCTCTTGCAGTCGGACCTCTGCAAGGAGCATTCTTAAGGCCACCACCATGGCCCCCTATGAAATAGGCACCTGACTGGAGAGTTTTTGAAGGTCATTTCTCAGGTACCACATTTAATGATCCCCATGAGGGAGGAGAGCAGGAAAAAGGGAGAAATACAATGTTTGAAACGGGGCTCAAAAATAACATTCACAGGAATTCTTCGGCAGTAGAATTTGTTTGCAAACCAAAAAATTCGTAGGATTTTTAAAAAGAGCTTTCACTGGGAAGCCATGAGAGCTGGTAAGATTCAACCTCAGAGGCAGCAGCAAGGCCTGCCCAGTTAAAACAGTAAATAATTTGATTGAGATAAAGATTAATAGCTGAAATCATGTGAGTCAGTCAGAAGCAACAGAGAGCATCAATCTCCGAAGATTAATAATGGTGAAAGACAAGGCTGTGATAATCAGTTTCATAGTGATGAATCGTGGGAGAGTTTAATGAGTGAATTTCAGGAGAAGAATTTCAATAGAGTAGACTAGACTTGGGGAGAGTGCAAATCACACGGCTAACCCTGCAAGCGGGCTGTCTGCCTGGAGCACACAGGGGCTGGAAGACCGTTTTCCTGTCTGCGTGCTAAATGCCGAAACATCACACAAATTGGTGTCAGGAGGTTGAATCGGATCTGCTGCAGCGAAACGTGACTGGAGCCGAGAAACCATGCTCCCCACGCTAATTTAGAAGGCAGGAGAGCTGAGCTAACAGAATGTAATCGTGTCTTAATGTGCTCAAGGAGACTGAGAATCATTAGTCATTGTCTGAGGGACACACAAACTGATGTCACTGTGTCATACTTCAGAAAGTAGGGGGCCAGTGTCCTAACTCTTGTCTTTACCAGCCCATGCAGGCCTAGTCTAATCCTTCCTAACACATTCTGGGTGGCCACCAGGCTGCCTGGGAACAGAATGACAAATGAGTCACGGTCCTGGACCTTGGAGGACTTACAGTTTAAAAAGGAGAGGCAGACACAAGCATAAATGATAATCATATGGAATCCGTCGCAGCACCCGCTGGGAAGGAGAGCATATGTTTTGGAGTATGGTCTTGAGAGACAAGCAGGACCCTGTTCTAGCCCTCCTTCTACCCCATATGGCTGTGGGGCTGCGCCAAGAACATCTGAGCCTCAATTTCCTCATTGACCGAATGCAAAAAGCCATGGTTTTCACCTCATTAAGTTGGTGTAAAGCTTAAATGAGATAAGAAAAGTACATTCTTCATTCAATGCCAGGTACACTGTAATGTTCTAGAAATGATAAGTAATGATTTTGTCTCATAAATTAATAACTACCTTAATGATACTATTATTGCTATACACAAAATTAAAAGGCAATAGAATGTCAAGAGAAATGAATTGTTCCTTTAAGGAAGAATGGGGCCAGGACGTGGATTAAAATGAAAGAAAAGGTTCAAGAGGGGAAGAGAGAGATAGTGAAGATGGGCCTAAATGGAGAAGAATTTTCCAGATTCAGAAGAGAAGGAAGAAAAGTTCTCAAGGACAAAGCAGAGAGTATAAAACCCATGATGGGTTGAGGACCAACAAGAACATCAGTGGCGAGAGCAGTTTGTGGTCCATGGGTTGAGGCAGGAAAAACTGATTGGGACAAGAAAGTGAAAAGCTTTAAACACTAGAGTTCAGAAGAAGCCAAATGTATAGTTGGTGGGATTTTTTAAACAGAGAAAGAAAAAAAAAGAAGCAGTTAACAGTTCTAAAGCATAGAGATATTTTCAAGGGAAAGAGTAAGAAAAATATATAGAAGAAAATTAGCTATTAGATAATTTGTTAGACTTTGATATGTTTTGTCAAAACAGGTCCCTCCAAACAAAACAATACTCACTAAAAGCATAATTAAAACAAGTGGACTTGAATATTGGTATTGGCCCCAAAGACTTAGTAATAATGGATAATTCTATCCATGCGTTTGTAAGGTCAATGATATTACCAAGTGCGGTAAGCACCTCTAGCCACATCCCTTACATTAAAAGGCTATGATGACCACCATCTATTAAGCATCTCTTACATTCTAAGGACTTTGTGACTTGTGAGGTCTATTATTTACTTTTGTTGATGAGGAAACAGAGTTCCTGAGGGATACAGTAGCATGTGCACGGTCACACAGCTAGTAAATGGGGCACCTAGAATGTGAACAGGAGACGGTCAGAACGCATCATGCCACGTGGACTCACCCCCCTCCCCCCTTCTGCATGGCGCAAGATAGAATTCAGACCCCACTGGTTTCCCTTTTACTCATGTTGTGCAGATTACATTATACATTACTGTAATCCTAATGAAACATTCAACTACCCATAAGCTCAGAAGCCCCATTGTAGTCCTGAGGTTCCTGTAGGAAGGACCTTCAGGGGAAAATCCAGGGGCCTCGATTACATTTGCTTTTTAATTAATCGGAGGTGCTAATTTTCAGCTGGAGGCAAGTTCATTTCTCTCTGTGCTAACCTAATGGCCACCAGCAACTCAAGTGCTATTACAGCAAAAGTTTGGAATGACTGTCAAGCTCCTGGCGCTAGAATGAATGCAGCGCAAATAAAACAGCTTCCCTGGAAGGCACACAAATTGAAATAATTTCCACTGATGGTCTCTGCTTCTCTCAGTGAGGGGAGAACAGGGCTAATTCCCACCGAATCAGGCCACACCAACACCCAGACAAATCCGTTCTTTTGATCCTTTCATGTCTCTCCTCTGAAAATGAAAAGGAAAAATAAGCTTCAATTTCTTCCAGCGGCAGAGAAACAAACACTCCAGGTTTGGGATCTGAGAAAGTTATGGGTATGCTTTCCTCTCTCTGGGAAGCTGTTCTGTTTCCAGGCCTTCTCTCCCTGCCCTCCCCGCCCCCGCTCCCCCACCCCCCGATATAATTATTTCATAGGCGGGGGCTTTCTTTAACTGGAACAAAGACTATTATTTGAAAAAGGAATTAAAGCCACAGACTATCTGATCCTTCTGAAGAAAACTCAGACTATGTCATATCTGTCTGTCAGATCATTCAAGGAGGCTGGAATACAGGAGCTTGTTGTGTGCAGCCAGGATGTGCAAAGTCTACTGGGGTCACACACCAACATGAAGTTCTTATAACCAAGTCTTTGGTTCCAAAAGACGTCCCATAGGGGCCCATCATTGATTGGTCAAAAGCCTGTACAGGCACCTAGATTCTGAGGTTAAGAAAGGGTGGTGACATCCAAGCAGCAATCAGAGGCACCTGAAATTTGGCCTTGACTCCAGACTCCATGGGTATTGGTTCACCTGACATTGCCAATAGTCTTTAAAAATGCTCTCTTACTACTTCTTTTATTTTATCCACTATTGTAGTTTCACATGTCATCTCAAAACTATTGATGGGAACTGCCTGTCCATGAGCCACGTGATTATTGCTGGGCTTGCCAGTGATAATGTGGCCTCTATTCTTAATGGAATCTTAACTCCTAAACTATCACCTGTCCGCCCTCGTTGGTTTGCTCAGTGGTTAGAGTATTAGCCTTTGGACTGAAGGGTAGCAGGTTGGATTCCAGTCAAGGGCATGTACCTCTGTTGCAGGCTCAATCGTACCCAGTTGGGGCACATGCAGGAGGCAACCAATTGATGTGTCTCTCTCACATCTATGTTTCTCTCTCTGTCTCTCCCCCTCCCTTCCACTCTCTCTAAAAATCAATGAGAAAAAATATCCTTGGGAGAGGATTAACAACAACAAAAACCTGTCAGATGAACCTACAGCATTTTGAACAAAGGACTCCCAGTCATACTTTAAAGAAATTCCAGGACTTTTATTTGCCTCTAAAGCAATTCTTACCAAAGGAAGTTGTTCCTTACAGTAAACCTTCCCTTTAGGAAACCTTTCTATCTTGAGAGAAGGGACTTGAAAGGCTGCAGCCTTGGCCCTGAGTCTCTAAAGGAAAGATGCACTCACTTCTACATAAAAAACCAGGAGGGGAGACACGCAGGCATCAAGGGGTTACACCTCCGTGCAGAGGAAACACTTAGGGAAAGCTTAGAAACAGCCACAATGAATCCAGCCCATCCACTTTTTAATGGCTTGCATTATTAAAAACATTACTTCTGCTTTTGCATGACAAAGAACATGAGCAATAATTTTGATAATAACTTTGTCTTTGATACACAAAGGAACTCAGTGTGAAAATTTTAAAAAATACTATCTTTGGGGCAAAACTGGAGATTAGCAACACACTGGGAAATGAGCTATTCAACCAAGGAAGAAGTCTGCGGTGCCTTTTTTAAATTTTAAATTTGGAACTCCAGTAGAAAGCTGGCGGAATGCTTAAACAGTCTGATGTCCATTAGAATATTTGGTCTATGAACAAAATGTGAAACTTCTGATCAGAAAAAAATGTGTGTGTGTGTATCCCTCCCCTCTTTACCCTCCTCTACCTCCCCCCACCCACCCCTCCCTCTGGCATTCACCATACTGTTGTGGAAGACATTTTTAAAGCCCAGAAGTTTGTGGTTCAGGGCAATTATGGAACAATTAACATGAATTCTAATGACAAGCTTGAGTTTTAATCACATTTTCTCTTGAATTGTTTGTCAAGTGACAACTGTAAAAGTGGGTTCACAGTTTTGAGTATACAAAAAACAGAGTTTATTCTTATATTCTTATTAATTATTGTATTATTTTCCATATAAATAATTGTAAACCTACCTTTGCCCAATCCTGTATTTATCAACATATATTTATTGAGGATGTATTGCCTGATATTGAATCTAAAGGTACAGCAATAAATAAGACAAGTACCCTCAAACCTTGTGGAATTTACATTCTAGTATGGGGAGGCTGATGCTGAACAACAAACTTAAATAAAAATACGCTGTATGTTAGAAGATAAATGCTGTGGAAGAAGATAAATCAAGGTAGGAGGAATCCGAGGTACAGAAGGCAGAGTGCACAATCTAAAATAGGATGGTCAGGTTATGCCTTCCTGAGAAGGGAACATTTAAATGGAGACCTAAGGGAAGTGAGGGAATTAGCTACACTGTCCATTGCAGCCAGTGCCAAGCCCTGATCAAGATGGGGAAGGCTGTGTGGGGAGGAGATTTGGGGGTTGGGGAGATCAGAATTTCTGCTTTGATCTGCTAGGTTCCACGTTTACTAGACTGGAGATGACATAAGACTTGGATATACAAGCCTGGGGCTTAGGAATGAGAACTGGGCTAGAAATACTAGAAATATGCATGTTCTTGGTGTAGAGATGGCATTTAATGCCAGGAGGCTACGTGAGAGCTCTGAGGAAGGGAAGACAAAGTGAAAGACTGCTGCCTGGGCTGCCCAGCATTCCCAAACCTGGGGAAAGAGGACCGCAAAGAAGGTGGAGGAGGTAAGAAGCTAACCAAGAGCTTGGCTATCCTGGAGCCAACTGCAGACACTGCCTCAGGGAGGAAGTCATCAGCTGAGCCAGTGCTGCTACTGATGAGTCAAGAGCGAGGCAGGTGGGTAGGTCGCCAGCCTAATGGTCTAGGCCTGCACTCGCAGACCCTTCGGTTTCATGTAGCTTATAGTTCACAACCCTATCTCCCCGCGGCCGCTCGCTCACAACCTGATAGCTCATCTGCAGGACTGGCCTACAGAGTGTTTTGTTGTTATTGTTTTGTTTCGCCAACACAGTGTTTTAACATTAAAGTGGTGAAATTTCATATTTTAAAAATATACAGATTTCTGTGTTCTCCTAAGAACCTTAAAGCTCTCACTGGTGTGACCCAGCACTCCCCCTATGCAGCAGTGACCAACTGGAGCCGTGGGCTGTGAGTTTCCAGGTCACCGTGCCCAACAACCTGTCAGTGGGCGCAGAGGAACTCCCACCCAACCAGCCTCTCCTGCTTACTTAGCCCCGCTGGTTACACAAGCTCTGCAGTGCGCGATCTCTCTTTTAGGAAGTTTTGAAATGGAATCAGAGTGATTTGCATCTGCATATGAAAGTCTAGTTTTTGTGTAGTTTTGTATATGCATCTCAGTTTGGAAAATTCCATTGTGGTCTGACAGATTTCTCTATACCAGCAGGGAATTCATTCCAGGAGACTTTAAGAAGTGTTAAGTGGTAAAAAAAAAAAAAAAAAAAATGTCCTGTTTAAATAGGCATGGGAAACATTTAGTTAGGGTTATTTTTCCTTATTTTCTTTACTGTGGGACATCTTTGCGGGTTTAAATGCTAATGTAGACTAGATTTCTTCAAGAGTTATGTCTTCTAGTGCGCCCCATACCTGTCTGGCCACGGACTGCTTTTCTGATGGATGAACACCTGAGAGATGCGAGACCACAGGACCCACAAGCAATGGCCTCTCTAGACTGGGACATCCATGATGGCTGGGACCATGTCATCTTTTTTTTTAAAAAAAATATATATTTTATTGATTTTTTACAGAGAGGACGGGAGAGGGACAGAGAGTTAGAAACATCGATGAGAGAGAAACATCGATCAGCTGCCTCTTGCACACCCCCTACTGGGGATGTGCCCGCAACCAAGGTACATGCCCTTGACCGGAATCGAACCTGGGACCCTTGAGTCCGCAGGCCGACGCTCTATCCACTGAGTCAAACCGGTTTCGGCGGACCATGTCATCTTATTTCCAGAAGTCAACAACTTCAGTAGCATCTAAGGCATAAATGTTCAACAACTGGCTGAATAAATTACACATTGGAGAGGCTGGGTGTGTCACCAGGGCAAAGCTGATGGATCCCAGATTTCACTCCATCCCTGGATAGCAAGGGACGGAGGCCTCAGGTCCCCCCCAGACCCAGCCACCCAGAAGCACTGCATGTGCGCTTCCTCTCGCTGCAGGCAGAGATGGCCCTGCCTGTCCAACGGTGTAATTTATAGCCTTGGCAGGGACCTGCTCCAAAGGCCTTTGTGCAATTGAGCCAGTCACGTGCAGAGCACATGACCTTCCCCTCCACACTCATGCCACTTCTCTTATTTCTCCCTCTTTGGCTGGAGCCAGAACCACAGCATCACTTGCTGCTCAAACTGCTGTTGAGTTAAATTGGGAGACAGTCTATGGCAGTAGCTGACAGTGCCCAACAGTAGGTGTTTGGCATTCTAGCTTCAGAACGTGGGAGTCTGACTCCATTTGTGGAGACATGGGCCTAGATTAAACCTGCTGTGAGGATGAAATGCCAGAGAAAGGCACTCAGCGGGGAGCTGGGCTGAGCCGGCCCCCAACATCTGTGTCTCTATGTCTTTTTGTCCCTGTTAGCATTTATGCAGCACTCAGCGCCTGCTTTGTGCCAGGCGATTACTTTGCACATGACCCCATTTTACAGGTGAGAAAACCAAGGCTCAGAAAAATTTGACCCATCTTGTCTAAGCTCACATAGTTAGTAAACAGTAGGACGCAGGTTTTTACTGCAAGTCTTCCCTAATTCTAAACCACCCCTGCTGTTTAACCAGGAATTCTCAAACACACTAGAGGAGGCTTAGCAAAATCACATGGCAATGAGAACACACTTGTCCAAATTCTTTGAGATTCTCATACACAACTCCTTACAGTGTCCCAGACATGGGGATAGGGGAGAGCATATATTTTGCAACAGATTTTGATATAATTTTGTCCAAACTGGCCTTGTGCCTTCTTTGTATTATATTTGTATGTTTGTTTTTTCATTTAGATTTTCACGATTTTAGTGTTTACTTTTATGCATTAAACTGTATTGTCTCTATAAATTTGAAAGGTGTAATTTAAAAATAGAATAAAATTAAAAGGTGGTGAAATATTTTTCTTAAAAATATTTTTTTTTGCTCTTCATTAAAAGGCAATTACCAGTGCAGTAAGGCATTAAAACCACATTACCACGTTCCTGTGGGGTCTTATTTGGGGTGATAAAATGTTTCAGAACTTGTTAGAGATGATGGTCCTATAACATTGTGAGCATACTGAGTGCCACTGCTTGTTCACTTTAAAATGGTTCATTTTAGGCTATGTGACTTTTACCTCTCAAAAAGAAAAATATACCATAAAATTGAACCCAAACATATTCACACTGGAGAACCAATGCCACTCCTGGCGAAGTCTCTGCCAAGCTGCAGCCCTTGAGGGAACCAGTAGGCGTTGTCTGAAACTGGGGACAACAGCAGCTTCCGAGTGGCCAAATGGCCTATTGCCTCTGCAAATGTGGCTGCAGAGTCAGCTCCTCTGGGGCGAGGAGAAGGGGCCACTGTGAATGTGCCATAAGCACCAGTTTTTAGCTCACTCAGCACCTTGGCTGACCCCCATTGGTGTCCTCGGCCCAGTGCCCTTCCGTGCGCACACGAACACCCACGTTGGGGCAGGTGTTCCAGCTCAGGATGGAGCCAGCCCCACTAATGCAGCAGAGGCAGCTGAGAGGGGAGAACATGGCCCCTCCTTAACTCCCCCACACACCCCGGGGCTCTGGTGTCTTGAAGCATCACCCAGAGCCCCTTGTCTCCTGTGACAAACAGTTCTGACGGTTTGCTGCCCTCACACTCCTAACCCCAGGACATCACCTACATGAGTCTCATCTGAGCCCTGCTCAGCCAGCTAAAAATGCTCGTTACATAAACATGTTCCTCTCATCACACGCCATACCGCACTTCCGATCACGCCCCAGGCACTGGTGTTTGCAGTTCAGGAGGGAGGGTGAAATGCTCTGGGTGCCCAGGAGCAAACACTTACACCGCGTTCCATCAGAATGCAGAATGCAATTCCAGGCTACGGGATGGCTCTCTGCCCTGCAAGGCTAATCAGCCCATGTGGGGATCGAGGCCACAAGGCTGGCCTCATCAGTGCTCTCCCAGACTGTTTATACCTTACAAAGATCAAAAACCACACAGAGAATGAAGGCGAGTACCATGAAATGTCCCTATACTTTAATTTCTTTCTGAAGGTCAAGGCTTCAGAATGAGGCTCACAAAGCAGCAATACAGTGGGCGAGAAACACACATTAAAAGAACCTCTTCTATATCAAAAGGAAAAAAGAGGTCATTGACTATTTTAATGGGATCATTTCAGTCCACTGGCCCCGGTGCTAAAACCATGTTGGAAATGGAAAAGGGAGTGGGATCTTTCATATTCACTAATAATGTCCCAACAGCAGTAAGACTGCATTTAAGTCTAAAATTACACACTTCTGCAGAAGGCAGGTGAGGCCTGTGAATAGGATGTGTCTTAGGACAGGCTTCCTCCATCCAGAGCCTGAGATAAACCTTAATGCAGGTGATTTCTTTGGCAAATGAAAGCCTAGAGTAAGAGTATGGGGCCAGAGGAAGGAGACAGAGAAGGGGGAAAGCCAACACAGAGATGTCAGCCTTGCTGCCTAGCTGTCCTTGCGCAGGGATGCTTGGAGCCCATGTGAGCTGGTTGTGGCAGCCATGGTGGGCTCAGAAGTCAAGAGAATGTGAAGCCAGATCCACTACAAAACTCTGAGGCCCACGGCCTTGCTGATCACCCTGGAGGGGCTCAGCTGCACTTGTAGGAAGACACCCAAAGCTTCACACATGAAGCAAAACTCCCTAATCCCAGCTTCTGAAGAAAGATCGCTCAAAATCGAGTCTTTGCTCAATTCTCTGACCTTCTTAACCACAGGATTCATTTCAACAAAGCAATAGGAGCTTTCTAGCCCCTTTACATTAACCAAAAGAAGCGTCTCCATTTCCAATTCCCAGTACTGGCTCCCATTTCAAAAGTATCAATATTGATTTTGGACAGAAAGGGCAAATACTCAACGTTCTGCCAACACGCAAACGTTTATTCTCTCCTCTTCTTTAGAATAGCCTCTGATTTGCCTCCTTTGGCATATCCCTACTCTCCTAACACACACAGAAATATTTATGATTCAGAGTTCAGAAGTTTGTCTGCTGTGCACGGGCCAAATGCAGCTCCAGAGGCCCACAAGCCATAGGAGCCCATCTCGGGTCATAGCACACAGTCCTGGGCTGAGGAGACCACCTGTTCATGAGTTTGGCATTTCCCCATTTAACTAACAAAGTGACAGTCTCGTGGAGATTTGTAGAAAACACATACGGAATAAATCTGGTTATTTTGCAGTAAGAGGAGAAATAGAATGAAACCCTAGCGATGTTGCTTAGGACAGGAAATTCTATGGTGGCTGTAGATGTGGGGTGGAAAAAAAATAAAGTCTACCTTTATATGTTTCTTTAGGTTTCTTGACTGGTCAGTGGCTAAATTCCCCCCCTGGCAACCTAAACCTATCTGCCCAGCTCTTGGTTCTCAGCAGCTGGGACAGTTCCAGCTTCAACACACATCCTCCAGCAAATGCAGTGGTGCCCCCTGGCTTGGTCATCTGGGATTTAAGTGATTTCAGGAGCTGTCCTGATACCCAATCTTGGGTAGGGGTTTGATTTCAATGTGCTGTCAGATTTGATTTTTCACATTACCTGCTCACGCTGGCAGAGAGAGCCCAGTAAACTAGCAATAAGTTTTCAATTCAAGGAGGTCAAAATAAGCCTCCCATTGGGTGAATAGCAGGGGCTTTTCCCAGCCAAGTGCAGTAACTGAAGGAACAGAGCTGCCCAAGGACACACAATGAAGCGGGAGAGCTGTGCTCCCCAGAGTTCAGCCACAGAACCCTACCCTCACGTCTCCCCTTTTGGAGAACAGCCTTGTGAACTGTCTGCCCAGAGATGCCCGGCTGCTTGGCACAGAGAAACCCAGTAAGAATGCAGAGAATACCTGCCTTTTTTTTTCTTTTTCAGAAACATTTATGATGCAGTTTGAGGTGCTAACAGTACCTTGTATACAGAGGCACTCAATACATTTTTACAGAGAAAAAAGCAATGGCTTCACCCCAGTAACTGGGTTTATTCAGCCGTGTGTGACTTTCCTCTCTGTGATGTAGGTTTGGTGTTTGCTTTTCTACCCAGACACTCAACTGCCCACAGCTCTAGCTCAAGTGTGGTACACGGGACAACCGTCTCCAGAAATAGTCTAACTGGAAACCACTATTAACAGCCATCGTTCCCAACAAGCAGCTTGGTGGGTTTTTCATTGGACTCTCCTGCATCTGGGCTGGCTCAATCATGGCAGTCAGGAGGGGCGGACTATGCTCCCAGTAATAATAAACCTCAGATCTCAGTGAGTGCTAACCACAAGGCCTATCTCTCACTCATGCCACATGCTCTGTAGGGCTTAGTGTGTGTGTGTGGCGGCGGGGGGGGGGGGGGGGGGGGAGGAGGGCGAGGGGGAGGCTCTGTTTCTTGGAGTAATTCATGGCCCCTGGCTGAGGGAAGGTCCATTTCAACTATGCTTCCATGTTCCCTGTCACTGGGAAAAAAGGAACACTTCTTTTTAAATCATATTTTATCATCCAAACAAGTCACAGGCCTCATCTAACCGTGGGTACAGGAAGCATAACTGTCGTGTCCCGCGAGGAGTTAGTGAATAGAGCACATGGGAACAGGCCTCCTGACCAGGTGGCCTTATCTCTACCTCTGTCTGGCAGTTCAAGTCCTGTTGGGAACCACTGGGAAGAGCTTTCCATAGAGGAAAGCCAATGTGTTACAGTCAAATATGGCTTGGGGCATGACCCAGTAACCCAGTTCTAAATGGTCAGGAAGCTCCTAAACCCCCATTCAGTTAAAAATGAGCCCCTTCCCCATACCCATAGTGAAACAACTCTAAATAAGCCTAACGCCATTTGCCCTAGTACAGCAATGGTTCTGACAGTTTCATTGTTCACTGAAAACGTGGGGATCAATTCCAGTGAGGTTTGATTAAGGGATGGGGAGTTGAGAGACTGAATGAGCAGAAAGGCCTCCGTGGGATCTGTAAGGAGAGAAGGTAAGAGAAAGAACAGCCAGATAGCAAACACCTTGACCAGGCTTATGTCCCCACCTGACCAGGAGGTCCCAGGGAGAGAGTGCATCTCCTGTAGCCAAGCTGAAAGGCATGGTCCCTTCCAACTGTCCATGGATGTTACAGAATCTCAGAAAAGGTTGCCAAGATATAGCCCAAAAGCAGGCACACTCCAAGCTCTCCCTGCCTCCTAAGGGAAAAGGAGCCACAAGTTCCTGCCTGAAGGCACTATCAATGCGTTTAGGAGAGGGATGCTGCAGGGAAAATCTGAGAGAATAAGAGAGAGAGATAGAATAAAATGTATGAGCGTGTATTGTGTGTATTTATACATTATTAACCCTTTGCACTCACTTGCTTTTTTCTCAATTCCTTTATTCTATTCGGGATTTAATTTTTTAAATACCCCAGATTTTACAAAGCGCGGCAGTAGAATAAAAAACTGGAGTTTCTTTTCATACAAACTTATTTATTTGGATTTTTTAATATTTCAAATTATTGATACATTCAAAGAGTATAAAAAGAGCTGCTACCGATGCTGTGTCGAGTCACACTCGACATCCGAGTGCAAAAGGTTAAATATATTATCAGTTGCATATGTTCCATTATATATAATATACTAGAGGCCTGGTGCACGAATTCATGCATGGGTGGAGTCGGGCCAGCCGGCCCTGATGGGGGCCAATGGGGCCAGGCCAGCCAGGGAGAGGGGCCATGGGTACTTGGCCAGCCAGCCCCGCCCCCTGGTCGAACTCCCGGTTGAGTGGACAATTTGCATATTAGCCTTTTATTATATAGGAAGGGTTATATTGAACTCTATGTAGTATTGTGGTTAAGAGTCCTGGGCTAATATTTCTTTCCCCTGGAGTAGCAGTCAAATTATAGCTGACAGGCCAAATCCTGCTGTTTTTGTATGGTCTGTGAACTAAGAGTAGATTTTACATTTTTAAATTGTTGAAAAAATTTGTGGAAATTCATCTTATCTCTAGTCATAAAAGTATCCATATAATATTCTCGATTTTTCCTCTTGGCCTGCAAAGTCTAAAATTCCAAACTAGCTCAGCAAAAAAGTTTGCTGACTTCACCCTAGAGTATTAAGAAGCAGATGGCTTCCAGGCACTGTCCCAGGAACACATTTATTAAGGGAAATAATTAAGACCCATGGATGATGTTGCCTCAGGAGACCACATTCCATTGGTCATGGAAATTTCATTCAGGTCGACTATGATGGTGAGTAAAAGAAGAAAGTGGGAAAATGAAACAGAGGATCAAGAGAAAGACAGTGAGGTAGAGAGAATCGCATTAAATTGAATTTCACAACCAGCATGCATGTTCACTTCTTACTTTTCTTTATAACAGCTTTGTGCCTGAGCCTCTGAGCCTTGGCCTGTCTGTGAAATGGGGGGAATTAATATTACCTGATCTTCCTGGTTGTTGCTTTGGTGTACATTATCAACCAGAACCCTAGAGCAGAACCCCCTTTGAACACTGAATGGGGCTGGAAAAATGGTCCTCCATTTGGTGGACCTTCTCCACACAGTTATTAGAGATGGCACCAATATCTCATCCACATTGTAGGTGCAGCCAATGCTCAACTAGAACTTGGTGTCACTTTCTATTTAAATGTGAGAAGAAGCAGGTCATTAGTAAAGGCTTGGCATGGATGTCCTACCACAGCTTACTAAGACAACTTGGCATCTCTGACGTTAGCAATTTCAATTTCATTCTCAATTAGGTGCCAAACCATATATACAATAGAGTGGGCATGGTCCTGGAGTGAAAGGCAGAGATCAATAAAGAACTTCATTATTCTATGATCTCTCATCTTCCACATCCATACAACCATACCACCATGGATCAAGCATTTTCTCTACTTAATGGCCTCTCACTGATAAAAATTATAAAGACTCTGTCCTCGTGGAGCTTACATTCTCCTGATGAGAGCAAACAAATGATAAACAAGTCAGCAAATAAATAAACAAGATAATTATAGATAGTGATGTATACTGTAAAGGAAGAGAAACAGGTAAGAGAGTAACTGGATGAGGTTAACTTTGGAAGGGTGGCCTACCATTTGAGTGTGACCTGAAAGATGAGCAGAGCAGGAGCCAGGTGTGATCGGCTGCAGGGAAAGCATTCCAGGCAGAGAGCAGAGATGCAAGGGCCCTCAAGTTCCAGGGGGCGGAATGCTGGAATAAGGGAGGGAGGGGGTAAGAAGCAGGAGAAAAAGGCTGAAGGAGTAGAAGGGGGTCAGATTATGTACAGCTGTGGTCCTGACACAACATTTAGCTTCATTTTGATTGATTACAGGAGATAAGACTAAATATTTACAGTGGAGCATCTGTGGTCTGGTTCCTGATCTTGGAGGCTGGCTAAGGCAGAACCATCACTCAGCGGGACCAGGAGTCAGAGGCCTTTGCAAAACTATAGCTGGGGTAAGGGTGGTGCTGACCCAACTGGGGTAACTGAACCTGCGATCAAGCTTGAAGGGTAAGTGTGGGACCAGAAGTGAGGACAGAGCTAGAGTTGGGAGCTGAGAAAACACAGATAGGGCAGAAGGTAAGAAAAGATAGCACAAGGTCAGAGG
The DNA here is from genome assembly GCF_951640355.1 of Cnephaeus nilssonii. Taxonomy (NCBI): domain Eukaryota; kingdom Metazoa; phylum Chordata; class Mammalia; order Chiroptera; family Vespertilionidae; genus Cnephaeus; species Cnephaeus nilssonii. The sequence continues at coordinate 46,719,689 of NC_137088.1, read as the reverse complement.
GGTCAAAACTTTTTGTGGTTGTTGTTAATCCTACCAATGGATATTTTCCCATTGATTTTTTAGAGAGTGGAAGTGAGCACAGAGGGGGAGGAAGGAAGCGGGGAAGAGAGGGGAAGAGGGAGATAAGAAGGGAGAGAGGGGGAGAAGGTGAGAGAAATATCAATGTGAGAGAGCCGCATTGATTGGTTGCCTCCTGCAGGCATGCACCCTGATCTGACCAGGCCTGTCTGGAGATGGAACCTGTGTGCAGGCTGATGCTCTAACCACTGAACACCTGGCCAGGGCCAAACCTTTTATCCTAGATTGTCTGGGTTTTCCTGGGGCTCCCTATTTTGATCCTGACTTGATGTTCCCTGATCAGGTTGGCTGTGATTGAGGCACGATGTCCACTATGAAGGTAGAAATGTGCTGGATGCCATAAGGGTACATTGGAGGCCTAGTCACCTTCTGTATTGACAACTAAAATCAGTTGAAAATCTGGTTAGAAACATGAGGGATAAGACACAGCAAAAGGACAACACAAATGTTGAACTACTAGGTGTTCCGGTTAATAATGCGGATTTTTTTTCAATAGATGGAGTTACACATATGTTGATATATATGCGATTTGATATGTATGCTATTTTGTTGTATTGACACCAAGCTTCAAAAATTCATGTCAAATTTTCTGAAGGTGTTAACTATCATAGATATTTTTATGCTTAAAAATGTCGAATTTCGTGCCAAAAAAAGAGCAATTGCAGGAAGTTTTAATTCATTACTTTATTTTGAAGAAAAGTGCTTCTGAATACTCGGGAAGCCTATGGTGAACATGCTCCATCTCAAGATACTTGTGAACCCTGGTTTAAATACTTTAAAAGTGCTGATTTCTATGTGAAAGACAAAGACGTCAGGTCAACTGAAAAAGTTAGAAGACCAACAATTACAAGCATTTTTGGATGAAGATGTGTGTCAAACTCAAAAACAACTTGCAGAAAGATTAAATGTTGCTCAGCAATTTCTGATCATTTACAAGTAATGGGAAAGATTTTAAAGGAAGGAAAATGGGTGCCACATAAACTGAATGAAAGACAAATGGAAAAGCGAAAAGTCATCAGTAAAATGTTGCTTCAATGGCACGAAAGAAAGTCTTTTTTGCATCGAATTGTGACTGGCAATGAAAAGTGGATTTATTTTGAGAATCCCAAATGCACAAAATCATGGGTTGATCCAGGTCAACCATCAACATCAACTGCAAGGCCAAATTGCTTGGAAAAGAAGACAATGCTCTGCATTTGGTGGGATCAGGAAGGTGTGGTGTATTATGAGCTTCTAAAACCAGGTGAAACCATTAATACTGATTGCTATCAACAACAAATAATCAATTTGAACCACGCTTTGATCGTGAAATGACCAGAATGTGCCAGAAGACATGGCAAAGTAATTTTGCTTCATGGTAATGCACCATCACACACTTCAAAACCAGTTAAAGACACGTTAAAAGATCTTGCCTGGGAAGTATTAACCCATCCACCGTATTCACCAGACCTTATTCCTTCAGATGACCACTTGTTCCCATGGATGGCACATGCACTTTCTGAGCAGCACTTCCAAACATACGAAGAAGTGGAAAATGGGGTCTCTGAATGTTTTGCCTCAAAACAAGAACAGTTCTATTGGGACGGTATCCACAAATTACCTGAAAGATGGGGAAATGTGTAGCTAGCGATGGACATTATATTGAATAAAGCACTTTTGATGTTTCTCTTGAAATGATCGTGTTTTCTTTTATTACAAAATCCGCATTATTAACCGGTACATAGTACATGAGTGACATGCTGTGTGTCTGCACGTGCTCCAGGTGGTCAGAGGAGAGGCCCCTCCTGGGTGGGGAGCACGCAGGACAGACAGAAAAGCAGGGCTCCGAAGGTGATGACAAATCCGAAATGGCAAGGAAAGGACAGGGAGTCAGCAAGCTGAGAAATAGGGTGGCCACAAGGAATGTCCCATATGAAGGCCACAGTGGTTTTCTTTTCTGGTAATTAGAGCAAAATAGTTTTTATAATAACATTTCAACCACAGACTTAGTTGCCACCATCAGCGTCGCCTCCCCTTTCTGAGAAGAGGGAGTGCAGAGAGACTTTGCAGAGAAAAGAGGGGAAATTGGCTGTTCTGAAAACAGGGCACCTTCTTCTTTGAAACCTCTCACAAGGGGGGAAGCTGCATGATAATGAAAAGTCTTATCATCATTATTATTTACTTCAAATATTGGGCCCTCTCATAACAAAAGCTTCATTCTCTGTAATCTTATTGTTGTTTGGCATCCCGAAGACACTGAAATTCATTTACACCTTCAGATCTGGGTACAGGAGTGCCACCTGCTGCTCTCCTCTGTGGCTGGTTTATCCTATTAGGCTATTTATAGGGACTGTTGGTGAAGGTGGCGAGAATAGCAATGCCAACGCCTCCTGCTTCCCTCCATCTGACAGATGGCGTGTTGTCTGACAACACAAAGGGAAAGAAGAAAGGTTGCATATCAAAATATTTCGAAGGCATCGCTGTCAAACATACAGACCCACAACCTGGATAATGAAGTTTCATTGCATTGTCCAAAATGAAATCTTTCTCACCTGGGGATAGTTTACAAGTTTCAGGAAAAGAATATGGCTTTCGACTCCAAAATATAGGCCTTTACTTACTGTGCAATCACACACACACACACACACACACACACACACACACACACACACATATACAACTCTTAAAATAATTATTTTGCCAGCAAAATCAATTCTGGTCTGAGGGATTTTTTGTTGTTGTTTTGGGTGGTGTGTGTTTTTTTTGTTTTGTTTTAATTTTACCATGCAGAATGAGTTAATACAGGTAAATTTCCATCCAGTAAATTATACTGCCACTGACTCTGATAAGTGAAAAATAAGATCACCCCCCAAAAATACAACATGGAAAACTCCAGCTGGCTATGATGGGCGCTACCCAGCTAACTCTCAGGAGCACTCACTGTTTGACTCAGCTGAACAGAAGCTCTTCCCTGAGTATCTTCTCCACATTTGCTGGCCCTTGGGGTCTAAGAGCTGCTCAGTATGTAAGCATCTTAGAACTTCCTCTTTTGTCTTAGTTTTTATATTATCAAAACCCCACACTCCGTGGCAATGTCTCATGCTGCTTTCCATGTGATGAACTGACACTCCATAAGGAAAGAGCTTTTGTTAAGATGAATCCACCTCCTACTTTGTTACAGATTCTGGGGTGAAAGGGTGAGAAGGTTCAAGTGTCAGTAATGGAATCTTCAGCAGCGCCCCTCAGTCTCCCGGCCACTCTCTTCCACGGAACCTTCCCTTCCGCCGCCAGCCGCCAGCGGCCTGGATGAGGACCGGGTGTCCAACCACATATGGTTCTCACAGAGGCTGCTCCTGACCTTTCCTTTGTGTAGCCTGGCTCCAGGGGGTGCATTGCGCGAATTAAATTCTCCCTCAGGAATTTGAAACCAAAGACACAGGTGCTGGTGAGAACCTTGGGGGAAGAGTTGGGGCACAGTGAACGGTATCACAGGCCAAAGTCCTGAGGGCCTAATGACTTGAAGGCAAGTGGTTGAGAGTAGAGTTCAGATGTGCAGAAAGCATCAGAGAAAACAAGAGAGGCAGAGGCCAGGCCTGGAGCCGCTGTGATGCTGGACCTGGCAGAAATCTAGTGTGCAATGTTCGCTGGGTTCCTGGAGGATCTCTATGTCCTTACAGAATAGATGGCCTTTCACCTTGATCTCCTTGAACAGGTCTCTGTTTCTTTCAACTGAAAGAGTCCTTCCTCATAAGATGGCCAGTAGGCCACCTGAGTCAGAGTCCCAAGTGGTTGTTAAACATCACCCAGACCCCCTGAAACAGAAGATTCTGAAGACCAGGAATCCACATGTTTCATAGGCACCACACACCCCACTGGAATGGGAGAACTATATTCCTTACAGAAACATCTTCAAAGGCATTTTGCTTGTGAAATCTTAGGAAAATATACAGAACAAAATGTCAGCTAAAACCCTATTAAGTTTCCAGAACATGTCATGTTCTCATTGTCTTTAAGTCTTTTAAAAGCACTGCAACATGAGAGGTGGTTAAGTTAGCACACAGCAGCAGTGCTTGGGATAATTGCCCCTATTACTGCAGGGAGTCACAACTCTTATCCTTCAGCAAGTGCCTGTTAAAATCAGCATCATATATCCCAGACACTGTGTCACATGCAGCTTTGATTCCCCTTCCGTCTGCACACTATTTTGTATCATAAAGAAGCTGCCATGTGATAACTGTGATTATTTCAATGCCAATTAAGTGAGGAAGGTGATGTCAAACTATTTCTAGAATCACAGAATTACAGAGTTTAGTCTTCCAATAATTGCCCATGATCTACTAACTCTACGCCTAGAATCCTGCTAGGCAAGAGGGATTCAGAAATAACTAAGATGCCAAGCCTATAATTGGGGGAGATAGGCCTATAATTTATTAGGTACTTTAGTAAGACTGCCAGGAAGAGCTGTGAACACCAAAACAGACATATGATATATGTACAATGGGGACATGGACACATGATGACAGTGGGGTCATCTCTACAATAGGAAGGGACAGGCAGGGTGTCCTTCAAGATTCCACTTAAACACAGTCTGGGATAGCACAACCTACAGCTGGGTGGATCTGTTACTTAACTCTGGAATTGAGAATTAGGAAGCATGTTGGCCTACAGACAAAACAGGTCCCCTGACCTAGCTTTTAGGAATAAAGTAGAGTATAGTTCCATTTGTTATCTTTTGTGTCTGACTTCTCAGGTTGATCAAAACTCAAGAGGATGTTATTGTGCAAGGTGAGGCAAAAGTAGGTTTACAGTTCTTTATATGGAAAATAATATGATAGTTAATAATAATACAAGAATAAACTGTTTCATGTACTCACAACTATAAACCTACTTTTGCCCCACTCTGTATATTGGACTCCCTCAAAGATCCCAGTACAAAGAAGAAGGTAATTAATAAAAAAAAATTTACTAGAATTTGCCTACATTTTGTTCATTTCAAGACATATTTCAGTGTCTACTGAAGACTGAGCTACGCTGAAAGATGTACAGACCCCACCATTTAGCAAAAGACAAGGACAATAAAGGTACGATGAAGGATGGCACTTATGTCACATGTAAAATATAACAGAGTGGCACAGAGTATCAAGCAAAGAACAATGAATTCTGTCTCCCAGATGAGGCAGGTTCTCTGAAGACAAGATACTTGATCTGGACCTCAATATGATTTAGGACTTGAGACTCTAAACACTTAAATGAGAAAAAAAATGTTAGAGTAAACAATTCTAACAAAGAATATTTACTCATAAGTTAGCTTCTGCTATGTAACAACCACACCAAAACATAGTAGTTCAAAATGATATTTGTCATTTTTCATAATTCTATGGGTTAGTTCAGCATTTCTTTGGGTCTGAGTTGGCTTGGCTGGGGCCAGGTGACCTAGGAGACCTCACTCCCATGACCGGGGCCTTAGCTGGGATGGCTGAGACAGCCATGGACTTGGTCCTTTAGCCTCACATACAGGATATCCCTGGCTTGCTCCTTGAGGGCAGAGGGTTCCCAGCAGAACCGAAAAATAATGGGATTAACTGAAAAAATGGGGCAGGAGCAGGATGTGGAAAAAAATATGAAAAAAAAAATCTAAGTGAGTCATCCCCATCACATGAAAAACTACTATTAGCCCTGGCCAGTGTTGCTCAGTGGCTTAGAGTGTCGGCCTGTGCACTGAAGAGTCCAGGGTTCGATTCCCAGTCAAGGGCATGTACCTCAGTTGCAGGTTCATTCCCTGGCCCTGGTGGGGGTGTATGTGGGAGGAAACCAATCAAAGTGGTCCTTCACATTAATGTCTGTCTGTCTGTCTGTCTCACTCTCTCTCTCTCTCTCTCTCCCACGCGTCCCCCCGCCCCACAGCCCCCTCTCCTTTCCCTTCCACTGTCTCTAAAAATCAATGGGAAAAATCTCCTCTGGTGAGAATTAACAACAAAACAAACAACATGAGGTCAAACATTGCTTTCAACAGTACATTTAAGTCATCTTTGGATATGGATGTAGAAGAATGGTATGCACAGCAAGAAGACTGCTAATTTAAATCCTATTTAATATGTAAAAAAGAAAACCCAAACTAAAGAAACTCCTTGCAGCTGAGAGCCATAGAGGTTCTTGACTGGCTGGCTCAGCAGCCAGGATGTGCTCAGCTGCCATGTGTTGTTCATCCTGTTTCTGTGTGGAAAGCGGAAGAGGGGTCCCAGTATCCTGCAGCTAAGCTGAGCATCTGCTTTGCTGGGTCATCTGGCCTGAGGTTGCACTTTGGTCAGAATGTTAGCAAACTGAGTCTTGTCACAAACTTTGTCAGGCACTGAAAGTCACTATCTGGAGTCCTCTCCCATCCAGAAGGTGAACTGATATTGAATTGAATCCTTCTAGTGCTGTTACCAAATAAGCCCTTAAAAAACAACGAGCAAATGGAAAATAGAGTGTCTCTTATTGATTGTGATGTTTCCACTAAATCCCGCCGGGGTGTTTCTCCCCCACCACATGGCCAGCGGCAAGGGCAGCGCCCACGCAGTGGATAATTACCAGGAAATGGACAGACTGGTCTGCCTAATGGACTTCTCCAATTTCTCCCATTGGGATCCATTTTGGGATTAGTCACTGAATGGATTTTTCAACCCTTCCTCTAGATTTCGCTTTCTTTCAAAGCAATTTGGTAAATGTCAGTTTAGCGGCTGGGTTGACCTTCAAGACTAAGAACTTTTTTGAAGACCCTGAGGTGTTCTTTTGCTTTTATTCTTGAACCAGTGGCAGTCTCTGATTTTTGTAGTAGTTTAATTTTTCAGTATGTCACTAGCAAAGTACACACTCCCACACAATACCCCTCCCCACCATACCCCTCCCCACCCACCCCCACACACACATATATTATGGGAAGGAAATTTTTTTTCCATGAAGTATACTCTCAAAAAAATGTTTCAATAGTTCCTCAAATGCTCCCCCATCCTGCCCCCTGCTTTAGTACCATTTCTAATAAATCTATTTGGGAATAAATTTGGATTTATAGAAACATCACTTGAGTTTTCTCTAATGTTTCCACATTACTGTGGAGCACTGGTCCAAACTAGGGAACCAGCACTGATTCAATACTGCTAACTAACATCTAGGCAGGATTGAGATTTCACCAGTTTTTCCATTTATGTCCTCTTTCTGTTCCAAGATTTAGTCCAGGGAACCACACTGCATTTAGTCCTTAGTTTCCTCTGGTCTGTGATAGCTCTCGATCTCTGTAATAACCTTCACGTTTTGAGGTGCAGCGGCCAGGTATTGCACAGGACATCCCTCAGTTGGGACTTCTACGATGGTTTCTCCCGATTACGCTGGGGTCATGGGTTTGGGGAAGGAAGAATACAGAAGTGTGCCTTTTTCGTTCCATCACATCAGCAGTATATGCAGGCAGGTTTGCCAGGTTTCTTCTCTGTAAACAATCTTTTTTAAAAGCAGCTAAGCCTGAAATGTAGTGTAATATTTAGGTGGTATTCCTAAACACTATGTTGTACAAGATTCTAGAATATAAGGTGTCACTATTGTTGGTCTCCTTAATAGTTGTCTGAGAGAAGCTGAATGGGAAGCTGGAAAGTGTTAGGGTGAGAAAGAAGGACAGAGAGGAAAGATGTAAGCATATTTCAAATTAAGCTTTGATTTCCAAATTCCATACCAAAAAGTTCTTTCACATAAGATACTAATCTATGTTGGTCCACTGGTTGGTATTAGCCTTACAGGATTCAGCCTCAAAACCCTGTTAGTTATAAGCAAGGCCAGCTGATCCACACTTCCAGACTCTTCAGTCGTTTTAAATTGAAATTAGCAATCGCCAGCTTAAAGTCTACTTTGCATTTGAGAATATTGTTCTGTGTCACTAGTTCAATGACATGGGGGTGGGTAAGAGCAGTTTAATCTATTAAAGATCTTATTGATGTAGTGCCTAGTAGATACATAATGTTCCTTACCTATTGTAGCAAAATCTGCCCTGTGCTAGACAGCCTAATTCTCTCATCAGCTGCACTGATCCACCTGGGAGAAATGCAGGGTCTCTGACCTACTGAATCAGAAGCTGCATATAAACTAGATCCCCAGGTAATTCATAGGCACAGTAAGGTTTAAAAAGTGCTGCTTTGGAGAATATTATCAATCAAACCTTGAGATGATGAAAAGAATATGTGGATGGACTTCTGTCCTATCTTCAAGCCAATGATAATATATAAGTATTCAAAGCACAGATTGCTGGAGGAAATTGATGGTATTACTCTGGAAATTATGCTAGTTAATATACCTTGCAAAAGCAAAATTGTTTTTTTGAACAGATATGATAACTAGTTACATCTTGAGGTGGCCAATGCAATCAAGATATATCCTTTAACATAATCTTTTTTAAAAAATGTGTAGAAAAATAAAGATCCAAACAGGACCCCAAAAGCATTATCCTAAAAATAATTGAACTACATTAAAATTAATACATTAAATACTTAGGATATGATATTTATAGTAAATTTAACTGATAATGTATTTGAAAGGTATAAAGAACTATAAACCAATAAGAAAAAAGTAGACTCCAGTATTTAAAATACCACCTAAATACAAAAGAGTCAGATCTTTTGGTATTAAATGGTACTACACAACTAAAAGGGTCTTAATCTCATCAGACATAAGGAAACGAGTTAAAGCCACAAGACCACACCACTACTACTCAACCAAATAGAATGGCTAAACAAAAAATCAGCAAAGTATCTGCCATTACCAAGAGTTGGCAAGAATGTGGAGCAGTAGAAATTGGTACAATTTTTAAAAAATAAAAATAAGATATCTATAAAAAATGAGATATTAAAAAAGTAAAGCCCATATATTGAATTTCATCTTTTTTAAAAAAATATATATTTTATTGATTTTTTACAGAGAGGAAGGAAGAGGGATAGAGAGCTAGAAACATCGATGAGAGAGAAACATCGACCAGCTGCCTCCTGCACACCCCCTACCAGGGATGTGCCCGCAACCAATGTACATGCCCCTTGACCAGAATCGAACCCAGGACCTTTCAGTCCGCAGACCGACGCTCTATCCACTGAGCCAAACCGGTTTCGGCAGAATTTCATCTTACAACAGAGACAGGAGAGGTCTCTGTCCCTAGGGTTTTGGTGACAAATTCTATCATCTCTGTGCTCTGTTGCTACTTGTACTCCCAGCAAGTCTTCTAGACAACACTTAAAAAAATAATAATTAGATAGTTTTAAATGTGCCTCAGACCCCATTCTCTCATGAGCCTCTGAACCGTGGCTTCTGGACCCGCCTCAGACACACACCCCCATTCCTCCCTCGCTGATGGCACACCTCCTAACATTTGGAAGAAGAATCCAGTCCCTGGGCTGAGACGCAATGTTTATCAAAGAGACATGACGAAAGTCACCCCAGAGACAACTTTTCTTATTAGGCAGTTCTCCTGGCCCCAGAGAAGAACAACATGGGCCTCGGCTCGGATATCCTTCGAACATCCTGCATTCTGACAGCTACAATTCTTCCTGTTTCAATTTCAATTCGTATTGATTTTCAAGATTCTCATTTCAGAGATGTATGCAGTCATTGTACTACCGTGTTTAGCAGTTTATCTGCGCTGCTTCTGTATGCTAGATTGATTCTTGCCACCAACGCTGCAGCCCGGAGCATCAGCTCGCTTCCCAGGTGCCATCTCTGCTCACAAGCCATTAAACCCACATGCTTCACCCTCTCACCTGAGGAAAACGCTCAGCTGAGCCAGTGCCCGGGAGGCTCACGTGTGGTAAAGCAGCAGCAGAAGTTGGCAATGAACTACTTTTCAGAAGAAAGGCATGGATTAGGTGAAGTTGAATCTGAAGTGGGCAAAGAAAACAGAGACATTGCTCTGTATTTCTATTCAAAATGGCCAGGTCTCCCTGGGGAAAGACAGTGAGAAAACTACATCGATTGATATTTGCTTGGTTCTGGTTAGAGGGTCAAACTGGTGAGCATTTTTAAATATGTGCACATAAACAGAAGAGATTTTAGGAAGCATGGAGAAGGCAAAGTAAATGAACCTGCAAGAGAATGTGTTTCTTACTGGACAGTTTCTCCAAGGAAGAAATTTTAGGGCAAATAGTGGGATTTACTTGCAGTGAATAAAGCATTCACGGTGAACACAGTGTAAGAAAAAAAATGCTTCAAAATTTAAAGATTAAAACGTTTATGGATTACAATAATTACTTTTCCCCTTTAGCCCAGTTTCCACTATTTCATCTGTGGTGACTATGATAATTGTGCTTCATTTTTGTTGGTGGTGTTTCTTCATGTCAAAACTTTTCCTCACACCTTCTTCTGATTCCCTTGGCAACCCTTCCCAAATTCCACATAGCATCGAAGGGCTGCTAGTCAGGGGCCTCCCTCTCACCACCTAACTCAGTCCCCTGGGGCAAGTACTGCATGGGACATACTTATGCCCACCCCAAAATCATTATTTATTAGAAATTCCAACTTACTGGGCATGTTTGGGATATGCTCATACTAAAAAAATTATTCATTGTTATCTGAAGTTCAAATTTAACACATATTTGGAATGCACTTCTATCAACACAATATTCATTGAAAGTTTATCTGAAGTTCAGGTTTAACCAGGATCCTGTATTTTATCTGGCAGCTTTACATTGCATCTGCCCTTCCACTGGTAGGCAGGTGCCCTATTTTCCTTATGAAATGTACCTGCTACACTCTTAATCCATAAAGCAGCAATTATCAAATACTATGTGGCTACTTTGGCTGAGCCAAGTTGTTCTTAATTGGTTTGTGTGTAGAGTCCTTATTCTGCTTCATCTTGGCTGTATCCCGTGAGCAACCGTTCCATGAGAGCAACACCTTGAGAATAGTTATCACCATGAGAAAAGACGCGCACTGACTTAGGGAAGGTGCAGTCTCTTACTGTGCCACTGACAGAGAATGGATAGGATACCCTAACCTTAGGATGTTTCTACCACAACATGGAGGCTGTGCTTTGGTTTAAAGAAGAGTCGCCTTTCACAACCCAAAACGTGCCGGAGAAAGAGACTGTGGAACCACGCAGGGCAGGGTAAGTGAGGGAGCTGACAGTGCAGAGTCACCTTTGCTCCCACCCTATTGCTGGGTGACCACTTTGCTCAAAAGTGATCCATCTGCAGGGCTGTTGACTTTGGGTGAGAGTCTGTAAGTCTGCGTGTGAGTACATACCCAGGCATGTGTATCCTTGGAGCAGGGAGTGTCCTAGAACTGACAACCTTCTCTTTACTCTTATAAAAGGTCCTTCAAGGCCCTGGGGGTTATAGTATTATAGGTCAGATTTTCCTTCCTCTTCTTTCAGCATCTTCTATTCAAAAGCATTTTATAATCCATACATGTACATCAGGAAGACATCCTGAGGCCAGCTCTCCAGTGGTCAGTTGGTGAAATTGGCTCAGCCATGTGAATTTTCTTGACCTGCTGTATCACCCAAGTAGCCCCATACAAAGAGAGTGAAATTTAGATTCACTTCTCATAAGATCCTAACAATGTGCATGGGGGATAGGTCTGCTAATGGGCTGAAAGTTGAAAAGTTTCCAGGTATTCTTTATGCAACACTGAGCTATATGTTGCATAAATGAGCCATCTTACAAGTAAATCTTTAAGACCTTGCTCTCTGTGCCAAATCAGAAAGGCAAAGAGTTTACCTTTCCCCAGCATGTATTAAGGTACAAACAAAACAGAAACAGACTCAGAGACACAGAGAACAGACGGATAGTTGACAGAGAGGAGGAGGTTGGGCGACTGGGTGAAAAAGGTAAGGGATTAAGAAATACAGATTGGCAGTTACAAAATAGTCACAGGAATGTAAAATCCAGCAAAGGGAATAGTCAATAATACTGTAATAACTATGTATGGTGCCAGGTGGAAACTAGATTTATCAGGGGAATCACTGATGCACGAAATTCATATAAGGGTAGGCCTTCGCAGCCCCAGCTGCCTTGTGGCCCTGGTTGCCTCACGGCCCTGCGGCCCCGCCCCCTGCCCACACCTGCCTCGGACTGGTGCTTCCCGCATCCACTGCCACCCCCTCCCCCCGGTTCCCCAGTTCCATGGGGTCTCCCCATCGATCGCCCCACAGAGGGTGGCCTGGGTCTCCCTCTTTGGGGCAATCACGGAGCCCCCTGATTGATCACCCTGCTGGCCAGTGGCCTGGGCCTCCCTCTGCGGGGCGATCAAGGGGTGATGGCGGCCCCCCACACACACACCAATCATATTGCACCCACCTTGGCTGGCCTGGCGCTAGTGCGTGTCATAGCATGGTTGGCCAGACTAATTCCACTGTTTGGCCGTTCATTCGATTTGCATATTATACTTTTATTATATAGGATGATTATCTAAACACTATGCTGTATACCTGAAACTAATAAAAAGTAATATTGAATATGAATGTAATTGAAAAAAGTTTAATATATATTTTTAAAAGGTACATAGTAGTGGGGAGAGGAGAAAGGAGCCAATTTGGAAATATTTGCACAAGTGGAAGATTCACAAGAGACACATGGTGAGCTCGCTGAACCGAGATGGCCCTGAAATGTGGAACTTATAGAGCATGAAGAAACCTCAACTATTTATCAAAACTGTTAACTGAAAAGGCTAGACTGGGACTTTTTCAGGCCTGGAGAATTTGATTCCTTTGAGAACTCTTAATTATCGTGCAAACAAGTGGCAACCTATAATACTTAAAAATTTTTATAGTTTTAAATGTCTTGTTATCCTTTATTTCCTCTTATTTTTAAAGAAAAAATTGAAATATGGTTACTCTTACGTTTAAATGTGGAGACACATTTTTAAATGATTGGTCAAAATTTCCATTGTCACAGAGATAGTAAGTAATATAAACTCCAGGTTTTCTGGCCTGAAACCTTTTATCCAACACATGTTAGAGACACTATGTCCCATGCACTATTCTAGACACTTGGTAAATAGGATCGACCAGTGGTTGGCAAACTCATTAGTCAACAGAGCCAAATATCAACAGTACAACGATTGAAATTTCTTTTGAGAGCCAAAAACCGACTTCTGCGCATGGGCCATGAAATTTCAATCGCACTGTACGTGTGCGCCCGCACGTGGTATTTTGTGGAAGAGCCACACTCAAGGGGCCAAAGAGCGCATGTGACTCGTGAGCCACAGTTTGCCGACCACTGGGATAGACACACTCCTGCCTCAAAGAATTATACCTCTGCATTTACATGAAACAAGTTTAATTCACGATTCTAAGATACACAAGCTACATCATATATCTTCAAAAAGTAGAAACAGGTAACATAAGATATTCAATATAGTCAACACATACTGAATCTTGCGTTCTTAATGGCCAATTTAAAAAAGAGAGATAAAAAGAAAGAAGAAAGGAAAGGAAATTAGAGGCATGAGGAGAGGCCAGTAAGAGAAAATCTTCATGGGATGGGGCGGGGCAGGGGCAGAGTTCAGTTGAATGCAGAGAGAGCATATTTAATACTCAGACACACTGACAAGATGGGGACAGCTGGGGACCTTCTTCTTGCCTTTAAAGTTTTCACCACCAAGGTTCAAGCACCTTTCTCTAGGAAAATCTAGGTCTCCCCTGTGGTACTCATGCTGTAGGATATTCCCACCAGAAGTCTTAATCTCTCCTACCAGCCCCTTTACCTCTAATTGTTCTTTACTCATAACTTAGATTTCTTTCTACTCTTACCCAACAAATCAGCCCTCCTAAAACTGTAAACTCTTTAAGGCTAACATACATTTCTGACTTATCTTACCACCTCTTAATCCATGTAGAACAGTTTCCAGCATCTATTAGGTCCTCAATAAATCTTCACTGAATTGAGGTTAAGTTGAGCTTTCTCATTTCTAACTTACCACCTTGGGTAAATAAATCAGACCCCAACTTAAACAAGATTGATTTTTATATCGATCATGCCAAAAAACTGTTTTATTCTAATAAGTTGAGTTTTCATCAAAGAAAGGTACAGCACTAGATTCTGGAGAGGATGAAATGGCAAACACAGTAAAGGCCCTTTAAGAACTTGCACTATGTCCCTCCCACAGTGTATTACTTCTATTAATTCAGAACTCACTGGGTCAGTCCTCGCTGGTAACCCAGGGACAAAGTTGCCCATTGAACCATCAGGATTATCTCCTTTTCACCTGCCAATGAGCTTCACTGAAGGCTAAGAAGAGGAAACGTCTGAGCCAAGTTGATGTGGGGTTATTACATGCCAAATGCTATGGCCTGAAAGTTTGTGTCCCCCACCAAATTCACATGTTGACATCTTAACCCCCGTAAATGATGGTATTAGTAGTTGGGCATGGAAAAGATGAGGTCGTGATGAATGGGATTAGTGCTCATGTACAAGAGATCCCACAGAGCTCCCTGGCCCCTTTCACCATATGAGGATACACAGTGAGAAATCCAACCCAGAAGAAAGCCCTAGCTGACCATGCTGGCACCCTGATCTTGGGCATCTAGCCTCCAAAATTGTGAGAAATACATGTCAGTTATTTATAAACTACCCCGTCTGTAATATAAAGCAGCTCAAATGGACCAACACACCAAATAAGTGAAGACTGGAAGAGGCATAATATCAATATTGGCTCATCAATTACAGCGAGTGTAGCACACTAATTCAAGGTGTGATAACTGGGGAACCATGGGGTGGGAGGGGCTGTGACTGGATATATGAAAACTCTTTGTACTTCCTCCTCAATTTTCCAGTTAACCTAAAATAGTCTATTACTTTTTAAGTAATAGTCTATAATAAAAATATTTAATTTACTAGAATAAAAATTTTAAGAAATAAAAATGAGTTATCATGATTACAAGCCTGTGTTTGGAGGGGAAACACAGGGCAGGGGGTGTGGCCTATAGAATTATTCTTGTTGTCTTATTTATGATAGAGGGTGTGCATTTTGTGAGGCAAAAGGTAAGTGTTAAAAACCTGCAAAAAGATCAAACAAAGGAATATACTAGCAAGCAGCACCAGGTCATTGCATAGCAACCAGAGAGAGTGAATTTGGGGAAGGAATTCGAGCAGAGAAATAACACAAAGAACACGATAAAAGGTCACGATAGAAAGAGCACAATAGCAGGCGTAAGGAAAATATGTGTTAAGAAGGGAGGAAATGTAAAGAACTAAGAAATGTTTTTAACCACTGCATTTTCTCAAACACAGTGCAGTCAAAGGGCTTTCTTTGAGGTTTTCACAATCCTTTAAGAGTGTAGGGAAGGGGACTAGAGCAGGCTGTAACTGGGCAACTTTTTAAAACTTTCCAGTGCTTTCTCACCCCTGGTGATTTTCTCTCACCCACTCTCAATGCTGCCTTCAGTAGGAAGATTTTTCACTTTCAGATGGTTTCCAGGCACGCTCTGCTTTTGATCAGAAGACAAGGGCAATGAGATGAACAAAAACAATTCTGACTTGGTTCCTTCTCCCACTTCACCTCCATCCTGTGCATGAAGCCAGGTGAGGGGTGGGAAGAAAATCAATCACTGAAGTTGGCCCTTCTCCTGCAACTCTCTGCATTAGCTCAGATGCCCACAAATCTTTGAAAAAAATCAATAAATATGTGTTATAATAAAAAATAAATATTCAGGCTTTGTCCCTGGTTCCTGGCACAGAGCTCCTAAAACCCTTGGAATCTTGGGAAAGATAAAAATGTCTTTTGTATTCTGAAGAGATGGCTGGTAGTTGGGGGTCCCTGATAGGATGAGGGCTTGTCACAAAAAGACCAGGCATGATTAGAGGGTTGGAACTTTTAGCTCCTACACCTGAACTCTGGGAAGGGGAGGGGCTAGAGATTGAGTTCAATCACCAATGGCCCAGGATTTAATCAATCGTGCCTATATAATAAAAACTCTATAACAACTCCTAGATGACAGGGTTTGGAGAGCTTCAAAAATAGTGAACACATCAAGGTGCTGAGGGGGTGACCTTTCCCCATATCTTGCCCCAAACATCTTTTATTTTTTTAAATATAGTTTTATTGATTTCAGAGAGGAAGGGAGAGAAAGATAGAAACATCAATGAAGGGAGAGAATCATGATCAGCTGCCTCCTACACAATCACCACCTGGGATCAAGCCCAAAACCTGGGCATGTGCCTTGACCAGGAACCAAACCCTGACTTCCTGGTTCATAGATTGATGCTCAACCACTGAGCCACACCGGCTGGGCTTGAACACCTCTTTTATTTGGCTTTCTAAGTTGTATCCTTTATAATACATGGGTAATAGCAAGTAAAGTTCTTTCCTGAGTTCTGGGAGTTATTTTAGACAATTAACAAACCTAAGAAAGGGGTTATAACGACCCCTTAATTTATAGTCAGTTGGTCAGAACTATCAGTGACAACCTGGTGCTTTCAAATGAGCCCTTACCTAGTGGGATCTGATGCTAACCCTAAGTAGACAGTGCTTAAGGAGAGACTAGGGTTTGTCACTCTGGGAAGAGAGCTGGAGAAACAGCTGCAAGGATCCCTATGCTGAGTCCTGTTCCCTTGCTGCAGATGCTATCTTTCTGTGAATGCAATAGCTCCACCATCTGGACTCCCTGTTGCCCCACCCATGGAGTTCATACCCTGCTGAGGAGTCAGCTGCCTGGGAGTGGTGTAGAGGTCCGGGCAGACTCAGGGGGTATCAGTGACTGAGTTGTGTGGCTCTAGGATGGCCATATAGCCCTCACATGTCTAACTGGGACAGAGCCCTCCTTTCACACTGCCAAATCTTAGTCTGTTCAGGCCTAATACACTCTGTTGACCTCACCCTGATGATTTCCTGAGATCCTGTTCCAACAAAACAGCCTACAGGCATCTGGCAGGTGACAGCTAGACTTGGGATATTTGCTGAGTGGCCTCAGACCCAGCACTGGCACTGACTTTGAATTGGAATCAATCTGATGAACACCAATTGCCCCTACCGATGACTGACTGAGACCATTCCTCATGCAACTCAAGTACAACCAAAAGCTCTTTCAGCAACAGAGTCTAACAGGCAGCTGGCCAGTGGAAGCAGGCGAAGGTGGAGCTCAGGTTGTTTTGGACCTTTTGAAGACCTGCCCCCAAAACTCAGTACTGGTGGAAGCCAGCACTGCACACAGCTTGGTCATTCCCACATGCACCCAGGCACAGAAGATGCAGCCACAATCTTTGAATAACATTGTAGCTCCAAAAAGGTTGCCCAGGGCCAGTCACAGGCAGAGTCTGACATTGACCTGTACCTGAATACCTCCCAAGAAGCCTCAGAACCAACACGCCCTGTGGCCAGCTTCAGACAACATCAGAGCAAGATTCAATGAGCCTTACAAGCAGGATATCCAAAGGGGGATCACTGAAGGCACCAGAACCTGCTGAGGTGAATTCCTATGAGTGTGGTCAGCACCTACGCAGCAGCTTGTACAGTGGTTGAGGTCACTCCTCATAGTCAGCCAGGCTGAAGGTTGAACCCACGCATGAATAGGCCAATAGCAACCTCAAGACATAATTACAAAAGGAGGGCTAACATAACTCACACAAGGTACATTCTTGGAGCACCCAGCTCAGGTGATCAAGTAGACTGCACCACTGGATCCCACATTACACCTACTATGTGAGGCCATCCTACCAAGACTAAGGGACGTAGCAAATTTACCTAATACATAAAAACAAACACAAAGAGGCAGCCCAAATGGAGAGACAAAGAAACATGACTCAAATGAAAAACAAAACAAAAGAGAAAAAATTGCCAGGGGAGAAAAAGAGCTAAATAAAATGGAGGCCGACAATTTACTAGATATGGGGTCAAAAAAAAAAAATGGTTATAAGAATGCTCAAAGAACTCAGTGAGAATTATAATAGCATAAAAAAGGACATAGGAGCCATAAAAAAGAATCAGTAAGAAATGAAGCCTACAATATCTGAAATGAAGAATATACTAGAAGGAATAAATATCAAGTTGGATGAAACTGAAGATTGAATCAGTGATTTGGAAGACAAGGTAGTAGAAAACCAATAAGAGGAGCAAAAAGATAAAACAATTGTAAAAATGAGGAGGGATCGATCTTTGGGACAACATGAAGCATAACAACATCTGCATCATAGGTGTACCAGAAAAAGAAGAGCGAGAGCAAGGGACGGAGAATTTATTTGAAGAAATAATGACTGAAAACTTCTTTAACCTGATGAAGGAAAAATAGACACAAGTCCAGAAAGCACAGAGAGTCCCAAACAAGATGAAACCAAAGAGGTCCACATCATGACACATCATAATTAAAATGGCAAAGGTTAATATATTTATTAATTTTTATAAATATAGGAAGGGAGAGGGAGAGAGACAGAGAAACACTGACATGAAAGTGAGACATTGATAGGCTGTCTACTTCATGCTCCCTACTGGAATCAAGCCTGCAACCCAAGCATGTAACCTGATCGGGAATTTAACTGGTAACGCCCAACCATCTGAGCCACACCAGCCAGTAAAATGGCAAAGGTTAAAGACAAAGAGAGTATCTTAAAAGCAGCAAGACCAAGACAGTAACCTACAAGGGGAATCCCATAAGACTGTCAGCTGACTTCTCAACACAAACACAATCTACACTAATAAAAGAGAAAGATGCAAATTGATCATACCTTCACGAGACCCACCAGACAATCAGGAGTATGCAAATTAACCCAAAAAGATGGTAGGTTAATTTGCATACACAGGCAACGAAGCAGGCATGCCACACTGCCCCAGCAGCTCCGGACCTCTAGGCAGTGTGGGAAGGTGGAAAGATGGCTCCAGGCTGTAGCGAAGGCAGAAAGGTGGCTCTGGCCAGAGCAAAGGCAGTGCGGGCAGCCAGGGGAAGGAAGGCCCATTCATGCATGAATCTTTATGCATCGGGCCTCTAGTACAATATATCGATGATGTATTATAGAATTGTACACTTGAAACCTATATAATTTTATTAACCAATGTCACCTCAATAAATTCATAAAAATGTGAGCAATGTAAAGGGAAAAGAAAGGAGAGGAAGTAATTTAAGAGTTTGTCTCTAAATAAAAGAGTAGGGTGAGAGTCGGGAGGTGAAGGGCATCTAGCCGAACATAATCAGCTCCAAAAACTGGGACTAGAGAGTTTAGAAACTCTAGGAAGACCTCCTGCCTGCCACCTCCAACCCAGAATACTCTCCTTTACAGCCAGCTCCATGGTGACACAGATAGGAGTTTGGAGAATAGGGGGACTCAGGAATAGTCCTGGGTTATTTGGGAAAATAGGAGGAATTTGGACACTTTCTGCACCTTCATAAGTGGTTGATAAGGAAACTACATTTTAGCAGTTGGCTGCTTAAGTGTGTGACTGCATGTGGCAGAGACCTGTCACTATTCTTAGGCTTCACTACAAATTCCCAGCCTTCCTGCAGGTGGATTGGTTCCCTATGTCTGCTTCTGGCTAATAGACATAGTGGAAGTGACCTGTGACACCTCTAGACAGACATTTGCTGTGGAGAGCTTAGAGATCACACATTTCAGGTAGCATAGCTATTAGTTGGAGCAGGGCCATTTGGGCTTTATCGTGTTAAACTCCTGAAATTATCTATTAATTATCCTTACATAGAAATTTCAATAAAGAAGCAGGGTACTGTCATAACAAAAATCATAATAAACACACATTAGTGTAGCTGTTGGGCAGCAGGCAACAAGGACCTGAATATCAGAGGATAGAGAGATGGTGGCCCATGTATGCAGGGCCTTGTGCTGTGCTGGCTCCTGCCATAGTGAAAACAGATGACTAGCATGTTGGTTGCACTGGCTGCATATGGCAACATGTTGCTAGAAAGATGAACTGGGTAGAACTAGCCAGTTTACAAAATAGAGGAAATACGCAGGATCTCAAATTCAGGGCCTTGTATCCCCAATGCTTAATCAAAACTCTCAATTTGATCAAATGACTCATAGCAAAGACTAAATTAAGGGTGTGGCAGGATAAATAAATCTAGAGACCCAGTGTGCAGGCATGAATACTGTAGTTAATAAAACTACTACTGAGCGTAGACTTCAGGTGCTCTCGTCACATACCATGTGAGATGACCTTAACTAGCTTAGCTGTAGTAATCATTTCACTATGTATGTGTATATCAAATCATCATTTTGCACAACTTAAATATATGTAATTTTTATTAATATGTGTAAGTTTAAATCTATACCATGCTAATAGGTAGGAAATATATCTCATTATAATTTTTTAAATTTGTGATGATGAACATGTTTTTTTTTTTCTATTTATTGGCCAATTGCATTTCTTTTTGTGAAATGTCTCCTCACATACTTTGTCTTGTTTGTACTGAGTTATTCATCTCTGCCTTCCTGAGGGATGAAAGCTACACATTAAAAACCTTAGGCTCTTTTCTGAAAAAAAAAAGGTGGGGGGACGGGGAGGTGAAATGTGACTTTCCTGCTTTTTATTCCTAAAGCCTCAATGTGTCTAGTCATTAATTTGGAAAGAAGAAATAAGGATGAGAAGGCAAACACAAACCAGATTTGAGAACTGTGTCTGAAAAAGTTTTTAATTGTGGTTACTGACTCATGGAACATACTGGAAGCAACTATTAGACTCCAACTGAATTCTTAAGGGAAATGTATTGCCAAAAGGAACTGCATGCTGGGAGTAAAAGGCCTCTGTCTGAGGCCTACAATGACTATGCCCTCCCACAAACAGGAAGAAGACCAAGAAAGCTGTCTAGTTCTTGAAAAGGGAACGTTACCCCATGTCTACTTCAGTCATGGCCAAAGGAGAGAAGGAGGAATCCCCTAGAGGGCCAGGCCAGTGTCCACTGGAGAACAACGGACAATGGAACTCCTTTCAGAGAACCTGACCAAGGAGTCACCCAGGAGCATAGAATGCCTTCCAACATCCAGAAGATATCAAATTACTGGGGACCAGTGGCTGCTAGGTGACTCCATTTTTCCACTTTCCGAATAACATGAAATTATTTGGAATGCCAGTAAGTGTGCTTGCTGTGATTATCTGGTCCACCATGGAGAAGGTATACAATTTGTTTTTAGTTCTCAGGTCTCTAAACCAAGAGGAGCCACATCCAGACCTGATAGACTATTTGTGGGTCATGATCAAGAGATGCTGGACTTTGAGTTGGATGCTTACCAAACATCCATACATCCCTCTGCATCCCACATCCAGCCACCCTACCAGACACTCAGGTTAGGGCCATGTGGCTAGTTTTACCAACAGACTGTGACCCAATGCATTTCCTCCATCTCTATCTGTGCTGTCATTATGTGCCCTATGCTGATGTGTCATCACCAGTTGTGGCAACTATGAACTATGGTAGTGCCCCACTTGCCTGCAATTTCTTCCCTGTTTCACTATATGTTGGGTACTTTCATTCATACTACATTTCATAGAGAATTGTCTTTGTAGTGGTACTAATAGATATCAAGACCTGTACTTCTCTTAAAGAATAGCTGTCCGTCAGCTTTCCAGTGGTGTTCTAAGAGCTGGGAAGGGATCTTGACTCTTTCCTAAAGAACCCAGATGGATCGTCAGCTGGCTCCTTCCGAGTGTGCAGCAGACAAGCTCCTTTGTTGCTATTAGTATGTTGACTACAACTGTAGTTACCTGGTGACAGGCTAAAATTACACAGGCAGCAGTTTACCTTCATACACCCGCCCGATAGTCAATTTCCCAGCATAAGCCACTCTTCTAGGGAGGATGTAATTTTGATACGTGTTTAATTTCAATGTGCTCTTGTTTGACAGAGTGATTTTTCACCCTTTTTATATGGTGCCATGCACCCCTCAATTGGGTTTCTTCTCCCTGCTGTTATAGCTTGTTCCTGCCTGAAATATTTAAAGAAACAGTTCTCCAAAAGCCGTTAATTTAATTGCCACTGCATATGTACACACATACAGACTGTTCTTTTCCTTTTTCTGACACACAAAGGAACTGTTTCAATGTTTTTATTTCCTATTTTGTTAAATATTTATACAAGGGTGGGCAAAGTAGGTTTACAAGAGTATGTAAAACACACAGTTTATTCTTGTATTATTATTTATTAATTATTGTGCTATTTATTTGTACACAACTGTAAACCTACTGTTGCCCACCTCTGTATTGTATTCTCACAAAGCAAACTTACATACATAGGAATGAAACTTATAATGTTTAGATATTGTTCAAGGGACATCTAAAGATAGAATTGACCAATACTAATTTTCTTCTGAATTGAAATAGTCTACCATAAATAAGAAAGTACCACAATTTGTAACCTACTATTAAGTTCTTTTATAAATGACTAGAGGCCTGGTGCACAAAATTCTTGCACGGGGGGGGGGGGGGGTCCCCTCAGCCCAGCCTGCACCCTCTTCAATCTGGGACCCCTCAGGGGATGTCTGACTGCCTCTCGCAATCCGGGACCACTGGCTCCTAACTTCTCGCCTGCCTGCCTGCCTGCCTGATTGACCCTAACCCCTCTGCCTACCTGCCTGATCTCCCCTAACCACCTCTGCCTGATCACCCCTAACTGCTCCCCTGCTGGCCTGATCGCCCCTAACCACCTCTGCCTTGTCCCGCACCTGGGACCCAGGATTCCCTCCTCTCACTGGTTGCAGGCACCCGGAACCCAGGCTTCCCTCCCTCTGGCCGGCCACAGGCACCCAGGACCCGGGCCAGCTTTTCCCGGGCCAGCCACAGCCGCAGGGGACCATGGGCAGGGGGCTTCACCCAGGCCGCAGCCACAGGCGCCCAGGACCACAGGGTGGGTGGCTTGTCCCTCTCCTAGGCCACAGGCGCTGGCGCCCAGGACCGCAGGGCGGGGGGCTTGTCCCTATCCCAGGCCGCAGCCTGGCTGGTCCCATTCCTCTCTTGTGAGCTCATTTGTGCCTGGCTGGTCCCCATTCCTCTCTCCCCAGTGTTGAGTGTCTGAGCCATTACAGCTTGATAGCATGAGGGCGTGACAACCATTTGCATATTAGCTCTTTATTATATAGGATTCTTGAAGATCCATAAAATCAAGCTTAGTGATTCAGCAAAGCTCTCAGGCCTTAGGTCTATGACCAGGTCCTAGCCCTGCTACTAGAAAGCAATCAGTATCATTCTGGGAGGCAGAATACCTGAAGTAAGGTGTTGAGTAAATGATGAGCGCGTGCGCACGCGCGCACACACACACACACACACACACACACAGAGCATGTTACTCTTTTTATGGAATATATTCAAATCAGAGACAAAACTAAAAGGACAACCCATCCAAAAAATCTTTCCTGATCTAGAAGTCTCATTCTCACTAGCAACACATATGCTTAGTCTCACAGCTCATTTCACTTTTGCTCCTTTTTTTGAAAAGGAGGTGCTGGTTAGAAGAAAACATTTTAATGAATCTCCATGAGCAGGCAGCTGACTGGACAGCCACTTCATTTTCCTGTCTCTGTCTCTCTAATAATATCTCCATTTGATTGTATCTTTGGGAATGCCAATAAAGAAATTTGTCTTCTGCAAAATCAACTTCAACTTTTTTTGGTTCTAAAAAGGATTTTTTTCCCTTTCCTCAATGTCCTATCTATCAATCATGTGTACCAAGTAACCTGTATACAGCATGCTGAGGAGGGGATGTGTGTGGTGGGGGTGGGAGTGTGGGGAATCTGTGTTTGTGTAAGTCAAACACAATGTTGGCCCCATGTGACTCAGTCCCAGTTCTGTCACATCAAAGAGACGCAGGCCCATCAGCCCAAGCACCTAAGAAGTCTCACTGTTGCTGCTCTCCAAGAACATTAATGGAACCCTAATTTATGACACAGAATGATACTTAAAATCCTCTTTCCTTTTATCTTCAATTCATAGACTCCATAACTACTCCAAAACCTCTCAAATTCCTTACTTTCAAGCTTTCACCAGAAGTTCTCTGTAATCTCTAAGCCACATGATCCTGAGAAAAAGAGACCGACATATGTCTACATAGAAACACCCATATACACACATGTATGTCTAGACATACCACTCTTAAACATATATGCATACATGCATAAGTGTGTATCTCTATACACATATACATGTGTATATTACACATAGACACAGTCCCCAAGTTCTGCATCACAGAATCTTATAAATTGGACAAGCAAAAGAGAAACTCTCCTTATGGTTGAGGAGAGGGGAGAGTGAGCAAGCTTATAAAAGGGTTTCTTTAAAGAGCTGGGGGATGGCAAACAACACACACAAAAAGCAAACTCCCATGCTGGCACATGTTTGTCCCCGTCATAGCTATTCAGCCATTCTTTCTCACTTTTTTTCTGTAGGTTTTCAAGCTACTATTTCCACACCAGTTTCCTCCTCCATGCCTGTGTAGCTCATGCTGACTTCCTATTCTACCTCACTTTTGCAAGGCACACCATTTATGAGAATATAAAGATAATCATGCAAGTCTATGAGAAGTGCTCCTCAGGAGAAGAGTACAGCTGAGACAGCCAAGCTCCCAGGCAACAGGCGGTATCTCAAAGACATGTCACTGTTTACATTTCACATGAGTGTTTGTATTTTGTCAATTAGCCTCTATGTCTTCATTGCTATCTCTACAGTTGGATTTTTGTCTTATTTACAGATCCCTCCCCAATCATCAGGAGACCTTCATAGACACACTAAGACCTATTTATCCATTATCCAACATGAATTATCAACAGGTCAGATACGATGATTACTCGCTGCACCAGAATGATGTCTAGTTGGGGTCTCTTCTATGTCTCTTGTAATAGGAGTAATCTCAAAGGCAATAACAATTTATCCATTCATACAGCCACACAGCCTGCCACTGCTGGGGAGAGTCCTAACCCTCATGGGCTGCCCTTCATCCAGGAGCAGGGGTGTCTCTGACTCTTAAAGCCCTGAGTTTAATCCATCAGAGTCTATCCAGGACAATTACTTAGACCAGCATCAGCTCAAAGTGTTGATGACTAAAGCTCAACCCAGCAGTGCCACTCTACTGAGCTCACTGTGAACCAAGCACAGGGAGGCAGCTTGCCTTCTCCAATGAAAACATTTGTCAAGCTCACTCATGCAAAAATAGACAGATGGCAGAGACTTTGGAGTTGAGTGCAAGCCTGGCAGAGGCCATATAGGGATGACAGTGAAGATCAGGGGTGAAAGAGAACACAATTTAGCAGACTCTGAAGCGAGAACCTCATCATGTGACTGGACCACACTCTGCAGGTTTGGGAACAAAATTACTTGTAACCAAGGTGCCCCTTAGGTTAGCTCAGTTGATTCAGCAGGGCCTTAAGGGTCTGGCATGAATGCTTACCTGGCAGGAAATCTGATGGAGTAGCAGCCCTGAAGTCAGAATAGCTTTATGTCCAGCTTTGTCCACTATGAGTTGTTCAACAGTGGATCAGGGGCTTGCCTCTTCTGAAACTTAGTTCCCTCATGTCTAACATGCTTAAGACACTAACTGGATACTTAAAGAGCTTGTAAGGATCTGATGTGTTAATACTGGGAAGCATCTTCCTCAAAGTAGGGACTCAGCAGTGATGGCTGCTATTCTGAAGGGCCAGGCACTCTGATCCAGAGCGGGTGGCTAGTTTTACAATTCCTCCTTCAGAAGCAAAAAGAATAGCCTTCCTCCCTATCAGGAGAAAGAAATTGCTGCCTGAGGTGGGAGGCCTGGTCAGGCACCATGCTAGGCTCTGGGATGCTCAGACCTGAGGCCAGCCAGGCCTGCATCCTGCAGCCCTGTCTCTTCTCTGGGGAGGGAGTTCACTGCAGGTTTCTAAAGGAGTCAAGCCTTGAATTTTTAGCAAATTCAACCAGTGCCTATGCATCTAAACTTTTAGATTCTCAAGGATGAGGTATGGAGACTATGATTGGACCATATTTAGTGCTGACATTATGTTGTCATGCATTCTTTTCTGATGGCTTATAGAGAGTATACTTCTCTCTCTCTCTCTCTCTCTCTCTCTCTCTCTCTCTCTCTCTCTCTCCCTTCCTCCCTCCCTCCCTCACACACACACACACACACACACACACACACACACACTTTAGAGCTTTAGCAATTTTTTTGTCTTTTGGGATTTTTTTCATTTAAAATATCCTATGTTTTAAAAATCCATGATTTTAAATCCACTTTTAAAGGGGTGTTAAATACTCAGGAACATTTCCAAAGTCCTTAGGTAGCCAAATTACAGTACTTTAGTTTGCACTGTTATGAGTTAAAAGGGCTTTTTTTTTATATGACATTAAATAATCAAAACTGAACATGGCATCAAAGGCAAAATAACACTAAAGTAAATGGCGCATCCCAATTAAGAACTGAGGACTTCTGAGCTCTCTGGCTCACTGCTCCTCATATCTTCGTTATTTGTTGTAAGTGTGAATGCACAGCTAAGGACATGAGGTCAAAAAAAATGGCAAGTGGTTCCATGGGCATCTGCCCGCTCTGCTTCTGGAAGCTATTTACCACTTTGAACACTGTTTAGTGGAGTTGGTGGATTTAAAGACCCCTTTTAAAAAGAAAAACTTTCACATGCAAAGTCAATGCCAGCTTCCTTACTTTGTAGAGTCTTAGATATATAAAGTATCATAACCATCACAGCTCTCATATAACTATAAAACACTTAAAATGAACAAAATTGCAAAAGCAACATAATTAAAATTAAATTAATGAAGCAGGATGTTTTTGTTAAATGAAATTGTCACTTGCAATGTGAATACCAAGTGCCCTCTTGTGTGTCCTTGTGAATTTAATGGCTTTATATCAACTTTTTGTTTACAAAATTCCGTGGAATCACTTGCCTTCAGTCCACCAAACACACGATAGATGTAAAGTCCATTTCTGTTCCTTTTGTCATGGTTACATGTTGGCCACTATTGGCTCTGGGGCAAGAGGAGACCCACAAACCTGGAGACTCTGAGAGAAAGTAGATAAGAGACCCCAAGACCTAGTCTTCCAAATGCCTTCTGCCTTCTGCATGGGGAAGCCCAGCCCTGTATGCACAGGATCCTGGCCAATGTTTCATACATTAAATAAATAGTCATGAAGCTTTTTATGGAGATGTCAACAGAGGGAAAATGGGAGTTTTACAATTCCTCCTTCGGAAGCAAAAAGAATAGCCTTCCTCCCTATCAGGAGAAAGAAATTGCTGCCTGAGGGGGGAGGCCTGGTCAGGCACCATGCTAGGCTCCGGGATGCTCAGACCTGAGGCCAGCCAGGCCTGCATGGTCCAACACACTGGGACTGAGCACTTGAAAGCAGAGCTGGTATGAACTGCAAAGGCCTATAAATGCAAAACAGACACTGAATTTCAAAGGCTTACCATGAAAAAAAAAAAGGAGTGTGAAATTTTCAGTAATAATTCTTATACTGATTACATATTACAATATATTTTATTTAAGCCAACATGTTTAAAATGTTATCAAAATTCATTTTATTTTTAATGTGGCTAGTAGAAAACTTAGTTATAAACGTGGCCTGCATTCCATTTCTAAGGGGCAGCACTGCTCTCAGCATTATTTGACTCCTCACACTCCAATCCATCAGTGACTCCAGCATCCTTACCCCAGACACCTCCCCTCCTCAGGGCACCACCACAGTCTAAGCCACCATTGCTCACACCTGGACAAATGCAAGACCCTTCTCACTGGCCCAGAAAGTCAGTTTCTATACAGCTGTCATTTGATCATCTCAAGCCTTGCACACCAAGTTTTCTTTTGCTCAAAGTCCTTCACTGGCTTCTGATTGCTGTTAGAATAAAAGCTCAACATGCTGCCATGGCAACAAGCTCCACAGGATCTGCTCTCTCCACTGTAACCATGTCAGAATCTTCTCATCAAGGACCCAGCCATATTGGCCTTCTCTGGGCTCCTCCAAAGTACCCACACTGATGCTACCTCAGGGCCTTTGCACCAGGTTTCCCTTGGCCTGGAATTCTCTTCCTCCTGTACGGCTTCTTATCATTAAGATCATAGTTTATATGATGGCTCCTCAGAGAGGCTGATCTTGACCTCCCATCAAAAAACAGGCAAAATTAGCTATATCCTTGGGATTTTTCTCTGTTGCACATATCAATTTTTTAAATTTTATTCATGTGTTTACTTGCTTACTACATTTTTCCTACCCTAGAATGTGAGCTCCATCGACCAGTATCCCTGATTATATAATACATTGATCTTTTACTTGTTTACTGGTATTTCTAGTATATAATATATAATAAGATTATCTATCTATCTATCTATCTATCTATCTATCTATCTATCTAATTCAGACCTTTTCTACAGGCTTGAATTTCCTGCCTACAAGCATATATACACTAAGTGGCCAGATTATTATGACCACCCCATCAGTACTTCATTGGGCCACCTTTTGCCTTCAATACTGCAGCGATTCTTCTTGGCATTGACTCCATGAGATTTTTAAAAATATATATTTTATTGATTTTTTTACAGAGAGGAAGGGAGAAGGATAGAGTTGGAAACATCGATGAGAGAGAAACATCGATCAGCTGCCTCCTGCACACTCCCTACTGGGGATGTGCCCACAACCAAGTTACATGCTCTTGACCGGAATCGAACCTGGGACCCTTGAGTTCGCAGGCCGACACTCTATCCACTGAGCCAAACCAGTTAGGGCTCTATGAGATGTTGAAAGGTGATGCGAGGAATCTGACACCATGCCTGATGAATAGCACTGTTCGGTTCTGGGAAATTTGATGGTTGTGGAACCAGCTGCCTGATGGCTCTATTAACTTCCTCCCATAAGTGCTCAATTAGATTAAGATCTGGTGATTGTGGGGGCCACCTAAGCAAGGTAAAGTCTCCCTCATATTCTTGAAACCACTCCTGCACAATATGAGCACCGTGGCATGGCGCATTGTCTTGTTGGAAGAAGCTATCTCCATTGGGATACGCCATCAACATGATAGGATGAACTTGATCAGCAATGATACTTAGGTATGTTGTGCTATTCAGATGTTGTTCCACATGAATTAAAGGGCCCAAATCATGCCAGAAAAACATGCCCCAAACCATAACACTGCCCCCACCAGCTTGAAGGGTTGTACTCATGCATGTGGGGTGCATGCTTTCATGCTGTTTCCGCGAAATTCTTACTCTGCCATTTGCATGATGCAACTGGAAACATGATTCATCGGACCACATGACTTTTTTCCAATGCTCGACTGTCCAATCCTTGTGTTCCTGTGTGAATTGGAGACATTTTATCTTGGTAACTGCAGACAGCAAAGGTGTTCGAACAGGCCTTCGGCTTCGATATCCCATACGATGCATTGTACGGCTAATTTGCCTACAGATGTCATGTGGTCATAATAATCTGGCCACTGTGTGTGTGTGTGTGTGTGTGTGTGTGTGTGTGTGTAATGATTAAAGTTACCTTGGGCAGAATTAAGGCTGTTTTATTCTGTACATTGGAGGAGGGTTGGAAATGTACCCAGAACACACAGTGAAGATTCCCTGGGCATCCAGTCCAAAGGGAGTTGCCTCATAAAGTAATTAAAAATCCTACTGTTTGAAACATCTAGTATTTTCCCTGTCAGAGCCTAAATGAAAGTAGGAGGCAAGGGCTGTCTTTAAAGGAGTGAATGGGGAGTAAGGCTGGATTGTTTGTTTAGCCTAATGTAGGGCTCTTCCCCAGGATGGCATAGTGTTGTGGGACATGATATACCTGATCAATACCGCAGAAGCATGCTCCTGAATTTTTCAAAAAACATACCTAAATTCCTCCCCACCTATTCTTACATATATCTGGTTTAGTTTGAACACAAAATGAAAGAGTAATTAAGAATTTAAGATTTACAGTTTCAAATCTCTCATATTTTATAATCCTGAGATCACTAAAGGTTCTCTGCTGGGGGTCAGCAAAACTGTGGACCTTCTTATACCCTCTTACACTGTCAACTTTACTTCAAAGTTCTGTGTGTTCAGGGGCAGAAATTTAAACTATTTTGATATCAATTTTGAACAAACATGGATACAGAATAGAACAAAATGAGAACATTGCATGATATTTTTAGCTAAGCACTGACCCTTTCAAACAATTTTGTACTTGGCCAGCTGCTCCTGCTACTCTCCCAACCCGACCCTCAGCGGTAATTTTTCCTCTTTCCAGCGTTAGGGGACTGGAGGTGAAGATTTCAGAATCATTAAGGCAGTTATTCCGCCCAAAGCACGTCTGCTGGTCTCTCACCAGTGAGCTGTAGAGTTTGCCAAAGTGGGGGGATGCGGTTGAAACATCTGACAAATTTAGAAAGCAATGAGGCTCATTAGCAGGAAGGCAATTTAATTCTGTTTGCAGAGGGGTAACAAGAAATAGGCATTTTTACCTGCTACTCTAAAATGACTTCAGATTTAGGACACTAAAATACAAAGGTTCTACATCTATCTCCACCCCACTCGAGATACACACAAACACAAAGCACAAAGTATTTAAACCAAGCAGTAAGATCATCAAACAGCAGATGGAGGCATCAAAATGCAAGGGCTGCAGTTTTCGTCTCCAGTTAAAGAAGCCACATGGAACCTTTGGGCCCAGGGAAGATGCATCACCCAAGATCATGAACCGGGATGTGTGAGACAGAACGGTCAGAGGAGGGGCACTCTGGCTCGGAACCCCAGCACCTGTGCCTGCCTGAGACTGGTCTACACGTGATCAGATCCCATCTCCAAACACTTATTCGCACCAGTGGAATCTAGGGCCTTCGCTCCTAACATGCACGCTGCATAGTCTCCCTTACAACCACGTGTGGTGATGGCTACTTGCTGAGACTTCATCACCCACCAGGGCTGTGCCAAGAGCCCTGCATGCACCTTCTCTCAGGAGCCCTCGCGGAGCCTGCGCAATGGGTGCTGTTCTTCCTCCCCCTTTATGATTAAAAACACTGAGCCTTAGCAATGCTGTGTATAGTTGTACACGCCTACGGTTTCTCTTTCCAGAGAGCCACACTGAAAGGGATGGGAAGGCAATGACCTCTCTCTCAGTCCACAACCTTCTGGGTTTATGCAGCATGTCCAGAAATCCCAGCAATGCCACCACTTCAGCATTAGGGACATTTCCCCATGTGAAAGGTGCCCCTCTGGGCTCAAACACAGAGATTCATAAGAGCAATCCTTTTTGTCCTCACACAAAGGACAGGGGCTCATTCCTGTGGTGAGATGTTGACGCTCGACAGAAGGCTCCAGGAATTGTCAAGTGCAGTTGGATGTTAATAACATCATTTAAGCCAGGACGTGGCTTGGTGGCACAGCTAATTCAGACTGCACTCGCTTTGCCCAAACAGCCTTCAATCCCGTTTCACGTGATTTCCCAAACCCTTGAGCTCTGCAGGGCTCTTCACACCCGCAGAGGCAGTAAGTGACTCTGGAGAACACTTGCAGTGTGTTGGCAGAAGTCAGAAAGACTGGGGGGTGTGAGCTGTCCGAGGCCCTTCTCCTGCTCCGCACCCGCTGCGATTGGTGTGGAGGGAGGCCGCCTAGAGGGATGGCTGCAACTCCCAACAGAAATGACTTCTCAGCTGGTGTGTGGGTACGCCAGCATTATCAGGGGGTAAAAACAAAATGAAAGCGCCTCAGGGTCACGACCATGGAAAGACACAGAGCTGAATCTCCCGCCTGCAATAGAGGTGGGGCCCCTGTTCATAGACCATCATATATCTAGACACATGAACAACAATGTGCAAATGCCATGTATGTGTTCCTTAAAATCATGCCAGGAATTTACTGGTGGGTATGTGAAGTGTCTGCACTTCAGAAGTGGAGATCTCTGATATCTTTCCCTCTCCTGCTACCTCCCAACCATCTTTTAACTCAGACTTGCTAATAAAGCATAGTAACCTCCATCTTGGGTAAAAACTGCTGTTTAAAATTTTAACCCTGCTATTCTGACTTCTGTAAACGTTTGCTTGCTTAAATAATAGGGAAAAATAAGACTACTCCCATTCCAGAGAGGCCATAAACTATGCCCCAGACAGAGTTGTCAGTGCTGGCACCAGGCCAGGCCTTGAGATACGGTCTCACGGCCCTGTCCCAGCACACAGGACCTCTTTCTCAGAAGGTCTGGAAGTCTCATTCCAAATTTGGAAGGCAAAGAACTGAAAAAGATATAAATAGGAAAGACTTCCTCTATTTGGGGCCCCAGAATTTGAGAAGCAATATTTCCTCTGGGCCTGCTAGCACTAGCGAAATGAAAAAGACTCCAAATAAATTTGGCTTATTGATTAAGGTGTCTTCTGATTTACAATATTACACTAAGTGTCCTGATACAAAGAGAGGCGGACATCCCACATTGTACACTCCAAGACAAAGAGAAGCCCAGACATAACTATTCAGAAATTCATAATCTGCATAGCCCCAAATAAGACTTTTAAAAGTCATTTCTTATGAATACTTTATGGTAGTGGATTCCACAGCCTATAAAGAGACTATGTCCCATAGGAATTTATTAGTAGTCTAAGAAGAACTCTATGAATAAAATATACAATGTGTCAAAAAGGACAGAACTATTTGCTGAAAAATTCTGGTAAACAGACTTAAATCATGTATTTTACCTGTGGATTGATAGAGCAGATAGAATTCCCTCATCCAACAAATATTAAATGCTAGGCACCAGGAATAGAGGTAAACACCATCAAAAAGGCACCTGCCTCATGGAGTTTAGGCTGGTGGAAGAGGTAGTTAGCAGACAGGGAACACACCTGGGCACCACTGGAATACAGAGAGTGCTGGGAGGGGCTGCAGAGCCGCATCTTGTACTCGAATGTGCAAACTCTGCTCAATGATCATGTCTCCCTTAATGCTTCAGACTACTCCTCAGGATGTAGCAATGGAGTTGGCGTTATCTTTAAAACATCTATCACTGCACTGAAGGAGTAGTGGATAGAAGCTATGAGATACCCACAATGTCAGATCAGCCTAACCAGACACCTCAGTACAATGTCTTGAGAGGCAGTGAGACAGTAGAAAGAGAGCAAGCTTGGGCCTCAGGGAGACCTGGATGCTTCGCCACTCACCATCCAGGTGTCCTCTGGTGGTGACATGTTAAATGGGGCAGTTGTACCTACTTCAAAGGGTTCTTGTCAGAATGAGCTAATAAAATATAAAGTATCTGTCCATTGCTGGTCACATAAAGTAGATATTCAAAGAGAGAGCTGTGATTCCCTTTGAGGAAAGTCAGTCTCTCACTCTTAAGAGGGACTGCATGAGAGATCCCCACATGCTTCCCCGAGGTGGGCTCGCTCTGGAAGCCAGGATAGGCATTCTCCTGTCCTCCTTGTCCTCTTGTAGAAATCAAGGTATATCTTTTCACCCCAAATTAAAGACTCAAGGCAATCGCATACACTAGCTCTTCTCTGTCATCCACTGCCTTTAACATAAGAGAGAAGGTAACGCCACTTCTACCATCTTCCCCGAGTTACCAGTTACACTCCTTTGATCAAGAGGAAAAAAGATGAGTCCTTATGTTATCAGAGAATTGCCAAGGTGGAATTTCTCTGTTGCTAGGGGAATGGGGGGGGGGTCTTACAATATCTTGAGAAAAACAATTTTCTAAGACTCACACAGGAGAAAGAGTGATTTTTATTTGCATAGAGTTGTATCTCTCTGTTTGTAAAGCCCCATTTCCCTTAAATCGGTCCTGGAAAAGGTGCAGCTGGGGGTTCAGCAGAGCTAAAAGCAAAGTCAGTGTCCAGAGTTTCTGTTCCATAGTGGAGCTGAGTCCAGCAGAACATTAGGCCAGTTGTCATCCATGAGTCCACTGTGTGTGGAGTCCACATGGTGGGGGCCATCTAGGCAAATGAAGAGTGTGAGAGCACACCCCCTGCAGCAAGAGTCCCAAGAGAGCAAAAGGGCCAGGAGAAAGGAACTCGCTTTGTTCAGGAGCTTATGCATCTCAGATTTCATGCCCTTTTAGTAGCCATGCCTATTCTGGCCAATGACTTGATTCCAGGTGTGATTGACATGTAATCACCTTTCCTATGTCATTCACACCTTACTGGGCATGCCTATAATATTCGGCCTCCCTTTGCTCCTTCCCTGTTAATTATTTAACAACTGGGTTAATTAGAACTGCCTCACTTATGCTAATATGACAATTGTAAAATCTCTTAGGGCAGGGGACAAGCTGAGAGAGTTTACCACAACCCAGAAGGGGAGACCCATGTAGAACAAGCCACCCAAAACAAGCAGTTGCCTTTGGTCAGGATACACTGCCCAGCTTTGGGGACCCTGCAAGGGGGGAAGGGAGACAGGGAACACAGCCCAGGATCCACAGCTTCTCTCCCTCCAATACCCTGCTGAGCCCCACTGAAAACCATAGGGAAGGGGGTCGCCCATAGGCTCAGCCTGCTTGGGGCAGAGAGCTAAGAGAAGGGAGGGAAATGGATCTGGAGGGGCAAATAGAAGATGACTGGAAAAATCAGCCCCTTTGTAAACACAGGGAGAGCAGGCCTTGGGGCCTACAGCCTCAGGCAGTACTATTGAGCTAGAAGATACTACTTTTGTTTTGTTTTGCTTTCATTGTATTTATTGTTAGCTTCTATTTATGATAGATGATACTGGTTTTCCATTTACTTAGAGATAAAGTTTGCTTTTAGAATACATTTAACTTTTTTTTTAAAAAAAGCGAGTCCATTTAAAGATAAATATGAAGTAAACAGCAGCACAAATAGAAGGGAAAAGAGCACAGATAATGGAGGTGGTATTGGAATGACTGATGTCTGGGAACCGCCTTTCAGAAAGCAGGGACTATCAGTTTTTGAGCGCGATAGGATCTAGGCTGTGCTTCGGGAAGCTGAATGTGGCTGCAGCCACAAGACAGACAGCAGGGCAGATGAGGCCTTGGCTGTAACAATGGGGCTGCAGAGTCAGGATGGAGGGAAGAGGTGGAGGAGAAGGGTAGAATCAACAATATTTGGTAGTTCATTGTATGGAGGGCAAGCAAGATATGAGGCAAAGATAATAGCTGCTACCAGCATTGCCTTGAAAAAGCATCTATTACCAGGAATATTAGACTGATGTAGGAAAACAATGTGACAACAATCGAGATCTGCTAACAGGTAGAGGTTTTCTACAATTCATCTCCTCTTAGGCCGTCTGCTATGAATGGAAAACAAGAGCGGTGTATCTAACGTGTGCCAATACCCGCTGCTGCTCCTGGCCAGCTGCGTTTGTTTTTCAGATTTGTAGCAGAAAAACTGGGAAGGTCAACCAGGCTTGGCATCTTGCACCAGGAGGGCAATTTCCTGCCTTGGATCAGCATCACGGAGGACGTGATTCGAAAACACAGAGCTGCTTTGGGTGTTTATTTAAAGCTTTGAAGTAAGCCAGGAGATCTATTTCCTGAAAGGACTGTTTAGTTAGAAAAAATGAAGTCAAATAGACATAATCATTCAAGTGTCACATAAAAATAATTTGAAACGAGAGGTTAGAAACAGTAACAGCTCATCACAGGTGAAACAAAGCTTTGGTTGGGTGAGGATTCTGAGGCTAGTTGCTTACTTTATCCTGGATTTTTTTAAAAATCAGACACACAATGAATTTCTAGATCATGCTTCATTTGTATGAAAATTACCTTCAATTAAATTCTCAATTTCTGGTTCCCCAAGGGTTTTGAAAATTGAGAAAAACAATTTGAGCAGGCACTGCTGAAAAAAACAGATGAGCAGGCACTGAGAGAAAGAAGGGACCTATCCAATGATCAAGTCCACCCAAAAGATACCCATTGGAGTGTCTCCTGCCATTCATGTCTCATCGCTTTGGCCGGTCCGGCTTCCAATAACTCCAGCAATTGGACTCCTCATCAGTCCAAGAAGCCCAGGTAGCCCTTTCTCAGTCTGAGAGTCTTCATTGAAAAAGAAAATTCTGACATTAAGTCTTGTTACACCCCTCGCCCCTCCCAGTGGAGCTCCGCTGCATTCTGCCCTCCAGCCCCTCCAGATGCTGGAAGTGGCAGGATCTTTCCCCACTGGTTACTCTGCCCTTCCCCTTTATCATTTCTTATTCCCTTTTTAAATCCGAAAATGTCTATGCTTTTATCTGCTTCTCTGGTCCCTATCACCATAGTAACTGAAGACTTTGACAAGGCTGTCATTTTGACAGAGGCTCTCAAAGGCCAGGCTCAGTCTTGTGCCCTTCAACTCCAGTCCAGCATGAGACTTTCCAGAATCCTGAGCATTTCAGACCTAAATCCGCTCCCTGGTGACCAGGCATTGAGCTGGTGGCCGGGCCCTGCCCCAGAATTACACATGACCAAAGGTCTGTGGCCCATGTGGTAGAGGTCCCTACCTCTCCAGAAGAGGAAGAAAATGAAAACGTGGCTGTATATTTTTGCACATTTAAAAGCATTAGAAAGAACACAAAACCGGGAGTCATCCAGTGTCTGCAGTTAACCAACTCTGAACCTCTGGATCTCAGTTTCCACATTTGCCAAAAGAAGGGGTTATATGGCATGCCACTGAGGGACAATTTCTGCACCAGATCATGACAGCACAATTCCAGGCTGAAGAAGTGACAGCAACATCCCTCACCTAGGATGGCAGATTTAGCAAATACAAACATCGGATATCCAGTTACGAAGTATTCACTATCTGAAACCCAAATTTAATATAAGTATGTCTGTTGCAGTATACTTACACTAAAAACTCACTCATGGTTTATCTGGGAATCGACCTCAGCTGGGTGTTCTCTAGTCCATCTAGCAATCCTCCTCTTGCCTCCACATGTCATCATCTTGGTGGATAGCTGGCAGGTAGGTGGGCTGAGCAGAAGATTCTCATTCTCATTCCCTTTCACCCAATGTCCTGTTGGGGCTCCCAAGCCTCGGCTGAGCTCCAGCCTCAGATATTTGCAAACATGTGCATGCTTACTTGCTGCTCCAAATTCCTGAGCAATCCGAATATGACCGAGTGAGTGAGCACACAGTAAGAGAAAAGTACTGTGCACATGCATTAGTAACACTAAGCATGAAAGCACACATCAAATGTGAGGACAAAGGGGTCGTAAGTCAGCAGTCCCGCACAATGAAAGCCAGCCTTCCTCTCCATTCCAGCCCTCTCCACAGTGGGGTGGCTCCATGCAGCTCTAACAACAATAAAACTACTCATTTACTTATTGAAATTTCCCCATGTGTCAGGCACTGTGCTAGGGATTTTACATGCATTTATTCATTTAATCTTCAGAACAATTCCGTAATAATGAAACTACGCTGCTTCCAATTTATAGATGTAAAGACAGGGCAGAAAAGGCAAAGTGACTCCTCTGAGTCCACACAGCTCAGCGTAAGCATGGAAGGGCTACCAGAGGATTTTCACAAATAGGACAAACTAATTTTAAAATTTATATCTGAAAGCAAAGGGTCAAATATACTAAAAAACTCCTGTAAAAGAAGCAAGCCCAGGGTCTTGCCCCATCAAGTAAGAGGCTTAACGCTATTGTAATTAAGACAGTGTGGTATATGAATAGAGGCAGACGGACAGACAAATGGAAGAGGAGAGAGAGTCCAGAAACATCCCGATGCCTGTAATGGAACCTGACTGGTCCCCAGCAGGAACCTGCATGGCTGACCTGCATAGCAGGGATGAAAGGGGCTAGCCAGTAAGGCATTAGACAGCTGGTTAGATGGAAAAATAAAAATACTGCAACACACAAAAATTGAGTCCATTTGCATGAAGACCTTAAATGTGAAGAACAAAACTTTAAAACTTTTAGACAAAACAATAGACAAGATTTCTCAAACAAAATGCAACACAGCACTAAGAAAGACTGATCCAATGCAACTACATTACAGTGAAGAACTTCTGTTCATAAAAATAAACCATAAAAAGAGTGAAAACACGGATAAGGCAGGAAGAGAAGGTAGTGGTGAGGGCTCAGCCTCTAGATGCGCTGCTCTCCACAGCAGCCCAAGACACATGGCTGTCCAGCAATGGAAGTGTGGCTAGCACAAACTGAGGTTTGCCAGAGGTATAAAACACATGGCAAATTAAGACTTCATTAATAAATTATAATTGATAATATTACTATATTTAGATAAATAACAGAAGCTAAATTAAATGAAATAAAAAATTGTTCAAACCAATTATGCCAGATTTTTTTTTTTTTTTTACATTTTAATGTGGTTACTAGAATATTTTGCATTGTGTTTCGGCTTGCATTATATGAAATGTATAAAGAGCTCCCATGAGTTAATAATAATGAACAAAACTCCAAAGAGAAAGGTCATGAAGAGGTTTTCCACAGAAGAAACAAAGAGCCAACTGGAGAAGATGCTCAACCTTACAAACAATCCAAACTAGTTACAAACTAAAAGTGCAATGAAATATCTTTTAAGCCATCAGATTAGCAAAGCACAAGAACTCTAACAACATCTAAGGTCGGTGAGGGTCTGAAGCAATGGGAGTTCAGATTCTGGGCTCCTGGGAGGAAAACCACTTGGCGTTAGGCAGTGAAACCAAGCCTGCAGGTACCCTGTGCAATACACACACACTCCTTGTGTCCACCTGAGTACCCCTCCTGTGGGTGACATGCGATGTCACAGCAATGTTTGCAGCAGCATTTGTGACACTACAAACTGGAAATGGCCCAAGTTTCCATCAACTCTAGAGTAGCTACATCAGTTGTAGTTGATTTATAGGTTGAAAAACGATACAGAAGTTTAAAAAGGAATGAACAGAAGCTACATGAAGTCAAAAAAGTTTAGATATATGTGGAGACAGGTATCTCTTGAAGACAAAATGATCACAGAAAACTCGGAGAGCGCAGGGAGGCGGTGTGAGTGGGATAGAAGGCGTCAGTCACGTTCTATTCCTTAAACTGGGTGGTGTAAACATACCTCATTTATCCTGATTTCAAAGTGTGCTATTTCACAACTTAGAGCATTGCTCTGTGAATGTGCAACACCGCCGTCCATTTGCCGGTTAATAATGGTATCTTTAAGTGGGCACGTTTCTGTTGATAATTTCCTACCATTTGGCTCATCTCTCTCATCTCCTTTTCTATGTCACCTCCAGATTGCACAGGATATAAATTACATCCTTGGAGAAACAATAAAATAAGGATTGCTGCTCCTGTGTTTTGACTCATCTCAGTCACTTTCTCTGCAAATAGCACTGAACAGAAGGGAGCAGGGCGGGCCTCCATGCCGGGGAGCACCTGGCATCCAGGAGCCCAGCGCCTCCAACTCTCCCAAACTCTCCGTACCCTCAGTCCGATCCTGCTCAGATTTCCCCATTGGCACTGTCACACTTAATGCATGGCCATTGGAGACACTCTTGAGGACTTGTGTCCTCTTGTCAGTATTCTTAGAGATGCATAAGAAGGGGCAGACTTGTGGCGATATGTTCAGAGTGGCCAGGTTTCACAGACGGCTCTGCAGCCCTCAACCCACACCAAGGCGAGGGCATCACTACAGCACATTTAGGCGGCCTGAAAACTGGACCTCCGTCCTGGTCCCAACACAATTATAAGATTAAAAAAAAAGTCAAACAACCTTAGCAGATATTTCCCTTCAAACTATTTAATTTATCCATTCCCCTCAGAAATGCCAAATTGAATCCTTAATGGAAATGTCCAGAATATCAGGTATAGCTCCTCTTCCTTAGATGAGAACAACAACAAAAAAAATGTGTGTGTGTGTGTGTGTGTTTAAATTCTGGCACCTGCAGCATCCCTGAGTCATCTTCACCTTGAAAACATCATTCCCTCCACCTGAGGGCAACTGAGGCCTTCCCTGAGCTGGAGTAGGCACTCTTAGCAGGGAGGTCATGGCACCTGCTGACCTCATCATTTCAGGCGGCCTCCTCTGTAGCTCCCAGAACCTGATCCGTCTCCTCTAGGTGAGCCCCACCTCCAGGACAGGAAGAATCAATATACAAACCATTACTCTCATGGAGGAGCGGAACAATTACTAAAATCTATTCGCTAGTAAATGTGCCCTGTCTTGTAAATCATTGGGTCGTTAACCTTAACAATGGCACTGTGCCGTCTCTATCCCATTCAATTAAAGTAGAGAGGAAGGTAATGCTTAAGAATACATTTCAGGCAGAGGAATATGCTATTATAGTATTAGATGCTCATAAATTAAACACCACATTTACTACCCTCCTTGGAAGAGAACACTGCACAGTAAGCACAGGGTAGAAAAGAACACAGACGATCTCAAGAGGACTATAGAAAAGAGAAGAATCCGAAGGCACAAGCAAGTCACCTACGCCACCCCTCCCTCTGGCATTGCCACAGAAGTTCTGGGCCAGTGAAGGCCGGAACTGGACGGTGCACTCAGACTGCGAGGGACTTGGAGCTGGAGATGCCAGAATTGTACGAAAGGGCAAACAATTCCCTGCCTGCTCCTAGTCTGGCATGACTGCAGCTGAGCAGTTCAATGCCACCAGCAAGTGGAAGGCTGAGTCCTGACCGATTCTCCATAGTCAGGAGGGAGCCTGCTCTTTCAGACGCAGTTTGAGAGGGAAGCATTCTCTCTCCATTTCTCATTTCTTCAGGGTTCCTGTTGTAGGGGTTAGGTACAAATTAAGGGGGGAATATTATAACATTATGGTGTCTGCCACACGATTAGATAATACAGATACATCCATTCATTGTCTTCACAAGGGGCTCTACACGAAGTTTCCCTGCCATCTTTTCTCCCAGAATCCCTCCAAGGTGGCCACTTTCTAGCTACAACCAGAATGGTTTAATTCACAAGATATATTCGTTTTCTACTACTGCCCAAACAAACAAACTTAAGGGCTGAAAACACCGCAACTTTGTTACTTGGCAGCTCCATAGGTCCAGTGCAAGGCAGGCCTCACAGGCTAGTCGGCGGGGCGGGGGGGGGGGGGGGGGGGGGGGGAGCGCGGGTGTCTGCACTCCATCCATCCTGGAGACTCTGGGAATAAACTGTTTCCTTGCTCATGTGGGTTGTTGGCAAAATTCAGTTCCTCAGGGGTTGCAGACTAAAGTCTCACTTTCCTCCCTGGCTGACAGCTAAGCGCTGTTCCCAGCTGCAAGAGACCACCTGCATTTCTCAGCATAAGGCCCCTTCCCACTTCTAACCAGCAACCGCGGCCAGGCCTCTCTCAGGCTTCAAATCGCTCCTGGCTCTCTTTGAGGAACTCTCCTTTTAGCCAGGAAAGGGTTTCTGTTTTTTAAGGATTTACCTGATTTGATCAGGTTCAACCAGATAATCCAGGGTAACCTCACCATCTCAAGACCCATACCCTTAATTCTACACAAAATCCCTTTTGCCACGTAGGGTAACATAGTCCTAAATTCCAGGGATTATGGGCATGGGGAGCAGCATGACTCGACCTTCCATGTAAGAACAGGGCTCATCTGAGCCGATGCGAGGAATGAAAGGAAACATGAAACCTGACCATCTCCTCCTTGTCTTTTCCCACCCCCTTCCCAGCACTTCCTTTCTTTACTTTGAAAGCAAAGCTTGGCTACTCACCACATTCCAATTCTTAAAAGGACGGCCTGGCTGCAGGTGTCTCCCTCGGGCCGCCAGGAGGACCAGTGTGAGTCTCTGCTTTCTCTGGGTGACACGTTTTTCCAGCATCTGTCCTTGAGTCCCACACATTCTTATAAAAGAGTCACCTGGGCCCGTGACTAATCTAATTCCCAATCAGGTTCCGATGTGCTGCTGTTGGAAACCAGTTCACCTGGCCTTCAGTGAACTGGAGCCGGTGGTTTGGGAGTCTCTGCTGGCAGCCTGCTCCCAGCGGGCTCGGAGCAACTGAGGTACAAACGGGCCCAGAGGAACTCCACCCAGGTGGGTGCCTTCTAGTCCATAGGCTCCAGACCCCCAACTTATCCTTTTGTAGCCTCGGGAGACTTGTCCCTTCCCAGCAGCCACAAGGTTACTTCTAGAACCCCAGCCCCCGAGGAGAGCTGCAGGCAGAGCCTCAGCAGGCACACAGGACGCTGGGGTGCTATGGAGTCCTGGAAGCTGGGGTGCTTTGGAGTCCTGCAAACGCTCACTCCCAGAGGAGTCAGCAGGAGGCGGCGTGATCTCGGGATATTTCCTAGTCGAGGCCTCGCTTTTATCATCGATCACATGGGGGTAATAACAGTAATTACCCCGGGAGGCAGTTAGGAGGATTCTGGGAGATGCTGCCTGCAAAGCACAGAGCTCTTTCCCCTGTGACCTCATCAGGGCCTGAAGGTTAAAAGGTACAGATCATTATGAGAAACAGGTGGTAAAATGGGAACTGCAAACACTGAGAAGAAATGTTGCTTTTAGGCAGTGTTTTAGTCTGTTTGCGCTCCTGTAACAAACTATCACAGACCAGGCAGCTTATTAGTACCAGACATTTCTCTCTTGTCCTTCTAGATGGAGAGGCCAGCAGATTGGGTGTGATGACCGCCGCTGCCCCGCACAGACTGCGGTCTTCCTGCTGCAACCTCATAGGGTGAAGTGGGGACAGAGTTCTCGGGCCTCGAAAAAGAGATCTAGGGCCTTTCTTGAGGCTCCGCTCTCTTCATTGGATCACCTCTCCAAGTCCAGCCTCCAAATACCATCTCCTTGGAGATTAGGTTTCAACTTATGCATTCTGGGGGAACAAACACTCAGTGGCGGCAGCCTATACAATTCTCTTTTTGTGTGAGTTTTTCTCCAAATTTTAAGAGTTAAAAAAACAAATAAGCATATTCTGTTTTTTAAAAAAGCACAGAGCACCGTGCTTAAACACTGGATAAAGGTGACAGTTTTGTTATCACTGGTGTCATTGTCACCCAGTGTTGGCCCCAACCTGCTCTGGGGCCTGGGGGCAAGTGGCTTGGCCCTTCCAATGCGGGTTCAGCCTTCCCAGTAAAGTAAGAAGGGGCCTTTACTCACAGGTGGTAAAATGGGAATTTCACCAAGGCATTTATTCGCCCTGGTGGTTTGCTTCATTGTCAAAACCTGAGGAAACACAGTAGGAGAAGCTATAGAATTGGGGGAAATGACATATGTACTATGTTTATGGTATTAGTTTTGAGGTTTTTTTAAAAATATATGTTTATTGATTTCAGAGAGGAAGCAAGAGGGAGAGAGATGGAAGCATCAATGATGAGACAGAATCATTGATTGGCTGCCTCCTGTACACCCCCTACTGGGGACTGAGTCCACAACCCAAGCATGTGCCCTTGACCGGAATCGAACCCAGGACCCTTCAGTCCAAAGGCCGACTGACGTTCTATCCACTGAGCCAAACCAGCTAGGGCTGGGGTTTCTTTTAGACCTGTGGTCGGCAAACTGCGGCTCGCGAGCCACATGCGGCTCTTTGGCCCCTTGAGTGTGGCTCTTCCACAAAATACCACGGCCTGGGCAAGTGAGTCTATTTTGAAGAAGTAGCGTTAGAAGTTTAAGTTTAAAAAATTTGGCTCTTAAAAGAAATTTCAATCGTTGTACTGTTGATATTTGACTCTGTTGACTAATGAGTTTGCCGACCACTGTTTTAGACCAAAGTTTGGCAAATTTTTACTTTTTTAATCCTCACCCAAGGATACGTTTTTATTGATTTGAGAAAGAGAGAGAGAGAGAGA
The DNA here is from genome assembly GCF_951640355.1 of Cnephaeus nilssonii. NCBI lineage: Eukaryota > Metazoa > Chordata > Mammalia > Chiroptera > Vespertilionidae > Cnephaeus > Cnephaeus nilssonii. The sequence goes on along the minus strand of NC_137088.1, from coordinate 46,676,096 downwards.
GAGAGAGAGAGAGAGAGAGAGAGAGAGAGACATCGATGTGAGAGAAACATGGATCAATTGCCTCCTATACTCACCCTCACCCTGACCAGGGATTGAACCCACAATTTAGGTATGTGTCCTGACAGAGAATCAGACCCGTAACCTTTTGGTGTACCAGATGACACTCTAACCAACTGAGCAACCCAGCCAGGACAACAAACTTTTTCTATCAAGGGTCAGATAGTAACTACTTTTGGTTTTGCAGAACATACAATTTTTGCTTTAGACCAACATCTAGAACTTTCAAGTTTAGTTCTAGTTAGAGCAGGCATCCTCAAACTACGGCCCGCGGGCCACATGCGGGTGTTTTTGCCGTTTTGTTTTTTTACTTCAAAATAAGATATGTGCAGGGTGCATAGGAATTTGTTCATAGTTTTTTTTAAACTATAGTCCGGCCCTCCAACGGTCTGAGGGACAGTGAACTGGCCCCCCCGTTTAAAAAGTTTGAGGACTCCTGAGTTAGAGAATCTCTATTCTGCCCCTTATTTTATTGGGTTTTACCAGATATTTGTGAATTTATTATCCTTAAAAGCATATTTCAATAAATGTTTATATCCATGGACATGCCTGGAAATTTTTTATTGAAATTCAAGTTAATGCTTAGGACATTCTGAAACCCATAAAAGACAGTCCTAAAGGACCAGGTGTTTTGTTAAATAATGATTTTCCCTGGAAGATTTTGAAAACTATAGAGATGTGTGATTTTAGATAAGTTACTCACCTTCTCTGCCCATCAGTTACCTCTTCGGTTAAATTCAAGGCTCTAGTTCTATCTATGTCATGAGGATATAAAGAAGTGAGTGTATAAAATAAAGAAGGAATATAAAACTCTTAGCCCAGTGCCTGGTACATGGAAAACACTCAATCATCACCATCATCCTTGCCTATCACCATTAGAAACCCTCCCATCAAGAGCATTTCTTACTTATAACAAATAAGTCAACATCTGTTTGGGGAAACTAAAAAATAGTCTCAAGGTTAAAAGTGATTCAGTAACCCATTTCATGGCTTATAAACTGCAGGCTCACTAGTTAGGTTAGGCTTAATTAACATAGTATTTTTTTTTTGAATGAATTTGAACCACAACTTTTCAGGTACCCACAGCTCACTGCTATCTTGATAGGAAGTAGCTACACAATGCCGTGTTATCATTCTGGCCCTGAAGGCATTTGAGTATCTGACCTCTTGTCTGAATTTGTGATGCTAGGTTTTACTATTACAACCCTGGCTTCTCCTGCCATGATCTCATTGCCATCAATATATCTGGAGGAAGAGTCCTTATCTTTTCAGAAACATATGGCCAGTTCCCAGAACTAATGTCATCCAAGGCTGCCAACAAATGATGTAATGAGACAGGTTAACTACAAAATGAGATGTTTCCTTCCTTCCCTGCTTGTAGCTGCCAGACCTCACATATAAAAACTGTTTGAGACAGTTTCTCACACATGCACCTGCACACGGACACACACACACACACACACACACACACACACACACACAGAGAAGGGGGGGGGGGATTAGTTCCTTTAAAAGTATTCATTTATTTTGAAAGTTATTGCTAATATCTAGGACCAAGGGGTCTTTGAGGACATACTCCCAGGAGATTATCAGAGGAAACAATCTTCATTGTGGGGTAACCTGACTTTGGCAATTGCTCAGGTGGGACCTGAGGTTTTCTCTTCCATGATCGGGGTCAGACAAAGAGGCAAATGGCAGAGGTCAGCCTGGCTGGGGTCCTGGGTGCATGTCCCCACTTTATGATTTTCTGGGCATTACTCCTAAAATTGCCTTCAGGTTGAGCAGATAGTGCAGCCATTCTGGGCCCACCATCACAGCAGGCAGGACGAGGCCTGGCTGATACTTGCTCAGGTCTTCTTGCTGCCTTTCTTGGCCTGGACCTTTCAGCTGGTGAGTACTCGGTGGGTGCTGGTGTCCTGGAGGCCACAGACTGGTCATTTGATGAATTCACTCCACACAAATAGCAGAGTCTAGAGCAGTGATGGGCAACCTTTTGAGCTTGGTGTGTCAAACTTCTCCAAAAAACTGAGCATAACTCGGGTAGTGTGTCACTTTGAGGGAAAAACATTATTTCGCGATATTTATAGTTTAAATAACATAAATGTATAATTGTTATATATAATTGTATTTAATAAACCAAAAACTTAATATTTAACTTACCTGCTTAGTGACTTCTTTGTTCATCCATCAGTCGGTTTCTTTTGTTGGTCTTGATATTATTTAGCTTGTGTGGGGTGCCGTGAACTAAGATAAGTGAGGGGGAGGGGGAATTCTTTAACTAACCTGCCTATTAGTGACTTTTTTGTTGCTGAATTTCATTGGCTAAATCTTCAATTGAAGGTTGGTATTTTGTACACTTCAGGCCCAAGCAAGCGCTACTAACTTCATCTGTCAATCTGTTTCTTTTGTTGGTCTTGGTATTATTTAGCTTGTGTGGGGTGCCGTGAACTAAGATAAGTGAGGGGGAGGGGGAATTCTTTAACTAACCTGCCTATTAGTGACTTTTTTGTTGCTGAATTTCATTGGCTAAATCTTCAATTGAAGGTTGGTATTTTGTACACATCAGGCCCAAGCTAGCGCTACTAACTTCATCTGTCAATCTGTTTCTTTTGTTGGTTTTGATATTATTTAACGCTGAGAATAAGGCCTCACAAAAGTATGTAGAGGGAAAAATTGTGAGTAAAGCCATTGCTATATTTTTCAGGGTGCTAAAAGTGTCTGGTAGTCAGTTCCAGCCACTCCAAATTTCCTGTTCGTAGTGGCACTCCTCTTGATTCTCCAAGCGGCACCTTTCCAGATTCTCAAGCTTTGACCTCAAGTCGACAAACACCTGAGCCCAGATACTGTCTTGAAATTTTGCAAGTTGCATCTCCAAATCATCAATTTGCATCCATTGGAAACCATTTAATTCCAAACTACTGTAGACTACTACATCAGGATACTTAATTATTTTCATGGTCTGTTCTAGACTTCTAAATTGACTAAATCTATCACTAAACTGGTCAAGTAACAAGTCTAAAACATGCTGGTACTTCATATGCAAGAGTTCCATTTCATTTTGTACAGCTGCACTGGCCTTCTCAAAATACTTTATTACTCGAGGAAAATACTTATAAGTTTTAGTTTCTACATCTTGCTTGAAAATTTTAACTTTACTTTCAAAAGCTTTTATGTATCCAAATATAACGTCAATACTTTTGCCAAAACCTTGTAACTTTAAGTTCAGTTCATTAATATGAAGAGAGAGATCTGTAAAAAACATCAGGGTGTTGACCCTCTTATCATCATTAAGCTGAGGAAAGTTTCCCAGATCCTTATCGTCAAGAAATACCTTAATTTTTTCAAAGCACTCCACAAAGCGCTCAAGAACTTTGCCTCGGCTTAGCCATCTTACATTATTGTACATGAGCAGTCCACTGTAGGTGGAATCAACCTCCAGTAAAAGTGCCGAAAATTCTCGCTTGTGAAGGGGGCGAGCAGCTGTTAAATTAACTATTTTTGTAACAACTGACATTAAGTCGTTTAAGTCGGTGAATCCTGCCTTGGCACATAAAGCCTCCTGATGGATAATACAATGAAAAGGCACAATCGGATGTCCAATAGCTTCTGTAAACAATTTGACAAATCCGACTTTTTTCCCGACCATATTTGGTGCCCCATCTGTCGTCACTGACACAACTTTAGAGATATCAATGCTTAGGTCACGAAATGTTTGTATAACAACCTTACATATTTCGCTTCCTGATTTACTTGTTGACACTGATACTAACTTTATCAACTCTTCTCTCATTGTGAGACCATCAGAATATCGACCAATAATGGCCAACTGAGCATGTGATGTGACATCAGTAGTTTCATAAAGAGAGATCGAAAAATATTTACACTTCCTTATGTCTCTCTTTAATTGATGTTGTATGTTTGTGTTCAGTCTCATTATTCAGTCTTTTATGATATTTCTACTGAGTGGTAACTCAGATATTCTCTTAATAATTGCATCTTTATTCTGCATATCGTGAAATAGAACTGATGCACATCTTAGGAGAGTTTCTTTAATAAATTCTCCCTCACTGAGCGCTTTTCCATGCTGAGCTATAGAATGAGCAATGCTCAAACTTGCAGATGTTAAATTTGTAGAGCCTTTCATAAATTTAAGGATGGAATTAGATTGGCTCTTATAAAGGTGTAGCTGCCTGGAAATGTATTCCTTCTTTTCATCCTTACTTTTTCCAAGAGCTGGGAATGATTAGTTTCAAAATGTCTATTTATATTTCACGTTCTGCTTACTACCGTTTCAGTACATAGAACGCAAAATGATCTGCCATTTTTTTCTATGAAGCCATACATCTCAGTCCATGTCTCTTGAAAGGGTCGGCCACTGCTACTACCACTTCCTTTACTTAACCTTAGTTTTTTATTTTTTGCGTTCTCCATCAGGGGGGCAGTGACAGAAGATAGAATTATAGATAGCTTGGTAGGCCTGCAGGCAATTAGGGGTTAACTAGCCTAACTAACCACAAAATGGTGCATATAACTGTCTTTTAGGAAAGGGCAGGGTTAGTAAGCAGAAATAGGGGTTAATAAGGATGCACAACAGTAATAGTGGTGAAATGGAGTCTGCAGTATGGAGCAAGATGGTGTTCCTTATGTGAATTAAAATGGCTGCCGCTATTTCTAATGGCGGGAAACGGCACCCATAGCACGCCACAAACCCTCGCCTCTCCCAGCCTCCCCCTCACTTATCTCAGTAATGATGAATTAGAAATCCATGACACCCCAGAACAGTAGATAATGGTTGCTGTGGTTAACTGTTATTTGGTTACTGGTAATGGCAGGGCCCCCAGAGATGCGTCCCCCGCTGCGTTCCGCTGCTCCCTGCTCTGCCGGCAGAAGTGAGGGCAAAGATCCTGGCTTAACTGGAAGTCCCAGAACTAGACGCTCTGTGCCGGACTTCTGTTGTTTTGGCCTACAGACCTCTGGCACAGAGTGTCTAATAGGGGAGGATGAAACATTTGCAACTAGAGTCTTGGAGCTAACTCCAAGACTCTAGTCGCAAATGTTTCATCCTCAGGAGCAGCAAATGTTTCATCCTCAGCATGCGGCCGCCTCGGCCGCATGTCATCAGAAATGGCTACGCGTGTCAGTGCTGACACACGTGTCATAGATTCACCATCACTGGTCTAGAGAATGGTAACATTGGTGACTACAGCCTTAATGTGAGCAAGGAATAATAAGCAATATTTGGAGAATGTAAATTAGATCATATCACTTTCCTGCTCTGAAACCTCCAATGTTTTCCTGTTTGCCTGAAATAAAACCAAACTCTCTGTGAAGTCTAAAGGACCCTGCAGGATGGGGCTGGCCCTTCCTTGCCCACCTCTCCAGTCTCACGCCCCCAACCCCCATAACAGTCTTATTGAGATATAATTCATATTCCATCCAATTAATCAATTTAAAGTACACAACTCAATCGTTTTTAATATGTTCACAGTTATGCAACCATCATCACAATCAATTTTTAAACATTTCCATCATGCTAAAAATAACCCCATACCTACCTAGTCACTTCTCATTCTCCTAACCTCATAGCCCTGACGACCACTGGTCTTCTTTCTGTCTCTAAAGATTTGTCTATTGTGAATATTTCATATAAATGAACAATACGTGGTCTTGTGTGACTGCTTCCTTTCATTTAGCACAATGTTTTCAAGGTTCATCTACATTGAAGTATGTGTATCAATACTTCATTCCTTATTATGGCTGAATAATATTTCACCATAGAAATACATCATGTTTTGTTTATCCATTCATCAGTGGATGACATTTGGGGTATTTCTACTTCTTGATATTATGACTTCTGTGGCAGTGGACATTTGTGCATAACTTTTTGTGTGGCTATTCTCTTGGATATGTATGTACCTAGGAGTGCTATTGCTGGGTCATATGGTAATTCGGTGTTTAACCTTTTCATTGATTTGGGGAAATTTTCAGCCATTATTTCTTCATATATTCTTCCTGCCCTTTTTTTTTCCCTCTCTTCCAATATGCATATGCATAAATAACTTGGATTTCATAAAAATTAAAAGTTTTTGTCTTCAAAGGACTCCATCAAGAAAGTGATAAGAACTGTGTCCCAAGGTGGCTGCACCATTTTACATTCCCACCAGCAGTATCTGAGGATTCTGATGTTCCACATGCTCACCTACATTAGTTACTAACCACCTTTGTGGTTAAAGCCATCCCAAAACTCTCTTTGGGCTGCCTCCCTCTTGGAAAAAATCTGAGTCCATTCCCCAGAGCTGGTATGAGGGACAGTGATCCATTTCTCTGAGTGACACTCCTGCTTTAGGAGCAGGGTGCTGGGTGGGGGTGGCATCTGATCTTTCCAGCTTGCCTCTCCTGGTGTGGAACATCTGCTTATAAACAAGGTGGGTGAATGTAATAGCCCTGTAGGGGAACTCATTCAGAGATGCAATGCGTCTCCAGCAGCAAAGGTGTCTGGGAAATGCTGGACTCTGTTTAACCTTCTGTGACTGTTTAACTCTCTGTAGCCTCAGGTTTGGCTGACTGCCCAGAAAGCCAGAATGCCACCCAAATATAAATGTCAGGCCCCAGGAAGGAGGTTAATGAACGTATAGGGTGTAGATAACTGCCTGGTGTTATCTGTTAACTTAGAAATTCATTGTTCTTCCTGGTGGCCTACGTGACTCCCCACAATATAGTTTTACTATTAACCCCCTAATAAGAAAAGAGCTTGTCCTGGGAGGGGGTGGATGTCTGCCGGGCCAGCCAACACTGGTAGCAAGCAGTTGCTTTGCCTGTGTATCTAAGTTTCTCGTATTAAAAGCCCTTATGAATTTGAATAGGCTACTTACTACCTCTCAGTTCTTCTGAATTGATCCTGAATTTAGACTTTTGGGTCTTTCTTCCAAAAGGCCCCATATTCTCAGCCTCTACCCTATGAGTGGGAATTGGATGGAGGAAAGGAGCCCCAACATCTTGGCAACACTCACCTAAATTTTAACCTCTGCAACATGAAGCTATGGGGGATGGGAAGGAGAGGATGAGTCCTGGCTCAAGTGCCATAGAAGCTCACTGTTCTTACCAAAATTTAACAGTGTTGTAAGCATTATATATATACTAGAGGCCCGGTGCATGAAATTTGTGCATGGGGGTGGGGAACTGTATGTGTCCCTCAGCCCAGCCTGCACCCTCTCTAATCTGGGACCCCTCGAGGAATGTCCGACTGCCCCTTTAGGCCCAATCCTGGTGGATCAGGCCTAAACAGGCAGTCAGACATCCCTCTCACAATCCAGGACTGCTGGCTCCCAATGGCTTGACTCCCTGCCTGCCTGATTGTCCCTAACAGCTTCTGCATGCCAGCCTGTTCACCCACTAATCACTCCCCTGCTAGCCTGATCGATGCCTAACTGCTCCCCTGTCAGCCAAATTGCCCCTAACTGCCCTCCCCTGCAGGCCAGGTCCCCCCCCAACTGCCCTCCCCTGCAGGCCAGGTCCCCTTCAACTGCCCTCCCCTGCAGGCCTGGTCCCCCCCAACTGCCCTCTCATGTAGGCCTGGTTGCCCCTAACTGCCCTCCCTTGCCAACCCAGTAACCCCTAACTGCCCTCCCCTGCTGGCCTAGTCACCCCTAACTGCTCTCCCCTGCTGGCCTGGTCCCCCCCAACTGACCTCCCATGCAGGCCTGGTTCCCCCCAACTGATCTCCCCTGTAGGCCTGGTTGCCCCCAACTGTCCTCCTCTGCCAGCCCGGTCACCCCTAACTGCCCTCCCCTGCAGGCCTGGTCCCCCCTAACTGCCCTCCCTTGCCAGCCTGATCACCCCTAACTGCCCTCCCCTGCAGGCCTGGTCCCCCCTAACTGTCTTCCTCTGCCGACCTGGTCACCCCTAACTGCCCTCCCCTGCAGGCCTGATTGCCACAACTGCCCTCCCTTGCAGGCCTCGTCCCTCCCAACTGCCCTCCCCTGCTGGCCTGATCACCCACAACTGCCCTCCCCTGCTAGCCATCTTGTGGTGGCCATCTTGTGTCCACATGGCGGCAGCCATCTTTGACCACATGGGGATGGCCATCTTGTGTGTTGGAGTGATGGTCAATTTGCATATTACCCTTTTATTAGATAGGAAATATTTATATATACATTTACAACTATAAATAAATAAATATATATATATATATACTAGAGGCCTGGTGCACGAAATTCGTGCACGGGGGGTCCCTCAGCCCAACCTGCACCCTCTACAATCCAGGAGCTCTCAGAGGATATCCTACTGATGGCTTAGGCCCACTCCCCATGGTTCTCTGCTCTCTGTGGGGCCTGGAGGTTTCTCTGCAGCCATGGAGATGAAGCCCCCATGCGCTGCTGTTGCTCTCTGCCTGCTGCCACCATGTGCCATGTGAAGGAAGCCCCAATGCCCTGCAGTGTGCTCTGTCTGCCGGGCCTGGGGGCTTCCCAGACACGGACACACTAAGGAAGCCCCCATGCCCTGTTGTCCAGGCTCTGTCTGCAGGGCCTGGGGGTGTTACCACTGCCACTGCCCACTAAGGAAGCCCCCAAGCCCTGCTGTCTGGGCTCTGTCTGCCATGTCTGGGGACTTCCCTGCCACTGCCCCACTAAGGAAGCTGCCATGCCCAGCTTTGCAGGGCCTGGCGGCTTCCCGGCTGCCGAGATCAGGAAGCCGCCATGCCCTGCTCTGCTGGCACTGGAGTCTTCCTGATTGCCTCAGCGACCATCGGGAAGACGCCATGCCCTGCTCCTCCACCGGCTCCATGTGTGCAGGGCCTGGCAGCTTCCCGCTGCCGCAGCACTAAGGAAGCAACCACGCCCTGCTCTCAGTGCTCTGCTGGTTGAACAGGCGAGACACTCCAGCAGCAGGGCTGAGGGGACTGGGCGCCGCCATCTTGTGAGTATGGGGGCCGCCATTTTTGTCATGGAGTGATGCCTAATTTGCATATTACTCTATTATTAGATAGGATTTATATATATAAATATTTACAACAACCCTGTGAGATAGGTACCATTATCATCTTCATTTTACAGAGCAAGAGAAGTGAAACACAGAGAGGTAAACAAACTTGCTTAAGGCACACAGCTAGCAAGAGGAAGAGCTAAAATTTGAACTCAGGCAGTTTGTTTTTAAACTCTCGTCATTAATCACTAACTATGTGGACATATTTATTTACATACTGGTTTTATTGTGTAAATTGCCCATCTCAGATCTGAGCCATGATAAATGCCTCCTGGACTCGAGAGAGAAATGTTTGTAGCTCTGTACACCTGTAGGTAATAGGCAAATACCCCAACAGTCATTAGAAAATAGCAAGTAATCTAACTTATCTGTATAGGATGCACTATATTAACTGTTCTGGGTAAGCATTTTAAATTTTTCATACATGCTTTGCACACCCCCCTTTAGTGAGTTATAGTATTTGAACAATTTCTTAAACTTGTTTGGGACAATTTGTTGTTGATAAAAGCAGATTCTGGGTGAGACACAAGAAGAAACTGAGAATTACCACAGGCAAAGGAAGGAGGCTTGCTCTACTAAAGGCCACATGGTAATGCTGAACACCTTAAACACTGCCATTGTTTTGTTCTTTGAATGATAATAAGCGAATGTCCTAGTCAATCTTGACTCTGAAGTTGAAGAAAACACACAACCATGTGCCCTGCTACATGTGTTCAGGGAAAATGAGTACATCATGCACAGATCTTCTGGACTCATTGATAAAATAATGAGAACAGAGAATAATGATCCCCAAAGATATCCCCGCCCTAAGCCTTGGAACCTGTGACTATGTTAGGCTACATGGCAAAGGGAATTGGGTTGCAGATGGAATTAAAGTTGTGAACTGGTTGACCTTATTATCCTGCATCATGCAGATGGGCTCAGTGTAATCAGAGTCCTTCAATGTGGACGATGGAGGCAGGAGAGCCCGTCAGTGAGAGGAAGACATCACTATGGAAGAAAAGAACCGAGAGGTATTACCTTGCTGACTTTGAAGATGGGGAAGGAGCCACAAGCCAAGGAATGTGGGCAGCTTCTAGAAGCTGGAAAGAATAAGGAAATATATTTTCCCCTGGAGCTTCCAGAAAGGAATGTAGCCCTGCCAACTTCTGGACTTTAGCCCAGTCCAGTGAGACCCATGTTGCACTCCAAGTCTGTGAGAAAATAACCTTATGTTCTTTTAAACCACTACGTTTGTAGTAATAGAAAACTATTGATCAGAATATAACCATACCATCATGGTCTGAGGCAAGGCAAGAGCTAAGAATGTCCTGCCTAGGGAAGTTTATAATCCACAAGGCTCTTTCTTCCTGGCTGAGTATGACCAGAGAGACCAGGTGTACACTGATCTCGAGCATCCCTCCTGCCACTGGAAGACCTTTCTCACAGCTTCAGTGCAAAATCAAAGGTACAAAATACATTTCCTGCCACAGGTTGAGCCTTCTAAATTGTAAGGACAATTTAACACAAAAACAAAACAGCAAAGCCCACGTTTCTGATTCAAGGAGCTGGAGTTCCTGAGACCTAAATTCTCTTCCGCTTTGCCTAATAGACAGCTTTTGGAAAACCCTATGGGTATAGCTAATGGCAGAATCCCTTTTCTTCACTCTGGGGCCAGTGAGATTGGTGTGGGGAGCGAAGACTTATCCACAGGGGAGGCTAGAGCCCACAGATGACAACCATCCTGCAGGCTGGCTGCCTACAGAAAACGTTCAGATAATTTCTTTGATCAGGTGCTGTTTGCAGAGGAAGACAGACTTAATGGAGGGGAGAGTCTGCTGCCATCTGACCTCGGCTGTGTGCTTTTCTCCATCTCCTGTCGAGTTTAGTCCTAAGAGTAAACAATTGCGGATGAGCTGGTACATGAGAACACAAAGGACAGTCAGCAATGAGGGAACTCCCAGGTGAGGCTGAATCGGGTCCTAGGAAATGTTCTCTCTTCTATCTGCCCAGGGGAGAGGGGCCTGTTTCCAGAGAGTCTAAGGGCACATGCAAGGACCGGGGTATGGAGGTGCGGAGCCAGGCACCGCTGCATGTGAGTTGTGTGATCCCAGGCAGGTTATTCAACCTCCAGGAGCCTGTCTCATCAGTTCAGCCGACGTGGTTACACCTGGCCGATGAGTTATGCTGAGTGCTCTGGGAAGCCACTGCAGCCAGCTCAGATCAGGGAGGACGCTGGGAGTGATGCAAAGATACACACAGAGCCTCACAACACCCCAGAACACGACTTCTGATGGGTTCTGTGTTCAGATTCTGGTTCATTCCAGAGCCCAACTACCTGGGGTCCATGAAACTTTTTTTTTTTTTTTATCTCTTAATGGATTTCTTCTCCCTTTCCTGTTTTTTCTTTTCTCTTCTTCCCTTCCTTCCTTCCTTCCTTCCTTCCTTCCTTCCTTCCTTCCTTCCTTCCTTCCTTTCTTTTTTCCTCTTTCTTTTAACTGAGATGTAATTGCTGTACAATAGAGTACCTAAATCATAAGTGCTCGGCTCAGTGAATTTCTACACACACCCTTGTAATTGCCACCCACATCCAGATACAGATCAGCAAACTCAGGCCTGTGGGCCAAATCCCCTCTGCCATGGTCCTAGCAAAAGTTTGATCAGAATATAACTGCACCATCATTTGCATCTTGTCTAAGGCTATTTGAATAATTGCCACAGAGGCCCTATGGCTTCAAAGTCAAAAATCTTTTTTTTTTAAATAATTCTTTATTGTTGAAAGTATTACCTATGCCTCCCCTTTCCCCCCATTGGTCCCCTCCAGCCCTTTCCCACCCCAGGCCTTCAGCACCCTATTGTCTGTGTCCATGGGCCATGAATATATGCATACAAGGTCTTTGGTTGATTACCTCCCATCCACCCATCCACCCCTGCCTTCCCTCTGAGATTCTGCACTCTGTTTCATGCTTCCATGTATCTAGATCCACTCTGTTCATCGGTTTATTTTGTTACTTAGATTCCACATATGAGTAAAGCCAAAAACTCTTAACTAGCTGGTCCTTGAGGAAAAATAGGCCAACCCCTGAGATAGAGCCACCGCGCCTCCTCTGCCCTGCCTGTCAGGGTCCCTCCAAGACAACCACTCTTTTGACCTTTGTTACTGTAGGTAGTTCTGCTTGTTCTAAACTTTATACAGTTTTATTCACTCTACACTAGATGTGGGAACCTTCCACAGTGTGTGGCACTGTCACTCTAGAGCATCTCCATTCACGGGACTTGGTGACAGTCCAGGCCTCCTCCGCTCTGTCCCACAGGAGGGGCTGGCTCCTCCCACTGACAGAGGAGCTTCCCTCCTGCTGCCTCCCAGTAGGCCCCTGGGCGCTCTGGACCTCTCTCTACAGTGCTGCATCCTCTCTCTCTCATCTATTTCTGAACCATAAATACCACTGAAAAGCTGATCAGAGCTAGGACCCTGTTCTCAGATAAATCCAGTTGGTGAAATGCTCAGCTAGATATTACAACTTGTTGGTTTTTTCCTACCTGTGTCAGTCGGAGGGATGTCGGAAGCCCACCTTGATTCAGATGCTTTGGCTTTATTAGAAAAGGAAGGGGTGGGAGAGAGATTATCTACTGTCATTTAGCTCCACCTCAAAGGGCAGATGCAGGACATGTACCCTGTGGTGGGGACAAAGGGCTGGGGCTGGATGCTTTGTATGGAGGGCCTGGTCTGGGGTCACGTTCTCTGGAAGACATGAGGACAGTGCACTGACCTGGCCCCCTAGTTGCTGCAGAGCCGGGAGTGTGAGCCTGGCTCAGGTCCCCCGCCAGGACTACACAGGTGTCATTACAGCAGGAGGAGGATGGCCGGTGGCTGACGGTGGGGACCAGCTTCAGCCCAGTCTGCATGGCAGCAGGACGAGCAGCAGCCACTGGTCGGTTCCCAGAGTTTTCCTGGCCTGCAAGCAGGAGGTGGACTCAGCCCTGTAGGATGGGGAACCTCAGGCTTCGTGGATTACTCTGGGGTAAGGGAGCCTTAAGAGGGTGCAGTAAAACTTCAGTGAAGGAGGTAACAGAGCAGTTCATCAGTAAATAAAAGATCACATCATGCTTACAACTCAAATTAGTGAAGCTGTTCATACCATTTAACACACACAAACCCAAATTTCACACAGAATCTAAATGGGTTTGTGGACTCCAGACTGTCTCAGTTCCAGTCCGATCCTCTCTGTCACAGCTCCCCCTGAGAGCTGGCAGAGCCCGGCTGTGCTTAGGTCAGGTTCCCAAGAGAATGTTATTGGCCAAGTTAATGTTTTAAATTAGGCCTCACAAATCACAGTCTCTAGCCGCTCCCTGGAGCGTTGTCCTTCCATCAGGCTCTCAGCCCTGGTTTCACCAAGCACGTGGCTGGGGAAGGGGTGAAGCAGTGGGGCTGGGTATGGGCAGCTCCCCTTAGAAGCAGGGGTGAGCAGGCACACCTGTAACCCTCATATCCAGTCCGGGAGCCTTGGAGATGATTGATGGACTCTGCTTAGTGAACGCAATGCTGGAACCAAGTGTAGTCAATAAATGAACTCTGAACTGTGAGGAGGGGGAGGAGGGGGAGGAGGAGGAGGAGGAGGAGGAGGAGGAGGAGGAGGAGGAGGAGGAGGAGGAGGAGGAGGAGGACTTATTATTACTCAAGATATGAGTCGACCCCCAGAGTCACTTCCATCCGGAGGACTCTGCTGCTCTTTCTCTCAGGGGTGCTGATGGCGTTGGCAAGTGTCCAGAGTGGATGTTGAATGAGCGCAGTGGAGAGGCTTGTGAAATATGGGCATTTGGTGAGGGCCCTATTTAAAGAAATCAGAGAAGAGAAATTAAAAGAGCCCCTTAAGTCATTAAAATGCAGGTAGGTTTGTGGGGTTTTAAAAAATGAATTGTTTTAATAAATACCTAACTGATGGCACAGCCATCGGAATAGAAATATTATCTAAATGATTATAAAAGTTGTTCCTTTCATCTCATAAATTTAAGTAATTAAACTAACGCCGCAGTTTCCTCTTGCATGGTGGCGACATGACAGAGCCCGGAACTTCTACCCCACTGCTGGCTAATTAGACGGCGTGTTACTCTATTTCTTATTTTCAATGTTCTTTTCAGTTCTGTACTCAAACCTTCCCCCCCCCCCACTTCCTCTTTCAAAACCTGATGTCTAAGTAGTTATAAATAGACCTCCTGAGTCAGAACTTGAAACTATTTCACTCTATTCTCTTTTCATCCCAAATACGTTAGGCTTTAGTAACAATTAAAAGAGAGTTCACAAAGGAAGGCGGAACCTGATTCTGGAGGGGACACAGGGAGGCCTGCTTCACTCAGGTCTCAACTAGGAGGGACCTAGACTGGTTTCATGATGAAAGAGAAGTCCAGGCATCTGGGTATTTTATGTGTATTCTCTTGCTTTGTGGAGTTCCTTTTAGAGAAATACAATTTTCTTCCAAAGACGGAAGCTCAATGATCATCTCTACTTGAGCCCACTGCACATGTCATTTATCCCATCTCAGTCCTGGTTGGATCTGCGGCGCGAAGGGCCTACACAGATCCATCCATCCATCCTCTGGTTCATTAGTCCTGCTAGCATTCCCTGAGTGCCTGGAGCTTTCAGGCACCCATGAATAAAAGATAAGTGTTTGGCTTCGAAGAACTCACTAGCCTGACAGAGAACACTGCCCAGAGGTTAAGAGCCCAGATTCTGGAATTAGATGGCCTAACCCAGCTCCCCCTTCTTGCAATCTGTGAACACCTAGATAAGTTCCTTTACCTTTCTCAACTGTTTCTTTATATTTAAAACTAGAGGCCCCGTGCACGACATTCTAAGTTGGACATCCCCCGAGGGGTCCTTAAGCACTGCTGCGGAGGTAGGAGAGGCTCCCGCCACGCTGCGCTCGCCAGCCTTGAGCCCGGCTTCTGGCTGAGCAGCGCTCCCCCATGGGACTGCACTGACCACCAGGGGGCAGCTCCTGCATCAAGCCTCTGCCCTCTGGTGGTCAGTGCACATCATAGTGACCAGTCGTTCCGCTATTGGGTTGATTTGAATATTAGCCATTTATTATATAGGATAGGATTATCTATAATAATAAAAGAGTAATATGCTAATCAGACTGGACATCTTCTGGAAGTCATTTCAGACATCCTTCCTGATGGAGCTGGGGTGGGAGGGAAGCCAGCCGGGTCCTGGGTGCCTACGGGCAGCCTGGGGGAAGCCATCCCAGGTCCTGGGTGCTGGAGGGAAGCCTGTGCCAGAAGCCATGGGAAGGAAGGCATACTCCTGCACGAATTTTCGTGTATCGGGCCTCTAGTGTTAAAATAATATCATAAGATAGCTGTAAAAGTTAAACAGAGTGATAACCTATAAAACACATTGCCCAGCAGAACAATGCATATTAGCTGCCCAACTGTTATTGGTAAATATGTTTAAATTGCTCTACCATAGCTATGTAAGTAGTGCTTGAGGAGCACTGAGAAGGGAGGCTTTCATTCTTTCTGGGATGGACAAAGGAGAGCTGGCGGAATTTCAGAGGAGATGATATTGAGTTGGGTTTTGTAGGATGAGTAGGAGTTTATAACATGAAGAGGAAGATAGGATAGTGAGGGCAGAGAGGGCCAAATGTGAAAATTCACAGAGAATAAACTAATATTTTTTAAAAATATATTTTATTGTTTTATTACAGAGAGGAAGGGAGAGGAATAGTTAGAAACATTGACAAGAGAGAAACATCAATCAGCTGCCTCCTGCACACCCCCTATGTGCCTGCAGCCAAGGTAGATGCCCTTGACCAGAATCGAACCCGGGACCCTTCAATCTGCAGGCCGACGCTCTATCCACTGAGCCAAACTGGCCAGGGCTAAACAGTAATATTTTAAGGCTAACTCATTGATACATACAGAAACCACAGAGATAAATCTAGAAAGGAATTCAGAACTACTTTATAAGTAGCATATTAGTCAGAGGCTTTTAGTTGCTAATAACAGAAAACCCACTTTGGCATAGGTACGTTTATAGCTTAAAAAAAAAAGAATACATGTATGGTAAGGTTCAACACTGGTGTAATCCCATTACTCAGTCATGTTCTCAAGGAGCTGGTTTCTTTACATTTCTACTCTTCACTCTTTTCTTTTATCTCCTTCATCCTAATATTGTGCCTCTCACAGTCCCAGAGTGGCTACCAACTGCCCAGATTACATGCTTCCCAAGAAACATCCAGGGAAGCAAGAAAGCCTGTTCCTGAGGCCATTTGACAAGAGTCCTGGGCTTTTTGGTGACCAGCCCACTCCTGAACCAATCTCTGGAGCTGGAGAAAGACATGGGCCAATTGAATTAGGTCTGGAACATCACAGCCAATCAGTGACCAACAGGCACAGGGTTATCCTTTTGGCTTAGGCCAATCAGAGCCACCTTTGAAAATGGATAATCAATCTTTGTAAACCATGGGGATGCTACAAAAATGAGAGGAATGGGATGGATGAGAAAGGCTGACCATGTGTTTCACCCCAGAACACTTGTAGGCCATACTTTAGGGTTTGGAATTTATATTGTGGACAAGAAGACCCTTATAGGCAAGGAGCCACATCTAGAAATAACTTTGGAGGCAGTTTGGAGACAAATAGGGGCAAGGAGGCCACATCACACCTAGTTCATTACTTGGGTTCCCTGTAGAGCAAATAACCTAACTCTCCTGAGCACATGCCATGCCCCTCGGAAACCTTACTGCTCAGGTGGAATTTCAACCCAGAGTGTGTAACTGTTCACAGCTCCTAAGCTGCCACAGTAAGCATCTCTGGTGATCAGGATGACATACTTTGTACACTTGTCACACTCACACCAGTGAAGATTTGAGGATTATCCAGATCCTCTGAGGTCACAGGCAGAAGGCACAGTGGTCACAGATAAAGTCTACTGGCATTTATTCACTCCCTTGGTAAAGAAGACGATTCAGGGTTCCTCACTGCTCCCCTAATCTTGGAGTGACCCAAGAAGTCCTCTATTTGATTCTCACCATCGTACCATTTAACTAGCATTTCAACAATACGCAGAGAATGAGCTTTCTCACTTAAGAAAAGCAAAACAACTTTGATGACTTTGATTTTTCTACCCATTCTACTCAGGGCTGAAATGATGTATTCAGGGTAACATGTTTCCAGAGAACTTGGACAAACTCACATTTTTAAAATAGACCAGTTTGCTACTGTGCTGTGCTCACAGCAGTGCTTCCTCCGTGTGTTTCAAATGATGGCCTTGCCACCACCCCCACCCCCAGAGCCCTGACGAGAAAGCCTGGGAGATGAACGAGCTCCATGCTCCACAGCACGCGGAGAGGGTTCCTCCCAGAGAAGGTTGTTCAAGGGGGAGGGGGCTCACACATCATTTTTCCTCTGTGTACTAGCACCAGGGAGAAGATGGCTTAAAGTGCTATGATTTGTGATCAGGAAATGAATATGTATTTTATTGCCATATTCATTATATAGAGTACGAGTTTGCTTAAAGCAATCCCTATATCATTGGGTATGAATGTTATATTGTATTTTGCAATGCACAGCTTCTTGAAGAAATATTTTACAAAGAGATTAATAATGGGGAGTTTTAATGTATGCTTCCAGCGCTCATTGATGAAACCAGTCTATTTCCATCTTTCTGCCTGGAGCCAGTTTGACACTGGGATGACATGTTGATGACAGTGCTTCACAAAAGAAGACTTTGGTGCTCTATTATAGCTCTACTCTGGCTGAAGTACGGAGCCTAAAATTGAATGAGAGAACTCAGGGAAAGCAGCAATAAGCTGAAGGCAACACTTTGTAGCAGGATAATGGAAGGGAAATGTGTATACTAAAATGGCATTATCTTTAGAATGAAATGATTAAGTGAATTAGATTTACCCCAGTTAGGTGCAAATCAGAAAACACAAGAAATGAATTTTCCCACCAAAAATGTGTATGAGGCAACATCCAGAACTTTCCAGTCACAGCATCTTTCCTGCCTCAACTTCCTTCTTTTGCTGAAACTACCCTGTCCACAGTCCCGGCTAAAGTAAGCAGCACAGCCCCTGGGTACCTCTCCTGAGAACAGAGGTGGCCACTGGCCCAAGGCTGGCTCATTCACAGGCTGGCCAGAGACTGCCTGTGGCCCAGTACAAAGGGATCGGCCCGTTAGCCAAGAGGTTGTCTCTGTCCTCAACAGAAACAGAAATTCCCGGAGGCCTGGAGAGGTAGGTGGTAAATGGAGGAGGAGTAGGTGGTCCCCTCAGCAGCTGAATGCCAGACTGATTGGTAGATGAGAGAAAGGGATCAAGGAGTCCCAGGTAAGAGAGTAAATAATGTCATGTGACTAGGAGAGAGGGTCAGGAAGGCTCCCTGGGATGAGGCATCTGAGTGAGGCTTGGAGATGATTGAAGTTCACTGGGCAGACAAAGGAGCAGGGTCAGACCCCTGGGAACAGCATTCCAGGCAGCATGTCAGACAGGGGCAAAGCCCTGGAAGTGGCACAGGATCTGCAACGCAATGGGAGGCCTGGGTCGCTCCGGGGGTGGGAGGGGGAAGAGTAGAGGAGTGATGGGGTGACAAAGCTGAGCCACGAAGAGTACACAGCAGAGAAGGAACATATTCTGATCTGGGTTTCAGAGCATTATTTTGGCAGGTGGAGGGAGGGGCAGAGAATGGAGGCAGGAAACCCGGAGGGGACTTGGTGCTGAGGGCTGGATGAGCACCCTGGGGTGGGAGAGTGGAGGGGGAAGGGCTGAGAGCGGGCAAGTCTGCAGCTTCCTGAGCAGGAGGAGCTGGAGCAGCTCTTGAAAGCTGACAGGGCGCATCTCGCCCAGCTTGAGTTCTGTGATTTATGCTGGAAGCCTGAATTCGACCATGACGGGAGTATTTAAACCACAGAAGTTGGCAAGCTCTCGGGCCTTTTCCCCCTCTCTTTCTTGTTCTATATTTCTGGAGAGCCAGCATACCACTGCCAGAAGACCAGTCAGCAATTCTGGAGAAAAGGGGAAAGTGTATTTGTGCTTTGCTCTCTTCTACTGCTTTTGGGAAGGTTCCTATGTGGGTCGTACTGGTGGGGAATTCTGAGTAAACTGGCTGCACAAGAGATGCTTGGGGCCCATCAACAGGAAGAGAAAATAAAGGTCTATCTTCTTAGGAAAGAGGACATGGTCCAGATCTAATTCACTGAGCCTGTCTTCTCAATTCTTTATGCATTTAAATATAAATTATAACTAATAATTTCCCTTAATCTGAAAGATATGGAGGGGAGAAAGAGAGAATGGGAGAGAGGTAGGTATAGAGATACATAAAGAGGAAAAAGAAAAAAATGAAAGAAAGGAAGAATGAGAAAGAATAGAGAAAGGAAGGGAGGGAGGGAGGAGAGAAAAAGGAAGGGAAGGGACAGAGGGAGGGAGGGAAGAGGCAGCTGTCCCCATCATTCTGAACTATACACAGCATCCTTGTAGCTCTCTGGTCACTAGGGGAATATACCAGCCATGTGCCCCGAGGCCACTCTATATGACAAGTGCAACATCTTTGCTTAACCTCAAATAGCAGATGCTATTATTACCTGTCTTCCATTTGACAGATGAGAAAACTGAGGCCCACAGAAGTTGAATAGCTTGCCCCTGTCACAGAGTCAGGTTTGGAGGGGGATTTGAACTCAATCTGTATAACCCCACAACCCACTCTCCTAGCTACTACACAATAAGGCTTTTACTCCAAATAAAGCAAAGTGGGGTTCTCAGAGAATACATGTGAACACCCACTCTGGGCACACAGACACATGAAGAATACAGAACAAGAGAAAAAGTCCGTGCTCAGGAATTGGCCCACAGTGCATCCACAGGCAAAATGAGTAACAGTGAGGGAGCTTGGGGGCAACACCCAGCCCAGCTGATGGGAGCTCCTGAGACTGGGGACCCTGTCTTTCATCTGCATTGCGGTGCCTAGCTCAGAGCCTGGCTCAGCACACGTCTGCACAGTGAATAGTGTGGACTTGTACTGCAAGGCTGGACTGGATGCTTCTTGCCAGACAGAAGTCTACAAGTCCTTGCAGAGGGGACAACAGCGGAGCCAAGGTTGCTCCCTGTGTGTGTGAGGAACAGAAAAGTGACAGCTGGGTCCATCCATAATAGACCTCACTTTCTGGATGGCCACATTTCCAAGTCGACTGAGCTGTTTGTCACCAGGTGCCCTTTCCTTCGGCTCTAAAGTCCGGATGACAGTAATGACTCCATTACCAGTGGGTTACAAACCTTCTGAGGACTAAGGAACCCCTGATGGGTTTAGATGGTTATGGCCAAAGCTTGCTCAAGGGAAAAAACAAGAAGGGAGGGCGAAGAGATATTTTTAAACCCTGATTCTTTGGTCAAATGGAGATAATAACTAGCAGAATGACAAAAGTGGCTCTGGGTGATTTTAAAACAAATATTCCTTTCCTTTGGATTCTAAAGCTTAGAGCCATCTTACACTCATTGCCTTCTCTATGCAGTCAGCCACCAAGTCGTATGTGTTTGTAATGTTTCTCACAGCCACCCTTTCCTTCTGCTCCCCCTGCCCTGCATGGAAATAAAGCCTTTGCTAGAGTCCAGGGTATGGTTCAATGCTTGCTCAAAATTTTCTTAGAAATCACCAGTGGGGTCCCTTGTCAGAGAGACGACAGCGAGGCCCAACGGTGGAGGACTTCCCTGAGATGGCAGGTTAGGGCGGAGTTGGGGCCTCTACCAAGATTTCCGCTCCCAGGTTTATTTTCAAATGTATCAGCCAGGGTCTTGGCTGTAAGCAGGAAAGTGACTGATGATCTCACTGAGTGGAGATTTAGTGGAAGTCTATACAAATTGCAGGAGGTTGGGGGTCCGACTCTGAGAACAGGCAAGAGCCAGAGGGGACCTGACAGCCAGGGCCACAGTCATGCTGCCTGTCTGCTCAGGGCGTGCTGCCCTGCACAGCTGCCCCTGCCACACTACAAAAGTGATCCTCTAATCTCAACTGTCCCCTCCCTGGCACCGAATGCTTGAGTCCAAGGTCAATGCCTGGTTCCCCCTGCAGTGGGAAGGAGACAGTGGAGAGACCACAGCACCAGGCATCCAATGGTGAGCTGACCCCCCCGCCCCCGACCCTCCCCACACACACCTTAGGGACCTGAGGATGAAGAGGGAGGCTGTGAGAAGGGAATGGATGCATGGATGCTGGCAGCCAGAATACCAGGAAATGTTGTAAACATTGAACATTGCCTGTTTGGGGGTTCTTTCCCAAATGAGCCTTCTGTCTCTGCACTTTGAACCCATCTATATACTGCTTTATACAACTTACAATATAGGGCTCCAAAATCATGAGTGCTATAGAGGTAAAACTCCATTAACCACCATTCAAAACCTGCTTCATACTCTCCCGACTTTACCCTCATCCCCAGCGGGACCTCACCAAGGCTGTTCTCACCTCATGTTCTCCACTTCAGTTAGGCTAGTCTGATAGTTCGCTATTCTTCTCACCTTCACCTCTTCCCCCATGCTGTTCTCTTTACTGGCATGCACTCCCTTTTCTCCCGGCATCATCCAAGTCCTACCTCTGATTCAAGGGACACTTTGAGATCTACTTTTTACAAGATCTTCCCAAACAGTCTAACCAACACAGATGTCTCCTCTGAACTCTTACTTAATAAAATAAAATCTCCCATTTGACAGTATAGTATATGCTCTCTCAAGCTCACTGCTGGCCCAGAGAAGGCACTGAGCACATATCTGTTGAATGAATAACTTCTTACTCATTCTTCAAGGCCTAGCTCAACTGTCCTTACACCTAAAAAGCTCTCCCTGATCCCCAAGCACAAGTTCCCTTCCTCTTGGAGTTTCCACAGCATTTTCTCTATAGCTACACTATAATACTTATCATGTCTGCTAATAATTTGCTTGTCAGACTGTTCCTCCTCTAAACCATAAACTCCCTATAAATAGAAATGAATCTTCTTTCTTTATCTATTGTATCTGGCACATACTACACCTGTCTGTCCAGTATGGTAGCCAATAGTTACATCTGGCCATTCACATTTCAATTGTAATTAATTAACATGAAATGAAATGAAATGAAAGATCCAGTTCCTCAGTTGCACTAGCCACACTTTAAGTTCTCAATAGAGGCTAAAGCATTAGACGCATTACATGATACAAATGTAGAACATCTCCATCATCACAGAACTCTAATGGACAGTATTGTACCAGGCATTCACTGTATAATAAAAACAGCCATCTTTTCAGAGTTCATTATGCATCATGCATTGTGCTGAGGGTTTTCTGTGTATTATCTCATTTAATTCTGACAGCTACACTCAGTGGTCAATAATAGGATCATTCTCATTCCATGAATGAGAAAACTACAGCACAGAAAGGTTAAGTAATTTGGCCAAAGTCATACAACTAGTAGATGGCAGGGTCCAATTTTACTATTCTCATGGGCAAGTCTATGCCTGTAACCATGGTGCTATGTCTCTTTTGTACAGTGTAAATACAATGGACTCAAGTCCAAATTCAAATCCCCCATGTTAGCTATGAGACCTAAAGAGTTAATTATTTTCTCCCTAAAGTGAAGATAATGATGGTTATTTCTTAGGATCATTGTAAATATTGAATGTGTAATGTACATGGCGGAACCCATATAGTGCCCAGCACATCGTAGGTATCCAGTGAATATTAGCCATGTTCTCACTTAAACTTTTACCTTCCAGGGTGTCAAAAATGTCTTAGTTGAGTTATAAGTACACAGTAAGGCTTTATAAGTATTATTTTAAGAGATTGATTCTGATTCTGAGATATTACCCTTTGCTCCTTCACAGTACTTTTACTTTTACAAACCCTTTGACTGACTGCCCACTCAATTTGTGTCCTGTTATTACTGTAACATGACGGGGCAGGAGGGTGAAAATAAATGCTGCCTGCCACATCTAGGAAACAAGAGCTCTATGGTAAAGAGGGAACCATCTCAATCAACGTTAACAGAGGGAAGTGGCGGAGTTTTAAGACGAGAATTTCAAGCATCAACCCCCAGGAGCGGTACAGGGCCACCCTTCCCAGATGAATAACTTAGTGCCCTGGTGTCTTTGAAAGAAGGCAAACCTGATTCTTACTGACCTGAGAAGAGCTTGCAGTGAATAATAAAGGCCACAGTTCCATCAAGACATTACCACACCAGCTAGAAGGTGAGCTAAACAAATGTGAGAATGGATTGAATTACGCAAAATCAAGGAATAGGTCTGCCACAAGGGAGTAGGTGGTAAGAGGAAGGGATGGTTTGGTTTCCTAAGGCAAAGCATTTGGAAAAGGAAACTATCTCTCTAGGCTCTTTGTATTGCTTTTTCCCAGTGTGCTATGTTTATCCACATCTCTGGGCCTTTGTTCTTAAATGTTCCAAAACAGTTCTGAATTGGGGAAGTTTCAGCTGCAAGTAACATAAAATCTACCTCAAACTTGTTTGAATAATGTCAAACTTGGCCAACATTACTGCATTCCAGAGGTCAGCTAGAACTCCAGGTTGATTTGATCTTGTGGCTCCAGTTTTCCTGGGGTCCTATCAGAGTCCCTGTTTTCTCGGTTGTGTGTTGGCTTTATCTACGGGCTGAAAGGGAGGTGGGTTGCCATTCTTCAGGGTCTCACTTCCAAGCATGTCCCTGTGCTAGATGAGATTATTGTTCAGAAGTATTCATCACCCTCCCCATCATTCCGAGGAAGGGGCAGACTTCCTAATCCTTGGATGTTGGTCTTGGCCATGTGATCTACTACGGTAACTTAGTGGGCAGTCTTGATGCTAAGCTTGGCCATGTGACTCTCTTTGGCCAGTGAGGTGTTGGTAGATGTGATGAAGCCTAGGCTTGTGATAAGCTCATACATTTCCATTGGTGCTCTTACACCTCGGCCATTGTGTTGAGAAGAACATGCGTAGGCTAGCTCACTGGTTCCAGAAAGGAAGGGGAGACTTAGATGTAGAACATAAACTAACGTAGCTGATCACCAGGCTCATTAGTGAGCCCAGCCAACATCAAGAGAACTGAATTACCCTAACTAGAGAGTCCTAGATAAAGTAAATAAATGCTTATTGCTGCTTTATGGTGCTAAGATTTTGTGAGATTTTGCTATGAGGCATCACTTCTGAACATTTTCACATAAGCTCAAAGTAAAATTGTTTCATAAGCTCCCCAGAAATCTTCTTACATCTCATTGGCCCAAATTGAATCACATGCCCAAATACTGGTAAGAGGGATAAGTTTATTCTTAGACAAATAAGGTCTTTTCTTGGAGGTCAGCCACCCCTAGCACATGGGCCACTTGGGGAAGGGATGAATATAGGAATACAAATCAGGGATCTGTTTAAAGGAGAAAATGGATGGTAAGATGGTAACATCCTCCATCTCTTTCTTTTTCTGGCTCAATTCATCCTAACTCATCTATGAAAACTTCCAGGACCCTCTAACCCACCTTATTTGCTTCTTCCCATAGATTCTTAACTAGACTGCTCTCTAGAAGTAATATTCTCAGGTAGCATCCAGAGTTTGCTTTCAACCATTGAATTTTGGTTTCACCCCAAGTACAACAAAATGATTGAAATCTTGGATCTGTAGTCACATCTGGGCCCAAGTATTGGCTTCACCATTTACTAGCTCTGTGACCTAAGGAAAGTTATTTACCCTCTCTATGCATCAGTTTCCTCATATGTAAAATGGGTCAATACTAGTATTGACATTACTGGTTGTTGGGTGAATGCATCAGTTAGTAAATATAGTGAGGTTTTTATTTTTTTCCTATTAGGAAAATTGGGAAGATTTTTTCCATGGCAGACCATTCAACACAGTTTGGGCTATATTAAAATTGTCTAGTCAGATGTTGATGAAATATTCTTTAAAAGTCAAGGAGACATGTCATCCCCCCCCCCACCCCGCCAAAATAGTGACTTTCATAGTGAGTCCACAGGAATAGAAGACATGGCTGTGAGCTGATCAACTCTCCTGGTGCAGCCATCAGTTCTATATTTGGTTAGGCCCCTTTTGGTGGCTGGCAATGAAAATCTGCTTTAGCTAGGTTAGGCAAAAAAAGAACATCTACCACATAGGACATACACTGTCTCATGAAACTCCAGGGTGGACATGCAGAGACTGGAGCCAGAACCAGAGAGTCATTGCAGTGTTTGCTTTTACTCTCAAATCTTTCAGAGTGCACCTGTTTCACTCTACTTCCTCTCTGAAGACCATCTTTCTCTACTCTTTCTTTTCATGTCACAATTCGGTGCCCCACTTTTTTCATGTCATACTTCTGGTCCCTCTCAGAGATGAACCTGTGTCTCTAAGTTCCATAACCAAATTCTGGGAAAAAGACTCTGCTTGCCCTTGTATGGGCCTAATGTCTGTCTATCCATGATGCTAGTGCCAACCTACATGGCAAGAACCCACCTCTGAAGAATAGGCGCTATTACCATTAGAAAGGGAGACCTGTTAGCTGGGCTTGCACTTCATAAAGATCCCAATAATTTATTTATACTGTTTGAGAATGGTAATGCCTGCCCAAGCTACAAGCCACTTTTCTGCTATAATTCTTATGCAGGAAGTCTGGAGAAGGATGTGCAATTTGCTATGTTTAGAAAGTTCTCCAGATGAGTCTAATGAGTAACAAATTTAAATAAACTTTATTTGATGAACACTCAATATGACAAAAAAAAAAAAGGGAAAACTAGACTTAGAGATTGCAACTGGATTTTTCAGCCTAGATAAAGTCAGACCAAGAATCTTTGAAGCTTACGGAAGACTCACCCACAGATCACACCCAGCTGTTTTCTGTCTCCACAAAGAGCAGTACAAAAGCATGAGGTTAGATATAAGGAAACACTTCTTAATAGGAAAAGAATAATTTTAAAAAATAGAAGAGCTCTTTACTCTGGGGCAGTCTCAGTGTACCTGAGGGTATGTAAGCAGGCCATATGACCTTTCAGAATACTATTCAGTTCAGAGTCTATGATCCCAGGGCCAGGATCAGAATCAAACCAGGCTTAGAAATGGAACACCAGCTCTTCCAAATGGGGGTCTAGTTACCCAGAGAAAGAAAGGAGTGAGAGAAACAGCTCATTCTAATCTCCTCTGACCCATCTACTGGGGTCAATCAAATTGCACACTCAACTCCTTTAAAGAACTGGAGACATATCTATGTGAGTTCATTCAGTAGTCAAAGAAGGGGACAATGGCCCCGACCCTGTCTCCTCTCATCTCCCAGGCTTGGCCCAGGGAAGATGCTTTTATGGAGCAGGGGCAATTCCTCCAGACAGGAGCTGCTGATTGATGTGATGTAGTGGTTACCACAGGGACATGGCTTGGTCCGTGTAGGGCTTCAGGTGCTTGCATGTGAAAGGTAAGCAAGGGGTGGAATCAGGTCCCCACACATCATCCCATGAGCAGGGTCAAATCTGCTGACTCTTATTTTTCTCTTTCTTCATATCAGAGGCTCATCTGTACTATTATCTTCACATTTGTGCCCCCTCCCCCAATTCATATGTTGAGATCCTAATGCCCAATGTGATGGTATTAAGAGGCAGGGCCTTTGGGAGGTGATTAGGTCATGAGGGCAGAGCTTCAGGAATAAGATAAATGCCCTTATAAAAGAGGCCCTAGCTTGGTGAAAAAGGTGAAGGGATTAATCAAAACAAAACAAAAAAAAAAAACCCCTCATAAACACAGACAACACTATGGTGATTACCAGAGGGAAAGGAGGGAAAAGGGGTGGGGGGAGGTGGAAGAGAATAAAGGGGGGATAAATGGTGATAGAAGGAGGCTTGACTTGGAGTGGTGAATACACAATACAATATACAGATGATATATTATAGAATTGTACAATTGAAACCTGTACAATTTTACTAATCAACGTACCCCAATAAATTCAATAAAAAAGAGGCCCTAGGAAGCTCCCTTGTTCCTTCCACCACAGGAGGACACAACAGTCTGCGACCTGGAAGAGGATTCCCATAGAACCTCACCATGCTGTCACCCTGATCTCAAACTTCAGCACCCAGAACTGAGAGAAGTTTTTGTTGTTTAAGCTAGCCATTGTGTGGAATTGTGTTATTGCAGCCAGAATGAACTGAGACAATCTGCCTCTTAGCTCTTACATCAGATGGGGTAGGGCCTATTTCTTACAGGCTTGACGCTGACCTGCCAAACTTCCCTCTTGCTTTTCCAGCTCCTCCATGCTCACAGCTGGTGACTACACTGAGCTGAGCGTATTCTCCAGACATCTTGCTCCCCCTCCCTTTCAATGTCTTCTTCTGGTGGCTGGACAGTAGTAACTGGGACTTAGACCTGTGAAAGCAAAGGAACTAAGAAGGCCCACTTAGGTCTCAAGTTTTACCAGAGCTCAACAGTCAAGTAAATATGGTGATAGCTTCAAACATGTTCTTTTTGTTTTTATGTTTTTTGTTTGTTTTCATCTGAGGATAGTTTTTGCATTGATTTTTAAAGAGAGTAGAAGGGAGGGAAGGAGAGGGGGGGAGATAGAGAAACACTGATGTGAGACACATTGATTGATTGCCTCATGCATGGGCTGTGACCAGGGCTGGGGATCAAAACTGCAACTCAGGCTCGTACCCTTGACCAGGAAAAGAATCTGTGACCCTTCAGTATGGGGCCGATGTTCTAACCACTGAGTAACACCGGCCAGGCTTCAAGCATGTTCTTGTTCCTTAGGCATATAAGCAGTCTCCAGAACTTGGTCGGGGAGAACAGTGGAAGGTGATTGACAAGGCATATTTCCAGCATCCTAAGTCCCAGGGGACTATTATCCCATTCAAATCCCAGCAGAGTCAATGTTTGTAAACACTAGGATTCCACCACTCTGGCTGAGGTATTTGGGGGGAAATGTATGTTTCTTAATTGTACTTCCCTTTCACAATGTGGATAGACATTGGGCATTTGTTTTCTGATCTTCACGTTCGCAAGGGAAATAACTTCAAAGACCTCAAACTTCAAAGAACACAAGCAAATGAACCTGATATTTTGGAGCTGTAACCTATGCTTCCTCCTGTGGAATCACTGTGGGTTGTTCTCTGAACATTAAAAAGGAAAAAGGAAAGCAGTGGTTTCCCAAAGTGCCAGCCCAGGTGCCAGACCACCGAGTGCCTCAATAAGACCTATAACACTGTGGACCTCACATGTCCACTCACCACACTCCCCTCCAAGGGCCTCCACAGAAGCAATACAGGAATTTCCCCAAGGGGGTTCCAGAGCACTGATCCCTTAAACTGTTCCTCAGAAAGACTTTCAAAGTTCCATCAAGTTTGGGAAGTGTTCCGTCCAATGTTCTCAAAGCAGTCTAGCAAATTAAAAGCACTGAGATCCCCATACATCTTAACAAAAGGAAGATAAACGATCCAATAAAAAAATTGGCAAAGAACCTAAATAGATACTTTTCAAAAGTGGACATACAGAAGGCCAAGAGACATGAAAACATGCTCAAAGTCACTAATTATCTGAGAGATGCAAATCAAAATGACAATGAGGTACCACCCTCACATCATCAGAATGGCTATCATCAACAAATCAATAAATGACAAGTGCTGGCGAGGATATGGAGAAAAAAGGAAACCTCATGCACTGCTGGTGGGAATGCAGACTGGTGCAACCACTGTGGAAGACAGTATGGAGTTTCCTCAAAAAATTAAAAATGGAACTCCCATTTGACCCAGTAATCCCACTTCTAAGAATATATCCCAAGAAATCAGAAACACCAAACAGAAAGGACATATGCACCGCTATATTCATAGCAGCACAATTTACAATAGCTAAGACTTGGAAACAGCCTAAGTGCCCATCAGCAGATGAGTGGATTTAAAAACTGTGGTACATCTACACAATGGAATACTATGCTGCTGTAAAAAAGAAAGAACTCTTTCATTCGCAATAGCATGGATGGACATGGAGAGCATTATGCTAAGTGAAATAAGCCAGTCGGAGAAAGATAAATATCACATGATCTCACTCATTTGTGGAATATATTGAACAACATAAACTGATGAACAAAAATAGACCCAGAGACAGAGAAGCATTAATCAGACCTTCAAACCTCAGAGGGAAGGCAGAGGTGGTGGTGCTGGGGGAGAGGCGGGGTAAGAGATCAGCCAAAGGACTTGTATGCATGCATATAAGCATAACCAATGGACACAGACACTAGAGGGGTGAGGGCATGTGCTGGGGGTGGTAGTGGCCAGGGAGGGGTCCATGGGGGAAAAGGAGACATATGTAATACTTTAAACTATAAAGAATTAAAAAAAAAAGCACTGAGATCCCTACAATAAGATAACCTTTTGGCTTTGTTTAGCTGAGAGAATCTTAAGTTTACCTTACCACAAAGCCCTTCTTATTTATTTTTAGCACTAGAGGCCCGGTGCATGATATTCGTGCACTGGGGGGGAGGGAGGATCCCTCAGTCCGGCCTGCACCCTTTAGCAGTCGGGAGCCCTTGGGGGATGTCTGACTGACGGCTCAGGCCACTCCCCGCACTCCCTCAGACATCCTTAGCATGCTGTGGAGGCAGGAGAGGCTCCCGCCACCACTGCTGCACTCGCCAGCCATCAGCCCAGTCAGCTAGGCTTGTGGCTGAGTGGCGCTCTCCCTGTGGGAGCACACTGACCACCAGGGGGCAGCTCCTGCATTGCGTGTCTGCCCCCTCATGGTCAGTGCACATCATAGCAACCAGTCGTTCTGCCATTCAGACAATTGCACATTACCCTTTTATTATATAGGCTAATTCCTATTAAGATTCTGTGAAGCAAGCATGCTACCAAACACAACTTAGAAACACCAGCTCACACCAATGTCTTCAGTTCAAATAAGAAGCATCCACCTTGCATGGATTTTCTGCGTGTCCTACCCCCCTTTAATTTGACATCTGTTGATATCACTATAATACTTGGCATATAGATTTTGTAGTGTTTTATAAAGTGCTCTAAACCAGTGGTCACCAACCTTTCAGACCTCATGGACCACCAGTGGTCCGCAGACCACTGGTTGGTGACTGCTGTCTAAACTACCAGTTTTTCATGCTTCATTATTAGGGCTTTGATGGTAACTCAGTCTGTCTACAGCTGGTCAGCTCTAGAGTTGGGACATTTAAACAAGGCAACAAGAAACCCTTCATAAAGACATGCAGACTTCAAAAGTTAAGGCAACACACTCTTTGAAATCCATTTAGAACTACTTGTTAGCCCAGCCCATGTGGTTCAGTGGTTGAGGGTCCACCCATGAACGAAGAGGTCTCCAGTTCCATTCCTGGTCGGGCACATGTACGCGTTTCAGGCTGGATCCCCAGTAGGGGGCATGCAGGAGGCAGTCGATCAATGATTCTCTCTCATCATTGTTTCTATCTCTCCCTCTCCCTTCCTTTCTCACTAAAATAAATAAAAACATTTTTTTAAAAAAGAACTACTTGCTCTCTTATTTTACTACTTAGTTAAAATACTATGTCTGAAGGAAATATATGCAATTTTCATTGTCAGTATAAAAAAAATGGCAGTAATTGTAAGTTCCACAGTGGAACAATCTGTTATAGAAGAAATGTTAATACTCTTAAAAGTCTAAAGCCTTTAGAGTGGGCACAGCCTATAATTTGTCTCTGCGTTTGAATGCTTTCATTTAAATTCACCATATTTATAACTCTATACACAGATGCAGACACCCCTGTTTTTAATGTGTCTCCTGAAATTGAAATTTGGTGGCACTTATGAACAAGAGGTAATCATTTTTGACTAGTGACCTATCACAGTCCTATCACAGTCTCCCTAATAATGAGGGTGGCAGGGTGATTTTTCGCAGCTTCCGCTCACTGTGGCTGTTACAGATACGTGGGCACTAACTGAGGGGCGAGCGCGTGCTCCCAGCTATGCATCATGTTTGGCTCTTAATAGTGTAAGCATGAGAAGCGACTGCAAATCACTCGCCCACACAATGTT
This sequence comes from Cnephaeus nilssonii, assembly GCF_951640355.1. Classification (NCBI taxonomy): domain Eukaryota; kingdom Metazoa; phylum Chordata; class Mammalia; order Chiroptera; family Vespertilionidae; genus Cnephaeus; species Cnephaeus nilssonii. The sequence goes on along the minus strand of NC_137088.1, from coordinate 46,645,094 downwards.
GGCAAGATAAGGTGATGGCGATGATGCGTCAGAGATGGGGGGACATCATGTCTGAAAATGGACGGTTGCTAAGAGAGGGGGGACCAGAAATTGGTATTTATGGCAGAGTTTGTCCCCAAGTATAACTCTGACAAAGAGTTTCACAATCATCCATTTATTGTTTCTGTCAGCCTTCTTAGGGGTGCTGAAAGGAAGCCTGCTGATCCCCACAGAATCAAAGTAAGGGCGTGAAAGGGAGTGGGGTGGGGGGGGGGGCAATGGGGGAATAAGGACACATATGTAACACCTAATCAATAAAGAAAAAAAAATGTCCCTTGAAACCGGTTGATAATGGGCTGAACTCACAGTACTTGGTCCCCTACACGTGCCTTTCTGTCGGAATGTAAGCTGCAGCAAGGAAAGTGGCTGTACCTGTGCATCTTCCCAAGTCTGAACTTCATGGAGAAATTCTCCAGGTCCCACACAGATTGCTAGGAACACTGCTTCCTTTATCTTAACCCTCACCCCATCCCCACCCTCACCTCACCTCCCTACCCCCACCCCTAAGGGACCTCAAGCCTTTCCTCTCAGCATAGAACATACTGTCAGAATAACAGAAGGGAGAATTGAGGTCTGTCTTGGGTCTCCTCAGAGGCTGATGGAGTGAGCACAGCTTGGAGGATTTTGCAGATGAATGGGGCGGGGAGGGGTGCCTGGGCTCCTACAGACAGAATAGAGGGGAAACTGCCATGGGATCTGGGTAAAGCGGAACCACCTTGAGGCCCAGCCCAATCTGGACTTAAAGTCAAAGGGTCTATAACTGAATACCACCCCTGCCCTAAGTAATTGAAAGCTGTTTAAATTTCAAGAAAGCACTAAAAAGAGATTACATTCACTTTGCATAGCAAAGGCTCACAAATCTTTCCCAAAGGCAAGACCAGCTTCATAACTTGGCCAGTATAAAATGACAATGGAGGGCCCATTGTTCAAAAACCAAGAATATCTAGAAGACATTAGCAGAGCTTTAAACCTAAGCCTGGGGCCCTGTGTGACTGCACAGATAACCGGCCCAGGAAGTTGGTGCTGCCCTAAGGGTCTCTCTCTCTCTCTCTCTCTCTCTCTCTCTCTCTCTCTCTCACACACACACACACACACACACACACACACACACACACCACACACACAAGGGCTATCTCCAAGTCTTTGTCCTCTCCCTTGTCAAGGTGTCCCCAGGTTCTTTCCGAATCCAGGTCTGCAGATCCCACCCCTTTCCACGTTTGTCATGCGGCCCCACTTACCCTCTTGCTTCCTTCATTTCCCTTCACCAGGTCCACACTCGGTACTGCGAAGGATGCTGTTCCTGAAGATAACCTGCTACAGCCTTCCTTCTGACAGAGCAAGTCTTCCTCACGGGGACAGATTTGAGACATTTAACTTTTAGTATTTTTATTAGTATTGCATGTATTTGTACTTATTATTGATACATGTCACCGGTTAACAGGTATCATAGGCTGTGTGTAACCCATAAAATGCAACTGTCTCTGACCTGTAAGAATTTATATTCTAAAACTGGCAATGATGATGATGAAGGTAATAAGATGATGATATGATGAAAGAAAGCAATTCTTGTGCTAGGAAATACGCTGGATCTTTTCTCCTCATTATCTTCTGTAGTCCTCACAGCCATGTGAGGTACTCCTATCTAATAAAGAGGTAATATGCAAATTGACCATTACTCCAACACATGAGATGGCCGCCCCCATGTGGACACAAGATGGCCGCTACAAGATGGCCAGCAGGGGAGGGCAGTTGGGGGGAACCAGGCCTGCAGGGGAGGGCAGTTGGGAGGGACAAGGCCTGCAGGGGAGGGCAATTGGGGGGGACCAGACCAGCAGGAAAGGGCAGTTGGGGGCGACCAGGCTTGCAGGGGAGGACAGTTAGGGGTGACCAGGCTGGCAAGGGAGGACAGTTAGGGGTGACAATGCTGGTAGGGGAGGGCAGTTGGGGGCAATCAGACCTGCAGGGGAGGACAGTAGGGGTGACAAGGCCAGCAAGGGAGGGCAGTTAGGGGTGACCACGCCGGCAGGGGAGGGCAGTTGGGAATGAGCAGGCCTGCAGGGGAGGACAGTTGGGGGTGACGAGGCCTGCAGGAGAGGACAGTTAGAGGCAACCAGGCCGGCAGGGGAGGGCAGTTGGGGGCGACCGGGCCTGCAGAAAAGGACAGTAGGGGTGACCAGGCTGGGCAGTGGAGGAAGTTAAGGGTGACCAGGACGGCAGGGGAGGGCAGTTAGGGGCAATTGGGCCAACAGGGGATCAGTTAGGCATTGATCAGGCTGGCAGGGGAGTGGTTAGGGAGTTATCAGGCTGGCAGGCAGAAGTTGTTAGGGGCAATCAGGCAGGCAGGCAGGTGAGTGGTTAGGAGCCAGCAGTCCTGGATTGTGAGAGGGATGTCCCAGATTGGAGAGGGTGCAGGCTGGGCTGAGGGACACACACCCCTACCTGCCGTGCACGAATTTCGTGCACCAGGCCTCTAGTAATAATAATAATAATAATAATAATAATTATTATTATTATTATTATTATTATTATTGCCAGGTACAGATGAGGACCTGGAGCTTAGAGAGGTGTCTGTGCACCCTTCACATTTGGCTCTCTAGCCTGGGTTCTTTCTACTACCAAGCTGAGCTAGGCAAATGAAAGAAAACAGTAGCTTTTCTCTCCACATTGCCTCTCGGCTGGACATACAATTAAATCCTTAATTGACATTTGCTGAATAACTTAGTGTGTTGGTGATTAGGTAAAGAAAGGAGATGACGATTTTTAAAAATGGAAAAGAATTGACCAAGTCTGGTCAGAGAGTCTGAATACAATTTGCAATATTGCCTTCATCCTAAAGTTTATGTAGCTTTAAGCAGCAATTGCTGAATAGTCACTTAGCTTTGGGGGGCAGAGGCCTGGACCAGTTCATTGTTATATTCCTAGCAGACCTACCATGGTACCAAGTAGTTGCTAACAAATGTTCCTTGAATTGGATTAATTTGAACGGAATGGAATTAAATCAAAACATTTTTGTAAGAGCCTGGCTTTAATCTGGGAGAGCTATAAATGGAAATTAAACACACTCAATTGTTCTTTAAAAGTGCACAAAGTAACCATGGACAAAGCCCAAACAACCACAGATACCCGAGCCTCAGCCTGAGGGAGCCTGGGAGGTCCTGTGTTCCCCATCCCAGCCTGTAGCCTGCTCATTTCCAACTGTGATGAAGGAATTAAACGAAGTCTTTAAATGCTGCCACGCTCTCATGGATGGGTATTAAATAACGTTCTTTTAAGCTAGTGAAACTGCTGTGTGGGGATTCTGCCTGGTCTTTATTGATGCCTTGTCATAATTTCTAGAATTATAGAAGCCATCCATGACTCCATAGATCGCAAGGAAACATTATGTGGAGTTTTTCTTCCTTCTCAGTTTGGAGCACGTAAAATGATTTTTCACTACGCTGAATCAGAGCAGATGAATTTAAATACATTTGCCACATACAGTTCTGAATTGGGCTTAGTAGAGGAGCTCACCAATCTGGCAGGTCTCAACTCCTGAGCAAAATCATGAAACCTGGGATGGATGTCCCACACATAGAGACCGACATATCCCTCACAGCACATGTTTTCTCACCTCTCTCCCTGAACAGCACAGGGAGGGGGGAGGCAAAGGTATTCTCATCACCTGGTAGTTGGAGCTACCCTTCCCCGTTCCCGCCCTCCACACCCAATCCTCTGATGCCCTACCCCTTCATTTTCCTCGGCAGGAATTTACAAAGCAAGATCCAACCCAGGTTCTAAGACAGTCCTGTGAGGTGGGAGCATCACTTGTTCTGATTGCTCTTACCTTCCACATCCAAACATGCTGTCCCAGTGCAGAAAGCAAAGCTCAGTCCATTTAAGTGGTCTCACATTCAGGCAATAGCAAAGCTGGGGTTCCCACCATGAACATTTGTCTCTATTTCAGTAAGTTGGGGTTTTTCCCCAATCTGAACCTTAGATTCAAGACCCAAAATCCCACAGAACCAAACTTAGAAAAGATAATAGAAATACGCACCACAATTGTCTCTCCCAATTATTGAGAGTTTACTGGGTATGAGGAGAAATAATATGCTCAAGGTCACATAGGTAGCACAAGGTCACATAGGTAGCACAAGGTCACATAGGTAGCACATAGTGGAAAAGGAACTCAAGTCCAGGTCTGCCTGATGCCAAGGCTGTGAGGGTAACCACTCAGGTACATTGCCCTCTCTAGAGAACTAACCTTGCTACTGAGTGGTTGTATGTGAAACTCTGATCTTGGAGGAGAGAGAGTAGGACAATCATTTACAAAGAAAAAAAAACTCATCAGCTGGTTCGTCCCTCCTGTGGGTTCTGCTCACCTCCCAACTTCAATGATGGGGTGATACAAGTACCTGTTGTCTTCCCTCCTTCCTTCAACCAGGCCAACACACATACATAGATATACACACACATATATACACATACACACAAATATACATGTACACACCAGAACCCTAAAGAGTGTTTCCATAACTCCTTTATTTCAACCTCTACTGAATTCAAAGGACGGTAAGGCTCTGAGAGTGGTGCCCAGGCTCTGTCATTGTCCCCTTGCATTTTGTAGATGGCTCTTAGCCTCACTAGAGATTTTTAGGGCATCCTCACAGGACCAACACTTGAGTTACTGGCCCTATCCACATTTTACCCCATCTCACAACCTCCCCCTTTACTTTCAACTCCTTCTTTTCCTCCTCTTAGTGAGTTGGCAGCCATTTTTTTTTCTATCAGTTCCACTCCTAAGAAGAAGGGAGCTTTAAACCAGGAGGATGAAAGTAGGGATGGTGGGTGGAGAAGACAGCATTATAGTGGCTGGACTCTAGGTGGATTGTTTTCAAGAAACAATTTGGCCTCTTATCCTGTAAAGGTTAACTTCCTGGTAGGCTATCTGGTATACCTCATTATCTGCATCCTTTTTTGGGAGTTGTATTACATGCATTCCTTTCCATTGCTTTATCCATGAAAAGTGCCCAGCTCCAGTAACAAGAGGACAGCAAAGAAAAAAAAATCTCATCCAGACATTCTATGTATGTAAAACTAACTGAGACAGACATATATTATTTTGTGGCAACCAAAAACCATTTTTTCTTCTTTTGGAAACAGTACCCTAATTTTCTTTTATTGCTTAGGAAAGACAGTAAGGGCTTCTGACATCATTTGAATCATGTTATGCCTGAAGCCATATCTACTGGGGAATATTCAGTTGTAAGAGCAATAAAATCCTTTGCTTTAGCTGCCCTGAATTTGGAAAACGAGTCACCAATGAAATGATGCTTCCTTGAAATTGTAATACTGGCCAGATCTTTCTGGTCAAGACTCTATGGATGTTTGCAAGACTTTAACTGTGACATAATAGACTTGGGCAGAAAACCAAGGTTGGCTTTTCTGGTGGTTGCAATTGTGGGACCAGCAGTGCCTGATCAGAAGAAAAGGGTCCTTGAGCCAGTAAGATGGCTCTGATCCTAATAAGGTTCTTCTCCTGCAGTAAACAATGAGCATTCACAGAAGGGCTCCTTGCCACTTGGGCTAAGAACACATTGTATCGGGCCCAAGATGGGATTCCCTGCCCCAGCATGCAGCTGCAAAAGATGAACCTGGGAAAGAAGGAACAAAATGAAAAGACTGCAGTGCTGGCTTCCCAGCACTCTCAGAATACACCCGCACTGTTCTGAGCAACAGAGGGCCTGGAGCACTTGTCAGACCAAAGGCCCTAATTTAAAGGGAAAGGTCACTGTGCCCATCCATTCTCTTTCTCTTCTTCCCACTGTTCTTTCTCTGTCAAGCCTCTCTACTTTCTGAAAAGGCCAGGTCTACCTCTAAGGGGATGATTTCCAGGATAAGGGGCCAGGTATCCGTCTGTTTTTTATTTAGCCATCATACAAACTTTCTCTTCCTTTACCTGAAAGCCTGGTTACCAGAAGGAACCAATGCAAATGCAAACAGTGAAGCAAGCGCCATGGGGCCTATTGCTTAGTGGGCTCAGCTAGAATCAAACTGAGCTTGGAGACATGATTCAACTTGTTTGGCAGATAATTAAGTGCTCCTGGAGTCTTCTGGAAGGAAATCCAACAGTGTCCCAAAGAAAAATCTGGGAAAGAGTAAGGAATCTTTGTAAGAACCCCTGCATGGATTTTTTTTCTTTTATAGGGAGAGAATTAAAAATCTATGCTTGTGTATTTGTTCAAATAGCTTATTTTTTATGCGCGACCTGGTGACCAGAAGAGGTTTGAATCATTTGTTGGGGAAGGGAAATGGAAGTGAGGGGAAAAACATTTTTTAAATAGCAGTAGAAGCCTTGAAAATATATTTTCAATCTAGATGTGGGAGGATTACAGCTGGCATGGGACCAGATTATAACATACTAGAGGCCTGGTGCACAAATTTCTTGCACGGGGCAGGGGGTTGGAGGGTCCCTCAGCTCAGCATGCACGGTCTCACAATCTGGGATGCTGCATGCACCAGTGACCATACTTTTCATACAGGTGAAAGGCATCTTGCTGTTGTATGGGCAGCTACATTTTTTTGCCCTGATTATAAAAAGTAGTGCATAACATGATTCTTCTGAGGCAGTAGTAGCATTTTCCCCATCTTGTGGGTGGAAAAACTGAAGCAGAGAGAAGTTAAGTAATTGGCTTTGTCACACAGTTTTAAGTGTCAGAATCAGGGCTGACCACAAAATGTGCAAGCCAGAGTCCATGCATGTCATTGCTGCATCTCCTGTTTCTTCAGTGTGAGAGTAGCCTTGCCAGGTTTTAATTTTTAAATCTAAGAGACTGTTCCCAATATACAGGATAGGGTCCCTAGGCCTGGCCAGCATTTAGGGCCAATCTGTGGGGTGACCAGTGGGGCGATGGGGGGCCCCCCCACTGCCACCTGCCTTGGCTGGTGGCCTGGCGCCACCTGCTGGCCAGCCCTACCCCCTGTTGCCTCTGCCAGTCACCTCCCACAGAGGGAGGCGACCCGTGGGGTGATCCGGGAACTGCGCTGCCTGCTCGCCAGCTGGCCCCACCCCCTGCTGCCACCACTGGTCCCCTCCCTCTGCCCACTGGCACCCGCCTTGGCTGGCCTGGTGCTACCCGCTCGCTGGCCTCGCCCGCTGCCGATCAGTCTTTCCGCAGGTCATTCCGCTGTTCAGTCAATTTGCATATTAGAGTTTTATATAGATAGATAAGCATTTGAGATTATTTTTATTGTCACCACATTCCTTTGCTTGGTCAGCATCTACCCCTCTTTCAGTTGTCAGATAAATGATCTTCTCTAAGAGAGGCCTCCCCTGGCCTTCCAGAAGGAACCAACTCTTATCATTTTCATAATTCCTCTCAAAATTATCTTTTTTAGCTCCTGTCACATTATAATTTTACATGTACTTCTGTAATTATTTGACTAATGTCACTGTTTCCCTCTATTTCTATTTGCTATTGAGATCCCTGTGCCTAGTACAGTGGTTGACTCATAGTAGATATTCAACAAATGTTTGTTGATTCAATAAGTAAATGAATAATAAAAAATGGATGGGTGGATTAAATTGAACTTCATTCTTGAGCCTGTACTGGAAGACTTACTCATATATTGCCACCTGAAGCCACTGTGATCTGGGCAAGGCATCGTTTATCCTAGGTGGTCATCCTATATAATAAAAGGCTAATATGCAAATAAACCAAATGGTGGAACTACCGGTTGCTATGATGTGCACTGACTACCAGGGGGCAGATGCACAACGCAGGAGCTGCCCCCTGGTGGTCAGTACGCTCCCACAGGGGGAGCACCGCTCAGCCAAAAGCTGTGCTCACGGCTGGTAAGTGCAGCAGCAGTGGTGGGCAGTGTTAAGCCGCAGTGGTGGGCAGTGTTAAGCCGTCAGTTGGACATCCCCTGAGGGCTCCTGGACTTCAAGAGGGTGCAGGCCAGGCTGAGGGACTCCCCCCCAAGTGCACTAATTCCATGCACTGGGTTCTCTAGCATGATAATAACAAGTTCTGTACTCAATTTGAGCATCAATAAAGTTAAGTTTTTTTTAATAAAATTACACATTCCAGTTACTTACTATAAAATAATATCCAAATACCACCATTTTGAAACTCTTGATTAATTAGTTGGTCATGCAGATTATTTTTCCCAAAAAAGCCATAACAATATTTAGGTCCCCAGGTCATGGCATCAGTTGAAATCCATTTCCCCTCTCCTTGAACTAGGAGGATGTTTATGGCTGCCTTGGAGAATGGAAATGAGTTTACCACCACCCCACCCCCACCCCCACCCCCACTCCCATGCCCTGCTCAAACTCAAGGAAGCCTGAAATTCAGAAATGGGTATAGGGCACAGAGCAGTCTCCAGGAGATGCTCTCTAGTTTAGATATGAGAAGTAGGAAAGTCAGAAAAAGAGGGGGGGAGTCCCCCAGTTTTCCTTCTTTTCTTCCTCTCTCTTTTCTCTATTCTCTTGCACATGGGCTGCAGTGCTCTGTAGTACCCAAAACTCTGAGAAAGAAAGTTTCTTCTCTAATCAAAGGAGCGGTGGTTTCCAAAACTTAGGGGCAAACCCTGGTACTGGTGTTTGTTTTTGTTCTCTGTCTTTCTGCTGCAGGGCCCTGAGCAACACATTCACGGGACATTGCAGGATAACGGGATAAGTAAAGCCTCCGTTTTCTGAATAGAAGATGGAAAGAGGAACCTAGGGAACCAGAAAGTATTCAGGAGATCATGGGAAAAAAGAGCTTGGGGAAATGAATCCATGAAGTTGCTTATGAATTCTAGACTTAGCCCAGGTGGCTCATCATAGCTCTGAGCCTAAACAACGTACCAGAGTCAACCATCCAGGTTCCAACCTGGCTTTACATATGGACTTGGCATTGAAACAAGTCTCCAGATGGCTGGTTGGAACTTGTGACTTGAACCTAAACAGTTTAAAGGTCTGCTAGAATTTACCTATTAACATTCTTTACAGGATTTAAACAAGACCAAGAGTCTCATAACATTACATTCAAAATGTCCAGGATATGATACAATATTACTCAACATTTATGAAGAACCATAAAAATCTCAACTCAACAGAATACAGAAAATAGATCAACAAAAGTATGACCAGTTGATTTTTACAAAGGTGCACAGAGAAAGGTTAGTTTTCTCAACAACCGTAATTTTTTGGTAAATATTTACCATATTTATAATTGTGTTGGAACAATTGGACATCATATGATAGATAGATAAATAGATAGAGAGGTAGATAGATAGTAGATAGATAGATAGATAGATAGATAGATAAATTACCAATCTAAATCTCACACATTATGCAAAATTTAACTATAATGGATCATAGCTGTACATGTAAAGTATAAAACTTTTAGAAGAAAGCATAGGGGGAAACATTCAGGACCTGGATTCAGGCAAAGAGTTCTTAGACATGACAATAAAAGAATGCTATGAAAAGCTGACAGAACTTAACCCTTTGCACTCGCTTGCTTTTTTCTCGATTCCTTTATTCTAATGCTAACGGTGTCGAGTCACACTCGACATCCAAGTGCAAAAGGTTAATAGTAATAAAATAGCCCAATTAAGAATAAATAGAAGACTTGAACAGACACTTTATAAAAAAGGATATACAGAGGACAATACATACAAAGATGTTCAGTATCATTAGCCATTAGAAAAATGCAAATTAAAACTATAATGAGCCCTAGCTGGTTTAGCTCAGTGGATAGAGCAATGGCCTGGGGACTGCAGGGTCCCGGGTTCAATTCCGGTCAAGGGTACATGCCCAGGTTGTGGGCTCGATCCCCAGTAGGGGGCATGTAGGAGGCAGCCAATTAATGATTCTCTCATCATTGATATTTCTCTCTCTCCCTCTCCTTTCCTCTCTGAAATCAATAAAAATATATTTTAAAAACTATAATAAGATACCACTACACATTTAACAGAATTATTAAAGTAAAAATTATGATAATCTCAAGTTTTGGTAGTCAAGTGAAACATTGCTAGTGAGAATGCAAAATGGTAAAGTCACTCTAGAAAACAGTTTTTTATAAAATTATATATTCCATTGCCATGTTACCCACTAATCCCACTCCTACAAATTTACCATAAAGAAATGAAAATTTATGTTTACTCAAACACTTGTATATAAAAGTGTATAGTGGCTTTACTTATAATTGCCAAAAGCTAGAAACAACTCAGATAGCCTTCAGCAGGTAAATATATAAAGAAACTGTGGTATATCCATACAATAGAATACTACTTAGCAATAAAAAGAAATGAACTACTAATGCTCACATCACCTTGAATACATCTCAAAAGCTTTGTGCTGAATGAAAGAATTTAGTCTCAAAAGATTATATATTATGACACTCTTAAAAAGACAAAACTATGGTTATGGAAAAAGATCAGATGTTAAATGAGTTAAGAATGGGAGGAGATATAATTATGAAAGGATAACAAGAGGAAGATTTGGGAGAATTGTTTGGTATTTTGATAGTGGATTATATATTATATTCATAGATACGTGTACTAAAAATGGTAATTTTCCAGACCATTACCTTTCTCACTAACAGGTCCCTAAGTTATTACCTTAGAAACACTTAGAGTTTCTCAAGAGATAAATATAAACAAATGTCCTCATTACTATCCTACCTTCTACTCCAATATATGCTAATGCTCTTTTCTAAACTTTGATTATGAACTTGTGATTTGTTTACATTTGTCTTATCATCAAGAACCACAACATTAGAGAGATGTGCCTCTCAGGCCTCAGTACCTAAAGTAAATGTCAGTCCACTTATCCTTGCTCTTCCAGGATACCATCCTCATGATAATGAAAATATGATGATGGGATGTTTTAAAACCACAGGGAACTGATCTATTTGAGTGGAGGAATATGTTTCAGCACATTGGTTCTCCAGTGGCTACGACAAAATCAGCTCAAATAGCAATAGGATAATAGTTAGAAGCAGAGATTTGTGCAAATGGCTGACAATATACCACAGTGGTTCTAATCTAAAGCAAGGGACTCTGCACTTTAATGATAAGAGAGAAAAGACTCCACTGCCATTGAGACCTCTTTTGAAGACACAATGTTTGGAAACTTTAACAGTCTAATTCTCCTCACCTCGAATGTGGGCTGGGCTTAGGGACTCACTTATGACAAATAGAATAAAGAGGAAGTGACAGTTATGTGACTTTGAAGACTAATTAATAAAAGGCACTGTAGTTTCCTGTTTGTTCTCTCTCTCTCTCTCTCTCTCTCTCTCTCTCTCTCTCTCTCTCTCATTGCCTCTTCGATCACTGGATCTAGAGAAATCCAGCTGCATGTCCTAAGGACACTGTGGAAAGGCTCACATAGAAAGGAAATGAGGCCTCCTGCTGAGAGCCAAGTGAGTGAGCCATCCTGAAAGTGGATCTTCCCATCCTGGCCACGCCTTCAGATCACTGCAGCCCTACTGACCTGCTACCCACAACCTCATTCGAGACCCTGAGCCAGAACTACTTAGCTAAACCACTCCTGAATTCCTGACCCCCAGAAGCTGGGAGATAATAAATGTTAGTCAACTAAAATTGGCGGTAACTTGTCATGCAACAATACTAACTAATACAACAACCATGCTGATGTTAAACTCCTCTTTGATTTAGAAAGAAGAGGAAAGGAAGGGGAAGCAGGCATTGAGACCAGGATTTGGTTCAACATTTTTACCAAGCCAAGTAACACTCATGTTATCTGGACTTCTTTCCCTAATTGTACAAAGATACAGGGTATTTCCAAGAAATGATTTTTTAAATTAATCATCTTCCTACACAGACATCCTGAGGCTGATAACCCACCTGACAGTTGAGGAAGATACACTGAACATCTCACCTACCTCCCACCAGCAATTTCCAAAGTACTATTTTATGAAGCAGTCTTTTAAATAGGATATGTTGTATAAGTTGCCCCAAAATAGAGTCCAGCAAAGGGATATGCATAAGGTAGGCACTCAGTAATGTGTTTCGGTATTAGCAATGGACTGCTGTGTTTATTCTTTTAATTAGCAGACACTAAGCTCATACCCAAGTCAAAAAGACCAAAACAAAACAAAACCTACAAAAAAGGTTAAAATTATGCCCGTATTTCCCTGCAATCATTAACTTTCTTTTCAAATACAGCCCTGCAGGTTAGCCTGTTCATGAAGCAGTTGCATGAGAAGTTACTCTAAGAGAAAAGTGAATGTTTGATGTTTGTGTCTTCTAACACTGAAAATCTGCCCAACAACTCACAAATCAGCGAACAGAAAACGATGCTTTGGCAGCATTGCTTGTTGTGGTCTTTTAAAGGAAAATTGAAAACATAGGATCACAAGGGTCAGATGGTTATTATTGGAAGCTGGCTCTTATAAAATGTAATACATACCATTTCCTCCGTCTAAATTGCATTGTTCTGTCCAGGTCACCCAGGATAAGGTGTTTTTCTGATGTAGATACTACCTCAGTTTCCAAAAACCCGTCTATATAAAAGTGGGGATCTGAAAAACACCAACATTGACAGGAAAATAATATTTTTTGTAACCTCAGCAACACAGAAAATGGTTCCACAAGAAATAGTTTACCAAAAAAAAGAAAACTTTACTATTAAACACACAGAGTACTATTCAGCAAAGTCCACTGCTGATGGCAGCTTCCCAAACTAGGCCATTCAGAGTTTCACTCTGTTAGGATTTTAAGAAACTCTGAACATTTTATCGATCAAGGTATCTTTATAACATTGTTTTGTGAATAGATCTATATGTCAATAAGAGAAAAACATTTAAAGTACCAAGTAAATAGCAACTATCAAGGAGGTAGAAAAAGGAGGCGCAACAAAGAACAATCAAACTGAGCCACAATTTCACATAAAGCTGCACATGTGGCTAAACAGAATTTCTATGGTCAGCTCATTACAAAACTCTGTAGGCCCAATAACTGGCCCAGGTAAGCTGTTAACCAATGTCACCTGGATGCCCAGACGCTAAACACTTCTAAAGCCATCTTGGTGTGAGTAGCCAGCTTCCAGCTTTAAAACAAAAACTGAGTCTAGACTTTAGAATGTGGTGTTATTATTTTGAAAACCTGGAAGGAGAAAAACTTTTAGTGCCTCCTGCTTGACCTCAAACAACATTCAGTTGTAGAAAATGAGGAAGGAACATCTGCCACCAGGAGGCGCACAGGCCGCCTTCCCCCTTCCCCACCCCCGCCCCCCTTCCAACCATGAAGCTGCTCTTGCTGCTTCAAGGCTACTGCCATTTGCTACTGATGACCTTTCTCCTCTTCCCTTTGAGGAAGACAACTATAGCTGAGAGGTTCTTTGTTTTGTTTTTAAAGGGGGGGATAGGAAGAGGGGACATCTTATTAATGGTGTCCACAAATTTAAAGCAAGCAAGAAAGATGCGTGTGGAGCCAACAAAAGCAAGTGTTGAGCAATCCATTTATTTCTAAGAGACAACTGGAATTTCATATCTCTGAGAACAAAGGGAGAAAAGTTAATGCCCATTTGGAAGACAATGAAAGTTTTTGCTAATTAACCTGGGCAATGCTGTATGATAGAACCTTTCTTCTCAAAGCAAAACCAGCCTACTTATTACCCTTCCACGCAGTGGGCGATCCCACCCTCACCTCTCAGTGTCGCATATGCCTCTCACCTCCTCCCACATTGAAATGGAGGCCCAGCGTCCTCTTTCCTGACAACACCTGCTAGGATCACACCTCTGCCTAGATTCATGCAGCACGTTGATGCTTCATCTTTCCAGAGTCAGGCACCAAGTGAATGCTTAATAAACACCATGAAAGTGAAGGCACTGGACCCAGAGGTAACCAATGGCAATAAAGTCATGAAGTGCCATAGGAAATAAGCATATGAGCTAATTTCTATGTAAAATTCCCAGAAGCCACTCAAACAGACTTGGATTCTTCCTGAGCTGAAGAATTCCATCCCTGAGGCAGTATATTCCACCCATAGATAGCTTTAATTCTTAGAAAACACTTAACTATATTAAGCTAAATTTTCTTCCCTGAGATTTCTTCCCATCAGGTTCTGTTTTGGCCCTGGGGCTCTAGGACAAATCGCATCATATCTATATCATACATCTGTCAATTGGAAGGCTGCTGTCCTGTCCCCCAGGAGTGGTCCTTTCCCAGATGATAATCACAGATCACCAGTGGTTCTTCTGGCAATATTTCTTGAAATGTGGTCCAAAAACATTATCATCATCTAAGGAGCACATTAATCATGCAAATTTCATGAACCCTCATTCAAACCCACTGAATTGGATTCTATGGGATGGGGCCCTAGAATCTGCCCAGACTTAGCAGTTGCCCAGATGATTTTTTATTAACTCATCACTCACCTCTGGATGGGCCTCTTTGAATCACTCAGGACATTTTCCAATAGCCCAGGTGTGGTCCAGGCATAGTATTACAAACACTCTGTAGGTAGCTCAAAAGACTATGAAAGAAATAAAACTAGACTTTGGAAAAGGTCTGTACAGTTAGAGTTGTTATGAGCTCTGATGGCATTCATCCAGTGAACCAGGCAGTGTGGTGTCAGGATGCTACAGTGTCTCCTGTATGTCACGCACTGGGCTGGATAACTGGATGAGTGCTGCCTACTCAGTCTTAACGACCTGCAAGGTTCTGTTATGCTCACGTTACACAGATGAGAACACTGACACTCTGAGGGGATGAGTGCTTTATTGTTCAGTATCAAAGAGCTGGGAAATTAGAAACCAGATCCCTCTGACCCCAAATTCTATATTTCTCCCCCACTGACCCTCCATTCCCAACCTAAAAGTACTGAAAGAAACATTTATGATTTGTGCAATATTATTGTTGATATGGGCCCTTAAAGACCCTGCTAAATGTTTGAGCAGAGTACATTTAGGGAAGATTACATTAGTTTACACTCTTGTTTCTGCTTCATTCACCAGATTCCTGAGTGACATATTTGAGATGCAGTTAACATCTCTACAGTGTGATGGGCATTTACTTGCTATTCCCCAGCTTAGAACTCAACTCATCCAGGTGAAAGGGCTGAGATAAAGTGATGCTTAACATGGAGCTTGAAGATGTCAGTGCGAGGTCCAAACACATGACCCGCCATGGTGCACAGGATTGGAAACTTTCCCCTCTCACACCAGTTTTTCTACAAGGTTATTTTTAATCCCTTTATATGGCAGCAAGGGAAAAGATACTTAATAGGAGTAACTTTAGATAGCAGTAGGTACGAAATAAAATATCGGTGTTAAAGGAGTATGTGTCCTAGAAACAAGACTTTAATTGGTTCATCTCCTGATGCCCCAGGCCAATAATTTGAGCAAGCACAGAAGGCAAAGCTACCACCTACATAGACTAGTCCATTCAACCTCCCGCCCCATGCGGGAAAACTCCAAGCAAGCAAAGACACCTACGCAAACAGCTCATATCTTTATTTAGAAATGTCCATTCCACTGTTGGGAAAAAGTTCTGAATCAAGACAGCCAGTGGCTCAGTAGAGATGAAACTGTCAAGTGGAAAGAAAAATCACACAATTAAGAGAGATGCAAGTCCCAGTTCCTAGGGGCTCTCACTCCTGTGGTGGGCAAGAGGGGTTCTCCCCTCAGAATATCTATCTCATCAGATCTACGAAGCTGAGCAATCTCAGCTGAGCCCAGGGCCGTAAATGCTGCATAAAGGTGCTTCAGGACTCAAGAACCTACCAGCATTTCCTGACGGTGTTAAGAATGTGAACTTTGTTTCCATCCTATATTTGTTTTCCTGTTCTTCTGGGAATAGCAAGGTTACCAGAAGAATGCTAGGAGGTGTGACTATTACAAAGAAAGCAGAAAACAAATAATTCCTGGTGCTCCATTTATTTGAAGTAACAGCCATGTTACATTATAGTATATAGACTTTGCCAGTCTCCATTCTGGCAGGGCCAAATTGGAAGTAAGAAGGAGTTGCAATGAAGAATCAGTGCAGCTATTTCTGGAGACAAAAGCAGGCCAAGAGCAGCAGAGGCCATGTTAAGACAAATGGTCCAACTCTGGAATGGCGTACCGGAATGTCACTACAATTAGATGGATTAGAGGTTACAGTTCACCATAGATAGCCATAGGATATCCACTGATAATCACACATTTTGTTTTACTGACAGATAACAGCAGTCCACAAATGAGATGAGCTTCCTCTGTGTACACACGTTACATGAAATCAATACTTAATTACAACAGGGTCTCTGTGTGTTATTGGTGGTTGGTTCTGGTGAGGAGGCAGGTACAAAGCTGTTTTTCTAGGTGGTGAGTTAAGTTGAAAGAGGTTGGTGCACAATGGCAAGGTAGTACCAACCAACTGACCATGCCTGAGGTCTAGATTTAAATGAATCACTGTTTGGACACTGGGCTTGAGTAGGAGAACAGAACTGAGACATGAAAAATTATGCCATTAGGGAAAGAGCAGATTCTGCCTGTGAGGGCAGCTGCTAAAAACCTACTACAGATCACATTTCTTTGTGGATGTGCAAGACCCATGATATAGGAAGAAGTGGACAACATCTGAGGAGTGCTCCCAGGGAGCAGCTGTGTGAGCAAAGGGAAAGAGGAGAGAACAATCAAGTGACCTGAGATGGATCCTAGCTCTCCTGCACCTAGCAAGCAGCACAGTATCCTGCAGCTAAAGCTACTTATTCAAAAAAAGGGAACGACATTTATTGTGTCTAAGCCAGAGGGCTACTGTGAGTATGGAGAGGAACCAGAGAGGCAGAAAGTACTTCATAGACTTTGAGCCTCCAGACCATTGTAAGAGATGGTCACTTTTAGAAAGTGATAAGAACTCGGTATGCAATGTCCTGAATGATCAAATAAAGAAGAGGTAATAGCTTCTTTTATTAACTTCTCAGTGCAATGTTAGTTGAGGTCACACTGGAGCCCACACACATAGCAAAAGCACAGAACCACAGATATGGTCAGGGGAATCTAGAAAATGGTTCCATAATTCATCTATGCCTTGCTCACGTGACTCCACACTAGAGAGCATTCTATCTGAAAGCTGTATGTTTATCCAAGAATTCTCCTATTGTCCTTCCTTGGTTAATTTTAGTTTATTTCTATAACCACTTCTTTTTTTAAATTTATTAATTTCCTATACTTTACTCAAAGGCCTACAGCTTTGTTTTTTTATAATCATTCCTCAAAAAAGATTAATTTTGTGGGTATAGCACTGAGAATTATTTTTAGAAAATAACATAAAAAGATATGGTAGGGAAAGAAAGTTGGAGAGAACACAAAAGGAGAGATTTCAGGAGTTACAAAATAGCTAAAAAGTCTTGCCTTCAAAGAAGGAAGTGGGTTGTTTCTGGATGAGAACTCCGCTCTGCAGCAGGTCCAGTCTCATCACTTCATAGCTGTGTGCCTTTGGGCCTGTGAGTAGACTTCCTGGGACCTTTGTTGTCTCACCTGCTAAATGGCAAATGTGCACATGAGGATTTCCAAAGTTTATGGTGGGTGGCCCAAATTCTTACATGTGGTTCTGCTGTTTTTCCCACCAGCCCTTTGGTGATGCCTACCTTAGTACAAAGCCTTCTTTGAAACTAACCAAGCAAATATCTCTTGATGGGATGAAGTCTACTTGCTGGACTTGTATCCCTCACCCCTTAGCAAAATCAGAGAAGTCATTTCAGCACTGAGAAATTGACCTGGCAATAGAAAGAAAAACCCTCTATTCAATTCACAAAGGTTGTCCTAGGTGAAAGCCAGACACTGTCATCAGACACAAGCATCCAGGTGTACTAAAACCAGAATTTCCATAGGAGGATCAAGAGACATGCACACTGAAGTGCCCTAGCTTTACTGGGCTCCTCTTTGTATTTGCTAATTAGGGTACATTTGACAATGGCTTTGTTACTGGGTTACATCAAGTACAGCACTGGGGCATTCTAGTAGGTGTAGACCAAGCATGTCAAACTCGTGGCCAGAGGGCCTTATGCAGCACACAACAAATATTTTTGCGGCCCAGCCAATATAACGGTATGTAAGAAACATTTTAATAAAAATTTTGTGTAACTTAATTTTTACAATATCCTGTTATACATAATTATTAATAACAAACTACAATGTTCGCTAAGGACTGATTACAATAATCGTGTTGCATTCATTTCCCTTATGTGCCAGCACACCATTTCTCTCCACTAATACAAGCAGTGAACATTTTAGCAGCCGACGGCCACATCATTAGTCTTGTACTGACTTGTTTGGTGTGTGCAACAGGAAATATTTCGCTTTTGGAGAAAAAGAAAAATAGGTTTATTTATGGTACACTTATTAATTTGTACAGTTATTCGGTGTCTGGTAAGTTAATGTTCAAGAAAAATATTAATTTTTATTAAAATGTTCTATTATTTTATGTTAATGATTACTCATTTATTTCAGCCCTTTGTATTCAGCATGTCTCTATCAAAACAAACCTACGTTTTTATAAAAATTGAAGCTTTTGTTTTTTTCCAGCCCACATAAACTTAAACCTTGTTTATTTGGCCCATGTTAGCCTTTGAGTTTGACATGCTTGGTGTAGACATTAGAACGCTGGACCAAATTACAGAGCTACCACATCACATGCAGATTTAATTCTGTGAGTTTATGTATCATAAAATACATGCAAATTTTGAAATAATGGAACTCCAACCCCCAAGTTAAAAGTCTGTCGACAATCACATAATTTAATCTCAGATCTGAAGGAGGCAAGTGAACTGTGGACTGAATCTATTCTGGGGCACATGGGGATGATCATTTCAGCTGGTAAACCAATCTCCCTTCTATCTACTGTTGGAATTAGTCTCAAAATAGTGGAATTTTGAGTCATGCAAGGACTCCAGGAACATATTGCTCAAATAAAGTACGGCCACTCTATGTTTTTCATTTATCATTTAAGAACCCCAAATCCAGACAGATGCTTGAAGCCAGGAGTGCTGGAAACCAGTAACATGGAATAGATTGTTCTATTTTTTTAAAATATGACATTGATTTTAGAGAGAGAGAAAGGGTAAGGGAGAAATAGAAACATCAATGCATCTACATCAATCAGCTGCCTCCTGCCCACCCCTTGCTGGGGATTGAGCCCTCAACTCGGGCATGTGCCCAGACTAGGAACTGAATTGGGGATCTCCTGGTACATGGGGTTGATACTCAAGCACTGAACCACACCAGCGGACTAGAATAGATTGTTCTAGAATGAAGATGATTAAAACTTTGCTTTAAAAGGTATAGCCCAAGTCTGGTAGAAAGTGGACTTAATCTAAAATCATTAACCTATGCCGAAACTGGTTTGGCTCAGTGGATAGAGCGTCGGCCTGTGGACTGAACGGTCCCAGGTTTGATTCCGGTCAAGGGCATGTACCTTGGTTGCGGGCACATCCCCAGTGGGTGGTGTGTAGGAGGCAGCTGATCGATGTTTCTAACTCTCTATCCCTCTCTCTTCCTCTCTGTAAAAAATCAATAAAATATATTTTAAATAAATAAATAAATAAATAAATAAATAAATAAAATCATTAAACCTATATAATCTCTCAAGGCCACACATTCACACAGTGACACTGATCTTAGAATAGCAGCCCTGCCCTTATCCACAGGGTTACATTCCATTATCCCAGTGGATACCCTGAACCTCAGATAGTACTAAAATCTCTAACTACTATATTTTTTCCTATACATACCTACCTACCTATTATCAAGTTTAGTTGATAAATTGGGTGCAGTGAAAGATTAATAACAATAACTAATAATAAAATAAAGCAATTATAACAATATCTATATATATAAAAGCCTAAGTGACTGTTATGACCAAATAACCAAACGACCAGAATGACCGGTTGACTAGTCGCTATGATGCACACTGACCACCAGGGGGCAGACACTCAACGTAGGAGATTCCTCCTGGTGATCAGTGCACTCACACAGCCAACCTTCCATGGCTGGCCAATCTCCCCTGATACCTCCCCACTGCCAGCCAACCTCCCTCAGTCCCTCTCCCCATCCCTCCCCACCAGCTGGCAGGCCCCAATCAGCCTGGCCCCGAATGGGACTGGGTGAGACAGCCCCGATCAGCCCTGATCACTGGCCAGGCCTACGGACCCCACCCATGCACAAATTTGTGCACTGGGCCTCTAGTACTATAATAAAAGTTAGATGAAAGTGGTCTCTCTCTCAATATCTTATTATACAGCACTCACCTTGTGCTTAAAGGAACACTTATGGCTTCTGTTTGTCATGTCTGAATTGCCAACATCACTACTCTTGCACTTAGGACATTAGTAAGTAAAGTAAGGGTGACTTGAACACAAGCACTGAGACACTGTGACAGCTGATCTGATAACTACTAAGTGACTAACAGGCAGGTAGCACATACAGTGTGTTTACGTGGACAAAGGGATAGCTCACATCCCAGAAAGGATGGAGAGGGTTGGTGCAAGGTTACATCATGTAATTCAGAATGGCGCACAATTTGAAACTTACAATTTTTTTTTGTATTTTCCAATTAATATTTTTAGACTGTAGTTGATCTCCAGTAACTGAAACCACTGAAAGTGAAACCAAAAAAAGGGGGGACTATAGTGCCCAGGGTACTCAGGATCTCAAACACGCTCCCAGGCCTCTGTGTCTCTTTGGCCTTGTGCAGTACCAACAGAGGATTATCATACTCACAGGAACATTCAGAAACCACTTTCCAGTTTTAGAAACTCCTTTCACATACATTGTTCTTATTGTCTGTAATAACTTTGTGAGATAGGCGTGATAAGGGAACTAGGTCACAAAGAGGACAAGAGAGTGGCAAAGTCACAAAACACAGCAGTATGAAATTCAGATCTTCATACACCCACCCAGGAGCTCATTCCATCACACCAAGCTGTGCTCCTCTTTGGAAAGGGTCTAAGAAGAGATGGTCACTCAAGGCTAGGAACCTTTCCCCAAGGAGTGACATTTATTCACCCTCAGGTTCTGGACTGTTTGCTTGCTGTGTTTGGCTGCCCAACACCTCCCCCCACCATTGGATACAGGCTTGTGGGACAGTAGATGGAAGTGCTCTCTTCTCTTCTAAAGGTGAGCATGTGAGTACATAGGCCAATTCGATGCTGTGCTCTTCTAGGAATCTCCATTTCAACCAAGAAAGGCACAGGATGAAAATGGTTGGGGCTCATCCAGTGAGCCCCAGCACTGATGCTACTAAGTAATTCCTGAAAAGCAGAGCAGTCCTAGCTCATTCAATCTCCAAGCCTGCTTCTCAGCCTCCTACCAATTCTGTAAGCAGCCCCATCCCTTCCAATAAATTTCTGCTTGGTTAAATTAGTCAAAGTTCATTTAATTATTTGCAATCCAAGAAGTCTAGTGGTAAAAGCCAACTAAGTCTACATTTTTGCATGTGAATTGGTACCCAAAGAATGAGAGATCAGAGTTCCAGTGTATGCGTGTGCGTGCGAGTGTGTGCACATGCTCTTACTCTCAAAAGTTTAGAGTACATATCCAAAAATGCTTTGCATTTTTTATTTCTAATACATGGCATCTTGTACAATTATTGAAAATAATATGCTAACTTTTGAATGTGCTAAATGGTGACTTAAGATTGCTCTTGTGAAATGAACAAGAGGTTTGGCTTAATCTGATGTCCATTTACCCTTGATATATTGTTTTATTGTTCTGCTTCCTCTCTTTAAATTTTTTCCCCACCAAAATCAAAGTACTTACATTTATGTAATAAGTGGATTTTTTTTTTGAGATGGCATATTGTTCCAAACTACCGTCAAAATTCTGGTAACACATTATGTGTGCCCTTTTGTGTGTGTTGAGAAGCAATAACAATAAAAATGGGTAAAAATATTTCTCTGGCTTTGCAAAGGTTAAAGCAGTTACCTAGAAGTTGTGAATCACAAACCACAAGCTTTCTGTCAAACTTAAATTGACTCCATCACCTTTCCCCACTCTACAGCTTACTCTCTCGATGGTGTGCTTTTCCCCATGATCCCAGTGATTCCAAAGCAATTACATTTCCAAGAAAAGAAATGCAATAAGCAAAGTAAATTCATAAAGTGAGGCTCTGAATGCATTCCTGCCATCTTTGGCTTAATGCCTGATCCTGGAAGATGTACCCCGAGCAGCAGGGAGATCATTTGTAATCTTTATTATGATGACAGCCACAACTGCTGCAAATGCCCTTGCACAACTGAAGATGCTTGCTGAATTCTTTGAAAATTTCCAAAAAATATTGTATTGGGTACCGATATATGCACAGCATGGCATCAACATATGCACAGCATATTCCCTTCAAGTTTATGACCATGTTCTTAGCAGGTTTAGGCTAGAAATGGGCTGAAGTACTTCAGTTCCCGTGGAGGTGAGCTTGTCAGATGCTTCCCCAAGGTTGACACTGAACATTTCTGAATATACAATAAACAAATTTAGATTAGAGAAGAGAGGAAGGGAGGAAGAAAGGGAAAAAAAGAGGAAGGGAAGAAAGAGGGAAAGAAGGGAGGAAGGAAGAAAGGAAGGAAGGAAAGGAGAGAGGGAGGAAGGGAGGGAGGGAGGAAGGAAGGAGGGAAAGGAGGGAGGGATGGAGGAAGGGAGGAAATTTCTTCTTTTCAATTTATGACATACTAGAGGCCAGGTGCATAAAAATTCATGCACTGGAGCGGGGAGTCCCTCAGCCCTCAGGGGCAGGAGGCAACCCAGTGATCAGGGGAAGGCAACACCCCATCACACATCTGCTGCTGCCACTGCCGGCAGCACAAGCCTCAGCCAGCCCTGGTTACCTGAGCCTCGGGCGGCCCTGGGCAGCTGGGCAGCTGCCAGTCAAGGCTTGCCTGTGCCTCAGGCCAGCCCTGGGTGGTTGGGCAGCCACCATCTGAGGCTTGCCTGTGCCTTGGGCTGGCCCTGGGCAGCTGGGGGGCTGAAGGGACTGGGGGACTCTGGAGGCAGGCGCGTGGAGCGGCCAGGCCTGCTCTGGCAGGGTTGAGGGGACTGGGTGCTGCCATCTTTGAGGGCATGGCAGTCAATTAGCATATTCCCTCCTTATTGGCTGTGGGTGCCACCATCTTTGAGGGCGGGACAGTCAATTAGCATATTCCCTCCTTATTGCCTTGGGCACCTCCATCTTTGCGACTGCATGAGGGTCAATTAGCATATTCCCTCTTTATTAGATAGGAGGATGAGCTAATGAGTTATCTACATATCTACTGTCACTGGAAAAATAACCATCCCAACCAGACTTCCCCATCCCTGCTATATTCTCTTCCTTGATTTACGTCAGCCATGTTTTTCAGGAATCAAGCTCATGTTAATATTATCCCACGAAGAGCATCACTAGAAAAGCAAATGCCAGGCATTGCCCAGGGCAGACTTGATCACACAGCCCAGTGGAGATGGGTTTCAAGCTTTGGTTCGGGGAATTACTTATGCTGTTTTTTCCTCTCATTAATGCAGACATTTAAAAATTAACTATATCTACAAAATGTACTTTTGTAAAAGAAGCATGCAGAACTTAAGAATTTAACTGTGATTGCTACTGTAAAAGAATTACTATTGTGTCTAATATGAAAGGTTTGAATTTTCCCCATCTAGTTTATTCATTATTTAGGTAAAATTATGATAATCAGGTATTATATACCAGATTACACAAAAGAATGGTATAAATGTAAATTTTTAAAAATTATCATATATTCCAGCTTTTCATTCTACCAAATTCAAGTCATAAATATTGATGAGGCTTTATCATCATTTAAACTTGCCAACTAACTATAGACAATTATTTTGAAAATACAGCTCTGCATTCAAGCTACCTTGATACTGCAAGTCTCCAGCAAAGCGTATCCTTACTGCTTACAAATGCCACCCCGTCACCCCCATCTCAGCACAAGGAGGCTCTCTGCAACTGCCACTGCCTCTGGGAGCCTCCCCACCCTCTCTCACCCTGGATTTGGGAGCCCTCATATTGCTCCCTTGGGGAGCCATCCTTCCTCCCCAAGAGCTCATGATAGGGTAGAGAACGTCTTTCCGCTGGTGGGCTGTGCACTCAGTGTACAGTGGCCAAGCTGCCTCCCTGCTGTGCCCCATGCAATGAATAAAATAGTGCTCAGTGCACCAGTGCTCTGAGAGTGGCTCTGGTCAGTGTTTGCTCCCCCCCATGCCAGAAGAGTTAGATGTATTCCTCTCAGCTCTACTCATCACCTGCAATAGCAGCCTGCCATTGCCCCCTGGCACCTGCAGTCTGTTCTCCACACCACAGCCAGAATATCCTTTAGAGAAGTATGTGGATATCCGAGAACTCACTGACTCAAAACACCACACTTGGGAAGTCCTAGCACACCCCGAGGCCTCACTGAGCACTCCAGTCTCACTCCCAGGCCTCACTTCCCACTGCCCCCGCTCTCACAGACACTGGCCTCGCCACTCCATTCTCAGAACAGGTTCACCACGCCTCCAGCTCCGATTCCCTCTGCTGATTACACTCCAGGCTTTCCTTCGCCTGGCTTCAGCCTCTGCTCAAATGTCTTTCCACAAGAAAACCTTTCCCTCATCACCTCATCAGAAATAGTCTCTACCACTCTTCACCTGCTTGCTGGCTGCATTTTTCTTCAAATCACCTATATTATGTGTTTATTTGTTTACTAGGGGCCTGAAGCACAAAATTTGTGTAAGAGTAGGCCTTCCTTTTCCCGGCTGCTGGCACTGGCTTCCCTCTGGCACCCAGGACCTGGGCTTCCCTCACAGCCCCGGTCTCGTCTGGAAGGTTGTCTGGAGGATGTCCAGAAGGTTTTCCAGAAGGATGTCCGGTCTAATTAGCATATTATGCTTTTACTAGAGGCCCATTGCATGAAATTCGTGCACAGAGAGGAGGGGTGTCCCTCAGCCCAGCCTGTAACCTCTCCAATCTGGGACCCCTCTAGGGATGTCCGACTGCTCGTTTAGGCCCAGTCCCACCAGGATCATCCCTCTCACAATCCAGGACTGCTGGCTGCCAACTGCTCGCCTGCCTGCCTTCCTGATTGCCCCTAACCGCTTCTGCCTGCCAGCCCGATCACCCCCTAACCACTCCGCTGCCAGCCTGATGCCTAACTGCTCCCCTGCCAGCCTGTTTGCCCCCAACTTCCCTCCTCTGCCGGCCTGGTCACCCCTAACTGCCCTCCCCTGCAGGGTTGATTGCCTCCAATTTCCCTCCCTTGCAGGCCTGGGTCCCTCTCAACTGCCCTCCCTTGCAGGCCTGGTGCCTCCCAACTGCCCTCCCCTGCTGGCCATCTTGTGGTGGCCATCTTGTTTCCACATGGGGGCAGGATCTTTGACCACATGGGGGCATCCATATTGTGTGTTGGAGTGATGGTCAATCTGCATATTACTCTTTTATTAGATAGGATTATTATAGATTGTCTATGTCACCTCTTAGAATGTAGATTCTATTAGTGAAAGCACTTGATCTCTGTACCTTAGGGCCTAGAACAGTGCCTGGTCCATAGTAGATACTCTCTCATATGTAAAATGAATGGATACATGCCCTGCATGCCAAGGTGCCTGACCTGGTTACCCTTCAGAGTATCACTTCCTCCTGGTTTCCCAGGACTGTGTTCTCCACATCAATTCAATCACCATGATGAACTACTGCTTGCCTACACCTGCACATGTGGCGCCTTAGCACCTGAACCCTGGCTAGTCCTAACTGAGATGTGTTGTAGGTGCAAAGTACACATCAGATTTTGAAAAATTAGTATGAAGAATGTAAAATATCTCATTGAGAATTTTTTATTGGATGTTAAAATGTCATTTTCTATATATTAGGCAAAATAATTACTAAAATTTATTTCAACTGTTTATTTTTTTTAAGTGTGGGAACTAGGAAATTTAAAGTGACACAAAGACTCACGTCTGCAGCTCGCCTTATATTTCTACTGGAGAGTGCAGCGCGAGACCAGGACCATGCTCTAATCAGGAGCTGCCAGGTAAAGTATAAGGGCACAGGCTTTACATCAGATAGACAGGCTGAGATTCTGGCCTTTCGGGTCTAGGCTCACGGCAGGATGCTTAAATTCTCTGAGGCCCAGTTGCTCATCTGCTCAGTGTGTATGAAGGAAGTTACTTCAAAGGGAAGTTACAAGAAGTAATAAAGGAAATAATAATGACACATGAAAAGGCCTCATGGGTCCCAAGGCATTCAGAACATGCTGCTCCTTTCCCTTCTCCCATGAGCTCCAGATCCCCACCATCCAGACAGCAAACCTTTTCAATCATTTCCCCAAGCTCTACCCCTTACCAGCACCTAATGGCCAGACTGAGTTTTATGCTGTGGCAAGGATGAAGCATTTATGTGGTCATTTCACAAACATGTTGGAGTACCAACGCTGTGTGAGAAATTCGACTAGAAGCAGTGGGGGTGAGGTAAGCTTTTAAAAAATAAACCCACGGAAAGTAAGGAAGAGGGGCTCTGAGTGTCCTTGTTTGTAGTGAGGTGATAGAGCTGACTATGTGTGGTGTGCACTGGCCACCCTCCTCCAAGCACCAGCTGGAGGCTGCCCTGCGATGCCCTGGCCCTCCCTTCCCTGGTAGCCCATCACCAGGCATGGCCCACTCCTCTGGGACTGTGGCATGCCTCTCAAGGACTGTAACTCACAAATTTCAGGAGAGCTAAGTATACAAACAAGCAAAAGCCAGGGTTTCCCAGACTCTTACCTGGAGGTGTTAGGGTAAAACCCAGGAGTCTGCATTTTTTAAAACTCCACAGGAGATACTGATGTATACACTCAGAATGAATGAAGATTCCAGGAAGGGTGCTCACAAATCAGACATTAGTATTTGCATGACCTCCCACAAAAGGAACTCCCTTGGGTCCTAACCGGTTTGGCTCAGTGGATGGAGCGTTGGCCTGAGGACTGAAGGGTCCCAGGTTCAATTCCAGTCAAGGGCATGTACCTTGGTTGTGGGCTCATCCCCAGTAGGGGATGTGCAGGAGGCAGCTGATCGATGTTTCTCTCTCATTGATGTTTCTAACTCTTTATCCCTTTCCCTTCCTCTCTGTAAAAAATCAATAAAATATTTTTTTAAAAAAAAAGGGAACTCCCTTGGGCAAAGTACAGAGCCTCCTGACTTTCTGATTCCTTATCTGTAAACTGACACCTATGAAGGGGGGTAACTATCAGGATCAAGTGGCCTGTGTATGGGAAGCCCATCCATACCCAATGGACTACATGACTGGCAGCCATTCCATATTGTTGTTAAGAAGCCAAAGAGGGAACAATGGCACCAAGGCGAACAGGAGCTCTACCATCATTGCCTCTGTTCTCTGGCATTTTTTTACTTTCCTCCAAATGTCAAGACCCCCATTTTTGTCAGTTATACTGAAGCATTTGGGATAGATGTTTTAAGTACTGGCCTACCTGGACATTTCATATTGGTCCAGCAAAGCAATTACCACTAACATCCAATTGAAATGTCAATATTTTAGTCAAGACTAATGAAGACATTTCTCCTGTGGACACAGTTCTTTTTTCACGATGTGCATGGTTTTAACTCTGCAGTTGAAATGTGACTCCCTCTCCCCCAAGGAAACCTTCATGCACCTTCCCCAAAAAATGTACATGGGCTGGAACTGAGTTTCTCCACCAGCCATAAGAGAAATGGGCTGCAGAGTGGTCAGAAGCTACCCTGGAATGGTTAATTCAGAATTGTTTGTGCGGTAGAGAGCCTGAAGTTTTTTAACTTCCCTGGAGATTTCAGACAGGAGTTTCAGCATGCCTGGCATTTGCTTCATCTTGAGAGTGAGCCTAGAGCCCAGCTTCTCTCCCAGCTCCTGGTCCTGGGGCTTGGCCAGGAACCCATAGAGCTTAAGAGAGAAGAGGGGGAAAAATTACAGAATGCCTCTGAGATTCATTCAGAGGCCCTTCTCAGCTCTCAGAATTGTCAGAAAAATTCCTGGAGAATCAGGTGCCATCTCCATCCAATTATTCCTTTATGATTTTAAATCACAGAGAAGTTGCTTAACCATGTTTACAGCAATTTCTTGAAATGCCTCCTCTCCCTGTTCTCTCATGAATTTCTTACACATACTGCAGGTGTCAAAAAAAAATCAAGTGCTTTGTTTCTTTCCTAGGTCCATTGTCTAGTTAATTATTGGGTAACTACGTGGCCTGGTAAAGAAAAATAAACAAACAACCATGAAACCATCTAATTTTTATGCTGAAAAATATAGAGGTGAGAAATAACAACTGTATTATTTTCCCTGGGATGCTAATACAGATGTAACAAATGTGACATGAGTAACAAATATATATATATATATATATATATATATATATATATATATGGCTATATGCGGAGGAACCAAGATGGCGGCAAAGTTAAACAACTAAACTGCCACCGCGCACAGCAATTTCAAAAATACAACTAAAAGACAAAACGTCTACCACCCAGAACCATGGGAAAGCTGGCTGAATGGTAGATTTACAACTAAGAAGGAAAAAGAAAGGAGAACAAATGCGGAAAAGCTGAGGTACGGAGGTGCGCGGAGCGGGCTGGTGGCGGACAACAGGGCGCGCGGCTTTTTTTTTTCAACCCCAAGGGAGACAAGCTCCCAATCACTTTGAAACCCAGTTTCTGGGGACACATGGGGGTCCCAGACACCTACGGGGAGAAGCTGGACTCTCGGCCATCAGGTCGGAAAGTGAGAGTGACTTTCTTGCAGAGGTGTGCCCAGCAATCAGTGTTTACTGCAGTGGAGTGTCGGACGCGGGGACTGGGAAACGTGGAAAGGCAAAGACGGCTGACGGCAGCCATCGCCAGTTTGCCAAGCCCTAGCCTAGTGATGCCCTGAGACCCCGCCCCCCCCTGAGACCCCGCCCCACACATTCTACAAACCCGCCCAGGCTCCACACAGCAGCTTTTGCATATAAATGGCCTGCCTTGTGGCAGCTTAACCAAATCAACTGAAGCTCCAGTCAGACTGCTTCAAAACCACTCAAGCAAAGAGGAGAAAACTAATTCTTGCTGTAGCGCCTGCTGGGGGGCCTCAGACAGTAGCTGACCTGCACCCCATTGGAGATCCAGAAACTAGGGCATCTAGTGGTCAGTGTGAAACGACACCAGATTTCAACCACTCCCATAAGGGACACATTCAAGAGGCAGACTCAGTGAGTGCCAAAGCCATACTGGAACAAGTCCAGCCCCATAAATGTGTCTCCAGCACAGCAATTCATCCTTTATAGACACAGCGGGTCCTCACGGATAATTGGCCTGGAGGTCAATTCCTCCCAGTGACACCAACAGCAATCAAGATTTAACTACAACAAGGCTGTACACACAGTCCACTAAGGGGTGCACCAAGAGCGTCCACTTCAGGTAATTGGGAGGCTGAGCCGTTAAACCAATAGTACACCTAGTACACAAAGCTACCCGAACCAACTAAGGGAAGCAGTGAAAATGAGGAGGCAAGGAAACAGATCCCAAATGAAAGAAATGGAGGAGAACAAACGAATGGACATAGTGTTCAAAACCACGGTTATAAGGTTTTTCAAGAATTTCATGGAAAAGGCTGATAAATTTAATGAGACCCTCGAGGATATGAAAAAGAACCAACTAGAAATGAAACATACAATGACTGAAATAAAAAATATTATACAGAGACCCAACAGCAAACTAGAGGAATGCAAGAATCAAGTCAAAGATTTGGAATACAAAGAGGAAAAGGACACGCCTCCAGAAAAACAAGAAGAGAAGAGAATTCAGAAAGTAGAAGATAGTGTAAGAAGCCTCTGGGACAACTTCAAGTGTACCAACATCAGAATTATGGGGGTGCCAGAAGAAGAGAGAGAGCAAGACACTGAAAACCTATTTGAAGAAATAATGACCGAAAACTTTCCCCACCTGGTGAAAGAAATAGACTTACAAGTCCAGGAAGCGCACAGAACCCCAAATAAAAGAAACCCAAAGAGGACCACACCGAGACACATCATAATTAAAATGCCAAGGGCAAAAGACAAAGAGAGAATCTTACAAGCAGCAAGAGAAAAACAGTTAGTTACTTACAAGGAAGCACCCATACGATTATCAGCTGATTTCTCAACAGAAACTATGCAGGCCAGATGGGAGTGGCAAGAAATATTCAAAGTGATGAATAGCAAGAACCTACAACCAAGACTACTCTACCCAGCAAAGTTATCATTCAGAATTGAAGGACAGATGAAGAGCTTCAAAGATAAGAAAAAGCTAAAGGAGTTCATCACCACCAAACCAGTATTATATGAAAAGCTGAAAGGTATTATTTAAAAAGAGGAAAAAGAAGAAAAAGAAGAAAAAAGTAAAGATAAAAATTATGAACAACAAATACATACCTATCAAAAAGTGAATCTAAAAGTCAAGTGAATTAAAAATCTGAAGAACAGAATAAACTGGTGAACATAATAGAATCAGGGGCATAGAATCAGAGTGGATTGATAATTCTCAGGGGGAAAGGGGTGTCTGTGTGGGGGGTACGGGAAGAGACTGGACAAAATCATACACCTATGGAGGAGGACAGCGGGGGGGAGGTAAGGGCAGAGGGGAGATGGGAACCGGGTGGAGGGGAGATATGGGGAGGAAAAAAGGAGAAACAATTATAATAATCTGAACAATAAAGATATAGTAAAAATAAAAAAAGGCTATATGCTAAGTGTCCCTCCCACCTTCCAACTGGTCACTATGAAGTGCACTCACTACCAGGGGGCAGATGCTCAACACAGGAGCTGCTGAGCTGCAGTGACTTGGCAGCAGTGGTTCTTGGGTGTCGCACCCTGAAACCAGAGAGGAAGGAGCCTGATTCCTCACAGGGCCTCACGATTCCACCTTCGGCCATGGGTTATGTTGTTGCTGGGGCACTGTCGGGCCCGAATCTGGTTTACTGCACACTTGCATTTGCATTCCACACCCTGTACCACAGCAACTTTGCAGAGTGCACTCTCACACTCTGGGACCCCTCAGGGGATGTCGGAAAGCCAATTTTGGCCTGATCCCCACAGGCCAGGCTGAGGAACCCCACCTGCCAGAGCGCTGCCCCAGGTGCAGCCGGCTGGGGAGAAACTGGGGGAGGTTGGCTCCAGGGCATGTCCCGGCCTGTCTTGCCCAGTCCTGCCCCACCGGCCACCTTCTAATTAATTTCCTTTCAATGAGCAGGAATCCGTGCACCTGGTCACTAGTCAATACTATAACCACTGAAGCAGCCAATCAAATACTTCTTCCAGAACACAATTATTCTGTATTGTGATGGTGACAAGTGCCTGTCAGAAGACTTTAATGCCAATCAAAGCTCTCTGCAGAACAAGCAGCATGAGGCAACTTGACAGCAGGCACACCACCTGGCTGGCGCAGGCTCTAAATAGCTGGGAAAGCCACCGAGGCTCCTCAGTGTTCCCTTGTCCAAAGCTTGGGCTCACCATTCTGATTTCCTTGGTTTAATGTCCTTAGGTGACTAGTTTTCATGAACATTCTAACTATTTCATGATATTCTTTCTTTTGCTGTTTTATTTTCTTCTATTGCTTTGGTAGAGCAAAGGAGATTTTCTAGAACTTCAATTTTTTAATTTAATTAAAGTTTCTTAGTGGAAAGAGTCCAGTTTGGCAGGAGGCCCCAAGGACTGAGGTGAGTTACCAGGCTAGATTGAGAAAGCCGGCTAGATTTCATTTAATAAGAGCTCAATACCTGAGTTCCACTCCTGTGGCCACTCAAGGGCAATTAAAATGGATTTTAAATGTTGGGCCCATTTTTAGCACTCTGACTTTTGCTTGAAGTTTAAGCAGCTGACATTGATCCAATGAAAAGTGTTTAATATTTTAAAAGAGTCAATATTTCTTGGGCCTTAAAGGACAGAGTAGTATACATATGATGAACTAGATGGATACTTATAGCTTAACAGCACATAGAATCTAACAACATATTAGTATTGGAAATCGCATCGAAGAGAAACTGTGCATACTCTAATGTCACTTTTTAAAATAATTTCATTTGGATTGAGATATAATTTTTATCTGTAAGAGAAAAGGTTATTCTTTTTAGGAATTTTTTTAGTAGGTTGAAGAGTAACCACAGGGAATAAGTAATGTAGAACTGAGGCGCTTCCTATGTCCTCATTAGCCATTCCCTCGCCAATTGGGTTAAAAAAAATACAGGGGCTGGGTATTAAATTAAGTATGTAATACTCACAGCAAAGGGTTGTGTCTATCCTCACCTGTCTGCCCACACATGGTAAGAGAGTTAAGTACAGCATTCCCTAGTCAGAAAGCATTGATCCCAAATGGCTTCATGTTAAAACTGATGGGTGACACCCAAAAGAAGATAAGCATTGGGATGATTGGACATGGACAATCTGGAAGCCCCTAGGCCAAAAGACAAAGGGATTATAATTAAGATAAAACAAACTAATAATATGAGAAAATACTGGAATAGAACCAAAGATATCTTTAAATGTCTATGAAGTTTTTTTCATTCACTCTTGCTTTCATCAATTATCTATTTTTTAAAAACCTTCTTACAGAATGTACTTATCAATGCTTTTATTTGTGTTTTAATAAATTATTTAAACAAGAAAATACAAAATTTCTGTTGACTCAGTTTTCAGTTCCTGAGGAGGGTGAGCCAACTTATCTACTTCCATGACCTATTACCACCTTCTGCTGAGGTGGGGATCAACACTTCCTGAGTACCTACACTGTGCCAAGAAGTTTAAAGACATGAATTCCTTTAACTCTCAAAACTATCCTGTAACATAGGTTGTCATCTCCATTTTGCAAGTGAACTGGAGCTAAAGGAGGTTGGGTAGTTTGCTCAAGAGCATGCAAGTGGTAAATGGCAAACATGGGATTTAAGCCAGGTCTTTCACAACTCCAAAGCTGTGTTTTTAACTACACCAAACTACAGTCACAAGTCCTTAAAATTCTAAAAAGTCTCTGAAAAAATATGTCCTATGGAGCTGACCACATAGAGTGATATACATCTTACAGTAATACTACAAGATCCTATGTTGGAAATGTTTCTCATCTTCCTAATGTTTTCAGAAATCTCAGCCTTGTATTCCAGACCAAAAAGATCCTATATTCAAGGAAGGAGTAGTTCTTTTAAGTCAGCAGAAGCAAGCGCAGTGCTTGTTGTACTTTTCTAAATTTACTGTTTCTGCTAATTTTCTTTGACTTTTTTTTTTTAACAAAAGAGGCATAATGAGCCCTACCAAAATCTGAATTCAAAATCATCTCTTTGTTTCTTGTTGATTGCAACTTTTCAAAAATGAACTCATCCTCTTTTTCACTGTAGGAACATATTTGCAAAACCTACTTTAACATCCAATGACCATATAAACACTGCCTGAGGAAGATTCAGTTTCTATTTTATTTGTCCTTTGAGACCCATCAAATCCAATATACTGACCTCCATTACAGATCAACACATCTGACATTATCATTGCCATAAAGATTCCTGGATTATAGAGAAAAGGCTACCTGAATACCCACAAGACAACAATTTTTTAAATTTGTCAGATAATTTCTAGGATCTCCCTTGGTACTCATCTGCATTTGTGTTGTATTTCACACTGGACATCACACTATTAAAATTCAATAAGACACTATTTAATATTCAAGCAATGTCATAGAAGAATGTTTAATAACATCTAAAAATAATTCTATATTGATAAAGGAAAATAAGACTCAAAAGGGTCTTAATGGTATTAAATACTGTAAATCTCATTAAAAGGATCTGGAAGGATATGAAGTAAGCTATTACTAGTGATTGTCTCTGTTCAAGAAAAATTAGTGGGTTTCTTTTTACTTTTCTGATTTTTTTATTTAAAGAACATGGAGGGCTCTAAAAATAAGAAATAATTATTTATGAATTTAATATATATATTAAATAAATTATATTCCTTAGTACCAGGAAAAATACTTTCTTCTTTGGCTGTGAGGTAGGCAAAATGGGTTTTAGTAACTCCTTGAACGTGTGGAGAAATGGACATTAAGTAATTTGCTACTAGCTCCCAAGTGAAAGAGGGCAAAGTGAAAGTTAGGCCTGGTGTTACTTCCATAAATTCTCCATATGTTGATGTGATTACAATATTGGGACAGTTGGTTTTCATCACAACTATATGCACCCCTTTATTCCAACTTTCTACCAATATGGGAACATTAGATATGATGTGACATAACGTTTCTACCTTTCTATCAATTCTGATACAGTGGTAATGGAGACATCACTGATCAATCACAGCACTCCACCCTACTGGCACAAGACACAACTATAGATCCTTCTCAACTTACTTTCCAGGCAGGCACCTGCTGGTTGGGGTTGGCACATGAGAAGCATTTCACCACATGCACCAATAGGACCACGAAGGCCTTTATGGCAGGAATTTGCCATCCCAGTGTATCAAATAATGCGTCAACAGCAGATATATATATACACACACACACACATACATACACACTAGAGGCCTGGTGCACGAAATTTGTGCACGGGGGTGTGTGTCCCTCAGCCCAGCCTGCACTCTCTCCAATCTGGGACCCCTCTAGGGACATCCTCTCACAATCCAGGACTGCTAGCTCCCAACTGCTCCCCTGCCTGTCTTCCTGATTGCCCCTAACCACTTCTGCCTGCCAGCCTGATCACCCCCTAACCACTCCCCTGCCAGCCTGATTGATGCCCAACTGCTCCCCTGCCAGCCTGATTGCCCTAACTGCCCTCCCCTATAGGCCTGGTCACCCCCAACTGCCCTCCCCTGCAGGACTGGTTACCCCCAACTGCTCTCCCCTGTAGGCCTGGGTCCCCCCAAACTGCCCTTCCCTGCAGGCCTGGTCACCCCTAACTGCCCTCCCCTACAGGCCTGGTCCCCCGCAACTTCCCTCCTCTGCCGGCCTGGTCACCCCTAACTGCCCTCCCCTGCAGGCTTGATTGCCTCCAACTGCCCTCCCTTGCAGGCCTGGTCCCTTCCAACTGCCCTCCCTGCTGTCCTGATCGACTACAACTGCCCTCCCTTGCAGTTGGAAGGGACCAGGCCTTCCAATTGGGAGGTCCCTCCCAATTGCCCTCCCCTGCTGGCCATCCTGTATCCACATAGGGGCAGCCATCTTTGACCACATGGGGGCAGCCATCTTGTGTGTTGGAGTGATGGTCAATTTACATATTACTCTTTTATTAGATAGGATATATATATATATATAGAGAGAGAGAGAGAGAGAGAGAGAGAGAGAGAGAGAGAGATGTATACACACACACACACACACACACACACACACACACACTACTGCCTTCAAATCCATTCATCTAGCTGCCTGATGTGTGTTAGACACTGAGGAAAAGTGAGCATAATTCTTACCTCCAAGAGCCTACATTGTTTAGATGTTATTAAACATTCTTCTACGACATTGCTTGAATGTTAAATAGTATCTTATTGAATTTTAAGCCTGTACTGCAGAGGGGAGAATCTAAGCACCAGACAGCCTCTGTTCAGAGAAAGCCAAAGGAATCTGGAGAAAGGCAAGGTTGCCCCCAGCTAGACTCTAGCTCAGGGGTCCTCAAACTTTTTAAACAGGGGGCCAGTTCACTGTCCCTCAGACCGTTGGAGGGCCGGACTATAGTTTAAAAAAAACTATGAACAAATTCCTATGTACACTGCACATATCTTATTTTGAAGTAAAAAAACAAAACAGCAAAAACACCCGCATGTGGCGCGCGGGCCATAGTTTGAGGACGCCTGCTCTAGCTGCTAGAGGGTGCACAGATAAAGCATTTGAGCTAGGTGCTAAGGTAAGGAGTTTGTGATTTATTTCATGGGCAATGAGGAGTTAGTGATGGCTTTGAGAAGACGGGCACCAGAATGAAAGCTGTGCAACAGAACACACCTGGCAGTAGCACAGAGTGGCCTGAGTGGAAACAGGCCGGGAGGCAAAGGCCATCACAAAAGGAGAACGGCACCTCCCAGGCCCAGGTTTGAAGACGCATGTGCCACTTTTAGACAGCACAGCTGCAGGAGAAATAAGCACCTCTGACCACTGTTAGTGCCTGATTCTCTCTCCTGCATTCAGACTCTGCATTGACCTGACCTGGAGGGATCCGGCTGCCACTTAAGGGAAGATAAAATATGGCCAGCTCA